>NC_083531.1:0-1369375 GCF_032362555.1 Amyelois transitella
AACCTAACCTAACCTAACCTAACCTAACCTAACCTAACCTAACCTAACCTAACCTAACCTAACCTAACCTAACCTAACCTAACCTAACCTAACCTAACCTAACCTAACCTAACCTAACCTAACCTAACCTAACCTAACCTAACCTAACCTAACCTAACCTAACCTAACCTAACCTAACCTAACCTAACCTAACCTAACCTAACCTAACCTAACCTAACCTAACCTAACCTAACCTAACCTAACCTAACCTAACCTAACCTAACCTAACCTAACCTAACCTAACCTAACCTAACCTAACCTAACCTAACCTAACCTAACCTAACCTAACCTAACCTAACCTAACCTAACCTAACCTAACCTAACCTAACCTAACCTAACCTAACCTAACCTAACCTAACCTAACCTAACCTAACCTAACCTAACCTAACCTAACCTAACCTAACCTAACCTAACCTAACCTAACCTAACCTAACCTAACCTAACCTAACCTAACCTAACCTAACCTAACCTAACCTAACCTAACCTAACCTAACCTAACCTAACCTAACCTAACCTAACCTAACCTAACCTAACCTAACCTAACCTAACCTAACCTAACCTAACCTAACCTAACCTAACCTAACCTAACCTAACCTAACCTAACCTAACCTAACCTAACCTAACCTAACCTAACCTAACCTAACCTAACCTAACCTAACCTAACCTAACCTAACCTAACCTAACCTAACCTAACCTAACCTAACCTAACCTAACCTAACCTAACCTAACCTAACCTAACCTAACCTAACCTAACCTAACCTAACCTAACCTAACCTAACCTAACCTAACCTAACCTAACCTAACCTAACCTAACCTAACCTAACCTAACCTAACCTAACCTAACCTAACCTAACCTAACCTAACCTAACCTAACCTAACCTAACCTAACCTAACCTAACCTAACCTAACCTAACCTAACCTAACCTAACCTAACCTAACCTAACCTAACCTAACCTAACCTAACCTAACCTAACCTAACCTAACCTAACCTAACCTAACCTAACCTAACCTAACCTAACCTAACCTAACCTAACCTAACCTAACCTAACCTAACCTAACCTAACCTAACCTAACCTAACCTAACCTAACCTAACCTAACCTAACCTAACCTAACCTATACCTAACCTAACCTAACCTAACCTAACCTAACCTAACCTAACCTAACCTAACCTAACCTAACCTAACCTAACCT
Organism: Amyelois transitella; assembly: GCF_032362555.1. Classification (NCBI taxonomy): domain Eukaryota; kingdom Metazoa; phylum Arthropoda; class Insecta; order Lepidoptera; family Pyralidae; genus Amyelois; species Amyelois transitella. Next base: position 1,232 of record NC_083531.1, read on the forward strand.
AACCTAACCTAACCTAACCTAACCTAACCTAACCTAACCTAACCTAACCTAACCTAACCTAACCTAACCTAACCTAACCTAACCTAACCTAACCTAACCTAACCTAACCTAACCTAACCTAACCTAACCTAACCTAACCTAACCTAACCTAACCTAACCTAACCTAACCTAACCTAACCTAACCTAACCTAACCTAACCTAACCTAACCTAACCTAACCTAACCTAACCTAACCTAACCTAACCTAACCTAACCTAACCTAACCTAACCTAACCTAACCTAACCTAACCTAACCTAACCTAACCTAACCTAACCTAACCTAACCTAACCTAACCTAACCTAACCTAACCTAACCTAACCTAACCTAACCTAACCTAACCTAACCTAACCTAACCTAACCTAACCTAACCTAACCTAACCTAACCTAACCTAACCTAACCTAACCTAACCTAACCTAACCTAACCTAACCTAACCTAACCTAACCTAACCTAACCTAACCTAACCTAACCTAACCTAACCTAACCTAACCTAACCTAACCTAACCTAACCTAACCTAACCTAACCTAACCTAACCTAACCTAACCTAACCTAACCTAACCTAACCTAACCTAACCTAACCTAACCTAACCTAACCTAACCTAACCTAACCTAACCTAACCTAACCTAACCTAACCTAACCTAACCTAACCTAACCTAACCTAACCTAACCTAACCTAACCTAACCTAACCTAACCTAACCTAACCTAACCTAACCTAACCTAACCTAACCTAACCTAACCTAACCTAACCTAACCTAACCTAACCTAACCTAACCTAACCTAACCTAACCTAACCTAACCTAACCTAACCTAACCTAACCTAACCTAACCTAACCTAACCTAACCTAACCTAACCTAACCTAACCTAACCTAACCTAACCTAACCTAACCTAACCTAACCTAACCTAACCTAACCTAACCTAACCTAACCTAACCTAACCTAACCTAACCTAACCTAACCTAACCTAACCTAACCTAACCTAACCTAACCTAACCTAACCTAACCTAACCTAACCTAACCTAACCTAACCTAACCTAACCTAACCTAACCTAACCTAACCTAACCTAACCTAACCTAACCTAACCTAACCTAACCTAACCTAACCTAACCTAACCTAACCTAACCTAACCTAACCTAACCTAACCTAACCTAACCTAACCTAACCTAACCTAACCTAACCTAACCTAACCTAACCTAACCTAACCTAACCTAACCTAACCTAACCTAACCTAACCTAACCTAACCTAACCTAACCTAACCTAACCTAACCTAACCTAACCTAACCTAACCTAACCTAACCTAACCTAACCTAACCTAACCTAACCTAACCTAACCTAACCTAACCTAACCTAACCTAACCTAACCTAACCTAACCTAACCTAACCTAACCTAACCTAACCTAACCTAACCTAACCTAACCTAACCTAACCTAACCTAACCTAACCTAACCTAACCTAACCTAACCTAACCTAACCTAACCTAACCTAACCTAACCTAACCTAACCTAACCTAACCTAACCTAACCTAACCTAACCTAACCTAACCTAACCTAACCTAACCTAACCTAACCTAACCTAACCTAACCTAACCTAACCTAACCTAACCTAACCTAACCTAACCTAACCTAACCTAACCTAACCTAACCTAACCTAACCTAACCTAACCTAACCTAACCTAACCTAACCTAACCTAACCTAACCTAACCTAACCTAACCTAACCTAACCTAACCTAACCTAACCTAACCTAACCTAACCTAACCTAACCTAACCTAACCTAACCTAACCTAACCTAACCTAACCTAACCTAACCTAACCTAACCTAACCTAACCTAACCTAACCTAACCTAACCTAACCTAACCTAACCTAACCTAACCTAACCTAACCTAACCTAACCTAACCTAACCTAACCTAACCTAACCTAACCTAACCTAACCTAACCTAACCTAACCTAACCTAACCTAACCTAACCTAACCTAACCTAACCTAACCTAACCTAACCTAACCTAACCTAACCTAACCTAACCTAACCTAACCTAACCTAACCTAACCTAACCTAACCTAACCTAACCTAACCTAACCTAACCTAACCTAACCTAACCTAACCTAACCTAACCTAACCTAACCTAACCTAACCTAACCTAACCTAACCTAACCTAACCTAACCTAACCTAACCTAACCTAACCTAACCTAACCTAACCTAACCTAACCTAACCTAACCTAACCTAACCTAACCTAACCTAACCTAACCTAACCTAACCTAACCTAACCTAACCTAACCTAACCTAACCTAACCTAACCTAACCTAACCTAACCTAACCTAACCTAACCTAACCTAACCTAACCTAACCTAACCTAACCTAACCTAACCTAACCTAACCTAACCTAACCTAACCTAACCTAACCTAACCTAACCTAACCTAACCTAACCTAACCTAACCTAACCTAACCTAACCTAACCTAACCTAACCTAACCTAACCTAACCTAACCTAACCTAACCTAACCTAACCTAACCTAACCTAACCTAACCTAACCTAACCTAACCTAACCTAACCTAACCTAACCTAACCTAACCTAACCTAACCTAACCTAACCTAACCTAACCTAACCTAACCTAACCTAACCTAACCTAACCTAACCTAACCTAACCTAACCTAACCTAACCTAACCTAACCTAACCTAACCTAACCTAACCTAACCTAACCTAACCTAACCTAACCTAACCTAACCTAACCTAACCTAACCTAACCTAACCTAACCTAACCTAACCTAACCTAACCTAACCTAACCTAACCTAACCTAACCTAACCTAACCTAACCTAACCTAACCTAACCTAACCTAACCTAACCTAACCTAACCTAACCTAACCTAACCTAACCTAACCTAACCTAACCTAACCTAACCTAACCTAACCTAACCTAACCTAACCTAACCTAACCTAACCTAACCTAACCTAACCTAACCTAACCTAACCTAACCTAACCTAACCTAACCTAACCTAACCTAACCTAACCTAACCTAACCTAACCTAACCTAACCTAACCTAACCTAACCTAACCTAACCTAACCTAACCTAACCTAACCTAACCTAACCTAACCTAACCTAACCTAACCTAACCTAACCTAACCTAACCTAACCTAACCTAACCTAACCTAACCTAACCTAACCTAACCTAACCTAACCTAACCTAACCTAACCTAACCTAACCTAACCTAACCTAACCTAACCTAACCTAACCTAACCTAACCTAACCTAACCTAACCTAACCTAACCTAACCTAACCTAACCTAACCTAACCTAACCTAACCTAACCTAACCTAACCTAACCTAACCTAACCTAACCTAACCTAACCTAACCTAACCTAACCTAACCTAACCTAACCTAACCTAACCTAACCTAACCTAACCTAACCTAACCTAACCTAACCTAACCTAACCTAACCTAACCTAACCTAACCTAACCTAACCTAACCTAACCTAACCTAACCTAACCTAACCTAACCTAACCTAACCTAACCTAACCTAACCTAACCTAACCTAACCTAACCTAACCTAACCTAACCTAACCTAACCTAACCTAACCTAACCTAACCTAACCTAACCTAACCTAACCTAACCTAACCTAACCTAACCTAACCTAACCTAACCTAACCTAACCTAACCTAACCTAACCTAACCTAACCTAACCTAACCTAACCTAACCTAACCTAACCTAACCTAACCTAACCTAACCTAACCTAACCTAACCTAACCTAACCTAACCTAACCTAACCTAACCTAACCTAACCTAACCTAACCTAACCTAACCTAACCTAACCTAACCTAACCTAACCTAACCTAACCTAACCTAACCTAACCTAACCTAACCTAACCTAACCTAACCTAACCTAACCTAACCTAACCTAACCTAACCTAACCTAACCTAACCTAACCTAACCTAACCTAACCTAACCTAACCTAACCTAACCTAACCTAACCTAACCTAACCTAACCTAACCTAACCTAACCTAACCTAACCTAACCTAACCTAACCTAACCTAACCTAACCTAACCTAACCTAACCTAACCTAACCTAACCTAACCTAACCTAACCTAACCTAACCTAACCTAACCTAACCTAACCTAACCTAACCTAACCTAACCTAACCTAACCTAACCTAACCTAACCTAACCTAACCTAACCTAACCTAACCTAACCTAACCTAACCTAACCTAACCTAACCTAACCTAACCTAACCTAACCTAACCTAACCTAACCTAACCTAACCTAACCTAACCTAACCTAACCTAACCTAACCTAACCTAACCTAACCTAACCTAACCTAACCTAACCTAACCTAACCTAACCTAACCTAACCTAACCTAACCTAACCTAACCTAACCTAACCTAACCTAACCTAACCTAACCTAACCTAACCTAACCTAACCTAACCTAACCTAACCTAACCTAACCTAACCTAACCTAACCTAACCTAACCTAACCTAACCTAACCTAACCTAACCTAACCTAACCTAACCTAACCTAACCTAACCTAACCTAACCTAACCTAACCTAACCTAACCTAACCTAACCTAACCTAACCTAACCTAACCTAACCTAACCTAACCTAACCTAACCTAACCTAACCTAACCTAACCTAACCTAACCTAACCTAACCTAACCTAACCTAACCTAACCTAACCTAACCTAACCTAACCTAACCTAACCTAACCTAACCTAACCTAACCTAACCTAACCTAACCTAACCTAACCTAACCTAACCTAACCTAACCTAACCTAACCTAACCTAACCTAACCTAACCTAACCTAACCTAACCTAACCTAACCTAACCTAACCTAACCTAACCTAACCTAACCTAACCTAACCTAACCTAACCTAACCTAACCTAACCTAACCTAACCTAACCTAACCTAACCTAACCTAACCTAACCTAACCTAACCTAACCTAACCTAACCTAACCTAACCTAACCTAACCTAACCTAACCTAACCTAACCTAACCTAACCTAACCTAACCTAACCTAACCTAACCTAACCTAACCTAACCTAACCTAACCTAACCTAACCTAACCTAACCTAACCTAACCTAACCTAACCTAACCTAACCTAACCTAACCTAACCTAACCTAACCTAACCTAACCTAACCTAACCTAACCTAACCTAACCTAACCTAACCTAACCTAACCTAACCTAACCTAACCTAACCTAACCTAACCTAACCTAACCTAACCTAACCTAACCTAACCTAACCTAACCTAACCTAACCTAACCTAACCTAACCTAACCTAACCTAACCTAACCTAACCTAACCTAACCTAACCTAACCTAACCTAACCTAACCTAACCTAACCTAACCTAACCTAACCTAACCTAACCTAACCTAACCTAACCTAACCTAACCTAACCTAACCTAACCTAACCTAACCTAACCTAACCTAACCTAACCTAACCTAACCTAACCTAACCTAACCTAACCTAACCTAACCTAACCTAACCTAACCTAACCTAACCTAACCTAACCTAACCTAACCTAACCTAACCTAACCTAACCTAACCTAACCTAACCTAACCTAACCTAACCTAACCTAACCTAACCTAACCTAACCTAACCTAACCTAACCTAACCTAACCTAACCTAACCTAACCGAGTCTGCTTCGAGCCGTCGTGGAGTGCAGACGTGCTCCGACGCGCTCCGCAAATAAAATAGTGGAAAAAATTGTGAAAAATAAAAATTGTGATAATTAAGTTGAAAATTAGTGTTAATAAGTGTTTAGTGTCACGGTTCGCATACCTGGTTTCCAAGGACTACTCCAAGCTGCACAGGATTGAGAAGATTTTCTTGGATTCTTCTAGATCCAGACAAACAGGCCTTGCGTAAAGGCACAAGAACACGTGCAATCCTAGGATAAGACACTGTAAATACTTTTATTGTTTTAAATCGTGACCCTTTTACTTTTACTTTTCTTTTATCATATTATATGATAAACTGCATTCCCTTTTTACAACTTATACAAATTTACTTTTAACCTTTTAACCTTTGACATTGAAAATGATTCGTACACCTAAGTCAGTCACCTTCAAAAGGACGCTAACTTACCACGACAAAACCCCATCGCCCCCACAACAACAGCAGAGCTACACTTCCCCCCTATGTTCCCTAAATTCAATACCCTCAGCAGACGAAGTATACTCCCCAAATGCCAGAAGGAAGGACAGGTATGTGCAATACCTCCCCAAAACCCCTCTCTTGAAGGAAAAACACCGCATGAAGCTCCTAACTGATGACGATAGGGATGAGCTCTGCGGTCGCATCCGACAACTTCTAAATGAGGTAAACGAAGAGGTTGATGCAGCTTTAAGAATAAAGAAAGAAACCAAGGACTCCATCAAGACCAAAATAAGGGAGGTGGACGATCTGGCGTGCGACCTGGCTATTTACCAAGAGCTGAAAAACCTCACGCCAGGACAACACCCCAGCGTGCGCACGCAGACCTCCCCTATCCCGCAGGAGTCGAATACACGGGAGCTTGAAACCTTCCTAAAACCATTGGTGGAAAGACTGGAGGAAAACTCCCGAAACATTCAGGAGATTAAAGAACTGATGGACCGCCAATGTGGAAACAACGGACAAAGCGCTTCAACACAAGTCTCACAATCTCCGACTTACTCAGAGGTCGTAGCCGCTTCTCGAGGAAAGCCCTTCACTTTGCATTCCATTATTGTTGATGACAAGAAGGGAATGGCAACAAGTGAGGAGGTCATCGAGAGGATAAGGGAAGTGGCAAACGAAGGCGGAGAGTGGATTAAAATCGAACGAGTGAGAAAAACAAAAGACAGAAAATTAATAATTAGCTGTAAAACCAAAGAAGGTAGGGAGAAATTGAAGGGTAGGATTGGAAAAATTGAAAATTTGCAAATAAAGGAGGTAGACAATAAAAATCCTCTCCTTATTTTCAAAAACATCCTAAAAAACAATACCAACGAGCAAATAGTTAACAAATTGACACAGCAAAATAAAAAACTTTTGAATGTACCCAAGGAGGAGGAAAAAATGATAGCAATAAAATTTAGGAAAAAATCGCGGAACCCTCTGCTGGAGCACGTGGTGCTGAGCGTTCCACCTAAGCTCTGGAAGGCAGTTGTCGAGGCCGGCTCAGTGCGCATCGACATGCAGCGGATCCAGGCGGAGGACTATTCTCCCCTGGTACAATGCTCGATGTGCCTGGGCTACGGCCACGGCAGGCGTCATTGTAGGGAGACGGCGGAGAGGTGCTGCCATTGCGGCGGACAGCACCAGAGGGCGGCGTGTCAGGGCTGGATGGCGGGAGCCGTCCCATCGTGCCTGAACTGCCGCGCGGACGGAAACGCGGTGAGTAATCACAACGCTTTTAGTTCCGCGTGTCAGGTCAGGCAAAGGTGGGAGGCTCTCGCCAGATCCAGGATTGCATACGCATAGGGTAATGATACGTGGTCTCTCGGCGTGTCGCGGCGAACCTATATTGCCGTATTGATGAACAGCAGCTCATTAAATAATGCAATAATACAGGGCGGGTCGCGGCATGTCCTTGGGGCCATGGTCAAGTACCTGGTGCAAACAAAACACAAAGGTGGCTCCGAGCCAAGGAATAATTTATTCATTGGCCCGAAAACACATGTTAATCAGTTTTATGCAAAATGACAACAATAATTTATATAAAGCGACACACATATACCACACATATGACGTAGAATGTAAAAATTTAGTTGTAAAATTTTAAAACAAGATAAAGTGGGTATATGACAAAAATAAAACATAAATTGGTGTACAGAATTTTATCAAACAACCTAGAATAATAAGATTAGTATAAGTTTTATATATATGACGAAAATAAAACATTAATATGTGAATAGAATTTTATCAAGCAACCTAGAATAATAAGATTAGTATAAGTTCTATATATATGACATGCATAGAAAATTTTTATTGCTTACAATAATAGGACAAATATAAAACTCTAATAGCAAATCAGGCTATAGGAAATAATTGACAAAAAATGTAAATACGTTTGATTGTTATGATATTGACCAGTATTAAAGCATATTAGTTGTTGTAATATAAAGAAATAAAAATTGACACTTTACAATCTGTAAGATAAATTCAAGGCAGTAAAAAACATAAATAAGATTTAAGATAGTTATAAGAAAACTGATCGAAATACTACAGTGTAAATTAAACTAATAACAAAATTTATAGAGTAAAGTAAAACCAGAAGCAGACTTATGTGTAGTATTAAGTTAAGTATAGTTTTCTCACATATGTTGTAAATAAAAATGTTTAATAATGGCCCTGATTATGTTAGGGAAATACTGGCAATAAACTCCCCCTGGGTGTGGTGTAACACCTGGGGGAAAACTAAAAAAAAAAAAAAAAAAAAAAAAACCTAACCTAACCTAACCTAACCTAACCTAACCTAACCTAACCTAACCTAACCTAACCTAACCTAACCTAACCTAACCTAACCTAACCTAACCTAACCTAACCTAACCTAACCTAACCTAACCTAACCTAACCTAACCTAACCTAACCTAACCTAACCTAACCTAACCTAACCTAACCTAACCTAACCTAACCTAACCTAACCTAACCTAACCTAACCTAACCTAACCTAACCTAACCTAACCTAACCTAACCTAACCTAACCTAACCTAACCTAACCTAACCTAACCTAACCTAACCTAACCTAACCTAACCTAACCTAACCTAACCTAACCTAACCTAACCTAACCTAACCTAACCTAACCTAACCTAACCTAACCTAACCTAACCTAACCTAACCTAACCTAACCTAACCTAACCTAACCTAACCTAACCTAACCTAACCTAACCTAACCTAACCTAACCTAACCTAACCTAACCTAACCTAACCTAACCTAACCTAACCTAACCTAACCTAACCTAACCTAACCTAACCTAACCTAACCTAACCTAACCTAACCTAACCTAACCTAACCTAACCTAACCTAACCTAACCTAACCTAACCTAACCTAACCTAACCTAACCTAACCTAACCTAACCTAACCTAACCTAACCTAACCTAACCTAACCTAACCTAACCTAACCTAACCTAACCTAACCTAACCTAACCTAACCTAACCTAACCTAACCTAACCTAACCTAACCTAACCTAACCTAACCTAACCTAACCTAACCTAACCTAACCTAACCTAACCTAACCTAACCTAACCTAACCTAACCTAACCTAACCTAACCTAACCTAACCTAACCTAACCTAACCTAACCTAACCTAACCTAACCTAACCTAACCTAACCTAACCTAACCTAACCTAACCTAACCTAACCTAACCTAACCTAACCTAACCTAACCTAACCTAACCTAACCTAACCTAACCTAACCTAACCTAACCTAACCTAACCTAACCTAACCTAACCTAACCTAACCTAACCTAACCTAACCTAACCTAACCTAACCTAACCTAACCTAACCTAACCTAACCTAACCTAACCTAACCTAACCTAACCTAACCTAACCTAACCTAACCTAACCTAACCTAACCTAACCTAACCTAACCTAACCTAACCTAACCTAACCTAACCTAACCTAACCTAACCTAACCTAACCTAACCTAACCTAACCTAACCTAACCTAACCTAACCTAACCTAACCTAACCTAACCTAACCTAACCTAACCTAACCTAACCTAACCTAACCTAACCTAACCTAACCTAACCTAACCTAACCTAACCTAACCTAACCTAACCTAACCTAACCTAACCTAACCTAACCTAACCTAACCTAACCTAACCTAACCTAACCTAACCTAACCTAACCTAACCTAACCTAACCTAACCTAACCTAACCTAACCTAACCTAACCTAACCTAACCTAACCTAACCTAACCTAACCTAACCTAACCTAACCTAACCTAACCTAACCTAACCTAACCTAACCTAACCTAACCTAACCTAACCTAACCTAACCTAACCTAACCTAACCTAACCTAACCTAACCTAACCTAACCTAACCTAACCTAACCTAACCTAACCTAACCTAACCTAACCTAACCTAACCTAACCTAACCTAACCTAACCTAACCTAACCTAACCTAACCTAACCTAACCTAACCTAACCTAACCTAACCTAACCTAACCTAACCTAACCTAACCTAACCTAACCTAACCTAACCTAACCTAACCTAACCTAACCTAACCTAACCTAACCTAACCTAACCTAACCTAACCTAACCTAACCTAACCTAACCTAACCTAACCTAACCTAACCTAACCTAACCTAACCTAACCTAACCTAACCTAACCTAACCTAACCTAACCTAACCTAACCTAACCTAACCTAACCTAACCTAACCTAACCTAACCTAACCTAACCTAACCTAACCTAACCTAACCTAACCTAACCTAACCTAACCTAACCTAACCTAACCTAACCTAACCTAACCTAACCTAACCTAACCTAACCTAACCTAACCTAACCTAACCTAACCTAACCTAACCTAACCTAACCTAACCTAACCTAACCTAACCTAACCTAACCTAACCTAACCTAACCTAACCTAACCTAACCTAACCTAACCTAACCTAACCTAACCTAACCTAACCTAACCTAACCTAACCTAACCTAACCTAACCTAACCTAACCTAACCTAACCTAACCTAACCTAACCTAACCTAACCTAACCTAACCTAACCTAACCTAACCTAACCTAACCTAACCTAACCTAACCTAACCTAACCTAACCTAACCTAACCTAACCTAACCTAACCTAACCTAACCTAACCTAACCTAACCTAACCTAACCTAACCTAACCTAACCTAACCTAACCTAACCTAACCTAACCTAACCTAACCTAACCTAACCTAACCTAACCTAACCTAACCTAACCTAACCTAACCTAACCTAACCTAACCTAACCTAACCTAACCTAACCTAACCTAACCTAACCTAACCTAACCTAACCTAACCTAACCTAACCTAACCTAACCTAACCTAACCTAACCTAACCTAACCTAACCTAACCTAACCTAACCTAACCTAACCTAACCTAACCTAACCTAACCTAACCTAACCTAACCTAACCTAACCTAACCTAACCTAACCTAACCTAACCTAACCTAACCTAACCTAACCTAACCTAACCTAACCTAACCTAACCTAACCTAACCTAACCTAACCTAACCTAACCTAACCTAACCTAACCTAACCTAACCTAACCTAACCTAACCTAACCTAACCTAACCTAACCTAACCTAACCTAACCTAACCTAACCTAACCTAACCTAACCTAACCTAACCTAACCTAACCTAACCTAACCTAACCTAACCTAACCTAACCTAACCTAACCTAACCTAACCTAACCTAACCTAACCTAACCTAACCTAACCTAACCTAACCTAACCTAACCTAACCTAACCTAACCTAACCTAACCTAACCTAACCTAACCTAACCTAACCTAACCTAACCTAACCTAACCTAACCTAACCTAACCTAACCCAGTCTGCTTCGAGCCGTCGTGGAGTGCAGACGTGCTCCGACGCGCTCCGCGAATAAAATTAGCAAAAAAAAAAAAAAAAAAAATTATTTAAAATAGTGATAAAAAATTCTTAAAATTCTAAAAAATTATTGTGAGTGAATGGTCTTCAGTGTGCATTGTGATCAAGGTCTGCAGCTCCGGAATCAGGTGGATCAACCTCATATACCACGAGCCGGACCTGTGCCTTCAGTGAAGCGTGTAGGAACATAAATTAGTGCAGTGTTGCTTCGAGGACACAGTCTCAGACAAAGGACACAGCCTTGAAAAAGGTGAGACCCCAGGATTGCGTGGATTTTTTAAGATCAACGTTTTAACGTCCATATTGACCATTGCACCTCTAGTCCATATTAATTAAGGTTTTAAAATTTTATTTGTTGACTGGCTTTTTGCCTTCCTTATCTATCATTTTAACTATACAATTGTCTCTTTTACCACTTATACAAATTTAATTTTATAACATGACGCTAAACCGAACACCAAAATCAGTGTATTTTAAAGATAACCCGACAGACCTAGCCTTCCAAATGTCACCCACTCAATTCAGTAGCCAGGGTGACTCCCCGTCGGATTCCCCCGTCAGATTATCCTCAGAGGAGGAATGGGCGACCCCAAACACGAGGAGCAGGTACCAACAATGCTTCCCGAAAACGCCCCTCCTGAAGGAGGAAAATAGACGCAAAATCTTGACGGACGACGACAGAGAAGACCTATGTCGTAGTATTAGGGATCTCCTGGATGCAATTGGCGAAGAGGTCGAGTCTGCATTAAGATTAAAGAGAACAGCTAAGGACTCCATCAAAAGTAGAATCAAACAGGCAGACGACCTAGTGTGCGACCTGGCCTCTTGCCAGGAAATAAAAAACATGACGCCGGGACAACGACCGAGTATAAGAACCCAGACCTCCCCTATCCCACAGCAAGAGATGCATATCGGAGAGCTTAAAACCTTCCTACAACCGCTGGTGGACAAACTGGAAGCAAACTCCCACAGTATACGGGAAATAAAGGAGTTTATGGACCGCCAGAACGAAGGTGTAAAAATAACAACAACAGCCTCACATACCCCGACATACGCACAGGCCGTGGCTGCTCCTCATGGAAAGCCGCTCACGTTACATTCCGTGATTGTGGACGACAAGAGAGGAATGGAAACCGGTGAGCAGGTCATGGAAAAGATAAGAGAAGTAGCAGAAGAAGGCGGGGAATGGTTAAGAATAGAGCGTGTGAGGAGAACAAGAGACCGGAAGGTAATTATAAGTTGTAAAACCAAAGAGGGTAGAGAAAAATTAAAAAATAGAATTAGCAAAATTAAAAATCTACAAGTAAAGGAGGTAGAAAATAAAAACCCACTCCTCATTTTTAAAAATATATTAAAATGCAACACAAATGAGCAGATATTAAATAAATTGACGGAACAAAACAGGAAAATTTTGCAAAACCTTACGGAGGAGGAAAAAGTGATGCAGGTGAAATTCAGAAAGAGGTCGCGAAACCCGCTACTGGAACACGTAGTGGCGAGTGTCCCCCCCAGGATGTGGCGAGCAGTGGTCGAGGCCGGCTCAGTGCGCATCGATATGCAGCGGATCCAGGCGGAGGACTATTCTCCCCTGGTCCAATGCTCGATGTGCCTGGGCTACGGCCACGGCAGGCGCCATTGCAGGGAGACGGTGGAAAGGTGCTGCCATTGCGGTGGACAGCATCAGAGGGCGGCGTGTCAGGCCTGGATGGCGGGAGCCGTCCCATCGTGCCTGAACTGCCGCGCGGACGGAAACGCGGTGAGTAATCACAACGCTTTTAGTTCCGCGTGTCAGGTCAGGCAAAGGTGGGAGGCTCTCGCCAGATCCAGGATTGCATACGCATAGGCAATGATTCATGGTCTCTCGGCGTGTCGTGGCTGACCTACATTGCCGTATTAATGAACAGCATCATTACATAATGCAATCATACAAGGCGGGTCGCGGCATGTCCTTGGGGCCATGGTCAAGTGCCTAGTGCTAACGCAACACAAATGTGGCTCTGAGCCAATGAATAATATTATTTATTGGTTCGAAGGTACGTGTAAATAATGTTATGCAATAATATGAAAAATTTTATAAGTGACACATACATTAATAATTAACGTTGTAAACAAATACTTGGTTGTTACGGTTATAGATAGTTTAATTTTAAGTTTGACGATAATAATATATATGTATACCAATTTTAACAAAATGACATAGAATTATAAGAATAGCAGTAGTTTTATATAAATGCGATATTCGCATAAACAAGGTATACAATTTGAATAAATAAATAAGGTACTAATATCAGTATCAGTGAAGAGCAAATCATGCTCGTTAACATGACTTTTTGTAAAAAATCAAAACAGATAATTGATTATAGGGTTATTGACCAGTAAATTATATAAATAGTTGAACAGTACAAAGGAGGCAAAGAAAATAGATGTAAATATTGTTAAGGAATGGAAGGGCTTTATAGTCTTATAGGTAGTTATTAATCGGTGTATTATAGCTATGACAACATATTGTAAGCAATAGTGACTCTGGCATAATATAGTGAATAGTGACAAGTGACTTGCTAAAATACTACATTGTATATTCAATGATAACAATTATAAACTTACATTGTTAAAAAGATTAAGCAGACTAAGTATAGCAGTAAGTTTAGTTATAGTTTTTCACTTCCACGGGCGACGCTCCTGAAACGCCGAAGAAGCCCCGGGCCCTCGACATGCGGGAGGGCGAGGAGGAGTCCTGTTCGACAGCCGAACCCTCTTCATCCGGGTCGACAACGGACCTGACAGGAGCCGGCGCCCGTGACCGACCATTAAAACGCGCCGCGACGATGGCGTCGGTCCGCGGCTCGGAGGCCGCCGCCGCCGCCGCCGCCGCCGCCGCCGCTGACGCCGCCGCTATGAAGCCTCCGCCGGCCGGGAAGTCCGCGATCCCGAGGTGGCAATCCCGGGACCCGCGCCGCGCACCGGCGGGGGCGGCATCCAGCCGAGCGCCCGCCCAGGCGTCCGCCCAGACTTCCGCCCTTGCGCCTGCCCAGACGTCCACACATCCGCACACTCAAGCGGCCGCCCATGCAGCTGACCGCCCGCCCGCCCAGGAACCTGCCCGCCCGCTCAACCAAGCGGCCGCCCATGCAGTGGACCGCCCGCCCGCCCAAGAACCTGCCCGCCCGCCCAATCAAGCGCCCGCCCTGGCAGCCGCCCGCCCGCCCAAGCAAGCGCCCGCCCTAGCGGCCGCCCGCCCGCCCAAGCAGGCGCCCGCCCTAGCGGCCGCCCGCCCGCCCAACCAGGCGCCCGCCCTAGCGGCCGCCCACCCGCCCAGCCAGGCGCCCGCCCTAGCGGCCGCCCGCCCGCCCGCCCAGACGTCCGCACAGGCGCCCGCCCAAGCGCCCGCCCAAGCATCCGCCCAACGCGCGCCGCCCTCGCTGGCCGCTCCCGCGGTATCATTCGCCCGGGTAGCGGCTAGCGCCGGAGCCCCCTTGCCACAACGGAAGGGGGCACAACGGGGAGCAGTGCCTCGCGCCCCGCCCACCACTTCAACACCTGCCGCCTCCAGTTCGACCACAGCTGTGGCCTCCTCTGGAACCGCAGCCCTCGCAGCCACCGCCACCGCCGCCGCCGCCGCCGCCGCCGCCGCTGCCGCCTCAGCCGCCCCGCCGACGGCACAAGCGCCCCGGGAGCCGCGCTACCCAAGGATCTGTGTGGACCACCTGCCCAACTGGGTGGTCCATTTCAGGGAAATTAGCCGACTGCTGGGACGCTCGCCGGCCGCCGTCGCACGCGGAAGAGGCGTGCACTTTACGCCAAAGGACGGCAACGAATATAGGACAGTCCAGAGGTATATCAACACTCTGGATGTCCAATGGCACTCATATTCGTTGCCGTCGGACCGTCCCTTGAAGGTGGCCATCCGCGGGCTGCCGCCCGACACGGAGGAGGCCGCGCTAAAAGAAGACCTGGAGGAGAAGGGTTTCACCGTGGAAGCCATCAAAGCCATCCGGGGCAGGGGAGATCGCCCCGGATGTGTCTTCTTCGCCCTCCTGGCCAGAACACAGAACTGCCAGGAGGTATTCACGGTTAAGGAGCTCCTTCACTGGCCGACCCTGAAGGTGGAGGCGTGGAGGGGGAAGCAGGGACCCGCCCAGTGCCACAGATGTCAGTTGTTCCGACACTCATCGGTCAACTGCCACCGAGCAACCGTCTGCGTGCGCTGTGGAGGGCCCCACAAGGCCACGGACTGCGAGCGGCCATTGGACCAGCCCGCCACCTGCGCCAATTGCGGTGGACCGCACCCGGCGAATCACTCTTCGTGCCCGGTGCTGCGGCGCGAGGCCAGAAACAGACGGGCTGGCCCGGTCGCTCGCAGCGGAACCGCCCCCACGCCTCAAAACACCACGTCCGAAGCAGCGGAGGCCTCACTGATGGCCCCCGCCAACCCACCGACCGCCAGGGGAGCAGAGCTCCCGAAAAAGAAAAGGAAGAAGAAGAAGAAGAAGAATGCCGCCGCCGTGAGCTCTGCCCCCGTGGCGGAGGAAGAAGCGGCTGCAACCGTGCCGCCTCCCCCGGCACCTCAAACCGTTCCCGCGCCTGCCTCGGCTGCGCCGATCCCGCCGGAGCACTTCTACGCACTGGTGCAGTCGGTGCAGCAGATGCAGGCACTACTGGCCGCCCTCGTCCCTGCGGCCCCCCTCAGAGGCGTACCCACCCCTAACCTTTAATTATGGATGGTACGCCTCTGAGGATCGTGTACTGGAACGCAGAATCGCTCCGGAGGAAGAAATACTTGCTGGCCAACTTCCTCCGGGAGCAGCACATCGATGTTCTCCTCGTCAGCGAGACCCACCTGCGGGATGACCAAAAGTTTGGCATCCCCAATTACATTACATACCGGAAGGATGAGAAGAGCCCGGTCAGTGGATATGCCTACCGGGGACTTGCAGTGTTGGTGAAGCGCAACATTATTCATCAGCCCATCCCCCACGTGGAGTTCCAGACAATGTACGCCCTCGGCGTGCTCATCAGCGTCGCCGGCCGCGAGCTGCGGCTGTTTGCCGCATACATACCGCCAGGGGCCAAGCTCGACATCAACGAGCTCTGGTCCCTACTGAACACTACCACGCCAACGCTTGTGGCTGGCGACTTTAACGCCAAGCACACAGCCTGGAACTCCACGAGGATCAACCGAAGCGGAAGAATCCTTCATCAGGCCGCTGTGGACCACGACTTCGAGCTGTTGGGGCCGGACGAACCCACCCACACCGACACGTTGGGAGGCTCCGACACCATCGACATCGTGGCCCACAGAGGGCTGACAGCGCTGCCAACACTGCACGTCTACCCGGACCTGCCGTCAGATCACCGGCCGGTTCTTCTCATCCTCCGGGACCTTCCGGCGAGGGTCACGCTGCCGAGGAGAACATCCAAAATAAAATGGGACCACTTCCATGACGAAATTGTGGGCGACAAGGCCAGTGTCGCCTTCAAGCGGGTCTCCACCAGCGAAGAGGTCGAGCTTGCGGCGAGTGCCATCACCCGCAGCATCCAGCACGCGCTCGACGCCGCACGGACCCCCGTGCCGGCCACCGCCAAATCCGAGCCGCTCCCGGCGCACCTCACCGCGCTGCTGGAGCGGAAGCGAAGAATGCGGAGGCTGTGGATGAGTACTCGCTGCCCAACACTCAAAGCCGACCTGAACAAGCTGGTGGAGACAATCAAGGACAAACTAGAGGAGCACGCAGCCAGATCGTGGGAGAACCACCTCTTATCGGTAGGCGGTGATATCCCCTCCGTTCACCGCCTCTGCCGGCAGTTGTCGGGCGTGCCACAACCCGTCCGGCCGCTGCTGGCAGCCGATGGCCTCCCACGGTTCAAGGCCGAAGACAGAGCTGAGATCTTCGCCGAGCATCTGGAGCGTCAGTTCACGCCGAACCCGATCGTGGACCAGGCCCACCACGACAGCGTCGTCGAGCACCTTCGGGAGTACCTTGCGGAGCCAGTGCCGGAGCTTGAGGATGCGGTATTCTTCACTCCCGGCCAGGTCAAGAGGACCATCCTGAAGCTGAAGCCCAGGAAAGCCCCGGGCGCAGACAACGTCACGAATGAGGCGCTTCGCCACCTACCGCCGGGATTCATCACGGCGGTGACGCGCCTCTTCAACGGCATTCTGCGCTCGGGCCACTACCCGAACATTTGGAAAACCGGAAGGGTGATCCTCTTGCCCAAGCCGGGGAAGGACCTCCGCAAGCCTGAGAGCTACCGGCCCATTACGCTTCTCAGCGCCCTCTCGAAGGTGTTCGAAAAACTGCTGCTCGGCCTCATACTGCCGCACATCACGCCGCGCGCCGAGCAGTTCGGGTTCCGGCCCGAACACTCCACGACGCTCCAGATCGCCAGGCTTCTTGGCGAGATCTCAGCTGCTGCCAATCGCAAGGAGACCGTGGCTGTCGTGCTCCTCGACAACGAGAAGGCCTTCGACAGAGTATGGCACGAGGGGTTGCTATACAAACTGTCGAAGAGCCAACTTCCCAGAAGACTGACAAGGATTGTGGCCTCCTTCCTGAACGAGCGGAAGATCAGGGTGGCGGTCGAAGACGCCGTTTCTTCGGAGAAACCCGTCCGGGCTGGCGTTCCTCAGGGCAGCTGCCTGAGCCCGGCCTGCTACGCTGCGTACACCGACGACATCCCGGTCGCCGATGGAGCCAAGCTGGCTCTATACGCCGACGACGCGGCGTACTTCGCGAAATCCATAAACGCGAAGCACGCCGCCAAGAAGCTCCAAAAGGCACTCGACGCCCTGCCAGATTGGCTCCAGAAGTGGAGACTGTCGGTGAACGTGGCGAAAACGCAGGCCATTATCTCCGGGAACGCCGCCCCACCGCCGCCGCTGAAGCTCTTCGGGAAGGACGTGGCGTGGCAGCCACACGTCACCTACCTCGGGGTCAAGATCGACCGTGGACTTCGCCTGAAGACCCACGTCGATTCAGTGGTGCAAACTGTGAAGATGGCCAGGGGAAGACTGCGTCCAGTCCTCTCCTCCAGCCTCCCGCTGAAGACGAAGCTCGGGATCTACAAGACCTACGTTAGATCCCGCCTCACGTACGCAGCCCAGGCGTGGTACGCCTATGTCGCGGAGACAAACAGGCAACGTCTCCGTGCGCAAGAGAACCAATGTCTCCGCGACATCGTCAGGGCCCCACGGTACGTGAGGAACGCGACGATCCAGCGGGACCTCAAATGGGAGGGCCTGGACGCGTTCATCTCGCGTCTGGCCGGCGATATGTTCGGCAGGGCGGACAGGTCGGCGCACCCGCACCTTGTGGGTATCGCGCCTCTCCACGCTCGCCCGCCGGACCGAAGACACTGGCCATCGCCGAGAGAAGCCATCTTCACAGCGAACACCACTGCAGGCGCCGCACCCGCGGCGCCCGTTGACCCCGCAGGAAGAGGAAGACCTCATTAGTGGCCGCCACGGCCACGCTCGTGACCTGCCTGCCGTTGCAGGCAGCGTAGATATCCGCTGAAGAGGGCCACAATCCCTGAACAGCTACCCCACATTTCCGCCTACGGCGGAAATGCAGGAAGACCCACGACGAAAATTTACCATTCGTCGACAAGTCGTGTTTGCGCGTGCGCGTCTTTGTGTTTAACAATCTCATCGAATCAATCTACAACAAGATGACCGGTCGCGGTAAAGGAGGCAAAGGTCTTGGAAAGGGAGGAGCTAAACGCCACAGGAAGGTGCTCCGTGATAACATCCAGGGTATCACCAAACCGGCCATCCGTCGTTTGGCTCGCAGAGGCGGCGTCAAGCGTATCTCCGGTCTGATATACGAAGAGACCCGCGGTGTTCTCAAGGTGTTCCTCGAGAACGTCATCCGCGACGCTGTCACTTACACCGAGCACGCCAAGAGGAAGACCGTCACCGCCATGGACGTGGTCTACGCTCTGAAGCGCCAGGGACGTACGTTGTACGGTTTCGGCGGTTAAGGTGTGCCGTGTGCGTGTCTCGTGTTTCTCGCTCGCTCGATCTCTGCAAGCGAGTAAACAAACGAAACAAACAATTAAACAAAAAGGCCCTTTTCAGGGCCGCAAAAGTATCGTTGAATTTGTTGTTGTTAAAACCGTTTCTGATGTCACTTATCGTGTCGACCGTTCATTATGCATGCATGCAGCACACACACACACACACACACACACACAATTAACAAAACAAACACAATTTTCGCTACACACAAACAGTTCAAATGATTTGCAATCTGTCCAGTCACTTCCAAGACGTAAAAACTTTGTTAAATTTGACTTCACACCCGACACTGGCCACCTCCTCACGTTACTTAATATTATGATATTGTCTCCTCAGTAATCTGGATCCATCCATCCATCCATCCATCTCCCGCCGCCGACGACACTCTATACACTGACTGACTGACTGACCTAATAAAAATATTGCAACTGCCACTGCCACTGCACACACCGCACATCAATTAGTAGGTAGTATGTAGACGATATTACGACGCACATAATGCACTAGTTAGGTAGGTAGGTAGGTAGGTACTCGTTACAACAACAAAAACAAAAAAAAAAAACACTCCGCATCCCCGCATTCTTTTCTCTCGCCCGACTGCCCGACTATTATTTATTTATTATCATATAATAATTACACAAATATAATAATAATTACATGCTTTTACATCGAGAAAGAGACTAGACGCTCGCTCTCCGAGAGCTCGCACTTTGCGTGTTTTACCAACGTGGACTTGACAAGCTTCAAAATTGTCAAATATAATATTTATACATATGAAATATTAACAAGGGTGAACAATGATATCTTAGCTTTTTATCTGGGGACACTAATTGCGTACATTATTAGGTTTTATAATGAAAAACAACTTTTGAACATGACCCGAGCTCTGGTCCGATATATTACTGTGAAAATAAACGTCTATAACTCGGGATCACTATTCATCGGTGTGATTAAAATCACACGTGCACGTGGATAAACTCAATAATATACATTATACGTGTTCAATGTGCCTTCATAGCGCATTATTATTATGGAAAATTAATATTTTCCGAACTTAGTTAGTGAAAAGTTGGAAGCTCTCGTATGAGAAAACGTTTCGCGGCACACCGGTTCTCGTTACGGTATTACTCGATGCGAACGAAATGTTCGCACGCGCCCGTCGAGTCGACTTTAACAACACTGTTCATTTAACAATTCCCGTGTTTGTTTGTTTGCGCGTGTGTGTTAAGTGAAATAAATAAATATTAACAATATGGCAGACACAGCTGTAGCTTCCGAGGCACCGGCACCGGCTACGCCGGCGAAGAAGCAGCCTAAGGCGTCTGCCGCGGCGGGCGGTGTCAAGAAGGCGAAAGCCAAACCGACCCACCCGAAGACATCGGAGATGGTCAACAGCGCCATCAAGGAGTTGAAGGAGAGGAGCGGATCGTCCCTGCAGGCCATTAAGAAATACATAGCGGCCCAATACAAAGTCGACGCCGAGAAATTGGCACCGTTCATAAGGAAATATTTGAAGAGCGCCGTCGAATCCGGAGCACTGATCCAGACCAAGGGCAAAGGTGCGTCGGGATCGTTCAAATTGGAATCCAAATCGTCATCGTCCAAGAAACCGGCCGGCGGTGCGGCGGGCACCAAGAGGTCCGCGTCCGCGGCCGGCGCCAAATCGAAGAAGGGATCCGCCGCGTCCGCGTCCGCCTCCAAGGCGAAGAAGGCCGCCTCCGCCGGCGGCGGTGCGTCTTCGTCGCCGTCGAAGGCTGCCGGCGGCAAGGCGGCCTCGTCCGCCGCCACCGCTAAGGACAAGAAGGCTGCGGCCGCGGCCAAGAAGAAGCCAGCGGCGGCCAAGAAGGCCGCGACGGCCGCGCCCGCGAGGGCCAAGGCCGCTGCCGCGCCGAAGGCGAAGAAAACTGCCAAACCCCCTACGAAGAAACCGAAAGCGCCCAAGCCGAAGAAGGCCGCCACAACACCCAAGAAGCCCGCAGCAAAGAAAGCGGCCGCGTCAAAGAAGTAAATCCCTACCTGTGTATGTACCTGGTACATACCGCCGCTCTCTTTATCTCTCCGCCGTTTGTTTACTGCTAGTTGCTTGCTTGCTTGCAGAAACAACAACAACTACCACGAAGACGGACGTCGTCGAAGAAGAAGAGATCGGGGTGGGTGGGAAAAAGCGTGCACCGTTGTGTGCGCGTGCCGTGCCGCGCCCATGGTGCCCTTTAGCGCCGAACAAAAAGCCCTTTTCAGGGCTAACATATGGTTCAATGTGTATGTTTCTTTGTACAACAACAATAATAACACATGTCTGTGTGTGTTGTGTCGTCGACCTACCTTGTGAGACAGGAGTGTAAGTATCGCTTCTTACGTAAGTATTGATGAAGAAGAAGAGAGAGAGTGTTAAATAAAAAAAATAAATAAAAATATACAAACGCATGAACATTCAGATATATATTTCATTACCTGACTGTGTTATTAGCTAGCTAGCTCATGATATGTATAATATAACGTAACGTAATAGTGAGTAAGGAAAGAAAAAAAAAAAGTAAATATGTAAATAAAAATAGGTAGACATTGTCCGTTAGTTCGTTCGTTCACATCCCCACCACTCGATGTTGGTAACTTCGTTCATTGTACGATAAAGATCAACGCACGGGTGTATATAATAAAAGCATACCCCGTCCGCGTACGCTCATTTTAACGTCGTCGTCCGTTGTCACAACAACGTTTGTTTGTTTGTTTACTAACTGTACCAATTCAATCTTCGAAAAATGTCTGGACGCGGTAAAGGTGGAAAAGTGAAGGGGAAGGCAAAGTCGCGTTCCAATCGTGCCGGTCTCCAGTTTCCCGTGGGCCGTATTCACAGGCTGCTACGCAAGGGCAACTACGCCGAACGCGTCGGTGCCGGCGCTCCGGTTTACCTCGCCGCCGTGATGGAATACCTGGCCGCCGAAGTGCTCGAGTTGGCCGGCAACGCCGCCAGAGACAACAAGAAGACCAGGATCATACCTAGACATCTTCAATTGGCCATCCGCAATGACGAAGAATTGAACAAACTGCTCTCCGGTGTGACCATCGCTCAGGGCGGTGTACTGCCCAACATCCAGGCGGTGCTTTTGCCCAAGAAGACCGAGAAGAAGGCGTAAGTCGTCCACTTTCGTTCGTTCGTTCGTTCCTCTATTTTGTTGTTGTTTTTATTGTATGTATTTTGTATTGTACACACACACCTATGTTGTCGTTCACCTAAGGTGCGACTCCATAATTGTAGTGCGTGTACATACACACACATATACGTACTTGCTCAACAACAATCTGAGGCCCGATATGGATGGATGGATGGACTCTTACGTGGTCGCCGGGTGCGTCGACTTGCTAACTCGGAATAAAAAGACAAAAAGGCCCTTTTCAGGGCCACAATATGATTCTTATGCGTTAAAAACAGTTTCACTTTTGATAAACCAAAGTCAACAAAGCTAATCATTCTAAAACACAACGTACGATTCACTTACTTACTCAGTTGCTGGCTCAGCAAGAATAAATAAACGGGCTTTACACGAGTCTGCCTGTCAAAAATACTTTGTCAAGTCTTATCTACCTCTACCTAGTTCGCTACCTACCTATTACATATTATGCAAACCTAACCTAACCTAACGTAACAAGGGATAACCTAAACTAGGTATCACCTACCTACCTACCTAATTTTTTTTTTTTTTTTTTTTTTTTTTTTTTTTTTTTTTTTTTTTTTTTTTTTTTTTTTACCTATCTTTATCTCACTTTCTTTGCACTATTGGCGGAGGGGAGGGGAAGGGAGAGGGGGGAGGGGAATGATTCGAGGCGTGCCCGACGCGACTACGCCGACTTTCCTATTGGCCGATATACGCTGTGACCATTACACTGTTTGACTGCAGACGACGGACATATAGTCAAAATTTATCAAAAATTCGGACACCACACGAGACATCTCGGTTTCTAGATCTCGCGCTAGTGACGTTACGCACGCATTTTATAACAAAGAAAAATGCCGCCCAAGACCAGTGGCAAGGCCGCCAAGAAATCTGGCAAAGCCCAGAAGAACATCTCCAAGACTGACAAAAAGAAGAAGAAGCACAAGAGGAAGGAGAGCTACGCCATCTACATTTACAAAGTGCTGAAGCAGGTGCACCCGGACACCGGTATATCCAGCAAGGCGATGTCCATCATGAACTCGTTCGTGAACGACATCTTCGAGCGAATCGCCGCCGAGGCTTCCCGCCTGGCCCACTACAACAAGAGGTCAACGATCACATCGAGGGAGGTGCAGACTTCCGTGAGGCTTCTCCTGCCCGGTGAGCTCGCCAAGCACGCCGTCAGTGAAGGCACCAAGGCGGTCACCAAGTACACCAGCTCCAAGTAGATGATTTATATATAGTGTGTGTGTGTGTGTGTGTTTGCTAACGTGTGTCCGTCGAAGTGTTTTGTTTTGTTTGCTCCTACACATCACCTACCCCTTCACGGTTGGGTCAGGTAGTGGATGGGATCGGACGGGCGAAATATCGAATGGATGCAGAATGGCAGCACAGCATATACGCACGCACGCGCGCACGCACACGCGTGTATAATATACCTACATCCAAAAGGCCCTTTTCAGGGCCACAACATTTGTCATAATTTACTGAATGTTTCTTCTCGACTTAATACGTCGTACCAACCTCAGACTTATAATTCGGAGTAATAATAATAATAATAAAGTAAACACGCATGATATCATGATATCGAACAACAAATGTTTGTTGTTGATAAAAATATATATACGTAAATATTACAATTGTTCGCTGTGTCCACCCCGCAAAGGAAAATATTATTATTCTAAATAATACTACATAATTATTTCGTAAAATACTACACACGCACGACTGAGAGAGAGGGAGACAGGAGAGGGGGGGGGGGGGGGGGGGGAGGAGAGGGGGGGGGGGTTCACCATATTACCCTTACCATAGTACCATTCGGTAGTATACTACCAGTCGATGCTACGTGTTCGTATAAAACGCGCTAGAATCTGTTAATTCGGATCACTTCAGTTCGGTCGGTACCCGCGTGCGGTCGTGTGTACGTACTTGGTGTGTTTTGTAATCGTTCTTCCGTTGATACTTTCTACGAACAAGGATGGCTCGTACTAAGCAGACGGCCCGTAAATCGACCGGAGGTAAAGCTCCGCGTAAACAGCTCGCCACAAAGGCGGCTCGTAAGAGCGCGCCCGCAACCGGCGGTGTCAAGAAGCCGCATCGCTACAGGCCCGGAACAGTTGCACTCCGTGAGATCCGTCGTTACCAGAAGAGTACCGAGCTTCTGATCCGCAAGTTGCCGTTCCAGCGTCTCGTACGTGAAATCGCTCAGGACTTCAAGACCGATCTCAGATTCCAGAGTTCGGCAGTGATGGCTCTCCAGGAAGCGAGCGAGGCGTATCTGGTGGGCCTCTTCGAGGACACCAACCTGTGCGCCATTCACGCGAAACGCGTCACCATCATGCCCAAGGACATCCAGTTGGCGCGCAGGATCAGAGGAGAACGCGCTTAAGCGTGTAGAGGAGTCTGGTGGTGATTCCCGTTGTTGTGTGTCCGATCTCGTCATGTTCATGACCATTACATGATCATGATCGCAACGTGACACTAGAACTGGAACGTCGCCGCTCGCATTTACAAACGGCCCTTTTCAGGGCCACACACGATTCAAACTGATACATGTTTCTTGGTACGATGAGTTAGTTCCCACCACCACCTACCTGCGTAATTAATGAACATATATTATTATCATGTAACTACTTCCTTACCACCACATACACGCAGCGACATATTGTTATGTATGTAAAAAAAAAAAAAAAAACAAATAAAAACATACAAAATCTTTATCGTTATCCTAACCTACTGTTGCGACTGCGAATGAAAGCTAGTATGGAATAATAATAATGTGCGTGTACGTATTTATTTATTATTATTATTATTATTTTTTTTTTTTTTGTTTTTCTTTTTATTTAATATTCTCGTATATTATTATTATTTTTTTTTTTTTTTTTTTATTAACGCGCGCTCGTTCTTCTATTGGTTGGCCGTTGAGAGGCCCCCCTCGCCTCCCCACCCCTACCCCCTCCTTCGCGTTGCTAGTGTATATAAAAGTAGAAAATCAAACCCGAAAATTTACCATTCGTCGACAAGTCGTGTTTGCGCGTGCGCGTCTTTGTGTTTAACAATCTCATCGAATCAATCTACAACAAGATGACCGGTCGCGGTAAAGGAGGCAAAGGTCTTGGAAAGGGAGGAGCTAAACGCCACAGGAAGGTGCTCCGTGATAACATCCAGGGTATCACCAAACCGGCCATCCGTCGTTTGGCTCGCAGAGGCGGCGTCAAGCGTATCTCCGGTCTGATATACGAAGAGACCCGCGGTGTTCTCAAGGTGTTCCTCGAGAACGTCATCCGCGACGCTGTCACTTACACCGAGCACGCCAAGAGGAAGACCGTCACCGCCATGGACGTGGTCTACGCTCTGAAGCGCCAGGGACGTACGTTGTACGGTTTCGGCGGTTAAGGTGTGCCGTGTGCGTGTCTCGTGTTTCTCGCTCGCTCGATCTCTGCAAGCGAGTAAACAAACGAAACAAACAATTAAACAAAAAGGCCCTTTTCAGGGCCGCAAAAGTATCGTTGAATTTGTTGTTGTTAAAACCGTTTCTGATGTCACTTATCGTGTCGACCGTTCATTATGCATGCATGCATGCATGCAGCACACACACACACACACACACACACACACACACACACACACACACACACACACACACACACACACACACACACACACTCACACTTGACTCTTCTCTCTTTATCTTTTTTTTTTTCAACAAAACAAACACAATTTTCGCACGTCCAGTCACTTCCAAGACGTAAAAACTTTGTTAAATTTGACTTCACACCCGACACTGGCCACCTCCTCACGTTACTTAATATTATGATATTGTCTCCTCAGTAATCTGGATCCATCCATCCATCCATCCATCCATCTCCCGCCGCCGACGACACTCTATACACTGACTGACTGACTGACCTAATAAAAATATTGCAACTGCCACTGCCACTGCACACACCGCACATCAATTAGTAGGTAGTATGTAGACGATATTACGACGCACATAATGCACTAGTTAGGTAGGTAGGTAGGTAGGTACTCGTTACAACAACAAAAACAAAAAAAAAAAACACTCCGCATCCCCGCATTCTTTTCTCTCGCCCGACTGCCCGACTATTATTTATTTATTATCATATAATAATTACACAAATATAATAATAATTACATGCTTTTACATCGAGAAAGAGACTAGACGCTCGCTCTCCGAGAGCTCGCACTTTGCGTGTTTTACCAACGTGGACTTGACAAGCTTCAAAATTGTCAAATATAATATTTATACATATGAAATATTAACAAGGGTGAACAATGATATCTTAGCTTTTTATCTGGGGACACTAATTGCGTACATTATTAGGTTTTATAATGAAAAACAACTTTTGAACATGACCCGAGCTCTGGTCCGATATATTACTGTGAAAATAAACGTCTATAACTCGGGATCACTATTCATCGGTGTGATTAAAATCACACGTGCACGTGGATAAACTCAATAATATACATTATACGTGTTCAATGTGCCTTCATAGCGCATTATTATTATGGAAAATTAATATTTTCCGAACTTAGTTAGTGAAAAGTTGGAAGCTCTCGTATGAGAAAACGTTTCGCGGCACACCGGTTCTCGTTACGGTATTACTCGATGCGAACGAAATGTTCGCACGCGCCCGTCGAGTCGACTTTAACAACACTGTTCATTTAACAATTCCCGTGTTTGTTTGTTTGCGCGTGTGTGTTAAGTGAAATAAATAAATATTAACAATATGGCAGACACAGCTGTAGCTTCCGAGGCACCGGCACCGGCTACGCCGGCGAAGAAGCAGCCTAAGGCGTCTGCCGCGGCGGGCGGTGTCAAGAAGGCGAAAGCCAAACCGACCCACCCGAAGACATCGGAGATGGTCAACAGCGCCATCAAGGAGTTGAAGGAGAGGAGCGGATCGTCCCTGCAGGCCATTAAGAAATACATAGCGGCCCAATACAAAGTCGACGCCGAGAAATTGGCACCGTTCATAAGGAAATATTTGAAGAGCGCCGTCGAATCCGGAGCACTGATCCAGACCAAGGGCAAAGGTGCGTCGGGATCGTTCAAATTGGAATCCAAATCGTCATCGTCCAAGAAACCGGCCGGCGGTGCGGCGGGCACCAAGAGGTCCGCGTCCGCGGCCGGCGCCAAATCGAAGAAGGGATCCGCCGCGTCCGCGTCCGCCTCCAAGGCGAAGAAGGCCGCCTCCGCCGGCGGCGGTGCGTCTTCGTCGCCGTCGAAGGCTGCCGGCGGCAAGGCGGCCTCGTCCGCCGCCACCGCTAAGGACAAGAAGGCTGCGGCCGCGGCCAAGAAGAAGCCAGCGGCGGCCAAGAAGGCCGCGACGGCCGCGCCCGCGAGGGCCAAGGCCGCTGCCGCGCCGAAGGCGAAGAAAACTGCCAAACCCCCTACGAAGAAACCGAAAGCGCCCAAGCCGAAGAAGGCCGCCACAACACCCAAGAAGCCCGCAGCAAAGAAAGCGGCCGCGTCAAAGAAGTAAATCCCTACCTGTGTATGTACCTGGTACATACCGCCGCTCTCTTTATCTCTCCGCCGTTTGTTTACTGCTAGTTGCTTGCTTGCTTGCAGAAACAACAACAACTACCACGAAGACGGACGTCGTCGAAGAAGAAGAGATCGGGGTGGGTGGGAAAAAGCGTGCACCGTTGTGTGCGCGTGCCGTGCCGCGCCCATGGTGCCCTTTAGCGCCGAACAAAAAGCCCTTTTCAGGGCTAACATATGGTTCAATGTGTATGTTTCTTTGTACAACAACAATAATAACACATGTCTGTGTGTGTTGTGTCGTCGACCTACCTTGTGAGACAGGAGTGTAAGTATCGCTTCTTACGTAAGTATTGATGAAGAAGAAGAGAGAGAGTGTTAAATAAAAAAAATAAATAAAAATATACAAACGCATGAACATTCAGATATATATTTCATTACCTGACTGTGTTATTAGCTAGCTAGCTCATGATATGTATAATATAACGTAACGTAATAGTGAGTAAGGAAAGAAAAAAAAAAAGTAAATATGTAAATAAAAATAGGTAGACATTGTCCGTTAGTTCGTTCGTTCACATCCCCACCACTCGATGTTGGTAACTTCGTTCATTGTACGATAAAGATCAACGCACGGGTGTATATAATAAAAGCATACCCCGTCCGCGTACGCTCATTTTAACGTCGTCGTCCGTTGTCACAACAACGTTTGTTTGTTTGTTTACTAACTGTACCAATTCAATCTTCGAAAAATGTCTGGACGCGGTAAAGGTGGAAAAGTGAAGGGGAAGGCAAAGTCGCGTTCCAATCGTGCCGGTCTCCAGTTTCCCGTGGGCCGTATTCACAGGCTGCTACGCAAGGGCAACTACGCCGAACGCGTCGGTGCCGGCGCTCCGGTTTACCTCGCCGCCGTGATGGAATACCTGGCCGCCGAAGTGCTCGAGTTGGCCGGCAACGCCGCCAGAGACAACAAGAAGACCAGGATCATACCTAGACATCTTCAATTGGCCATCCGCAATGACGAAGAATTGAACAAACTGCTCTCCGGTGTGACCATCGCTCAGGGCGGTGTACTGCCCAACATCCAGGCGGTGCTTTTGCCCAAGAAGACCGAGAAGAAGGCGTAAGTCGTCCACTTTCGTTCGTTCGTTCGTTCCTCTATTTTGTTGTTGTTTTTATTGTATGTATTTTGTATTGTACACACACACCTATGTTGTCGTTCACCTAAGGTGCGACTCCATAATTGTAGTGCGTGTACATACACACACATATACGTACTTGCTCAACAACAATCTGAGGCCCGATATGGATGGATGGATGGACTCTTACGTGGTCGCCGGGTGCGTCGACTTGCTAACTCGGAATAAAAAGACAAAAAGGCCCTTTTCAGGGCCACAATATGATTCTTATGCGTTAAAAACAGTTTCACTTTTGATAAACCAAAGTCAACAAAGCTAATCATTCTAAAACACAACGTACGATTCACTTACTTACTCAGTTGCTGGCTCAGCAAGAATAAATAAACGGGCTTTACACGAGTCTGCCTGTCAAAAATACTTTGTCAAGTCTTATCTACCTCTACCTAGTTCGCTACCTACCTATTACATATTATGCAAACCTAACCTAACCTAACGTAACAAGGGATAACCTAAACTAGGTATCACCTACCTACCTACCTATTTTTTTTTTTTTTTACCTACCCCCTTTTTTTTTTTTTTTTTTTTTACCTATCTTTATCTCACTTTCTTTGCACTATTGGCGGAGGGGAGGGGAAGGGAGAGGGGGGAGGGGAATGATTCGAGGCGTGCCCGACGCGACTACGCCGACTTTCCTATTGGCCGATATACGCTGTGACCATTACACTGTTTGACTGCAGACGACGGACATATAGTCAAAATTTATCAAAAATTCGGGCACCACACGAGACATCTCGGTTTCTAGATCTCGCGCTAGTGACGTTACGCACGCATTTTATAACAAAGAAAAATGCCGCCCAAGACCAGTGGCAAGGCCGCCAAGAAATCTGGCAAAGCCCAGAAGAACATCTCCAAGACTGACAAAAAGAAGAAGAAGCACAAGAGGAAGGAGAGCTACGCCATCTACATTTACAAAGTGCTGAAGCAGGTGCACCCGGACACCGGTATATCCAGCAAGGCGATGTCCATCATGAACTCGTTCGTGAACGACATCTTCGAGCGAATCGCCGCCGAGGCTTCCCGCCTGGCCCACTACAACAAGAGGTCAACGATCACATCGAGGGAGGTGCAGACTTCCGTGAGGCTTCTCCTGCCCGGTGAGCTCGCCAAGCACGCCGTCAGTGAAGGCACCAAGGCGGTCACCAAGTACACCAGCTCCAAGTAGATGATTTATATATAGTGTGTGTGTGTGTGTGTGTTTGCTAACGTGTGTCCGTCGAAGTGTTTTGTTTTGTTTGCTCCTACACATCACCTACCCCTTCACGGTTGGGTCAGGTAGTGGATGGGATCGGACGGGCGAAATATCGAATGGATGCAGAATGGCAGCACAGCATATACGCACGCACACGCGTGTATAATATACCTACATCCAAAAGGCCCTTTTCAGGGCCACAACATTTGTCATAATTTACTGAATGTTTCTTCTCGACTTAATACGTCGTACCAACCTCAGACTTATAATTCGGAGTAATAATAATAATAATAAAGTAAACACGCATGATATCATGATATCGAACAACAAATGTTTGTTGTTGATAAAAATATATATACGTAAATATTACAATTGTTCGCTGTGTCCACCCCGCAAAGGAAAATATTATTATTCTAAATAATACTACATAATTATTTCGTAAAATACTACACACGCACGACTGAGAGAGAGGGAGACAGGAGAGGGGGGGGGGGGGGGGGGGGGAGGAGAGGGGGGGGGGGTTCACCATATTACCCTTACCATAGTACCATTCGGTAGTATACTACCAGTCGATGCTACGTGTTCGTATAAAACGCGCTAGAATCTGTTAATTCGGATCACTTCAGTTCGGTCGGTACCCGCGTGCGGTCGTGTGTACGTACTTGGTGTGTTTTGTAATCGTTCTTCCGTTGATACTTTCTACGAACAAGGATGGCTCGTACTAAGCAGACGGCCCGTAAATCGACCGGAGGTAAAGCTCCGCGTAAACAGCTCGCCACTAAGGCGGCTCGTAAGAGCGCGCCCGCAACCGGCGGTGTCAAGAAGCCGCATCGCTACAGGCCCGGAACAGTTGCACTCCGTGAGATCCGTCGTTACCAGAAGAGTACTGAGCTTCTGATCCGCAAGTTGCCGTTCCAGCGTCTCGTACGTGAAATCGCTCAGGACTTCAAGACCGATCTCAGATTCCAGAGTTCGGCAGTGATGGCTCTCCAGGAAGCGAGCGAGGCGTATCTGGTGGGCCTCTTCGAGGACACCAACCTGTGCGCCATTCACGCGAAACGCGTCACCATCATGCCCAAGGACATCCAGTTGGCGCGCAGGATCAGAGGAGAACGCGCTTAAGCGTGTAGAGGAGTCTGGTGGTGATTCCCGTTGTTGTGTGTCCGATCTCGTCATGTTCATGACCATTACATGATCATGATCGCAACGTGACACTAGAAATGGAACGTCGCCGCTCGCATTTACAAACGGCCCTTTTCAGGGCCACACACGATTCAAACTGATACATGTTTCTTGGTACGATGAGTTAGTTCCCACCACCACCTACCTGCGTAATTAATGAACATATATTATTATCATGTAACTACTTCCTTACCACCACATACACGCAGCAACATATTGTTATGTATGTAAAAAAAAAAAAAAAAAAACAAATAAAAACATACAAAATCTTTATAATACCTAACCTACTGTTGCGACTGCGAATGAAAGCTAGTATGGAATAATAATAATGTGCGTGTACGTATTTATTTATTATTATTATTTTTTTTTTTTTTTGTTTTTCTTTTTATTTAATATTCTCGTATATTATTATTATTTTTTTTTTTTTTTTTTTTTTTATTAACGCGCGCTCGTTCTTCTATTGGTTGGCCGTTGAGAGGCCCCCCTCGCCTCCCCACCCCTACCCCCTCCTTCGCGTTGCTAGTGTATATAAAAGTAGAAAATCAAACCCGAAAATTTAGCTGCCGAAACTGAAGCCAAGGAAAGCCCCGGGCGCAGACCAAATCACCAATGAGGCGCTGCGCCATCTCCCGCCGCGAGCTATCGCGGCGACCACGCGCCTCTTCAATGGCATACTGCGCTCGGGTCACTTTCCTTCTACATGGAAGAACGCCAAAACGATTATGCTGCCCAAGCCGGGAAAAGATCACCGAAGACCCAACGGATTCCGGCCGATCGCGCTGCTGAGCAAGTTCTCGCAGCTCTTCGAGCGCCTGTTCCTCCGGCGACTGCTCCCTTACGTCGAGCCACGACAGGAACAATTCGGGTTTCGGCCCGAACATTCCACGACGCTCCAGGTCGCAAGACTGCTCCACAAGATGTCCGAGAGCCACAATAAAAAGGAATACGTGGCTGCCGTATTCCTGGATATGGAAATGGCCTTCGACAGGGTATGGCACGAGGGGCTGCTGTACAAGCTGTCGGAGGCCCAAATGCCACCAAGAATGGTCAGGGTCTTGGCCTCCTTCCTCACGGATCGCCGAGTCCATGTCGCAGTAGAAGACGCCGTCTCCTCCGTGCGCCCTGTGCGCGCGGGGGTTCCACAAGGAAGCTGTCTGTCCCCGGCCTGCTACGCCGCGTTCACCGACGACATCCCTGCCGTCGGCCAGGTGGAGCTAGCGCTGTACGCTGACGATGCGGCGTACTACGCGTCGTCCATGCGCCCGCTGTACGCCGCCAAGAGGCTGCAGCCCACACTTGAGGCTCTGCCGGGCTGGCTCTCCAAATGGAGGCTCTCGGTGAACGTCGGCAAGACCCAAGCAATCCTGACGGGGACAAGACCCCACCCGCCTCCACTGCGACTGCTCGGCGAACCGGTGCCGTGGCGGCCACACGTTAAATACCTGGGAGTTACCATTGACCGGCGTCTCACGTTCAAGAAGCACGTGGGAGACGTCGTCGCGAACACCAAGGCAGCGAGAGGGAAGCTCTACGGAGTCCTCTCCTCCAGCCTCCCCCTGAGGACGAAGCTCGGGGTCTACCGAGCTTACATCAGATCCCGCCTCACGTACGCGGCCCCGGCGTGGTACGCCTACTGCTCTGAGACCAACAGAAGAAAACTCAGAGCGCAAGAGAACCTCAGTCTCAGAGCAGTCGTCGGTGCCCCGCGGTACGTGAGGAACTCGACGATCCTCAGGGACCTGAAGTGGGAGGGCCTTGACGACTTTGTGGCCAGGCTGGCCACGAAGATGTTCGAGAGGGCGGACGCATCAGCACATGAACACCTGCGCGGCATCGCGCCACTCCATGCCCGCCCTCCGGACCGTCGCGTGAAGCCCTCACCTCGCTGCCTTGCGGCAGACGTCGTCGCCCAGTGATGACGCCGCCGCCGATGGGAACTCCCAGAAGACAGAAGAAGAAGAGGATCCAGGCCGCCACGGCCGCTCCATTGACCTGCCTACAGCCGTAGGCAGCGAAGAAGCCAATGAAGAGGGTAAAAAGACCCTGACCATTCGCTCCAATTCCTACACAAGGAGTTTGGGAAGACTACACGATCGAGACCGAAAATTTACCATTCGTCGACAAGTCGTGTTTGCGCGTGCGCGTCTTTGTGTTTAACAATCTCATCGAATCAATCTACAACAAGATGACCGGTCGCGGTAAAGGAGGCAAAGGTCTTGGAAAGGGAGGAGCTAAACGCCACAGGAAGGTGCTCCGTGATAACATCCAGGGTATCACCAAACCGGCCATCCGTCGTTTGGCTCGCAGAGGCGGCGTCAAGCGTATCTCCGGTCTGATATACGAAGAGACCCGCGGTGTTCTCAAGGTGTTCCTCGAGAACGTCATCCGCGACGCTGTCACTTACACCGAGCACGCCAAGAGGAAGACCGTCACCGCCATGGACGTGGTCTACGCTCTGAAGCGCCAGGGACGTACGTTGTACGGTTTCGGCGGTTAAGGTGTGCCGTGTGCGTGTCTCGTGTTTCTCGCTCGCTCGATCTCTGCAAGCGAGTAAACAAACGAAACAAACAATTAAACAAAAAGGCCCTTTTCAGGGCCGCAAAAGTATCGTTGAATTTGTTGTTGTTAAAACCGTTTCTGATGTCACTTATCGTGTCGACCGTTCATTATGCATGCATGCATGCATGCAGCACACACACACACACACACACACACACACACACACACACACACACACACACACACACACACACACACACACACACACTCACACTTGACTCTTCTCTCTTTATCTTTTTTTTTTTCAACAAAACAAACACAATTTTCGCACGTCCAGTCACTTCCAAGACGTAAAAACTTTGTTAAATTTGACTTCACACCCGACACTGGCCACCTCCTCACGTTACTTAATATTATGATATTGTCTCCTCAGTAATCTGGATCCATCCATCCATCCATCCATCCATCTCCCGCCGCCGACGACACTCTATACACTGACTGACTGACTGACCTAATAAAAATATTGCAACTGCCACTGCCACTGCACACACCGCACATCAATTAGTAGGTAGTATGTAGACGATATTACGACGCACATAATGCACTAGTTAGGTAGGTAGGTAGGTAGGTACTCGTTACAACAACAAAAACAAAAAAAAAAAACACTCCGCATCCCCGCATTCTTTTCTCTCGCCCGACTGCCCGACTATTATTTATTTATTATCATATAATAATTACACAAATATAATAATAATTACATGCTTTTACATCGAGAAAGAGACTAGACGCTCGCTCTCCGAGAGCTCGCACTTTGCGTGTTTTACCAACGTGGACTTGACAAGCTTCAAAATTGTCAAATATAATATTTATACATATGAAATATTAACAAGGGTGAACAATGATATCTTAGCTTTTTATCTGGGGACACTAATTGCGTACATTATTAGGTTTTATAATGAAAAACAACTTTTGAACATGACCCGAGCTCTGGTCCGATATATTACTGTGAAAATAAACGTCTATAACTCGGGATCACTATTCATCGGTGTGATTAAAATCACACGTGCACGTGGATAAACTCAATAATATACATTATACGTGTTCAATGTGCCTTCATAGCGCATTATTATTATGGAAAATTAATATTTTCCGAACTTAGTTAGTGAAAAGTTGGAAGCTCTCGTATGAGAAAACGTTTCGCGGCACACCGGTTCTCGTTACGGTATTACTCGATGCGAACGAAATGTTCGCACGCGCCCGTCGAGTCGACTTTAACAACACTGTTCATTTAACAATTCCCGTGTTTGTTTGTTTGCGCGTGTGTGTTAAGTGAAATAAATAAATATTAACAATATGGCAGACACAGCTGTAGCTTCCGAGGCACCGGCACCGGCTACGCCGGCGAAGAAGCAGCCTAAGGCGTCTGCCGCGGCGGGCGGTGTCAAGAAGGCGAAAGCCAAACCGACCCACCCGAAGACATCGGAGATGGTCAACAGCGCCATCAAGGAGTTGAAGGAGAGGAGCGGATCGTCCCTGCAGGCCATTAAGAAATACATAGCGGCCCAATACAAAGTCGACGCCGAGAAATTGGCACCGTTCATAAGGAAATATTTGAAGAGCGCCGTCGAATCCGGAGCACTGATCCAGACCAAGGGCAAAGGTGCGTCGGGATCGTTCAAATTGGAATCCAAATCGTCATCGTCCAAGAAACCGGCCGGCGGTGCGGCGGGCACCAAGAGGTCCGCGTCCGCGGCCGGCGCCAAATCGAAGAAGGGATCCGCCGCGTCCGCGTCCGCCTCCAAGGCGAAGAAGGCCGCCTCCGCCGGCGGCGGTGCGTCTTCGTCGCCGTCGAAGGCTGCCGGCGGCAAGGCGGCCTCGTCCGCCGCCACCGCTAAGGACAAGAAGGCTGCGGCCGCGGCCAAGAAGAAGCCAGCGGCGGCCAAGAAGGCCGCGACGGCCGCGCCCGCGAGGGCCAAGGCCGCTGCCGCGCCGAAGGCGAAGAAAACTGCCAAACCCCCTACGAAGAAACCGAAAGCGCCCAAGCCGAAGAAGGCCGCCACAACACCCAAGAAGCCCGCAGCAAAGAAAGCGGCCGCGTCAAAGAAGTAAATCCCTACCTGTGTATGTACCTGGTACATACCGCCGCTCTCTTTATCTCTCCGCCGTTTGTTTACTGCTAGTTGCTTGCTTGCTTGCAGAAACAACAACAACTACCACGAAGACGGACGTCGTCGAAGAAGAAGAGATCGGGGTGGGTGGGAAAAAGCGTGCACCGTTGTGTGCGCGTGCCGTGCCGCGCCCATGGTGCCCTTTAGCGCCGAACAAAAAGCCCTTTTCAGGGCTAACATATGGTTCAATGTGTATGTTTCTTTGTACAACAACAATAATAACACATGTCTGTGTGTGTTGTGTCGTCGACCTACCTTGTGAGACAGGAGTGTAAGTATCGCTTCTTACGTAAGTATTGATGAAGAAGAAGAGAGAGAGTGTTAAATAAAAAAAATAAATAAAAATATACAAACGCATGAACATTCAGATATATATTTCATTACCTGACTGTGTTATTAGCTAGCTAGCTCATGATATGTATAATATAACGTAACGTAATAGTGAGTAAGGAAAGAAAAAAAAAAAGTAAATATGTAAATAAAAATAGGTAGACATTGTCCGTTAGTTCGTTCGTTCACATCCCCACCACTCGATGTTGGTAACTTCGTTCATTGTACGATAAAGATCAACGCACGGGTGTATATAATAAAAGCATACCCCGTCCGCGTACGCTCATTTTAACGTCGTCGTCCGTTGTCACAACAACGTTTGTTTGTTTGTTTACTAACTGTACCAATTCAATCTTCGAAAAATGTCTGGACGCGGTAAAGGTGGAAAAGTGAAGGGGAAGGCAAAGTCGCGTTCCAATCGTGCCGGTCTCCAGTTTCCCGTGGGCCGTATTCACAGGCTGCTACGCAAGGGCAACTACGCCGAACGCGTCGGTGCCGGCGCTCCGGTTTACCTCGCCGCCGTGATGGAATACCTGGCCGCCGAAGTGCTCGAGTTGGCCGGCAACGCCGCCAGAGACAACAAGAAGACCAGGATCATACCTAGACATCTTCAATTGGCCATCCGCAATGACGAAGAATTGAACAAACTGCTCTCCGGTGTGACCATCGCTCAGGGCGGTGTACTGCCCAACATCCAGGCGGTGCTTTTGCCCAAGAAGACCGAGAAGAAGGCGTAAGTCGTCCACTTTCGTTCGTTCGTTCGTTCCTCTATTTTGTTGTTGTTTTTATTGTATGTATTTTGTATTGTACACACACACCTATGTTGTCGTTCACCTAAGGTGCGACTCCATAATTGTAGTGCGTGTACATA
The DNA here is from genome assembly GCF_032362555.1 of Amyelois transitella. Lineage (NCBI taxonomy): Eukaryota > Metazoa > Arthropoda > Insecta > Lepidoptera > Pyralidae > Amyelois > Amyelois transitella. The sequence continues at coordinate 38,959 of NC_083531.1, forward strand.
CACACACATATACGTACTTGCTCAACAACAATCTGAGGCCCGATATGGATGGATGGATGGACTCTTACGTGGTCGCCGGGTGCGTCGACTTGCTAACTCGGAATAAAAAGACAAAAAGGCCCTTTTCAGGGCCACAATATGATTCTTATGCGTTAAAAACAGTTTCACTTTTGATAAACCAAAGTCAACAAAGCTAATCATTCTAAAACACAACGTACGATTCACTTACTTACTCAGTTGCTGGCTCAGCAAGAATAAATAAACGGGCTTTACACGAGTCTGCCTGTCAAAAATACTTTGTCAAGTCTTATCTACCTCTACCTAGTTCGCTACCTACCTATTACATATTATGCAAACCTAACCTAACCTAACGTAACAAGGGATAACCTAAACTAGGTATCACCTACCTACCTACCTATTTTTTTTTTTTTTTACCTACCCCCTTTTTTTTTTTTTTTTTTTTTACCTATCTTTATCTCACTTTCTTTGCACTATTGGCGGAGGGGAGGGGAAGGGAGAGGGGGGAGGGGAATGATTCGAGGCGTGCCCGACGCGACTACGCCGACTTTCCTATTGGCCGATATACGCTGTGACCATTACACTGTTTGACTGCAGACGACGGACATATAGTCAAAATTTATCAAAAATTCGGGCACCACACGAGACATCTCGGTTTCTAGATCTCGCGCTAGTGACGTTACGCACGCATTTTATAACAAAGAAAAATGCCGCCCAAGACCAGTGGCAAGGCCGCCAAGAAATCTGGCAAAGCCCAGAAGAACATCTCCAAGACTGACAAAAAGAAGAAGAAGCACAAGAGGAAGGAGAGCTACGCCATCTACATTTACAAAGTGCTGAAGCAGGTGCACCCGGACACCGGTATATCCAGCAAGGCGATGTCCATCATGAACTCGTTCGTGAACGACATCTTCGAGCGAATCGCCGCCGAGGCTTCCCGCCTGGCCCACTACAACAAGAGGTCAACGATCACATCGAGGGAGGTGCAGACTTCCGTGAGGCTTCTCCTGCCCGGTGAGCTCGCCAAGCACGCCGTCAGTGAAGGCACCAAGGCGGTCACCAAGTACACCAGCTCCAAGTAGATGATTTATATATAGTGTGTGTGTGTGTGTGTGTTTGCTAACGTGTGTCCGTCGAAGTGTTTTGTTTTGTTTGCTCCTACACATCACCTACCCCTTCACGGTTGGGTCAGGTAGTGGATGGGATCGGACGGGCGAAATATCGAATGGATGCAGAATGGCAGCACAGCATATACGCACGCACACGCGTGTATAATATACCTACATCCAAAAGGCCCTTTTCAGGGCCACAACATTTGTCATAATTTACTGAATGTTTCTTCTCGACTTAATACGTCGTACCAACCTCAGACTTATAATTCGGAGTAATAATAATAATAATAAAGTAAACACGCATGATATCATGATATCGAACAACAAATGTTTGTTGTTGATAAAAATATATATACGTAAATATTACAATTGTTCGCTGTGTCCACCCCGCAAAGGAAAATATTATTATTCTAAATAATACTACATAATTATTTCGTAAAATACTACACACGCACGACTGAGAGAGAGGGAGACAGGAGAGGGGGGGGGGGGGGGGGGAGGAGAGGGGGGGGGGGTTCACCATATTACCCTTACCATAGTACCATTCGGTAGTATACTACCAGTCGATGCTACGTGTTCGTATAAAACGCGCTAGAATCTGTTAATTCGGATCACTTCAGTTCGGTCGGTACCCGCGTGCGGTCGTGTGTACGTACTTGGTGTGTTTTGTAATCGTTCTTCCGTTGATACTTTCTACGAACAAGGATGGCTCGTACTAAGCAGACGGCCCGTAAATCGACCGGAGGTAAAGCTCCGCGTAAACAGCTCGCCACTAAGGCGGCTCGTAAGAGCGCGCCCGCAACCGGCGGTGTCAAGAAGCCGCATCGCTACAGGCCCGGAACAGTTGCACTCCGTGAGATCCGTCGTTACCAGAAGAGTACTGAGCTTCTGATCCGCAAGTTGCCGTTCCAGCGTCTCGTACGTGAAATCGCTCAGGACTTCAAGACCGATCTCAGATTCCAGAGTTCGGCAGTGATGGCTCTCCAGGAAGCGAGCGAGGCGTATCTGGTGGGCCTCTTCGAGGACACCAACCTGTGCGCCATTCACGCGAAACGCGTCACCATCATGCCCAAGGACATCCAGTTGGCGCGCAGGATCAGAGGAGAACGCGCTTAAGCGTGTAGAGGAGTCTGGTGGTGATTCCCGTTGTTGTGTGTCCGATCTCGTCATGTTCATGACCATTACATGATCATGATCGCAACGTGACACTAGAAATGGAACGTCGCCGCTCGCATTTACAAACGGCCCTTTTCAGGGCCACACACGATTCAAACTGATACATGTTTCTTGGTACGATGAGTTAGTTCCCACCACCACCTACCTGCGTAATTAATGAACATATATTATTATCATGTAACTACTTCCTTACCACCACATACACGCAGCAACATATTGTTATGTATGTAAAAAAAAAAAAAAAAAAACAAATAAAAACATACAAAATCTTTATAATACCTAACCTACTGTTGCGACTGCGAATGAAAGCTAGTATGGAATAATAATAATGTGCGTGTACGTATTTATTTATTATTATTATTTTTTTTTTTTTTTGTTTTTCTTTTTATTTAATATTCTCGTATATTATTATTATTTTTTTTTTTTTTTTTTTTTTATTAACGCGCGCTCGTTCTTCTATTGGTTGGCCGTTGAGAGGCCCCCCTCGCCTCCCCACCCCTACCCCCTCCTTCGCGTTGCTAGTGTATATAAAAGTAGAAAATCAAACCCGAAAATTTAGGGATTCGCCAGTCGCTTCGAGGAAATTTCTACGAGTACGAGCCGATTCTGTTTCCGCGATTGGGGAAGACGTAGCCACGCCCCCCCAACACCCCGCAAACAATATTTGCGTAGGAGAGGATAGCTCCCGGCGGAAACCCCTGCCAGGACTTCGGGACTGATTTGCTCGCATCCCCCTAGTAGCCGGCCTCCCACCAGCGGGTCTCACCGGTGAAAAGGGGTTGGGTAGTCGGCCCCGTTGTTCCCTCGGCTGCTCGGGAGCGACTCCACTCCTGCGCGTCGTCCGGGCTCCGAAATGGAGCCCCCCCCCCGGGAAGGGGTAGGTGCGGGTCCCCCGCACCCCTCCCCCGACATCGCCTTGCATACGCCACCAGCGGCGTATGCTACGCCGACGGGCGTCTTTCCTGCGCCCGCCGCCGCCGCCCGCGCCGCTGCTGACACTGCAATTGTAACCGCCGCCGCCGCAACGCAAGCCAGCGCCGCGACGACGACGACCGCAGCGACACTTGATGCAACTGCCGCCGTCGCCGCCGCCGTCACTGAAAGCCGCACTTTTGTGGCAAATGCCGCTGACGCCGTCACCTACTTTGCCGCCGCCGCCGCCGCCACCCACGCCGCCACCGCCACCGCCGCCGCCGCCGTCGCCACCTCCGCCACCCCAGCCGCCGCCGCTCCTGCCTCTGCAGCCGTCTCCGCGGCAGTCAAATCCGCCGCTGCCGCCACCGCCGCCCTCGCCGCCGCATCCCTACCCGCGCCCCTTGCGAATCTGTCCCCTAAAGGATGGATGAGAAGGGACGCGGAGGTACTCGTCCGCTTAGTGCACGGCGACTGGCTGTCGCCGGGGATGGCGCAATGGATGGCGATCTACCTCCGCCTGAAGGAAAACGAGGTGCGGGGGGTCGCCCCATCGGTGGATGATCTCGCGGCCTTAGATATCGCAAGACGGGGGATGATCACCCTCCCCCCGGTCGACATGGAAACTCCAAGGAGGCAGGTGATTTCCTCCCTCCTGAAGCGGGCAAGGAGCCCCACGGGCGACGCTCCTGAAACGCCGAAGAAGCCCCGGGCCCTCGACATGCGGGAGGGCGAGGAGGAGTCCTGTTCGACAGCCGAACCCTCTTCATCCGGGTCGACAACGGACCTGACAGGAGCCGGCGCCCGTGACCGACCATTAAAACGCGCCGCGACGATGGCGTCGGTCCGCGGCTCGGAGGCCGCCGCCGCCGCCGCCGCCGCCGCCGCCGCTGACGCCGCCGCTATGAAGCCTCCGCCGGCCGGGAAGTCCGCGATCCCGAGGTGGCAATCCCGGGACCCGCGCCGCGCACCGGCGGGGGCGGCATCCAGCCGAGCGCCCGCCCAGGCGTCCGCCCAGACTTCCGCCCTTGCGCCTGCCCAGACGTCCACACATCCGCACACTCAAGCGGCCGCCCATGCAGCTGACCGCCCGCCCGCCCAGGAACCTGCCCGCCCGCTCAACCAAGCGGCCGCCCATGCAGTGGACCGCCCGCCCGCCCAAGAACCTGCCCGCCCGCCCAATCAAGCGCCCGCCCTGGCAGCCGCCCGCCCGCCCAAGCAAGCGCCCGCCCTAGCGGCCGCCCGCCCGCCCAAGCAGGCGCCCGCCCTAGCGGCCGCCCGCCCGCCCAACCAGGCGCCCGCCCTAGCGGCCGCCCACCCGCCCAGCCAGGCGCCCGCCCTAGCGGCCGCCCGCCCGCCCGCCCAGACGTCCGCACAGGCGCCCGCCCAAGCGCCCGCCCAAGCATCCGCCCAACGCGCGCCGCCCTCGCTGGCCGCTCCCGCGGTATCATTCGCCCGGGTAGCGGCTAGCGCCGGAGCCCCCTTGCCACAACGGAAGGGGGCACAACGGGGAGCAGTGCCTCGCGCCCCGCCCACCACTTCAACACCTGCCGCCTCCAGTTCGACCACAGCTGTGGCCTCCTCTGGAACCGCAGCCCTCGCAGCCACCGCCACCGCCGCCGCCGCCGCCGCCGCCGCCGCTGCCGCCTCAGCCGCCCCGCCGACGGCACAAGCGCCCCGGGAGCCGCGCTACCCAAGGATCTGTGTGGACCACCTGCCCAACTGGGTGGTCCATTTCAGGGAAATTAGCCGACTGCTGGGACGCTCGCCGGCCGCCGTCGCACGCGGAAGAGGCGTGCACTTTACGCCAAAGGACGGCAACGAATATAGGACAGTCCAGAGGTATATCAACACTCTGGATGTCCAATGGCACTCATATTCGTTGCCGTCGGACCGTCCCTTGAAGGTGGCCATCCGCGGGCTGCCGCCCGACACGGAGGAGGCCGCGCTAAAAGAAGACCTGGAGGAGAAGGGTTTCACCGTGGAAGCCATCAAAGCCATCCGGGGCAGGGGAGATCGCCCCGGATGTGTCTTCTTCGCCCTCCTGGCCAGAACACAGAACTGCCAGGAGGTATTCACGGTTAAGGAGCTCCTTCACTGGCCGACCCTGAAGGTGGAGGCGTGGAGGGGGAAGCAGGGACCCGCCCAGTGCCACAGATGTCAGTTGTTCCGACACTCATCGGTCAACTGCCACCGAGCAACCGTCTGCGTGCGCTGTGGAGGGCCCCACAAGGCCACGGACTGCGAGCGGCCATTGGACCAGCCCGCCACCTGCGCCAATTGCGGTGGACCGCACCCGGCGAATCACTCTTCGTGCCCGGTGCTGCGGCGCGAGGCCAGAAACAGACGGGCTGGCCCGGTCGCTCGCAGCGGAACCGCCCCCACGCCTCAAAACACCACGTCCGAAGCAGCGGAGGCCTCACTGATGGCCCCCGCCAACCCACCGACCGCCAGGGGAGCAGAGCTCCCGAAAAAGAAAAGGAAGAAGAAGAAGAAGAAGAATGCCGCCGCCGTGAGCTCTGCCCCCGTGGCGGAGGAAGAAGCGGCTGCAACCGTGCCGCCTCCCCCGGCACCTCAAACCGTTCCCGCGCCTGCCTCGGCTGCGCCGATCCCGCCGGAGCACTTCTATGCACTGGTGCAGTCGGTGCAGCAGATGCAGGCACTACTGGCCGCCCTCGTCCCTGCGGCCCCCCTCAGAGGCGTACCCACCCCTAACCTTTAATTATGGATGGTACGCCTCTGAGGATCGTGTACTGGAACGCAGAATCGCTCCGGAGGAAGAAATACTTGCTGGCCAACTTCCTCCGGGAGCAGCACATCGATGTTCTCCTCGTCAGCGAGACCCACCTGCGGGATGACCAAAAGTTTGGCATCCCCAATTACATTACATACCGGAAGGATGAGAAGAGCCCGGTCAGTGGATATGCCTACCGGGGACTTGCAGTGTTGGTGAAGCGCAACATTATTCATCAGCCCATCCCCCACGTGGAGTTCCAGACAATGTACGCCCTCGGCGTGCTCATCAGCGTCGCCGGCCGCGAGCTGCGGCTGTTTGCCGCATACATACCGCCAGGGGCCAAGCTCGACACCAACGAGCTCTGGTCCCTACTGAACACTACCACGCCAACGCTTGTGGCTGGCGACTTTAACGCCAAGCACACAGCCTGGAACTCCACGAGGATCAACCGAAGCGGAAGAATCCTTCATCAGGCCGCTGTGGACCACGACTTCGAGCTGTTGGGGCCGGACGAACCCACCCACACCGACACGTTGGGAGGCTCCGACACCATCGACATCGTGGCCCACAGAGGGCTGACAGCGCTGCCAACACTGCACGTCTACCCGGACCTGCCGTCAGACCACCGGCCGGTTCTTCTCATCCTCCGGGACCTTCCGGCGAGGGTCACGCTGCCGAGGAGAACATCCAAAATAAAATGGGACCACTTCGTGGACAAGATTGTGGGCGACAAGGCCAGTGTCGCCTTCAAGCGGGTCTCCACCAGCGAAGAGGTCGAGCTTGCGGCGAGTGCCATCACCCGCAGCATCCAGCACGCGCTCGACGCCGCACGGACCCCCGTGCCGGCCACCGCCAAATCCGAGCCGCTCCCGGCGCACCTCACCGCGCTGCTGGAGCGGAAGCGAAGAATGCGGAGGCTGTGGATGAGTACTCGCTGCCCAACACTCAAAGCCGACCTGAACAAGCTGGTGGAGACAATCAAGGACAAACTAGAGGAGCACGCAGCCAGATCGTGGGAGAACCACCTCTTATCGGTAGGCGGTGATATCCCCTCCGTTCACCGCCTCTGCCGGCAGTTGTCGGGCGTGCCACAACCCGTCCGGCCGCTGCTGGCAGCCGATGGCCTCCCACGGTTCAAGGCCGAAGACAGAGCTGAGATCTTCGCCGAGCATCTGGAGCGTCAGTTCACGCCGAACCCGATCGTGGACCAGGCCCACCACGACAGCGTCGTCGAGCACCTTCGGGAGTACCTTGCGGAGCCAGTGCCGGAGCTTGAGGATGCGGTATTCTTCACTCCCGGCCAGGTCAAGAGGACCATCCTGAAGCTGAAGCCCAGGAAAGCCCCGGGCGCAGACAACGTCACGAATGAGGCGCTTCGCCACCTACCGCCGGGATTCATCACGGCGGTGACGCGCCTCTTCAATGGCATTCTGCGCTCGGGCCACTACCCGAACATTTGGAAAACCGGAAGGGTGATCCTCTTGCCCAAGCCGGGGAAGGACCTCCGCAAGCCTGAGAGCTACCGGCCCATTACGCTTCTCAGCGCCCTCTCGAAGGTGTTCGAAAAACTGCTGCTCGGCCTCATACTGCCGCACATCACGCCGCGCGCCGAGCAGTTCGGGTTCCGGCCCGAACACTCCACGACGCTCCAGATCGCCAGGCTTCTTGGCGAGATCTCAGCTGCTGCCAATCGCAAGGAGACCGTGGCTGTCGTGCTCCTCGACAACGAGAAGGCCTTCGACAGAGTATGGCACGAGGGGTTGCTATACAAACTGTCGAAGAGCCAACTTCCCAGAAGACTGACAAGGATTGTGGCCTCCTTCCTGAACGAGCGGAAGATCAGGGTGGCGGTCGAAGACGCCGTTTCTTCGGAGAAACCCGTCCGGGCTGGCGTTCCTCAGGGCAGCTGCCTGAGCCCGGCCTGCTACGCTGCGTACACCGACGACATCCCGGTCGCCGATGGAGCCAAGCTGGCTCTATACGCCGACGACGCGGCGTACTTCGCGAAATCCATAAACGCGAGGCACGCCGCCAAGAAGCTCCAAAAGGCACTCGACGCCCTGCCAGATTGGCTCCAGAAGTGGAGACTGTCGGTGAACGTGGCGAAAACGCAGGCCATTATCTCCGGGAACGCCGCCCCACCGCCGCCGCTGAAGCTCTTCGGGAAGGACGTGGCGTGGCAGCCACACGTCACCTACCTCGGGGTCAAGATCGACCGTGGACTTCGCCTGAAGACCCACGTCGATTCAGTGGTGCAAACTGTGAAGATGGCCAGGGGAAGACTGCGTCCAGTCCTCTCCTCCAGCCTCCCGCTGAAGACGAAGCTCGGGATCTACAAGACCTACGTCAGATCCCGCCTCACGTACGCAGCCCAGGCGTGGTACGCCTATGTCGCGGAGACAAACAGGCAACGTCTCCGTGCGCAAGAGAACCAATGTCTCCGCGACATCGTCAGGGCCCCACGGTACGTGAGGAACGCGACGATCCAGCGGGACCTCAAATGGGAGGGCCTGGACGCGTTCATCTCGCGTCTGGCCGGCGACATGTTCGGCAGGGCGGACAGGTCGGCGCACCCGCACCTTGTGGGTATCGCGCCTCTCCACGCTCGCCCGCCGGACCGAAGACACTGGCCATCGCCGAGAGAAGCCATCTTCACAGCGAACACCACTGCAGGCGCCGCACCCGCGGCGCCCGTTGACCCCGCAGGAAGAGGAAGACCTCATTAGTGGCCGCCACGGCCACGCTCGTGACCTGCCTGCCGTTGCAGGCAGCGTAGATATCCGCTGAAGAGGGCCACAATCCCTGAACAGCTACCCCACATTTCCGCCTACGGCGGAAATGCAGGAAGACCCACGACGACGAAAATTTACCATTCGTCGACAAGTCGTGTTTGCGCGTGCGCGTCTTTGTGTTTAACAATCTCATCGAATCAATCTACAACAAGATGACCGGTCGCGGTAAAGGAGGCAAAGGTCTTGGAAAGGGAGGAGCTAAACGCCACAGGAAGGTGCTCCGTGATAACATCCAGGGTATCACCAAACCGGCCATCCGTCGTTTGGCTCGCAGAGGCGGCGTCAAGCGTATCTCCGGTCTGATATACGAAGAGACCCGCGGTGTTCTCAAGGTGTTCCTCGAGAACGTCATCCGCGACGCTGTCACTTACACCGAGCACGCCAAGAGGAAGACCGTCACCGCCATGGACGTGGTCTACGCTCTGAAGCGCCAGGGACGTACGTTGTACGGTTTCGGCGGTTAAGGTGTGCCGTGTGCGTGTCTCGTGTTTCTCGCTCGCTCGATCTCTGCAAGCGAGTAAACAAACGAAACAAACAATTAAACAAAAAGGCCCTTTTCAGGGCCGCAAAAGTATCGTTGAATTTGTTGTTGTTAAAACCGTTTCTGATGTCACTTATCGTGTCGACCGTTCATTATGCATGCATGCATGCATGCAGCACACACACACACACACACACACACACACACACACACACACACACACACACACACACACACACACACACACACACACACTCACACTTGACTCTTCTCTCTTTATCTTTTTTTTTTTCAACAAAACAAACACAATTTTCGCACGTCCAGTCACTTCCAAGACGTAAAAACTTTGTTAAATTTGACTTCACACCCGACACTGGCCACCTCCTCACGTTACTTAATATTATGATATTGTCTCCTCAGTAATCTGGATCCATCCATCCATCCATCCATCCATCTCCCGCCGCCGACGACACTCTATACACTGACTGACTGACTGACCTAATAAAAATATTGCAACTGCCACTGCCACTGCACACACCGCACATCAATTAGTAGGTAGTATGTAGACGATATTACGACGCACATAATGCACTAGTTAGGTAGGTAGGTAGGTAGGTACTCGTTACAACAACAAAAACAAAAAAAAAAAACACTCCGCATCCCCGCATTCTTTTCTCTCGCCCGACTGCCCGACTATTATTTATTTATTATCATATAATAATTACACAAATATAATAATAATTACATGCTTTTACATCGAGAAAGAGACTAGACGCTCGCTCTCCGAGAGCTCGCACTTTGCGTGTTTTACCAACGTGGACTTGACAAGCTTCAAAATTGTCAAATATAATATTTATACATATGAAATATTAACAAGGGTGAACAATGATATCTTAGCTTTTTATCTGGGGACACTAATTGCGTACATTATTAGGTTTTATAATGAAAAACAACTTTTGAACATGACCCGAGCTCTGGTCCGATATATTACTGTGAAAATAAACGTCTATAACTCGGGATCACTATTCATCGGTGTGATTAAAATCACACGTGCACGTGGATAAACTCAATAATATACATTATACGTGTTCAATGTGCCTTCATAGCGCATTATTATTATGGAAAATTAATATTTTCCGAACTTAGTTAGTGAAAAGTTGGAAGCTCTCGTATGAGAAAACGTTTCGCGGCACACCGGTTCTCGTTACGGTATTACTCGATGCGAACGAAATGTTCGCACGCGCCCGTCGAGTCGACTTTAACAACACTGTTCATTTAACAATTCCCGTGTTTGTTTGTTTGCGCGTGTGTGTTAAGTGAAATAAATAAATATTAACAATATGGCAGACACAGCTGTAGCTTCCGAGGCACCGGCACCGGCTACGCCGGCGAAGAAGCAGCCTAAGGCGTCTGCCGCGGCGGGCGGTGTCAAGAAGGCGAAAGCCAAACCGACCCACCCGAAGACATCGGAGATGGTCAACAGCGCCATCAAGGAGTTGAAGGAGAGGAGCGGATCGTCCCTGCAGGCCATTAAGAAATACATAGCGGCCCAATACAAAGTCGACGCCGAGAAATTGGCACCGTTCATAAGGAAATATTTGAAGAGCGCCGTCGAATCCGGAGCACTGATCCAGACCAAGGGCAAAGGTGCGTCGGGATCGTTCAAATTGGAATCCAAATCGTCATCGTCCAAGAAACCGGCCGGCGGTGCGGCGGGCACCAAGAGGTCCGCGTCCGCGGCCGGCGCCAAATCGAAGAAGGGATCCGCCGCGTCCGCGTCCGCCTCCAAGGCGAAGAAGGCCGCCTCCGCCGGCGGCGGTGCGTCTTCGTCGCCGTCGAAGGCTGCCGGCGGCAAGGCGGCCTCGTCCGCCGCCACCGCTAAGGACAAGAAGGCTGCGGCCGCGGCCAAGAAGAAGCCAGCGGCGGCCAAGAAGGCCGCGACGGCCGCGCCCGCGAGGGCCAAGGCCGCTGCCGCGCCGAAGGCGAAGAAAACTGCCAAACCCCCTACGAAGAAACCGAAAGCGCCCAAGCCGAAGAAGGCCGCCACAACACCCAAGAAGCCCGCAGCAAAGAAAGCGGCCGCGTCAAAGAAGTAAATCCCTACCTGTGTATGTACCTGGTACATACCGCCGCTCTCTTTATCTCTCCGCCGTTTGTTTACTGCTAGTTGCTTGCTTGCTTGCAGAAACAACAACAACTACCACGAAGACGGACGTCGTCGAAGAAGAAGAGATCGGGGTGGGTGGGAAAAAGCGTGCACCGTTGTGTGCGCGTGCCGTGCCGCGCCCATGGTGCCCTTTAGCGCCGAACAAAAAGCCCTTTTCAGGGCTAACATATGGTTCAATGTGTATGTTTCTTTGTACAACAACAATAATAACACATGTCTGTGTGTGTTGTGTCGTCGACCTACCTTGTGAGACAGGAGTGTAAGTATCGCTTCTTACGTAAGTATTGATGAAGAAGAAGAGAGAGAGTGTTAAATAAAAAAAATAAATAAAAATATACAAACGCATGAACATTCAGATATATATTTCATTACCTGACTGTGTTATTAGCTAGCTAGCTCATGATATGTATAATATAACGTAACGTAATAGTGAGTAAGGAAAGAAAAAAAAAAAGTAAATATGTAAATAAAAATAGGTAGACATTGTCCGTTAGTTCGTTCGTTCACATCCCCACCACTCGATGTTGGTAACTTCGTTCATTGTACGATAAAGATCAACGCACGGGTGTATATAATAAAAGCATACCCCGTCCGCGTACGCTCATTTTAACGTCGTCGTCCGTTGTCACAACAACGTTTGTTTGTTTGTTTACTAACTGTACCAATTCAATCTTCGAAAAATGTCTGGACGCGGTAAAGGTGGAAAAGTGAAGGGGAAGGCAAAGTCGCGTTCCAATCGTGCCGGTCTCCAGTTTCCCGTGGGCCGTATTCACAGGCTGCTACGCAAGGGCAACTACGCCGAACGCGTCGGTGCCGGCGCTCCGGTTTACCTCGCCGCCGTGATGGAATACCTGGCCGCCGAAGTGCTCGAGTTGGCCGGCAACGCCGCCAGAGACAACAAGAAGACCAGGATCATACCTAGACATCTTCAATTGGCCATCCGCAATGACGAAGAATTGAACAAACTGCTCTCCGGTGTGACCATCGCTCAGGGCGGTGTACTGCCCAACATCCAGGCGGTGCTTTTGCCCAAGAAGACCGAGAAGAAGGCGTAAGTCGTCCACTTTCGTTCGTTCGTTCGTTCCTCTATTTTGTTGTTGTTTTTATTGTATGTATTTTGTATTGTACACACACACCTATGTTGTCGTTCACCTAAGGTGCGACTCCATAATTGTAGTGCGTGTACATACACACACATATACGTACTTGCTCAACAACAATCTGAGGCCCGATATGGATGGATGGATGGACTCTTACGTGGTCGCCGGGTGCGTCGACTTGCTAACTCGGAATAAAAAGACAAAAAGGCCCTTTTCAGGGCCACAATATGATTCTTATGCGTTAAAAACAGTTTCACTTTTGATAAACCAAAGTCAACAAAGCTAATCATTCTAAAACACAACGTACGATTCACTTACTTACTCAGTTGCTGGCTCAGCAAGAATAAATAAACGGGCTTTACACGAGTCTGCCTGTCAAAAATACTTTGTCAAGTCTTATCTACCTCTACCTAGTTCGCTACCTACCTATTACATATTATGCAAACCTAACCTAACCTAACGTAACAAGGGATAACCTAAACTAGGTATCACCTACCTACCTACCTATTTTTTTTTTTTTTTACCTACCCCCTTTTTTTTTTTTTTTTTTTTTACCTATCTTTATCTCACTTTCTTTGCACTATTGGCGGAGGGGAGGGGAAGGGAGAGGGGGGAGGGGAATGATTCGAGGCGTGCCCGACGCGACTACGCCGACTTTCCTATTGGCCGATATACGCTGTGACCATTACACTGTTTGACTGCAGACGACGGACATATAGTCAAAATTTATCAAAAATTCGGGCACCACACGAGACATCTCGGTTTCTAGATCTCGCGCTAGTGACGTTACGCACGCATTTTATAACAAAGAAAAATGCCGCCCAAGACCAGTGGCAAGGCCGCCAAGAAATCTGGCAAAGCCCAGAAGAACATCTCCAAGACTGACAAAAAGAAGAAGAAGCACAAGAGGAAGGAGAGCTACGCCATCTACATTTACAAAGTGCTGAAGCAGGTGCACCCGGACACCGGTATATCCAGCAAGGCGATGTCCATCATGAACTCGTTCGTGAACGACATCTTCGAGCGAATCGCCGCCGAGGCTTCCCGCCTGGCCCACTACAACAAGAGGTCAACGATCACATCGAGGGAGGTGCAGACTTCCGTGAGGCTTCTCCTGCCCGGTGAGCTCGCCAAGCACGCCGTCAGTGAAGGCACCAAGGCGGTCACCAAGTACACCAGCTCCAAGTAGATGATTTATATATAGTGTGTGTGTGTGTGTGTGTTTGCTAACGTGTGTCCGTCGAAGTGTTTTGTTTTGTTTGCTCCTACACATCACCTACCCCTTCACGGTTGGGTCAGGTAGTGGATGGGATCGGACGGGCGAAATATCGAATGGATGCAGAATGGCAGCACAGCATATACGCACGCACACGCGTGTATAATATACCTACATCCAAAAGGCCCTTTTCAGGGCCACAACATTTGTCATAATTTACTGAATGTTTCTTCTCGACTTAATACGTCGTACCAACCTCAGACTTATAATTCGGAGTAATAATAATAATAATAAAGTAAACACGCATGATATCATGATATCGAACAACAAATGTTTGTTGTTGATAAAAATATATATACGTAAATATTACAATTGTTCGCTGTGTCCACCCCGCAAAGGAAAATATTATTATTCTAAATAATACTACATAATTATTTCGTAAAATACTACACACGCACGACTGAGAGAGAGGGAGACAGGAGAGGGGGGGGGGGGGGGGGGGGGAGGAGAGGGGGGGGGGGTTCACCATATTACCCTTACCATAGTACCATTCGGTAGTATACTACCAGTCGATGCTACGTGTTCGTATAAAACGCGCTAGAATCTGTTAATTCGGATCACTTCAGTTCGGTCGGTACCCGCGTGCGGTCGTGTGTACGTACTTGGTGTGTTTTGTAATCGTTCTTCCGTTGATACTTTCTACGAACAAGGATGGCTCGTACTAAGCAGACGGCCCGTAAATCGACCGGAGGTAAAGCTCCGCGTAAACAGCTCGCCACTAAGGCGGCTCGTAAGAGCGCGCCCGCAACCGGCGGTGTCAAGAAGCCGCATCGCTACAGGCCCGGAACAGTTGCACTCCGTGAGATCCGTCGTTACCAGAAGAGTACTGAGCTTCTGATCCGCAAGTTGCCGTTCCAGCGTCTCGTACGTGAAATCGCTCAGGACTTCAAGACCGATCTCAGATTCCAGAGTTCGGCAGTGATGGCTCTCCAGGAAGCGAGCGAGGCGTATCTGGTGGGCCTCTTCGAGGACACCAACCTGTGCGCCATTCACGCGAAACGCGTCACCATCATGCCCAAGGACATCCAGTTGGCGCGCAGGATCAGAGGAGAACGCGCTTAAGCGTGTAGAGGAGTCTGGTGGTGATTCCCGTTGTTGTGTGTCCGATCTCGTCATGTTCATGACCATTACATGATCATGATCGCAACGTGACACTAGAAATGGAACGTCGCCGCTCGCATTTACAAACGGCCCTTTTCAGGGCCACACACGATTCAAACTGATACATGTTTCTTGGTACGATGAGTTAGTTCCCACCACCACCTACCTGCGTAATTAATGAACATATATTATTATCATGTAACTACTTCCTTACCACCACATACACGCAGCAACATATTGTTATGTATGTAAAAAAAAAAAAAAAAAAACAAATAAAAACATACAAAATCTTTATAATACCTAACCTACTGTTGCGACTGCGAATGAAAGCTAGTATGGAATAATAATAATGTGCGTGTACGTATTTATTTATTATTATTATTTTTTTTTTTTTTTGTTTTTCTTTTTATTTAATATTCTCGTATATTATTATTATTTTTTTTTTTTTTTTTTTTTTTATTAACGCGCGCTCGTTCTTCTATTGGTTGGCCGTTGAGAGGCCCCCCTCGCCTCCCCACCCCTACCCCCTCCTTCGCGTTGCTAGTGTATATAAAAGTAGAAAATCAAACCCGAAAATTTACCATTCGTCGACAAGTCGTGTTTGCGCGTGCGCGTCTTTGTGTTTAACAATCTCATCGAATCAATCTACAACAAGATGACCGGTCGCGGTAAAGGAGGCAAAGGTCTTGGAAAGGGAGGAGCTAAACGCCACAGGAAGGTGCTCCGTGATAACATCCAGGGTATCACCAAACCGGCCATCCGTCGTTTGGCTCGCAGAGGCGGCGTCAAGCGTATCTCCGGTCTGATATACGAAGAGACCCGCGGTGTTCTCAAGGTGTTCCTCGAGAACGTCATCCGCGACGCTGTCACTTACACCGAGCACGCCAAGAGGAAGACCGTCACCGCCATGGACGTGGTCTACGCTCTGAAGCGCCAGGGACGTACGTTGTACGGTTTCGGCGGTTAAGGTGTGCCGTGTGCGTGTCTCGTGTTTCTCGCTCGCTCGATCTCTGCAAGCGAGTAAACAAACGAAACAAACAATTAAACAAAAAGGCCCTTTTCAGGGCCGCAAAAGTATCGTTGAATTTGTTGTTGTTAAAACCGTTTCTGATGTCACTTATCGTGTCGACCGTTCATTATGCATGCATGCATGCATGCAGCACACACACACACACACACACACACACACACACACACACACACACACACACACACACACACACACACACACACACACTCACACTTGACTCTTCTCTCTTTATCTTTTTTTTTTTCAACAAAACAAACACAATTTTCGCACGTCCAGTCACTTCCAAGACGTAAAAACTTTGTTAAATTTGACTTCACACCCGACACTGGCCACCTCCTCACGTTACTTAATATTATGATATTGTCTCCTCAGTAATCTGGATCCATCCATCCATCCATCCATCCATCTCCCGCCGCCGACGACACTCTATACACTGACTGACTGACTGACCTAATAAAAATATTGCAACTGCCACTGCCACTGCACACACCGCACATCAATTAGTAGGTAGTATGTAGACGATATTACGACGCACATAATGCACTAGTTAGGTAGGTAGGTAGGTAGGTACTCGTTACAACAACAAAAACAAAAAAAAAAAACACTCCGCATCCCCGCATTCTTTTCTCTCGCCCGACTGCCCGACTATTATTTATTTATTATCATATAATAATTACACAAATATAATAATAATTACATGCTTTTACATCGAGAAAGAGACTAGACGCTCGCTCTCCGAGAGCTCGCACTTTGCGTGTTTTACCAACGTGGACTTGACAAGCTTCAAAATTGTCAAATATAATATTTATACATATGAAATATTAACAAGGGTGAACAATGATATCTTAGCTTTTTATCTGGGGACACTAATTGCGTACATTATTAGGTTTTATAATGAAAAACAACTTTTGAACATGACCCGAGCTCTGGTCCGATATATTACTGTGAAAATAAACGTCTATAACTCGGGATCACTATTCATCGGTGTGATTAAAATCACACGTGCACGTGGATAAACTCAATAATATACATTATACGTGTTCAATGTGCCTTCATAGCGCATTATTATTATGGAAAATTAATATTTTCCGAACTTAGTTAGTGAAAAGTTGGAAGCTCTCGTATGAGAAAACGTTTCGCGGCACACCGGTTCTCGTTACGGTATTACTCGATGCGAACGAAATGTTCGCACGCGCCCGTCGAGTCGACTTTAACAACACTGTTCATTTAACAATTCCCGTGTTTGTTTGTTTGCGCGTGTGTGTTAAGTGAAATAAATAAATATTAACAATATGGCAGACACAGCTGTAGCTTCCGAGGCACCGGCACCGGCTACGCCGGCGAAGAAGCAGCCTAAGGCGTCTGCCGCGGCGGGCGGTGTCAAGAAGGCGAAAGCCAAACCGACCCACCCGAAGACATCGGAGATGGTCAACAGCGCCATCAAGGAGTTGAAGGAGAGGAGCGGATCGTCCCTGCAGGCCATTAAGAAATACATAGCGGCCCAATACAAAGTCGACGCCGAGAAATTGGCACCGTTCATAAGGAAATATTTGAAGAGCGCCGTCGAATCCGGAGCACTGATCCAGACCAAGGGCAAAGGTGCGTCGGGATCGTTCAAATTGGAATCCAAATCGTCATCGTCCAAGAAACCGGCCGGCGGTGCGGCGGGCACCAAGAGGTCCGCGTCCGCGGCCGGCGCCAAATCGAAGAAGGGATCCGCCGCGTCCGCGTCCGCCTCCAAGGCGAAGAAGGCCGCCTCCGCCGGCGGCGGTGCGTCTTCGTCGCCGTCGAAGGCTGCCGGCGGCAAGGCGGCCTCGTCCGCCGCCACCGCTAAGGACAAGAAGGCTGCGGCCGCGGCCAAGAAGAAGCCAGCGGCGGCCAAGAAGGCCGCGACGGCCGCGCCCGCGAGGGCCAAGGCCGCTGCCGCGCCGAAGGCGAAGAAAACTGCCAAACCCCCTACGAAGAAACCGAAAGCGCCCAAGCCGAAGAAGGCCGCCACAACACCCAAGAAGCCCGCAGCAAAGAAAGCGGCCGCGTCAAAGAAGTAAATCCCTACCTGTGTATGTACCTGGTACATACCGCCGCTCTCTTTATCTCTCCGCCGTTTGTTTACTGCTAGTTGCTTGCTTGCTTGCAGAAACAACAACAACTACCACGAAGACGGACGTCGTCGAAGAAGAAGAGATCGGGGTGGGTGGGAAAAAGCGTGCACCGTTGTGTGCGCGTGCCGTGCCGCGCCCATGGTGCCCTTTAGCGCCGAACAAAAAGCCCTTTTCAGGGCTAACATATGGTTCAATGTGTATGTTTCTTTGTACAACAACAATAATAACACATGTCTGTGTGTGTTGTGTCGTCGACCTACCTTGTGAGACAGGAGTGTAAGTATCGCTTCTTACGTAAGTATTGATGAAGAAGAAGAGAGAGAGTGTTAAATAAAAAAAATAAATAAAAATATACAAACGCATGAACATTCAGATATATATTTCATTACCTGACTGTGTTATTAGCTAGCTAGCTCATGATATGTATAATATAACGTAACGTAATAGTGAGTAAGGAAAGAAAAAAAAAAAGTAAATATGTAAATAAAAATAGGTAGACATTGTCCGTTAGTTCGTTCGTTCACATCCCCACCACTCGATGTTGGTAACTTCGTTCATTGTACGATAAAGATCAACGCACGGGTGTATATAATAAAAGCATACCCCGTCCGCGTACGCTCATTTTAACGTCGTCGTCCGTTGTCACAACAACGTTTGTTTGTTTGTTTACTAACTGTACCAATTCAATCTTCGAAAAATGTCTGGACGCGGTAAAGGTGGAAAAGTGAAGGGGAAGGCAAAGTCGCGTTCCAATCGTGCCGGTCTCCAGTTTCCCGTGGGCCGTATTCACAGGCTGCTACGCAAGGGCAACTACGCCGAACGCGTCGGTGCCGGCGCTCCGGTTTACCTCGCCGCCGTGATGGAATACCTGGCCGCCGAAGTGCTCGAGTTGGCCGGCAACGCCGCCAGAGACAACAAGAAGACCAGGATCATACCTAGACATCTTCAATTGGCCATCCGCAATGACGAAGAATTGAACAAACTGCTCTCCGGTGTGACCATCGCTCAGGGCGGTGTACTGCCCAACATCCAGGCGGTGCTTTTGCCCAAGAAGACCGAGAAGAAGGCGTAAGTCGTCCACTTTCGTTCGTTCGTTCGTTCCTCTATTTTGTTGTTGTTTTTATTGTATGTATTTTGTATTGTACACACACACCTATGTTGTCGTTCACCTAAGGTGCGACTCCATAATTGTAGTGCGTGTACATACACACACATATACGTACTTGCTCAACAACAATCTGAGGCCCGATATGGATGGATGGATGGACTCTTACGTGGTCGCCGGGTGCGTCGACTTGCTAACTCGGAATAAAAAGACAAAAAGGCCCTTTTCAGGGCCACAATATGATTCTTATGCGTTAAAAACAGTTTCACTTTTGATAAACCAAAGTCAACAAAGCTAATCATTCTAAAACACAACGTACGATTCACTTACTTACTCAGTTGCTGGCTCAGCAAGAATAAATAAACGGGCTTTACACGAGTCTGCCTGTCAAAAATACTTTGTCAAGTCTTATCTACCTCTACCTAGTTCGCTACCTACCTATTACATATTATGCAAACCTAACCTAACCTAACGTAACAAGGGATAACCTAAACTAGGTATCACCTACCTACCTACCTATTTTTTTTTTTTTTTACCTACCCCCTTTTTTTTTTTTTTTTTTTTTACCTATCTTTATCTCACTTTCTTTGCACTATTGGCGGAGGGGAGGGGAAGGGAGAGGGGGGAGGGGAATGATTCGAGGCGTGCCCGACGCGACTACGCCGACTTTCCTATTGGCCGATATACGCTGTGACCATTACACTGTTTGACTGCAGACGACGGACATATAGTCAAAATTTATCAAAAATTCGGGCACCACACGAGACATCTCGGTTTCTAGATCTCGCGCTAGTGACGTTACGCACGCATTTTATAACAAAGAAAAATGCCGCCCAAGACCAGTGGCAAGGCCGCCAAGAAATCTGGCAAAGCCCAGAAGAACATCTCCAAGACTGACAAAAAGAAGAAGAAGCACAAGAGGAAGGAGAGCTACGCCATCTACATTTACAAAGTGCTGAAGCAGGTGCACCCGGACACCGGTATATCCAGCAAGGCGATGTCCATCATGAACTCGTTCGTGAACGACATCTTCGAGCGAATCGCCGCCGAGGCTTCCCGCCTGGCCCACTACAACAAGAGGTCAACGATCACATCGAGGGAGGTGCAGACTTCCGTGAGGCTTCTCCTGCCCGGTGAGCTCGCCAAGCACGCCGTCAGTGAAGGCACCAAGGCGGTCACCAAGTACACCAGCTCCAAGTAGATGATTTATATATAGTGTGTGTGTGTGTGTGTGTTTGCTAACGTGTGTCCGTCGAAGTGTTTTGTTTTGTTTGCTCCTACACATCACCTACCCCTTCACGGTTGGGTCAGGTAGTGGATGGGATCGGACGGGCGAAATATCGAATGGATGCAGAATGGCAGCACAGCATATACGCACGCACACGCGTGTATAATATACCTACATCCAAAAGGCCCTTTTCAGGGCCACAACATTTGTCATAATTTACTGAATGTTTCTTCTCGACTTAATACGTCGTACCAACCTCAGACTTATAATTCGGAGTAATAATAATAATAATAAAGTAAACACGCATGATATCATGATATCGAACAACAAATGTTTGTTGTTGATAAAAATATATATACGTAAATATTACAATTGTTCGCTGTGTCCACCCCGCAAAGGAAAATATTATTATTCTAAATAATACTACATAATTATTTCGTAAAATACTACACACGCACGACTGAGAGAGAGGGAGACAGGAGAGGGGGGGGGGGGGGGGGGGGGAGGAGAGGGGGGGGGGGTTCACCATATTACCCTTACCATAGTACCATTCGGTAGTATACTACCAGTCGATGCTACGTGTTCGTATAAAACGCGCTAGAATCTGTTAATTCGGATCACTTCAGTTCGGTCGGTACCCGCGTGCGGTCGTGTGTACGTACTTGGTGTGTTTTGTAATCGTTCTTCCGTTGATACTTTCTACGAACAAGGATGGCTCGTACTAAGCAGACGGCCCGTAAATCGACCGGAGGTAAAGCTCCGCGTAAACAGCTCGCCACTAAGGCGGCTCGTAAGAGCGCGCCCGCAACCGGCGGTGTCAAGAAGCCGCATCGCTACAGGCCCGGAACAGTTGCACTCCGTGAGATCCGTCGTTACCAGAAGAGTACTGAGCTTCTGATCCGCAAGTTGCCGTTCCAGCGTCTCGTACGTGAAATCGCTCAGGACTTCAAGACCGATCTCAGATTCCAGAGTTCGGCAGTGATGGCTCTCCAGGAAGCGAGCGAGGCGTATCTGGTGGGCCTCTTCGAGGACACCAACCTGTGCGCCATTCACGCGAAACGCGTCACCATCATGCCCAAGGACATCCAGTTGGCGCGCAGGATCAGAGGAGAACGCGCTTAAGCGTGTAGAGGAGTCTGGTGGTGATTCCCGTTGTTGTGTGTCCGATCTCGTCATGTTCATGACCATTACATGATCATGATCGCAACGTGACACTAGAAATGGAACGTCGCCGCTCGCATTTACAAACGGCCCTTTTCAGGGCCACACACGATTCAAACTGATACATGTTTCTTGGTACGATGAGTTAGTTCCCACCACCACCTACCTGCGTAATTAATGAACATATATTATTATCATGTAACTACTTCCTTACCACCACATACACGCAGCAACATATTGTTATGTATGTAAAAAAAAAAAAAAAAAAACAAATAAAAACATACAAAATCTTTATAATACCTAACCTACTGTTGCGACTGCGAATGAAAGCTAGTATGGAATAATAATAATGTGCGTGTACGTATTTATTTATTATTATTATTTTTTTTTTTTTTTGTTTTTCTTTTTATTTAATATTCTCGTATATTATTATTATTTTTTTTTTTTTTTTTTTTTTTATTAACGCGCGCTCGTTCTTCTATTGGTTGGCCGTTGAGAGGCCCCCCTCGCCTCCCCACCCCTACCCCCTCCTTCGCGTTGCTAGTGTATATAAAAGTAGAAAATCAAACCCGAAAATTTACCATTCGTCGACAAGTCGTGTTTGCGCGTGCGCGTCTTTGTGTTTAACAATCTCATCGAATCAATCTACAACAAGATGACCGGTCGCGGTAAAGGAGGCAAAGGTCTTGGAAAGGGAGGAGCTAAACGCCACAGGAAGGTGCTCCGTGATAACATCCAGGGTATCACCAAACCGGCCATCCGTCGTTTGGCTCGCAGAGGCGGCGTCAAGCGTATCTCCGGTCTGATATACGAAGAGACCCGCGGTGTTCTCAAGGTGTTCCTCGAGAACGTCATCCGCGACGCTGTCACTTACACCGAGCACGCCAAGAGGAAGACCGTCACCGCCATGGACGTGGTCTACGCTCTGAAGCGCCAGGGACGTACGTTGTACGGTTTCGGCGGTTAAGGTGTGCCGTGTGCGTGTCTCGTGTTTCTCGCTCGCTCGATCTCTGCAAGCGAGTAAACAAACGAAACAAACAATTAAACAAAAAGGCCCTTTTCAGGGCCGCAAAAGTATCGTTGAATTTGTTGTTGTTAAAACCGTTTCTGATGTCACTTATCGTGTCGACCGTTCATTATGCATGCATGCATGCATGCAGCACACACACACACACACACACACACACACACACACACACACACACACACACACACACACACACACACACACACACACTCACACTTGACTCTTCTCTCTTTATCTTTTTTTTTTTCAACAAAACAAACACAATTTTCGCACGTCCAGTCACTTCCAAGACGTAAAAACTTTGTTAAATTTGACTTCACACCCGACACTGGCCACCTCCTCACGTTACTTAATATTATGATATTGTCTCCTCAGTAATCTGGATCCATCCATCCATCCATCCATCCATCTCCCGCCGCCGACGACACTCTATACACTGACTGACTGACTGACCTAATAAAAATATTGCAACTGCCACTGCCACTGCACACACCGCACATCAATTAGTAGGTAGTATGTAGACGATATTACGACGCACATAATGCACTAGTTAGGTAGGTAGGTAGGTAGGTACTCGTTACAACAACAAAAACAAAAAAAAAAAACACTCCGCATCCCCGCATTCTTTTCTCTCGCCCGACTGCCCGACTATTATTTATTTATTATCATATAATAATTACACAAATATAATAATAATTACATGCTTTTACATCGAGAAAGAGACTAGACGCTCGCTCTCCGAGAGCTCGCACTTTGCGTGTTTTACCAACGTGGACTTGACAAGCTTCAAAATTGTCAAATATAATATTTATACATATGAAATATTAACAAGGGTGAACAATGATATCTTAGCTTTTTATCTGGGGACACTAATTGCGTACATTATTAGGTTTTATAATGAAAAACAACTTTTGAACATGACCCGAGCTCTGGTCCGATATATTACTGTGAAAATAAACGTCTATAACTCGGGATCACTATTCATCGGTGTGATTAAAATCACACGTGCACGTGGATAAACTCAATAATATACATTATACGTGTTCAATGTGCCTTCATAGCGCATTATTATTATGGAAAATTAATATTTTCCGAACTTAGTTAGTGAAAAGTTGGAAGCTCTCGTATGAGAAAACGTTTCGCGGCACACCGGTTCTCGTTACGGTATTACTCGATGCGAACGAAATGTTCGCACGCGCCCGTCGAGTCGACTTTAACAACACTGTTCATTTAACAATTCCCGTGTTTGTTTGTTTGCGCGTGTGTGTTAAGTGAAATAAATAAATATTAACAATATGGCAGACACAGCTGTAGCTTCCGAGGCACCGGCACCGGCTACGCCGGCGAAGAAGCAGCCTAAGGCGTCTGCCGCGGCGGGCGGTGTCAAGAAGGCGAAAGCCAAACCGACCCACCCGAAGACATCGGAGATGGTCAACAGCGCCATCAAGGAGTTGAAGGAGAGGAGCGGATCGTCCCTGCAGGCCATTAAGAAATACATAGCGGCCCAATACAAAGTCGACGCCGAGAAATTGGCACCGTTCATAAGGAAATATTTGAAGAGCGCCGTCGAATCCGGAGCACTGATCCAGACCAAGGGCAAAGGTGCGTCGGGATCGTTCAAATTGGAATCCAAATCGTCATCGTCCAAGAAACCGGCCGGCGGTGCGGCGGGCACCAAGAGGTCCGCGTCCGCGGCCGGCGCCAAATCGAAGAAGGGATCCGCCGCGTCCGCGTCCGCCTCCAAGGCGAAGAAGGCCGCCTCCGCCGGCGGCGGTGCGTCTTCGTCGCCGTCGAAGGCTGCCGGCGGCAAGGCGGCCTCGTCCGCCGCCACCGCTAAGGACAAGAAGGCTGCGGCCGCGGCCAAGAAGAAGCCAGCGGCGGCCAAGAAGGCCGCGACGGCCGCGCCCGCGAGGGCCAAGGCCGCTGCCGCGCCGAAGGCGAAGAAAACTGCCAAACCCCCTACGAAGAAACCGAAAGCGCCCAAGCCGAAGAAGGCCGCCACAACACCCAAGAAGCCCGCAGCAAAGAAAGCGGCCGCGTCAAAGAAGTAAATCCCTACCTGTGTATGTACCTGGTACATACCGCCGCTCTCTTTATCTCTCCGCCGTTTGTTTACTGCTAGTTGCTTGCTTGCTTGCAGAAACAACAACAACTACCACGAAGACGGACGTCGTCGAAGAAGAAGAGATCGGGGTGGGTGGGAAAAAGCGTGCACCGTTGTGTGCGCGTGCCGTGCCGCGCCCATGGTGCCCTTTAGCGCCGAACAAAAAGCCCTTTTCAGGGCTAACATATGGTTCAATGTGTATGTTTCTTTGTACAACAACAATAATAACACATGTCTGTGTGTGTTGTGTCGTCGACCTACCTTGTGAGACAGGAGTGTAAGTATCGCTTCTTACGTAAGTATTGATGAAGAAGAAGAGAGAGAGTGTTAAATAAAAAAAATAAATAAAAATATACAAACGCATGAACATTCAGATATATATTTCATTACCTGACTGTGTTATTAGCTAGCTAGCTCATGATATGTATAATATAACGTAACGTAATAGTGAGTAAGGAAAGAAAAAAAAAAAGTAAATATGTAAATAAAAATAGGTAGACATTGTCCGTTAGTTCGTTCGTTCACATCCCCACCACTCGATGTTGGTAACTTCGTTCATTGTACGATAAAGATCAACGCACGGGTGTATATAATAAAAGCATACCCCGTCCGCGTACGCTCATTTTAACGTCGTCGTCCGTTGTCACAACAACGTTTGTTTGTTTGTTTACTAACTGTACCAATTCAATCTTCGAAAAATGTCTGGACGCGGTAAAGGTGGAAAAGTGAAGGGGAAGGCAAAGTCGCGTTCCAATCGTGCCGGTCTCCAGTTTCCCGTGGGCCGTATTCACAGGCTGCTACGCAAGGGCAACTACGCCGAACGCGTCGGTGCCGGCGCTCCGGTTTACCTCGCCGCCGTGATGGAATACCTGGCCGCCGAAGTGCTCGAGTTGGCCGGCAACGCCGCCAGAGACAACAAGAAGACCAGGATCATACCTAGACATCTTCAATTGGCCATCCGCAATGACGAAGAATTGAACAAACTGCTCTCCGGTGTGACCATCGCTCAGGGCGGTGTACTGCCCAACATCCAGGCGGTGCTTTTGCCCAAGAAGACCGAGAAGAAGGCGTAAGTCGTCCACTTTCGTTCGTTCGTTCGTTCCTCTATTTTGTTGTTGTTTTTATTGTATGTATTTTGTATTGTACACACACACCTATGTTGTCGTTCACCTAAGGTGCGACTCCATAATTGTAGTGCGTGTACATACACACACATATACGTACTTGCTCAACAACAATCTGAGGCCCGATATGGATGGATGGATGGACTCTTACGTGGTCGCCGGGTGCGTCGACTTGCTAACTCGGAATAAAAAGACAAAAAGGCCCTTTTCAGGGCCACAATATGATTCTTATGCGTTAAAAACAGTTTCACTTTTGATAAACCAAAGTCAACAAAGCTAATCATTCTAAAACACAACGTACGATTCACTTACTTACTCAGTTGCTGGCTCAGCAAGAATAAATAAACGGGCTTTACACGAGTCTGCCTGTCAAAAATACTTTGTCAAGTCTTATCTACCTCTACCTAGTTCGCTACCTACCTATTACATATTATGCAAACCTAACCTAACCTAACGTAACAAGGGATAACCTAAACTAGGTATCACCTACCTACCTACCTATTTTTTTTTTTTTTTACCTACCCCCTTTTTTTTTTTTTTTTTTTTTACCTATCTTTATCTCACTTTCTTTGCACTATTGGCGGAGGGGAGGGGAAGGGAGAGGGGGGAGGGGAATGATTCGAGGCGTGCCCGACGCGACTACGCCGACTTTCCTATTGGCCGATATACGCTGTGACCATTACACTGTTTGACTGCAGACGACGGACATATAGTCAAAATTTATCAAAAATTCGGGCACCACACGAGACATCTCGGTTTCTAGATCTCGCGCTAGTGACGTTACGCACGCATTTTATAACAAAGAAAAATGCCGCCCAAGACCAGTGGCAAGGCCGCCAAGAAATCTGGCAAAGCCCAGAAGAACATCTCCAAGACTGACAAAAAGAAGAAGAAGCACAAGAGGAAGGAGAGCTACGCCATCTACATTTACAAAGTGCTGAAGCAGGTGCACCCGGACACCGGTATATCCAGCAAGGCGATGTCCATCATGAACTCGTTCGTGAACGACATCTTCGAGCGAATCGCCGCCGAGGCTTCCCGCCTGGCCCACTACAACAAGAGGTCAACGATCACATCGAGGGAGGTGCAGACTTCCGTGAGGCTTCTCCTGCCCGGTGAGCTCGCCAAGCACGCCGTCAGTGAAGGCACCAAGGCGGTCACCAAGTACACCAGCTCCAAGTAGATGATTTATATATAGTGTGTGTGTGTGTGTGTGTTTGCTAACGTGTGTCCGTCGAAGTGTTTTGTTTTGTTTGCTCCTACACATCACCTACCCCTTCACGGTTGGGTCAGGTAGTGGATGGGATCGGACGGGCGAAATATCGAATGGATGCAGAATGGCAGCACAGCATATACGCACGCACACGCGTGTATAATATACCTACATCCAAAAGGCCCTTTTCAGGGCCACAACATTTGTCATAATTTACTGAATGTTTCTTCTCGACTTAATACGTCGTACCAACCTCAGACTTATAATTCGGAGTAATAATAATAATAATAAAGTAAACACGCATGATATCATGATATCGAACAACAAATGTTTGTTGTTGATAAAAATATATATACGTAAATATTACAATTGTTCGCTGTGTCCACCCCGCAAAGGAAAATATTATTATTCTAAATAATACTACATAATTATTTCGTAAAATACTACACACGCACGACTGAGAGAGAGGGAGACAGGAGAGGGGGGGGGGGGGGGGGGGGGAGGAGAGGGGGGGGGGGTTCACCATATTACCCTTACCATAGTACCATTCGGTAGTATACTACCAGTCGATGCTACGTGTTCGTATAAAACGCGCTAGAATCTGTTAATTCGGATCACTTCAGTTCGGTCGGTACCCGCGTGCGGTCGTGTGTACGTACTTGGTGTGTTTTGTAATCGTTCTTCCGTTGATACTTTCTACGAACAACAAGGATGGCTCGTACTAAGCAGACGGCCCGTAAATCGACCGGAGGTAAAGCTCCGCGTAAACAGCTCGCCACTAAGGCGGCTCGTAAGAGCGCGCCCGCAACCGGCGGTGTCAAGAAGCCGCATCGCTACAGGCCCGGAACAGTTGCACTCCGTGAGATCCGTCGTTACCAGAAGAGTACCGAGCTTCTGATCCGCAAGTTGCCGTTCCAGCGTCTCGTACGTGAAATCGCTCAGGACTTCAAGACCGATCTCAGATTCCAGAGTTCGGCAGTGATGGCTCTCCAGGAAGCGAGCGAGGCGTATCTGGTGGGCCTCTTCGAGGACACCAACCTGTGCGCCATTCACGCGAAACGCGTCACCATCATGCCCAAGGACATCCAGTTGGCGCGCAGGATCAGAGGAGAACGCGCTTAAGCGTGTAGAGGAGTCTGGTGGTGATTCCCGTTGTTGTGTGTCCGATCTCGTCATGTTCATGACCATTACATGATCATGATCGCAACGTGACACTAGAACTGGAACGTCGCCGCTCGCATTTACAAACGGCCCTTTTCAGGGCCACACACGATTCAAACTGATACATGTTTCTTGGTACGATGAGTTAGTTCCCACCACCACCACCACCTACCTGCGTAATTAATGAACACATATATTATTATCATGTAACTACTTCCTTACCACCACATACACGCAGCAACATATTGTTATGTATGTAAAAAAAAAAAAAAAAAAAAAAAAAAAAACATACAAAATCTTTATAATACCTAACCTACTGTTGCGACTGCGAATGAAAGCTAGTATGGAATAATAATAATGTGCGTGTACGTATTTATTTATTATTATTTTTTTTTTTTTTTTGTTTTTCTTTTTATTTAATATTCTCGTATATTATTATTAATATTTTTTTTTTTTTTTTTTTTATTAACGCGCGCTCGTTCTTCTATTGGTTGGCCGTTGAGGGGCCCCCCTCGCCTCCCCACCCCTACCCCCTCCTTCGCGTTGCTAGTGTATATAAAAGTAGAAAATCAAACCTGAAAATTTACCATTCGTCGACAAGTCGTGTTTGCGCGTGCGCGTCTTTGTGTTTAACAATCTCATCGAATCAATCTACAACAAGATGACCGGTCGCGGTAAAGGAGGCAAAGGTCTTGGAAAGGGAGGAGCTAAACGCCACAGGAAGGTGCTCCGTGATAACATCCAGGGTATCACCAAACCGGCCATCCGTCGTTTGGCTCGCAGAGGCGGCGTCAAGCGTATCTCCGGTCTGATATACGAAGAGACCCGCGGTGTTCTCAAGGTGTTCCTCGAGAACGTCATCCGCGACGCTGTCACTTACACCGAGCACGCCAAGAGGAAGACCGTCACCGCCATGGACGTGGTCTACGCTCTGAAGCGCCAGGGACGTACGTTGTACGGTTTCGGCGGTTAAGGTGTGCCGTGTGCGTGTCTCGTGTTTCTCGCTCGCTCGATCTCTGCAAGCGAGTAAACAAACGAAACAAACAATTAAACAAAAAGGCCCTTTTCAGGGCCGCAAAAGTATCGTTGAATTTGTTGTTGTTAAAACCGTTTCTGATGTCACTTATCGTGTCGACCGTTCATTATGCATGCAGCACACACACTTTATCTTTTTTCAACAAAACAAACACAATTTTCGCTACACACAAACAGTTCAAATGATTTGCAATCTGTCCAGTCACTTCCAAGACGTAAAAACTTTGTTAAATTTGACTTCACACCCGACACTGGCCACCTCCTCACGTTACTTAATATTATGATATTGTCTCCTCAGTAATCTGGATCCATCCATCCATCCATCTCCCGCCGCCGACGACACTCTATACACTGACTGACTGACTGACTGACTGACTGACCTAATAAAAATATTGCAACTGCCACTGCCACTGCACACACCGCACATCAATTAGTAGGTAGTATGTAGACGATACTACGACGCACATAATGCACTAGGTAGGTACCTACTCGTTACAACAACAAAAAGAAGAAAAAAAAACACTCCGCATCCCCGCATTCTTTTCTCTCGCCCGACTGCCCGACTATTATTTATTATCATATAATAATTACACAAATATAATAATAATTACATGCTTTTACATCGAGAAAGAGACTAGACGCTCGCTCTCCGAGAGCTCGCACTTTGCGTGTTTTACCAACGTGGACTTGACAAGCTTCAAAATTGTCAAATATAATATTTATACATATTATATATTAACAAGGGTGAACAATGATATCTTAGCTTTTTACCTGGGGACACTAATTGCGTACATTATTAGGTTTTATAATGAAAAACAACTTTTGAACATGACCCGAGCTCTGGTCCGATATATTACTGTGAAAATAAACGTCTATAACTCGGGATCACTATTCATCGGTGTGATTAAAATCACATGTGCACGTGGATAAACTCAATAATATACATTATACGTGTTCAATGTGCCTTCCGAGCGCATTATTATTATGGAAAATTAATATTTTCCGAACTTAGTTAGTGAAAAGTTGGAAGCTCTCGTATGAGAAAACGTTTCGCGGCACACCGGTTCTCGTTACGGTATTACTCGATGCGAACGAAATGTTCGCACGCGCCCGTCGACTTTAACACTGTTCATTTAACAATTCCCGTGTTTGTTTGTTGTTTGCGCGTGTGTGTATTAAGTGAAATAAATAAATATTAACAATAATATGGCAGACACAGCTGTAGCTTCCGAGGCACCGGCACCGGCTACGCCGGCGAAGAAGCAGCCTAAGGCGTCTGCCGCGGCGGGCGGTGTCAAGAAGGCGAAAGCCAAACCGACCCACCCGAAGACATCGGAGATGGTCAACAGCGCCATCAAGGAGTTGAAGGAGAGGAGCGGATCGTCCCTGCAGGCCATTAAGAAATACATAGCGGCCCAATACAAAGTCGACGCCGAGAAATTGGCACCGTTCATAAGGAAATATTTGAAGAGCGCCGTCGAATCCGGAGCACTGATCCAGACCAAGGGCAAAGGTGCGTCGGGATCGTTCAAATTGGAATCCAAATCGTCATCGTCCAAGAAACCGGCCGGCGGTGCGGCGGGCACCAAGAGGTCCGCGTCCGCGGCCGGCGCCAAATCGAAGAAGGGATCCGCCGCGTCCGCGTCCTCCTCCAAGGCGAAGAAGGCCGCCTCCGCCGGCGGTGCGTCTTCGTCGCCGTCGAAGGCGGCCGGCGGCAAGGCGGCCTCGTCCGCCGCCACCGCTAAGGACAAGAAGGCTGCGGCCGCGGCCAAGAAGAAGCCCGCGGCGGCCAAGAAGGCCGCGGCGGCCGCGCCCGCGAGGGCCAAGGCCGCTGCCGCGCCGAAGGCGAAGAAAACTGCCAAACCCCCTACGAAGAAACCGAAAGCGCCCAAGCCGAAGAAGGCCGCCACAACACCCAAGAAGCCCGCAGCAAAGAAAGCGGCCGCGTCAAAGAAGTAAATCCCTACCTGTGTATGTACCTGGTATATACCGCCGCTCTCTTTATCTCTCCGCCGTTTGTTTACTGCTAGTTGCTTGCAGAAACAACGACAACAACTACCACGAAGACGGACGTCGTCGAAGAAGAAGAGGTCGGGGTGGGTGGGAAAAAGCGTGCACCGTTGTGTGCATGGTGCCCTTTCGCGCCTAACAAAAAGCCCTTTTCAGGGCTAACATATGGTTCAATGTGTATGTTTCTTTGTACAACAACAATAATAACACATGTCTGTGTGTCGTCGACCTACCTTGTGAGACGAGTGTAAGTATCGCTTCTTACGTAAGTATTGATGAAGAAGAAGAGAGAGAGTGTTAAATAAAAAAAATAAATAAATAAATAAAAATATACAAACGCATGAACATTCAGATATATATTTCATTACCTGACTGCGTTATTAGCTAGCTAGCTAGCTAGCTAGCTAGCTCATGATGATATGTATAATATAACGTAACGTAATAGTGAGTAGGGAAAGAAAAAAAAGTAAATAAATAAAAATAGGTAGACATTGTCCGTTAGTTCGTTCGTTCACATCCCCACCACTCGATGTTGGTAACTTCGTTCATTGTACGATAAAGATCAACGCACGGGTGTATATAATAAAAGCATACCCCGTCCGCGTACGCTCATTTTAACGTCGTCGTCCGTTGTCACAACAACGTTTGTTTGTTTGTTTACTAACTGTACCAATTCAATCTTCGAAAAATGTCTGGACGCGGTAAAGGTGGAAAAGTGAAGGGGAAGGCAAAGTCGCGTTCCAATCGTGCCGGTCTCCAGTTTCCCGTGGGCCGTATTCACAGGCTGCTACGCAAGGGCAACTACGCCGAACGCGTCGGTGCCGGCGCTCCTGTTTACCTCGCCGCCGTGATGGAATACCTGGCCGCCGAAGTGCTCGAGTTGGCCGGCAACGCCGCCAGAGACAACAAGAAGACCAGGATCATACCTAGACATCTTCAATTGGCCATCCGCAATGACGAAGAATTGAACAAACTGCTCTCCGGTGTGACCATCGCTCAGGGCGGTGTACTGCCCAACATCCAGGCGGTGCTTTTGCCCAAGAAGACCGAGAAGAAGGCGTAAGTTGTCCACTTTCGTTCGTTCGTTCCTCTATTTTGTTGTTGTTTTTATTGTATGTATTTTGTATTGTATGTGCACACGCACACACACACACACATATACGTACTTGCTCAACAACAATCCGAGGCCCGATATGGATGGATGGATGGATGGATGGATGGACTCTTACGTGGTCGCCGGGTGCGTCGACTTGCTAACTCGGAATGAAAAGACAAAAAGGCCCTTTTCAGGGCCACAATATGATTCTTATGCGTTAAAAACAGTTTCACTTTTGATAAACCAAAGTCAACAAAGCTAATCATTCTAAAACACAACGTACGATTCACTTACTTACTCAGTTGCTGGCTCAGCAAGAATAAATAAACGGGCTTTACACGAGTCTGCCTGTCAAAAATACTTTGTCAAGTCTTATCTACCTCTACCTAGTTCGCTACCTACCTATTACATATTATGCAAACCTAACCTAACCTAACGTAACAAGGGATAACCTAAACTAGGTATCACCTACCTACCTACCTACCTACCTACCTACTTTTTTTTTTTTTTTTTTTTTTTTTTTTTTTACCTACCTCCTTTTTTTTTTTTTACCTATCTTTATCTCACTTTCTTTGCACTATTGGCGGAGGGGAGGGGAAGGGAGAGGGGGGAGGGGAATGATTCGAGGCGTGCCCGACGCGACTACGCCGACTTTCCTATTGGCCGATATACGCTGTGACCATTACACTGTTTGACTGCAGACGACGGACATATATTAAAAATTTATCAAAAATTCGGGCACCACACGAGACATCTCGGTTTCTAGATCTCGCGCTAGTGACGTTACGCACGCATTTTATAACAAAGAAAAATGCCGCCCAAGACCAGTGGCAAGGCCGCCAAGAAATCTGGCAAAGCCCAGAAGAACATCTCCAAGACTGACAAAAAGAAGAAGAAGCACAAGAGGAAGGAGAGCTACGCCATCTACATTTACAAAGTGCTGAAGCAGGTGCACCCGGACACCGGTATATCCAGCAAGGCGATGTCCATCATGAACTCGTTCGTGAACGACATCTTCGAGCGAATCGCCGCCGAGGCTTCCCGCCTGGCCCACTACAACAAGAGGTCAACGATCACATCGAGGGAGGTGCAGACTTCCGTGAGGCTTCTCCTGCCCGGTGAGCTCGCCAAGCACGCCGTCAGTGAAGGCACCAAGGCGGTCACCAAGTACACCAGCTCCAAGTAGATGATTTATATATAGTGTGTGTGTGTGTTTGCTAACGTGTGTCCGTCGAAGTGTTTTGTTTTGTTTGCTCCTACACATCACCTACCCCTTCACGGTTGGGTCAGGTAGTGGATGGGATCGGACGGGCGAAATATTTGAATGGATGCAGAATGGCAGCACAGCATATACGCACGCACGCGCGCACGCACACGCGTGTATAATATACCTACATCCAAAAGGCCCTTTTCAGGGCCATAACATTTGTCATAATTCACTGAATGTTTCTTCTCGACTTAATACGTCGTACCAACCTCAGACTTATAATTCGGAGTAATAATAATAAAAGTAAAAAACACGCATGATATCATGATCGAACAACAAATGTTTGTTGTTATACACAAAAAAAATATATATATACGCAAATATTACAATTGTTCGCTGTGTCTACCCCGCAAAGGAAAATATTATTATTCTAAATAATACTACATATTTCGTAAAATACTACACGCGCACGACAGAGAGAGAGGGAGACAGGAGAGGGGGGGGGGGGGGGGGGGGCGTTCACCATATTACCATTCGGTAGTATACTACCAGTCGATGCTACGTGTTCGTATAAAACGCGCTAGAATCTGTTAATTCGGATCACTTCAGTTCGGTCGGTACCCGCGTGCGGTCGTGTGTACGTACTTGGTGTGTTTTGTAATCGTTCTTCCGTTGATACTTTCTACGAACAACAAGGATGGCTCGTACTAAGCAGACGGCCCGTAAATCGACCGGAGGTAAAGCTCCGCGTAAACAGCTCGCCACTAAGGCGGCTCGTAAGAGCGCGCCCGCAACCGGCGGTGTCAAGAAGCCGCATCGCTACAGGCCCGGAACAGTTGCACTCCGTGAGATCCGTCGTTACCAGAAGAGTACCGAGCTTCTGATCCGCAAGTTGCCGTTCCAGCGTCTCGTACGTGAAATCGCTCAGGACTTCAAGACCGATCTCAGATTCCAGAGTTCGGCAGTGATGGCTCTCCAGGAAGCGAGCGAGGCGTATCTGGTGGGCCTCTTCGAGGACACCAACCTGTGCGCCATTCACGCGAAACGCGTCACCATCATGCCCAAGGACATCCAGTTGGCGCGCAGGATCAGAGGAGAACGCGCTTAAGCGTGTAGAGGAGTCTGGTGGTGATTCCCGTTGTTGTGTGTCCGATCTCGTCATGTTCATGACCATTACATGATCATGATCGCAACGTGACACTAGAACTGGAACGTCGCCGCTCGCATTTACAAACGGCCCTTTTCAGGGCCACACACGATTCAAACTGATACATGTTTCTTGGTACGATGAGTTAGTTCCCACCACCACCACCACCTACCTGCGTAATTAATGAACACATATATTATTATCATGTAACTACTTCCTTACCACCACATACACGCAGCAACATATTGTTATGTATGTAAAAAAAAAAAAAAAAAAAAAAAAAAAAACATACAAAATCTTTATAATACCTAACCTACTGTTGCGACTGCGAATGAAAGCTAGTATGGAATAATAATAATGTGCGTGTACGTATTTATTTATTATTATTTTTTTTTTTTTTTTGTTTTTCTTTTTATTTAATATTCTCGTATATTATTATTAATATTTTTTTTTTTTTTTTTTTTATTAACGCGCGCTCGTTCTTCTATTGGTTGGCCGTTGAGGGGCCCCCCTCGCCTCCCCACCCCTACCCCCTCCTTCGCGTTGCTAGTGTATATAAAAGTAGAAAATCAAACCTGAAAATTTACCATTCGTCGACAAGTCGTGTTTGCGCGTGCGCGTCTTTGTGTTTAACAATCTCATCGAATCAATCTACAACAAGATGACCGGTCGCGGTAAAGGAGGCAAAGGTCTTGGAAAGGGAGGAGCTAAACGCCACAGGAAGGTGCTCCGTGATAACATCCAGGGTATCACCAAACCGGCCATCCGTCGTTTGGCTCGCAGAGGCGGCGTCAAGCGTATCTCCGGTCTGATATACGAAGAGACCCGCGGTGTTCTCAAGGTGTTCCTCGAGAACGTCATCCGCGACGCTGTC
Source organism: Amyelois transitella (assembly GCF_032362555.1). Lineage (NCBI taxonomy): Eukaryota > Metazoa > Arthropoda > Insecta > Lepidoptera > Pyralidae > Amyelois > Amyelois transitella. The sequence goes on from NC_083531.1 coordinate 74,455, forward strand.
ACTTACACCGAGCACGCCAAGAGGAAGACCGTCACCGCCATGGACGTGGTCTACGCTCTGAAGCGCCAGGGACGTACGTTGTACGGTTTCGGCGGTTAAGGTGTGCCGTGTGCGTGTCTCGTGTTTCTCGCTCGCTCGATCTCTGCAAGCGAGTAAACAAACGAAACAAACAATTAAACAAAAAGGCCCTTTTCAGGGCCGCAAAAGTATCGTTGAATTTGTTGTTGTTAAAACCGTTTCTGATGTCACTTATCGTGTCGACCGTTCATTATGCATGCAGCACACACACTTTATCTTTTTTCAACAAAACAAACACAATTTTCGCTACACACAAACAGTTCAAATGATTTGCAATCTGTCCAGTCACTTCCAAGACGTAAAAACTTTGTTAAATTTGACTTCACACCCGACACTGGCCACCTCCTCACGTTACTTAATATTATGATATTGTCTCCTCAGTAATCTGGATCCATCCATCCATCCATCTCCCGCCGCCGACGACACTCTATACACTGACTGACTGACTGACTGACTGACTGACCTAATAAAAATATTGCAACTGCCACTGCCACTGCACACACCGCACATCAATTAGTAGGTAGTATGTAGACGATACTACGACGCACATAATGCACTAGGTAGGTACCTACTCGTTACAACAACAAAAAGAAGAAAAAAAAACACTCCGCATCCCCGCATTCTTTTCTCTCGCCCGACTGCCCGACTATTATTTATTATCATATAATAATTACACAAATATAATAATAATTACATGCTTTTACATCGAGAAAGAGACTAGACGCTCGCTCTCCGAGAGCTCGCACTTTGCGTGTTTTACCAACGTGGACTTGACAAGCTTCAAAATTGTCAAATATAATATTTATACATATTATATATTAACAAGGGTGAACAATGATATCTTAGCTTTTTACCTGGGGACACTAATTGCGTACATTATTAGGTTTTATAATGAAAAACAACTTTTGAACATGACCCGAGCTCTGGTCCGATATATTACTGTGAAAATAAACGTCTATAACTCGGGATCACTATTCATCGGTGTGATTAAAATCACATGTGCACGTGGATAAACTCAATAATATACATTATACGTGTTCAATGTGCCTTCCGAGCGCATTATTATTATGGAAAATTAATATTTTCCGAACTTAGTTAGTGAAAAGTTGGAAGCTCTCGTATGAGAAAACGTTTCGCGGCACACCGGTTCTCGTTACGGTATTACTCGATGCGAACGAAATGTTCGCACGCGCCCGTCGACTTTAACACTGTTCATTTAACAATTCCCGTGTTTGTTTGTTGTTTGCGCGTGTGTGTATTAAGTGAAATAAATAAATATTAACAATAATATGGCAGACACAGCTGTAGCTTCCGAGGCACCGGCACCGGCTACGCCGGCGAAGAAGCAGCCTAAGGCGTCTGCCGCGGCGGGCGGTGTCAAGAAGGCGAAAGCCAAACCGACCCACCCGAAGACATCGGAGATGGTCAACAGCGCCATCAAGGAGTTGAAGGAGAGGAGCGGATCGTCCCTGCAGGCCATTAAGAAATACATAGCGGCCCAATACAAAGTCGACGCCGAGAAATTGGCACCGTTCATAAGGAAATATTTGAAGAGCGCCGTCGAATCCGGAGCACTGATCCAGACCAAGGGCAAAGGTGCGTCGGGATCGTTCAAATTGGAATCCAAATCGTCATCGTCCAAGAAACCGGCCGGCGGTGCGGCGGGCACCAAGAGGTCCGCGTCCGCGGCCGGCGCCAAATCGAAGAAGGGATCCGCCGCGTCCGCGTCCTCCTCCAAGGCGAAGAAGGCCGCCTCCGCCGGCGGTGCGTCTTCGTCGCCGTCGAAGGCGGCCGGCGGCAAGGCGGCCTCGTCCGCCGCCACCGCTAAGGACAAGAAGGCTGCGGCCGCGGCCAAGAAGAAGCCCGCGGCGGCCAAGAAGGCCGCGGCGGCCGCGCCCGCGAGGGCCAAGGCCGCTGCCGCGCCGAAGGCGAAGAAAACTGCCAAACCCCCTACGAAGAAACCGAAAGCGCCCAAGCCGAAGAAGGCCGCCACAACACCCAAGAAGCCCGCAGCAAAGAAAGCGGCCGCGTCAAAGAAGTAAATCCCTACCTGTGTATGTACCTGGTATATACCGCCGCTCTCTTTATCTCTCCGCCGTTTGTTTACTGCTAGTTGCTTGCAGAAACAACGACAACAACTACCACGAAGACGGACGTCGTCGAAGAAGAAGAGGTCGGGGTGGGTGGGAAAAAGCGTGCACCGTTGTGTGCATGGTGCCCTTTCGCGCCTAACAAAAAGCCCTTTTCAGGGCTAACATATGGTTCAATGTGTATGTTTCTTTGTACAACAACAATAATAACACATGTCTGTGTGTCGTCGACCTACCTTGTGAGACGAGTGTAAGTATCGCTTCTTACGTAAGTATTGATGAAGAAGAAGAGAGAGAGTGTTAAATAAAAAAAATAAATAAATAAATAAAAATATACAAACGCATGAACATTCAGATATATATTTCATTACCTGACTGCGTTATTAGCTAGCTAGCTAGCTAGCTAGCTAGCTCATGATGATATGTATAATATAACGTAACGTAATAGTGAGTAGGGAAAGAAAAAAAAGTAAATAAATAAAAATAGGTAGACATTGTCCGTTAGTTCGTTCGTTCACATCCCCACCACTCGATGTTGGTAACTTCGTTCATTGTACGATAAAGATCAACGCACGGGTGTATATAATAAAAGCATACCCCGTCCGCGTACGGATCGTGCCAGCTGCCGTTGAGTGAACACCTTCATCTGCGTACGAGCCCGCTATAAGAAATTTGTGCATCAGTGCTGTGTCATCCTACTTTGTTTTAAAGTACGGATGACAAGTCCCCTGCGCCAACATAAAGGCGTAGGCGGGGATAGTCGCGCGCAAATTAAGAGAATCCCGGACCGCGAAGGCGAGTTTTCTCTTTCCCCCACTACCCGGCCTCCCACCAGCGGGTCTCACCGGGGAAGGGGGGGAGGGGGGCTGCTCGCCCCGCGGCCCGACGGGCTGCGCACGGCAACTCCCCGCCCGCGCGTCTTTGGGCTCCGAAATGGAGCCCCAAAAATCGACTGAGGAGGGTGCGCGCTCCCGCCGCCCCTCACCTCACCCCGCCATCGCCTGCGAATCAGCTACCAGCCGCCCGGACTCGCCACACGAGGACTACAAAACACCGGAGGCTGAGACATTGGAAGACCACGCCGTCGCCTTTTGGGCGGCGAGTAAAATGGGGCAAAGGAGGCGCCCTCAAGATGACGAGCTGTCGCCTAAGGCAGGTGTGGAGCGAGATTATATCACGCTCCACAGCATAATACAATGCGGCCTCCTTAGCGCGGCGGCTCAGAGTTGGATGGCGCTATACTTCAGATTACGAGACGCCGAACAATCAGGAAACCACCCCGACGTCGAAGATATCGGGATTCTGGAGCAAGCCTGCGCGGGACGGGTGTCGGTGGGACTAGCCATGCCCCCCACACCCGCCCCCCTCCCCTCTCTTCGAGCACCGCGTCAGCGACGGCGCGAGGAAGGGCCGGAATGCGAGACGCCTACACCTAAGCGTCCCAGGAAGAGGTCGCATTCGTGGACCCCAAGCCCCCCGCACCCCTCGCACCCCTCGCACCCCTCGGACAAGACAACCGAAGTGCGGCGGGCTCCGGCACTTGTGCCGTCGAGCCCCCCACCGCGCCCCCGCGGAGCGCCCCCGCGTTCGTCTGCGGGCGACACCACTCCGCCTGTCGCCCCCCCCCGCTCGGGTATCCCGTTACCCCAGCGGAGCCGTGACCCGCGTTTGAGGGCGAACCGCTCCCCCGCCCCCGCGCCGTCGCTGGCAGCTCCCGCGTGTGCTCCGCCGCGACTGGCTGCCTCCGCGTCGCCCGCCGCGCCGCCGACCGCGCCGCTCAACGCGCCGCTCACCGCGCCGCCGGCCGCTCCGCTCAACGCGCCGCTCGCCGCGCCGCTCACCGCCCCGCCGGCCGGTCCGCGCGCCGCGCCGCCGACTGCGCCGCCCACCGTGCCGCTCGCCGCGCCGCCCGCCGCCCCGCCGGCCGGTCCGCGCACCGCGCCACCGACTGCGCCGTTCCCCGCATCGCTCGCCGCGCCGCTCAAAGCGCCGCTCACCGCACCGCTTAACGCGCCGCTTAACGCGCCGCTCACCGCGCCGCCGGCCGCTACTCGCGCCGCACCGCCGTCCGCCGCGCGCGCCGCGCCGCCGACCGCACCGCTCACCGCGCCGCCGGCCGCCCTGCGCGCCGCGCCGCCTGCGGCTCCCTCCGCGTGGGGACAGCCGCGGCTGGTCGCCTCCACACCGACAACCGCGCCGCCTGCGGCTGCACCCTCTGTCTGGGGCCGCTCCTACGCGGCTGCCGGTTTAAGCGCGCCCAGCACCGCCGCCACCACAGTAGCACCCAGCACCACCGCTCCAGCACCCGCTGCCGCCTCTTCGAGGAACAATGGCGCTAGCACAACAGCGCCCTCCTCCCAGGCCTCCAGGACGAAGTATCCGCCCATCGTAGTGGAGAGGCTCCCTGATTGGATGGTGCACTTTAGGGAGCTCACCACTAAGCTGGGACACCCGCCATCAGCCCGCCCCTTCGGTGCAGGAGTGAGATTCTCGCCGAGGGACGACACGGAATACCGCGTTATACAGCGCTACCTTGACGCCATCGCGAGCCAGGACCAGAGAATCTCCTGGTTCTCCTACTCACTTCCAGCAGAGAGGAGCTTAAAGGTCGCCATCAGAGGCCTCCCTCTGGAAACCCCTGAAGAGGCTGTGAAGGAGGCCCTAAATGAAAAGGGCTATGAGGTCGAATTCGTCAAGAACATCCGGGCCCGGGGTGGACGTCCCGGATGCATCTTCTACGGCCTCATAAAGAAAACTCCAGGCTACCAAGAGATCTACCAGATTGATGAGCTTCTCCTGATGCCAGGCGTCAGGATCGAGGCATGGAGAGGAAAAAAGGGCCCGGCTCAATGCCATCGCTGCCAGCAGTTCCGGCACAGCAGTCACAATTGCCATCGCCCTCAAGCATGCGTGCGCTGTGGGGAGCCGCACGCCGCAAATGACTGCCCGCGCCCCCTCGAAGTACCGGCCACCTGCGCCAATTGCGGAGGCCCGCACCCCGCCAACAACGCGGCGTGCCCGGTCTTCAAGCGGGAAGCGCGGCACAAGCGCGCCGGAACTGTGGCCCGCACGACGCCGGCCCTGGAGCCTACACCGACGGTCGAGGAAGCGGCGCCCGCTACACTCATGGCGCCAGCAAATCCGCCCGCCGAGAGAGGTGCTGCCCTCCCAAACAGGAGGAAGAAAAAGAGGAGCGCCAAGAAGAAGCAGGCCACCCCCGACACAGTAAAATCGGGACAAGCACCGACCACTTCACCGCCCAACACCGACGCAAGACAAGTGCAGCCCTCACCTGCACCAGCACAGCCCGGGCAGGGCGCCACGGACACCACCACCATGCTGCTCCTCCTGGGCCAACAGATGCAGCAAATGGCGGAGATCCTCAGAGGGATGCAAGCACGGCCTCAAATTTAGTGCTCCCCTGAGGATCGTTCACTGGAATGCCTCAACGCTCGCGAGGAAGAAAAGACTGGTGGCCCACTTCCTTCGCGAGCAAAAAGTCGACGTCATGCTGGTCAGCGAAACCCATCTCAACAGGACCGACCCCTTCAATGTACCGGGGTACTTCACGTACAGGAAGGACGAGACGACACCCACCACTGGAGCCGCTTATCGGGGACTCGCGGTGCTGGTGAAAAGGAGCGTCGTCCACCAGCTCATCCCCGTCGAGGAGTTTCAGTCCCTCTACGCCCTTGGAGTGCTGGTCTGCGTCGCCGGCCTAGAGCTCCGACTATTTGCCACCTACGCCCCGCCCAACTCGAAGGTCAACCCTGCGGAGCTTAGGAAGCTGCTGAGGTCGGAGTCTCCAACTATCGTGGCCGGTGACCTTAACACCAAGCACACCTACTGGAACTCCTCCAGGGACACCGCGGAAGGACGCCGTCTCCTGCAGGACGCCATAGACCACCATTACGACATCGCAGGCCCAGAAGAGCCCACCCATTACGACACACAGGGCGGCTGCGATGTCCTTGATGTGTTGGTCTACAAAGGACTCCCAGCACCGCCACAACAGACGGTGCTCCCCGATCTGCCATCAGACCACCGACCCGTCCTCGTCCTCGTCGACAGTGCCCCGGTCAGGATCTCGCTGACCACATGCCGCCGCAAAACAAATTGGGAGGCATTCCAGGACGCCCTCCATCAAGATTTTCCCACCAGGCCGATTGCAACAGCCGCAGACGTAGAGGAGGCAGCCTCCGACATGACCAGCCGCATCCAGGAAGCCCTTATCTCCAACACCAGAGAACTCGCAGCCGGCGCCAAACCCGACCCGCTGCCGCCGACTCTCAAGAACCTGGTGGAGGAGAAGCGCGCAGTCCGAAGACAATGGATGCGGACGAGATGCCCCCTCCTAAAATCACGTCTCAATCGCCTGGTGGAAGACGTCAAGGACGCCATGAACGAGCACGCAGCCAAATCGTGGGAGAATCACCTGCTGACTGTGGGCGATGGCATCCCCTCTGTCCATCGCCTATGCCGTCAGCTCTCGCGAGAGCCCCAACCAACCAGGCCACTGTTGGGCCCTGACGGCCTCCCACGATTTCGTGCGAAAGACCGCGCGGACATCCTAGTGGACTACCTGGAGCGCCAGTTCACGCCGAACCCCGTGACCGACCAGGAGCACAACCGGAGGGTCACCGATCGAGTGCAGGAACTTCTCACACAGCCGCTCGAGCCGACGGAAGACCCGGTGGTCTTCTCTCCCGGCGAGGTGCAGCGAATGCTGCCGAAGCTGAAGCCAAGGAAAGCCCCGGGCGCAGACCTAATCACCAATGAGGCGCTGCGCCATCTCCCGCCGCGAGCTATCGCGGCGATCACGCGCCTTTTTAATGGCATACTGCGCTCGGGTCACTTTCCTTCAACCTGGAAAAACGCAAGGACCATCATGCTGCCCAAGCCGGGAAAGGATCACCGAAGACCAAGCGGATTCCGGCCGATCGCGCTGCTGAGCAAGTTCTCGCAACTCTTCGAGCGCCTGTTCCTCCGGCGACTGCTCCCATTCGTCGAGCCACGCCCGGAACAATTCGGGTTTCGGCCCGACCACTCAACGACGCTCCAGGTCGCAAGACTTCTCCATAGGATGTCCGAAAGCCACAACAAAAAGGAATACGTGGCTGCCGTATTCCTTGACATGGAAATGGCCTTCGACAGGGTATGGCACGAGGGGCTGCTGTACAAGCTGTCGGAGGCCAAAGTGCCCCCAAGAATGGTCAGGGTCTTGGCCTCCTTCCTCACGGATCGCCGAGTCCACGTCGCAGTAGAAGACGCCGTCTCCTCCGTGCGCCCTGTGCGCGCGGGGGTTCCACAAGGAAGCTGTCTGTCCCCGGCCTGCTACGCCGCGTTCACCGACGACATCCCTGCCGTCGGCCAGGTGGAGCTAGCGCTGTACGCTGACGATGCGGCGTACTACGCGTCGTCCATGCGCCCGCTGTACGCCGCCAAGAGGCTGCAGCCCACACTCGAGGCTCTGCCGGGCTGGCTCTCCAAATGGAGGCTCTCGGTGAACGTCGGCAAGACCCAAGCAATCCTGACGGGGACAAGACCCCACCCGCCTCCACTGCGACTGCTCGGCGAACCGGTGCCGTGGCGGCCACACGTCAAATACCTGGGAGTTACCATTGACCGGCGTCTCACGTTCAAGAAGCACGTGGGAGACGTCGTCGCGAAGACCAAGGCAGCCAGGGGGAAGCTCTACGCAGTCCTCTCCTCCAGCCTCCCCCTGAGGACGAAGCTCGGGATCTACCAAACATATGTCAGATCCCGCCTCACGTACGCGGCCCCGGCGTGGTACGCCTACTGCTCTGAGACCAACAGAAGAAAACTCAGAGCCCAGGAGAACCTCAGTCTCAGAGCGGTCGTCGGAGCCCCGCGCTACGTGAGGAACTCGACAATCCTCAGGGACTTGAAGTGGGAGGGCCTAGACGACTTTGTGGCCAGGCTGGCCACGAAGATGTTCGAGAGGGCGGACGCATCAACACATGAACACCTGCGCGGCATCGCGCCACTCCATGCCCGCCCTCCGGACCGTCGCGTGAAGCCCTCACCTCGCTGCCTTGCGGCAGACGTCGTCGCCCAGTGATGACGCCGCCGCCGATGGGAACTCCCAGAAGACAGAAGAAGATGACCCAGGCCGCCATGGCCGCCCCATTGACCTGCCTACAGCCGTAGGCAGCGAAGAAGCCAATGAAGAGGGTAAAAAGACCCTGACCATTCACTCCAACTCCCACACAGGAGTTTGGGAAGACCCCTCGTTCGTCCGCGTACGCTCATTTTAACGTCGTCGTCCGTTGTCACAACAACGTTTGTTTGTTTGTTTACTAACTGTACCAATTCAATCTTCGAAAAATGTCTGGACGCGGTAAAGGTGGAAAAGTGAAGGGGAAGGCAAAGTCGCGTTCCAATCGTGCCGGTCTCCAGTTTCCCGTGGGCCGTATTCACAGGCTGCTACGCAAGGGCAACTACGCCGAACGCGTCGGTGCCGGCGCTCCTGTTTACCTCGCCGCCGTGATGGAATACCTGGCCGCCGAAGTGCTCGAGTTGGCCGGCAACGCCGCCAGAGACAACAAGAAGACCAGGATCATACCTAGACATCTTCAATTGGCCATCCGCAATGACGAAGAATTGAACAAACTGCTCTCCGGTGTGACCATCGCTCAGGGCGGTGTACTGCCCAACATCCAGGCGGTGCTTTTGCCCAAGAAGACCGAGAAGAAGGCGTAAGTTGTCCACTTTCGTTCGTTCGTTCCTCTATTTTGTTGTTGTTTTTATTGTATGTATTTTGTATTGTATGTGCACACGCACACACACACACACATATACGTACTTGCTCAACAACAATCCGAGGCCCGATATGGATGGATGGATGGATGGATGGATGGACTCTTACGTGGTCGCCGGGTGCGTCGACTTGCTAACTCGGAATGAAAAGACAAAAAGGCCCTTTTCAGGGCCACAATATGATTCTTATGCGTTAAAAACAGTTTCACTTTTGATAAACCAAAGTCAACAAAGCTAATCATTCTAAAACACAACGTACGATTCACTTACTTACTCAGTTGCTGGCTCAGCAAGAATAAATAAACGGGCTTTACACGAGTCTGCCTGTCAAAAATACTTTGTCAAGTCTTATCTACCTCTACCTAGTTCGCTACCTACCTATTACATATTATGCAAACCTAACCTAACCTAACGTAACAAGGGATAACCTAAACTAGGTATCACCTACCTACCTACCTACTTTTTTTTTTTTTTTTTTTTTTTTTTTTTTTTTACCTACCTCCTTTTTTTTTTTTTACCTATCTTTATCTCACTTTCTTTGCACTATTGGCGGAGGGGAGGGGAAGGGAGAGGGGGGAGGGGAATGATTCGAGGCGTGCCCGACGCGACTACGCCGACTTTCCTATTGGCCGATATACGCTGTGACCATTACACTGTTTGACTGCAGACGACGGACATATATTAAAAATTTATCAAAAATTCGGGCACCACACGAGACATCTCGGTTTCTAGATCTCGCGCTAGTGACGTTACGCACGCATTTTATAACAAAGAAAAATGCCGCCCAAGACCAGTGGCAAGGCCGCCAAGAAATCTGGCAAAGCCCAGAAGAACATCTCCAAGACTGACAAAAAGAAGAAGAAGCACAAGAGGAAGGAGAGCTACGCCATCTACATTTACAAAGTGCTGAAGCAGGTGCACCCGGACACCGGTATATCCAGCAAGGCGATGTCCATCATGAACTCGTTCGTGAACGACATCTTCGAGCGAATCGCCGCCGAGGCTTCCCGCCTGGCCCACTACAACAAGAGGTCAACGATCACATCGAGGGAGGTGCAGACTTCCGTGAGGCTTCTCCTGCCCGGTGAGCTCGCCAAGCACGCCGTCAGTGAAGGCACCAAGGCGGTCACCAAGTACACCAGCTCCAAGTAGATGATTTATATATAGTGTGTGTGTGTGTTTGCTAACGTGTGTCCGTCGAAGTGTTTTGTTTTGTTTGCTCCTACACATCACCTACCCCTTCACGGTTGGGTCAGGTAGTGGATGGGATCGGACGGGCGAAATATTTGAATGGATGCAGAATGGCAGCACAGCATATACGCACGCACGCGCGCACGCACACGCGTGTATAATATACCTACATCCAAAAGGCCCTTTTCAGGGCCATAACATTTGTCATAATTCACTGAATGTTTCTTCTCGACTTAATACGTCGTACCAACCTCAGACTTATAATTCGGAGTAATAATAATAAAAGTAAAAAACACGCATGATATCATGATCGAACAACAAATGTTTGTTGTTATACACAAAAAAAATATATATATACGCAAATATTACAATTGTTCGCTGTGTCTACCCCGCAAAGGAAAATATTATTATTCTAAATAATACTACATATTTCGTAAAATACTACACGCGCACGACAGAGAGAGAGGGAGACAGGAGAGGGGGGGGGGGGGGGGGGGGCGTTCACCATATTACCATTCGGTAGTATACTACCAGTCGATGCTACGTGTTCGTATAAAACGCGCTAGAATCTGTTAATTCGGATCACTTCAGTTCGGTCGGTACCCGCGTGCGGTCGTGTGTACGTACTTGGTGTGTTTTGTAATCGTTCTTCCGTTGATACTTTCTACGAACAACAAGGATGGCTCGTACTAAGCAGACGGCCCGTAAATCGACCGGAGGTAAAGCTCCGCGTAAACAGCTCGCCACTAAGGCGGCTCGTAAGAGCGCGCCCGCAACCGGCGGTGTCAAGAAGCCGCATCGCTACAGGCCCGGAACAGTTGCACTCCGTGAGATCCGTCGTTACCAGAAGAGTACCGAGCTTCTGATCCGCAAGTTGCCGTTCCAGCGTCTCGTACGTGAAATCGCTCAGGACTTCAAGACCGATCTCAGATTCCAGAGTTCGGCAGTGATGGCTCTCCAGGAAGCGAGCGAGGCGTATCTGGTGGGCCTCTTCGAGGACACCAACCTGTGCGCCATTCACGCGAAACGCGTCACCATCATGCCCAAGGACATCCAGTTGGCGCGCAGGATCAGAGGAGAACGCGCTTAAGCGTGTAGAGGAGTCTGGTGGTGATTCCCGTTGTTGTGTGTCCGATCTCGTCATGTTCATGACCATTACATGATCATGATCGCAACGTGACACTAGAACTGGAACGTCGCCGCTCGCATTTACAAACGGCCCTTTTCAGGGCCACACACGATTCAAACTGATACATGTTTCTTGGTACGATGAGTTAGTTCCCACCACCACCACCACCTACCTGCGTAATTAATGAACACATATATTATTATCATGTAACTACTTCCTTACCACCACATACACGCAGCAACATATTGTTATGTATGTAAAAAAAAAAAAAAAAAAAAAAAAAAAAACATACAAAATCTTTATAATACCTAACCTACTGTTGCGACTGCGAATGAAAGCTAGTATGGAATAATAATAATGTGCGTGTACGTATTTATTTATTATTATTTTTTTTTTTTTTTTGTTTTTCTTTTTATTTAATATTCTCGTATATTATTATTAATATTTTTTTTTTTTTTTTTTTTATTAACGCGCGCTCGTTCTTCTATTGGTTGGCCGTTGAGGGGCCCCCCTCGCCTCCCCACCCCTACCCCCTCCTTCGCGTTGCTAGTGTATATAAAAGTAGAAAATCAAACCTGAAAATTTACCATTCGTCGACAAGTCGTGTTTGCGCGTGCGCGTCTTTGTGTTTAACAATCTCATCGAATCAATCTACAACAAGATGACCGGTCGCGGTAAAGGAGGCAAAGGTCTTGGAAAGGGAGGAGCTAAACGCCACAGGAAGGTGCTCCGTGATAACATCCAGGGTATCACCAAACCGGCCATCCGTCGTTTGGCTCGCAGAGGCGGCGTCAAGCGTATCTCCGGTCTGATATACGAAGAGACCCGCGGTGTTCTCAAGGTGTTCCTCGAGAACGTCATCCGCGACGCTGTCACTTACACCGAGCACGCCAAGAGGAAGACCGTCACCGCCATGGACGTGGTCTACGCTCTGAAGCGCCAGGGACGTACGTTGTACGGTTTCGGCGGTTAAGGTGTGCCGTGTGCGTGTCTCGTGTTTCTCGCTCGCTCGATCTCTGCAAGCGAGTAAACAAACGAAACAAACAATTAAACAAAAAGGCCCTTTTCAGGGCCGCAAAAGTATCGTTGAATTTGTTGTTGTTAAAACCGTTTCTGATGTCACTTATCGTGTCGACCGTTCATTATGCATGCAGCACACACACTTTATCTTTTTTCAACAAAACAAACACAATTTTCGCTACACACAAACAGTTCAAATGATTTGCAATCTGTCCAGTCACTTCCAAGACGTAAAAACTTTGTTAAATTTGACTTCACACCCGACACTGGCCACCTCCTCACGTTACTTAATATTATGATATTGTCTCCTCAGTAATCTGGATCCATCCATCCATCCATCTCCCGCCGCCGACGACACTCTATACACTGACTGACTGACTGACTGACTGACTGACCTAATAAAAATATTGCAACTGCCACTGCCACTGCACACACCGCACATCAATTAGTAGGTAGTATGTAGACGATACTACGACGCACATAATGCACTAGGTAGGTACCTACTCGTTACAACAACAAAAAGAAGAAAAAAAAACACTCCGCATCCCCGCATTCTTTTCTCTCGCCCGACTGCCCGACTATTATTTATTATCATATAATAATTACACAAATATAATAATAATTACATGCTTTTACATCGAGAAAGAGACTAGACGCTCGCTCTCCGAGAGCTCGCACTTTGCGTGTTTTACCAACGTGGACTTGACAAGCTTCAAAATTGTCAAATATAATATTTATACATATTATATATTAACAAGGGTGAACAATGATATCTTAGCTTTTTACCTGGGGACACTAATTGCGTACATTATTAGGTTTTATAATGAAAAACAACTTTTGAACATGACCCGAGCTCTGGTCCGATATATTACTGTGAAAATAAACGTCTATAACTCGGGATCACTATTCATCGGTGTGATTAAAATCACATGTGCACGTGGATAAACTCAATAATATACATTATACGTGTTCAATGTGCCTTCCGAGCGCATTATTATTATGGAAAATTAATATTTTCCGAACTTAGTTAGTGAAAAGTTGGAAGCTCTCGTATGAGAAAACGTTTCGCGGCACACCGGTTCTCGTTACGGTATTACTCGATGCGAACGAAATGTTCGCACGCGCCCGTCGACTTTAACACTGTTCATTTAACAATTCCCGTGTTTGTTTGTTGTTTGCGCGTGTGTGTATTAAGTGAAATAAATAAATATTAACAATAATATGGCAGACACAGCTGTAGCTTCCGAGGCACCGGCACCGGCTACGCCGGCGAAGAAGCAGCCTAAGGCGTCTGCCGCGGCGGGCGGTGTCAAGAAGGCGAAAGCCAAACCGACCCACCCGAAGACATCGGAGATGGTCAACAGCGCCATCAAGGAGTTGAAGGAGAGGAGCGGATCGTCCCTGCAGGCCATTAAGAAATACATAGCGGCCCAATACAAAGTCGACGCCGAGAAATTGGCACCGTTCATAAGGAAATATTTGAAGAGCGCCGTCGAATCCGGAGCACTGATCCAGACCAAGGGCAAAGGTGCGTCGGGATCGTTCAAATTGGAATCCAAATCGTCATCGTCCAAGAAACCGGCCGGCGGTGCGGCGGGCACCAAGAGGTCCGCGTCCGCGGCCGGCGCCAAATCGAAGAAGGGATCCGCCGCGTCCGCGTCCTCCTCCAAGGCGAAGAAGGCCGCCTCCGCCGGCGGTGCGTCTTCGTCGCCGTCGAAGGCGGCCGGCGGCAAGGCGGCCTCGTCCGCCGCCACCGCTAAGGACAAGAAGGCTGCGGCCGCGGCCAAGAAGAAGCCCGCGGCGGCCAAGAAGGCCGCGGCGGCCGCGCCCGCGAGGGCCAAGGCCGCTGCCGCGCCGAAGGCGAAGAAAACTGCCAAACCCCCTACGAAGAAACCGAAAGCGCCCAAGCCGAAGAAGGCCGCCACAACACCCAAGAAGCCCGCAGCAAAGAAAGCGGCCGCGTCAAAGAAGTAAATCCCTACCTGTGTATGTACCTGGTATATACCGCCGCTCTCTTTATCTCTCCGCCGTTTGTTTACTGCTAGTTGCTTGCAGAAACAACGACAACAACTACCACGAAGACGGACGTCGTCGAAGAAGAAGAGGTCGGGGTGGGTGGGAAAAAGCGTGCACCGTTGTGTGCATGGTGCCCTTTCGCGCCTAACAAAAAGCCCTTTTCAGGGCTAACATATGGTTCAATGTGTATGTTTCTTTGTACAACAACAATAATAACACATGTCTGTGTGTCGTCGACCTACCTTGTGAGACGAGTGTAAGTATCGCTTCTTACGTAAGTATTGATGAAGAAGAAGAGAGAGAGTGTTAAATAAAAAAAATAAATAAATAAATAAAAATATACAAACGCATGAACATTCAGATATATATTTCATTACCTGACTGCGTTATTAGCTAGCTAGCTAGCTAGCTAGCTAGCTCATGATGATATGTATAATATAACGTAACGTAATAGTGAGTAGGGAAAGAAAAAAAAGTAAATAAATAAAAATAGGTAGACATTGTCCGTTAGTTCGTTCGTTCACATCCCCACCACTCGATGTTGGTAACTTCGTTCATTGTACGATAAAGATCAACGCACGGGTGTATATAATAAAAGCATACCCCGTCCGCGTACGCTCATTTTAACGTCGTCGTCCGTTGTCACAACAACGTTTGTTTGTTTGTTTACTAACTGTACCAATTCAATCTTCGAAAAATGTCTGGACGCGGTAAAGGTGGAAAAGTGAAGGGGAAGGCAAAGTCGCGTTCCAATCGTGCCGGTCTCCAGTTTCCCGTGGGCCGTATTCACAGGCTGCTACGCAAGGGCAACTACGCCGAACGCGTCGGTGCCGGCGCTCCTGTTTACCTCGCCGCCGTGATGGAATACCTGGCCGCCGAAGTGCTCGAGTTGGCCGGCAACGCCGCCAGAGACAACAAGAAGACCAGGATCATACCTAGACATCTTCAATTGGCCATCCGCAATGACGAAGAATTGAACAAACTGCTCTCCGGTGTGACCATCGCTCAGGGCGGTGTACTGCCCAACATCCAGGCGGTGCTTTTGCCCAAGAAGACCGAGAAGAAGGCGTAAGTTGTCCACTTTCGTTCGTTCGTTCCTCTATTTTGTTGTTGTTTTTATTGTATGTATTTTGTATTGTATGTGCACACGCACACACACACACACATATACGTACTTGCTCAACAACAATCCGAGGCCCGATATGGATGGATGGATGGATGGATGGATGGACTCTTACGTGGTCGCCGGGTGCGTCGACTTGCTAACTCGGAATGAAAAGACAAAAAGGCCCTTTTCAGGGCCACAATATGATTCTTATGCGTTAAAAACAGTTTCACTTTTGATAAACCAAAGTCAACAAAGCTAATCATTCTAAAACACAACGTACGATTCACTTACTTACTCAGTTGCTGGCTCAGCAAGAATAAATAAACGGGCTTTACACGAGTCTGCCTGTCAAAAATACTTTGTCAAGTCTTATCTACCTCTACCTAGTTCGCTACCTACCTATTACATATTATGCAAACCTAACCTAACCTAACGTAACAAGGGATAACCTAAACTAGGTATCACCTACCTACCTACCTACTTTTTTTTTTTTTTTTTTTTTTTTTTTTTTTTTACCTACCTCCTTTTTTTTTTTTTACCTATCTTTATCTCACTTTCTTTGCACTATTGGCGGAGGGGAGGGGAAGGGAGAGGGGGGAGGGGAATGATTCGAGGCGTGCCCGACGCGACTACGCCGACTTTCCTATTGGCCGATATACGCTGTGACCATTACACTGTTTGACTGCAGACGACGGACATATATTAAAAATTTATCAAAAATTCGGGCACCACACGAGACATCTCGGTTTCTAGATCTCGCGCTAGTGACGTTACGCACGCATTTTATAACAAAGAAAAATGCCGCCCAAGACCAGTGGCAAGGCCGCCAAGAAATCTGGCAAAGCCCAGAAGAACATCTCCAAGACTGACAAAAAGAAGAAGAAGCACAAGAGGAAGGAGAGCTACGCCATCTACATTTACAAAGTGCTGAAGCAGGTGCACCCGGACACCGGTATATCCAGCAAGGCGATGTCCATCATGAACTCGTTCGTGAACGACATCTTCGAGCGAATCGCCGCCGAGGCTTCCCGCCTGGCCCACTACAACAAGAGGTCAACGATCACATCGAGGGAGGTGCAGACTTCCGTGAGGCTTCTCCTGCCCGGTGAGCTCGCCAAGCACGCCGTCAGTGAAGGCACCAAGGCGGTCACCAAGTACACCAGCTCCAAGTAGATGATTTATATATAGTGTGTGTGTGTGTTTGCTAACGTGTGTCCGTCGAAGTGTTTTGTTTTGTTTGCTCCTACACATCACCTACCCCTTCACGGTTGGGTCAGGTAGTGGATGGGATCGGACGGGCGAAATATTTGAATGGATGCAGAATGGCAGCACAGCATATACGCACGCACGCGCGCACGCACACGCGTGTATAATATACCTACATCCAAAAGGCCCTTTTCAGGGCCATAACATTTGTCATAATTCACTGAATGTTTCTTCTCGACTTAATACGTCGTACCAACCTCAGACTTATAATTCGGAGTAATAATAATAAAAGTAAAAAACACGCATGATATCATGATCGAACAACAAATGTTTGTTGTTATACACAAAAAAAATATATATATACGCAAATATTACAATTGTTCGCTGTGTCTACCCCGCAAAGGAAAATATTATTATTCTAAATAATACTACATATTTCGTAAAATACTACACGCGCACGACAGAGAGAGAGGGAGACAGGAGAGGGGGGGGGGGGGGGGGGGGCGTTCACCATATTACCATTCGGTAGTATACTACCAGTCGATGCTACGTGTTCGTATAAAACGCGCTAGAATCTGTTAATTCGGATCACTTCAGTTCGGTCGGTACCCGCGTGCGGTCGTGTGTACGTACTTGGTGTGTTTTGTAATCGTTCTTCCGTTGATACTTTCTACGAACAACAAGGATGGCTCGTACTAAGCAGACGGCCCGTAAATCGACCGGAGGTAAAGCTCCGCGTAAACAGCTCGCCACTAAGGCGGCTCGTAAGAGCGCGCCCGCAACCGGCGGTGTCAAGAAGCCGCATCGCTACAGGCCCGGAACAGTTGCACTCCGTGAGATCCGTCGTTACCAGAAGAGTACCGAGCTTCTGATCCGCAAGTTGCCGTTCCAGCGTCTCGTACGTGAAATCGCTCAGGACTTCAAGACCGATCTCAGATTCCAGAGTTCGGCAGTGATGGCTCTCCAGGAAGCGAGCGAGGCGTATCTGGTGGGCCTCTTCGAGGACACCAACCTGTGCGCCATTCACGCGAAACGCGTCACCATCATGCCCAAGGACATCCAGTTGGCGCGCAGGATCAGAGGAGAACGCGCTTAAGCGTGTAGAGGAGTCTGGTGGTGATTCCCGTTGTTGTGTGTCCGATCTCGTCATGTTCATGACCATTACATGATCATGATCGCAACGTGACACTAGAACTGGAACGTCGCCGCTCGCATTTACAAACGGCCCTTTTCAGGGCCACACACGATTCAAACTGATACATGTTTCTTGGTACGATGAGTTAGTTCCCACCACCACCACCACCTACCTGCGTAATTAATGAACACATATATTATTATCATGTAACTACTTCCTTACCACCACATACACGCAGCAACATATTGTTATGTATGTAAAAAAAAAAAAAAAAAAAAAAAAAAAAACATACAAAATCTTTATAATACCTAACCTACTGTTGCGACTGCGAATGAAAGCTAGTATGGAATAATAATAATGTGCGTGTACGTATTTATTTATTATTATTTTTTTTTTTTTTTTGTTTTTCTTTTTATTTAATATTCTCGTATATTATTATTAATATTTTTTTTTTTTTTTTTTTTATTAACGCGCGCTCGTTCTTCTATTGGTTGGCCGTTGAGGGGCCCCCCTCGCCTCCCCACCCCTACCCCCTCCTTCGCGTTGCTAGTGTATATAAAAGTAGAAAATCAAACCTGAAAATTTACCATTCGTCGACAAGTCGTGTTTGCGCGTGCGCGTCTTTGTGTTTAACAATCTCATCGAATCAATCTACAACAAGATGACCGGTCGCGGTAAAGGAGGCAAAGGTCTTGGAAAGGGAGGAGCTAAACGCCACAGGAAGGTGCTCCGTGATAACATCCAGGGTATCACCAAACCGGCCATCCGTCGTTTGGCTCGCAGAGGCGGCGTCAAGCGTATCTCCGGTCTGATATACGAAGAGACCCGCGGTGTTCTCAAGGTGTTCCTCGAGAACGTCATCCGCGACGCTGTCACTTACACCGAGCACGCCAAGAGGAAGACCGTCACCGCCATGGACGTGGTCTACGCTCTGAAGCGCCAGGGACGTACGTTGTACGGTTTCGGCGGTTAAGGTGTGCCGTGTGCGTGTCTCGTGTTTCTCGCTCGCTCGATCTCTGCAAGCGAGTAAACAAACGAAACAAACAATTAAACAAAAAGGCCCTTTTCAGGGCCGCAAAAGTATCGTTGAATTTGTTGTTGTTAAAACCGTTTCTGATGTCACTTATCGTGTCGACCGTTCATTATGCATGCAGCACACACACTTTATCTTTTTTCAACAAAACAAACACAATTTTCGCTACACACAAACAGTTCAAATGATTTGCAATCTGTCCAGTCACTTCCAAGACGTAAAAACTTTGTTAAATTTGACTTCACACCCGACACTGGCCACCTCCTCACGTTACTTAATATTATGATATTGTCTCCTCAGTAATCTGGATCCATCCATCCATCCATCTCCCGCCGCCGACGACACTCTATACACTGACTGACTGACTGACTGACTGACTGACCTAATAAAAATATTGCAACTGCCACTGCCACTGCACACACCGCACATCAATTAGTAGGTAGTATGTAGACGATACTACGACGCACATAATGCACTAGGTAGGTACCTACTCGTTACAACAACAAAAAGAAGAAAAAAAAACACTCCGCATCCCCGCATTCTTTTCTCTCGCCCGACTGCCCGACTATTATTTATTATCATATAATAATTACACAAATATAATAATAATTACATGCTTTTACATCGAGAAAGAGACTAGACGCTCGCTCTCCGAGAGCTCGCACTTTGCGTGTTTTACCAACGTGGACTTGACAAGCTTCAAAATTGTCAAATATAATATTTATACATATTATATATTAACAAGGGTGAACAATGATATCTTAGCTTTTTACCTGGGGACACTAATTGCGTACATTATTAGGTTTTATAATGAAAAACAACTTTTGAACATGACCCGAGCTCTGGTCCGATATATTACTGTGAAAATAAACGTCTATAACTCGGGATCACTATTCATCGGTGTGATTAAAATCACATGTGCACGTGGATAAACTCAATAATATACATTATACGTGTTCAATGTGCCTTCCGAGCGCATTATTATTATGGAAAATTAATATTTTCCGAACTTAGTTAGTGAAAAGTTGGAAGCTCTCGTATGAGAAAACGTTTCGCGGCACACCGGTTCTCGTTACGGTATTACTCGATGCGAACGAAATGTTCGCACGCGCCCGTCGACTTTAACACTGTTCATTTAACAATTCCCGTGTTTGTTTGTTGTTTGCGCGTGTGTGTATTAAGTGAAATAAATAAATATTAACAATAATATGGCAGACACAGCTGTAGCTTCCGAGGCACCGGCACCGGCTACGCCGGCGAAGAAGCAGCCTAAGGCGTCTGCCGCGGCGGGCGGTGTCAAGAAGGCGAAAGCCAAACCGACCCACCCGAAGACATCGGAGATGGTCAACAGCGCCATCAAGGAGTTGAAGGAGAGGAGCGGATCGTCCCTGCAGGCCATTAAGAAATACATAGCGGCCCAATACAAAGTCGACGCCGAGAAATTGGCACCGTTCATAAGGAAATATTTGAAGAGCGCCGTCGAATCCGGAGCACTGATCCAGACCAAGGGCAAAGGTGCGTCGGGATCGTTCAAATTGGAATCCAAATCGTCATCGTCCAAGAAACCGGCCGGCGGTGCGGCGGGCACCAAGAGGTCCGCGTCCGCGGCCGGCGCCAAATCGAAGAAGGGATCCGCCGCGTCCGCGTCCTCCTCCAAGGCGAAGAAGGCCGCCTCCGCCGGCGGTGCGTCTTCGTCGCCGTCGAAGGCGGCCGGCGGCAAGGCGGCCTCGTCCGCCGCCACCGCTAAGGACAAGAAGGCTGCGGCCGCGGCCAAGAAGAAGCCCGCGGCGGCCAAGAAGGCCGCGGCGGCCGCGCCCGCGAGGGCCAAGGCCGCTGCCGCGCCGAAGGCGAAGAAAACTGCCAAACCCCCTACGAAGAAACCGAAAGCGCCCAAGCCGAAGAAGGCCGCCACAACACCCAAGAAGCCCGCAGCAAAGAAAGCGGCCGCGTCAAAGAAGTAAATCCCTACCTGTGTATGTACCTGGTATATACCGCCGCTCTCTTTATCTCTCCGCCGTTTGTTTACTGCTAGTTGCTTGCAGAAACAACGACAACAACTACCACGAAGACGGACGTCGTCGAAGAAGAAGAGGTCGGGGTGGGTGGGAAAAAGCGTGCACCGTTGTGTGCATGGTGCCCTTTCGCGCCTAACAAAAAGCCCTTTTCAGGGCTAACATATGGTTCAATGTGTATGTTTCTTTGTACAACAACAATAATAACACATGTCTGTGTGTCGTCGACCTACCTTGTGAGACGAGTGTAAGTATCGCTTCTTACGTAAGTATTGATGAAGAAGAAGAGAGAGAGTGTTAAATAAAAAAAATAAATAAATAAATAAAAATATACAAACGCATGAACATTCAGATATATATTTCATTACCTGACTGCGTTATTAGCTAGCTAGCTAGCTAGCTAGCTAGCTCATGATGATATGTATAATATAACGTAACGTAATAGTGAGTAGGGAAAGAAAAAAAAGTAAATAAATAAAAATAGGTAGACATTGTCCGTTAGTTCGTTCGTTCACATCCCCACCACTCGATGTTGGTAACTTCGTTCATTGTACGATAAAGATCAACGCACGGGTGTATATAATAAAAGCATACCCCGTCCGCGTACGCTCATTTTAACGTCGTCGTCCGTTGTCACAACAACGTTTGTTTGTTTGTTTACTAACTGTACCAATTCAATCTTCGAAAAATGTCTGGACGCGGTAAAGGTGGAAAAGTGAAGGGGAAGGCAAAGTCGCGTTCCAATCGTGCCGGTCTCCAGTTTCCCGTGGGCCGTATTCACAGGCTGCTACGCAAGGGCAACTACGCCGAACGCGTCGGTGCCGGCGCTCCTGTTTACCTCGCCGCCGTGATGGAATACCTGGCCGCCGAAGTGCTCGAGTTGGCCGGCAACGCCGCCAGAGACAACAAGAAGACCAGGATCATACCTAGACATCTTCAATTGGCCATCCGCAATGACGAAGAATTGAACAAACTGCTCTCCGGTGTGACCATCGCTCAGGGCGGTGTACTGCCCAACATCCAGGCGGTGCTTTTGCCCAAGAAGACCGAGAAGAAGGCGTAAGTTGTCCACTTTCGTTCGTTCGTTCCTCTATTTTGTTGTTGTTTTTATTGTATGTATTTTGTATTGTATGTGCACACGCACACACACACACACATATACGTACTTGCTCAACAACAATCCGAGGCCCGATATGGATGGATGGATGGATGGATGGATGGACTCTTACGTGGTCGCCGGGTGCGTCGACTTGCTAACTCGGAATGAAAAGACAAAAAGGCCCTTTTCAGGGCCACAATATGATTCTTATGCGTTAAAAACAGTTTCACTTTTGATAAACCAAAGTCAACAAAGCTAATCATTCTAAAACACAACGTACGATTCACTTACTTACTCAGTTGCTGGCTCAGCAAGAATAAATAAACGGGCTTTACACGAGTCTGCCTGTCAAAAATACTTTGTCAAGTCTTATCTACCTCTACCTAGTTCGCTACCTACCTATTACATATTATGCAAACCTAACCTAACCTAACGTAACAAGGGATAACCTAAACTAGGTATCACCTACCTACCTACCTACTTTTTTTTTTTTTTTTTTTTTTTTTTTTTTTTTACCTACCTCCTTTTTTTTTTTTTACCTATCTTTATCTCACTTTCTTTGCACTATTGGCGGAGGGGAGGGGAAGGGAGAGGGGGGAGGGGAATGATTCGAGGCGTGCCCGACGCGACTACGCCGACTTTCCTATTGGCCGATATACGCTGTGACCATTACACTGTTTGACTGCAGACGACGGACATATATTAAAAATTTATCAAAAATTCGGGCACCACACGAGACATCTCGGTTTCTAGATCTCGCGCTAGTGACGTTACGCACGCATTTTATAACAAAGAAAAATGCCGCCCAAGACCAGTGGCAAGGCCGCCAAGAAATCTGGCAAAGCCCAGAAGAACATCTCCAAGACTGACAAAAAGAAGAAGAAGCACAAGAGGAAGGAGAGCTACGCCATCTACATTTACAAAGTGCTGAAGCAGGTGCACCCGGACACCGGTATATCCAGCAAGGCGATGTCCATCATGAACTCGTTCGTGAACGACATCTTCGAGCGAATCGCCGCCGAGGCTTCCCGCCTGGCCCACTACAACAAGAGGTCAACGATCACATCGAGGGAGGTGCAGACTTCCGTGAGGCTTCTCCTGCCCGGTGAGCTCGCCAAGCACGCCGTCAGTGAAGGCACCAAGGCGGTCACCAAGTACACCAGCTCCAAGTAGATGATTTATATATAGTGTGTGTGTGTGTTTGCTAACGTGTGTCCGTCGAAGTGTTTTGTTTTGTTTGCTCCTACACATCACCTACCCCTTCACGGTTGGGTCAGGTAGTGGATGGGATCGGACGGGCGAAATATTTGAATGGATGCAGAATGGCAGCACAGCATATACGCACGCACGCGCGCACGCACACGCGTGTATAATATACCTACATCCAAAAGGCCCTTTTCAGGGCCATAACATTTGTCATAATTCACTGAATGTTTCTTCTCGACTTAATACGTCGTACCAACCTCAGACTTATAATTCGGAGTAATAATAATAAAAGTAAAAAACACGCATGATATCATGATCGAACAACAAATGTTTGTTGTTATACACAAAAAAAATATATATATACGCAAATATTACAATTGTTCGCTGTGTCTACCCCGCAAAGGAAAATATTATTATTCTAAATAATACTACATATTTCGTAAAATACTACACGCGCACGACAGAGAGAGAGGGAGACAGGAGAGGGGGGGGGGGGGGGGGGGGCGTTCACCATATTACCATTCGGTAGTATACTACCAGTCGATGCTACGTGTTCGTATAAAACGCGCTAGAATCTGTTAATTCGGATCACTTCAGTTCGGTCGGTACCCGCGTGCGGTCGTGTGTACGTACTTGGTGTGTTTTGTAATCGTTCTTCCGTTGATACTTTCTACGAACAACAAGGATGGCTCGTACTAAGCAGACGGCCCGTAAATCGACCGGAGGTAAAGCTCCGCGTAAACAGCTCGCCACTAAGGCGGCTCGTAAGAGCGCGCCCGCAACCGGCGGTGTCAAGAAGCCGCATCGCTACAGGCCCGGAACAGTTGCACTCCGTGAGATCCGTCGTTACCAGAAGAGTACCGAGCTTCTGATCCGCAAGTTGCCGTTCCAGCGTCTCGTACGTGAAATCGCTCAGGACTTCAAGACCGATCTCAGATTCCAGAGTTCGGCAGTGATGGCTCTCCAGGAAGCGAGCGAGGCGTATCTGGTGGGCCTCTTCGAGGACACCAACCTGTGCGCCATTCACGCGAAACGCGTCACCATCATGCCCAAGGACATCCAGTTGGCGCGCAGGATCAGAGGAGAACGCGCTTAAGCGTGTAGAGGAGTCTGGTGGTGATTCCCGTTGTTGTGTGTCCGATCTCGTCATGTTCATGACCATTACATGATCATGATCGCAACGTGACACTAGAACTGGAACGTCGCCGCTCGCATTTACAAACGGCCCTTTTCAGGGCCACACACGATTCAAACTGATACATGTTTCTTGGTACGATGAGTTAGTTCCCACCACCACCACCACCTACCTGCGTAATTAATGAACACATATATTATTATCATGTAACTACTTCCTTACCACCACATACACGCAGCAACATATTGTTATGTATGTAAAAAAAAAAAAAAAAAAAAAAAAAAAAACATACAAAATCTTTATAATACCTAACCTACTGTTGCGACTGCGAATGAAAGCTAGTATGGAATAATAATAATGTGCGTGTACGTATTTATTTATTATTATTTTTTTTTTTTTTTTGTTTTTCTTTTTATTTAATATTCTCGTATATTATTATTAATATTTTTTTTTTTTTTTTTTTTATTAACGCGCGCTCGTTCTTCTATTGGTTGGCCGTTGAGGGGCCCCCCTCGCCTCCCCACCCCTACCCCCTCCTTCGCGTTGCTAGTGTATATAAAAGTAGAAAATCAAACCTGAAAATTTACCATTCGTCGACAAGTCGTGTTTGCGCGTGCGCGTCTTTGTGTTTAACAATCTCATCGAATCAATCTACAACAAGATGACCGGTCGCGGTAAAGGAGGCAAAGGTCTTGGAAAGGGAGGAGCTAAACGCCACAGGAAGGTGCTCCGTGATAACATCCAGGGTATCACCAAACCGGCCATCCGTCGTTTGGCTCGCAGAGGCGGCGTCAAGCGTATCTCCGGTCTGATATACGAAGAGACCCGCGGTGTTCTCAAGGTGTTCCTCGAGAACGTCATCCGCGACGCTGTCACTTACACCGAGCACGCCAAGAGGAAGACCGTCACCGCCATGGACGTGGTCTACGCTCTGAAGCGCCAGGGACGTACGTTGTACGGTTTCGGCGGTTAAGGTGTGCCGTGTGCGTGTCTCGTGTTTCTCGCTCGCTCGATCTCTGCAAGCGAGTAAACAAACGAAACAAACAATTAAACAAAAAGGCCCTTTTCAGGGCCGCAAAAGTATCGTTGAATTTGTTGTTGTTAAAACCGTTTCTGATGTCACTTATCGTGTCGACCGTTCATTATGCATGCAGCACACACACTTTATCTTTTTTCAACAAAACAAACACAATTTTCGCTACACACAAACAGTTCAAATGATTTGCAATCTGTCCAGTCACTTCCAAGACGTAAAAACTTTGTTAAATTTGACTTCACACCCGACACTGGCCACCTCCTCACGTTACTTAATATTATGATATTGTCTCCTCAGTAATCTGGATCCATCCATCCATCCATCTCCCGCCGCCGACGACACTCTATACACTGACTGACTGACTGACTGACTGACTGACCTAATAAAAATATTGCAACTGCCACTGCCACTGCACACACCGCACATCAATTAGTAGGTAGTATGTAGACGATACTACGACGCACATAATGCACTAGGTAGGTACCTACTCGTTACAACAACAAAAAGAAGAAAAAAAAACACTCCGCATCCCCGCATTCTTTTCTCTCGCCCGACTGCCCGACTATTATTTATTATCATATAATAATTACACAAATATAATAATAATTACATGCTTTTACATCGAGAAAGAGACTAGACGCTCGCTCTCCGAGAGCTCGCACTTTGCGTGTTTTACCAACGTGGACTTGACAAGCTTCAAAATTGTCAAATATAATATTTATACATATTATATATTAACAAGGGTGAACAATGATATCTTAGCTTTTTACCTGGGGACACTAATTGCGTACATTATTAGGTTTTATAATGAAAAACAACTTTTGAACATGACCCGAGCTCTGGTCCGATATATTACTGTGAAAATAAACGTCTATAACTCGGGATCACTATTCATCGGTGTGATTAAAATCACATGTGCACGTGGATAAACTCAATAATATACATTATACGTGTTCAATGTGCCTTCCGAGCGCATTATTATTATGGAAAATTAATATTTTCCGAACTTAGTTAGTGAAAAGTTGGAAGCTCTCGTATGAGAAAACGTTTCGCGGCACACCGGTTCTCGTTACGGTATTACTCGATGCGAACGAAATGTTCGCACGCGCCCGTCGACTTTAACACTGTTCATTTAACAATTCCCGTGTTTGTTTGTTGTTTGCGCGTGTGTGTATTAAGTGAAATAAATAAATATTAACAATAATATGGCAGACACAGCTGTAGCTTCCGAGGCACCGGCACCGGCTACGCCGGCGAAGAAGCAGCCTAAGGCGTCTGCCGCGGCGGGCGGTGTCAAGAAGGCGAAAGCCAAACCGACCCACCCGAAGACATCGGAGATGGTCAACAGCGCCATCAAGGAGTTGAAGGAGAGGAGCGGATCGTCCCTGCAGGCCATTAAGAAATACATAGCGGCCCAATACAAAGTCGACGCCGAGAAATTGGCACCGTTCATAAGGAAATATTTGAAGAGCGCCGTCGAATCCGGAGCACTGATCCAGACCAAGGGCAAAGGTGCGTCGGGATCGTTCAAATTGGAATCCAAATCGTCATCGTCCAAGAAACCGGCCGGCGGTGCGGCGGGCACCAAGAGGTCCGCGTCCGCGGCCGGCGCCAAATCGAAGAAGGGATCCGCCGCGTCCGCGTCCTCCTCCAAGGCGAAGAAGGCCGCCTCCGCCGGCGGTGCGTCTTCGTCGCCGTCGAAGGCGGCCGGCGGCAAGGCGGCCTCGTCCGCCGCCACCGCTAAGGACAAGAAGGCTGCGGCCGCGGCCAAGAAGAAGCCCGCGGCGGCCAAGAAGGCCGCGGCGGCCGCGCCCGCGAGGGCCAAGGCCGCTGCCGCGCCGAAGGCGAAGAAAACTGCCAAACCCCCTACGAAGAAACCGAAAGCGCCCAAGCCGAAGAAGGCCGCCACAACACCCAAGAAGCCCGCAGCAAAGAAAGCGGCCGCGTCAAAGAAGTAAATCCCTACCTGTGTATGTACCTGGTATATACCGCCGCTCTCTTTATCTCTCCGCCGTTTGTTTACTGCTAGTTGCTTGCAGAAACAACGACAACAACTACCACGAAGACGGACGTCGTCGAAGAAGAAGAGGTCGGGGTGGGTGGGAAAAAGCGTGCACCGTTGTGTGCATGGTGCCCTTTCGCGCCTAACAAAAAGCCCTTTTCAGGGCTAACATATGGTTCAATGTGTATGTTTCTTTGTACAACAACAATAATAACACATGTCTGTGTGTCGTCGACCTACCTTGTGAGACGAGTGTAAGTATCGCTTCTTACGTAAGTATTGATGAAGAAGAAGAGAGAGAGTGTTAAATAAAAAAAATAAATAAATAAATAAAAATATACAAACGCATGAACATTCAGATATATATTTCATTACCTGACTGCGTTATTAGCTAGCTAGCTAGCTAGCTAGCTAGCTCATGATGATATGTATAATATAACGTAACGTAATAGTGAGTAGGGAAAGAAAAAAAAGTAAATAAATAAAAATAGGTAGACATTGTCCGTTAGTTCGTTCGTTCACATCCCCACCACTCGATGTTGGTAACTTCGTTCATTGTACGATAAAGATCAACGCACGGGTGTATATAATAAAAGCATACCCCGTCCGCGTACGCTCATTTTAACGTCGTCGTCCGTTGTCACAACAACGTTTGTTTGTTTGTTTACTAACTGTACCAATTCAATCTTCGAAAAATGTCTGGACGCGGTAAAGGTGGAAAAGTGAAGGGGAAGGCAAAGTCGCGTTCCAATCGTGCCGGTCTCCAGTTTCCCGTGGGCCGTATTCACAGGCTGCTACGCAAGGGCAACTACGCCGAACGCGTCGGTGCCGGCGCTCCTGTTTACCTCGCCGCCGTGATGGAATACCTGGCCGCCGAAGTGCTCGAGTTGGCCGGCAACGCCGCCAGAGACAACAAGAAGACCAGGATCATACCTAGACATCTTCAATTGGCCATCCGCAATGACGAAGAATTGAACAAACTGCTCTCCGGTGTGACCATCGCTCAGGGCGGTGTACTGCCCAACATCCAGGCGGTGCTTTTGCCCAAGAAGACCGAGAAGAAGGCGTAAGTTGTCCACTTTCGTTCGTTCG
Organism: Amyelois transitella; assembly: GCF_032362555.1. NCBI lineage: Eukaryota > Metazoa > Arthropoda > Insecta > Lepidoptera > Pyralidae > Amyelois > Amyelois transitella. The sequence continues at coordinate 102,823 of NC_083531.1, forward strand.
TTCCTCTATTTTGTTGTTGTTTTTATTGTATGTATTTTGTATTGTATGTGCACACGCACACACACACACACATATACGTACTTGCTCAACAACAATCCGAGGCCCGATATGGATGGATGGATGGATGGATGGATGGACTCTTACGTGGTCGCCGGGTGCGTCGACTTGCTAACTCGGAATGAAAAGACAAAAAGGCCCTTTTCAGGGCCACAATATGATTCTTATGCGTTAAAAACAGTTTCACTTTTGATAAACCAAAGTCAACAAAGCTAATCATTCTAAAACACAACGTACGATTCACTTACTTACTCAGTTGCTGGCTCAGCAAGAATAAATAAACGGGCTTTACACGAGTCTGCCTGTCAAAAATACTTTGTCAAGTCTTATCTACCTCTACCTAGTTCGCTACCTACCTATTACATATTATGCAAACCTAACCTAACCTAACGTAACAAGGGATAACCTAAACTAGGTATCACCTACCTACCTACCTACTTACCTACTATTTTTTTTTTTTTTTTTTTTTTTTTTTTTACCTACCTCCTTTTTTTTTTTTTACCTATCTTTATCTCACTTTCTTTGCACTATTGGCGGAGGGGAGGGGAAGGGAGAGGGGGGAGGGGAATGATTCGAGGCGTGCCCGACGCGACTACGCCGACTTTCCTATTGGCCGATATACGCTGTGACCATTACACTGTTTGACTGCAGACGACGGACATATATTAAAAATTTATCAAAAATTCGGGCACCACACGAGACATCTCGGTTTCTAGATCTCGCGCTAGTGACGTTACGCACGCATTTTATAACAAAGAAAAATGCCGCCCAAGACCAGTGGCAAGGCCGCCAAGAAATCTGGCAAAGCCCAGAAGAACATCTCCAAGACTGACAAAAAGAAGAAGAAGCACAAGAGGAAGGAGAGCTACGCCATCTACATTTACAAAGTGCTGAAGCAGGTGCACCCGGACACCGGTATATCCAGCAAGGCGATGTCCATCATGAACTCGTTCGTGAACGACATCTTCGAGCGAATCGCCGCCGAGGCTTCCCGCCTGGCCCACTACAACAAGAGGTCAACGATCACATCGAGGGAGGTGCAGACTTCCGTGAGGCTTCTCCTGCCCGGTGAGCTCGCCAAGCACGCCGTCAGTGAAGGCACCAAGGCGGTCACCAAGTACACCAGCTCCAAGTAGATGATTTATATATAGTGTGTGTGTGTGTTTGCTAACGTGTGTCCGTCGAAGTGTTTTGTTTTGTTTGCTCCTACACATCACCTACCCCTTCACGGTTGGGTCAGGTAGTGGATGGGATCGGACGGGCGAAATATTTGAATGGATGCAGAATGGCAGCACAGCATATACGCACGCACGCGCGCACGCACACGCGTGTATATATACCTACATCCAAAAGGCCCTTTTCAGGGCCATAACATTTGTCATAATTCACTGAATGTTTCTTCTCGACTTAATACGTCGTACCAACCTCAGACTTATAATTCGGAGTAATAATAATAAAAGTAAAAAACACGCATGATATCATGATCGAACAACAAATGTTTGTTGTTATACACAAAAAAAATATATATATACGCAAATATTACAATTGTTCGCTGTGTCTACCCCGCAAAGGAAAATATTATTATTCTAAATAATACTACATATTTCGTAAAATACTACACGCGCACGACAGAGAGAGAGGGAGACAGGAGAGGGGGGGGGGGGGGGGGGGGCGTTCACCATATTACCATTCGGTAGTATACTACCAGTCGATGCTACGTGTTCGTATAAAACGCGCTAGAATCTGTTAATTCGGATCACTTCAGTTCGGTCGGTACCCGCGTGCGGTCGTGTGTACGTACTTGGTGTGTTTTGTAATCGTTCTTCCGTTGATACTTTCTACGAACAACAAGGATGGCTCGTACTAAGCAGACGGCCCGTAAATCGACCGGAGGTAAAGCTCCGCGTAAACAGCTCGCCACTAAGGCGGCTCGTAAGAGCGCGCCCGCAACCGGCGGTGTCAAGAAGCCGCATCGCTACAGGCCCGGAACAGTTGCACTCCGTGAGATCCGTCGTTACCAGAAGAGTACCGAGCTTCTGATCCGCAAGTTGCCGTTCCAGCGTCTCGTACGTGAAATCGCTCAGGACTTCAAGACCGATCTCAGATTCCAGAGTTCGGCAGTGATGGCTCTCCAGGAAGCGAGCGAGGCGTATCTGGTGGGCCTCTTCGAGGACACCAACCTGTGCGCCATTCACGCGAAACGCGTCACCATCATGCCCAAGGACATCCAGTTGGCGCGCAGGATCAGAGGAGAACGCGCTTAAGCGTGTAGAGGAGTCTGGTGGTGATTCCCGTTGTTGTGTGTCCGATCTCGTCATGTTCATGACCATTACATGATCATGATCGCAACGTGACACTAGAACTGGAACGTCGCCGCTCGCATTTACAAACGGCCCTTTTCAGGGCCACACACGATTCAAACTGATACATGTTTCTTGGTACGATGAGTTAGTTCCCACCACCACCACCACCTACCTGCGTAATTAATGAACACATATATTATTATCATGTAACTACTTCCTTACCACCACATACACGCAGCAACATATTGTTATGTATGTAAAAAAAAAAAAAAAAAAAAAAAAAAAACATACAAAATCTTTATAATACCTAACCTACTGTTGCGACTGCGAATGAAAGCTAGTATGGAATAATAATAATGTGCGTGTACGTATTTATTTATTATTATTTTTTTTTTTTTTTTGTTTTTCTTTTTATTTAATATTCTCGTATATTATTATTAATATTTTTTTTTTTTTTTTTTTTATTAACGCGCGCTCGTTCTTCTATTGGTTGGCCGTTGAGGGGCCCCCCTCGCCTCCCCACCCCTACCCCCTCCTTCGCGTTGCTAGTGTATATAAAAGTAGAAAATCAAACCTGAAAATTTACCTGCCGTCGGCCAGGTGGAGCTAGCGCTGTACGCTGACGATGCGGCGTACTACGCGTCGTCCATGCGCCCGCTGTACGCCGCCAAGAGGCTGCAGCCCACACTTGAGGCTCTGCCGGGCTGGCTCTCCAAATGGAGGCTCTCGGTGAACGTCGGCAAGACCCAAGCAATCATGACGGGGACAAGACCCCACCCGCCTCCACTGCGACTGCTCGGCGAACCGGTGCCGTGGCGGCCACACGTCAAATACCTGGGAGTTACCATTGACCGGCGTCTCACGTTTAAGAAGCACGTGGGAGACGTCGTCGCGAACACCAAGGCAGCGAGAGGGAAGCTCCATGGAGTCCTCTCCTCCAGCCTCCCCCTGAGGACGAAGCTCGGGGTCTACCGAACATACATTAGATCCCGCCTCACGTACGCGGCCCCGGCGTGGTACGCCTACTGCTCTGAGACCAACAGAAGAAGACTCAGAGCGCAAGAGAACCTCAGTCTCAGAGCAGTCGTCGGCGCCCCGCGGTACGTGAGGAACTCGACGATCCTCAGGGACCTGAAATGGGAGGGCCTTGACGACTTTGTGGCCAGGCTGGCCACGAAGATGTTCGAGAGGGCGGACGCATCAGCACACGGACACCTGCGCGGCATCGCGCCACTCCATGCCCGCCCTCCGGACCGTCGCGTGAAGCCCTCACCTCGCTGCCTTGCGGCAGACGTCGTCGCCCAGTGATGACGCCGCCGCCGATGGGAACTCCCAGAAGACAGAAGAAGAAGAGGATCCAGGCCGCCACGGCCGCTCCATCGACCTGCCTACAGCCGTAGGCAGCGAAGAAGCCAACGAAGAGGGTCAAAAACCCTGACCGTTCGCTCCAACTCCTACACAAAGGAGTTTGGGAAGACTACACGACCTGAAAATTTACCATTCGTCGACAAGTCGTGTTTGCGCGTGCGCGTCTTTGTGTTTAACAATCTCATCGAATCAATCTACAACAAGATGACCGGTCGCGGTAAAGGAGGCAAAGGTCTTGGAAAGGGAGGAGCTAAACGCCACAGGAAGGTGCTCCGTGATAACATCCAGGGTATCACCAAACCGGCCATCCGTCGTTTGGCTCGCAGAGGCGGCGTCAAGCGTATCTCCGGTCTGATATACGAAGAGACCCGCGGTGTTCTCAAGGTGTTCCTCGAGAACGTCATCCGCGACGCTGTCACTTACACCGAGCACGCCAAGAGGAAGACCGTCACCGCCATGGACGTGGTCTACGCTCTGAAGCGCCAGGGACGTACGTTGTACGGTTTCGGCGGTTAAGGTGTGCCGTGTGCGTGTCTCGTGTTTCTCGCTCGCTCGATCTCTGCAAGCGAGTAAACAAACGAAACAAACAATTAAACAAAAAGGCCCTTTTCAGGGCCGCAAAAGTATCGTTGAATTTGTTGTTGTTAAAACCGTTTCTGATGTCACTTATCGTGTCGACCGTTCATTATGCATGCAGCACACACACTTTATCTTTTTTCAACAAAACAAACACAATTTTCGCTACACACAAACAGTTCAAATGATTTGCAATCTGTCCAGTCACTTCCAAGACGTAAAAACTTTGTTAAATTTGACTTCACACCCGACACTGGCCACCTCCTCACGTTACTTAATATTATGATATTGTCTCCTCAGTAATCTGGATCCATCCATCCATCCATCTCCCGCCGCCGACGACACTCTATACACTGACTGACTGACTGACTGACTGACTGACCTAATAAAAATATTGCAACTGCCACTGCCACTGCACACACCGCACATCAATTAGTAGGTAGTATGTAGACGATACTACGACGCACATAATGCACTAGGTAGGTACCTACTCGTTACAACAACAAAAAGAAGAAAAAAAAACACTCCGCATCCCCGCATTCTTTTCTCTCGCCCGACTGCCCGACTATTATTTATTATCATATAATAATTACACAAATATAATAATAATTACATGCTTTTACATCGAGAAAGAGACTAGACGCTCGCTCTCCGAGAGCTCGCACTTTGCGTGTTTTACCAACGTGGACTTGACAAGCTTCAAAATTGTCAAATATAATATTTATACATATTATATATTAACAAGGGTGAACAATGATATCTTAGCTTTTTACCTGGGGACACTAATTGCGTACATTATTAGGTTTTATAATGAAAAACAACTTTTGAACATGACCCGAGCTCTGGTCCGATATATTACTGTGAAAATAAACGTCTATAACTCGGGATCACTATTCATCGGTGTGATTAAAATCACATGTGCACGTGGATAAACTCAATAATATACATTATACGTGTTCAATGTGCCTTCCGAGCGCATTATTATTATGGAAAATTAATATTTTCCGAACTTAGTTAGTGAAAAGTTGGAAGCTCTCGTATGAGAAAACGTTTCGCGGCACACCGGTTCTCGTTACGGTATTACTCGATGCGAACGAAATGTTCGCACGCGCCCGTCGACTTTAACACTGTTCATTTAACAATTCCCGTGTTTGTTTGTTGTTTGCGCGTGTGTGTATTAAGTGAAATAAATAAATATTAACAATAATATGGCAGACACAGCTGTAGCTTCCGAGGCACCGGCACCGGCTACGCCGGCGAAGAAGCAGCCTAAGGCGTCTGCCGCGGCGGGCGGTGTCAAGAAGGCGAAAGCCAAACCGACCCACCCGAAGACATCGGAGATGGTCAACAGCGCCATCAAGGAGTTGAAGGAGAGGAGCGGATCGTCCCTGCAGGCCATTAAGAAATACATAGCGGCCCAATACAAAGTCGACGCCGAGAAATTGGCACCGTTCATAAGGAAATATTTGAAGAGCGCCGTCGAATCCGGAGCACTGATCCAGACCAAGGGCAAAGGTGCGTCGGGATCGTTCAAATTGGAATCCAAATCGTCATCGTCCAAGAAACCGGCCGGCGGTGCGGCGGGCACCAAGAGGTCCGCGTCCGCGGCCGGCGCCAAATCGAAGAAGGGATCCGCCGCGTCCGCGTCCTCCTCCAAGGCGAAGAAGGCCGCCTCCGCCGGCGGTGCGTCTTCGTCGCCGTCGAAGGCGGCCGGCGGCAAGGCGGCCTCGTCCGCCGCCACCGCTAAGGACAAGAAGGCTGCGGCCGCGGCCAAGAAGAAGCCCGCGGCGGCCAAGAAGGCCGCGGCGGCCGCGCCCGCGAGGGCCAAGGCCGCTGCCGCGCCGAAGGCGAAGAAAACTGCCAAACCCCCTACGAAGAAACCGAAAGCGCCCAAGCCGAAGAAGGCCGCCACAACACCCAAGAAGCCCGCAGCAAAGAAAGCGGCCGCGTCAAAGAAGTAAATCCCTACCTGTGTATGTACCTGGTATATACCGCCGCTCTCTTTATCTCTCCGCCGTTTGTTTACTGCTAGTTGCTTGCAGAAACAACGACAACAACTACCACGAAGACGGACGTCGTCGAAGAAGAAGAGGTCGGGGTGGGTGGGAAAAAGCGTGCACCGTTGTGTGCATGGTGCCCTTTCGCGCCTAACAAAAAGCCCTTTTCAGGGCTAACATATGGTTCAATGTGTATGTTTCTTTGTACAACAACAATAATAACACATGTCTGTGTGTCGTCGACCTACCTTGTGAGACGAGTGTAAGTATCGCTTCTTACGTAAGTATTGATGAAGAAGAAGAGAGAGAGTGTTAAATAAAAAAAATAAATAAATAAATAAAAATATACAAACGCATGAACATTCAGATATATATTTCATTACCTGACTGCGTTATTAGCTAGCTAGCTAGCTAGCTAGCTAGCTCATGATGATATGTATAATATAACGTAACGTAATAGTGAGTAGGGAAAGAAAAAAAAGTAAATAAATAAAAATAGGTAGACATTGTCCGTTAGTTCGTTCGTTCACATCCCCACCACTCGATGTTGGTAACTTCGTTCATTGTACGATAAAGATCAACGCACGGGTGTATATAATAAAAGCATACCCCGTCCGCGTACGCTCATTTTAACGTCGTCGTCCGTTGTCACAACAACGTTTGTTTGTTTGTTTACTAACTGTACCAATTCAATCTTCGAAAAATGTCTGGACGCGGTAAAGGTGGAAAAGTGAAGGGGAAGGCAAAGTCGCGTTCCAATCGTGCCGGTCTCCAGTTTCCCGTGGGCCGTATTCACAGGCTGCTACGCAAGGGCAACTACGCCGAACGCGTCGGTGCCGGCGCTCCTGTTTACCTCGCCGCCGTGATGGAATACCTGGCCGCCGAAGTGCTCGAGTTGGCCGGCAACGCCGCCAGAGACAACAAGAAGACCAGGATCATACCTAGACATCTTCAATTGGCCATCCGCAATGACGAAGAATTGAACAAACTGCTCTCCGGTGTGACCATCGCTCAGGGCGGTGTACTGCCCAACATCCAGGCGGTGCTTTTGCCCAAGAAGACCGAGAAGAAGGCGTAAGTTGTCCACTTTCGTTCGTTCGTTCCTCTATTTTGTTGTTGTTTTTATTGTATGTATTTTGTATTGTATGTGCACACGCACACACACACACACATATACGTACTTGCTCAACAACAATCCGAGGCCCGATATGGATGGATGGATGGATGGATGGATGGACTCTTACGTGGTCGCCGGGTGCGTCGACTTGCTAACTCGGAATGAAAAGACAAAAAGGCCCTTTTCAGGGCCACAATATGATTCTTATGCGTTAAAAACAGTTTCACTTTTGATAAACCAAAGTCAACAAAGCTAATCATTCTAAAACACAACGTACGATTCACTTACTTACTCAGTTGCTGGCTCAGCAAGAATAAATAAACGGGCTTTACACGAGTCTGCCTGTCAAAAATACTTTGTCAAGTCTTATCTACCTCTACCTAGTTCGCTACCTACCTATTACATATTATGCAAACCTAACCTAACCTAACGTAACAAGGGATAACCTAAACTAGGTATCACCTACCTACCTACCTACCTACCTACCTACTTTTTTTTTTTTTTTTTTTTTTTTTTTTTTTACCTACCTCCTTTTTTTTTTTTTACCTATCTTTATCTCACTTTCTTTGCACTATTGGCGGAGGGGAGGGGAAGGGAGAGGGGGGAGGGGAATGATTCGAGGCGTGCCCGACGCGACTACGCCGACTTTCCTATTGGCCGATATACGCTGTGACCATTACACTGTTTGACTGCAGACGACGGACATATATTAAAAATTTATCAAAAATTCGGGCACCACACGAGACATCTCGGTTTCTAGATCTCGCGCTAGTGACGTTACGCACGCATTTTATAACAAAGAAAAATGCCGCCCAAGACCAGTGGCAAGGCCGCCAAGAAATCTGGCAAAGCCCAGAAGAACATCTCCAAGACTGACAAAAAGAAGAAGAAGCACAAGAGGAAGGAGAGCTACGCCATCTACATTTACAAAGTGCTGAAGCAGGTGCACCCGGACACCGGTATATCCAGCAAGGCGATGTCCATCATGAACTCGTTCGTGAACGACATCTTCGAGCGAATCGCCGCCGAGGCTTCCCGCCTGGCCCACTACAACAAGAGGTCAACGATCACATCGAGGGAGGTGCAGACTTCCGTGAGGCTTCTCCTGCCCGGTGAGCTCGCCAAGCACGCCGTCAGTGAAGGCACCAAGGCGGTCACCAAGTACACCAGCTCCAAGTAGATGATTTATATATAGTGTGTGTGTGTGTTTGCTAACGTGTGTCCGTCGAAGTGTTTTGTTTTGTTTGCTCCTACACATCACCTACCCCTTCACGGTTGGGTCAGGTAGTGGATGGGATCGGACGGGCGAAATATTTGAATGGATGCAGAATGGCAGCACAGCATATACGCACGCACGCGCGCACGCACACGCGTGTATAATATACCTACATCCAAAAGGCCCTTTTCAGGGCCATAACATTTGTCATAATTCACTGAATGTTTCTTCTCGACTTAATACGTCGTACCAACCTCAGACTTATAATTCGGAGTAATAATAATAAAAGTAAAAAACACGCATGATATCATGATCGAACAACAAATGTTTGTTGTTATACACAAAAAAAATATATATATACGCAAATATTACAATTGTTCGCTGTGTCTACCCCGCAAAGGAAAATATTATTATTCTAAATAATACTACATATTTCGTAAAATACTACACGCGCACGACAGAGAGAGAGGGAGACAGGAGAGGGGGGGGGGGGGGGGGGGGCGTTCACCATATTACCATTCGGTAGTATACTACCAGTCGATGCTACGTGTTCGTATAAAACGCGCTAGAATCTGTTAATTCGGATCACTTCAGTTCGGTCGGTACCCGCGTGCGGTCGTGTGTACGTACTTGGTGTGTTTTGTAATCGTTCTTCCGTTGATACTTTCTACGAACAACAAGGATGGCTCGTACTAAGCAGACGGCCCGTAAATCGACCGGAGGTAAAGCTCCGCGTAAACAGCTCGCCACTAAGGCGGCTCGTAAGAGCGCGCCCGCAACCGGCGGTGTCAAGAAGCCGCATCGCTACAGGCCCGGAACAGTTGCACTCCGTGAGATCCGTCGTTACCAGAAGAGTACCGAGCTTCTGATCCGCAAGTTGCCGTTCCAGCGTCTCGTACGTGAAATCGCTCAGGACTTCAAGACCGATCTCAGATTCCAGAGTTCGGCAGTGATGGCTCTCCAGGAAGCGAGCGAGGCGTATCTGGTGGGCCTCTTCGAGGACACCAACCTGTGCGCCATTCACGCGAAACGCGTCACCATCATGCCCAAGGACATCCAGTTGGCGCGCAGGATCAGAGGAGAACGCGCTTAAGCGTGTAGAGGAGTCTGGTGGTGATTCCCGTTGTTGTGTGTCCGATCTCGTCATGTTCATGACCATTACATGATCATGATCGCAACGTGACACTAGAACTGGAACGTCGCCGCTCGCATTTACAAACGGCCCTTTTCAGGGCCACACACGATTCAAACTGATACATGTTTCTTGGTACGATGAGTTAGTTCCCACCACCACCACCACCTACCTGCGTAATTAATGAACACATATATTATTATCATGTAACTACTTCCTTACCACCACATACACGCAGCAACATATTGTTATGTATGTAAAAAAAAAAAAAAAAAAAAAAAAAAAACATACAAAATCTTTATAATACCTAACCTACTGTTGCGACTGCGAATGAAAGCTAGTATGGAATAATAATAATGTGCGTGTACGTATTTATTTATTATTATTTTTTTTTTTTTTTTGTTTTTCTTTTTATTTAATATTCTCGTATATTATTATTAATATTTTTTTTTTTTTTTTTTTTATTAACGCGCGCTCGTTCTTCTATTGGTTGGCCGTTGAGGGGCCCCCCTCGCCTCCCCACCCCTACCCCCTCCTTCGCGTTGCTAGTGTATATAAAAGTAGAAAATCAAACCTGAAAATTTACCTGCCGTCGGCCAGGTGGAGCTAGCGCTGTACGCTGACGATGCGGCGTACTACGCGTCGTCCATGCGCCCGCTGTACGCCGCCAAGAGGCTGCAGCCCACACTTGAGGCTCTGCCGGGCTGGCTCTCCAAATGGAGGCTCTCGGTGAACGTCGGCAAGACCCAAGCAATCATGACGGGGACAAGACCCCACCCGCCTCCACTGCGACTGCTCGGCGAACCGGTGCCGTGGCGGCCACACGTCAAATACCTGGGAGTTACCATTGACCGGCGTCTCACGTTTAAGAAGCACGTGGGAGACGTCGTCGCGAACACCAAGGCAGCGAGAGGGAAGCTCCATGGAGTCCTCTCCTCCAGCCTCCCCCTGAGGACGAAGCTCGGGGTCTACCGAACATACATTAGATCCCGCCTCACGTACGCGGCCCCGGCGTGGTACGCCTACTGCTCTGAGACCAACAGAAGAAGACTCAGAGCGCAAGAGAACCTCAGTCTCAGAGCAGTCGTCGGCGCCCCGCGGTACGTGAGGAACTCGACGATCCTCAGGGACCTGAAATGGGAGGGCCTTGACGACTTTGTGGCCAGGCTGGCCACGAAGATGTTCGAGAGGGCGGACGCATCAGCACACGGACACCTGCGCGGCATCGCGCCACTCCATGCCCGCCCTCCGGACCGTCGCGTGAAGCCCTCACCTCGCTGCCTTGCGGCAGACGTCGTCGCCCAGTGATGACGCCGCCGCCGATGGGAACTCCCAGAAGACAGAAGAAGAAGAGGATCCAGGCCGCCACGGCCGCTCCATCGACCTGCCTACAGCCGTAGGCAGCGAAGAAGCCAACGAAGAGGGTCAAAAACCCTGACCGTTCGCTCCAACTCCTACACAAAGGAGTTTGGGAAGACTACACGACCTGAAAATTTACCATTCGTCGACAAGTCGTGTTTGCGCGTGCGCGTCTTTGTGTTTAACAATCTCATCGAATCAATCTACAACAAGATGACCGGTCGCGGTAAAGGAGGCAAAGGTCTTGGAAAGGGAGGAGCTAAACGCCACAGGAAGGTGCTCCGTGATAACATCCAGGGTATCACCAAACCGGCCATCCGTCGTTTGGCTCGCAGAGGCGGCGTCAAGCGTATCTCCGGTCTGATATACGAAGAGACCCGCGGTGTTCTCAAGGTGTTCCTCGAGAACGTCATCCGCGACGCTGTCACTTACACCGAGCACGCCAAGAGGAAGACCGTCACCGCCATGGACGTGGTCTACGCTCTGAAGCGCCAGGGACGTACGTTGTACGGTTTCGGCGGTTAAGGTGTGCCGTGTGCGTGTCTCGTGTTTCTCGCTCGCTCGATCTCTGCAAGCGAGTAAACAAACGAAACAAACAATTAAACAAAAAGGCCCTTTTCAGGGCCGCAAAAGTATCGTTGAATTTGTTGTTGTTAAAACCGTTTCTGATGTCACTTATCGTGTCGACCGTTCATTATGCATGCAGCACACACACTTTATCTTTTTTCAACAAAACAAACACAATTTTCGCTACACACAAACAGTTCAAATGATTTGCAATCTGTCCAGTCACTTCCAAGACGTAAAAACTTTGTTAAATTTGACTTCACACCCGACACTGGCCACCTCCTCACGTTACTTAATATTATGATATTGTCTCCTCAGTAATCTGGATCCATCCATCCATCCATCTCCCGCCGCCGACGACACTCTATACACTGACTGACTGACTGACTGACTGACTGACCTAATAAAAATATTGCAACTGCCACTGCCACTGCACACACCGCACATCAATTAGTAGGTAGTATGTAGACGATACTACGACGCACATAATGCACTAGGTAGGTACCTACTCGTTACAACAACAAAAAGAAGAAAAAAAAACACTCCGCATCCCCGCATTCTTTTCTCTCGCCCGACTGCCCGACTATTATTTATTATCATATAATAATTACACAAATATAATAATAATTACATGCTTTTACATCGAGAAAGAGACTAGACGCTCGCTCTCCGAGAGCTCGCACTTTGCGTGTTTTACCAACGTGGACTTGACAAGCTTCAAAATTGTCAAATATAATATTTATACATATTATATATTAACAAGGGTGAACAATGATATCTTAGCTTTTTACCTGGGGACACTAATTGCGTACATTATTAGGTTTTATAATGAAAAACAACTTTTGAACATGACCCGAGCTCTGGTCCGATATATTACTGTGAAAATAAACGTCTATAACTCGGGATCACTATTCATCGGTGTGATTAAAATCACATGTGCACGTGGATAAACTCAATAATATACATTATACGTGTTCAATGTGCCTTCCGAGCGCATTATTATTATGGAAAATTAATATTTTCCGAACTTAGTTAGTGAAAAGTTGGAAGCTCTCGTATGAGAAAACGTTTCGCGGCACACCGGTTCTCGTTACGGTATTACTCGATGCGAACGAAATGTTCGCACGCGCCCGTCGACTTTAACACTGTTCATTTAACAATTCCCGTGTTTGTTTGTTGTTTGCGCGTGTGTGTATTAAGTGAAATAAATAAATATTAACAATAATATGGCAGACACAGCTGTAGCTTCCGAGGCACCGGCACCGGCTACGCCGGCGAAGAAGCAGCCTAAGGCGTCTGCCGCGGCGGGCGGTGTCAAGAAGGCGAAAGCCAAACCGACCCACCCGAAGACATCGGAGATGGTCAACAGCGCCATCAAGGAGTTGAAGGAGAGGAGCGGATCGTCCCTGCAGGCCATTAAGAAATACATAGCGGCCCAATACAAAGTCGACGCCGAGAAATTGGCACCGTTCATAAGGAAATATTTGAAGAGCGCCGTCGAATCCGGAGCACTGATCCAGACCAAGGGCAAAGGTGCGTCGGGATCGTTCAAATTGGAATCCAAATCGTCATCGTCCAAGAAACCGGCCGGCGGTGCGGCGGGCACCAAGAGGTCCGCGTCCGCGGCCGGCGCCAAATCGAAGAAGGGATCCGCCGCGTCCGCGTCCTCCTCCAAGGCGAAGAAGGCCGCCTCCGCCGGCGGTGCGTCTTCGTCGCCGTCGAAGGCGGCCGGCGGCAAGGCGGCCTCGTCCGCCGCCACCGCTAAGGACAAGAAGGCTGCGGCCGCGGCCAAGAAGAAGCCCGCGGCGGCCAAGAAGGCCGCGGCGGCCGCGCCCGCGAGGGCCAAGGCCGCTGCCGCGCCGAAGGCGAAGAAAACTGCCAAACCCCCTACGAAGAAACCGAAAGCGCCCAAGCCGAAGAAGGCCGCCACAACACCCAAGAAGCCCGCAGCAAAGAAAGCGGCCGCGTCAAAGAAGTAAATCCCTACCTGTGTATGTACCTGGTATATACCGCCGCTCTCTTTATCTCTCCGCCGTTTGTTTACTGCTAGTTGCTTGCAGAAACAACGACAACAACTACCACGAAGACGGACGTCGTCGAAGAAGAAGAGGTCGGGGTGGGTGGGAAAAAGCGTGCACCGTTGTGTGCATGGTGCCCTTTCGCGCCTAACAAAAAGCCCTTTTCAGGGCTAACATATGGTTCAATGTGTATGTTTCTTTGTACAACAACAATAATAACACATGTCTGTGTGTCGTCGACCTACCTTGTGAGACGAGTGTAAGTATCGCTTCTTACGTAAGTATTGATGAAGAAGAAGAGAGAGAGTGTTAAATAAAAAAAATAAATAAATAAATAAAAATATACAAACGCATGAACATTCAGATATATATTTCATTACCTGACTGCGTTATTAGCTAGCTAGCTAGCTAGCTAGCTAGCTCATGATGATATGTATAATATAACGTAACGTAATAGTGAGTAGGGAAAGAAAAAAAAGTAAATAAATAAAAATAGGTAGACATTGTCCGTTAGTTCGTTCGTTCACATCCCCACCACTCGATGTTGGTAACTTCGTTCATTGTACGATAAAGATCAACGCACGGGTGTATATAATAAAAGCATACCCCGTCCGCGTACGCTCATTTTAACGTCGTCGTCCGTTGTCACAACAACGTTTGTTTGTTTGTTTACTAACTGTACCAATTCAATCTTCGAAAAATGTCTGGACGCGGTAAAGGTGGAAAAGTGAAGGGGAAGGCAAAGTCGCGTTCCAATCGTGCCGGTCTCCAGTTTCCCGTGGGCCGTATTCACAGGCTGCTACGCAAGGGCAACTACGCCGAACGCGTCGGTGCCGGCGCTCCTGTTTACCTCGCCGCCGTGATGGAATACCTGGCCGCCGAAGTGCTCGAGTTGGCCGGCAACGCCGCCAGAGACAACAAGAAGACCAGGATCATACCTAGACATCTTCAATTGGCCATCCGCAATGACGAAGAATTGAACAAACTGCTCTCCGGTGTGACCATCGCTCAGGGCGGTGTACTGCCCAACATCCAGGCGGTGCTTTTGCCCAAGAAGACCGAGAAGAAGGCGTAAGTTGTCCACTTTCGTTCGTTCGTTCCTCTATTTTGTTGTTGTTTTTATTGTATGTATTTTGTATTGTATGTGCACACGCACACACACACACACATATACGTACTTGCTCAACAACAATCCGAGGCCCGATATGGATGGATGGATGGATGGATGGATGGACTCTTACGTGGTCGCCGGGTGCGTCGACTTGCTAACTCGGAATGAAAAGACAAAAAGGCCCTTTTCAGGGCCACAATATGATTCTTATGCGTTAAAAACAGTTTCACTTTTGATAAACCAAAGTCAACAAAGCTAATCATTCTAAAACACAACGTACGATTCACTTACTTACTCAGTTGCTGGCTCAGCAAGAATAAATAAACGGGCTTTACACGAGTCTGCCTGTCAAAAATACTTTGTCAAGTCTTATCTACCTCTACCTAGTTCGCTACCTACCTATTACATATTATGCAAACCTAACCTAACCTAACGTAACAAGGGATAACCTAAACTAGGTATCACCTACCTACCTACCTACTTTTTTTTTTTTTTTTTTTTTTTTTTTTTTTTTACCTACCTCCTTTTTTTTTTTTTACCTATCTTTATCTCACTTTCTTTGCACTATTGGCGGAGGGGAGGGGAAGGGAGAGGGGGGAGGGGAATGATTCGAGGCGTGCCCGACGCGACTACGCCGACTTTCCTATTGGCCGATATACGCTGTGACCATTACACTGTTTGACTGCAGACGACGGACATATATTAAAAATTTATCAAAAATTCGGGCACCACACGAGACATCTCGGTTTCTAGATCTCGCGCTAGTGACGTTACGCACGCATTTTATAACAAAGAAAAATGCCGCCCAAGACCAGTGGCAAGGCCGCCAAGAAATCTGGCAAAGCCCAGAAGAACATCTCCAAGACTGACAAAAAGAAGAAGAAGCACAAGAGGAAGGAGAGCTACGCCATCTACATTTACAAAGTGCTGAAGCAGGTGCACCCGGACACCGGTATATCCAGCAAGGCGATGTCCATCATGAACTCGTTCGTGAACGACATCTTCGAGCGAATCGCCGCCGAGGCTTCCCGCCTGGCCCACTACAACAAGAGGTCAACGATCACATCGAGGGAGGTGCAGACTTCCGTGAGGCTTCTCCTGCCCGGTGAGCTCGCCAAGCACGCCGTCAGTGAAGGCACCAAGGCGGTCACCAAGTACACCAGCTCCAAGTAGATGATTTATATATAGTGTGTGTGTGTGTTTGCTAACGTGTGTCCGTCGAAGTGTTTTGTTTTGTTTGCTCCTACACATCACCTACCCCTTCACGGTTGGGTCAGGTAGTGGATGGGATCGGACGGGCGAAATATTTGAATGGATGCAGAATGGCAGCACAGCATATACGCACGCACGCGCGCACGCACACGCGTGTATAATATACCTACATCCAAAAGGCCCTTTTCAGGGCCATAACATTTGTCATAATTCACTGAATGTTTCTTCTCGACTTAATACGTCGTACCAACCTCAGACTTATAATTCGGAGTAATAATAATAAAAGTAAAAAACACGCATGATATCATGATCGAACAACAAATGTTTGTTGTTATACACAAAAAAAATATATATATACGCAAATATTACAATTGTTCGCTGTGTCTACCCCGCAAAGGAAAATATTATTATTCTAAATAATACTACATATTTCGTAAAATACTACACGCGCACGACAGAGAGAGAGGGAGACAGGAGAGGGGGGGGGGGGGGGGGGGGCGTTCACCATATTACCATTCGGTAGTATACTACCAGTCGATGCTACGTGTTCGTATAAAACGCGCTAGAATCTGTTAATTCGGATCAGGATTCGCCAGTCGCTTCGAAGAAATTTCTACGAGTACGAGCCGATTCTGTTTCCGCGATTGGGGAAGACGTAGCCACGCCCCCCCAACACCCCGCAAACAATATTTGCGTAGGAGAGGATAGCTCCCGGCGGAAACCCCTGCCAGGACTTCGGGACTGATTTGCTCGCATCCCCCTAGTAGCCGGCCTCCCACCAGCGGGTCTCACCGGTGAAAAGGGGTTGGGTAGTCGGCCCCGTTGTTCCTTCGGCTGCTCGGGAGCGACTCCACTCCCGCGCGTCGTCCGGGCTCCGAAATGGAGCCCCCCCCCCGGGAAGGGGTAGGTGCGGGTCCCCCGCACCCCTCCCCCGACATCGCCTTGCATACGCCACCAGCGGCGTATGCTACGCCGACGGGCGTCTTTCCTGCGCCCGCCGCCGCCGCCCGCGCCGCTGCTGACACTGCAATTGTAACCGCCGCCGCCGCAACGCAAGCCAGCGCCGCGACGACGACGACCGCAGCGACACTTGATGCAACTGCCGCCGTCGCCGCCGCCGTCACTGAAAGCCGCACTTTTGTGGCAAATGCCGCTGACGCCGTCACCTACTTTGCCGCCGCCGCCGCCGCCACCCACGCCGCCACCGCCACCGCCGCCGCCGCCGTCGCCACCTCCGCCACCCCAGCCGCCGCCGCTCCTGCCTCTGCAGCCGTCTCCGCGGCAGTCAAATCCGCCGCTGCCGCCACCGCCGCCCTCGCCGCCGCATCCCTACCCGCGCCCCTTGCGAATCTGTCCCCTAAAGGATGGATGAGAAGGGACGCGGAGGTACTCGTCCGCTTAGTGCACGGCGACTGGCTGTCGCCGGGGATGGCGCAATGGATGGCGATCTACCTCCGCCTGAAGGAAAACGAGGTGCGGGGGGTCGCCCCATCGGTGGATGATCTCGCGGCCTTAGATATCGCAAGACGGGGGATGATCACCCTCCCCCCGGTCGACATGGAAACTCCAAGGAGGCAGGTGATTTCCTCCCTCCTGAAGCGGGCAAGGAGCCCCACGGACGACGCTCCTGAAACACCGAAGAAGCCCCGGGCCCTCGACATGCGGGAGGGCGAGGAGGAGTCCTGTTCGACAGCCGAACCCTCTTCATCCGGGTCGACAACGGACCTGACAGGAGCCGGCGCCCGTGACCGACCATTAAAACGCGCCGCGACGATGGCGTCGGTCCGCGGCTCGGAGGCCGCCGCCGCCGCCGCCGCCGCCGCCGCCGCTGACGCCGCCGCTATGAAGCCTCCGCCGGCCGGGAAGTCCGCGATCCCGAGGTGGCAATCCCGGGACCCGCGCCGCGCACCGGCGGGGGCGGCATCCAGCCGAGCGCCCGCCCAGGCGTCCGCCCAGACTTCCGCCCTTGCGCCTGCCCAGACGTCCACACATCCGCACACTCAAGCGGCCGCCCATGCAGCTGACCGCCCGCCCGCCCAGGAACCTGCCCGCCCGCTCAACCAAGCGGCCGCCCATGCAGTGGACCGCCCGCCCGCCCAAGAACCTGCCCGCCCGCCCAATCAAGCGCCCGCCCTGGCAGCCGCCCGCCCGCCCAAGCAAGCGCCCGCCCTAGCGGCCGCCCGCCCGCCCAAGCAGGTGCCCGCCCTAGCGGCCGCCCGCCCGCCCAACCAGGCGCCCGCCCTAGCGGCCGCCCACCCGCCCAGCCAGGCGCCCGCCCTAGCGGCCGCCCGCCCGCCCGCCCAGACGTCCGCACAGGCGCCCGCCCAAGCGCCCGCCCAAGCATCCGCCCAACGCGCGCCGCCCTCGCTGGCCGCTCCCGCGGTATCATTCGCCCGGGTAGCGGCTAGCGCCGGAGCCCCCTTGCCACAACGGAAGGGGGCACAACGGGGAGCAGTGCCTCGCGCCCCGCCCACCACTTCAACACCTGCCGCCTCCAGTTCGACCACAGCTGTGGCCTCCTCTGGAACCGCAGCCCTCGCAGCCACCGCCACCGCCGCCGCCGCCGCCGCTGCCGCCTCAGCCGCCCCGCCGACGGCACAAGCGCCCCGGGAGCCGCGCTACCCAAGGATCTGTGTGGACCACCTGCCCAACTGGGTGGTCCATTTCAGGGAAATTAGCCGACTGCTGGGACGCTCGCCGGCCGCCGTCGCACGCGGAAGAGGCGTGCACTTTACGCCAAAGGACGGCAACGAATATAGGACAGTCCAGAGATATATCAACACTCTGGACGTCCAATGGCACTCATATTCGTTGCCGTCGGACCGTCCCCTGAAGGTGGCCATCCGCGGGCTGCCGCCCGACACGGAGGAGGCCGCGCTTAAAGAAGACCTGGAGGAGAAGGGCTTCACCGTGGAAGCCATCAAAGCCATCCGGGGCAGGGGAGATCGCCCCGGATGTGTCTTCTTCGCCCTCCTGGCCAGAACACAGAACTGCCAGGAGGTATTCACGGTGAAAGAGATCCTTCACTGGCCGACCCTGAAGGTGGAGGCGTGGAGGGGAAAACAGGGACCCGCCCAGTGCCACAGATGTCAGTTGTTCCGACACTCGTCGGTCAACTGCCACCGAGCAACCGTCTGCGTGCGCTGCGGAGGGCCCCACAAGGCCACGGACTGCGAGCGGCCATTGGACCAGCCCGCCACCTGCGCCAACTGCGGTGGACCGCACCCGGCAAACCACTCCTCGTGCCCGGTGCTGCGGCGCGAGGCCAGAAACAGACGGGCTGGCCCGGTCGCTCGCAGCGGAACCGCCCCCACGCCTCAGAACACCACAACCGAAGCAGCAGAGGCCTCACTGATGGCCCCCGCCAACCCACCGACCGCCAGGGGAGCAGAGCTCCCGAAAAAGAAAAGGAAGAAGAAGAAGAAGAAGAATGCCGCCGCCGTGAGCTCTGCCCCCGTGGCGGAGGAAGAAGCGGCTGCAACCGTGCCGCCTCCCCCGGCACCTCAAACCGTTCCCGCGCCTGCCTCGGCTGCGCCGATCCCACCGGAGCACTTCTACGCGCTGGTGCAGTCGGTGCAGCAGATGCAGGCACTGCTGGCCGCCCTCGTCCCCGCGGCCCCCCTCAGAGGCGTACCCACCCCTAACCTTTAATTATGGATGGTACGCCTCTGAGGATCGTGTACTGGAACGCAGAATCGCTCCGGAGGAAGAAATACTTGCTGGCCAACTTCCTCCGGGAGCAGCACATCGATGTTCTCCTCGTCAGCGAGACCCACCTGCGGGATGACCAAAAGTTTGGCATCCCAAACTACATCACATACCGGAAGGATGAGAAGAGCCCGGTCAGTGGATACGCCTACCGGGGACTTGCAGTGTTGGTGAAGCGCAACATCATTCATCAGCCCATCCCCCACGTGGAGTTCCAGACGATGTACGCCCTCGGCGTGCTCATCAGCGTCGCCGGCCGCGAGCTGCGGCTGTTTGCTGCATACATACCGCCAGGGGCCAAGCTCGACACCAACGAGCTCTGGTCCCTACTGAACACTACCACGCCAACGCTTGTGGCTGGCGACTTTAACGCCAAGCACACAGCCTGGAACTCCACGAGGATCAACCGAAGCGGAAGAATCCTTCATCAGGCCGCTGTGGACCACGACTTCGAGCTGTTGGGGCCGGACGAACCCACCCACACCGACACGTTGGGAGGCTCCGACACCATCGACATCGTGGCCCACAGAGGGCTGACAGCGCTGCCAACACTGCACGTCTACCCGGACCTGCCGTCAGATCACCGGCCGGTTCTTCTCATCCTCCGGGACCTTCCGGCGAGGGTCACGCTGCCGAGGAGAACATCCAAAATAAAATGGGACCATTTCCAAGACGAAATTGTGGGCGACAAGGCCAGTGTCGCCTTCAAGCGGGTCTCCACCAGCGAAGAGGTCGAGCTTGCGGCGAGTGCCATCACCCGCAGCATCCAGCACGCGCTCGACGCCGCACGGACCCCCGTGCCGGCCACCGCCAAACCCGAGCCGCTCCCGGCGCACCTCACCGCGCTGCTGGAGCGGAAGCGAAGAATGCGGAGGCTGTGGATGAGTACTCGCTGCCCAACACTCAAAGCCGACCTGAACAAGCTGGTGGAGACAATCAAGAACAAACTAGAGGAGCACGCAGCCAGATCGTGGGAGAACCACCTCTTATCGGTAGGCGGTGATATCCCCTCCGTTCACCGCCTCTGCCGGCAGTTGTCGGGCGTGCCACAACCCGTCCGGCCGCTGCTGGCAGCCGATGGCCTCCCACGGTTCAAGGCCGAAGACAGAGCTGAGATCTTCGCCGAGCATCTGGAGCGTCAGTTCACGCCGAACCCGATCGTGGACCAGGCCCACCACGACAGCGTCGTCGAGCACCTTCGGGAGTACCTTGCGGAGCCAGTGCCGGAGCTTGAGGATGCGGTATTCTTCACTCCCGGCCAGGTCAAGAGGACCATCCTGAAGCTGAAGCCCAGGAAAGCCCCGGGCGCAGACAACGTCACGAATGAGGCGCTTCGCCACCTACCGCCGGGATTCATCACGGCGGTGACGCGCCTCTTCAACGGCATTCTGCGCTCGGGCCACTACCCGACCATATGGAAAACCGGAAGGGTGATCCTCTTGCCCAAGCCGGGGAAGGACCTCCGCAAGCCTGAGAGCTACCGGCCCATCACGCTTCTCAGCGCCCTCTCGAAGGTGTTCGAAAAACTGCTGCTCGGCCTCATACTGCCGCACATCACGCCGCGCGCCGAGCAGTTCGGGTTCCGGCCCGAACACTCTACGACGCTCCAGATCGCCAGACTCCTTGGCGAGATCTCAGCTGCTGCCAATCGCAAGGAGACCGTGGCTGTCGTGCTCCTCGACAACGAGAAGGCCTTCGACAGAGTATGGCACGAGGGGTTGCTGTACAAACTGTCGAAGAGCCAACTTCCCAGAAGACTGACAAGGATTGTGGCCTCCTTCCTGAACGAGCGGAAGATCAGGGTGGCGGTCGAAGACGCCGTTTCTTCGGAGAAACCCGTCCGGGCTGGCGTTCCTCAGGGCAGCTGCCTGAGCCCGGCCTGCTACGCTGCGTACACCGACGACATCCCGGTCGCCGATGGAGCCAAGCTGGCTCTATACGCCGACGACGCGGCGTACTTCGCGAAATCCATAAACGCGAAGCACGCCGCCAAGAAGCTCCAAAAGGCACTCGACGCCCTGCCAGATTGGCTCCAAAAGTGGAGACTGTCGGTGAACGTGGCGAAAACGCAGGCCATTATCTCCGGGAACGCCGCCCCACCGCCGCCGCTGAAGCTCTTCGGGAAGGACGTGGCGTGGCAGCCACACGTCACCTACCTCGGGGTCAAGATCGACCGTGGACTTCGCCTGAAGACCCACGTCGATTCAGTGGTGCAAACTGTGAAGATGGCCAGGGGAAGACTGCGTCCAGTCCTCTCCTCCAGCCTCCCGCTGAAGACGAAGCTCGGGATCTACAAAACCTACGTCAGATCCCGCCTCACGTACGCAGCCCAGGCGTGGTACGCCTATGTCGCGGAGACAAACAGGCAACGTCTCCGTGCTCAAGAGAACCAATGTCTCCGCGACATCGTCAGGGCCCCACGGTACGTGAGGAACGCGACGATCCAGCGGGACCTCAAATGGGAGGGCCTGGACGCGTTCATCTCGCGTCTGGCCGGCGATATGTTCGGCAGGGCGGACAGGTCGGCGCACCCGCACCTTGTGGGTATCGCGCCACTCCACGCTCGCCCGCCGGACCGAAGACACTGGCCATCGCCGAGAGAAGCCATTTTCACAGCGAACACCACTGCAGGCGCCGCACCCGCGGCGCCCGTTGACCCCGCAGGAAGAGGAAGACCTCATTAGTGGCCGCCACGGCCACGCTCGTGACCTGCCTGCCGTTGCAGGCAGCGCAGACATCCGCTGAAGAGGGCCACAATCCCTGAACAGCTACCCCACATTTCCGCCTACGGCGGAAATGCAGGAAGACCCACGACCTAATTCGGATCACTTCAGTTCGGTCGGTACCCGCGTGCGGTCGTGTGTACGTACTTGGTGTGTTTTGTAATCGTTCTTCCGTTGATACTTTCTACGAACAACAAGGATGGCTCGTACTAAGCAGACGGCCCGTAAATCGACCGGAGGTAAAGCTCCGCGTAAACAGCTCGCCACTAAGGCGGCTCGTAAGAGCGCGCCCGCAACCGGCGGTGTCAAGAAGCCGCATCGCTACAGGCCCGGAACAGTTGCACTCCGTGAGATCCGTCGTTACCAGAAGAGTACCGAGCTTCTGATCCGCAAGTTGCCGTTCCAGCGTCTCGTACGTGAAATCGCTCAGGACTTCAAGACCGATCTCAGATTCCAGAGTTCGGCAGTGATGGCTCTCCAGGAAGCGAGCGAGGCGTATCTGGTGGGCCTCTTCGAGGACACCAACCTGTGCGCCATTCACGCGAAACGCGTCACCATCATGCCCAAGGACATCCAGTTGGCGCGCAGGATCAGAGGAGAACGCGCTTAAGCGTGTAGAGGAGTCTGGTGGTGATTCCCGTTGTTGTGTGTCCGATCTCGTCATGTTCATGACCATTACATGATCATGATCGCAACGTGACACTAGAACTGGAACGTCGCCGCTCGCATTTACAAACGGCCCTTTTCAGGGCCACACACGATTCAAACTGATACATGTTTCTTGGTACGATGAGTTAGTTCCCACCACCACCACCACCTACCTGCGTAATTAATGAACACATATATTATTATCATGTAACTACTTCCTTACCACCACATACACGCAGCAACATATTGTTATGTATGTAAAAAAAAAAAAAAAAAAAAAAAAAAAAACATACAAAATCTTTATAATACCTAACCTACTGTTGCGACTGCGAATGAAAGCTAGTATGGAATAATAATAATGTGCGTGTACGTATTTATTTATTATTATTTTTTTTTTTTTTTTGTTTTTCTTTTTATTTAATATTCTCGTATATTATTATTAATATTTTTTTTTTTTTTTTTTTTATTAACGCGCGCTCGTTCTTCTATTGGTTGGCCGTTGAGGGGCCCCCCTCGCCTCCCCACCCCTACCCCCTCCTTCGCGTTGCTAGTGTATATAAAAGTAGAAAATCAAACCTGAAAATTTACCATTCGTCGACAAGTCGTGTTTGCGCGTGCGCGTCTTTGTGTTTAACAATCTCATCGAATCAATCTACAACAAGATGACCGGTCGCGGTAAAGGAGGCAAAGGTCTTGGAAAGGGAGGAGCTAAACGCCACAGGAAGGTGCTCCGTGATAACATCCAGGGTATCACCAAACCGGCCATCCGTCGTTTGGCTCGCAGAGGCGGCGTCAAGCGTATCTCCGGTCTGATATACGAAGAGACCCGCGGTGTTCTCAAGGTGTTCCTCGAGAACGTCATCCGCGACGCTGTCACTTACACCGAGCACGCCAAGAGGAAGACCGTCACCGCCATGGACGTGGTCTACGCTCTGAAGCGCCAGGGACGTACGTTGTACGGTTTCGGCGGTTAAGGTGTGCCGTGTGCGTGTCTCGTGTTTCTCGCTCGCTCGATCTCTGCAAGCGAGTAAACAAACGAAACAAACAATTAAACAAAAAGGCCCTTTTCAGGGCCGCAAAAGTATCGTTGAATTTGTTGTTGTTAAAACCGTTTCTGATGTCACTTATCGTGTCGACCGTTCATTATGCATGCAGCACACACACTTTATCTTTTTTCAACAAAACAAACACAATTTTCGCTACACACAAACAGTTCAAATGATTTGCAATCTGTCCAGTCACTTCCAAGACGTAAAAACTTTGTTAAATTTGACTTCACACCCGACACTGGCCACCTCCTCACGTTACTTAATATTATGATATTGTCTCCTCAGTAATCTGGATCCATCCATCCATCCATCTCCCGCCGCCGACGACACTCTATACACTGACTGACTGACTGACTGACTGACTGACCTAATAAAAATATTGCAACTGCCACTGCCACTGCACACACCGCACATCAATTAGTAGGTAGTATGTAGACGATACTACGACGCACATAATGCACTAGGTAGGTACCTACTCGTTACAACAACAAAAAGAAGAAAAAAAAACACTCCGCATCCCCGCATTCTTTTCTCTCGCCCGACTGCCCGACTATTATTTATTATCATATAATAATTACACAAATATAATAATAATTACATGCTTTTACATCGAGAAAGAGACTAGACGCTCGCTCTCCGAGAGCTCGCACTTTGCGTGTTTTACCAACGTGGACTTGACAAGCTTCAAAATTGTCAAATATAATATTTATACATATTATATATTAACAAGGGTGAACAATGATATCTTAGCTTTTTACCTGGGGACACTAATTGCGTACATTATTAGGTTTTATAATGAAAAACAACTTTTGAACATGACCCGAGCTCTGGTCCGATATATTACTGTGAAAATAAACGTCTATAACTCGGGATCACTATTCATCGGTGTGATTAAAATCACATGTGCACGTGGATAAACTCAATAATATACATTATACGTGTTCAATGTGCCTTCCGAGCGCATTATTATTATGGAAAATTAATATTTTCCGAACTTAGTTAGTGAAAAGTTGGAAGCTCTCGTATGAGAAAACGTTTCGCGGCACACCGGTTCTCGTTACGGTATTACTCGATGCGAACGAAATGTTCGCACGCGCCCGTCGACTTTAACACTGTTCATTTAACAATTCCCGTGTTTGTTTGTTGTTTGCGCGTGTGTGTATTAAGTGAAATAAATAAATATTAACAATAATATGGCAGACACAGCTGTAGCTTCCGAGGCACCGGCACCGGCTACGCCGGCGAAGAAGCAGCCTAAGGCGTCTGCCGCGGCGGGCGGTGTCAAGAAGGCGAAAGCCAAACCGACCCACCCGAAGACATCGGAGATGGTCAACAGCGCCATCAAGGAGTTGAAGGAGAGGAGCGGATCGTCCCTGCAGGCCATTAAGAAATACATAGCGGCCCAATACAAAGTCGACGCCGAGAAATTGGCACCGTTCATAAGGAAATATTTGAAGAGCGCCGTCGAATCCGGAGCACTGATCCAGACCAAGGGCAAAGGTGCGTCGGGATCGTTCAAATTGGAATCCAAATCGTCATCGTCCAAGAAACCGGCCGGCGGTGCGGCGGGCACCAAGAGGTCCGCGTCCGCGGCCGGCGCCAAATCGAAGAAGGGATCCGCCGCGTCCGCGTCCTCCTCCAAGGCGAAGAAGGCCGCCTCCGCCGGCGGTGCGTCTTCGTCGCCGTCGAAGGCGGCCGGCGGCAAGGCGGCCTCGTCCGCCGCCACCGCTAAGGACAAGAAGGCTGCGGCCGCGGCCAAGAAGAAGCCCGCGGCGGCCAAGAAGGCCGCGGCGGCCGCGCCCGCGAGGGCCAAGGCCGCTGCCGCGCCGAAGGCGAAGAAAACTGCCAAACCCCCTACGAAGAAACCGAAAGCGCCCAAGCCGAAGAAGGCCGCCACAACACCCAAGAAGCCCGCAGCAAAGAAAGCGGCCGCGTCAAAGAAGTAAATCCCTACCTGTGTATGTACCTGGTATATACCGCCGCTCTCTTTATCTCTCCGCCGTTTGTTTACTGCTAGTTGCTTGCAGAAACAACGACAACAACTACCACGAAGACGGACGTCGTCGAAGAAGAAGAGGTCGGGGTGGGTGGGAAAAAGCGTGCACCGTTGTGTGCATGGTGCCCTTTCGCGCCTAACAAAAAGCCCTTTTCAGGGCTAACATATGGTTCAATGTGTATGTTTCTTTGTACAACAACAATAATAACACATGTCTGTGTGTCGTCGACCTACCTTGTGAGACGAGTGTAAGTATCGCTTCTTACGTAAGTATTGATGAAGAAGAAGAGAGAGAGTGTTAAATAAAAAAAATAAATAAATAAATAAAAATATACAAACGCATGAACATTCAGATATATATTTCATTACCTGACTGCGTTATTAGCTAGCTAGCTAGCTAGCTAGCTAGCTCATGATGATATGTATAATATAACGTAACGTAATAGTGAGTAGGGAAAGAAAAAAAAGTAAATAAATAAAAATAGGTAGACATTGTCCGTTAGTTCGTTCGTTCACATCCCCACCACTCGATGTTGGTAACTTCGTTCATTGTACGATAAAGATCAACGCACGGGTGTATATAATAAAAGCATACCCCGTCCGCGTACGCTCATTTTAACGTCGTCGTCCGTTGTCACAACAACGTTTGTTTGTTTGTTTACTAACTGTACCAATTCAATCTTCGAAAAATGTCTGGACGCGGTAAAGGTGGAAAAGTGAAGGGGAAGGCAAAGTCGCGTTCCAATCGTGCCGGTCTCCAGTTTCCCGTGGGCCGTATTCACAGGCTGCTACGCAAGGGCAACTACGCCGAACGCGTCGGTGCCGGCGCTCCTGTTTACCTCGCCGCCGTGATGGAATACCTGGCCGCCGAAGTGCTCGAGTTGGCCGGCAACGCCGCCAGAGACAACAAGAAGACCAGGATCATACCTAGACATCTTCAATTGGCCATCCGCAATGACGAAGAATTGAACAAACTGCTCTCCGGTGTGACCATCGCTCAGGGCGGTGTACTGCCCAACATCCAGGCGGTGCTTTTGCCCAAGAAGACCGAGAAGAAGGCGTAAGTTGTCCACTTTCGTTCGTTCGTTCCTCTATTTTGTTGTTGTTTTTATTGTATGTATTTTGTATTGTATGTGCACACGCACACACACACACACATATACGTACTTGCTCAACAACAATCCGAGGCCCGATATGGATGGATGGATGGATGGATGGATGGACTCTTACGTGGTCGCCGGGTGCGTCGACTTGCTAACTCGGAATGAAAAGACAAAAAGGCCCTTTTCAGGGCCACAATATGATTCTTATGCGTTAAAAACAGTTTCACTTTTGATAAACCAAAGTCAACAAAGCTAATCATTCTAAAACACAACGTACGATTCACTTACTTACTCAGTTGCTGGCTCAGCAAGAATAAATAAACGGGCTTTACACGAGTCTGCCTGTCAAAAATACTTTGTCAAGTCTTATCTACCTCTACCTAGTTCGCTACCTACCTATTACATATTATGCAAACCTAACCTAACCTAACGTAACAAGGGATAACCTAAACTAGGTATCACCTACCTACCTACCTACCTACCTACCTACTTTTTTTTTTTTTTTTTTTTTTTTTTTTTTTACCTACCTCCTTTTTTTTTTTTTACCTATCTTTATCTCACTTTCTTTGCACTATTGGCGGAGGGGAGGGGAAGGGAGAGGGGGGAGGGGAATGATTCGAGGCGTGCCCGACGCGACTACGCCGACTTTCCTATTGGCCGATATACGCTGTGACCATTACACTGTTTGACTGCAGACGACGGACATATATTAAAAATTTATCAAAAATTCGGGCACCACACGAGACATCTCGGTTTCTAGATCTCGCGCTAGTGACGTTACGCACGCATTTTATAACAAAGAAAAATGCCGCCCAAGACCAGTGGCAAGGCCGCCAAGAAATCTGGCAAAGCCCAGAAGAACATCTCCAAGACTGACAAAAAGAAGAAGAAGCACAAGAGGAAGGAGAGCTACGCCATCTACATTTACAAAGTGCTGAAGCAGGTGCACCCGGACACCGGTATATCCAGCAAGGCGATGTCCATCATGAACTCGTTCGTGAACGACATCTTCGAGCGAATCGCCGCCGAGGCTTCCCGCCTGGCCCACTACAACAAGAGGTCAACGATCACATCGAGGGAGGTGCAGACTTCCGTGAGGCTTCTCCTGCCCGGTGAGCTCGCCAAGCACGCCGTCAGTGAAGGCACCAAGGCGGTCACCAAGTACACCAGCTCCAAGTAGATGATTTATATATAGTGTGTGTGTGTGTTTGCTAACGTGTGTCCGTCGAAGTGTTTTGTTTTGTTTGCTCCTACACATCACCTACCCCTTCACGGTTGGGTCAGGTAGTGGATGGGATCGGACGGGCGAAATATTTGAATGGATGCAGAATGGCAGCACAGCATATACGCACGCACGCGCGCACGCACACGCGTGTATAATATACCTACATCCAAAAGGCCCTTTTCAGGGCCATAACATTTGTCATAATTCACTGAATGTTTCTTCTCGACTTAATACGTCGTACCAACCTCAGACTTATAATTCGGAGTAATAATAATAAAAGTAAAAAACACGCATGATATCATGATCGAACAACAAATGTTTGTTGTTATACACAAAAAAAATATATATATACGCAAATATTACAATTGTTCGCTGTGTCTACCCCGCAAAGGAAAATATTATTATTCTAAATAATACTACATATTTCGTAAAATACTACACGCGCACGACAGAGAGAGAGGGAGACAGGAGAGGGGGGGGGGGGGGGGGGGGCGTTCACCATATTACCATTCGGTAGTATACTACCAGTCGATGCTACGTGTTCGTATAAAACGCGCTAGAATCTGTTAATTCGGATCACTTCAGTTCGGTCGGTACCCGCGTGCGGTCGTGTGTACGTACTTGGTGTGTTTTGTAATCGTTCTTCCGTTGATACTTTCTACGAACAACAAGGATGGCTCGTACTAAGCAGACGGCCCGTAAATCGACCGGAGGTAAAGCTCCGCGTAAACAGCTCGCCACTAAGGCGGCTCGTAAGAGCGCGCCCGCAACCGGCGGTGTCAAGAAGCCGCATCGCTACAGGCCCGGAACAGTTGCACTCCGTGAGATCCGTCGTTACCAGAAGAGTACCGAGCTTCTGATCCGCAAGTTGCCGTTCCAGCGTCTCGTACGTGAAATCGCTCAGGACTTCAAGACCGATCTCAGATTCCAGAGTTCGGCAGTGATGGCTCTCCAGGAAGCGAGCGAGGCGTATCTGGTGGGCCTCTTCGAGGACACCAACCTGTGCGCCATTCACGCGAAACGCGTCACCATCATGCCCAAGGACATCCAGTTGGCGCGCAGGATCAGAGGAGAACGCGCTTAAGCGTGTAGAGGAGTCTGGTGGTGATTCCCGTTGTTGTGTGTCCGATCTCGTCATGTTCATGACCATTACATGATCATGATCGCAACGTGACACTAGAACTGGAACGTCGCCGCTCGCATTTACAAACGGCCCTTTTCAGGGCCACACACGATTCAAACTGATACATGTTTCTTGGTACGATGAGTTAGTTCCCACCACCACCACCACCTACCTGCGTAATTAATGAACACATATATTATTATCATGTAACTACTTCCTTACCACCACATACACGCAGCAACATATTGTTATGTATGTAAAAAAAAAAAAAAAAAAAAAAAAAAAAACATACAAAATCTTTATAATACCTAACCTACTGTTGCGACTGCGAATGAAAGCTAGTATGGAATAATAATAATGTGCGTGTACGTATTTATTTATTATTATTTTTTTTTTTTTTTTGTTTTTCTTTTTATTTAATATTCTCGTATATTATTATTAATATTTTTTTTTTTTTTTTTTTTATTAACGCGCGCTCGTTCTTCTATTGGTTGGCCGTTGAGGGGCCCCCCTCGCCTCCCCACCCCTACCCCCTCCTTCGCGTTGCTAGTGTATATAAAAGTAGAAAATCAAACCTGAAAATTTACCATTCGTCGACAAGTCGTGTTTGCGCGTGCGCGTCTTTGTGTTTAACAATCTCATCGAATCAATCTACAACAAGATGACCGGTCGCGGTAAAGGAGGCAAAGGTCTTGGAAAGGGAGGAGCTAAACGCCACAGGAAGGTGCTCCGTGATAACATCCAGGGTATCACCAAACCGGCCATCCGTCGTTTGGCTCGCAGAGGCGGCGTCAAGCGTATCTCCGGTCTGATATACGAAGAGACCCGCGGTGTTCTCAAGGTGTTCCTCGAGAACGTCATCCGCGACGCTGTCACTTACACCGAGCACGCCAAGAGGAAGACCGTCACCGCCATGGACGTGGTCTACGCTCTGAAGCGCCAGGGACGTACGTTGTACGGTTTCGGCGGTTAAGGTGTGCCGTGTGCGTGTCTCGTGTTTCTCGCTCGCTCGATCTCTGCAAGCGAGTAAACAAACGAAACAAACAATTAAACAAAAAGGCCCTTTTCAGGGCCGCAAAAGTATCGTTGAATTTGTTGTTGTTAAAACCGTTTCTGATGTCACTTATCGTGTCGACCGTTCATTATGCATGCAGCACACACACTTTATCTTTTTTCAACAAAACAAACACAATTTTCGCTACACACAAACAGTTCAAATGATTTGCAATCTGTCCAGTCACTTCCAAGACGTAAAAACTTTGTTAAATTTGACTTCACACCCGACACTGGCCACCTCCTCACGTTACTTAATATTATGATATTGTCTCCTCAGTAATCTGGATCCATCCATCCATCCATCTCCCGCCGCCGACGACACTCTATACACTGACTGACTGACTGACTGACTGACTGACCTAATAAAAATATTGCAACTGCCACTGCCACTGCACACACCGCACATCAATTAGTAGGTAGTATGTAGACGATACTACGACGCACATAATGCACTAGGTAGGTACCTACTCGTTACAACAACAAAAAGAAGAAAAAAAAACACTCCGCATCCCCGCATTCTTTTCTCTCGCCCGACTGCCCGACTATTATTTATTATCATATAATAATTACACAAATATAATAATAATTACATGCTTTTACATCGAGAAAGAGACTAGACGCTCGCTCTCCGAGAGCTCGCACTTTGCGTGTTTTACCAACGTGGACTTGACAAGCTTCAAAATTGTCAAATATAATATTTATACATATTATATATTAACAAGGGTGAACAATGATATCTTAGCTTTTTACCTGGGGACACTAATTGCGTACATTATTAGGTTTTATAATGAAAAACAACTTTTGAACATGACCCGAGCTCTGGTCCGATATATTACTGTGAAAATAAACGTCTATAACTCGGGATCACTATTCATCGGTGTGATTAAAATCACATGTGCACGTGGATAAACTCAATAATATACATTATACGTGTTCAATGTGCCTTCCGAGCGCATTATTATTATGGAAAATTAATATTTTCCGAACTTAGTTAGTGAAAAGTTGGAAGCTCTCGTATGAGAAAACGTTTCGCGGCACACCGGTTCTCGTTACGGTATTACTCGATGCGAACGAAATGTTCGCACGCGCCCGTCGACTTTAACACTGTTCATTTAACAATTCCCGTGTTTGTTTGTTGTTTGCGCGTGTGTGTATTAAGTGAAATAAATAAATATTAACAATAATATGGCAGACACAGCTGTAGCTTCCGAGGCACCGGCACCGGCTACGCCGGCGAAGAAGCAGCCTAAGGCGTCTGCCGCGGCGGGCGGTGTCAAGAAGGCGAAAGCCAAACCGACCCACCCGAAGACATCGGAGATGGTCAACAGCGCCATCAAGGAGTTGAAGGAGAGGAGCGGATCGTCCCTGCAGGCCATTAAGAAATACATAGCGGCCCAATACAAAGTCGACGCCGAGAAATTGGCACCGTTCATAAGGAAATATTTGAAGAGCGCCGTCGAATCCGGAGCACTGATCCAGACCAAGGGCAAAGGTGCGTCGGGATCGTTCAAATTGGAATCCAAATCGTCATCGTCCAAGAAACCGGCCGGCGGTGCGGCGGGCACCAAGAGGTCCGCGTCCGCGGCCGGCGCCAAATCGAAGAAGGGATCCGCCGCGTCCGCGTCCTCCTCCAAGGCGAAGAAGGCCGCCTCCGCCGGCGGTGCGTCTTCGTCGCCGTCGAAGGCGGCCGGCGGCAAGGCGGCCTCGTCCGCCGCCACCGCTAAGGACAAGAAGGCTGCGGCCGCGGCCAAGAAGAAGCCCGCGGCGGCCAAGAAGGCCGCGGCGGCCGCGCCCGCGAGGGCCAAGGCCGCTGCCGCGCCGAAGGCGAAGAAAACTGCCAAACCCCCTACGAAGAAACCGAAAGCGCCCAAGCCGAAGAAGGCCGCCACAACACCCAAGAAGCCCGCAGCAAAGAAAGCGGCCGCGTCAAAGAAGTAAATCCCTACCTGTGTATGTACCTGGTATATACCGCCGCTCTCTTTATCTCTCCGCCGTTTGTTTACTGCTAGTTGCTTGCAGAAACAACGACAACAACTACCACGAAGACGGACGTCGTCGAAGAAGAAGAGGTCGGGGTGGGTGGGAAAAAGCGTGCACCGTTGTGTGCATGGTGCCCTTTCGCGCCTAACAAAAAGCCCTTTTCAGGGCTAACATATGGTTCAATGTGTATGTTTCTTTGTACAACAACAATAATAACACATGTCTGTGTGTCGTCGACCTACCTTGTGAGACGAGTGTAAGTATCGCTTCTTACGTAAGTATTGATGAAGAAGAAGAGAGAGAGTGTTAAATAAAAAAAATAAATAAATAAATAAAAATATACAAACGCATGAACATTCAGATATATATTTCATTACCTGACTGCGTTATTAGCTAGCTAGCTAGCTAGCTAGCTAGCTCATGATGATATGTATAATATAACGTAACGTAATAGTGAGTAGGGAAAGAAAAAAAAGTAAATAAATAAAAATAGGTAGACATTGTCCGTTAGTTCGTTCGTTCACATCCCCACCACTCGATGTTGGTAACTTCGTTCATTGTACGATAAAGATCAACGCACGGGTGTATATAATAAAAGCATACCCCGTCCGCGTACGCTCATTTTAACGTCGTCGTCCGTTGTCACAACAACGTTTGTTTGTTTGTTTACTAACTGTACCAATTCAATCTTCGAAAAATGTCTGGACGCGGTAAAGGTGGAAAAGTGAAGGGGAAGGCAAAGTCGCGTTCCAATCGTGCCGGTCTCCAGTTTCCCGTGGGCCGTATTCACAGGCTGCTACGCAAGGGCAACTACGCCGAACGCGTCGGTGCCGGCGCTCCTGTTTACCTCGCCGCCGTGATGGAATACCTGGCCGCCGAAGTGCTCGAGTTGGCCGGCAACGCCGCCAGAGACAACAAGAAGACCAGGATGATCCTGGTCTTCTTGTTGTCTAGACATCTAGACATCTTCAATTGGCCATCCGCAATGACGAAGAATTGAACAAACTGCTCTCCGGTGTGACCATCGCTCAGGGCGGTGTACTGCCCAACATCCAGGCGGTGCTTTTGCCCAAGAAGACCGAGAAGAAGGCGTAAGTTGTCCACTTTCGTTCGTTCGTTCCTCTATTTTGTTGTTGTTTTTATTGTATGTATTTTGTATTGTATGTGCACACGCACACACACACACACATATACGTACTTGCTCAACAACAATCCGAGGCCCGATATGGATGGATGGATGGATGGATGGATGGACTCTTACGTGGTCGCCGGGTGCGTCGACTTGCTAACTCGGAATGAAAAGACAAAAAGGCCCTTTTCAGGGCCACAATATGATTCTTATGCGTTAAAAACAGTTTCACTTTTGATAAACCAAAGTCAACAAAGCTAATCATTCTAAAACACAACGTACGATTCACTTACTTACTCAGTTGCTGGCTCAGCAAGAATAAATAAACGGGCTTTACACGAGTCTGCCTGTCAAAAATACTTTGTCAAGTCTTATCTACCTCTACCTAGTTCGCTACCTACCTATTACATATTATGCAAACCTAACCTAACCTAACGTAACAAGGGATAACCTAAACTAGGTATCACCTACCTACCTACCTACCTACCTACCTACTTTTTTTTTTTTTTTTTTTTTTTTTTTTTTTTTACCTACCTCCTTTTTTTTTTTTTACCTATCTTTATCTCACTTTCTTTGCACTATTGGCGGAGGGGAGGGGAAGGGAGAGGGGGGAGGGGAATGATTCGAGGCGTGCCCGACGCGACTACGCCGACTTTCCTATTGGCCGATATACGCTGTGACCATTACACTGTTTGACTGCAGACGACGGACATATATTAAAAATTTATCAAAAATTCGGGCACCACACGAGACATCTCGGTTTCTAGATCTCGCGCTAGTGACGTTACGCACGCATTTTATAACAAAGAAAAATGCCGCCCAAGACCAGTGGCAAGGCCGCCAAGAAATCTGGCAAAGCCCAGAAGAACATCTCCAAGACTGACAAAAAGAAGAAGAAGCACAAGAGGAAGGAGAGCTACGCCATCTACATTTACAAAGTGCTGAAGCAGGTGCACCCGGACACCGGTATATCCAGCAAGGCGATGTCCATCATGAACTCGTTCGTGAACGACATCTTCGAGCGAATCGCCGCCGAGGCTTCCCGCCTGGCCCACTACAACAAGAGGTCAACGATCACATCGAGGGAGGTGCAGACTTCCGTGAGGCTTCTCCTGCCCGGTGAGCTCGCCAAGCACGCCGTCAGTGAAGGCACCAAGGCGGTCACCAAGTACACCAGCTCCAAGTAGATGATTTATATATAGTGTGTGTGTGTGTTTGCTAACGTGTGTCCGTCGAAGTGTTTTGTTTTGTTTGCTCCTACACATCACCTACCCCTTCACGGTTGGGTCAGGTAGTGGATGGGATCGGACGGGCGAAATATTTGAATGGATGCAGAATGGCAGCACAGCATATACGCACGCACGCGCGCACGCACACGCGTGTATAATATACCTACATCCAAAAGGCCCTTTTCAGGGCCATAACATTTGTCATAATTCACTGAATGTTTCTTCTCGACTTAATACGTCGTACCAACCTCAGACTTATAATTCGGAGTAATAATAATAAAAGTAAAAAACACGCATGATATCATGATCGAACAACAAATGTTTGTTGTTATACACAAAAAAAATATATATATACGCAAATATTACAATTGTTCGCTGTGTCTACCCCGCAAAGGAAAATATTATTATTCTAAATAATACTACATATTTCGTAAAATACTACACGCGCACGACAGAGAGAGAGGGAGACAGGAGAGGGGGGGGGGGGGGGGGGGGGGGCGTTCACCATATTACCATTCGGTAGTATACTACCAGTCGATGCTACGTGTTCGTATAAAACGCGCTAGAATCTGTTAATTCGGATCACTTCAGTTCGGTCGGTACCCGCGTGCGGTCGTGTGTACGTACTTGGTGTGTTTTGTAATCGTTCTTCCGTTGATACTTTCTACGAACAACAAGGATGGCTCGTACTAAGCAGACGGCCCGTAAATCGACCGGAGGTAAAGCTCCGCGTAAACAGCTCGCCACTAAGGCGGCTCGTAAGAGCGCGCCCGCAACCGGCGGTGTCAAGAAGCCGCATCGCTACAGGCCCGGAACAGTTGCACTCCGTGAGATCCGTCGTTACCAGAAGAGTACCGAGCTTCTGATCCGCAAGTTGCCGTTCCAGCGTCTCGTACGTGAAATCGCTCAGGACTTCAAGACCGATCTCAGATTCCAGAGTTCGGCAGTGATGGCTCTCCAGGAAGCGAGCGAGGCGTATCTGGTGGGCCTCTTCGAGGACACCAACCTGTGCGCCATTCACGCGAAACGCGTCACCATCATGCCCAAGGACATCCAGTTGGCGCGCAGGATCAGAGGAGAACGCGCTTAAGCGTGTAGAGGAGTCTGGTGGTGATTCCCGTTGTTGTGTGTCCGATCTCGTCATGTTCATGACCATTACATGATCATGATCGCAACGTGACACTAGAACTGGAACGTCGCCGCTCGCATTTACAAACGGCCCTTTTCAGGGCCACACACGATTCAAACTGATACATGTTTCTTGGTACGATGAGTTAGTTCCCACCACCACCACCACCTACCTGCGTAATTAATGAACACATATATTATTATCATGTAACTACTTCCTTACCACCACATACACGCAGCAACATATTGTTATGTATGTAAAAAAAAAAAAAAAAAAAAAAAAAAAACATACAAAATCTTTATAATACCTAACCTACTGTTGCGACTGCGAATGAAAGCTAGTATGGAATAATAATAATGTGCGTGTACGTATTTATTTATTATTATTTTTTTTTTTTTTTTGTTTTTCTTTTTATTTAATATTCTCGTATATTATTATTAATATTTTTTTTTTTTTTTTTTTTTATTAACGCGCGCTCGTTCTTCTATTGGTTGGCCGTTGAGGGGCCCCCCTCGCCTCCCCACCCCTACCCCCTCCTTCGCGTTGCTAGTGTATATAAAAGTAGAAAATCAAACCTGAAAATTTACGGGATTCGCCAGTCGCTTCGAGGAAATTTCTACGAGTACGAGCCGATTCTGTTTCCGCGATTGGGGAAGACGTAGCCACGCCCCCCCAACACCCCGCAAACAATATTTGCGTAGGAGAGGATAGCTCCCGGCGGAAACCCCTGCCAGGACTTCGGGACTGATTTGCTCGCATCCCCCTAGTAGCCGGCCTCCCACCAGCGGGTCTCACCGGTGAAAAGGGGTTGGGTAGTCGGCCCCGTTGTTCCTTCGGCTGCTCGGGAGCGACTCCACTCCCGCGCGTCGTCCGGGCTCCGAAATGGAGCCCCCCCCCCGGGAAGGGGTAGGTGCGGGTCCCCCGCACCCCTCCCCCGACATCGCCTTGCATACGCCACCAGCGGCGTATGCTACGCCGACGGGCGTCTTTCCTGCGCCCGCCGCCGCCGCCCGCGCCGCTGCTGACACTGCAATTGTAACCGCCGCCGCCGCAACGCAAGCCAGCGCCGCGACGACGACGACCGCAGCGACACTTGATGCAACTGCCGCCGTCGCCGCCGCCGTCACTGAAAGCCGCACTTTTGTGGCAAATGCCGCTGACGCCGTCACCTACTTTGCCGCCGCCGCCGCCGCCACCCACGCCGCCACCGCCACCGCCGCCGCCGCCGTCGCCACCTCCGCCACCCCAGCCGCCGCCGCTCCTGCCTCTGCAGCCGTCTCCGCGGCAGTCAAATCCGCCGCTGCCGCCACCGCCGCCCTCGCCGCCGCATCCCTACCCGCGCCCCTTGCGAATCTGTCCCCTAAAGGATGGATGAGAAGGGACGCGGAGGTACTCGTCCGCTTAGTGCACGGCGACTGGCTGTCGCCGGGGATGGCGCAATGGATGGCGATCTACCTCCGCCTGAAGGAAAACGAGGTGCGGGGGGTCGCCCCATCGGTGGATGATCTCGCGGCCTTAGATATCGCAAGACGGGGGATGATCACCCTCCCCCCGGTCGACATGGAAACTCCAAGGAGGCAGGTGATTTCCTCCCTCCTGAAGCGGGCAAGGAGCCCCACGGGCGACGCTCCTGAAACGCCGAAGAAGCCCCGGGCCCTCGACATGCGGGAGGGCGAGGAGGAGTCCTGTTCGACAGCCGAACCCTCTTCATCCGGGTCGACAACGGACCTGACAGGAGCCGGCGCCCGTGACCGACCATTAAAACGCGCCGCGACGATGGCGTCGGTCCGCGGCTCGGAGGCCGCCGCCGCCGCCGCCGCCGCCGCTGACGCCGCCGCTATGAAGCCTCCGCCGGCCGGGAAGTCCGCGATCCCGAGGTGGCAATCCCGGGA
The DNA here is from genome assembly GCF_032362555.1 of Amyelois transitella. Taxonomy (NCBI): domain Eukaryota; kingdom Metazoa; phylum Arthropoda; class Insecta; order Lepidoptera; family Pyralidae; genus Amyelois; species Amyelois transitella. The sequence goes on from NC_083531.1 coordinate 140,846, forward strand.
CCCGCGCCGCGCACCGGCGGGGGCGGCATCCAGCCGAGCGCCCGCCCAGGCGTCCGCCCAGACTTCCGCCCTTGCGCCTGCCCAGACGTCCACACATCCGCACACTCAAGCGGCCGCCCATGCAGCTGACCGCCCGCCCGCCCAGGAACCTGCCCGCCCGCTCAACCAAGCGGCCGCCCATGCAGTGGACCGCCCGCCCGCCCAAGAACCTGCCCGCCCGCCCAATCAAGCGCCCGCCCTGGCAGCCGCCCGCCCGCCCAAGCAAGCGCCCGCCCTAGCGGCCGCCCGCCCGCCCAAGCAGGCGCCCGCCCTAGCGGCCGCCCGCCCGCCCAACCAGGCGCCCGCCCTAGCGGCCGCCCACCCGCCCAGCCAGGCGCCCGCCCTAGCGGCCGCCCGCCCGCCCGCCCAGACGTCCGCACAGGCGCCCGCCCAAGCGCCCGCCCAAGCATCCGCCCAACGCGCGCCGCCCTCGCTGGCCGCTCCCGCGGTATCATTCGCCCGGGTAGCGGCTAGCGCCGGAGCCCCCTTGCCTCAACGGAAGGGGGCACAACGGGGAGCAGTGCCTCGCGCCCCGCCCACCACTTCAACACCTGCCGCCTCCAGTTCGACCACAGCTGTGGCCTCCTCTGGAACCGCAGCCCTCGCAGCCACCGCCACCGCCGCCGCCGCCGCCGCTGCCGCCTCAGCCGCCCCGCCGACGGCACAAGCGCCCCGGGAGCCGCGCTACCCAAGGATCTGTGTGGACCACCTGCCCAACTGGGTGGTCCATTTCAGGGAAATTAGCCGACTGCTGGGACGCTCGCCGGCCGCCGTCGCACGCGGAAGAGGCGTGCACTTTACGCCAAAGGACGGCAACGAATATAGGACAGTCCAGAGGTACATCAACACTCTGGATGTCCAATGGCACTCATATTCGTTGCCGTCGGACCGTCCCTTGAAGGTGGCCATCCGCGGGCTGCCGCCTGACACGGAGGAGGCCGCGCTAAAAGAAGACCTGGAGGAGAAGGGTTTCACCGTGGAAGCCATCAAAGCCATCCGGGGCAGGGGAGATCGCCCCGGATGTGTCTTCTTCGCCCTCCTGGCCAGAACACAGAACTGCCAGGAGGTATTCACGGTTAAGGAGCTCCTTCACTGGCCGACCCTGAAGGTGGAGGCGTGGAGGGGGAAGCAGGGACCCGCCCAGTGCCACAGATGTCAGTTGTTCCGACACTCGTCGGTCAACTGCCACCGAGCAACCGTCTGCGTGCGCTGTGGAGGGCCCCACAAGGCCACGGACTGCGAGCGGCCATTGGACCAGCCCGCCACCTGCGCCAATTGCGGTGGACCGCACCCGGCGAATCACTCTTCGTGCCCGGTGCTGCGGCGCGAGGCCAGAAACAGACGGGCTGGCCCGGTCGCTCGCAGCGGAACCGCCCCCACGCCTCAAAACACCACGTCCGAAGCAGCGGAGGCCTCACTGATGGCCCCCGCCAACCCACCGACCGCCAGGGGAGCAGAGCTCCCGAAAAAGAAAAGGAAGAAGAAGAAGAAGAAGAATGCCGCCGCCGTGAGCTCTGCCCCCGTGGCGGAGGAAGAAGCGGCTGCAACCGTGCCGCCTCCCCCGGCACCTCAAACCGTTCCCGCGCCTGCCTCGGCTGCGCCGATCCCGCCGGAGCACTTCTACGCACTGGTGCAGTCGGTGCAGCAGATGCAGGCACTACTGGCCGCCCTCGTCCCCGCGGCCCCCCTCAGAGGCGTACCCACCCCTAACCTTTAATTATGGATGGTACGCCTCTGAGGATCGTGTACTGGAACGCAGAATCGCTCCGGAGGAAGAAATACTTGCTGGCCAACTTCCTCCGGGAGCAGCACATCGATGTTCTCCTCGTCAGCGAGACCCACCTGCGGGATGACCAAAAGTTTGGCATCCCCAATTACATTACATACCGGAAGGATGAGAAGAGCCCGGTCAGTGGATATGCCTACCGGGGACTTGCAGTGTTGGTGAAGCGCAACATTATTCATCAGCCTATCCCCCACGTGGAGTTCCAGACAATGTACGCCCTCGGCGTGCTCATCAGCGTCGCCGGCCGCGAGCTGCGGCTGTTTGCTGCATACATACCGCCAGGGGCCAAGCTCGACACCAACGAGCTCTGGTCCCTACTGAACACTACCACGCCAACGCTTGTGGCTGGCGACTTTAACGCCAAGCACACAGCCTGGAACTCCACGAGGATCAACCGAAGCGGAAGAATCCTTCATCAGGCCGCTGTGGACCACGACTTCGAGCTGTTGGGGCCGGACGAACCCACCCACACCGACACGTTGGGAGGCTCCGACACCATCGACATCGTGGCCCACAGAGGGCTGACAGCGCTGCCAACACTGCACGTCTACCCGGACCTGCCGTCAGATCACCGGCCGGTTCTTCTCATCCTCCGGGACCTTCCGGCGAGGGTCACGCTGCCGAGGAGAACATCCAAAATAAAATGGGACCACTTCCATGACGAAATTGTGGGCGACAAGGCCAGTGTCGCCTTCAAGCGGGTCTCCACCAGCGAAGAGGTCGAGCTTGCGGCGAGTGCCATCACCCGCAGCATCCAGCACGCGCTCGACGCCGCACGGACCCCCGTGCCGGCCACCGCCAAATCCGAGCCGCTCCCGGCGCACCTCACCGCGCTGCTGGAGCGGAAGCGAAGAATGCGGAGGCTGTGGATGAGTACTCGCTGCCCAACACTCAAAGCCGACCTGAACAAGCTGGTGGAGACAATCAAGGACAAACTAGAGGAGCACGCAGCCAGATCGTGGGAGAACCACCTCTTATCGGTAGGCGGTGATATCCCCTCCGTTCACCGCCTCTGCCGGCAGTTGTCGGGCGTGCCACAACCCGTCCGGCCGCTGCTGGCAGCCGATGGCCTCCCACGGTTCAAGGCCGAAGACAGAGCTGAGATCTTCGCCGAGCATCTGGAGCGTCAGTTCACGCCGAACCCGATCGTGGACCAGGCCCACCACGACAGCGTCGTCGAGCACCTTCGGGAGTACCTTGCGGAGCCAGTGCCGGAGCTTGAGGATGCGGTATTCTTCACTCCCGGCCAGGTCAAGAGGACCATCCTGAAGCTGAAGCCCAGGAAAGCCCCGGGCGCAGACAACGTCACGAATGAGGCGCTTCGCCACCTACCGCCGGGATTCATCACGGCGGTGACGCGCCTCTTCAACGGCATTCTGCGCTCGGGCCACTACCCGACCATATGGAAAACCGGAAGGGTGATCCTCTTGCCCAAGCCGGGGAAGGACCTCCGCAAGCCTGAGAGCTACCGGCCCATCACGCTTCTCAGCGCCCTCTCGAAGGTGTTCGAAAAACTGCTGCTCGGCCTCATACTGCCGCACATCACGCCGCGCGCCGAGCAGTTCGGGTTCCGGCCCGAACACTCCACGACGCTCCAGATCGCCAGACTCCTTGGCGAGATCTCAGCTGCTGCCAATCGCAAGGAGACCGTGGCTGTCGTGCTCCTCGACAACGAGAAGGCCTTCGACAGAGTATGGCACGAGGGGTTGCTGTACAAACTGTCGAAGAGCCAACTTCCCAGAAGACTGACAAGGATTGTGGCCTCCTTCCTGAACGAGCGGAAGATCAGGGTGGCGGTCGAAGACGCCGTTTCTTCGGAGAAACCCGTCAGGGCTGGCGTTCCTCAGGGTAGCTGCCTGAGCCCGGCCTGCTACGCTGCGTACACCGACGACATCCCGGTCGCCGATGGAGCCAAGCTGGCTCTATACGCCGACGACGCGGCGTACTTCGCGAAATCCATAAACGCGAAGCACGCCGCCAAGAAGCTCCAAAAGGCACTCGACGCCCTGCCAGATTGGCTCCAGAAGTGGAGACTGTCGGTGAACGTGGCGAAAACGCAGGCCATTATCTCCGGGAACGCCGCCCCACCGCCGCCGCTGAAGCTCTTCGGGAAGGACGTGGCGTGGCAGCCACACGTCACCTACCTCGGGGTCAAGATCGACCGTGGACTTCGCCTGAAGACCCACGTCGATTCAGTGGTGCAAACTGTGAAGATGGCCAGGGGAAGACTGCGTCCAGTCCTCTCCTCCAGCCTCCCGCTGAAGACGAAGCTCGGGATCTACAAGACCTACGTTAGATCCCGCCTCACGTACGCAGCCCAGGCGTGGTACGCCTATGTCGCGGAGACGAACAGGCAACGTCTCCGTGCGCAAGAGAACCAATGTCTCCGCGACATCGTCAGGGCCCCACGGTACGTGAGGAACGCGACGATCCAGCGGGACCTCAAATGGGAGGGCCTGGACGCGTTCATCTCGCGTCTGGCCGGCGATATGTTCGGCAGGGCGGACAGGTCGGCGCACCCGCACCTTGTGGGTATCGCGCCACTCCACGCTCGCCCGCCGGACCGAAGACACTGGCCATCGCCGAGAGAAGCCATCTTCACAGCGAACACCACTGCAGGCGCCGCACCCGCGGCGCCCGTTGACCCCGCAGGAAGAGGAAGACCTCATTAGTGGCCGCCACGGCCACGCTCGTGACCTGCCTGCCGTTGCAGGCAGCGTAGACATCCGCTGAAGAGGGCCACAATCCCTGACCAGCTACCCCACATTTCCGCCTACGGCGGAAATGCAGGATGACCCACGACGATGAAAATTTACCATTCGTCGACAAGTCGTGTTTGCGCGTGCGCGTCTTTGTGTTTAACAATCTCATCGAATCAATCTACAACAAGATGACCGGTCGCGGTAAAGGAGGCAAAGGTCTTGGAAAGGGAGGAGCTAAACGCCACAGGAAGGTGCTCCGTGATAACATCCAGGGTATCACCAAACCGGCCATCCGTCGTTTGGCTCGCAGAGGCGGCGTCAAGCGTATCTCCGGTCTGATATACGAAGAGACCCGCGGTGTTCTCAAGGTGTTCCTCGAGAACGTCATCCGCGACGCTGTCACTTACACCGAGCACGCCAAGAGGAAGACCGTCACCGCCATGGACGTGGTCTACGCTCTGAAGCGCCAGGGACGTACGTTGTACGGTTTCGGCGGTTAAGGTGTGCCGTGTGCGTGTCTCGTGTTTCTCGCTCGCTCGATCTCTGCAAGCGAGTAAACAAACGAAACAAACAATTAAACAAAAAGGCCCTTTTCAGGGCCGCAAAAGTATCGTTGAATTTGTTGTTGTTAAAACCGTTTCTGATGTCACTTATCGTGTCGACCGTTCATTATGCATGCAGCACACACACTTTATCTTTTTTCAACAAAACAAACACAATTTTCGCTACACACAAACAGTTCAAATGATTTGCAATCTGTCCAGTCACTTCCAAGACGTAAAAACTTTGTTAAATTTGACTTCACACCCGACACTGGCCACCTCCTCACGTTACTTAATATTATGATATTGTCTCCTCAGTAATCTGGATCCATCCATCCATCCATCTCCCGCCGCCGACGACACTCTATACACTGACTGACTGACTGACTGACTGACTGACCTAATAAAAATATTGCAACTGCCACTGCCACTGCACACACCGCACATCAATTAGTAGGTAGTATGTAGACGATACTACGACGCACATAATGCACTAGGTAGGTACCTACTCGTTACAACAACAAAAAGAAGAAAAAAAAACACTCCGCATCCCCGCATTCTTTTCTCTCGCCCGACTGCCCGACTATTATTTATTATCATATAATAATTACACAAATATAATAATAATTACATGCTTTTACATCGAGAAAGAGACTAGACGCTCGCTCTCCGAGAGCTCGCACTTTGCGTGTTTTACCAACGTGGACTTGACAAGCTTCAAAATTGTCAAATATAATATTTATACATATTATATATTAACAAGGGTGAACAATGATATCTTAGCTTTTTACCTGGGGACACTAATTGCGTACATTATTAGGTTTTATAATGAAAAACAACTTTTGAACATGACCCGAGCTCTGGTCCGATATATTACTGTGAAAATAAACGTCTATAACTCGGGATCACTATTCATCGGTGTGATTAAAATCACATGTGCACGTGGATAAACTCAATAATATACATTATACGTGTTCAATGTGCCTTCCGAGCGCATTATTATTATGGAAAATTAATATTTTCCGAACTTAGTTAGTGAAAAGTTGGAAGCTCTCGTATGAGAAAACGTTTCGCGGCACACCGGTTCTCGTTACGGTATTACTCGATGCGAACGAAATGTTCGCACGCGCCCGTCGACTTTAACACTGTTCATTTAACAATTCCCGTGTTTGTTTGTTGTTTGCGCGTGTGTGTATTAAGTGAAATAAATAAATATTAACAATAATATGGCAGACACAGCTGTAGCTTCCGAGGCACCGGCACCGGCTACGCCGGCGAAGAAGCAGCCTAAGGCGTCTGCCGCGGCGGGCGGTGTCAAGAAGGCGAAAGCCAAACCGACCCACCCGAAGACATCGGAGATGGTCAACAGCGCCATCAAGGAGTTGAAGGAGAGGAGCGGATCGTCCCTGCAGGCCATTAAGAAATACATAGCGGCCCAATACAAAGTCGACGCCGAGAAATTGGCACCGTTCATAAGGAAATATTTGAAGAGCGCCGTCGAATCCGGAGCACTGATCCAGACCAAGGGCAAAGGTGCGTCGGGATCGTTCAAATTGGAATCCAAATCGTCATCGTCCAAGAAACCGGCCGGCGGTGCGGCGGGCACCAAGAGGTCCGCGTCCGCGGCCGGCGCCAAATCGAAGAAGGGATCCGCCGCGTCCGCGTCCTCCTCCAAGGCGAAGAAGGCCGCCTCCGCCGGCGGTGCGTCTTCGTCGCCGTCGAAGGCGGCCGGCGGCAAGGCGGCCTCGTCCGCCGCCACCGCTAAGGACAAGAAGGCTGCGGCCGCGGCCAAGAAGAAGCCCGCGGCGGCCAAGAAGGCCGCGGCGGCCGCGCCCGCGAGGGCCAAGGCCGCTGCCGCGCCGAAGGCGAAGAAAACTGCCAAACCCCCTACGAAGAAACCGAAAGCGCCCAAGCCGAAGAAGGCCGCCACAACACCCAAGAAGCCCGCAGCAAAGAAAGCGGCCGCGTCAAAGAAGTAAATCCCTACCTGTGTATGTACCTGGTATATACCGCCGCTCTCTTTATCTCTCCGCCGTTTGTTTACTGCTAGTTGCTTGCAGAAACAACGACAACAACTACCACGAAGACGGACGTCGTCGAAGAAGAAGAGGTCGGGGTGGGTGGGAAAAAGCGTGCACCGTTGTGTGCATGGTGCCCTTTCGCGCCTAACAAAAAGCCCTTTTCAGGGCTAACATATGGTTCAATGTGTATGTTTCTTTGTACAACAACAATAATAACACATGTCTGTGTGTCGTCGACCTACCTTGTGAGACGAGTGTAAGTATCGCTTCTTACGTAAGTATTGATGAAGAAGAAGAGAGAGAGTGTTAAATAAAAAAAATAAATAAATAAATAAAAATATACAAACGCATGAACATTCAGATATATATTTCATTACCTGACTGCGTTATTAGCTAGCTAGCTAGCTAGCTAGCTAGCTCATGATGATATGTATAATATAACGTAACGTAATAGTGAGTAGGGAAAGAAAAAAAAGTAAATAAATAAAAATAGGTAGACATTGTCCGTTAGTTCGTTCGTTCACATCCCCACCACTCGATGTTGGTAACTTCGTTCATTGTACGATAAAGATCAACGCACGGGTGTATATAATAAAAGCATACCCCGTCCGCGTACGCTCATTTTAACGTCGTCGTCCGTTGTCACAACAACGTTTGTTTGTTTGTTTACTAACTGTACCAATTCAATCTTCGAAAAATGTCTGGACGCGGTAAAGGTGGAAAAGTGAAGGGGAAGGCAAAGTCGCGTTCCAATCGTGCCGGTCTCCAGTTTCCCGTGGGCCGTATTCACAGGCTGCTACGCAAGGGCAACTACGCCGAACGCGTCGGTGCCGGCGCTCCTGTTTACCTCGCCGCCGTGATGGAATACCTGGCCGCCGAAGTGCTCGAGTTGGCCGGCAACGCCGCCAGAGACAACAAGAAGACCAGGATCATACCTAGACATCTTCAATTGGCCATCCGCAATGACGAAGAATTGAACAAACTGCTCTCCGGTGTGACCATCGCTCAGGGCGGTGTACTGCCCAACATCCAGGCGGTGCTTTTGCCCAAGAAGACCGAGAAGAAGGCGTAAGTTGTCCACTTTCGTTCGTTCGTTCCTCTATTTTGTTGTTGTTTTTATTGTATGTATTTTGTATTGTATGTGCACACGCACACACACACACACATATACGTACTTGCTCAACAACAATCCGAGGCCCGATATGGATGGATGGATGGATGGATGGATGGACTCTTACGTGGTCGCCGGGTGCGTCGACTTGCTAACTCGGAATGAAAAGACAAAAAGGCCCTTTTCAGGGCCACAATATGATTCTTATGCGTTAAAAACAGTTTCACTTTTGATAAACCAAAGTCAACAAAGCTAATCATTCTAAAACACAACGTACGATTCACTTACTTACTCAGTTGCTGGCTCAGCAAGAATAAATAAACGGGCTTTACACGAGTCTGCCTGTCAAAAATACTTTGTCAAGTCTTATCTACCTCTACCTAGTTCGCTACCTACCTATTACATATTATGCAAACCTAACCTAACCTAACGTAACAAGGGATAACCTAAACTAGGTATCACCTACCTACCTACCTACCTACCTACCTACTTTTTTTTTTTTTTTTTTTTTTTTTTTTTTTACCTACCTCCTTTTTTTTTTTTTACCTATCTTTATCTCACTTTCTTTGCACTATTGGCGGAGGGGAGGGGAAGGGAGAGGGGGGAGGGGAATGATTCGAGGCGTGCCCGACGCGACTACGCCGACTTTCCTATTGGCCGATATACGCTGTGACCATTACACTGTTTGACTGCAGACGACGGACATATATTAAAAATTTATCAAAAATTCGGGCACCACACGAGACATCTCGGTTTCTAGATCTCGCGCTAGTGACGTTACGCACGCATTTTATAACAAAGAAAAATGCCGCCCAAGACCAGTGGCAAGGCCGCCAAGAAATCTGGCAAAGCCCAGAAGAACATCTCCAAGACTGACAAAAAGAAGAAGAAGCACAAGAGGAAGGAGAGCTACGCCATCTACATTTACAAAGTGCTGAAGCAGGTGCACCCGGACACCGGTATATCCAGCAAGGCGATGTCCATCATGAACTCGTTCGTGAACGACATCTTCGAGCGAATCGCCGCCGAGGCTTCCCGCCTGGCCCACTACAACAAGAGGTCAACGATCACATCGAGGGAGGTGCAGACTTCCGTGAGGCTTCTCCTGCCCGGTGAGCTCGCCAAGCACGCCGTCAGTGAAGGCACCAAGGCGGTCACCAAGTACACCAGCTCCAAGTAGATGATTTATATATAGTGTGTGTGTGTGTTTGCTAACGTGTGTCCGTCGAAGTGTTTTGTTTTGTTTGCTCCTACACATCACCTACCCCTTCACGGTTGGGTCAGGTAGTGGATGGGATCGGACGGGCGAAATATTTGAATGGATGCAGAATGGCAGCACAGCATATACGCACGCACGCGCGCACGCACACGCGTGTATAATATACCTACATCCAAAAGGCCCTTTTCAGGGCCATAACATTTGTCATAATTCACTGAATGTTTCTTCTCGACTTAATACGTCGTACCAACCTCAGACTTATAATTCGGAGTAATAATAATAAAAGTAAAAAACACGCATGATATCATGATCGAACAACAAATGTTTGTTGTTATACACAAAAAAAATATATATATACGCAAATATTACAATTGTTCGCTGTGTCTACCCCGCAAAGGAAAATATTATTATTCTAAATAATACTACATATTTCGTAAAATACTACACGCGCACGACAGAGAGAGAGGGAGACAGGAGAGGGGGGGGGGGGGGGGGGGGCGTTCACCATATTACCATTCGGTAGTATACTACCAGTCGATGCTACGTGTTCGTATAAAACGCGCTAGAATCTGTTAATTCGGATCACTTCAGTTCGGTCGGTACCCGCGTGCGGTCGTGTGTACGTACTTGGTGTGTTTTGTAATCGTTCTTCCGTTGATACTTTCTACGAACAACAAGGATGGCTCGTACTAAGCAGACGGCCCGTAAATCGACCGGAGGTAAAGCTCCGCGTAAACAGCTCGCCACTAAGGCGGCTCGTAAGAGCGCGCCCGCAACCGGCGGTGTCAAGAAGCCGCATCGCTACAGGCCCGGAACAGTTGCACTCCGTGAGATCCGTCGTTACCAGAAGAGTACCGAGCTTCTGATCCGCAAGTTGCCGTTCCAGCGTCTCGTACGTGAAATCGCTCAGGACTTCAAGACCGATCTCAGATTCCAGAGTTCGGCAGTGATGGCTCTCCAGGAAGCGAGCGAGGCGTATCTGGTGGGCCTCTTCGAGGACACCAACCTGTGCGCCATTCACGCGAAACGCGTCACCATCATGCCCAAGGACATCCAGTTGGCGCGCAGGATCAGAGGAGAACGCGCTTAAGCGTGTAGAGGAGTCTGGTGGTGATTCCCGTTGTTGTGTGTCCGATCTCGTCATGTTCATGACCATTACATGATCATGATCGCAACGTGACACTAGAACTGGAACGTCGCCGCTCGCATTTACAAACGGCCCTTTTCAGGGCCACACACGATTCAAACTGATACATGTTTCTTGGTACGATGAGTTAGTTCCCACCACCACCACCACCTACCTGCGTAATTAATGAACACATATATTATTATCATGTAACTACTTCCTTACCACCACATACACGCAGCAACATATTGTTATGTATGTAAAAAAAAAAAAAAAAAAAAAAAAAAAAACATACAAAATCTTTATAATACCTAACCTACTGTTGCGACTGCGAATGAAAGCTAGTATGGAATAATAATAATGTGCGTGTACGTATTTATTTATTATTATTTTTTTTTTTTTTTTGTTTTTCTTTTTATTTAATATTCTCGTATATTATTATTAATATTTTTTTTTTTTTTTTTTTTATTAACGCGCGCTCGTTCTTCTATTGGTTGGCCGTTGAGGGGCCCCCCTCGCCTCCCCACCCCTACCCCCTCCTTCGCGTTGCTAGTGTATATAAAAGTAGAAAATCAAACCTGAAAATTTACCATTCGTCGACAAGTCGTGTTTGCGCGTGCGCGTCTTTGTGTTTAACAATCTCATCGAATCAATCTACAACAAGATGACCGGTCGCGGTAAAGGAGGCAAAGGTCTTGGAAAGGGAGGAGCTAAACGCCACAGGAAGGTGCTCCGTGATAACATCCAGGGTATCACCAAACCGGCCATCCGTCGTTTGGCTCGCAGAGGCGGCGTCAAGCGTATCTCCGGTCTGATATACGAAGAGACCCGCGGTGTTCTCAAGGTGTTCCTCGAGAACGTCATCCGCGACGCTGTCACTTACACCGAGCACGCCAAGAGGAAGACCGTCACCGCCATGGACGTGGTCTACGCTCTGAAGCGCCAGGGACGTACGTTGTACGGTTTCGGCGGTTAAGGTGTGCCGTGTGCGTGTCTCGTGTTTCTCGCTCGCTCGATCTCTGCAAGCGAGTAAACAAACGAAACAAACAATTAAACAAAAAGGCCCTTTTCAGGGCCGCAAAAGTATCGTTGAATTTGTTGTTGTTAAAACCGTTTCTGATGTCACTTATCGTGTCGACCGTTCATTATGCATGCAGCACACACACTTTATCTTTTTTCAACAAAACAAACACAATTTTCGCTACACACAAACAGTTCAAATGATTTGCAATCTGTCCAGTCACTTCCAAGACGTAAAAACTTTGTTAAATTTGACTTCACACCCGACACTGGCCACCTCCTCACGTTACTTAATATTATGATATTGTCTCCTCAGTAATCTGGATCCATCCATCCATCCATCTCCCGCCGCCGACGACACTCTATACACTGACTGACTGACTGACTGACTGACTGACCTAATAAAAATATTGCAACTGCCACTGCCACTGCACACACCGCACATCAATTAGTAGGTAGTATGTAGACGATACTACGACGCACATAATGCACTAGGTAGGTACCTACTCGTTACAACAACAAAAAGAAGAAAAAAAAACACTCCGCATCCCCGCATTCTTTTCTCTCGCCCGACTGCCCGACTATTATTTATTATCATATAATAATTACACAAATATAATAATAATTACATGCTTTTACATCGAGAAAGAGACTAGACGCTCGCTCTCCGAGAGCTCGCACTTTGCGTGTTTTACCAACGTGGACTTGACAAGCTTCAAAATTGTCAAATATAATATTTATACATATTATATATTAACAAGGGTGAACAATGATATCTTAGCTTTTTACCTGGGGACACTAATTGCGTACATTATTAGGTTTTATAATGAAAAACAACTTTTGAACATGACCCGAGCTCTGGTCCGATATATTACTGTGAAAATAAACGTCTATAACTCGGGATCACTATTCATCGGTGTGATTAAAATCACATGTGCACGTGGATAAACTCAATAATATACATTATACGTGTTCAATGTGCCTTCCGAGCGCATTATTATTATGGAAAATTAATATTTTCCGAACTTAGTTAGTGAAAAGTTGGAAGCTCTCGTATGAGAAAACGTTTCGCGGCACACCGGTTCTCGTTACGGTATTACTCGATGCGAACGAAATGTTCGCACGCGCCCGTCGACTTTAACACTGTTCATTTAACAATTCCCGTGTTTGTTTGTTGTTTGCGCGTGTGTGTATTAAGTGAAATAAATAAATATTAACAATAATATGGCAGACACAGCTGTAGCTTCCGAGGCACCGGCACCGGCTACGCCGGCGAAGAAGCAGCCTAAGGCGTCTGCCGCGGCGGGCGGTGTCAAGAAGGCGAAAGCCAAACCGACCCACCCGAAGACATCGGAGATGGTCAACAGCGCCATCAAGGAGTTGAAGGAGAGGAGCGGATCGTCCCTGCAGGCCATTAAGAAATACATAGCGGCCCAATACAAAGTCGACGCCGAGAAATTGGCACCGTTCATAAGGAAATATTTGAAGAGCGCCGTCGAATCCGGAGCACTGATCCAGACCAAGGGCAAAGGTGCGTCGGGATCGTTCAAATTGGAATCCAAATCGTCATCGTCCAAGAAACCGGCCGGCGGTGCGGCGGGCACCAAGAGGTCCGCGTCCGCGGCCGGCGCCAAATCGAAGAAGGGATCCGCCGCGTCCGCGTCCTCCTCCAAGGCGAAGAAGGCCGCCTCCGCCGGCGGTGCGTCTTCGTCGCCGTCGAAGGCGGCCGGCGGCAAGGCGGCCTCGTCCGCCGCCACCGCTAAGGACAAGAAGGCTGCGGCCGCGGCCAAGAAGAAGCCCGCGGCGGCCAAGAAGGCCGCGGCGGCCGCGCCCGCGAGGGCCAAGGCCGCTGCCGCGCCGAAGGCGAAGAAAACTGCCAAACCCCCTACGAAGAAACCGAAAGCGCCCAAGCCGAAGAAGGCCGCCACAACACCCAAGAAGCCCGCAGCAAAGAAAGCGGCCGCGTCAAAGAAGTAAATCCCTACCTGTGTATGTACCTGGTATATACCGCCGCTCTCTTTATCTCTCCGCCGTTTGTTTACTGCTAGTTGCTTGCAGAAACAACGACAACAACTACCACGAAGACGGACGTCGTCGAAGAAGAAGAGGTCGGGGTGGGTGGGAAAAAGCGTGCACCGTTGTGTGCATGGTGCCCTTTCGCGCCTAACAAAAAGCCCTTTTCAGGGCTAACATATGGTTCAATGTGTATGTTTCTTTGTACAACAACAATAATAACACATGTCTGTGTGTCGTCGACCTACCTTGTGAGACGAGTGTAAGTATCGCTTCTTACGTAAGTATTGATGAAGAAGAAGAGAGAGAGTGTTAAATAAAAAAAATAAATAAATAAATAAAAATATACAAACGCATGAACATTCAGATATATATTTCATTACCTGACTGCGTTATTAGCTAGCTAGCTAGCTAGCTAGCTAGCTCATGATGATATGTATAATATAACGTAACGTAATAGTGAGTAGGGAAAGAAAAAAAAGTAAATAAATAAAAATAGGTAGACATTGTCCGTTAGTTCGTTCGTTCACATCCCCACCACTCGATGTTGGTAACTTCGTTCATTGTACGATAAAGATCAACGCACGGGTGTATATAATAAAAGCATACCCCGTCCGCGTACGCTCATTTTAACGTCGTCGTCCGTTGTCACAACAACGTTTGTTTGTTTGTTTACTAACTGTACCAATTCAATCTTCGAAAAATGTCTGGACGCGGTAAAGGTGGAAAAGTGAAGGGGAAGGCAAAGTCGCGTTCCAATCGTGCCGGTCTCCAGTTTCCCGTGGGCCGTATTCACAGGCTGCTACGCAAGGGCAACTACGCCGAACGCGTCGGTGCCGGCGCTCCTGTTTACCTCGCCGCCGTGATGGAATACCTGGCCGCCGAAGTGCTCGAGTTGGCCGGCAACGCCGCCAGAGACAACAAGAAGACCAGGATCATACCTAGACATCTTCAATTGGCCATCCGCAATGACGAAGAATTGAACAAACTGCTCTCCGGTGTGACCATCGCTCAGGGCGGTGTACTGCCCAACATCCAGGCGGTGCTTTTGCCCAAGAAGACCGAGAAGAAGGCGTAAGTTGTCCACTTTCGTTCGTTCGTTCCTCTATTTTGTTGTTGTTTTTATTGTATGTATTTTGTATTGTATGTGCACACGCACACACACACACACATATACGTACTTGCTCAACAACAATCCGAGGCCCGATATGGATGGATGGATGGATGGATGGATGGACTCTTACGTGGTCGCCGGGTGCGTCGACTTGCTAACTCGGAATGAAAAGACAAAAAGGCCCTTTTCAGGGCCACAATATGATTCTTATGCGTTAAAAACAGTTTCACTTTTGATAAACCAAAGTCAACAAAGCTAATCATTCTAAAACACAACGTACGATTCACTTACTTACTCAGTTGCTGGCTCAGCAAGAATAAATAAACGGGCTTTACACGAGTCTGCCTGTCAAAAATACTTTGTCAAGTCTTATCTACCTCTACCTAGTTCGCTACCTACCTATTACATATTATGCAAACCTAACCTAACCTAACGTAACAAGGGATAACCTAAACTAGGTATACTACCTACCTACCTACCTACTTTTTTTTTTTTTTTTTTTTTTTTTTTTTTTTTACCTACCTCCTTTTTTTTTTTTTACCTATCTTTATCTCACTTTCTTTGCACTATTGGCGGAGGGGAGGGGAAGGGAGAGGGGGGAGGGGAATGATTCGAGGCGTGCCCGACGCGACTACGCCGACTTTCCTATTGGCCGATATACGCTGTGACCATTACACTGTTTGACTGCAGACGACGGACATATATTAAAAATTTATCAAAAATTCGGGCACCACACGAGACATCTCGGTTTCTAGATCTCGCGCTAGTGACGTTACGCACGCATTTTATAACAAAGAAAAATGCCGCCCAAGACCAGTGGCAAGGCCGCCAAGAAATCTGGCAAAGCCCAGAAGAACATCTCCAAGACTGACAAAAAGAAGAAGAAGCACAAGAGGAAGGAGAGCTACGCCATCTACATTTACAAAGTGCTGAAGCAGGTGCACCCGGACACCGGTATATCCAGCAAGGCGATGTCCATCATGAACTCGTTCGTGAACGACATCTTCGAGCGAATCGCCGCCGAGGCTTCCCGCCTGGCCCACTACAACAAGAGGTCAACGATCACATCGAGGGAGGTGCAGACTTCCGTGAGGCTTCTCCTGCCCGGTGAGCTCGCCAAGCACGCCGTCAGTGAAGGCACCAAGGCGGTCACCAAGTACACCAGCTCCAAGTAGATGATTTATATATAGTGTGTGTGTGTGTTTGCTAACGTGTGTCCGTCGAAGTGTTTTGTTTTGTTTGCTCCTACACATCACCTACCCCTTCACGGTTGGGTCAGGTAGTGGATGGGATCGGACGGGCGAAATATTTGAATGGATGCAGAATGGCAGCACAGCATATACGCACGCACGCGCGCACGCACACGCGTGTATAATATACCTACATCCAAAAGGCCCTTTTCAGGGCCATAACATTTGTCATAATTCACTGAATGTTTCTTCTCGACTTAATACGTCGTACCAACCTCAGACTTATAATTCGGAGTAATAATAATAAAAGTAAAAAACACGCATGATATCATGATCGAACAACAAATGTTTGTTGTTATACACAAAAAAAATATATATATACGCAAATATTACAATTGTTCGCTGTGTCTACCCCGCAAAGGAAAATATTATTATTCTAAATAATACTACATATTTCGTAAAATACTACACGCGCACGACAGAGAGAGAGGGAGACAGGAGAGGGGGGGGGGGGGGGGGGGGCGTTCACCATATTACCATTCGGTAGTATACTACCAGTCGATGCTACGTGTTCGTATAAAACGCGCTAGAATCTGTTAATTCGGATCACTTCAGTTCGGTCGGTACCCGCGTGCGGTCGTGTGTACGTACTTGGTGTGTTTTGTAATCGTTCTTCCGTTGATACTTTCTACGAACAACAAGGATGGCTCGTACTAAGCAGACGGCCCGTAAATCGACCGGAGGTAAAGCTCCGCGTAAACAGCTCGCCACTAAGGCGGCTCGTAAGAGCGCGCCCGCAACCGGCGGTGTCAAGAAGCCGCATCGCTACAGGCCCGGAACAGTTGCACTCCGTGAGATCCGTCGTTACCAGAAGAGTACCGAGCTTCTGATCCGCAAGTTGCCGTTCCAGCGTCTCGTACGTGAAATCGCTCAGGACTTCAAGACCGATCTCAGATTCCAGAGTTCGGCAGTGATGGCTCTCCAGGAAGCGAGCGAGGCGTATCTGGTGGGCCTCTTCGAGGACACCAACCTGTGCGCCATTCACGCGAAACGCGTCACCATCATGCCCAAGGACATCCAGTTGGCGCGCAGGATCAGAGGAGAACGCGCTTAAGCGTGTAGAGGAGTCTGGTGGTGATTCCCGTTGTTGTGTGTCCGATCTCGTCATGTTCATGACCATTACATGATCATGATCGCAACGTGACACTAGAACTGGAACGTCGCCGCTCGCATTTACAAACGGCCCTTTTCAGGGCCACACACGATTCAAACTGATACATGTTTCTTGGTACGATGAGTTAGTTCCCACCACCACCACCACCTACCTGCGTAATTAATGAACACATATATTATTATCATGTAACTACTTCCTTACCACCACATACACGCAGCAACATATTGTTATGTATGTAAAAAAAAAAAAAAAAAAAAAAAAAAAAACATACAAAATCTTTATAATACCTAACCTACTGTTGCGACTGCGAATGAAAGCTAGTATGGAATAATAATAATGTGCGTGTACGTATTTATTTATTATTATTTTTTTTTTTTTTTTGTTTTTCTTTTTATTTAATATTCTCGTATATTATTATTAATATTTTTTTTTTTTTTTTTTTTATTAACGCGCGCTCGTTCTTCTATTGGTTGGCCGTTGAGGGGCCCCCCTCGCCTCCCCACCCCTACCCCCTCCTTCGCGTTGCTAGTGTATATAAAAGTAGAAAATCAAACCTGAAAATTTAGGATCGTGCCAGCTGCCGTCGAGTGAACACATCAACTGCGTACGAGCCCGCTACTGTGAAATTTGCGATTTTGTGCTGTGTCATCCTACTTTGTTTTAAAGTACGGATGACAAGTCCCCTGCGCCAGCATAAAGGCGTAGGCGGGGATAGTCGCGCGCAAATTAAGAGAATCCCGGACCGCGAAGGCGAGTTTTCCCGTTCCCCCACTACCCGGCCTCCCACCAGCGGGTCTCACCGGGGAAGGGGGGAGGGGGGCTGCTCGCCCCGCGGCCCGACGGGCTGCGCACGGCAACTCCCCGCCCGCGCGTCTTTGGGCTCCGAAATGGAGCCCCAAAAATCTACGGAGGAGGGTGCGCGCTCCCGCCGCCCCTCACCTCACCCCGCCGCTACCATCGAGGAA
The DNA here is from genome assembly GCF_032362555.1 of Amyelois transitella. Lineage (NCBI taxonomy): Eukaryota > Metazoa > Arthropoda > Insecta > Lepidoptera > Pyralidae > Amyelois > Amyelois transitella. Next base: position 158,868 of record NC_083531.1, read on the forward strand.
GCAACCAGTCGCCCCGGCTCGCCTGAAGAGAGCTACCGGACTCCGGACGAGGAGAAAACAGACGACCACGCCCTTGCTTTCTGGGCGGAAAGCATGCTCGGGATGAGGCGGCGCCCCCGCGGCGACGAGCTGTCGCCTAAGGCAGGTGTGGAGCGTGATTATATCACGCTCCACAGCATAATTCAATGCGGCCTCCTTAGCGCGGCGGCCCAAAGCTGGATGGCGCTCTTCTTCCGACTGCGGGACGCCGAGGAAGCAGGAAGCCGTCCCGACGATATCGACGTCGGAATTCTTCAGCAAGCCAGTGCGGGACGGGTGTCGGCGGGACTGGCCATGCCCCCCACACCCGCCCCCCTCCCCTCACTTCGAGCGCCGCGCCAACGGCAACGGGAGGAAGGACCCGAAAACGAGACGCCCAACGCGAAGCGTCCCAGGAAGAGGGCACACTCCTGGACCCCAAGCCCCCCGCACCCCTCGCACCCCTCGGATGCGACAACAGAGGATCGACGGGCTCCGGCACTCGTGCCGTCGAGCCCCCGCGAAGCACCCCCGCGGTCGTCTGCGGGCGACTCAACACCGCCGGTCGCCCCCCCCCGCTCGGGTATACCGCTGCCACAGCGAAGTCGCGATCCGCGACTGAACCGCTCCCCCGCCCCCGCGCCGTTGCTGGCAGCTCCCGCGTGGGCTCCGCCGCAACTGGCCGCCTCCGCGCCGCATACCGCGCCGCCGGCCGCTCCGCTCAACGCGCCGCGCGCCGCGCCGTTCGCCGCGCCGCCGGCCGCCCCGCGCGCCGCGCCGTCGTCCGCGCCGCCGCCCGCGCCGCTCACCGCATTGCAGGCCGCCAAACGCGCCGCACCGCCGACCATGCCGCCCACCGCGCCGCTCACGGCGCCGCACACCGCGCCGCTCGCCGCACCGCTGACCGCGCCGCCGTCCGCGCCGCTCACCGCACGGCAGGCCGCCACGCGTGCCGCACCGCCGACCATGCCGCCCACTGCGCCGCTCACGGCGCCGCACACCGCGCCGCTCGCCGCTCCGCTGACCGCGCCGCCGTCCGCGCCGCTCACCGCACTGCAGGCCGCCATGCGCGCCGCACCGCCGACCACGCCGCCCACCGCGCCGCTCGCGGCGCCGCTCACCGCGCCGCTCGCCGCTCCGCTCGCCGCGCCGCTCACCGCGCCGCGTGCCGCGCAGCTGACCGCCGCGCGCACCGCACCGCCGACCGCTCCGCTCACCGCGCCGCCGGCCGCTCTGCGCGCTGCGCCGCCTGCGGCTCCCTCCGCGTGGGGACGCACCTACGCTGCTGCTAGTGCAAGCGCGCCCAGTACGTCCGCCGCCACTGCCACACCCAGCACCACCGCTCTAGCACCCGCTGCCGCCCCGCCTAAGAACAGCGGCGCCAGCTCAACCGCGCCCCCCTCGCAGGCCCCACGGACAAAATACCCGCCCATCGTAGTGGAGAAGCTCCCTGACTGGATGGTGCACTTCAGGGAGCTCACCGCAAAACTGGGACACCCGCCCTCAGCCCGCCCCTTCGGCGCTGGCGTTAGATTCTCGCCGAGGGACGATTACGAATATCGTACCATCCAGAGGTACCTAGATGACGTGGCGAAAAAAGATACCCGCATCTCATGGTTCTCCTACTCCTTGCCGGCGGAGAGGAGCCTCAAGGTGGCAATAAGAGGCCTCCCCCTGGAGACCCCCGAAGAAGCCGTAAAAGAAGCCCTCACGGAGAAGGGCTTCGAAGTGGAGTATGTAAAGAACATCCGAGCCCGGGGAGGGCGCCCCGGGTGTATTTTCTACGGCCTCCTGAAGAAGACCTCGGGTTTTCAGGAGGTCTACCAAATAGAAGAGCTCCTCCTGATGCCGGGCGTCAGGATCGAGGCGTGGAGGGGAAAGAAGGGCCCCTCGCAATGCCACCGCTGCCAGTTGTTCCGGCACAGCTCCCATAACTGCCACCGCCCTCAAGCGTGCGTGCGCTGCGGGGAGCCGCATGCCGCCAGCGACTGCCCGCGCCCCCTGGAAGTGCCGGCCACCTGCGCCAACTGCGGGGGCCCACACCCCGCCAACAACGCCGCGTGCCCGGTGTTCAGGAAGGAGGCGCGAAACAAGCGGGCCGGTACAATCGCCCGCACGACGCCAGCGGTGGTGCCAGCGCCGATGGTGGAGGAGTCGGCGCCCGCCACTTTGATGGCTCCCGCGAACCCGCCCGCCGAGAGAGGAGCCGCCCTCCCTGGCGGGAAGAAAAAGAAGAAGAAGAGAGGCTCGAAGAAGTCGGGCACGGACTCGCAACCACCGGGGAAGCCCGAAGCCCCCGCACGACCTCCACCAATTGACGGCCCAGAACGGGTGCAGCCCGCACCAGCTCCAGCGCCCGGCCCAAACATCCCGGACACCAACGCCATGCTGCTCCTCCTGGGCCAGCAAATGCAGCAGATGGCGGAGATCCTTAGAGGGTTGCAAGCACGGCCTCAAATTTAGTGCCCCTCTAAGGATCGTTCACTGGAATGCCTCAACGCTCGCGAGGAAGAAAAGACTGGTGGCCCACTTCCTTCGCGAGCAAAAAGTCGACGTCATGCTGGTCAGCGAGACCCATCTCAGCAGGAGCGACCACTTCTCTGTACCGGGGTACTTCACCTACAGAAAGGACGAGACGACACCCACCACTGGAGCCGCTTATCGGGGACTGGCGGTGCTGGTGAAAAGGAGCGTCGTCCACCAGCTCATCCCCGTCGAGGAGTTCCAGTCCCTCTACGCGCTAGGAGTGCTGGTCTGCGTCGCCGGCCTAGAGCTCCGACTATTTGCCACCTACGCCCCGCCCAACTCCAAGGTCAACCCGGCGGAGCTTAGGAAGCTGCTGAGGTCGGAGTCTCCAACCATCGTGGCCGGTGACCTCAACACCAAGCACACATACTGGAACTCCTCCAGGGACACCGCAGAAGGACGACGTCTCCTGCAGGACGCCATAGACCACCGTTACGACATCGCAGGTCCAGAAGAGCCCACCCATTACGACACTCAGGGCGGCTGCGATGTCCTCGACGTGCTGGTCTACAAAGGACTCCCAGCACCGCCACAACAGACGGTGCTCCCCGATCTGCCGTCAGACCACCGGCCCGTCCTCGTCCTAGTTGACAGTGCCCCGGTCAGGGTCTCGCTGACCACATGCCGCCGCAAGACAAATTGGGAGGCATTCCAGGACGCCCTCCAAGCAGACTTTCCCACCAGGCCGATTGCAACGGCCGAAGACGTAGAGGAGGCAGCCTCCGACATGACCAGCCGCATCCAGGAAGCCCTTATCTCCAACACCAGAGAACTCGCAGCCGGCGCGAAACCCGATCCGCTACCGCCGGCTCTCAAGAACCTGGTGGAGGAGAAGCGCGCAGTCCGAAGACAATGGATGCGGACGAGATGCCCCCTCCTAAAATCACGTCTCAATCGCCTGGTGGAAGACGTCAAAGACGCCCTGAACGAGCACGCAGCCAAATCGTGGGAGAATCACCTGCAGACTGTGGGCGATGGTATCCCCTCTCTCCATCGCCTATGCCGTCAGCTCTCGCGAGAGCCCCAACCAACCAGGCCACTGTTGGGTCCTGACGGCCTCCCACGATTTCGTGCGAAAGACCGCGCGGACATCCTTGTGGACCACCTGGAGCGCCAGTTCACGCCGAACCCCGTGACCGACCAGGAGCACAACCGGAGGGTCACCGATCGAGTGCGGGAACTTCTCACACAGCCGCTCGAACCGACGGAAGACCCGGTGGTCTTCTCTCCCGGCGAGGTGCAGCGAATGCTGCCGAAACTGAAGCCAAGGAAAGCCCCGGGCGCAGACCAAATCACCAATGAGGCGCTGCGCCATCTCCCGCCGCGAGCTATCGCGGCGACCACGCGCCTCTTCAATGGCATACTGCGCTCGGGTCACTTTCCTTCTACATGGAAGAACGCCAAAACGATTATGCTGCCCAAGCCGGGAAAAGATCACCGAAGACCCAACGGATTCCGGCCGATCGCGCTGCTGAGCAAGTTCTCGCAGCTCTTCGAGCGCCTGTTCCTCCGGCGACTGCTCCCTTACGTCGAGCCACGACAGGAACAATTCGGGTTTCGGCCCGAACATTCCACGACGCTCCAGGTCGCAAGACTGCTCCACAAGATGTCCGAGAGCCACAATAAAAAGGAATACGTGGCTGCCGTATTCCTGGATATGGAAATGGCCTTCGACAGGGTATGGCACGAGGGGCTGCTGTACAAGCTGTCGGAGGCCCAAGTGCCACCAAGAATGGTCAGGGTCTTGGCCTCCTTCCTCACGGATCGCCGAGTCCATGTCGCAGTAGAAGACGCCGTCTCCTCCGTGCGCCCTGTGCGCGCGGGGGTTCCACAAGGAAGCTGTCTGTCCCCGGCCTGCTACGCCGCGTTCACCGACGACATCCCTGCCGTCGGCCAGGTGGAGCTAGCGCTGTACGCTGACGATGCGGCGTACTACGCGTCGTCCATGCGCCCGCTGTACGCCGCCAAGAGGCTGCAGCCCACACTTGAGGCTCTGCCGGGCTGGCTCTCCAAATGGAGGCTCTCGGTGAACGTCGGCAAGACCCAAGCAATCCTGACGGGGACAAGACCCCACCCGCCTCCACTGCGACTGCTCGGCGAACCGGTGCCGTGGCGGCCACACGTTAAATACCTGGGAGTTACCATTGACCGGCGTCTCACGTTCAAGAAGCACGTGGGAGACGTCGTCGCGAACACCAAGGCAGCGAGAGGGAAGCTCTACGGAGTCCTCTCCTCCAGCCTCCCCCTGAGGACGAAGCTCGGGGTCTACCGAGCTTACATCAGATCCCGCCTCACGTACGCGGCCCCGGCGTGGTACGCCTACTGCTCTGAGACCAACAGAAGAAAACTCAGAGCGCAAGAGAACCTCAGTCTCAGAGCAGTCGTCGGTGCCCCGCGGTACGTGAGGAACTCGACGATACTCAGGGACCTGAAGTGGGAGGGCCTTGACGACTTTGTGGCCAGGCTGGCCACGAAGATGTTCGAGAGGGCGGACGCATCAGCACATGAACACCTGCGCGGCATCGCGCCACTCCACGCCCGCCCTCCGGACCGTCGCGTGAAGCCCTCACCTCGCTGCCTTGCGGCAGACGTCGTCGCCCAGTGATGACGCCGCCGCCGATGGGAACTCCCAGAAGACAGAAGAAGAAGAGGATCCAGGCCGCCACGGCCGCTCCATTGACCTGCCTACAGCCGTAGGCAGCGAAGAAGCCAATGAAGAGGGTAAAAAGACCCTGACCATTCGCTCCAATTCCTACACAAGGAGTTTGGGAAGACTACACGATCGAATTCGGATCACTTCAGTTCGGTCGGTACCCGCGTGCGGTCGTGTGTACGTACTTGGTGTGTTTTGTAATCGTTCTTCCGTTGATACTTTCTACGAACAAGGATGGCTCGTACTAAGCAGACGGCCCGTAAATCGACCGGAGGTAAAGCTCCGCGTAAACAGCTCGCCACTAAGGCGGCTCGTAAGAGCGCGCCCGCAACCGGCGGTGTCAAGAAGCCGCATCGCTACAGGCCCGGAACAGTTGCACTCCGTGAGATCCGTCGTTACCAGAAGAGTACTGAGCTTCTGATCCGCAAGTTGCCGTTCCAGCGTCTCGTACGTGAAATCGCTCAGGACTTCAAGACCGATCTCAGATTCCAGAGTTCGGCAGTGATGGCTCTCCAGGAAGCGAGCGAGGCGTATCTGGTGGGCCTCTTCGAGGACACCAACCTGTGCGCCATTCACGCGAAACGCGTCACCATCATGCCCAAGGACATCCAGTTGGCGCGCAGGATCAGAGGAGAACGCGCTTAAGCGTGTAGAGGAGTCTGGTGGTGATTCCCGTTGTTGTGTGTCCGATCTCGTCATGTTCATGACCATTACATGATCATGATCGCAACGTGACACTAGAAATGGAACGTCGCCGCTCGCATTTACAAACGGCCCTTTTCAGGGCCACACACGATTCAAACTGATACATGTTTCTTGGTACGATGAGTTAGTTCCCACCACCACCTACCTGCGTAATTAATGAACATATATTATTATCATGTAACTACTTCCTTACCACCACATACACGCAGCAACATATTGTTATGTATGTAAAAAAAAAAAAAAAAAAACAAATAAAAACATACAAAATCTTTATAATACCTAACCTACTGTTGCGACTGCGAATGAAAGCTAGTATGGAATAATAATAATGTGCGTGTACGTATTTATTTATTATTATTATTTTTTTTTTTTTTTGTTTTTCTTTTTATTTAATATTCTCGTATATTATTATTATTTTTTTTTTTTTTTTTTTTTTTATTAACGCGCGCTCGTTCTTCTATTGGTTGGCCGTTGAGAGGCCCCCCTCGCCTCCCCACCCCTACCCCCTCCTTCGCGTTGCTAGTGTATATAAAAGTAGAAAATCAAACCCGAAAATTTACCATTCGTCGACAAGTCGTGTTTGCGCGTGCGCGTCTTTGTGTTTAACAATCTCATCGAATCAATCTACAACAAGATGACCGGTCGCGGTAAAGGAGGCAAAGGTCTTGGAAAGGGAGGAGCTAAACGCCACAGGAAGGTGCTCCGTGATAACATCCAGGGTATCACCAAACCGGCCATCCGTCGTTTGGCTCGCAGAGGCGGCGTCAAGCGTATCTCCGGTCTGATATACGAAGAGACCCGCGGTGTTCTCAAGGTGTTCCTCGAGAACGTCATCCGCGACGCTGTCACTTACACCGAGCACGCCAAGAGGAAGACCGTCACCGCCATGGACGTGGTCTACGCTCTGAAGCGCCAGGGACGTACGTTGTACGGTTTCGGCGGTTAAGGTGTGCCGTGTGCGTGTCTCGTGTTTCTCGCTCGCTCGATCTCTGCAAGCGAGTAAACAAACGAAACAAACAATTAAACAAAAAGGCCCTTTTCAGGGCCGCAAAAGTATCGTTGAATTTGTTGTTGTTAAAACCGTTTCTGATGTCACTTATCGTGTCGACCGTTCATTATGCATGCATGCATGCATGCAGCACACACACACACACACACACACACACACACACACACACACACACACACACACACACACACACACACACACACTCACACTTGACTCTTCTCTCTTTATCTTTTTTTTTTTCAACAAAACAAACACAATTTTCGCACGTCCAGTCACTTCCAAGACGTAAAAACTTTGTTAAATTTGACTTCACACCCGACACTGGCCACCTCCTCACGTTACTTAATATTATGATATTGTCTCCTCAGTAATCTGGATCCATCCATCCATCCATCCATCCATCTCCCGCCGCCGACGACACTCTATACACTGACTGACTGACTGACCTAATAAAAATATTGCAACTGCCACTGCCACTGCACACACCGCACACATCAATTAGTAGGTAGTATGTAGACGATATTACGACGCACATAATGCACTAGTTAGGTAGGTAGGTAGGTAGGTACTCGTTACAACAACAAAAACAAAAAAAAAAAACACTCCGCATCCCCGCATTCTTTTCTCTCGCCCGACTGCCCGACTATTATTTATTTATTATCATATAATAATTACACAAATATAATAATAATTACATGCTTTTACATCGAGAAAGAGACTAGACGCTCGCTCTCCGAGAGCTCGCACTTTGCGTGTTTTACCAACGTGGACTTGACAAGCTTCAAAATTGTCAAATATAATATTTATACATATGAAATATTAACAAGGGTGAACAATGATATCTTAGCTTTTTATCTGGGGACACTAATTGCGTACATTATTAGGTTTTATAATGAAAAACAACTTTTGAACATGACCCGAGCTCTGGTCCGATATATTACTGTGAAAATAAACGTCTATAACTCGGGATCACTATTCATCGGTGTGATTAAAATCACACGTGCACGTGGATAAACTCAATAATATACATTATACGTGTTCAATGTGCCTTCATAGCGCATTATTATTATGGAAAATTAATATTTTCCGAACTTAGTTAGTGAAAAGTTGGAAGCTCTCGTATGAGAAAACGTTTCGCGGCACACCGGTTCTCGTTACGGTATTACTCGATGCGAACGAAATGTTCGCACGCGCCCGTCGAGTCGACTTTAACAACACTGTTCATTTAACAATTCCCGTGTTTGTTTGTTTGCGCGTGTGTGTTAAGTGAAATAAATAAATATTAACAATATGGCAGACACAGCTGTAGCTTCCGAGGCACCGGCACCGGCTACGCCGGCGAAGAAGCAGCCTAAGGCGTCTGCCGCGGCGGGCGGTGTCAAGAAGGCGAAAGCCAAACCGACCCACCCGAAGACATCGGAGATGGTCAACAGCGCCATCAAGGAGTTGAAGGAGAGGAGCGGATCGTCCCTGCAGGCCATTAAGAAATACATAGCGGCCCAATACAAAGTCGACGCCGAGAAATTGGCACCGTTCATAAGGAAATATTTGAAGAGCGCCGTCGAATCCGGAGCACTGATCCAGACCAAGGGCAAAGGTGCGTCGGGATCGTTCAAATTGGAATCCAAATCGTCATCGTCCAAGAAACCGGCCGGCGGTGCGGCGGGCACCAAGAGGTCCGCGTCCGCGGCCGGCGCCAAATCGAAGAAGGGATCCGCCGCGTCCGCGTCCGCCTCCAAGGCGAAGAAGGCCGCCTCCGCCGGCGGCGGTGCGTCTTCGTCGCCGTCGAAGGCTGCCGGCGGCAAGGCGGCCTCGTCCGCCGCCACCGCTAAGGACAAGAAGGCTGCGGCCGCGGCCAAGAAGAAGCCAGCGGCGGCCAAGAAGGCCGCGACGGCCGCGCCCGCGAGGGCCAAGGCCGCTGCCGCGCCGAAGGCGAAGAAAACTGCCAAACCCCCTACGAAGAAACCGAAAGCGCCCAAGCCGAAGAAGGCCGCCACAACACCCAAGAAGCCCGCAGCAAAGAAAGCGGCCGCGTCAAAGAAGTAAATCCCTACCTGTGTATGTACCTGGTACATACCGCCGCTCTCTTTATCTCTCCGCCGTTTGTTTACTGCTAGTTGCTTGCTTGCTTGCAGAAACAACAACAACTACCACGAAGACGGACGTCGTCGAAGAAGAAGAGATCGGGGTGGGTGGGAAAAAGCGTGCACCGTTGTGTGCGCGTGCCGTGCCGCGCCCATGGTGCCCTTTAGCGCCGAACAAAAAGCCCTTTTCAGGGCTAACATATGGTTCAATGTGTATGTTTCTTTGTACAACAACAATAATAACACATGTCTGTGTGTGTTGTGTCGTCGACCTACCTTGTGAGACAGGAGTGTAAGTATCGCTTCTTACGTAAGTATTGATGAAGAAGAAGAGAGAGAGTGTTAAATAAAAAAAATAAATAAAAATATACAAACGCATGAACATTCAGATATATATTTCATTACCTGACTGTGTTATTAGCTAGCTAGCTCATGATATGTATAATATAACGTAACGTAATAGTGAGTAAGGAAAGAAAAAAAAAAAGTAAATATGTAAATAAAAATAGGTAGACATTGTCCGTTAGTTCGTTCGTTCACATCCCCACCACTCGATGTTGGTAACTTCGTTCATTGTACGATAAAGATCAACGCACGGGTGTATATAATAAAAGCATACCCCGTCCGCGTACGCTCATTTTAACGTCGTCGTCCGTTGTCACAACAACGTTTGTTTGTTTGTTTACTAACTGTACCAATTCAATCTTCGAAAAATGTCTGGACGCGGTAAAGGTGGAAAAGTGAAGGGGAAGGCAAAGTCGCGTTCCAATCGTGCCGGTCTCCAGTTTCCCGTGGGCCGTATTCACAGGCTGCTACGCAAGGGCAACTACGCCGAACGCGTCGGTGCCGGCGCTCCGGTTTACCTCGCCGCCGTGATGGAATACCTGGCCGCCGAAGTGCTCGAGTTGGCCGGCAACGCCGCCAGAGACAACAAGAAGACCAGGATCATACCTAGACATCTTCAATTGGCCATCCGCAATGACGAAGAATTGAACAAACTGCTCTCCGGTGTGACCATCGCTCAGGGCGGTGTACTGCCCAACATCCAGGCGGTGCTTTTGCCCAAGAAGACCGAGAAGAAGGCGTAAGTCGTCCACTTTCGTTCGTTCGTTCGTTCCTCTATTTTGTTGTTGTTTTTATTGTATGTATTTTGTATTGTACACACACACCTATGTTGTCGTTCACCTAAGGTGCGACTCCATAATTGTAGTGCGTGTACATACACACACATATACGTACTTGCTCAACAACAATCTGAGGCCCGATATGGATGGATGGATGGACTCTTACGTGGTCGCCGGGTGCGTCGACTTGCTAACTCGGAATAAAAAGACAAAAAGGCCCTTTTCAGGGCCACAATATGATTCTTATGCGTTAAAAACAGTTTCACTTTTGATAAACCAAAGTCAACAAAGCTAATCATTCTAAAACACAACGTACGATTCACTTACTTACTCAGTTGCTGGCTCAGCAAGAATAAATAAACGGGCTTTACACGAGTCTGCCTGTCAAAAATACTTTGTCAAGTCTTATCTACCTCTACCTAGTTCGCTACCTACCTATTACATATTATGCAAACCTAACCTAACCTAACGTAACAAGGGATAACCTAAACTAGGTATCACCTACCTACCTACCTATTTTTTTTTTTTTTTACCTACCCCCTTTTTTTTTTTTTTTTTTTTTACCTATCTTTATCTCACTTTCTTTGCACTATTGGCGGAGGGGAGGGGAAGGGAGAGGGGGGAGGGGAATGATTCGAGGCGTGCCCGACGCGACTACGCCGACTTTCCTATTGGCCGATATACGCTGTGACCATTACACTGTTTGACTGCAGACGACGGACATATAGTCAAAATTTATCAAAAATTCGGGCACCACACGAGACATCTCGGTTTCTAGATCTCGCGCTAGTGACGTTACGCACGCATTTTATAACAAAGAAAAATGCCGCCCAAGACCAGTGGCAAGGCCGCCAAGAAATCTGGCAAAGCCCAGAAGAACATCTCCAAGACTGACAAAAAGAAGAAGAAGCACAAGAGGAAGGAGAGCTACGCCATCTACATTTACAAAGTGCTGAAGCAGGTGCACCCGGACACCGGTATATCCAGCAAGGCGATGTCCATCATGAACTCGTTCGTGAACGACATCTTCGAGCGAATCGCCGCCGAGGCTTCCCGCCTGGCCCACTACAACAAGAGGTCAACGATCACATCGAGGGAGGTGCAGACTTCCGTGAGGCTTCTCCTGCCCGGTGAGCTCGCCAAGCACGCCGTCAGTGAAGGCACCAAGGCGGTCACCAAGTACACCAGCTCCAAGTAGATGATTTATATATAGTGTGTGTGTGTGTGTGTGTTTGCTAACGTGTGTCCGTCGAAGTGTTTTGTTTTGTTTGCTCCTACACATCACCTACCCCTTCACGGTTGGGTCAGGTAGTGGATGGGATCGGACGGGCGAAATATCGAATGGATGCAGAATGGCAGCACAGCATATACGCACGCACGCGCGCACGCACACGCGTGTATAATATACCTACATCCAAAAGGCCCTTTTCAGGGCCACAACATTTGTCATAATTTACTGAATGTTTCTTCTCGACTTAATACGTCGTACCAACCTCAGACTTATAATTCGGAGTAATAATAATAATAATAAAGTAAACACGCATGATATCATGATATCGAACAACAAATGTTTGTTGTTGATAAAAATATATATACGTAAATATTACAATTGTTCGCTGTGTCCACCCCGCAAAGGAAAATATTATTATTCTAAATAATACTACATAATTATTTCGTAAAATACTACACACGCACGACTGAGAGAGAGGGAGACAGGAGAGGGGGGGGGGGGGGGGGGGAGGAGAGGGGGGGGGGGTTCACCATATTACCCTTACCATAGTACCATTCGGTAGTATACTACCAGTCGATGCTACGTGTTCGTATAAAACGCGCTAGAATCTGTTAATTCGGATCACTTCAGTTCGGTCGGTACCCGCGTGCGGTCGTGTGTACGTACTTGGTGTGTTTTGTAATCGTTCTTCCGTTGATACTTTCTACGAACAAGGATGGCTCGTACTAAGCAGACGGCCCGTAAATCGACCGGAGGTAAAGCTCCGCGTAAACAGCTCGCCACAAAGGCGGCTCGTAAGAGCGCGCCCGCAACCGGCGGTGTCAAGAAGCCGCATCGCTACAGGCCCGGAACAGTTGCACTCCGTGAGATCCGTCGTTACCAGAAGAGTACCGAGCTTCTGATCCGCAAGTTGCCGTTCCAGCGTCTCGTACGTGAAATCGCTCAGGACTTCAAGACCGATCTCAGATTCCAGAGTTCGGCAGTGATGGCTCTCCAGGAAGCGAGCGAGGCGTATCTGGTGGGCCTCTTCGAGGACACCAACCTGTGCGCCATTCACGCGAAACGCGTCACCATCATGCCCAAGGACATCCAGTTGGCGCGCAGGATCAGAGGAGAACGCGCTTAAGCGTGTAGAGGAGTCTGGTGGTGATTCCCGTTGTTGTGTGTCCGATCTCGTCATGTTCATGACCATTACATGATCATGATCGCAACGTGACACTAGAACTGGAACGTCGCCGCTCGCATTTACAAACGGCCCTTTTCAGGGCCACACACGATTCAAACTGATACATGTTTCTTGGTACGATGAGTTAGTTCCCACCACCACCTACCTGCGTAATTAATGAACATATATTATTATCATGTAACTACTTCCTTACCACCACATACACGCAGCGACATATTGTTATGTATGTAAAAAAAAAAAAAAAAACAAATAAAAACATACAAAATCTTTATCGTTATCCTAACCTACTGTTGCGACTGCGAATGAAAGCTAGTATGGAATAATAATAATGTGCGTGTACGTATTTATTTATTATTATTATTATTATTTTTTTTTTTTTTGTTTTTCTTTTTATTTAATATTCTCGTATATTATTATTATTTTTTTTTTTTTTTTTTTATTAACGCGCGCTCGTTCTTCTATTGGTTGGCCGTTGAGAGGCCCCCCTCGCCTCCCCACCCCTACCCCCTCCTTCGCGTTGCTAGTGTATATAAAAGTAGAAAATCAAACCCGAAAATTTACCATTCGTCGACAAGTCGTGTTTGCGCGTGCGCGTCTTTGTGTTTAACAATCTCATCGAATCAATCTACAACAAGATGACCGGTCGCGGTAAAGGAGGCAAAGGTCTTGGAAAGGGAGGAGCTAAACGCCACAGGAAGGTGCTCCGTGATAACATCCAGGGTATCACCAAACCGGCCATCCGTCGTTTGGCTCGCAGAGGCGGCGTCAAGCGTATCTCCGGTCTGATATACGAAGAGACCCGCGGTGTTCTCAAGGTGTTCCTCGAGAACGTCATCCGCGACGCTGTCACTTACACCGAGCACGCCAAGAGGAAGACCGTCACCGCCATGGACGTGGTCTACGCTCTGAAGCGCCAGGGACGTACGTTGTACGGTTTCGGCGGTTAAGGTGTGCCGTGTGCGTGTCTCGTGTTTCTCGCTCGCTCGATCTCTGCAAGCGAGTAAACAAACGAAACAAACAATTAAACAAAAAGGCCCTTTTCAGGGCCGCAAAAGTATCGTTGAATTTGTTGTTGTTAAAACCGTTTCTGATGTCACTTATCGTGTCGACCGTTCATTATGCATGCATGCATGCATGCAGCACACACACACACACACACACACACACACACACACACACACACACACACACACACACACACACACACACACACACACACACTCACACTTGACTCTTCTCTCTTTATCTTTTTTTTTTTCAACAAAACAAACACAATTTTCGCACGTCCAGTCACTTCCAAGACGTAAAAACTTTGTTAAATTTGACTTCACACCCGACACTGGCCACCTCCTCACGTTACTTAATATTATGATATTGTCTCCTCAGTAATCTGGATCCATCCATCCATCCATCCATCCATCTCCCGCCGCCGACGACACTCTATACACTGACTGACTGACTGACCTAATAAAAATATTGCAACTGCCACTGCCACTGCACACACCGCACATCAATTAGTAGGTAGTATGTAGACGATATTACGACGCACATAATGCACTAGTTAGGTAGGTAGGTAGGTAGGTACTCGTTACAACAACAAAAACAAAAAAAAAAAACACTCCGCATCCCCGCATTCTTTTCTCTCGCCCGACTGCCCGACTATTATTTATTTATTATCATATAATAATTACACAAATATAATAATAATTACATGCTTTTACATCGAGAAAGAGACTAGACGCTCGCTCTCCGAGAGCTCGCACTTTGCGTGTTTTACCAACGTGGACTTGACAAGCTTCAAAATTGTCAAATATAATATTTATACATATGAAATATTAACAAGGGTGAACAATGATATCTTAGCTTTTTATCTGGGGACACTAATTGCGTACATTATTAGGTTTTATAATGAAAAACAACTTTTGAACATGACCCGAGCTCTGGTCCGATATATTACTGTGAAAATAAACGTCTATAACTCGGGATCACTATTCATCGGTGTGATTAAAATCACACGTGCACGTGGATAAACTCAATAATATACATTATACGTGTTCAATGTGCCTTCATAGCGCATTATTATTATGGAAAATTAATATTTTCCGAACTTAGTTAGTGAAAAGTTGGAAGCTCTCGTATGAGAAAACGTTTCGCGGCACACCGGTTCTCGTTACGGTATTACTCGATGCGAACGAAATGTTCGCACGCGCCCGTCGAGTCGACTTTAACAACACTGTTCATTTAACAATTCCCGTGTTTGTTTGTTTGCGCGTGTGTGTTAAGTGAAATAAATAAATATTAACAATATGGCAGACACAGCTGTAGCTTCCGAGGCACCGGCACCGGCTACGCCGGCGAAGAAGCAGCCTAAGGCGTCTGCCGCGGCGGGCGGTGTCAAGAAGGCGAAAGCCAAACCGACCCACCCGAAGACATCGGAGATGGTCAACAGCGCCATCAAGGAGTTGAAGGAGAGGAGCGGATCGTCCCTGCAGGCCATTAAGAAATACATAGCGGCCCAATACAAAGTCGACGCCGAGAAATTGGCACCGTTCATAAGGAAATATTTGAAGAGCGCCGTCGAATCCGGAGCACTGATCCAGACCAAGGGCAAAGGTGCGTCGGGATCGTTCAAATTGGAATCCAAATCGTCATCGTCCAAGAAACCGGCCGGCGGTGCGGCGGGCACCAAGAGGTCCGCGTCCGCGGCCGGCGCCAAATCGAAGAAGGGATCCGCCGCGTCCGCGTCCGCCTCCAAGGCGAAGAAGGCCGCCTCCGCCGGCGGCGGTGCGTCTTCGTCGCCGTCGAAGGCTGCCGGCGGCAAGGCGGCCTCGTCCGCCGCCACCGCTAAGGACAAGAAGGCTGCGGCCGCGGCCAAGAAGAAGCCAGCGGCGGCCAAGAAGGCCGCGACGGCCGCGCCCGCGAGGGCCAAGGCCGCTGCCGCGCCGAAGGCGAAGAAAACTGCCAAACCCCCTACGAAGAAACCGAAAGCGCCCAAGCCGAAGAAGGCCGCCACAACACCCAAGAAGCCCGCAGCAAAGAAAGCGGCCGCGTCAAAGAAGTAAATCCCTACCTGTGTATGTACCTGGTACATACCGCCGCTCTCTTTATCTCTCCGCCGTTTGTTTACTGCTAGTTGCTTGCTTGCTTGCAGAAACAACAACAACTACCACGAAGACGGACGTCGTCGAAGAAGAAGAGATCGGGGTGGGTGGGAAAAAGCGTGCACCGTTGTGTGCGCGTGCCGTGCCGCGCCCATGGTGCCCTTTAGCGCCGAACAAAAAGCCCTTTTCAGGGCTAACATATGGTTCAATGTGTATGTTTCTTTGTACAACAACAATAATAACACATGTCTGTGTGTGTTGTGTCGTCGACCTACCTTGTGAGACAGGAGTGTAAGTATCGCTTCTTACGTAAGTATTGATGAAGAAGAAGAGAGAGAGTGTTAAATAAAAAAAATAAATAAAAATATACAAACGCATGAACATTCAGATATATATTTCATTACCTGACTGTGTTATTAGCTAGCTAGCTCATGATATGTATAATATAACGTAACGTAATAGTGAGTAAGGAAAGAAAAAAAAAAAGTAAATATGTAAATAAAAATAGGTAGACATTGTCCGTTAGTTCGTTCGTTCACATCCCCACCACTCGATGTTGGTAACTTCGTTCATTGTACGATAAAGATCAACGCACGGGTGTATATAATAAAAGCATACCCCGTCCGCGTACGCTCATTTTAACGTCGTCGTCCGTTGTCACAACAACGTTTGTTTGTTTGTTTACTAACTGTACCAATTCAATCTTCGAAAAATGTCTGGACGCGGTAAAGGTGGAAAAGTGAAGGGGAAGGCAAAGTCGCGTTCCAATCGTGCCGGTCTCCAGTTTCCCGTGGGCCGTATTCACAGGCTGCTACGCAAGGGCAACTACGCCGAACGCGTCGGTGCCGGCGCTCCGGTTTACCTCGCCGCCGTGATGGAATACCTGGCCGCCGAAGTGCTCGAGTTGGCCGGCAACGCCGCCAGAGACAACAAGAAGACCAGGATCATACCTAGACATCTTCAATTGGCCATCCGCAATGACGAAGAATTGAACAAACTGCTCTCCGGTGTGACCATCGCTCAGGGCGGTGTACTGCCCAACATCCAGGCGGTGCTTTTGCCCAAGAAGACCGAGAAGAAGGCGTAAGTCGTCCACTTTCGTTCGTTCGTTCGTTCCTCTATTTTGTTGTTGTTTTTATTGTATGTATTTTGTATTGTACACACACACCTATGTTGTCGTTCACCTAAGGTGCGACTCCATAATTGTAGTGCGTGTACATACACACACATATACGTACTTGCTCAACAACAATCTGAGGCCCGATATGGATGGATGGATGGACTCTTACGTGGTCGCCGGGTGCGTCGACTTGCTAACTCGGAATAAAAAGACAAAAAGGCCCTTTTCAGGGCCACAATATGATTCTTATGCGTTAAAAACAGTTTCACTTTTGATAAACCAAAGTCAACAAAGCTAATCATTCTAAAACACAACGTACGATTCACTTACTTACTCAGTTGCTGGCTCAGCAAGAATAAATAAACGGGCTTTACACGAGTCTGCCTGTCAAAAATACTTTGTCAAGTCTTATCTACCTCTACCTAGTTCGCTACCTACCTATTACATATTATGCAAACCTAACCTAACCTAACGTAACAAGGGATAACCTAAACTAGGTATCACCTACCTACCTACCTATTTTTTTTTTTTTTTACCTACCCCCTTTTTTTTTTTTTTTTTTTTTACCTATCTTTATCTCACTTTCTTTGCACTATTGGCGGAGGGGAGGGGAAGGGAGAGGGGGGAGGGGAATGATTCGAGGCGTGCCCGACGCGACTACGCCGACTTTCCTATTGGCCGATATACGCTGTGACCATTACACTGTTTGACTGCAGACGACGGACATATAGTCAAAATTTATCAAAAATTCGGGCACCACACGAGACATCTCGGTTTCTAGATCTCGCGCTAGTGACGTTACGCACGCATTTTATAACAAAGAAAAATGCCGCCCAAGACCAGTGGCAAGGCCGCCAAGAAATCTGGCAAAGCCCAGAAGAACATCTCCAAGACTGACAAAAAGAAGAAGAAGCACAAGAGGAAGGAGAGCTACGCCATCTACATTTACAAAGTGCTGAAGCAGGTGCACCCGGACACCGGTATATCCAGCAAGGCGATGTCCATCATGAACTCGTTCGTGAACGACATCTTCGAGCGAATCGCCGCCGAGGCTTCCCGCCTGGCCCACTACAACAAGAGGTCAACGATCACATCGAGGGAGGTGCAGACTTCCGTGAGGCTTCTCCTGCCCGGTGAGCTCGCCAAGCACGCCGTCAGTGAAGGCACCAAGGCGGTCACCAAGTACACCAGCTCCAAGTAGATGATTTATATATAGTGTGTGTGTGTGTGTGTGTTTGCTAACGTGTGTCCGTCGAAGTGTTTTGTTTTGTTTGCTCCTACACATCACCTACCCCTTCACGGTTGGGTCAGGTAGTGGATGGGATCGGACGGGCGAAATATCGAATGGATGCAGAATGGCAGCACAGCATATACGCACGCACACGCGTGTATAATATACCTACATCCAAAAGGCCCTTTTCAGGGCCACAACATTTGTCATAATTTACTGAATGTTTCTTCTCGACTTAATACGTCGTACCAACCTCAGACTTATAATTCGGAGTAATAATAATAATAATAAAGTAAACACGCATGATATCATGATATCGAACAACAAATGTTTGTTGTTGATAAAAATATATATACGTAAATATTACAATTGTTCGCTGTGTCCACCCCGCAAAGGAAAATATTATTATTCTAAATAATACTACATAATTATTTCGTAAAATACTACACACGCACGACTGAGAGAGAGGGAGACAGGAGAGGGGGGGGGGGGGGGGGGGGGAGGAGAGGGGGGGGGGGTTCACCATATTACCCTTACCATAGTACCATTCGGTAGTATACTACCAGTCGATGCTACGTGTTCGTATAAAACGCGCTAGAATCTGTTAATTCGGATCACTTCAGTTCGGTCGGTACCCGCGTGCGGTCGTGTGTACGTACTTGGTGTGTTTTGTAATCGTTCTTCCGTTGATACTTTCTACGAACAAGGATGGCTCGTACTAAGCAGACGGCCCGTAAATCGACCGGAGGTAAAGCTCCGCGTAAACAGCTCGCCACTAAGGCGGCTCGTAAGAGCGCGCCCGCAACCGGCGGTGTCAAGAAGCCGCATCGCTACAGGCCCGGAACAGTTGCACTCCGTGAGATCCGTCGTTACCAGAAGAGTACTGAGCTTCTGATCCGCAAGTTGCCGTTCCAGCGTCTCGTACGTGAAATCGCTCAGGACTTCAAGACCGATCTCAGATTCCAGAGTTCGGCAGTGATGGCTCTCCAGGAAGCGAGCGAGGCGTATCTGGTGGGCCTCTTCGAGGACACCAACCTGTGCGCCATTCACGCGAAACGCGTCACCATCATGCCCAAGGACATCCAGTTGGCGCGCAGGATCAGAGGAGAACGCGCTTAAGCGTGTAGAGGAGTCTGGTGGTGATTCCCGTTGTTGTGTGTCCGATCTCGTCATGTTCATGACCATTACATGATCATGATCGCAACGTGACACTAGAAATGGAACGTCGCCGCTCGCATTTACAAACGGCCCTTTTCAGGGCCACACACGATTCAAACTGATACATGTTTCTTGGTACGATGAGTTAGTTCCCACCACCACCTACCTGCGTAATTAATGAACATATATTATTATCATGTAACTACTTCCTTACCACCACATACACGCAGCAACATATTGTTATGTATGTAAAAAAAAAAAAAAAAAAACAAATAAAAACATACAAAATCTTTATAATACCTAACCTACTGTTGCGACTGCGAATGAAAGCTAGTATGGAATAATAATAATGTGCGTGTACGTATTTATTTATTATTATTATTTTTTTTTTTTTTTGTTTTTCTTTTTATTTAATATTCTCGTATATTATTATTATTTTTTTTTTTTTTTTTTTTTTTATTAACGCGCGCTCGTTCTTCTATTGGTTGGCCGTTGAGAGGCCCCCCTCGCCTCCCCACCCCTACCCCCTCCTTCGCGTTGCTAGTGTATATAAAAGTAGAAAATCAAACCCGAAAATTTACCATTCGTCGACAAGTCGTGTTTGCGCGTGCGCGTCTTTGTGTTTAACAATCTCATCGAATCAATCTACAACAAGATGACCGGTCGCGGTAAAGGAGGCAAAGGTCTTGGAAAGGGAGGAGCTAAACGCCACAGGAAGGTGCTCCGTGATAACATCCAGGGTATCACCAAACCGGCCATCCGTCGTTTGGCTCGCAGAGGCGGCGTCAAGCGTATCTCCGGTCTGATATACGAAGAGACCCGCGGTGTTCTCAAGGTGTTCCTCGAGAACGTCATCCGCGACGCTGTCACTTACACCGAGCACGCCAAGAGGAAGACCGTCACCGCCATGGACGTGGTCTACGCTCTGAAGCGCCAGGGACGTACGTTGTACGGTTTCGGCGGTTAAGGTGTGCCGTGTGCGTGTCTCGTGTTTCTCGCTCGCTCGATCTCTGCAAGCGAGTAAACAAACGAAACAAACAATTAAACAAAAAGGCCCTTTTCAGGGCCGCAAAAGTATCGTTGAATTTGTTGTTGTTAAAACCGTTTCTGATGTCACTTATCGTGTCGACCGTTCATTATGCATGCATGCATGCATGCAGCACACACACACACACACACACACACACACACACACACACACACACACACACACACACACACACACACACACACACACTCACACTTGACTCTTCTCTCTTTATCTTTTTTTTTTTCAACAAAACAAACACAATTTTCGCACGTCCAGTCACTTCCAAGACGTAAAAACTTTGTTAAATTTGACTTCACACCCGACACTGGCCACCTCCTCACGTTACTTAATATTATGATATTGTCTCCTCAGTAATCTGGATCCATCCATCCATCCATCCATCCATCTCCCGCCGCCGACGACACTCTATACACTGACTGACTGACTGACCTAATAAAAATATTGCAACTGCCACTGCCACTGCACACACCGCACATCAATTAGTAGGTAGTATGTAGACGATATTACGACGCACATAATGCACTAGTTAGGTAGGTAGGTAGGTAGGTACTCGTTACAACAACAAAAACAAAAAAAAAAAACACTCCGCATCCCCGCATTCTTTTCTCTCGCCCGACTGCCCGACTATTATTTATTTATTATCATATAATAATTACACAAATATAATAATAATTACATGCTTTTACATCGAGAAAGAGACTAGACGCTCGCTCTCCGAGAGCTCGCACTTTGCGTGTTTTACCAACGTGGACTTGACAAGCTTCAAAATTGTCAAATATAATATTTATACATATGAAATATTAACAAGGGTGAACAATGATATCTTAGCTTTTTATCTGGGGACACTAATTGCGTACATTATTAGGTTTTATAATGAAAAACAACTTTTGAACATGACCCGAGCTCTGGTCCGATATATTACTGTGAAAATAAACGTCTATAACTCGGGATCACTATTCATCGGTGTGATTAAAATCACACGTGCACGTGGATAAACTCAATAATATACATTATACGTGTTCAATGTGCCTTCATAGCGCATTATTATTATGGAAAATTAATATTTTCCGAACTTAGTTAGTGAAAAGTTGGAAGCTCTCGTATGAGAAAACGTTTCGCGGCACACCGGTTCTCGTTACGGTATTACTCGATGCGAACGAAATGTTCGCACGCGCCCGTCGAGTCGACTTTAACAACACTGTTCATTTAACAATTCCCGTGTTTGTTTGTTTGCGCGTGTGTGTTAAGTGAAATAAATAAATATTAACAATATGGCAGACACAGCTGTAGCTTCCGAGGCACCGGCACCGGCTACGCCGGCGAAGAAGCAGCCTAAGGCGTCTGCCGCGGCGGGCGGTGTCAAGAAGGCGAAAGCCAAACCGACCCACCCGAAGACATCGGAGATGGTCAACAGCGCCATCAAGGAGTTGAAGGAGAGGAGCGGATCGTCCCTGCAGGCCATTAAGAAATACATAGCGGCCCAATACAAAGTCGACGCCGAGAAATTGGCACCGTTCATAAGGAAATATTTGAAGAGCGCCGTCGAATCCGGAGCACTGATCCAGACCAAGGGCAAAGGTGCGTCGGGATCGTTCAAATTGGAATCCAAATCGTCATCGTCCAAGAAACCGGCCGGCGGTGCGGCGGGCACCAAGAGGTCCGCGTCCGCGGCCGGCGCCAAATCGAAGAAGGGATCCGCCGCGTCCGCGTCCGCCTCCAAGGCGAAGAAGGCCGCCTCCGCCGGCGGCGGTGCGTCTTCGTCGCCGTCGAAGGCTGCCGGCGGCAAGGCGGCCTCGTCCGCCGCCACCGCTAAGGACAAGAAGGCTGCGGCCGCGGCCAAGAAGAAGCCAGCGGCGGCCAAGAAGGCCGCGACGGCCGCGCCCGCGAGGGCCAAGGCCGCTGCCGCGCCGAAGGCGAAGAAAACTGCCAAACCCCCTACGAAGAAACCGAAAGCGCCCAAGCCGAAGAAGGCCGCCACAACACCCAAGAAGCCCGCAGCAAAGAAAGCGGCCGCGTCAAAGAAGTAAATCCCTACCTGTGTATGTACCTGGTACATACCGCCGCTCTCTTTATCTCTCCGCCGTTTGTTTACTGCTAGTTGCTTGCTTGCTTGCAGAAACAACAACAACTACCACGAAGACGGACGTCGTCGAAGAAGAAGAGATCGGGGTGGGTGGGAAAAAGCGTGCACCGTTGTGTGCGCGTGCCGTGCCGCGCCCATGGTGCCCTTTAGCGCCGAACAAAAAGCCCTTTTCAGGGCTAACATATGGTTCAATGTGTATGTTTCTTTGTACAACAACAATAATAACACATGTCTGTGTGTGTTGTGTCGTCGACCTACCTTGTGAGACAGGAGTGTAAGTATCGCTTCTTACGTAAGTATTGATGAAGAAGAAGAGAGAGAGTGTTAAATAAAAAAAATAAATAAAAATATACAAACGCATGAACATTCAGATATATATTTCATTACCTGACTGTGTTATTAGCTAGCTAGCTCATGATATGTATAATATAACGTAACGTAATAGTGAGTAAGGAAAGAAAAAAAAAAAGTAAATATGTAAATAAAAATAGGTAGACATTGTCCGTTAGTTCGTTCGTTCACATCCCCACCACTCGATGTTGGTAACTTCGTTCATTGTACGATAAAGATCAACGCACGGGTGTATATAATAAAAGCATACCCCGTCCGCGTACGCTCATTTTAACGTCGTCGTCCGTTGTCACAACAACGTTTGTTTGTTTGTTTACTAACTGTACCAATTCAATCTTCGAAAAATGTCTGGACGCGGTAAAGGTGGAAAAGTGAAGGGGAAGGCAAAGTCGCGTTCCAATCGTGCCGGTCTCCAGTTTCCCGTGGGCCGTATTCACAGGCTGCTACGCAAGGGCAACTACGCCGAACGCGTCGGTGCCGGCGCTCCGGTTTACCTCGCCGCCGTGATGGAATACCTGGCCGCCGAAGTGCTCGAGTTGGCCGGCAACGCCGCCAGAGACAACAAGAAGACCAGGATCATACCTAGACATCTTCAATTGGCCATCCGCAATGACGAAGAATTGAACAAACTGCTCTCCGGTGTGACCATCGCTCAGGGCGGTGTACTGCCCAACATCCAGGCGGTGCTTTTGCCCAAGAAGACCGAGAAGAAGGCGTAAGTCGTCCACTTTCGTTCGTTCGTTCGTTCCTCTATTTTGTTGTTGTTTTTATTGTATGTATTTTGTATTGTACACACACACCTATGTTGTCGTTCACCTAAGGTGCGACTCCATAATTGTAGTGCGTGTACATACACACACATATACGTACTTGCTCAACAACAATCTGAGGCCCGATATGGATGGATGGATGGACTCTTACGTGGTCGCCGGGTGCGTCGACTTGCTAACTCGGAATAAAAAGACAAAAAGGCCCTTTTCAGGGCCACAATATGATTCTTATGCGTTAAAAACAGTTTCACTTTTGATAAACCAAAGTCAACAAAGCTAATCATTCTAAAACACAACGTACGATTCACTTACTTACTCAGTTGCTGGCTCAGCAAGAATAAATAAACGGGCTTTACACGAGTCTGCCTGTCAAAAATACTTTGTCAAGTCTTATCTACCTCTACCTAGTTCGCTACCTACCTATTACATATTATGCAAACCTAACCTAACCTAACGTAACAAGGGATAACCTAAACTAGGTATCACCTACCTACCTACCTATTTTTTTTTTTTTTTACCTACCCCCTTTTTTTTTTTTTTTTTTTTTACCTATCTTTATCTCACTTTCTTTGCACTATTGGCGGAGGGGAGGGGAAGGGAGAGGGGGGAGGGGAATGATTCGAGGCGTGCCCGACGCGACTACGCCGACTTTCCTATTGGCCGATATACGCTGTGACCATTACACTGTTTGACTGCAGACGACGGACATATAGTCAAAATTTATCAAAAATTCGGGCACCACACGAGACATCTCGGTTTCTAGATCTCGCGCTAGTGACGTTACGCACGCATTTTATAACAAAGAAAAATGCCGCCCAAGACCAGTGGCAAGGCCGCCAAGAAATCTGGCAAAGCCCAGAAGAACATCTCCAAGACTGACAAAAAGAAGAAGAAGCACAAGAGGAAGGAGAGCTACGCCATCTACATTTACAAAGTGCTGAAGCAGGTGCACCCGGACACCGGTATATCCAGCAAGGCGATGTCCATCATGAACTCGTTCGTGAACGACATCTTCGAGCGAATCGCCGCCGAGGCTTCCCGCCTGGCCCACTACAACAAGAGGTCAACGATCACATCGAGGGAGGTGCAGACTTCCGTGAGGCTTCTCCTGCCCGGTGAGCTCGCCAAGCACGCCGTCAGTGAAGGCACCAAGGCGGTCACCAAGTACACCAGCTCCAAGTAGATGATTTATATATAGTGTGTGTGTGTGTGTGTGTTTGCTAACGTGTGTCCGTCGAAGTGTTTTGTTTTGTTTGCTCCTACACATCACCTACCCCTTCACGGTTGGGTCAGGTAGTGGATGGGATCGGACGGGCGAAATATCGAATGGATGCAGAATGGCAGCACAGCATATACGCACGCACACGCGTGTATAATATACCTACATCCAAAAGGCCCTTTTCAGGGCCACAACATTTGTCATAATTTACTGAATGTTTCTTCTCGACTTAATACGTCGTACCAACCTCAGACTTATAATTCGGAGTAATAATAATAATAATAAAGTAAACACGCATGATATCATGATATCGAACAACAAATGTTTGTTGTTGATAAAAATATATATACGTAAATATTACAATTGTTCGCTGTGTCCACCCCGCAAAGGAAAATATTATTATTCTAAATAATACTACATAATTATTTCGTAAAATACTACACACGCACGACTGAGAGAGAGGGAGACAGGAGAGGGGGGGGGGGGGGGGGGGGGAGGAGAGGGGGGGGGGGTTCACCATATTACCCTTACCATAGTACCATTCGGTAGTATACTACCAGTCGATGCTACGTGTTCGTATAAAACGCGCTAGAATCTGTTAATTCGGATCACTTCAGTTCGGTCGGTACCCGCGTGCGGTCGTGTGTACGTACTTGGTGTGTTTTGTAATCGTTCTTCCGTTGATACTTTCTACGAACAACAAGGATGGCTCGTACTAAGCAGACGGCCCGTAAATCGACCGGAGGTAAAGCTCCGCGTAAACAGCTCGCCACTAAGGCGGCTCGTAAGAGCGCGCCCGCAACCGGCGGTGTCAAGAAGCCGCATCGCTACAGGCCCGGAACAGTTGCACTCCGTGAGATCCGTCGTTACCAGAAGAGTACCGAGCTTCTGATCCGCAAGTTGCCGTTCCAGCGTCTCGTACGTGAAATCGCTCAGGACTTCAAGACCGATCTCAGATTCCAGAGTTCGGCAGTGATGGCTCTCCAGGAAGCGAGCGAGGCGTATCTGGTGGGCCTCTTCGAGGACACCAACCTGTGCGCCATTCACGCGAAACGCGTCACCATCATGCCCAAGGACATCCAGTTGGCGCGCAGGATCAGAGGAGAACGCGCTTAAGCGTGTAGAGGAGTCTGGTGGTGATTCCCGTTGTTGTGTGTCCGATCTCGTCATGTTCATGACCATTACATGATCATGATCGCAACGTGACACTAGAACTGGAACGTCGCCGCTCGCATTTACAAACGGCCCTTTTCAGGGCCACACACGATTCAAACTGATACATGTTTCTTGGTACGATGAGTTAGTTCCCACCACCACCACCACCTACCTGCGTAATTAATGAACACATATATTATTATCATGTAACTACTTCCTTACCACCACATACACGCAGCAACATATTGTTATGTATGTAAAAAAAAAAAAAAAAAAAAAAAAAAAAACATACAAAATCTTTATAATACCTAACCTACTGTTGCGACTGCGAATGAAAGCTAGTATGGAATAATAATAATGTGCGTGTACGTATTTATTTATTATTATTTTTTTTTTTTTTTTGTTTTTCTTTTTATTTAATATTCTCGTATATTATTATTAATATTTTTTTTTTTTTTTTTTTTATTAACGCGCGCTCGTTCTTCTATTGGTTGGCCGTTGAGGGGCCCCCCTCGCCTCCCCACCCCTACCCCCTCCTTCGCGTTGCTAGTGTATATAAAAGTAGAAAATCAAACCTGAAAATTTACCATTCGTCGACAAGTCGTGTTTGCGCGTGCGCGTCTTTGTGTTTAACAATCTCATCGAATCAATCTACAACAAGATGACCGGTCGCGGTAAAGGAGGCAAAGGTCTTGGAAAGGGAGGAGCTAAACGCCACAGGAAGGTGCTCCGTGATAACATCCAGGGTATCACCAAACCGGCCATCCGTCGTTTGGCTCGCAGAGGCGGCGTCAAGCGTATCTCCGGTCTGATATACGAAGAGACCCGCGGTGTTCTCAAGGTGTTCCTCGAGAACGTCATCCGCGACGCTGTCACTTACACCGAGCACGCCAAGAGGAAGACCG
The DNA here is from genome assembly GCF_032362555.1 of Amyelois transitella. Lineage (NCBI taxonomy): Eukaryota > Metazoa > Arthropoda > Insecta > Lepidoptera > Pyralidae > Amyelois > Amyelois transitella. The sequence goes on from NC_083531.1 coordinate 185,548, forward strand.
TCACCGCCATGGACGTGGTCTACGCTCTGAAGCGCCAGGGACGTACGTTGTACGGTTTCGGCGGTTAAGGTGTGCCGTGTGCGTGTCTCGTGTTTCTCGCTCGCTCGATCTCTGCAAGCGAGTAAACAAACGAAACAAACAATTAAACAAAAAGGCCCTTTTCAGGGCCGCAAAAGTATCGTTGAATTTGTTGTTGTTAAAACCGTTTCTGATGTCACTTATCGTGTCGACCGTTCATTATGCATGCAGCACACACACTTTATCTTTTTTCAACAAAACAAACACAATTTTCGCTACACACAAACAGTTCAAATGATTTGCAATCTGTCCAGTCACTTCCAAGACGTAAAAACTTTGTTAAATTTGACTTCACACCCGACACTGGCCACCTCCTCACGTTACTTAATATTATGATATTGTCTCCTCAGTAATCTGGATCCATCCATCCATCCATCTCCCGCCGCCGACGACACTCTATACACTGACTGACTGACTGACTGACTGACTGACCTAATAAAAATATTGCAACTGCCACTGCCACTGCACACACCGCACATCAATTAGTAGGTAGTATGTAGACGATACTACGACGCACATAATGCACTAGGTAGGTACCTACTCGTTACAACAACAAAAAGAAGAAAAAAAAACACTCCGCATCCCCGCATTCTTTTCTCTCGCCCGACTGCCCGACTATTATTTATTATCATATAATAATTACACAAATATAATAATAATTACATGCTTTTACATCGAGAAAGAGACTAGACGCTCGCTCTCCGAGAGCTCGCACTTTGCGTGTTTTACCAACGTGGACTTGACAAGCTTCAAAATTGTCAAATATAATATTTATACATATTATATATTAACAAGGGTGAACAATGATATCTTAGCTTTTTACCTGGGGACACTAATTGCGTACATTATTAGGTTTTATAATGAAAAACAACTTTTGAACATGACCCGAGCTCTGGTCCGATATATTACTGTGAAAATAAACGTCTATAACTCGGGATCACTATTCATCGGTGTGATTAAAATCACATGTGCACGTGGATAAACTCAATAATATACATTATACGTGTTCAATGTGCCTTCCGAGCGCATTATTATTATGGAAAATTAATATTTTCCGAACTTAGTTAGTGAAAAGTTGGAAGCTCTCGTATGAGAAAACGTTTCGCGGCACACCGGTTCTCGTTACGGTATTACTCGATGCGAACGAAATGTTCGCACGCGCCCGTCGACTTTAACACTGTTCATTTAACAATTCCCGTGTTTGTTTGTTGTTTGCGCGTGTGTGTATTAAGTGAAATAAATAAATATTAACAATAATATGGCAGACACAGCTGTAGCTTCCGAGGCACCGGCACCGGCTACGCCGGCGAAGAAGCAGCCTAAGGCGTCTGCCGCGGCGGGCGGTGTCAAGAAGGCGAAAGCCAAACCGACCCACCCGAAGACATCGGAGATGGTCAACAGCGCCATCAAGGAGTTGAAGGAGAGGAGCGGATCGTCCCTGCAGGCCATTAAGAAATACATAGCGGCCCAATACAAAGTCGACGCCGAGAAATTGGCACCGTTCATAAGGAAATATTTGAAGAGCGCCGTCGAATCCGGAGCACTGATCCAGACCAAGGGCAAAGGTGCGTCGGGATCGTTCAAATTGGAATCCAAATCGTCATCGTCCAAGAAACCGGCCGGCGGTGCGGCGGGCACCAAGAGGTCCGCGTCCGCGGCCGGCGCCAAATCGAAGAAGGGATCCGCCGCGTCCGCGTCCTCCTCCAAGGCGAAGAAGGCCGCCTCCGCCGGCGGTGCGTCTTCGTCGCCGTCGAAGGCGGCCGGCGGCAAGGCGGCCTCGTCCGCCGCCACCGCTAAGGACAAGAAGGCTGCGGCCGCGGCCAAGAAGAAGCCCGCGGCGGCCAAGAAGGCCGCGGCGGCCGCGCCCGCGAGGGCCAAGGCCGCTGCCGCGCCGAAGGCGAAGAAAACTGCCAAACCCCCTACGAAGAAACCGAAAGCGCCCAAGCCGAAGAAGGCCGCCACAACACCCAAGAAGCCCGCAGCAAAGAAAGCGGCCGCGTCAAAGAAGTAAATCCCTACCTGTGTATGTACCTGGTATATACCGCCGCTCTCTTTATCTCTCCGCCGTTTGTTTACTGCTAGTTGCTTGCAGAAACAACGACAACAACTACCACGAAGACGGACGTCGTCGAAGAAGAAGAGGTCGGGGTGGGTGGGAAAAAGCGTGCACCGTTGTGTGCATGGTGCCCTTTCGCGCCTAACAAAAAGCCCTTTTCAGGGCTAACATATGGTTCAATGTGTATGTTTCTTTGTACAACAACAATAATAACACATGTCTGTGTGTCGTCGACCTACCTTGTGAGACGAGTGTAAGTATCGCTTCTTACGTAAGTATTGATGAAGAAGAAGAGAGAGAGTGTTAAATAAAAAAAATAAATAAATAAATAAAAATATACAAACGCATGAACATTCAGATATATATTTCATTACCTGACTGCGTTATTAGCTAGCTAGCTAGCTAGCTAGCTAGCTCATGATGATATGTATAATATAACGTAACGTAATAGTGAGTAGGGAAAGAAAAAAAAGTAAATAAATAAAAATAGGTAGACATTGTCCGTTAGTTCGTTCGTTCACATCCCCACCACTCGATGTTGGTAACTTCGTTCATTGTACGATAAAGATCAACGCACGGGTGTATATAATAAAAGCATACCCCGTCCGCGTACGCTCATTTTAACGTCGTCGTCCGTTGTCACAACAACGTTTGTTTGTTTGTTTACTAACTGTACCAATTCAATCTTCGAAAAATGTCTGGACGCGGTAAAGGTGGAAAAGTGAAGGGGAAGGCAAAGTCGCGTTCCAATCGTGCCGGTCTCCAGTTTCCCGTGGGCCGTATTCACAGGCTGCTACGCAAGGGCAACTACGCCGAACGCGTCGGTGCCGGCGCTCCTGTTTACCTCGCCGCCGTGATGGAATACCTGGCCGCCGAAGTGCTCGAGTTGGCCGGCAACGCCGCCAGAGACAACAAGAAGACCAGGATCATACCTAGACATCTTCAATTGGCCATCCGCAATGACGAAGAATTGAACAAACTGCTCTCCGGTGTGACCATCGCTCAGGGCGGTGTACTGCCCAACATCCAGGCGGTGCTTTTGCCCAAGAAGACCGAGAAGAAGGCGTAAGTTGTCCACTTTCGTTCGTTCGTTCCTCTATTTTGTTGTTGTTTTTATTGTATGTATTTTGTATTGTATGTGCACACGCACACACACACACACATATACGTACTTGCTCAACAACAATCCGAGGCCCGATATGGATGGATGGATGGATGGATGGATGGACTCTTACGTGGTCGCCGGGTGCGTCGACTTGCTAACTCGGAATGAAAAGACAAAAAGGCCCTTTTCAGGGCCACAATATGATTCTTATGCGTTAAAAACAGTTTCACTTTTGATAAACCAAAGTCAACAAAGCTAATCATTCTAAAACACAACGTACGATTCACTTACTTACTCAGTTGCTGGCTCAGCAAGAATAAATAAACGGGCTTTACACGAGTCTGCCTGTCAAAAATACTTTGTCAAGTCTTATCTACCTCTACCTAGTTCGCTACCTACCTATTACATATTATGCAAACCTAACCTAACCTAACGTAACAAGGGATAACCTAAACTAGGTATCACCTACCTACCTACCTACCTACCTACCTACTTTTTTTTTTTTTTTTTTTTTTTTTTTTTTTACCTACCTCCTTTTTTTTTTTTTACCTATCTTTATCTCACTTTCTTTGCACTATTGGCGGAGGGGAGGGGAAGGGAGAGGGGGGAGGGGAATGATTCGAGGCGTGCCCGACGCGACTACGCCGACTTTCCTATTGGCCGATATACGCTGTGACCATTACACTGTTTGACTGCAGACGACGGACATATATTAAAAATTTATCAAAAATTCGGGCACCACACGAGACATCTCGGTTTCTAGATCTCGCGCTAGTGACGTTACGCACGCATTTTATAACAAAGAAAAATGCCGCCCAAGACCAGTGGCAAGGCCGCCAAGAAATCTGGCAAAGCCCAGAAGAACATCTCCAAGACTGACAAAAAGAAGAAGAAGCACAAGAGGAAGGAGAGCTACGCCATCTACATTTACAAAGTGCTGAAGCAGGTGCACCCGGACACCGGTATATCCAGCAAGGCGATGTCCATCATGAACTCGTTCGTGAACGACATCTTCGAGCGAATCGCCGCCGAGGCTTCCCGCCTGGCCCACTACAACAAGAGGTCAACGATCACATCGAGGGAGGTGCAGACTTCCGTGAGGCTTCTCCTGCCCGGTGAGCTCGCCAAGCACGCCGTCAGTGAAGGCACCAAGGCGGTCACCAAGTACACCAGCTCCAAGTAGATGATTTATATATAGTGTGTGTGTGTGTTTGCTAACGTGTGTCCGTCGAAGTGTTTTGTTTTGTTTGCTCCTACACATCACCTACCCCTTCACGGTTGGGTCAGGTAGTGGATGGGATCGGACGGGCGAAATATTTGAATGGATGCAGAATGGCAGCACAGCATATACGCACGCACGCGCGCACGCACACGCGTGTATAATATACCTACATCCAAAAGGCCCTTTTCAGGGCCATAACATTTGTCATAATTCACTGAATGTTTCTTCTCGACTTAATACGTCGTACCAACCTCAGACTTATAATTCGGAGTAATAATAATAAAAGTAAAAAACACGCATGATATCATGATCGAACAACAAATGTTTGTTGTTATACACAAAAAAAATATATATATACGCAAATATTACAATTGTTCGCTGTGTCTACCCCGCAAAGGAAAATATTATTATTCTAAATAATACTACATATTTCGTAAAATACTACACGCGCACGACAGAGAGAGAGGGAGACAGGAGAGGGGGGGGGGGGGGGGGGGGCGTTCACCATATTACCATTCGGTAGTATACTACCAGTCGATGCTACGTGTTCGTATAAAACGCGCTAGAATCTGTTAATTCGGATCACTTCAGTTCGGTCGGTACCCGCGTGCGGTCGTGTGTACGTACTTGGTGTGTTTTGTAATCGTTCTTCCGTTGATACTTTCTACGAACAACAAGGATGGCTCGTACTAAGCAGACGGCCCGTAAATCGACCGGAGGTAAAGCTCCGCGTAAACAGCTCGCCACTAAGGCGGCTCGTAAGAGCGCGCCCGCAACCGGCGGTGTCAAGAAGCCGCATCGCTACAGGCCCGGAACAGTTGCACTCCGTGAGATCCGTCGTTACCAGAAGAGTACCGAGCTTCTGATCCGCAAGTTGCCGTTCCAGCGTCTCGTACGTGAAATCGCTCAGGACTTCAAGACCGATCTCAGATTCCAGAGTTCGGCAGTGATGGCTCTCCAGGAAGCGAGCGAGGCGTATCTGGTGGGCCTCTTCGAGGACACCAACCTGTGCGCCATTCACGCGAAACGCGTCACCATCATGCCCAAGGACATCCAGTTGGCGCGCAGGATCAGAGGAGAACGCGCTTAAGCGTGTAGAGGAGTCTGGTGGTGATTCCTGTCCGATCTCGTCATGTTCATGACCATTACATGATCATGATCGCAACGTGACACTAGAACTGGAACGTCGCCGCTCGCATTTACAAACGGCCCTTTTCAGGGCCACACACGATTCAAACTGATACATGTTTCTTGGTACGATGAGTTAGTTCCCACCACCACCACCACCTACCTGCGTAATTAATGAACACATATATTATTATCATGTAACTACTTCCTTACCACCACATACACGCAGCAACATATTGTTATGTATGTAAAAAAAAAAAAAAAAAAAAAAAAAAAAACATACAAAATCTTTATAATACCTAACCTACTGTTGCGACTGCGAATGAAAGCTAGTATGGAATAATAATAATGTGCGTGTACGTATTTATTTATTATTATTTTTTTTTTTTTTTTGTTTTTCTTTTTATTTAATATTCTCGTATATTATTATTAATATTTTTTTTTTTTTTTTTTTTATTAACGCGCGCTCGTTCTTCTATTGGTTGGCCGTTGAGGGGCCCCCCTCGCCTCCCCACCCCTACCCCCTCCTTCGCGTTGCTAGTGTATATAAAAGTAGAAAATCAAACCTGAAAATTTACCATTCGTCGACAAGTCGTGTTTGCGCGTGCGCGTCTTTGTGTTTAACAATCTCATCGAATCAATCTACAACAAGATGACCGGTCGCGGTAAAGGAGGCAAAGGTCTTGGAAAGGGAGGAGCTAAACGCCACAGGAAGGTGCTCCGTGATAACATCCAGGGTATCACCAAACCGGCCATCCGTCGTTTGGCTCGCAGAGGCGGCGTCAAGCGTATCTCCGGTCTGATATACGAAGAGACCCGCGGTGTTCTCAAGGTGTTCCTCGAGAACGTCATCCGCGACGCTGTCACTTACACCGAGCACGCCAAGAGGAAGACCGTCACCGCCATGGACGTGGTCTACGCTCTGAAGCGCCAGGGACGTACGTTGTACGGTTTCGGCGGTTAAGGTGTGCCGTGTGCGTGTCTCGTGTTTCTCGCTCGCTCGATCTCTGCAAGCGAGTAAACAAACGAAACAAACAATTAAACAAAAAGGCCCTTTTCAGGGCCGCAAAAGTATCGTTGAATTTGTTGTTGTTAAAACCGTTTCTGATGTCACTTATCGTGTCGACCGTTCATTATGCATGCAGCACACACACTTTATCTTTTTTCAACAAAACAAACACAATTTTCGCTACACACAAACAGTTCAAATGATTTGCAATCTGTCCAGTCACTTCCAAGACGTAAAAACTTTGTTAAATTTGACTTCACACCCGACACTGGCCACCTCCTCACGTTACTTAATATTATGATATTGTCTCCTCAGTAATCTGGATCCATCCATCCATCCATCTCCCGCCGCCGACGACACTCTATACACTGACTGACTGACTGACTGACTGACTGACCTAATAAAAATATTGCAACTGCCACTGCCACTGCACACACCGCACATCAATTAGTAGGTAGTATGTAGACGATACTACGACGCACATAATGCACTAGGTAGGTACCTACTCGTTACAACAACAAAAAGAAGAAAAAAAAACACTCCGCATCCCCGCATTCTTTTCTCTCGCCCGACTGCCCGACTATTATTTATTATCATATAATAATTACACAAATATAATAATAATTACATGCTTTTACATCGAGAAAGAGACTAGACGCTCGCTCTCCGAGAGCTCGCACTTTGCGTGTTTTACCAACGTGGACTTGACAAGCTTCAAAATTGTCAAATATAATATTTATACATATTATATATTAACAAGGGTGAACAATGATATCTTAGCTTTTTACCTGGGGACACTAATTGCGTACATTATTAGGTTTTATAATGAAAAACAACTTTTGAACATGACCCGAGCTCTGGTCCGATATATTACTGTGAAAATAAACGTCTATAACTCGGGATCACTATTCATCGGTGTGATTAAAATCACATGTGCACGTGGATAAACTCAATAATATACATTATACGTGTTCAATGTGCCTTCCGAGCGCATTATTATTATGGAAAATTAATATTTTCCGAACTTAGTTAGTGAAAAGTTGGAAGCTCTCGTATGAGAAAACGTTTCGCGGCACACCGGTTCTCGTTACGGTATTACTCGATGCGAACGAAATGTTCGCACGCGCCCGTCGACTTTAACACTGTTCATTTAACAATTCCCGTGTTTGTTTGTTGTTTGCGCGTGTGTGTATTAAGTGAAATAAATAAATATTAACAATAATATGGCAGACACAGCTGTAGCTTCCGAGGCACCGGCACCGGCTACGCCGGCGAAGAAGCAGCCTAAGGCGTCTGCCGCGGCGGGCGGTGTCAAGAAGGCGAAAGCCAAACCGACCCACCCGAAGACATCGGAGATGGTCAACAGCGCCATCAAGGAGTTGAAGGAGAGGAGCGGATCGTCCCTGCAGGCCATTAAGAAATACATAGCGGCCCAATACAAAGTCGACGCCGAGAAATTGGCACCGTTCATAAGGAAATATTTGAAGAGCGCCGTCGAATCCGGAGCACTGATCCAGACCAAGGGCAAAGGTGCGTCGGGATCGTTCAAATTGGAATCCAAATCGTCATCGTCCAAGAAACCGGCCGGCGGTGCGGCGGGCACCAAGAGGTCCGCGTCCGCGGCCGGCGCCAAATCGAAGAAGGGATCCGCCGCGTCCGCGTCCTCCTCCAAGGCGAAGAAGGCCGCCTCCGCCGGCGGTGCGTCTTCGTCGCCGTCGAAGGCGGCCGGCGGCAAGGCGGCCTCGTCCGCCGCCACCGCTAAGGACAAGAAGGCTGCGGCCGCGGCCAAGAAGAAGCCCGCGGCGGCCAAGAAGGCCGCGGCGGCCGCGCCCGCGAGGGCCAAGGCCGCTGCCGCGCCGAAGGCGAAGAAAACTGCCAAACCCCCTACGAAGAAACCGAAAGCGCCCAAGCCGAAGAAGGCCGCCACAACACCCAAGAAGCCCGCAGCAAAGAAAGCGGCCGCGTCAAAGAAGTAAATCCCTACCTGTGTATGTACCTGGTATATACCGCCGCTCTCTTTATCTCTCCGCCGTTTGTTTACTGCTAGTTGCTTGCAGAAACAACGACAACAACTACCACGAAGACGGACGTCGTCGAAGAAGAAGAGGTCGGGGTGGGTGGGAAAAAGCGTGCACCGTTGTGTGCATGGTGCCCTTTCGCGCCTAACAAAAAGCCCTTTTCAGGGCTAACATATGGTTCAATGTGTATGTTTCTTTGTACAACAACAATAATAACACATGTCTGTGTGTCGTCGACCTACCTTGTGAGACGAGTGTAAGTATCGCTTCTTACGTAAGTATTGATGAAGAAGAAGAGAGAGAGTGTTAAATAAAAAAAATAAATAAATAAATAAAAATATACAAACGCATGAACATTCAGATATATATTTCATTACCTGACTGCGTTATTAGCTAGCTAGCTAGCTAGCTAGCTAGCTCATGATGATATGTATAATATAACGTAACGTAATAGTGAGTAGGGAAAGAAAAAAAAGTAAATAAATAAAAATAGGTAGACATTGTCCGTTAGTTCGTTCGTTCACATCCCCACCACTCGATGTTGGTAACTTCGTTCATTGTACGATAAAGATCAACGCACGGGTGTATATAATAAAAGCATACCCCGTCCGCGTACGCTCATTTTAACGTCGTCGTCCGTTGTCACAACAACGTTTGTTTGTTTGTTTACTAACTGTACCAATTCAATCTTCGAAAAATGTCTGGACGCGGTAAAGGTGGAAAAGTGAAGGGGAAGGCAAAGTCGCGTTCCAATCGTGCCGGTCTCCAGTTTCCCGTGGGCCGTATTCACAGGCTGCTACGCAAGGGCAACTACGCCGAACGCGTCGGTGCCGGCGCTCCTGTTTACCTCGCCGCCGTGATGGAATACCTGGCCGCCGAAGTGCTCGAGTTGGCCGGCAACGCCGCCAGAGACAACAAGAAGACCAGGATCATACCTAGACATCTTCAATTGGCCATCCGCAATGACGAAGAATTGAACAAACTGCTCTCCGGTGTGACCATCGCTCAGGGCGGTGTACTGCCCAACATCCAGGCGGTGCTTTTGCCCAAGAAGACCGAGAAGAAGGCGTAAGTTGTCCACTTTCGTTCGTTCGTTCCTCTATTTTGTTGTTGTTTTTATTGTATGTATTTTGTATTGTATGTGCACACGCACACACACACACACATATACGTACTTGCTCAACAACAATCCGAGGCCCGATATGGATGGATGGATGGATGGATGGATGGACTCTTACGTGGTCGCCGGGTGCGTCGACTTGCTAACTCGGAATGAAAAGACAAAAAGGCCCTTTTCAGGGCCACAATATGATTCTTATGCGTTAAAAACAGTTTCACTTTTGATAAACCAAAGTCAACAAAGCTAATCATTCTAAAACACAACGTACGATTCACTTACTTACTCAGTTGCTGGCTCAGCAAGAATAAATAAACGGGCTTTACACGAGTCTGCCTGTCAAAAATACTTTGTCAAGTCTTATCTACCTCTACCTAGTTCGCTACCTACCTATTACATATTATGCAAACCTAACCTAACCTAACGTAACAAGGGATAACCTAAACTAGGTATCACCTACCTACCTACCTACTTTTTTTTTTTTTTTTTTTTTTTTTTTTTTTTTACCTACCTCCTTTTTTTTTTTTTACCTATCTTTATCTCACTTTCTTTGCACTATTGGCGGAGGGGAGGGGAAGGGAGAGGGGGGAGGGGAATGATTCGAGGCGTGCCCGACGCGACTACGCCGACTTTCCTATTGGCCGATATACGCTGTGACCATTACACTGTTTGACTGCAGACGACGGACATATATTAAAAATTTATCAAAAATTCGGGCACCACACGAGACATCTCGGTTTCTAGATCTCGCGCTAGTGACGTTACGCACGCATTTTATAACAAAGAAAAATGCCGCCCAAGACCAGTGGCAAGGCCGCCAAGAAATCTGGCAAAGCCCAGAAGAACATCTCCAAGACTGACAAAAAGAAGAAGAAGCACAAGAGGAAGGAGAGCTACGCCATCTACATTTACAAAGTGCTGAAGCAGGTGCACCCGGACACCGGTATATCCAGCAAGGCGATGTCCATCATGAACTCGTTCGTGAACGACATCTTCGAGCGAATCGCCGCCGAGGCTTCCCGCCTGGCCCACTACAACAAGAGGTCAACGATCACATCGAGGGAGGTGCAGACTTCCGTGAGGCTTCTCCTGCCCGGTGAGCTCGCCAAGCACGCCGTCAGTGAAGGCACCAAGGCGGTCACCAAGTACACCAGCTCCAAGTAGATGATTTATATATAGTGTGTGTGTGTGTTTGTGTGTGTTTGCTAACGTGTGTCCGTCGAAGTGTTTTGTTTTGTTTGCTCCTACACATCACCTACCCCTTCACGGTTGGGTCAGGTAGTGGATGGGATCGGACGGGCGAAATATTTGAATGGATGCAGAATGGCAGCACAGCATATACGCACGCACGCGCGCACGCACACGCGTGTATAATATACCTACATCCAAAAGGCCCTTTTCAGGGCCATAACATTTGTCATAATTCACTGAATGTTTCTTCTCGACTTAATACGTCGTACCAACCTCAGACTTATAATTCGGAGTAATAATAATAAAAGTAAAAAACACGCATGATATCATGATCGAACAACAAATGTTTGTTGTTATACACAAAAAAAATATATATATACGCAAATATTACAATTGTTCGCTGTGTCTACCCCGCAAAGGAAAATATTATTATTCTAAATAATACTACATATTTCGTAAAATACTACACGCGCACGACAGAGAGAGAGGGAGACAGGAGAGGGGGGGGGGGGGGGGGGGGCGTTCACCATATTACCATTCGGTAGTATACTACCAGTCGATGCTACGTGTTCGTATAAAACGCGCTAGAATCTGTTAATTCGGATCACTTCAGTTCGGTCGGTACCCGCGTGCGGTCGTGTGTACGTACTTGGTGTGTTTTGTAATCGTTCTTCCGTTGATACTTTCTACGAACAACAAGGATGGCTCGTACTAAGCAGACGGCCCGTAAATCGACCGGAGGTAAAGCTCCGCGTAAACAGCTCGCCACTAAGGCGGCTCGTAAGAGCGCGCCCGCAACCGGCGGTGTCAAGAAGCCGCATCGCTACAGGCCCGGAACAGTTGCACTCCGTGAGATCCGTCGTTACCAGAAGAGTACCGAGCTTCTGATCCGCAAGTTGCCGTTCCAGCGTCTCGTACGTGAAATCGCTCAGGACTTCAAGACCGATCTCAGATTCCAGAGTTCGGCAGTGATGGCTCTCCAGGAAGCGAGCGAGGCGTATCTGGTGGGCCTCTTCGAGGACACCAACCTGTGCGCCATTCACGCGAAACGCGTCACCATCATGCCCAAGGACATCCAGTTGGCGCGCAGGATCAGAGGAGAACGCGCTTAAGCGTGTAGAGGAGTCTGGTGGTGATTCCCGTTGTTGTGTGTCCGATCTCGTCATGTTCATGACCATTACATGATCATGATCGCAACGTGACACTAGAACTGGAACGTCGCCGCTCGCATTTACAAACGGCCCTTTTCAGGGCCACACACGATTCAAACTGATACATGTTTCTTGGTACGATGAGTTAGTTCCCACCACCACCACCACCTACCTGCGTAATTAATGAACACATATATTATTATCATGTAACTACTTCCTTACCACCACATACACGCAGCAACATATTGTTATGTATGTAAAAAAAAAAAAAAAAAAAAAAAAAAAAACATACAAAATCTTTATAATACCTAACCTACTGTTGCGACTGCGAATGAAAGCTAGTATGGAATAATAATAATGTGCGTGTACGTATTTATTTATTATTATTTTTTTTTTTTTTTTGTTTTTCTTTTTATTTAATATTCTCGTATATTATTATTAATATTTTTTTTTTTTTTTTTTTTATTAACGCGCGCTCGTTCTTCTATTGGTTGGCCGTTGAGGGGCCCCCCTCGCCTCCCCACCCCTACCCCCTCCTTCGCGTTGCTAGTGTATATAAAAGTAGAAAATCAAACCTGAAAATTTACCATTCGTCGACAAGTCGTGTTTGCGCGTGCGCGTCTTTGTGTTTAACAATCTCATCGAATCAATCTACAACAAGATGACCGGTCGCGGTAAAGGAGGCAAAGGTCTTGGAAAGGGAGGAGCTAAACGCCACAGGAAGGTGCTCCGTGATAACATCCAGGGTATCACCAAACCGGCCATCCGTCGTTTGGCTCGCAGAGGCGGCGTCAAGCGTATCTCCGGTCTGATATACGAAGAGACCCGCGGTGTTCTCAAGGTGTTCCTCGAGAACGTCATCCGCGACGCTGTCACTTACACCGAGCACGCCAAGAGGAAGACCGTCACCGCCATGGACGTGGTCTACGCTCTGAAGCGCCAGGGACGTACGTTGTACGGTTTCGGCGGTTAAGGTGTGCCGTGTGCGTGTCTCGTGTTTCTCGCTCGCTCGATCTCTGCAAGCGAGTAAACAAACGAAACAAACAATTAAACAAAAAGGCCCTTTTCAGGGCCGCAAAAGTATCGTTGAATTTGTTGTTGTTAAAACCGTTTCTGATGTCACTTATCGTGTCGACCGTTCATTATGCATGCAGCACACACACTTTATCTTTTTTCAACAAAACAAACACAATTTTCGCTACACACAAACAGTTCAAATGATTTGCAATCTGTCCAGTCACTTCCAAGACGTAAAAACTTTGTTAAATTTGACTTCACACCCGACACTGGCCACCTCCTCACGTTACTTAATATTATGATATTGTCTCCTCAGTAATCTGGATCCATCCATCCATCCATCTCCCGCCGCCGACGACACTCTATACACTGACTGACTGACTGACTGACTGACTGACCTAATAAAAATATTGCAACTGCCACTGCCACTGCACACACCGCACATCAATTAGTAGGTAGTATGTAGACGATACTACGACGCACATAATGCACTAGGTAGGTACCTACTCGTTACAACAACAAAAAGAAGAAAAAAAAACACTCCGCATCCCCGCATTCTTTTCTCTCGCCCGACTGCCCGACTCCCGACTCCGACTCCGAGATTAATAATAATATACGCAAAAATGGATGCTTCTCTTATATAGTAATGTGCTGGAGGTGTGGCCTATTTAGTTACAGCCAATAGGAAGCTTGTTTAATCAGTCTTTCCCATCGGCCAATCAGAGCGTTGTTATTTCGACCAATCAAACTGCTGTTTTGTTCAGTAGTGTACGTATTCACGGAATTTAATTGTATTGCTTTAATTGGTCAATAATCGGAGTACTCTTACTTAGAAAACCGGGATACACACATGACGTCTGCCTACAACAATGTGGACGAAATCGTAGGAGTATTCCTTGATTCCTTCCGCGTTTGGCATCCAGGTCTAGAGGTCTAGTCAACAAGCTATCCACCTCTACGACTTCTCGTCTAGTCGTCAAGACCGTGGCCAACTTCCTTTCAGACAGACGGTTCTTAGTCGCAGTCGAAGACTGTTACATCAAGCAAACGTAAAGTAGAGGCGTCCCGAAGGGAAGTTGTCTCTCTCCTATATGATCAGCTGGCGCTGGCGTTCAACGCGAGATTCGCCGTTAAGACCGTTCAAAGGACCCTAGACGCCCTACCAGAGTGGCCATCCCGTTGGAGGCTAGTCATCAAAGAGGCAAGCCATAGTTGTTACCAGCTTCCACCACCTCTGCATCATCAGGGGCAGGTCAGGTCCTCTTGTTCTGTCCGGCGGGCGAGCGTAGAGGGGGTCGAAGACTCTGGCCATCCACCATCACCGAGAGAGGCCATCATCACACCGCGACTCGCGGCGCCCGTTGACCCCAGGGCAGGAAAGCTGAATTAGTGGCCGCAACGGTCACGCCACTTCTTGAAGCGAGTCTCGGAAAGTCCGCTGAAGAGGGCCACAATGCCACAAAGGGCCCCGCGCTATGTGAAGAACTCGACGATCGTCAGAGCAGAGAAATCAAGAAGTGGAGCCTGGACAACTGCGCAGACCGCCAGGTCAAACCCTATACACGCTGCCTTGCGGCAGACGTCGAGCAGTGACAACGCAACTCTACTGGAATTCCCAAATGTATGTGAAGACTCAGGCCGCCGCGGCCACTACATCGAATAGGGCCAAGAGCCCTGACCAATCTCTCCGACATCCGTATGGGTTGTTGTTGTACAGCAACAATCAATGATAGTGTATTCGAAGAATTGCTGCGCCCGACCACGTTTTTTCACCGGGGCTTGCTATAATAACAGTCAACCTTCGTTGTTTCATTGACCTTGATTTATTAACCTACTGTTCTTGACGGACAACCTTTTGTTTCTTGACAACCGCGTTCCATCGACTTCCCACGTTTCCAATAGTCCGAGTACAGAAGAGGAATTGGCGGTGACAGTATAATCAGAGCTACAGAGCGGAGTATCTGGGTGACCTTCGGACCTCACATCCAGAAAGTCAGGAACCGAACTGCCTTCTTCCTCGGCAGACTCACCCCCATGATAGGCAACGCAAAGATGTCGCTACGCGAGCGTCGTATTCGCACACGTAGCTCTCTCGCACATCAAAACACTCAAACGCATCCAAAACAGGTTCGCGCGGAGAGTCACGGGTTCGCCCTTGGGCCTTCGAACACGCGACCTACACAGGGAATTGGACCTCCCCACAATCGCAGACTTTCTCAAAGGCGTGTCGGAGCGCTATTTTAAAAAGCTGCCACCCATCCCAACCCCCTAGTGGTCCAGGCCGCAAACTACACCCCAAGACCAGATGCCCCGTTGCACCGCCGACCCCGAGGAATGTCCAATGGTGCCAAGAAATTATAATTAAATTTTCGAACAGTATAGGTTACGCCATCTTTTAGCTAGTGACAGAAAACTATTGTGCAGCAGAAAATCAAATTACAAACTAGGTGTGGCAGAAAGTAGAATAAACGTGGTAGAAATGAGAGCGCTTAGGAGTATAAAATTGAGTGACAGGATAAGAAACAGCTTGATAAGGGAATATTGTGATGTGAAAGAGGATAAACCGGTTGACCAAGCAAATAAAGTATGTATGGAAAGGAAGTATGAATGGGACTGTTGGAGTGGGAATGCCTAAACAGACGTAGGTACCATGATCAAATCGGAGACGGTCTATCAAAGGTAAATCAAAGGTAAATCAAAAGTACCCGAAACCGACGAGTTTGCATGAAGAGAGTTATGAATGTGGATGAAGCGAAAGAGTGTGCAGGGATCGTGGCAAGTGGAAAGATGTGGTCTCTGCCTACTCCTCCGAGAAAGAGGCGTTATTTTCGTGTGTATGTTTGTCGAAAACTATAAACTATTGAGCGCGCACATACAGAAAAAATACAGCACTTAGTTACGCCATCTAGCTAATAGTGTCAGAACTACGACTACGAAATCCGAAAGTACTAAATGATGTCGCTATTCTCTTCGGGATGTCTTCCAGAATATTCAATGAGGTTCGAAAACGCTAGGTGGCTGTAGAATGCGAGTAGGTACAAGAAATAGACGACGGGCGGGCATAAAACAGTCAGTAACACAACAGTATTCGAGATATTTTCATATTTCATAGTTCAGAGTTCTAATCGAACTATTTTTATAGTGTGCGAGGTCTATTCGAATTGCACAGACACTTGTACATTATTAAGTAAGAATTGTTTCTTTGTGGCTGGTGAACAGTTCAATATTATACATTGATATATTACAGTGTCCTAAACTACGGTGACTTATACACAGTAAGGAGTGACTGGTGTTTTTGTGAAATCCTTCGAACCTTTTCCCGGAGAGGAAGGCAGAGACTTCATCTTTCCACTTACTACGATCTTCGCATACTTCCTTCGCTTCATCCACATTAATAACTATCTTCATGCAAACTCGGCGGTTTCGGGTACTCTTGATCTGACTCTTTGTCAGAACATCCTTAACAAAAAATGTCACTTGCGTCTAGGCCTTCCCATTCCGACTTTTCCCTGCACACTCTTGTATATTTGCTTAGTCTACTTGGAACGGACGAATACTACTGAATGAAATGGCAACCCAAAACGTCGAGTGGGTGGTCATTTGGTGAGGACACTTTTCTATTGTGGATTGTGTAATTTTTTTATACTTGATCGAAACTGTCCCTACATCCTCCTTCACATCACAATATTTCCTTATCACGCTGTTCTTTATTCGGTCACTTATTTCACACCGATCATACTCCTTAACGCTCTCATTTCCACCGCATTGTATACGGGTAGTATCCCTTTTGCCAACTTTCCTTTCTTTGTACTGTCTTTTCAATTTGTGCTGGAGAAGCGGCCGAGTTCGAAAAGATTAGACAAAAGGGTCACAGCTGGACTGCAAAAATTATCGTGGTATAAGCCTGCTTAGTGTCATCGGTAATATAAATATTGCTCAACTTTTTACCCCCAATCAAAATATTACATGCTGTCATTTCTTTCTCCATTTCAAAAACCAGTGTTTTAGTTTTACTTGCGTTCACTTTCATTCCTTTCTCTTTTAAAGCTTCATGCATACAGTTTACCATCTCCTGTAACTACTCCGCTGATGACGCCAGTATAACCTGATCGTCGGCATAGAGCAGACATTTGACGAGTAACTCATTCATCCTTAATTCACTTTCAGACTCTTTCAAATCTGTCAAACAACTATCCATAAATAGGTTGAACAGCCACGATGTGCGTCACCGTGGCTGTCACACATTCTTGTCTAACGCCTTTCTCAATCTTAAACCACTCAAGCAAAAGGCGGACGTACTAGGCGGAGGCTTTTTCTCAATAGATGGCGCTTTTTAAATATGGGTTTCAAGAATTCTCACAATTTAGTACGCAAAAGCAAGTGGAACAGTCGAATAGATAGATAAGTCTTGGTCACTGTCATCATTTTTAATTTTACGTTGCTTTTTCTTTGTTGTGAATTTTTTTAAATAATGTATATTTACCCAAGTGTGCAAAAAGAAAGCATTTTTATTGCGCAAAATTTTCTCTAAAAAGACAAATAGTTTTTACAACACTTATAGAAGGAAAAATTTATGAAAAGAGAGGAAGAGGAAGACAAAGAATAAATTTTTTTGATCAAATAAAAGAAAAAGTAAACGTATCAAAAAACCAACAAATAAAAAAACGCAGATAAAAGAGATGAGTGGAGGAACCGATTACTCGTAAAATGTGTGATGCGCAAGGCACGGTTTCAAATTCCACTTCGCCCATGTACCGATCTACCACTAACTATATTCAAAGTTATGTGCATTAGTTTGAATACTAACCAATGCTCTTATGATGAGGGAAAACATCGTGAAGATCCTTCATATTAAGGCAACTTGATGTGTAACCATGAATGATTCAATACGGGTTTAGGTTCAAAGGTAGCAATTGTTGCGTAGGTCAGATGGGAGTCACTTCGAGTAAAAGCCAGACTCATCCAATCCAGGATCCATGGTCAAAGGTGTTCCCTGCTCCTCTCCCGAGTTGTCTGTCTGGGGTTGGGATCTTGGGATGAATAATCTTACTATGTCATGAAAATGGAAACAATAATTATGGCCCAACTCATGGCGGACTATGCGAATTAGTTACAGCGGAATCTTTAGCTTGACGAATCTTTCTCATAAATTCATCATCCTTTCTCGCGTTGCTACAACCATGAATGTACATTTAAAAAGGTTATCCGCAAAGAAGAATACTTTTTCTGCCCATCCCTTTTGATATGGGCATCAGCGTATTATGATAAGCGTTATTACTTACCTATTACTTCAACCATCTGACATATCAATAAAAAATTAATGATCTTATAAGCCTCGGAAAACTTAAATTGTTTATGTATTTAACAACAACAGGTCTGGAAAAGATTTAATTGGGTGTTTTATGAATTGAATAAAAAACAGTATCAAAATAAGTTTGTACAAAAAAACATTTATGATAACGCCTTGTGTAGCATACAACGGAGAATATCTATGATAGACTAGCTGTAACCCGCGACTTTGTACGCGTGGAAGACGCGTACAAAGTCGCGGGTTACAGCTAGTATACAATATACAAAACTAATTTAAATACTAAAAATATTCCATCATCAACTCGCCAGACTCATTTAAAAAGAGACAATAAAAAAAAACAAATGTCAACTACCATAGTGACAGTAAGCTAACAAAACTCACTGTCATTTATGTCAAATGTCATCTCTTAACTGTACTGGGAAACCAAATGTAGGTACATTTAAAAACAAATTGAAAACAAAGTTTAATAATGTTGGTGGCATACAAATTACAAATAGTACAGTCTACGTTACAAATTGAAAACAATTAATAATTATACTATACCGCGAACACAGTTATTTTCTTGTTGTTTTCGCTTGTAGGCGAGCACTATGTGGACGGGGCTTATTACTGGGCGGAACGGCAGTAGACGGGGGTTGTGTACCACGCACAGGCTCATTACACTTAGCTGCAGCAAGCTCTTTAGTAATAGCATGCAGCTCCGCCATCATAGTGATTTTCTTTCTAGCATTCTTGAAGTTTTACGCGCTTCGACAAATACTGCATGTCGTGTTGCCGTAATAGATTCAGATAAAGTTAAACCACTACCTTTTAAAAGCTTCTTCGCCGTCCATATTGCCAGACGAGTAGACGAATTCGCACAGCGGATAAAAACTGGTCCAAGCTTAACTGTCTTGAGGATCTTGCCCATACACCAGCATGCATGAAAGGAATTGAAAGATACATTGTCTTTTAACTTCTCACAACAAATCCTTTGGAGGTCTGCACTAACATCTTCATCCCTTTATTCATTGAATAGAATATTGAAGAATATTTGCATGAGATCTCATCTTGAAGCTTTTAAGCACAGAAATTACTAACTCCAATTGCTGTCTGAGCCTGGATACAGCCTTTCAAATGAGGTTCTTAAAGGAGGGTTACTCACTAGCAAGGACTACGGTTTGATCCTGGGAGGTCTGACTTCTGAGAGCCTCTTCCAAAGATGACATCTGAGCAGCAAAAATGTTCTTTAGTTCGCTCATGTCCTTGCACAGAACGGAATGAGAGTCCGTAGTGATGATAATTATATGTCCAAAGAGTGATAAGGGCCTTTGAAAATAGTATGGCAAGATACTAATCAGAATAAATTATAACATTAAGTAGATAACTTGTATTAATTAATTAAAATATGTTATTTATGAATTAAAATAATGGAGCACTTTTGAATATGTGTTTACTTTATGATGGAAAAAAAATTATATAATTGGGGGCAATTTTGTATAGGTCAAAGGCATAACAGATTTTTGGTTTATAAATATATTTGGCATTGGGTTGCATTTTGGGACCATTTATTTTTCATATACCTATAATAATAAATAATGATCTGCCCAAGAATGAATAATACAGCCCTATAAAACAGTTTTATTTGCAGATGATTCTTTGACTGTTTAGAACACAGAAAAAATGTATTTGTGCCATATTTGCTGAATCTCAAACTGACAGTTGTGTTCCTTATTTTAAGAAATTACATATATTGACACTTTTTTCATAATTTTTTTTAGAAGCTTGCTTATGTATAAAAATTAATACTAATAATTTTAGACAAATTGTAAATACAAGAACACAAGCTACCCGCAACAAAGTACCAATAATTCTACAGAGTGATTCAAACCTTGTGTCATTATAGTCAAATATATATATATGTGTTGGGGCTAAAACTATATAATAATCTACCTAACAGTATTAAAGATCGAAATATAAACAATTCAAGGCAAGATTACAAAAAAATTTAAATGAAAAATGTTATTATTCATTAGAGGAATTTTTAAATGATATAATTATGTAATAAATGTAGCAATGATATTTTATTTTTAAGACATTTGAATGATTTCATTGATTGTATCATATTTATTATTTATTGTATTATACACATGATGAATTTTACATATTATTTTTAATAAATTTTAATTTCTTTAATTAATATTATAATTTGACAAATTTATGTTTCTCTTCTTGGATATAATGGGTCTATACACCCCGGATTTTTGAGAGGCTTGCGTGGGGATATAAATCCAACACGTAGAGGCCCTTTGGAGAAGTTGATGTTATGTTGTTCTCCTGCCAGAACCCGTTCCCGGGCACATCAATACACGATATGTCCATGAACAGGTCTCGGCAGGAGGTGGAGCTATTACAAAATAAGGAAAAGGATGATGGGTTATGGAGTTGATGTTCGGATTTGGATGGATTTAAATTGGGCTATTGCTGGAGAAGTTCGGACACATGCCATAATCATGAATACGTGACTATTAGGTGTGTGACAGGTGGTGACTCGCCACTCACTAAATGGGCCCCTCAAATCAGTCACCATAATAAGCAACAAAGGGGCAACATCGGCGTGAGTGGCTAAGGATGTCGAGAGGTGAGACTGCGGGGCGTGAAATCGTGGTGATCCAGACAGGCACCCCCGGCGTTATGACATTTTACACTTCCATCCTTCGAGCGTATAGCTCTCGCGACTCCACTCTGACCGGCCGGTTAAGGCAAGCCAGAGGAGCCAAGAGAAGTCCTGTCCCTCATCGGTTTCCACTCCGACCTTGGCAAAGGAAGATCGGAGCCGAGGAACAGGGGCCTCCCCTGGGAGCACTGAGGTCCGTGGGGTCGCTACTCCCCAAGCTGCTTGCTTGACTTATTGCACTGGGAAGGTGACCCAGGGGGCGATGGGGTCGTCAAGACCCTACGCCTTAATTTGACAAATATATTATTATTACTTGACATTGAAATATTGACAAAATGATCATAAATAGACAGAGCCTTTATACGCTGCTTATTTAAAATACCAACGTATATAATTCCAACGCCTTAAAAGGTAGAAGTGTTCACAGAAACTGTACCTAAATAGTAAAGACCAATAAGACCTATAGGTATTGTAACCATATTCAAGGAATAAATGATTATGGCATAAGTGACTTGGTGTAATTCCTTTTGATGATATATATATAAGGTTCACGGTTCCCGGCACAAACAGGAAAAAGAATAGGACCACTCCATCTCTTTTCCATGGATGTCGTAAAAAGCGACTAAAGGATAGGCTTATAAACTTGGGTCTCTTTTAGACGACAGGCTAGCAACCTGTCACGTGCTTAATTTCTTCATGACCGGCACTGAGATTTCTCACACGTATATTTTCTAAATTGTTGATTTTATTGAACAAAAGAACGATTCTATGAGTCACCGAGCCTCTCTCCCTGCTCTCGGCTTTTGCCAATAAGGTTTATTTTAAATTTCTCACGAAAAAGTTGCGCAAAATATGACAAAGGATCGGTGAGTCATAGGCCACCTGCGTAACGTTAATTTCTTTTTTTGTTTAGCTTCGAAGTAAGTGCGAGACAAGTGTTTCGAGATACTAACTCAACGATATACTATACTTATAAAGATAAGGCGACAATACGTTGAATGAAAATTAATCCATTAAGCGAGAGCCGACCCGCGAGTTTATGACGAAATAAATACTACATTACTGATATCTTTGAAATACAAAGATACTTTAGAATGTACAAACGTTAAATAACTAACTAGTTAATTGAACAAAAGCAAAAAATAAACGTCACGAGTGTTTAGAGTCAGAACTGGGCATGTTTTCGCTCTTAAAAAGACATCAACGCGCATTCTTCTTCATTCATCAACTAAGCTGTAATTTGACAGCTGGTTGGTAATTTTTTTACACAAGTTTTATTGAACAAATACAGTTTGTTAAGCGCAATGGGCGAGCTAAATGCTAAGAGCATCATCTACATGGAGCTGGACTTACCAGCTTAAAAAATAACAGACATAATCGTTAAATAATTTTTATAAATTAGTTTTTCTTGACTGCTTATTTGCTTATTATTTTTTTATGTATTATATAATTGTTTGGTATAATTCAAAATGAGTATTGCTTAAAACTCTTTACTTCGTTTAACAGGTTGCAACTGGCCACTTACAAAAAAATAAAAAGAAAATTTTTGAGTTCACATGGAATTGCATTAAGTTATACGATAAGATCGATTTGATGTTTAGCATAAGTATTATTATTTTATTAAAGTGCATGTTTTTTAAGTTCAAAACAAAGTGCAGTTTCAGTTCATCAAGAGTTCATATAACAATTTTTCAATTAGTGCTTAAACAATAATTTACGCAGTCCATTGAGTTAAATTGCCCAAGTGTTTAAATTTTAAGCGTAAGTAGTAAAAGTACCTTAAAGTAATTAATATATTTTATTGCTTAAATCAAATATTAGTGTTATGATATATGCTCATCGTTTAAAAAAAATCCTGAAAAAAGGTTTATTTTATAAAAAGGAAAATTAGTTTTTCCCTGATAGAAAGCACATTATTCAATTTAAACCGAAACTCCAAAAATTTAGAATATTATAATTTTAAATTAGTAAGAAACTATAAAAGAGTACTTACGAATGTTAGCAGCGGGCGGGATCCTCGGCTCGCGCTGAAGATGATATCACACTCCACTCTATACACAGTCACACCACCTAGAGTCCACGAAACACAAACCGCTCTCCTGATGGAGTCAGAAAATATATTGCAACCGAGTTCCGGTCGACAAGCGCTGCGCACACGCATTTTCCGGATAGCACTTGTTTCAAACGCGTTACGTCGCTCCACAGGACGAACTAACCCCGACTGACTGACTAGACTAGGGATGGTAATCTCAGATCGATTAATCGAAGAATCGATTTTCTATCCCAAAAGATCGATTTTTAAATCGATATGCAATATTGAATCGATTCACCCTTGAAAATCGTCATTCGATTTTTTTTAAAGTTTATTAATCTATTCTATTCTATGGTCGAGCATAACGATGGCCGCCCCATGCGGCAACTTAAAAACACTGCTCGAACACTTTAAGACCACTTTTAAATAACTAATTACCTTAAATAAAAGAAATTATTGCATATTTAAAAAGTAGAAGCTTACTTACATATAAGTAGTCCTTAATGATTTACTAAAGGCATTTCACATACACTTTTGCACTATATGAAAACAAAAAACATGGCGACCTTCACTGAATTTGAAAATGTCAATCAATCCAATTCACGTGCTTAATTTCTTCACGACCGGCGCTGAGATTTCTCATACGTATATTTCCTGAGTTGTTGAACACCCTATGGCAGGGGCAGCCAATTAGTTTTGCTCGGGGTCCGCTTTGATAAATGAAATGACGATCGCGGTCCGCACGAAATTTAATGGAAAGAATATTTATTAAAGAAATGTAATTTCGAAAAATACCCTAGAGACAAATTAACGACTCCCGGGTGCTCTTCTCTCTCTGCTTATCTTAAATTTCTCACGAACAAGTTGCGCAAAATATGACAATGGATCGGTGACTCATAGGCCACCTGAGAATGTTGATTTGTGTTCAATACTTTAGGAAATATAACAATGAAGAGACTTATGAATGTTTGCGAAGTTATCAGTCCCATTAACATGAGGCGAATATAAAAAAATATAGTATTTAGTAAACATGATATATCAACAACAATTACATGATAAATACAACAAGCATATAGGTATATCGAAGAATTAACAAACCTCTTCGTTTTTGAACATAGTATAATAGTATACTATGTAATGTATAGACATTAAGTAATAAAATATTTACTTATTCTTTTAATAACAGATGAATTTGGTGTCAGCCTTTCAAAGTAAACAGGCGCTATATGAGCGTGGCAGTAACTCGTGCGCAACAAGTTTATGAGAAAATAAATATTACATTAATTACTGATCAAATCTTTGAAATACAAAGACACTCTAGAATGTACGAAAGGTAAATAACTCCCTAGTAAATTAAACTGAACAAAAGCAAAAAACAAATTGAAAAGTCACGATTGTTGAGAGTCAGAACTGAGCATGTTTTCGCTCTTAAAAGGACACCAACGCGCATTCTTACAAAGCTATACTTTGACAGCTGATTTGTAATTTTTTACACAAGTTTTATTGAACAAATATAATTGGTTAAGCGCAATGGGTGAACTAAATGCTAAGAGCATGATCTACATGGAGCTGGACTTACCAGCTTAAACAAAAACAGACGTAATCGTTAAATAATTTTTATAAATATGCTTTTCTTGACTGCTTAATTACTTATTATTTTTTTCTTTATTTATTATTCTAGCTGTGCTCGCGACTTCATCCGCGAGGAATATTTATTTTGGGCATCATTGAAGCCCTCAAGGATGAATAATTTTTCTCGTTTCTTTTTTCACAATTTCCATTATTTCTTTGCTCAGTTGCAGCGTGATGTTATATTGCCTTAATCCTTCCTTGATAAATGGTCTGTTCAACACAAAAATAATTTTTCAATTCGAACTACCGGAACTACTCCGGAGATTAGCGTGTTCAAACAAACAAACCCTTCAGCTTTTTAATATTAGTATAGATAATTTTCGCAGTTCATTGAATTAAATTGCCCAAGTGTTAAAATTTTAAGCGTAAATAGTAAACGACAGTAGCTTAAAGTAATTAATAGGTATATATTTTTTCTAAAATTAAATATTAGTGTTATGATATATGCTTATCGTTTAAACGCCCACTTCTAGATATAACAGACAGCCTTTGTGTTAAACATACAACTTAAGAAAATCTTGAAAAAAAGGTTTATTTATAGTTTTTCCCTAATAGAAAAAATATTAACGAGCACTCGATTTCGAGTTAGTCAAGACCGCACATTATTCAATTTAAACCAAAACTTTTTGAAAATTATACTTTTAAATTAATGAAAAACTACAATAGAGTACTTACGAATGATAGCAGCGGGCGGGATCCTCGGCTCGCACTGAAGATGATATCACACGCCACTCTATACACGGTCACACCGCCTAGAGTGCACGATACACAAACCGCTCTCCTGATGGAGTTAGAAAATGTATTGCGACCGAGTTCCGGTCGACATGCGCTGCGCACACGCATTTTCCGGGATAGCACTTGTTTCAAACGCGTAACGTCACTCCACAGGACGAACTGACCCCGACTGACTGACTAGACTAGGGAGGAGGGTGATCTCAGATCGTTTAATCGAATAATCGATTTTTCTATCCCAAAAGATCGAATTTTTAAATCGATATGCAGTATTGAATCGACCCAGGGCATCCATTCTTCACCCTTGAAAATCGTCATTCGATTTTTGTAAAGTTTATTAATCTATTCTATTCTATGGTCGAGCACAACGATGGCCGCCCCATGCGGCAACTTGAGGACTCTGCTCGAACACTTTAAGACCATTTTTAAATAAGCAATTAAAATAAAAGAAATTATTGCATATTTAAAAAGTAGAAGCTTACTTACATATTTGTAGTCCTTAATCTATATCTATAAAAGAAAGTCGTGTTAGTTACACCACTTATAACTCAAGAACGACAGAACAGATTTGGCTGAAAAATGGTAGGGAGGTAGCTTAGAGCCAGGAGACGGACATAGGATACCACGAGGCGCTTCGCCACCTACCGCCGGGATTCATCACGGCGGTGACGCGCCTCTTCAACGGCATTCTGCGCTCGGGCCACTACCCGCAACAATGGAAGACCGGAAGGGTGATCCTCTTGCCCAAGCCGGGAAAGGACCTCCGCAAGCCTGAGAGCTACCGGCCCACTACGCTTCTCAGCGCCCTCTCGAAGGTGTTCGAAAAACTGCTGCTCGGCCTCATACTGCCGCACATCACGCCGCGCGCCGAGCAGTTCAGGTTCCGGCCCGAACACTCCACGACGCTCCAGATCGCCAGACTCCTTGGCGAGATCTCAGCTGCTGCCAACCGCAAGGAGACCGTGGCTGTCGTGCTCCTCGATAATGAGAAGGCCTTCGACAGAGTATGGCACGAAGGGTTGCTGTACAAACTGTCGAAGAGCCAACTACCTAGAAGACTAACAAGGATTGTGGCCTCCTTTCTGAACGAGCGGAAGATCAGGGTGGCGGTCGAAGACGCCGTTTCTTCGGAGAAACCCGTCCGGGCTGGCGTTCCTCAGGGCAGCTGCCTGAGCCCGGCCTGCTACGCTGCGTACACCGACGACATCCCGGTCGCCGATGGAGCCAATCTGGCTCTATACGCCGACGACGCGGCGTACTTCGCGAAATCCATAAACGCGAAGCACGCCGCCAAGAAACTCCAAAAGGCACTTGACGCCCTGCCAGATTGGCTCCAGAAGTGGAGACTGTCGGTGAACGTGGCGAAAACGCAGGCCATTATCTCCGGGAACGCCGCCCCACCGCCGCCGCTGAAGCTCTTCGGGAAGGACGTGGCGTGGCAGCCACACGTCACCTACCTCGGGGTCAAGATCGACCGTGGACTTCGCCTGAAGACCCACGTCGATTCAGTGGTGCAAACTGTGAAGATGGCCAGGGGAAGACTGCGTCCAGTCCTCTCCTCCAGCCTCCCGCTGAAGACGAAGCTCGGGATCTACAAAACCTACGTTAGATCCCGCCTCACGTACGCAGCCCCAGCGTGGTACGCCTATGTCGCGGAGACAAACAGGCGACGTCTTCGCGCTCAAGAGAACCAATGTCTCCGCGACATCGTCAGGGCCCCACGGTACGTGAGGAACGCGACGATCCAGCGGGACCTTAAATGGGAGGGCCTGGACGCGTTCATCTCGCGTCTGGCCGGCGATATGTTCGGCAGGGCGGACAGGTCGGCGCACCCGCATCTTGTGGGTATCGCGCCACTCCACGCTCGCCCGCCGGACCGAAGACACTGGCCATCGCCGAGAGAAGCCATCTTCACAGCGAACACCACTGCAGGCGCCGCGCCCGCGGCGCCCGTTGACCCCGCAGGAAAAGGAAGACCTCATTAGTGGCCGCCACGGCCACGCTCGTGACCTGCCTGCCGTTGCAGGCAGCGTAGACATTCGCTGAAGAGGGCCACAATCCCTGAACAGCTACCCCACATTTCCGCCTAACGGCGGAAATGCAGGAAGACCCACGACCCGACATAGGATACTTTTTATCCTGTTCGACAGCGTTCCCGTGTAACTTGACATGAAACGTCAGTCACTATAAAACGTGGTATAACAAAAAAGAATCAGACTTGGAATAACAAAACGCAAATGACAGCTATGTAATTGACGTAAAATGACAGCTATGTAATGACGTATGGATGTAAATTTGTATGAAATTTCGTCAATTTTAACGTTGGGCACATGAAATTTTAGAATGTATGAAATAATCATTAAAACATTGGATTTTAAAAACTGCATCTCAAGGGCGAAAAATAAGCTATTGACATTAAATCCTGGAGATGTTCACCAGTAAGTCGAGATCGAAATTTACTCTTAATGAAGTTCATCTTGAAAAACGCCGCTTCACAAATATATTTCAATATTTAATTATGTAGGTCCTCTGTAGTGCAAGTTGCAGTGTTCTCGCGGTCCACCGTGTGGCGACCCCTGTCCTAGAGACAAATCAACGACTCCCGGGTGCTCCTCTCTCTCTGCTTATCTTAAATTTCTCACGAACAAGTTGCGCAAAATATGACAATGGATCGGTGACTCACAGGCCACCTGAGAATGTTAATTTGTGTTCAATACTTTAGGAAATATAAGAATGAAGAGACTTATGAACTCCACGTGTGGGATGGGCTGGTGGATAACGTTGCGCTTCACCAACACTGCAAGTCCCCGGTAGGCTTGTCCATTGACCGGGCTCTTCTCATCCTTCCGGTAAGTGATGAAGTTCGGGATGCCAAATTTTTGGTCATCCCGCAGGTGGGTCTCGCTGACGAGGAGGACGTCTATGCGCTGCTCCCGGAGGAAGTTGGCCAGCAGTAGTTTCTTCCCCCGGAGCGATCCCGCGTTCCAATACACTATCCTCAGAGACGTACCATCCATAATTAGAGGTTAGGGGTGGGTACGCCTCTGAGGGGGGCCGCGGGGACGAGGGCGGCCAGTAGTGCCTGCATCTGTTGCACCGACTGCACCAGCGCGTAAAAGTGCTCTGGTGGGATCGGTGCAGCCGGGGCAGGCGCGGGAGTGGGTTGCGGCGCCGGGGGAGTCGGCACGGCCGCTTCTTCTTCCGCCACGGGGGCAGAGCTCACGGCGGCGGCATTCTTCTTCTTCTTTCTTTTCTTTTTCGGGAGTTCTGCTCCCCTGGCGGTCGGTGGGTTGGCGGGGGCCATCAAAGAACCCTCCGCTGCCTCGGTTGTGGTGTTTCGGGGCGTGGGGGCGGTACCGCTGCGAGCGACTGGGCCAGCCCGTCTGTTCCTTGCTTCGCGCCGCAGCACCGGGCAGGACGAATGATTTGCCGGGTGCGGTCCTCCGCAGTTCGCACAGGTGGCGGGCTGGTCCAAGGGCCGCTCGCATTCCGTGGCCTTGTGGGGCCCGCCGCAGCGTACGCAGACGATTGACCGGTGGCAATTGACCGACGAATGCCGGAACAATTGACACCGGTGGCACTGGGCGGGTCCCTGTTTGCCCCTCCACGCCTCAATCTTCAATGTTGGCCAGTGGAGAAGTTCCTTCACGGTGTACACCTCCTGGCAATTTGGAGTCCGTGCCAGGAGGGTGAAGAAAACGCATCCAGGGCGATCTCCCCTGCCCCGGATGGCTTTGATGGCCTCCACCTCATAGCCCTTCTTTTCTAAATCTTCTTTTAATGCGGCCTCCTCGGTGTCTGGCGGCAGCCCGCGGATGGCCACCTTCAACGGTCGGTCTGATGGCAACGAGTATGAGTGCCATTGCACGTCCAGCGTGTTCATGTAGCGCTGGACAACTCGATACTCGTTGCCGTCCCTCGGCGTAAAGTGGACGCCTCTTCCGCGCGCGACGGCGGCCGGCGAGCGTCCCAGAAGGCGGCTTATTTCCTTAAAGTGGACCACCCAATTGGGTAGGTGGTCCACACAGATACGAGGGTAGCGCGGCTCCCGGGGCGCTTGTGCCGACGGCGGGGCGGCTGAGGCGGCGGCGGCGGCGGTGAAGGCGGCTGCGGTGGCTGCAGCCGTGGTGGAGGCCGCAGCTGTGGCTGAAGTGGAGGCGGCGGGTGCCGAGGTGGTGGGCGGGGCGCGGGGCACTGCTCCCCGTTGTGCCCCTTTCCTTTGAGGCAGCGGGGCTCCGGTGTTGGCCGCTACCCGGGCAAATGATACCGCGGGAGCGGCCAGCGAGGGCGGCGCGCGTTGGGCGGACGCGTGGGCGGGGGCCTGGGCGGGCGCCTGGGCGGTCGCCTGGGCGGGCGGGGTTAGCTGCCCGCCCGCCCATCCAAGCGGCCGCCCAACCAGCCGCCCGCCCGCCCAACCAGGCGCCCGCCCAAGCGGCCGCTCGCCCACGCGCGCGGAAGAGGCGTCCACTTCACGCCGAGGGACGGCAACGAGTATCGAGTTGTCCAGCGCTACATGAACACGCTGGACGTGCAATGGCACTCATACTCGTTGCCATCAGACCGACCGTTGAAGGTGGCCATCCGCGGGCTGCCGCCAGACACCGAGGAGGCCGCATTAAAAGAAGATTTAGAAAAGAAGGGCTATGAGGTGGAGGCCATCAAAGCCATCCGGGGCAGGGGAGATCGCCCTGGATGCGTTTTCTTCACCCTCCTGGCACGGACTCCAAATTGCCAGGAGGTGTACACCGTGAAGGAACTTCTCCACTGGCCAACATTGAAGATTGAGGCGTGGAGGGGCAAACAGGGACCCGCCCAGTGCCACCGGTGTCAATTGTTCCGGCATTCGTCGGTCAATTGCCACCGGTCAATCGTCTGCGTACGCTGCGGCGGGCCCCACAAGGCCACGGAATGCGAGCGGCCCTTGGACCAGCCCGCCACCTGTGCGAACTGCGGAGGACCGCACCCGGCAAATCATTCGTCCTGCCCGGTGCTGCGGCGCGAAGCAAGGAACAGACGGGCTGGCCCAGTCGCTCGCAGCGGTACCGCCCCCACGCCCCGAAACACCACAACCGAGGCAGCGGAGGGTTCTTTGATGGCCCCCGCCAACCCACCGACCGCCAGGGGAGCAGAACTCCCGAAAAAGAAAAGAAAGAAGAAGAAGAATGCCGCCGCCGTGAGCTCTGCCCCCGTGGCGGAAGAAGAAGCGGCCGTGCCGACTCCCCCGGCGCCGCAACCCACTCCCGCGCCTGCCCCGGCTGCACCGATCCCACCAGAGCACTTTTACGCGCTGGTGCAGTCGGTGCAACAGATGCAGGCACTACTGGCCGCCCTCGTCCCCGCGGCCCCCCTCAGAGGCGTACCCACCCCTAACCTCTAATTATGGATGGTACGTCTTTGAGGATAGTGTATTGGAACGCGGGATCGCTCCGGGGGAAGAAACTACTGCTGGCCAACTTCCTCCGGGAGCAGCGCATAGACGTCCTCCTCGTCAGCGAGACCCACCTGCGGGATGACCAAAAATTTGGCATCCCGAACTTCATCACTTACCGGAAGGATGAGAAGAGCCCGGTCAATGGACAAGCCTACCGGGGACTTGCAGTGTTGGTGAAGCGCAACGTTATCCACCAGCCCATCCCACACGTGGAGTTCCAGACGATGTACGCCCTTGGTGTGCTCGTCAGCGTCGCCGGCCGCGAGCTGCGGCTGTTTGCGACCTATATTCCGCCAGGGATCACACTCAAAACCAACGAGCTGTGGTCCCTCTTGAACACCACCACGCCAACGCTTGTGGCTGGCGACTTCAACGCCAAGCACACAGCCTGGAACTCCACGAAGATCAACCAATGCGGAAGACGCCTTCACCAGGCCGCTGTGGACCACGACTTTGAGCTGTTGGGGCCGGACGAACCCACTCACACCGACATCAGGGGAGGCTCCGACATCATCGACATCGTGGCCCACAGAGGGCTGACAGCGCTGCCAACACTGCACGTCTACCCGGACTTGCCGTCAGATCACCGGCCGGTTCTTCTCATCCTCCGGGACCTTCCGGCGAGGGTCTCGCTACCGAGGAGAACGTCCAAAATCAACTGGGACCACTTTGGAGAGGAAATCGAAGGCGACAAGGCCAGTGTCGCCTTCAAGAGGGTCTCCACCAGTGAAGAGGTCGAGCTTGCGGCGAGTGCTATCACCCACAGCATCCAGCACGCTCTCGATGCCGCACGGATGCCCGTTCCGGCCACCGCCAAACCCGAGCCGCTCCCGGCGCACATCACCGCGCTACTGGAGCGGAAGCGAAGAATGCGGAGGCTGTGGATGAGTACTCGCTGCCCAACACTCAAAGCCGAACTCAACAAGCTGGTGGAGACCGTAAAGGACAAACTACAGGAGCACGCAGCCAGATCGTGGGAGAACCACCTCATATCGGTGGGCGGTGATATCCCCTCCGTTCACCGCCTCTGCCGGCAGTTGTCGGGTGTGCCACAACCCGTCCGGCCGCTGCTGGCAGCCGATGGCCTCCCACGATTTAAGGCCGAAGACAGGGCTGAGATCTTCGCCGAACATCTGGAGCGTCAGTTCACGCCGAACCCGGTCGTGGACCAGGCCCACCACGACAGCGTCGTCGAGCACCTTCGGGAGTACCTTGCGGAGCCAGTGCCGGAGCATGAAGACGCGGTGTTCTTCACCCCCGGCCAGGTCAAGAGGATCATCCTGAAGCTGAAGCCCAGGAAAGCCCCGGGCGCAGACAACGTCACGAACGAGGCGCTTCGCCACCTACCGCCGGGATTCATCACGGCGGTGACGCGCCTCTTCAACGGCATTCTGCGCTCGGGCCACTACCCGAACATATGGAAAACCGGAAGGGTGATCCTCTTGCCCAAGCCGGGGAAGGACCTCCGCATGCCTGAAAGCTACCGGCCCATCACGCTCCTCAGCGCCCTCTCGAAGGTGTTTGAGAAACTGCTGCTCGGCCTCATGCTGCCGCACATTCCACCGCGCGCCGAGCAGTTCGGGTTCCGGCCTGAACATTCTACGACGCTCCAGATCGCCAGACTTCTCGGCGAAATCTCAGTCGCCGCCAACCGTAAGGAGACCGTGGCTGTTGTGCTCCTAGACAACGAAAAGGCCTTCGACAGAGTATGGCACGAGGGGTTGCTGTACAAACTGTCGAAGAGCCCTATACCAAGAAGAATCATCAGGATTGTGGCCTCCTTCCTGAACGAGCGGAAGATCAGGGTGGCGGTCGAAGACGCCCTTTCAACGGAGAAACCCGTCCGGGCTGGCGTTCCTCAGGGTAGCTGCCTGAGCCCGGCCTGCTACGCCGCGTACACCGACGACATTCCGGTCGCAGATGGAGCCAAGCTGGCCCTCTACGCCGACGATGCGGCGTACTTCGCGGTATCCATGAGCGCGAAGCACGCCGCCAAGAAAGTCCAAAAAGCGCTAGACGCCCTGCCAGATTGGCTCCACAAGTGGAGACTGTCGGTGAACGTGGCGAAAACGCAGGCTCTGATCTCCGGGAACGCCGCCCCACCGCCGCCCCTGACGCTCTTCGGGAAGGACGTGGCGTGGCAGCCACACGTCACGTACCTCGGGGTCAAGATCGACCGTGGTCTTCGCCTGAAGACCCACGTCGACTCAGTGGTGCAAGCAGTGAAGACGGCCAAAGGAAGACTCCGTCCAGTGCTCTCCTCCAGCCTCCCGCTGAAGACGAAGCTCGGGATCTACAAAACGTAC
The DNA here is from genome assembly GCF_032362555.1 of Amyelois transitella. Classification (NCBI taxonomy): domain Eukaryota; kingdom Metazoa; phylum Arthropoda; class Insecta; order Lepidoptera; family Pyralidae; genus Amyelois; species Amyelois transitella. The sequence goes on from NC_083531.1 coordinate 218,740, forward strand.
ATCAGATCCCGCCTCACGTACGCAGCCCCGGCGTGGTACGCCTATGTCGCGGAGACCTACAGGCGTCGCCTCCGTGCTCAAGAAAACCAAAGTCTCCGCGACATCGTCGGGGCCCCACGGTACGTGAGGAACGCGACGATCCAGCGGGACCTTAAATGGGAGGGCCTGGACGCATTCATCTCGCGTCTGGCCAGTGACATGTTCGGCAGGGCGGACAGGTCGGCGCACCCGCACCTCGTGGGCATCGCGCCACTGCACGCTCGCCCGCCGGACCGAAGACACTGGCCATCACCCAGAGAAGCCGTCATCACAGCGAGCACCACTGCAGGCGCCGCACCCGCACCGCCGACAGGATGGAATGTTTGCGAAGTTATCAGTCCCACTAACATGAGTCGAATATAACAAAATATAGTTTTCAGTGTACATGATATACTAACAACAATAGCATGATAAATACAACAAGCATATAGGTATACCGAAGAATTAACAAACCTCTTCACTTTTAAAGATTGTATACTAAACAGTAAGTACTTACATAGAATATTCTTTTTAATTAAAGACGTTTGGTGTCGGCCTTTCAAAGTAAGCAGGCGCTATATGAGCGTGCAGTAAACTCACGTGCAACAAAGACATTCACGCGCACACAACAGCCGGAACTTGACCAGAAGGTAGACATTATTTATGAATATACTTAGAAAAAAGACATTTTCAGCATTTATTTAATTAGAAATTGTTAATGAAACATGGGTTACGCCCATGGCAGGATTCCCTCTTCATGCATGTAACATAGATTAGAGCCAAGTAACAAAATTTGGTACTATAAAAGATCTAAGAGCGTTCAAGAACGCGCTAATTAGTAATCATGATTAGCACTTTATCAATTTTGTATCTATAATATGCTCTTAAAAAGACATCAACGAGCATTCTTCTTCATTCATCAACAAAGCTATACGTTGACAGCTGGTTTGTAATTTTTTACACAAGTTTTATTGAACAAATACAGTTTGTTAAGCGCAATGGGCGAGCTAAATGCTAAGAGCATCATCTACATGGAGCTCGACTAAACAGCTTAAAAATAAACAGACATAATCGTTAAATAATTTTTATAAATAAGCTTTTCTTGACTGCTGAATTGCTTTTTTTTTCTTTATATACATACATACATATCGTCACGTCTATATCCCTTGCGGGGTAGACAGAGCCAACAGTCTTGAAAAGACTGAATGGCCACTTTCAGCTATTTGGCTTAATGATAGAATTGAGATTCAAATAGTGACAGGTTGCTAGCCTGTCGCCTAAAAGAAGAATCTCAAGTTTATAAGCCTATCCCTTAGTCGCCTTTTACGACATCCATGGGAAAGAGGTGGAGCGGTCCTATTCTCTTTAGTATTGGTGCCGGGAACCACACGGCAAAGCATTTTTTCTTTATATATTATACTATTTTCGCAGTCTATTGAATTAAATTGTTCAAGTGTTAAAATTTTAAGCGTTAATAGTAAACGATTATAGCTTAAACTAATTGGTATATTTTTTTGCTTAAATTAAATATTAGTGTTCTTATGATATATCCTTAGCGTTTAAACGCCCACCTCTAGATATAACAGTCAGCCTTTATGATAAACAAACAACTAAAAACAAATCGTGAAAGAAGGTTTATTCCTTCCTTTTCCCTCCTAGAAAGAAAATATTAACGAGCACTCGCGATTTCGAGTTATATAAGAACGCACATTATTCAATTTAAACCGAAACTCCAAAAATTTTGAAAATTATAATTAGTAAGAAACTATAAAAGAGTACTTACGAATGTTAGCAGCGGGCGGGATCCTCGGCTCGCACTGAAGATGATATCACACGCCACTCTATACACGGTCACACCACCTAGAGTCCACGAAACACAAACCGCTCTCCTGATGGAGTTAGAAAATGTATTGCGACCGAGTTTCGGTCGACATGCGCTGCGCACACGCATTTTCCGATGTAGCACTTGTTTCAAACGCGTAACGTCACTCCACAGGACGTACTGACCCTGACTGACTGACTAGATTAGGGAGGAGGGTGATCTCAGATCGATTAATCGAAGAATCGATTTTTGTAACCCAAAAGATCGAAATTTTAAATCGATATGCAGTATTGAATCGACCCAGGGAATCAATTCACCCTTGAAAATCGTCATTCGATTTTTTTAAAAGTTTATTAATCTATTCTATTCTATGGTCGAGCACAACGATGGCCGCCCCATGCGGCAACTTGAGGACTCTGCTCGAACACTTTAAGGCCATTTTTAAATAAGTAATTAAAATAAAAGAAATTTTGAATATCTAAAAAGTAGAAGCGTACGTACATATTCGTAGTCCTTAATGATTTATTAAAGGCACTTCACATACACATTCACACCAGCCACATACACATACACATCAAAACCAGCGACCTTTACTGAATTTGAAAATGTAAATCAATCCGATTCACGTGCTACATTTCTTCACAACCGGCGCTGAGATTTCTCATACGTATTATTTGCTGAGTTGTTGAACACCCTATGGCAGGGGCAGCCAATTAGTTTTGCTCGGGGTCCGCTTTGATAAACGAAATGACCATCGCGGTCCGCACAAAATTTAATAGAAAATATATTTATTAAAGAAATGTAATTTCGAAAAATACAAAGGTAAATTTTTTTAACATATTAATGTGAAAGATGACATTTTTTGTTGCGAACTATCTTCCTGAAGTTTGGAGTAAAATTAGTACAAGCTATTGACATTAAATCCTGGAGATGTTCATCAGTAAGTCGAGATCGAAGTTTACTCTCAATGAAGTTCATCTTGGAAAACGCCGCTTCACAAATATATTGTAACATTTAATTACGTGGGTACTCTGTGGTGCAAGTTGCAGTGTTCTCGCGGTCCGCCATGTGGCGACCCCTGTCCTAGAGACAAACTAACACTCCCGGGTGCTCCTCTCTCTCTGCTTATCTTAAATTTCTTACGAACAAGTTGGGCATAATATGACAATGGATCGGTGACTCATAGGCCACCTGAGAATGTTAATTTGTGTTCAATACTTTAGGAAATATAAGAATGAAGAGACTTGTGAATGTTTGCGAAGTTATCAGTCCCATTAACATGAGGCGAATATAACAAAATATAGTATTCAGTGTACATGATAAACTAACAACAATTACATGATAAATACAACAAGCATATAGGTATACCGAAGAATTAACAAACCTCTTCACTTTTAAAGATTGTATACTAAACAGTAAGTACTTACATAGAATATTCTTTTTAATTAAAGACGTTTGGTGTCGGCCTTTCAAAGTAAACAGGCGCTATATGAGCGTGGCAGTAACTCGTGCGCAACAAAGACATTAACGCGCATACAACAGCTACAACTTGACCAGAAGGTAGACATTATTTATGAATATACTTAGAAAAAAGTCATTCTCAGCATTTATTTAATTAGCAATTGTTAATGAAACATGGGTATATGTAATAAAACGCCCATGGTAGGATTCCCTCTTTAAGCATGTAACATTTATAGATGAAACCCAAGTAACAAAACTTAGTACTATAAAAGAGCGTTTTAGAACGTGCTAATTAGTATTCATCATTAGAGAAAGCCGAACTGGCCCAAGGATTGCGACTAATTTATTCTTTAAAAATACATAAAGGCTGTCACGGTGATGAATAAGCGATATAAAAATACTTTTAAGTACTACGATAAAGGTATTTGCAACGTTTATGGTATTAAAAATAAGGAAAAATTTAAAGAATGCCTGAAAAATTTAACTTTACAGGAAATGTATATTCTTGATGATCCTAATAAGGCATATGAAACATTTCATGAGACATTCAAGCTGTTTTATGATCTATGTTTTCCGGTGAAACGTAAGCGAGTGAATAATAAACAAAGAAAAAAATGGCTAACTCGTGGTATTAAAATATCATGTGCTGCAAAAAGAAAACTGTATTGGCAAAGCATTAAAAAAATAAACAAACAAAAAAACAGGACAAAAAATTGACAATTATATATATATAAGTAATTCTAGAAATCTTGCAAAGGCTATGTGGAAAACAATAAATAAAACAAGATACCAAACACCAAATATGACAGATGAATTTAGTGTCGGCCTTTCAAAGTAAACAGGCGCTATATGAGCGTGGCAGGAACTCGTGCGCAACAAATATATATTCAATTAAAAAATTGTGGGGTAGCGGTATTGAGGTCGCCGGATTTTTGGTTAGTGAAAATTGAAAATCCGAAAGGAAGAAGCGGGAATGTGAAACGCACAACACGTACCTTCAATTCTTGATTGTTGGCTTCTTGGGCCCTGGCCAGGGTTCTTCTTGTTACAGATATTAAAACACGCACTTTTACTATTTTTATTGATTGTGAGCGGAGCGGTCAATATGCGGCCATATATTTTCCTTTAATCCGTTAAGCGAGAGACGTCCCGCGAGTTTATGTGAAAATAAAAACTACATTAATTACTGATCAAATCTTTGAAATACAAAGATACTTTAGAATGTATGAAAGTTAAACAACTTCCTAGTAAATTGAAATGAACAAAAATTAAAAACCAAATTGAAATGTCACACGAAATAGTCAGAACTGAGCATGTTTCCGCTCTTAAAAAGACATCAACGCGCATTCTTCTTCATTCATCAACAAAGCTGTAATTAGACAGCTATGCCAGCTAGCCCATGGGCGCGCTAGATGCTAAGAGCATGATCTGCAAAGAGCTGGACTTACCAGCTTAAAAATTAACAGACATAATGTTTAAATATGTTTTATGAATAAGCTATTCTTAACTGATTAATTGCTTTATTTTTTTTTCTTTATACATTATATAATATTCGCAGTCCATTGAGTTAAATTGCCTAAGTGTTAAAATTTTAAGCGTAAGTAGTAAAAGATAGTAGTTTAAAGTAATTAATATATTTTTTTGCTTAAATCAAATATTAGTGTTATTGCTCATCGTTTAAACGCCCACCTCCAGATACGGGTATAACAGTCAGCTTATAATATGTTAAACTAACAACAAATAAAATCCTGAAAAAAGGTTTATTCAAAGTTTTTCCCTGATAGAAAGACAATATTGACGAGCATTCGCAATATCGAGTTACACAAGAACGCACATTATTCAATTTAAACCGAAACTTTAAAAATTTAGATAATCATAATTTTAAATAAGTAAAAAACTACAATAGAGTACTTACGAATGTTAGCAGCGGGCGGGATCCTCGGCTCGCGCTGAAGATGATATCACACTTCACTCTATACACAGTCACACCGCCTAGAGTCCACGAAACAAAAACCGCTTTTTTTTGATGGAGTTAGAAAATGTATTGCAACCGAGTTTCGGACGACATGCGCTGCGCACACGCATTTTCCGGGATAGCACTTGTTTCAAACGCGTAACGTCACTCCACAGGACGAACTGACCCCGACTGACTGACTAGACTAGGGATGGTAATCTCAGATCGATTAATCGAAGAATCGATTTTCTATCCCAAAAGATCGATTTTTAAATCGATATGCAATATTGAATCGATTCACCCTTGAAAATCGTCATTCGATTTTTTTTAAAGTTTTTTAATCTCTTCTATTCTATGGTCGAGCACAACGATGGCCGCCCCATGCGGCAACTTGAGGACTCTGCTCGAACACTTTAAGACCATTTTTAAATAACTAATTACCTAAAATAAAAGAAATTATTGCATATTTAAAAAGCAGAAGCTTACTTACAAAATTTAATGGAAAAAATATTTATTAAATAAATGTAATTTCGAAAAATACCCTAGAGACAAACTAACGACTCCCGGGTGCTCCTCTCTCTCTGCTTATCTTAAATTTCTCACGAACAAGTTGCGCAAAATATGACAATGGATCGGTGACTCATAGGCCACCTGAGAATGTTGATTTGTGTTCAATACTTTAGGAAATATAACAATGAAGAGACTTATGAATGTTTGGGAAGTTATCAGTCCCATTAACATGAGGTGAATATAAAAAAATATAGTATTTAGTAAACATGATACATTAACAACAATTACATGATAAATACAACAAGCATATAGGTATACCGAAGAATTAACAAACCTCTTCGTTTTTGAACATAGTATACTATACATTAAGTAATAAAATATTTACTTATTCTTTTAATGACAGATGAATTTGGTGTCGGCCTTTCAAAGTAAACAGGCGCTATATGAGCGTGGCAGTAACTCGTGCGCAACAAGTTTATGAGAAAATAAATACTACATTAATTTCTGATCAAATCTTTGAAATACAAAGACACTCGAGAATGTACGAAAGTTAAATAATTCCCGAGTTAATTGAATTGAACAAAAGCAAAAAACAAATTGAATAGTCACGATTGTTGAGAGTCAGAGCTGAGCATGTTTTCGCTCTTAAAAGGACACCAACGCGCATTCTTACAAGCTATACTTTGACAGCTGATTTGTAATATTTTACACAAGTTTTATTGAACAAATATAATTTGTTAAGGCGCAATGGGTGAACTAAATGCTAAGAGTATGAACTACATGGAGCTGGACTTACCAGCTTAAATATAAACAGACATAATCGTTAAATAATTTTTATAAATAAGCTTTTCTTGACTGCTGAATTGCTTTTTTTTTCTTTATATATTATACTATTTTCGCAGTCTATTGAATTAAATTGTTCAAGAGTTAAAATTTTAAGCGTTAATAGTAAACGATATTATCTTAATCTAAATCGTATATTTTTGTGTAAATTAAACATTAAGTGTTCTTATGATATACGCTTATCGTTTAAACGCCCACCTCTAGATATAACAGTCAGCCTTTATGTTTAACAAACAACTTAAAAAAAATTGTGAAAGAAGGCTTATTTCTTCCTTTTCCCTCCTAGACAGAAAATATTAACGAGCACTCACGATTTCGAGTTATATAAGAACGCACTTTATTCAATTTAAACCGAAACTCCAAAAATTTAGAAAATTATAATTTTAAATTAGTAAAAAACTACAATAGAGTACTTACGAATGTTAGCAGCGGGCGGGATCCTCGGCTAGCACTGAAGATGATATCACACGCCACTCTATACACGGTCACACCACCTAGAGTCCTCAAAGCAATGTATTGCAACCGAGTTCCGGTCGAGTTCTGCTATAGCGAAGAAAAAGAGAATGAGATGGAAGGCGAAATTGAAATGTTTGAAATTGTGGAAGCACTTAAGAGTATGAAAGCGGGTAAGGTTGCCGGGTATGATAGAGTGTCGGTCGAGATGCTTAAAGCAGGAAAAGGCGTCGTAGCTAGACAGTTGTACTGCCTTTTCAATTTGTGTTGGAGAAGCGGCCGAGTACCAAAAGATTGGTGTAAGGCTGTTATTGTGCCACTTTACAAAGGAAAAGGGTCACAACTGGACTGCAAAAATTATCGTGGTATAAGCCTGCTTAGCGTCGTCGGCAAATTGTATGCTAAGGTATTGATTAATAGAGTCAGGAATGAAACTGATGACAAAATATGGGATGCTCAAGCGGGATTTCGAAAGGGAATGGGATGTACTGATCAGGTCTTTTCTTTGCGGTGCATAGCCGAAAAGTTTTTGGCCAAGAGTCAAAAAGTCTATTGCACATTCGTGGATTTGGAAAAGGCCTATGACAGAGTTGAGAGGATTGAATTGTGGTCAGCACTTTCTATGCATGGGGTGAGCAGTCTCTTGATACGAGCACTGAAATCCTTATATGAGGATTCGAGTGCTTGTGTCAGGATAAACGGAGCGCACACTGAGTGGTTTAAGATTGAGAAAGGTGTTAGGCAGGGATGTGTTGCGTCACCGTGGCTGTTCAACCTATTTATGGATAGTTGTTTGACAGATTTGAAAGAGTCTGAAAGTGGATTAAGGATGAATGAATTACTCGTCAAATGTCTGCTCTATGCCGACGATCAGGTTATACTGGCGTCATCAGCGGAGGAGTTACAGGAGATGGTAAACTGTATGCATGAAGCTTTAAAAGAGAAAGGAATGAAAGTGAACGTAAGTAAAACTAAAACACTGGTTTTTGAAATGGAGAAAGAAATGACAGCATGTAATATTTTGATTGGAGGAGAAAAAGTTGAGCAAGTGAAAGAGTTTGTATATCTAGGATCAAAGTTTACATCAGATGGCAAGTGTGATAGTGATATTGAAAGGAGAGTGAACGCGGGGAACATGGTGAATGGAGCTTTGCATGCCTTTATGAGCAGTCAGAAACTATCCAAAAAGGCTCGACTGGCTGTGCACAGGGGCGTGTTGGTCCCGACATTAATGTATGGGAGTGAAAGTTGGGTATGGCAAAAGAAGCACGAAAGCAGAATAAATGCAGTGGAAATGAGAGCGTTAAGGAGTATGTTGGGTGTGAAATTGAGTGACCGGATAAGGAACAGCGTGATAAGGGAATGTTGTGATGTGAAAGAAGATGTAGTTACAGGAATAGAAAAGGGTATGTTGAGATGGTTCGGTCATGTGGAGAGGATGAATGAAAACAGGTTGACTAAGCAGATATACAAGGAGAGTGTGGAGGGAAAGGTCGGGGTGGGAAGACCTAGACGAACATATCTTGATCAAATTAAGGACGTCCTGGTGAAGGGTCAGGTCAAAAGTGCCCGAAACCGCCGAGCTTGCATGAAGAGAGTTATGAATGTGGATGAAGCAAAGGAAGTATGCAGGGATCGTGGCAAGTGGAAAGAGGTAGTCTCTGCCTACCCCTCCGGGAAAGAGGCGTGAGTTTATGTTCCGGTCGACATGCGCTGCGCACACGCATTTTCCGGGATAGCACTTGTTTCAAACGCGTAACGTCACTCCACAGGACGCTTAAAAATAAACAGACATAATCGTTAAATATTTTTTATAAATAAGCTTTTCTTGACTGCTGAATTGCTTATTTTTTTCTTTATATCTATACATATAATAAATCTGTAGAAGACTCAATTCTGTACATTGAAAATATGGAAAAAATAAATAGCAGGGGGTAGAAAAAAAATCTTAATTTTCCAGTTTAAGCGATTTTCTCTTAATAAAACATCGAAACATGCTAGCCATATTTGGGTCCAATAGATATTTATAAGATGTCATGTCAGAGTTTCTCAAAATGGAGAAATAAACCATCCACGCGAAGACCGACATCCGCGCGGACGGAGTCGTGGGCGGAAGCTATATTATAGCTAGTATTATACTATTTTCGCAGTTCATTGAATTAAATTGTTCAAGAGTTAAAATTTTAAGCGTTAATAGTAAACGATATTATCTTAATCTAAATCGTATATTTTTGTGTATTTTTCTCCTCAAAGCAATGTATTGCAACCGAGTTCCGGTCGACATGCGCTGCGCACACGCATTTTCCGGGATAGCACTTGTTTCAAACGCGTAACGTCACTCCACAGGACGAACTGACCCCGACTGACTGACTAGACTAGGGAGGAGGGTGATCTCAGATCGATTAATCGAAGAATCGATTTTTCTATCCCAAATCGATATGCAGTATTAAATCGATCCAGGGAATCAACTCTTCACCCTTGAAAATCGTCATACGATATTTTTAAAGTTAATAAATCTATTATATTCTACGGTCGAGCACAACGATGGCTGACACGCGGGAAGTGGTCTGCTCGAATAGAGACCACTCTTTATGCTCGAAAAGAAATTATTGAATATATAAAAAGTAGAAGCGTACTTACATATAAGTAGTCCTTAATGTTTTACTACAGACACTTCACATACCGACGTTCACCGAATTTGAAAATGCAATAAATACGATTCACGTGCTTCATTTCTTCATGACCGTACACCCTATGGCAGAAAATTATAATTAGTAAGAAACTATAAAAGAGTACTTACGAATGTTAGCAGCGGGCGGGATCCTCGGCTCGCGCTGAAGATGATATCACACGTCACTCTATACACGGTCACACCACCTAGAGTCCACGAAACACAAACCGCTTTTCTGATGGAATCAGAAAATGTATTGCGACCGAATTTCGGTCGACATGCGCTGCGCACACGCATTTTCCGGGATAGCATATGTTTCAAACGCGTAACGTCACTCCACAGGACGAACTGACCCCGACTGACTGACTCGACTAGGGAGGAGGGTGATCTCAGATCGATTAATCGAAGAATCGATTTTTCTATCCCAAACGATAGCATTTTTAAATCGATATGCAGTATTGAATCGACATAGGGAATCAATTCTTCACCGTTGAAAACCGTCATACGATTTTTTTAAAGTTTATAAATCTATTCTATTTTATGGTCGAGCACAACGATAATAATATTTTATTAATATTTATTAAAGAAATGCGGCAACTCGTGAACGGGCGCTGCCTGCGGGAAGTGGTCTGCTCGAACAGATTAAGACCACGCTTTACCATTTTTAAATATGTAATTAAAATAAAATAAATTATTGAATATCTAAAAAGTAGAAGCGTGCTTACATATAAGTAGTCCTTAATGATTTACTAAAGGCACTTCACATACATATTCACACTAGTATATGAAAAACAAAAAACACTAAAAGTACGGCGACCTTCACTGAATTTGAATATGTAAATCAACCCGATTCACGTGCTTAATTTCTTCACGACCGGCGCTGAGATTTCTCATACGTATATTTCCTGAGTTGTTGAACACCCTATGGCAGGAGCAGCCAATTAGTTTTGCTCGGGTCAGTTTTGATAAATGAAATGACCATCGCGGTCCGCACAAATAAATATTAAAGAGATGTAATTTCGAAGTAAAAGAAAAATATTTATTAAAGAAATGTAATTTCGAAGAATACAAAGGTAAATTTTTTTAACACATTAATGTGAAACATGACATTTTTTATAACGAACTATCTGTCTGAAGTTTGTAGTAAAATTAGTACAAGCTATTGACATTAAATCCTGGAGATGTTCATCAGTAAGTCGAGATCGAAGTTTACTCTCAATGAAGTTCATCTTGGAAAACGCCGCTTCACAAATATATTGTAACATTTAATTACGTGGGTACTCTGTAGTGCAAGTTGCAGTGTTCTCGCGGTCCGCCGTGTGGCGACCCCTGTCCTAGAGACAAACTAACACTCCCGGGTGCTCCTCTCTCTCTGCTTATCTTAAATTTCTTACGAACAAGTTGCGCAAAATATGACAATGGATCGGTGACTCATAGGCCACCTGAGAATGTTAATTTGTGTTCAATACTTTAGGAAATATCAGAATGAAGAGACTTATGAATGTTTGCGAAGTTATCAGTCCCACTAACATGAGGCGAATATAACAAAATATAGTATTCAGTGTACATGATAAACTAACAACAATTACATGATAAATACAACAAGCATATAGGTATACCGAAGAATTAACAAACCTCTTCACTTTTTAAGATTGTATATTAAACAGTAAGTACTTACATAGAATATTATTTTTAATTAAAGATGTTTGGTGTCGGCCTTTCAAAGTAAGCAGGCGCTATATGAGCGTGGCAGTAACTCGTGCGCAGCAAAGACATTAACGCGCACACAACAGCCAGAACTGAAATGTCATGATTGTTGAGAGTCAGAACTTAGCATGTTTTTACCTCTTAAAAAAGACATCAACGCAAACCAATTTGCGTTGATGTCAAAAGCTGGACTGCTTAAAAAATAACAGATATAATCGTAAAATATTTTTAATAAATTAGCTTTTCTTAACTGCTTAATTGCTTATTATTTTTTCTTTATATATTAGGTATATAATTTTCGCAGTTCATTGAGTTAAACTGCCCAAGTATTAAAATTTTAAGCGTAAGTTGTAAACGATAGTAGCTTAAACTAATTAATATATATTTTTCCTTAAATTAAATATAAGTGTTATGATTAGAGATCGCATAATCGGATGCATATGTACCTAAACTAATATTTTGGCTAAGAAAGTATGGAGGCGGCTTCTTGCTTGCGGGATTCGAATTATTTTGAATCCCTAATTTAAATTAAAAGAAATGAGAAGGTACTTATTAAATTTAATTATTTTCTCTATCACTAATAGTAATTATTTTACTCTAGGGCGAAACAGTGAGACAGTACCATAGGTATAACAGAACGAGACAGACAAACTGTGTGTCTCTTTCTGTTCTATGGCCCAGCCTCACTGTTTTGGCTTCATATAAAACTACACAAATGTTATTTTTTAATATAACCAAGTTCTCTTCCTAACTTAATTTGAACTGAAAAACAAGGACAGAACGATAAAATTACATTTATGTTTGATTTGTATAGTAAATGCAATTACAAGGTTTGCATGACAATGATTTTGATTTTTTTTTGTTAAATTTCCTTACAACCCAAATTTGGGTATATAGCGCCCGAATTTCCGACCTTTGGTTATGAAATATACATTTTTTATTTATATAATTAGAACATTAAACTTATCGATCACGAAATCCCAGAATTTTGTGCTACAAAACTGCGTTTCATACTAACCCAACACCTTAACTTTAGGTAAATATGCATCCGAATATTCGATCTCTGGTTATGATATAAGCTTATCGTTTAAACGTATATAACACTCAGCCTTTATGTTAAACAAACAACTAAAAAAATCCTGAAAATAGGTTTAGTTATATTTTTTCCCTAAATGAAAGACAATATTAACGAGCACTCGCGATATCGAGTTAGACAAGAACGCACAATATTCAATTTAAACCGAAACTCTCTTTAAAATTAGTAGAAAACTACAATAGAGTACTTACGAATGTTAGCAGCGGGCGGGATCCTCGGCTAGCACTGAAGATGATAATCACTCGTCACTCTATACACGGTCTAGAGTCCACGAAACGGTATCCTGCCTTCTCTCCGAAAATTGTTTAGCGGATTATCACTTGCCAAACAACGGTTCGCCTGATTTTCACTTTGACAACTAACGATTGTCAAATTTTTGTATGATAACGTTTCATTTGGTAGAATTATTGTTAAGCTCATTATTATAATGACAGAACACGTTTCGGGCACTTATCATTTATCAAATCCTTCACTAGGCCAGACAACTTTTAGACGAATAACGTTTCGTCTGTATAACAGTACCTTTTTCGTACATTTATATTATGATATAAAATAAACTAATTTCGACATGCAATTTTTATTAAAGAATTACAAAAAAAATTAACACTTTAAATTAGCAGCAATGCACATTAATAATTTTCATGTGAATATGAAGATTTGTGTTCAAGAATTCTGTTGATTCTTTCGTCTTTGTCTAAGTATTTTTTTTTCTTAGGTTCTGGTGGGACACCTGTTAATATATTTTCTATTTCCCCCTCGTTGGCAACGGTTTCCTTTATTAACGTAGTTGAGGTGAAATCGAAAGAAATCGGTTAGGTTAGGTTAGAACTGCGACCATCAACGCACGAGCCGAGCGAGCGAAGCGAGCGTGCCGCGGCAGCGGCCGGCGAAGTGCCAGAACCGAATCGCTTTTGTTTCACTACACAGGGCACTTGAATATTAGCTACAGTAGAAAAATAATTATGGAAAAAAAACAATAGTATATTATTTGGTAAACAATACATAAAATTAAATGAATATTACTCTAACTGAAACGTTCGCTACTTGAAAGTTGGCCTTGTGAAAAGTGTCATTATAAAAGCCAGACCAAACGTACAGTTGGCAATAGTTAAGTTGGGAAATGAAACAAAATTAAGTGATATAGTTGGCAAATGATTATTCCGCGAAATAAAATTTTGCGAAACGTTGATTGGCAAGTGATGATCTGCCAAACGATTTTCGCCGAAAAGGCAGAGAACCCCACGAAACACAAACCGCTCTCCTGATAGAGTTAGAAAATGTATTGCAACCGAGTTCCAATCGACATGCGCTGCGCACACGCATTTTCCGGGATAGCACTTGTTTCAAACGCGTAATGTCACTCCACAGGACGAACTGACCCCGACTGACTGACTAGACTAGGGAGGAGGGTGATCTCAGATCGATTAATGGAAGAATCGATATTTCTATCCCAAAAGATCGCATTTTTAAATCGATATGCAGTATTGAATCGACCCAGGGAATCGATTCTTCACTCTTGAAAATTGTCATTAGATTTTTTATAAGTTTATTTATGAAGTATTGGGAGCTTTAACTTTATCATGTAAATAAATACATACATACATATGGTGCCGTGTGGTTCCCGGCACTATTACAAAAAAGAATAGGACCACTCCATCTCTTTCCCATGGATGTCGTAAAAGGCGACTAAGGGATAGGCTTATAAACTTAGGATTCCTCTTTTAGGCGATGGGCTAGCAACCTGTCACTATTTGAATCTCGGTTCTATCATTAAGCCAAATAGCTGAACGTGGCCATTCAGTCTTTTCAAGACTGTTGGCTCTGTCTACCCCGCAAGGGATATAGACGTGATCATATGTATGTATGTATGTACATATGGTCACGACTATATCCCTTGCGGGGTAACAGCCAACAGTCTTGAAAAGACTGAATGGCCACGTTAAGCTGGATTAATGATAGAATTGAGATTCAAATAGTGACAGGTTGCTAGCCCATCGCCGAAAAAGAATCCCAAGTTTGTTAGCCTATCCCTTAGTCGCCTTTTACGACATCCATGGGAAACAGATAGAGTGGTCCTATTCTTTTTTTGTATTGATGCCGGGAACCACACGGCACTAATAAATACATTAAAAAAAATCTATATTTCATATCTGATCTGACTCTGATAAGAAAACTGATTTTAATGGTGGCTGGTGAGAGACCAGTTATTGTGTCTTTTTTTTCAGAAAATGTATTTATTTTTAAAACATAATTTTATTTGTGAATCGATACACCCGATTTTTTTTTTTGGAAAAATCGCCATCCCTAGTCTAGACTTTGGCGGGGCAGGCCCGATGGAAATGGAGATAACAAACTCATAAAAAATTGTGCAAAAGCTCGGCTCGGTGACTCATCGCCACATGGGTTTCATTTCGATATTTTACAGAAATTACATTATATAAATTTTTTCGATGGAAATAAAAATGTAATCGAAGTTAGTATTTTATTCAGAAAGTCTGACTATATCACAATTTGGTGATAAATGCCTTAGTTGTAGAGTCCAATGATACGTGGGTAGGCGTTCACAGGCACTATTTCATGCCTTTTTACTTTTCAATAAATTAAAACGGACACTTCCCAAAAGGCTGCTGATACTTCGCGCCAGCAAGTCGACCATTGGTCATAGAAGATGCCCTGATTGAAGTAACTCTTCCAGCATTAGTCAGAAGGGTTTATTATTATTATTTTCTCTTTATTTCATTTACTCGTATTTTTTTTCATGATATTATACATATATACTACTAGCTGTTGCTCACGACTTCGTCCACCTGGTTTCTTTTTCGCAATAAAACTGTAAATAACACAATAAAACTTCTTCTTAGGGCCAACTCTATCTCTATACCAAATTTCATCTAAATTGGTTCAGTAGTTAAAGTGTGAAAGCTTAACAGACAAACAGATATTGAGATGACGAAAGGTCGGAGTGGGAAGGCCTAGACAAATGTACTTATTCGAGCATGAGCAATTTATTTATTTATGTACACAAAATTATATACAGTAACATTTAATACAGTAATTCTAATACGATAAGATAAGATGGTACTTATTTCTATAAAAATCTCTTCCAGTCGACCCGTAAGAAGAGAGATGAATTTGGAGCGGTATGGCGTGTGCATACATACATACATAAAATCACGCCTCTTTCCCGGAAGGGTAGGCAGAGACTACCTCTTTCCACTTGCCACGATCTCTGCATACATATACGAGTAAATCGCTTAACATATTTATCTAATCATACCGTGTGGTTCCCGGCACCAATAAAAAAAAGGATAGGACCACTCCATCTCGTTCCCATGGATGTCGTAAAAGGCGACTAAGGGATGGGCTTATAAACTTGGGATTCTTCTTTTAGGCGATGGGCTAGCAACCTGTCACTATTTGAATCTCAATTCTATCATCAAGTCAAAAAGCTGAACGAGACTGAGGTGAACTTTGGCAAAGGAAAACTTTTTAAATTACCTGCTGACCGTGAATATTACACGCTTAATATTATTAAATTTATAAATTCAAATTCAAACTTTTATTTGCATAATATGAGTACAACAAGGTCTTAAATATTATGTATGTATGGTCTTATATATTCATATTTTTATACATTATAAAAAGAAAAGTTAATTAAGGTGAATTCACCGATGAAATTTGGTATGTAGATAGCTGAAGACCCAGAATAACATATAGGCTACTTTGTTGAAGCTCCTATTCATTCTCCTTTATGCCGCATTGACGCAATGCACGCGGCTGATTGTTTTTTTTTTTCACTTTTCGATTTACGAATAAAAGTCAAATTTTATTCAAAAACAGCTCCGTATTTTTATTTTACAAATCCCAAAAATAATAAGCGAAAGACATGGTCCAGGATCGTAGCCGGATATCATTTTAAGGATCAGCTATTTATATATTTATTGGAAAAATCTCCATCAAGACTGGAAGTTTGGACGGAAAAATTGGCCATTACATATGTACATATGTACAATCTGCGGAGTCATTTGCAAGGAAATATTTTGTGTGGTGTTGAGTTGAGCGTATTCATTAAATATAGGTAGTATAACCCAACACTCTAAAGGTATTTTCATCCAGCAGGTTAGTAAATAAGTTTTCATTAATATTATATAACTTACTAGCTGTTGCCCGCGACTTCGTACGCGTGGAAGAGTCTGTCGTGGTTATTCTCCGTTGTATGCTGTACATACGTACATACATACATATAATCACGTCTATATCCCTTGCGGGGTAGACAGAGCCAACAGTCTTGCAAAGACTGTTAGGCAACGTTCAGCTATTTGGCTTTAAGATAAAATTGAGATCTAAATAGTGACAGGTTGCTAGCCCATCGCCTAAAAAAGAATCCCAAGTTTGTAAGCCTATCCCTTAGTCGCCTTTTGCGACATCATGCTGTACAGGTGTTATCATAAATGTATTTTTGTACAAACTTATTTTTGACGTACTATTTTATTCAAAATTATGTGACGTCAATAAGTGATACCTTGTATCCAATTTTGAAAATAAATCTATTCTATTCTTTTCTATTGATATTCTATAAAACACCCAATCAAATCTTTTCCAGACCTGTTGTTGTTAAATACATAAGCAATTTCAGTTTTCCGATGCTTATAAGGTCATTAATTTTTTGTTGGTATGTCAGATAATTAAAAAATATAGTATTAACTATTAACGCTAATCATAATACACTGATATCCATATAAATACCAATTAATCAATAGGGATAGGCAGAAAGAGTATTCCTCCTTTTTAAAGCTACATTCATGGCTATAGCATCGCGAGAAAGGATGATGAGTTTATGAGATAGATTCGTCAAGCTAGGGGTCCCGCTGTAACTAATTCGTATATATGCGCGTAGTCAGTGACCAGGACTCGAACTCATAACTATGTATCGTCTGTACTACTTGTTTTGCCGTACTTTCGCGTAATTGATAATTATGAGAATTCCTAAAATACATATTTAGAAAAGCGCCATCTATTGAGGAAAAGCCGTTTAGCCCACGCGATTTTACCGCCACCTACAAAAGACCATGGGTTTTTCGCAAATCCCACAGGAATTATAGTCTTTGCGGCATTTAGTAGAATAACCATAACGGAAAATATAAAATATCTGAGCCGCGCGGCATGGTAGATACGTACGGTCGCGTTCATAATTGCAGTCATAGTTCGCAAAACTTTATAGCTTGCAGTCACCGCTATCACTCACACATTCACACAAATAACACAATAAGCAACAAGCGGTGAAGCGTTGGGTAACGAGCCATCAAGAAGAGGGTAGTGTAAAAAGTCGCCGCGCAGCGGCCGTCGTCCGCTTATCAACACAGCGACACGCCACACAGCGAAGATCCATAGTGGAACAGTACGAAAATAATGGCTTCATACCGACCTGAAAATTTGCGGAACAGTTCGACACATCAGTGGTTACTGTTCGTCGAGTTTGCACCGTGAGGGACTACACCACAGACAGCCAGCAAGAAAGCCGTATTTATCCGAAATAAATTAGCAAAAACATTTAGAATTTGCTCGGCAGTATTTGGATTTGACTGGAAAAAAGCGATATTTACGGACGAAAAATTTATTTACGTCATCGCAACACGGTAGGCTTCATTTATGGCGAAGAAATGCAACTCGGTATGAAGAAAAAAAAATTGTGCCAATAATGGAGTCGGGACGCATATCTGTAAATATGTGGGGCTGGATGAGTGCTGCTGGACCTGGAGAACACGTGTGGATAGCAGGACGCGCTACAGCTGCTCATTATGTGCAAGTGCTGGAAGAAACCATGTTACCAACTGCGGTGTATTTATCCGATAGATGATATGTCAACAATATCATTTGTGCAAGACAACTGCCCTGTGCATCGAGTCCATATAGTGCGTGAACGGTTCTGCCAGTATTTTAAGGACAGCTTCAATATCTTTTCTTTATGGAAACGAATAATTAAGCTGTAACCTTAATAACAGGAGATAAGTAGATGATACAATTAGTGTATTTGCTGTATGTATAGCTTTATATAATCATCAATATGTAAACAAAGCTATAGGTAAACTGTTTCAATAAAATTTACTAATTTTAATTATTGAATGTTTTATTTTGCTCCTTCTTGTTTAATATTTCTTGCTGATTTCCGTGTTTGAAGACACGGGTATTGTAATTCTTAGATATCAGTTAGGCACCTTGAAACATTAAAAATTGTCAGTAACACTAATTTTTTTTTTTTTAATAGACAAAAAATTCTTGAATAGCTTCGGAATCCAAGTAATAGCCTAAGAGCTAGTGAACCCTCCGAGTAACGGTGTTCCTGTAAGGCTAGAAATTTGTAGAGTGATGATTCATAGCACACCAAGGCCAAAAATCATGAATGTAAAATACATAGGAAAAAAAAACTTCCTGCTGTAAGCTTCAAAATTTAATATTATCTATTTTATTTATTGATAATTAATAAAATAGATGATTATAAAAAAAAAATTGCCAGGCGATTAGAGTAAGCACAAGTACCTGCCAGGTGCATCGAGAACTGAACAGTTTAGGAAGAAAAATAAACTTTCTTCTGTAAAGTTGAAATTTAAGTATATGTTTTAGTATATCATTTAGAAGAAATGTGTACAATGACAGGCGGTTCTGAACAGCATAAGACCTTGACAGGCGAAGGGAAAGATGCTAATAACGCGCTAGTAAGAAGCGTTACGTAAATGCAACGAATGTAGTGTTTTATCTATATCTATACTAATATTATAAAGCTGAAGAGTTTATTTTGTTTGTTTGTTTGTTTGTTTGTTTAAACGCGCTAATCTCAGAAACTACTGAACCGATTTGAATAATTCTTTCACTGTTAGATAGTCTATTTATCGAGGAAGGCTATAGGCTACATTTTATCCCGGATTTCCTACGGGAAACGTCAACAATGCAGGTGAAAGTTGAATGAGTCAGCCATCTGCGAGCTTTCCACGCGAACGCTGCGCAAACCAACAAAGATATAGTAAAACAATGTACTAAAGATGTGAAGTACTCATTTTTTGCCACAAAAAAGTCCGCGAGAGCATATATCTATCTCTTAAGGTTTACTTACAATAACTACTTTTATGTTCATTTTTTAAGATTATTTTTTCATTATAAACATAAGTTATTTTGAAATATATTTTCTTTAATTCAGTATTAATCCTTATCCAAATAAATATGTTTATTACTTTCGGCTTTTCATGTAGACTAAAATTGCCATTTACAGTATATAAATCAGACGAATAGGTTTTGAGATATAGTCGTTATAAGCAATTTGCAGCGAAACATTTAATACGGCGAACCAGCGTTCTTTCTAATACGCGTGACCGCCTGCCTTAAAATTGGACCAGTAGTTTTGGAGATATATGCTAACATTGGTTTGCACAAACAAACACACAAACGCACAACCTCTTACCCTAAACGCATATATACGGTCTCCGTTCGGTCGCGGGTAATGATGTGGGCCAAGTCGTCGCCAAGTCGCTTAACAATTAGCAGCTATAATTGATAAAGCCGAGGAGGATGTTTGCAAAAATAAATATGATGCCCAAAATAACTATCCCACGCGGACGAAGTCGCGGGCACAGCTAGTTTTTTAATATAATCTAATTTGTGTTTAATGTCAACATATTTCATTGCCTCTCACGCATAGGTAAATTAAAAGTAAAAATTAAAAAGAATATTTTACAGTTCAATTTTAATTAAAGGCAATATTAAGTTGCTATTTACATACTATTTACCTTGTAATAATACATATAACTAAGTACATACATGGTGCAGTTTGCAGTTTTATAATACAGTTTTCTATTTTACTTGATGACTAATGATAATAATTAGATACTTCTCGTAAATTTGTATTATATAGCGTTATTTGTTAGCAACTGTATAGTGATTAGTATACGTGTACTTGTGATCTTATTTACCTTTTGCATTGTATAAATTCCAGGTTGACAACACTCGTTTCCCAGAATGTCGAACGAGAAGGAACTAATTAAAAAGCGAGCTAGCTTTAAAGGGCGTTTGACTTCATTTATTAATTACTTGGATTCACTTAGAAGCATTACTTTGGATGATGCGATCGCCAGAGAATTACAGTTGCGTATTGGTAAGATGGAATCATTGTTTGATCAGTATGACGAGGTACAATTACAATTAGAATGTGTAGTTGATAATCCTGAAGCCCAGTTTATTGAGCGACAGGAGTTTGAGTCTCAATATTATCGAGAAATAGCTAGGGCTCAAGGTATATTGCACGCGCAAACAAACTCAATGCCGCTGCTGAGCGCAGGCAGCGAGGAAGGATCTCGTGCAAATCGCCGTCTTGTGAAGTTACCTACAATACAGTTTCCAAAATTTAGTGGTTCTTACGATAATTATTTGGAATTTCGAGACACTTTCACTAGCCTCATACATGATAACTACGATATTGATGAAATAAATAAATTTCACTATTTACGCACTTCTCTGGAGGGGTCCGCTGCTGTGGTGATCCAATCAGTACAACTTTCTGCAAGCAACTATGCAGTTTTATGGAAGCTTTTGTGGGATAGGTTTGATAACAAACGTCTTTTACTACAAAATCACGTCTCAGCTTTATTTAATATTTAATATCTCACATAAGAGTCATCTGTAATAAAGCGATTAATTGATCAAGTCAATAAAAATCTGTGTGCGCTTGAGTCCTTGAACGAAACCTGTTAGGCAATGGGATACTCTTTTAATTCATATAATTACTCATAAATTAGGTCAAAAGACATACAGAGAGTGGGAGGAATACAAGGGACGTATGGATCAGAACAGGTCCATTACTTTCGATGATTTTTTAACGTTTATTCGCAGTCGTGCTGATTTATTAGAAACACTGGAGTTGTTACGTGCTAACCAGTCATATAATAAGTTTAGTCCTAAAATTAAGTCTATGGTGGCGGTACCAGGTAACTCTAGTCTGCAGTCGAATGCTGAAACAACCCAAAGGACTTGTCCTATGTGCAAGGGTAATCATTTCTTATATAATTGTTCTCAGTTTTTGGCTTTGACTGCTGAGGCCCGTTTGAACTTGCTACCTGGTTATAGAGTATGTTTTAATAGGCTATTTGACTGTATTAAAAATATACATTTCTTTTATGTCATCAGTCTTAATATTATTCTTTTGGAGCTATTTGTAATAACACGAGATAAAAATATTGCATTATTTAAACAAAATCCGTCTCAGAAAATTAGGTTTTTATATGCAGCTGTCACGTGACTAAAAACGAACGTGATAGGCTATTTCTATTATGACGTCAATTATCCATAAACAGACTGTGGATCGTACCGTTCCTTAGTGTTCGCTATTATTTTTCAAGATTTTATAAGTGTTTGATCGCTCAGGATTACTCAGATAACATAGGTATTTAATAATGGAAACCAATTCCGCGAAAGCTGACAGTCGAAACCTACAAAAAGTGGACGCAATACTTAATGGTTGGAAGAAGAAATCTGGATTGTCTCCTTCAAAGACAATCCAGATTTCTATGCTGCCGAACTGAGGAATGTGAAAACATCAATGTAAGTATATCTTGGTAACCACTGATCTTAGATCATGATCTGAAACCACTTCTTGCGAATATTCAAATCCATCGGCATAGAAAAAAACAGTTTCGTAGGAGATTTTATTGTTGTATTAGTGCATTGAGGCACTGCACAAAATTTATAGGAACTCATTTTAATAATTTTCACACATATGACGTGGCACAAGTTAAATAAAACAAGAGAAAATCAAAACTTTTCGAAACACCAACATGCTTTGTATGATATTTACACGAAATTTACGTCACTGCATGCCATGGCCGCCATATTGCTAAAAGTCGCGTTTTAGCGGCATATTTGAATATTTCATTTTCTTTTTCGAATTTTTAATAAAATAGCTGTAATAAAGGCAGAAAAGTATTTTTGTAGGGCTCCTTATAAACAAATAAATACCCTAAGATAGTTTTTAGAACTTTGTCAAATAGCCTATTGTTTCCGAAGAGGGCACTTTGCCAACTCGTGTAAGAAACCAGGTTGCAAGGTATGTAAACGACGCCTTAATACACTTATTCATGTAAATCAGCAGGCACGTCGGGGAAATAGCTCTCCGTCTGAGACATCATCGTCCGCCTCTCCACCACAGCCCGCGTTTAACGATACGAATGACATTGCGTTGTCAGCAAATGTACGTAACGGGCATTGCGAGGTACTTCTGTCTACTGCTTTAATTAAATTATACGATAACAATAATCGTGAGCATATTGTGCGTGCAGTGTTAGACAGTGGAAGTACATCCAGCCCTATGACTGAAAAACTGTGTCAACAGTTGAACTTACAGACTAGTCAGGTAACTAGCTCAATCCTTGGCATAAACAATGCTGTTTCGACTGTAAATAAAACGTGTCATACACGTATGACATCATTAGATTTTTAATTCTTTCGTTTTGCCTACGAAAACTAGTAGTGTGCCGCGTTCTGAAATAAATATTTTTAATTTTGAAATTCCGCCTAACATTTGTTTGGCCGACCCTATGTGGTATAAATCTGCCGAGGTTGATATATTAATTGGTTGTGATCTACTTTGGGATTTATTAGGTACGCAACAATTACGGCTAGGCAAGGGGAAGCCAGTTATATGTGAGACAAAGTTAGGTTGGGTTATCTCAGGTCCTATTTATGATAAGTACATCACTAGTAGTACGCAAGTATGTCATAAGTGCAACTTCACACATGTTGATTCTGAAACTACTCAATCTGCAGTTGATATTCAACATGAATTAATGCGTTTTTGGCAGTTAGAGGAAGTAAGTGCAAGGTCACCTAATTATTCGCCTGAGGAACACATGTGTGAGGAACACTTTATCGAGAACACATCGCGTCTTGAAGACGGTAGGTTTTGCGCACGTATACCTTTAAAGGGTACTGCTGAATCTTTATGAGATTCAGTATCACGAGCAAAGCACTGTCTTATATCTTTAGAGCATAGGTTAAAGAGTAAACCTGAATATTATTTACTTTTAAATAAGCAGAGTTTGCCTAAGAAAAGTCAACTCATTTTTAATATTTATATAGATGTAGATTCATGCGAGTTGGAGGTCGTATTGATAACTCTGACTCTTTTCTATTGATAAAAAGCACCCTATACTTATACAGGCCACTCATGTCTTTACTAAATTATTATTTGATTATGAACACAAACGGCTTCTGCATGCTGGTCCCCAATTATTATTATCCACACTAATAATAAAGAGGAAAGATTTGTATTTTTGTATGTTTGTGTGGAATAAACTCAAAAACTACTGGTCCGATTTTGATAAAATTTGGCACAGATATAGAATAGACCTTCAAAAGTGACATAGGCATAAATTTGTTTTGAAATAAATTAGTTTTCAGGTAGATTATTCAACATTCATAAAGTAATCCGGGAAAAAAAGCGCTACCGAAAATCTTTCCGTGCGTGCGCTGGATCCACTGTTGATTATACAGACATACAATGTATTACAAAAATAAAGGTTTTTTGCAAATCTATAAAAAAGTCCGCGACACGATATATCTAACTTCTATAATTTAGTAACTACAAGGTATTTTGTGCGTATAAAAATAATGTAAATTCAAAGGTGCGTTTTGAGAATTATTATTACACAACCATATTAATCCTTATGATTGAAAGTTATTTAACATCAAGATATTTTTACGGAGATAAACTTTGTCCTTTACAGCTCAGTGATTGGATAAATAGATTCTGAAATATCGTGAAATTAAAAACACGCACTCCAAATTATTTTAAGTACATACGTCACGCGAACGCGCTTGCCGCATAGGTACTTACGCGGTGTCTCGGTAACCTAAGCCGTGTGGTCAGTTCCTTACGCAGCGTACGCCACCAAAATTGAAAATTTTGAAGCTATTTGACTTAGAAGTGCTTATAAATTTGTTTTACTTTTAACGTCCTACTGATAAACCTATCCCAATGGTATTTTATTTGTATTTGTGAATATTCACATAATAATTGCTTAAATTTTACTTTGCTCTCATATAAAATACCTATATTCTGTTGATCAACCTTTTCCGTACGTGTTTTACTTTTCACTGCCTACATATCCAAACCTATATATATCTATAAATATAGTACATAATTGTAAAAATAAATATTATCGCCTGAGAGAAATGTTTACTCATTGTTTATTTCAAAATATAACACACAAAAATAGGTCCACCCGTGCGAAGCCGGGGCGGGCCGCTAGTCGTCTATAAGGGAGACTTATTACTTAATTGGCCCATTGGTGGTCGAAATTTAGCAAAGCTTGTTATCATAAATGTGTTATGTGTACGCGTATGAAGGGTAAAATTGTTACACCTTTGATGGGAAATGTACCACAGCAGCGCATCGTTCCAGACGGTTATCCATTTCAAAGTGTTGGAGTAGACTATGCCGGTCACTCATGTGTGCTAGTCGTCAAGGTCGTGGCTGTAGGTTAGTGAAAGTGTATATATATTGCACTATTTGTTTGTTTTACCACCAAAGCTATCCACTTGGAGTTAGTTGGTGACCTCACAAGTAACAATTTTTTACTCGCATTGCGCCGATTTATTGTTCGTAGAGGTAAACCTACCGACCTTTATTCTGATAATGGTACCTCGTTTACTGGGGCTTATTGGGAAATTTCTGAATTTCTGAAAAATAACTGTTATTTATTGAGTGATTCAGAAGCTGCACTACAGCTTCTGAATCCATTCACTTTCATTTTATACCCGCGCACGCGCGGTTTCCGTGGTGTAGCAGTTATCACATCTGCCTAACACGCAGAAGGCCCCCGGTTCGATCCCGGGCGGAAACATTGTATTTTGTTTTAAGAATTTTAATTTTATTATTGAAATAGTTTTAATTATCTTTAATTATTCTGAAATAAACACAAAATGACAAAATTTTGTTATCAAAGTATCAGTGGTAAAAACTAACGCTAACTAACTAACGCCCGTAGAAATATAATAGCAATGTTTTGGAACGACGGTACAATTTTTTCGGGGTGTTGTCCTGGTTGCTTTGTTTAAATTATTTAATCTCTTCAGATCCGATCCTGGATTGGGTAAGTGAAATTTTACACGAATCGTCTCATGTCTGACCTATAAAACTTTTATGAAATTCGGGAAGGAAGAATGCTGAAGGCGGGAATAATTCAACCTATATTGGATCCAGTTACACATCCGATTCCTGGTGAATACGTACCACCATTTGGACCAATCGTCGAAAAATATCCTTTGGTGAAACAACGATCCTAAAATTATTAGCAGAATACCAAATTGCTGTTTGAATCTCACTTCCATCATGGCCACACCGCTGAACATGGTCTTTCAGCCTTTTAACGACCGTGTGTTCTGTCTACTCCGTATTGGGGAATGACGAGATTATATGTTTGTATGCTATTGAGCGACAACAACTGGGACATTTTTAAATAAGTAAAATCTCCCTCACCGTTAGAACATTTATTTATTTTTTTATTTACGCCAATAATACAACGGTAGTAGTACACCGTATGTCTGCTGCTGAAACTAATCCTTTTAATGTGAGCATGCCATTTTAAATTTGAATCTTATGTTATTCGTAAGAAAGTAGTACTATCAACAAAATCTAATCTTTTACTTATACTAATATCCAAATTTTCCTACCGCACATTGGGAAGTCTACTTAATGCATTGTATGTTGCATGTATTTACACCTTAAAAGAAATTTATATTTATTTACAAATAATATTCATAAATTGTACTGTCCCTGCATAGCTTCAACCTGCGGGATAGTTATAATAATTTAAATGAATAGGTTATAGTTGAGATGTAGTTTTTAATGAAGGGGGTCACCAATGCAGGGAATTCTATGGCACCAGGGTTACACTTACGAGAAGCATGAAAATAAAGGCCGGGTAAATTCAAAGACTGATTTATTTATTATAAGAGTTTACACATTACGGACTCAATATCATTAATACATTTAATATTCAAATAAAATCTTTTTATTTATTATTATAGGATACTTCATATCGCTTAATAATAGTCAAAACTTTTGGTTTCACAACATTGGTTGACGTCTGTTAAAGACGGTAAAGCACTCTATAAAAAGTAAAACTTAGATATGGAAATAAACTGGGGATGCTCTTGGGATGAAGTAAAACTGCACTTTGGTTTAACTTTAAATATGCACTGTAATAAACCGCTGAACTTATTGATACAATAATGTTTTTACAATTTGATTTGTACTAGATATTACATTGTAAAAAAAGAATCAAATGCACACTTAAAAATTTTCTTTTTCTTTTTTTGTAACTGGCCAGTTATGACACATTCTGAATAAAATAGAAAAGAGGTTGCACAATACAAATAATATTAAACAACGTCAAATAAATTACTTAAAACTAAGTTTACTGCCGCTTCGAAGTCGTCAGTGCAGAAGAAGCGGTAACAAACTGCACTGCAGCATTTTCTTCAACAACGTCAACTTCACAAATATCCAAACTTGAATAAAATGTGGAAGAGAGAATACATTGTTCAGATTAATATATTTATATGAGATTTTATATATGAAATAAATAATTTCTTTATTTCTGTACCAACTTAGATCAAACATTATTTGTGACCGAGATCTCCTTTTAAGTAAGGAATTGTCTCCTTTTAAGTGTTAGGAGATCCCGCTCTTCAATAACAACAATTATTATATACATGTTTATATATTTCTTCCTTTTTTTAATGGATTACCAATTTTAGACAGATTTATGTACAGAGTGTACTGAATTTTGATTTAGGTTCAAATCAAACTACAATTCATAACGAGGTTCCCCAAGCTCAAGCCACATGTTTTTATCATTCAAGTAATCAACAGTCCTATAATAAGGGTGACCAATCAACATCGAGCTATGGGATCAGCCAGTCGCTCCGCGCAGTACGAGTACGAGCCGCTGAAGATTTTCGCACTGCTTGGGGGGAACTCGTGAACCACGCCCCCCCCCCCCCCCAACTCCCCGCGCACATCGCAGCGTAGGAGGGGGCTCCCACAAGCGGGTTCTCACCAGTGAAAAGGGGACTGAGTAGTCGAGGATTCGCCAGTCGCTTCAAGTGAACAATTCGAAGAGTACGAGCCGATCTTAGTTTCCGCGCTTGGGGGAAGACGTAGCCACGCCCCCCCAACACCCCGCAAACAATATTTGCGTAGGAGAGGATAGCTCCCGGCGGAAACCCCTGCCAGGACTTCGGGACTGATTTGCTCGCATCCCCCTAGTAGCCGGCCTCCCACCAGCGGGTCTCACCGGTGAAAAGGGGTTGGGTAGTCGGCCCCGTTGTTCCTCCGGCTGCTCGGGAGCGACTCCACTCCCGCGCGTCGTCCGGGCTCCGAAATGGAGCCCCCCCCCCGGGAAGGGGTAGGTGCGGGTCCCCCGCACCCCTCCCCCGACACCGCCCTAACGCATACGCCACCAGCGGCGTATGCTACGCCGACGGGCGTTTTTCACGCGCCCGCCGCCGCCGTCTCCGCCGCTGCTGTCGCCGCTGCGCTAACTGCCGCCGATGCCGCCGCCGCGGTCCCCGCCGCCGCAGTTTCGAACACCAACACGGCGACGACGACGACCGCAGCAGCATCTAATGTAACTGCCGCTGTCACCGCCGCCGTCACCACCACCGTCACCGCCGCCACCACCACCGCTGCCGCCACCGCGGCCGACACCGTTGCCGCCGCCGCCGCCGCCACTTCTTCCGCCGCCGCTGCCGCCGCCGCCACCACCTACCCAATTGGGTGGTCCACTTCAAGGAAATAAGCCGCCTTCTGGGACGCTCGCCGGCCGTCGTCGCGCGCGGAAGAGGCGTCCACTTTACACCGAGGGACGGCAACGAGTACCGAGTCGTCCAGCGTTACATGAACACGCTGGACGTGCAATGGCACTCGTACTCGTTGCCATCAGACCGACCGTTGAAGGTGGCCATCCGCGGGCTGCCGCCAGACACTGAGGAGGCCGCATTAAAAGAAGATTTGGAAAAGAAGGGCTATGAGGTGGAGGCCATCAAAGCCATCCGGGGCAGGGGAGATCGCCCTGGATGCGTTTTCTTCACCCTCCTGGCACGGACTCCAAATTGCCAGGAGGTGTACACCGTCAAAGAACTTCTCCACTGGCCAACACTGAAAATTGAGGCGTGGAGGGGCAAACAGGGACCCGCCCAGTGCCACCGGTGTCAATTGTTCCGGCATTCGTCGGTCAATTGCCACCGGTCAATCGTCTGCGTACGCTGCGGCGGGCCCCACAAGGCCACGGAATGCGAGCGGCCCTTGGACCAGCCCGCCACCTGTGCGAACTGCGGAGGACCACACCCGGCAAATCATTCGTCCTGCCCGGTGCTGCGGCGCGAAGCAAGGAACAGACGGGCTGGCCCAGTCGCTCGCAGCGGTACCGCCCCCACGCCCCGAAACACCACAACCGAGGCAGCGGAGGGTTCTTTGATGGCCCCCGCCAACCCACCGACCGCCAGGGGAGCAGAGCTCCCGAAAAAGAAAAGGAAGAAGAAGAAGAAGAAGAATGCCACCGCCGTGAGCTCTGCCCCCGTGGCGGAAGAAGAAGCGGCCGTGCCGACTCCCCCGGCACCGCAACCCACTCCCGCGCCTGCCCCGGCTGCACCGATCCCACCGGAGCACTTTTATGCGCTGGTGCAGTCGGTGCAACAGATGCAGGCACTACTGGCCGCCCTCGTCCCCGCGGCTCCCCTCAGAGGCGTACCCACCCCTAACCTCTAATTATGGATGGTACGTCTCTGAGGATAGTGTATTGGAACGCGGGATCGCTCCGGGGGAAGAAACTACTTCGCGGGGGGCGAAATCTCAGTCGCTGCCAACCGAAAGGAGACCGTGGCTGTCGTGCTCCTCGACAACGAGAAGGCCTTCGACAGAGTATGGCACGAGGGGTTGCTGTACAAACTGTCGAAGAGCTCCACGCCCAAAAGACTGATCAGGATTGTGGCCTCCTTCCTGAACGAGCGGAAGATCAGGGTGGCGGTCGAAGACGCCCTTTCAACGGAGAAACCCGTCCGGGCTGGCGTTCCTCAGGGTAGCTGCCTGAGCCCGGCCTGCTACGCCGCGTACACCGACGACATTCCGGTCGCAGATGGAGCCAAGCTAGCCCTCTACGCCGACGACGCGGCGTACTTCGCGGTATCCATGAGCGCGAAGCACGCCGCCAAGAAAGTCCAAAAAGCGCTAGACGCCCTACCAGATTGGCTCCACAAGTGGAGACTGTCGGTGAACGTGGCGAAAACGCAGGCTCTGATCTCCGGGAACGCCGCCCCACCGCCGCCCCTGATGCTCTTCGGGAAGGACGTGGCGTGGCAGCCACACGTCACGTACCTCGGGGTCAAGATCGACCGTGGTCTTCGCCTGAAGACCTACGTCGACTCAGTGGTGCAAGCAGTGAAGACGGCCAAAGGAAGACTCCGCCCAGTGCTCTCCTCCAGCCTCCCGCTCCCCTCCGGAGCACTCGCGTCCCTGTCCCCAAAAGGATGGATGAAGAAGGACGCGGAGATCCTCGTCCGACTGGTGAAGGGGAACTGGCTGTCGCCGGGGATGGCCCAGTGGATGGCTGTGTACCTGCGCCTCAAAGAAAATGAGGTGCGGGGGGTCGCCCCGTCGGTCGCCGACTTGACGGCGCTGGACTCAGCGAGGCGGGGGGTGATTGCACTCCCCCCCGTCGATATGGGAACGCCGAGGGGGAGGGTGATTACCTCCCTCCTGAAGAGGCCAGCCAGCCAAGCGGAAAACGGAACGGAAACAAGCCGCCGCCGCCCCCTGCAGCGCGCGGCTACAATGGCGTCGGAACGCGGCTCGGAGGCCGCTACTGCCGCCGCCGCTGCCGCCGCCGCCGCCTACGAAGCTAAAATGAAGCCTCCGCCGGCCGGGAGATCGGCGATCCCGAGGTGGCAGTCTCGGGACCCGCGCCGCGCCCAAGCGGGGGCGGACTTCAACCGCGCGCCCGCCCACGCGTCCGCCCAGGCGCCCGCCCAGGCGCCCACACAAGCGGCCGCCCACGCAGCCGCCCCCCTGCCCGCCCAACCAGGCGCCATCATCGACATCGTGGCCCACAGAGGGCTGACCACGCTGCCAACACTGCACGTCTACCCGGACCTGCCGTCAGATCACCGGCCGGTTCTTCTCATCCTCCGGGACCTTCCGGCGAGGGTCTCGCTGCCGAGAACGTCCAAAATCAACTGGGACCGCTACGAGAACGAAATCGAAGGCGACAAGGCCATTGTCGCCTTCAAGAGGGTCTCCACCAGCGAAGAAGTCGAGCTTGCGGCGAGCGCCATCACCCGCAGCATCCAGCACGCTCTCGATGCCGCACGGACGCCCGTGCCGGCCACCGCCAAACCCGAGCCGCTCCCGGCGCACATCACCGCGCTGCTGGAGCGGAAGCGAAGAATGCGGACCGCTCCGCTCACCGCGCCGCTTGGCCAACTACGGCGCCACCTGCGCCCTCTGTCTGGGGCCGCTCTTATGTGATTACCTCCCTCCTGAAGAGGCCAGCCAGCCCGGAGGAAGAGGGCCCGAAGAAAAAGCCGCGCGCCCTCAACATGGGGGAGGAGTCCCGCTCCTCCACGCAGGAGCCGTCGTCGTCGGGATCTATGGCGGACCTGACGATGACGGAAACAAGCCGCCGCCCCCTGCAGCGCGCGGCTACAATGGCGTCGGAGCGCGGCTCGGAGGCCGCTACTGCCGCCGCCGCCGCCGCCGCCGAAGTAACAATGAAGCCTCCGCCGGCCGGGAGATCGGCGATCCCGAGGTGGCAGTCTCGGGACCCGCGCCGCGCCCAAGCGGGGGCGGATTGCAATCGCGCGCCCGCCCACGCGTCCGCCCAGGCGCCCACACAAACGCCCGCCCGCCCGCTCAACCAGGCGCCCGCCCGCCCGCCCGCCCAGGCCCCCACCCAACGCGCGCCGCCTACGCGCACCCTACGTTGTTCGCCGGGTGTGGGCCTCCGCAGTTGGCGCAGGTGGCTGTGTCCTAGAGGCGGCGTGCGGTTCTCCACTTCGTACACACGCCTGGGGCCTGTAGTAGTCGTGACTGTTGTGTAGAAATTGTTGGCATCTATGGCATTGCAGGGACTTCTTTCCCCGCCTTGTCTTGATTTTAATGCCCGTAAACAGGAAGAGCTCTGGCTCCTGACATATTGCTTGGAAGCCAGGAGTCTTTTTTAAGAAGTAGAAGATGCAACTCGGTCGTCCTCGGCACGCAGGCATTTTTGCATTTCCGCAGAATGCGAAAATGTGAGAATGCTGCTTGTGGGAATGGGTTGTGGCCATCTTCAGCGGACTTCTTCGCTACCTGCTGCGACAGGCAAGTCGCTGACCGTGGCGAACACCAAGGCACCCAGGGAGAAACTGCGAGGTGTGCTTGCCTCAAGCCTTGCCCTGAGGACGAAGCTTGTGATCGCACGTGCGTAACTGATAATCAGTCGAAAGATATCTGCGTTATGTTTGCTTACCGTTGATTTGACTTACCTCTGAAACGCCAGATAAAGTCGTCTGACGTTTCAGAGGATGATCTGTAAGGCCGTGCTGGACACTGTGGGGTGGAAGTGTAGCTTTTCCTCTGAGCAAGATCAGGACGATATCACAGCTGAACTAGTAAGATCTCGATCGGGAGAGCCAGTGGTACAACAGCATCAGACCTCTTTCGGTTCTGTCGTCTTTTACCTTCGCAGGATTGGTTCCCGTAGGAACGTGGCCAAGTCGAAAGCAGCGGCTTTTCGGGCAAGCAGACCCACTACTGCCTCTCGCGGATGGGAGGCTCCATTCCGGAGACCGCCCGCCGCGCGACAGCCCGCCAGCAGCGCGCCGATGGCCGCACACAGCATGCACTGCTCCGCGCAGGAGGCCGCAGCCTGCGCGGAGCCGGTTGCTACTATGTCGGAAATGCCGACGCCTGTGACACTTTGCGGGACTTTGCTTACCTCCGGGTGTAGCGTAATAAAGAATTATAACAGACAAAAATATGTAAAAAAAACAATTAATCTACTTAACTTAAATCTATTACAAACATGAATAAATATAGACTTAATAATAATTATTGACAATATTAACACTATTAAAATTTTGAAATAAATAAATAAATTATAAATAGAATTAAAATAAAATCAAAATAACTACAAAATATGATAAAAAAAACCATCTACCTAACTTAAATATATTAGAAACAAAAAATAAACACTAAATAATCATTGACAATATCCTACATTAACAGAATTAAAATTTCATAAACGACACACGGTCTGAGGGGGCTTCAGCAGCTGCTCGAAGAAGATGCAGTCGGGGCTTTTGGTGTTTGCGGTACACCGGGCAAGAAAACGAGTATAAAATATGATAAAAAACAATTAATTATTACCTAACTTAAACCTATAAGAAACAAAAAAAAACATTTACAATATAATACACTATTACAATTTCATAAAAGACACACGAGCATATACAGTGGAGCTCACTCAACTCATAAATGGGCGGCGTGGTCTGGCGGCTTGTGACCAAGTAGACGCAATGAATTCAGCTACCTTAAGGTAGCACAGGGCAGTCCTTGCCCCGTTTCCAGGCGATCCTCCTCACGTCACACAACAGGCATCATCCAGACTCTGCTTCATTTCCTTGAAGTGCAAAGACGCCGAGGTACTGCGTCGAGACGACGGGGCGTGACTCGGAGGGCGGCGACGTTGACGGCCGAGGGCTCATAGAGCGGTCATTAATCGTAGTACCGCTGGTCACTACTGGAAATGTGAGCTGCTGTTCAGGGCTTGTGGCCCTCTTCAGCGACTGTCTTCGCTGCCTGCAACGGCAGGCAGGTCGCAAGCGTGGCCGTGGCGGCCACTAATTCGGGCCGACCTGTCCGCCCTGCCGAACATGTCACCGGCCAGACGCGAGATGAACTCCCATTTGAGGTCCCGCTGGATCGTCGCGGTGTCCCCCGTGCAGAGAAACTCATCGCACGACTGGATAGGGGAGGGCGGTCGTGGCACGACGACGGCGCAATGGCGGCGCCGACGGGGCTTGCCCGGCTCACTCTGGAATCAGTGAAACTACTTGCGGCCGTTTCGCAAACTCGAGCGGGTTACGTAGCTTCGGTGGTTCACTGTGCCCTTACTGGGGAGCAGCGCCCGCAAAAACTTCGTCGAAAGGTCCTTCTTTCTATACTCCTGGATTCGCTCCATGTTCTCTATGTCCTTGAGGTGGGTGGTTTCGCGCGGCGATCTCGTGAGTGGCGCGGAGAGTGGCACGTGCCACGGATGTCAGCGTGCCCCCAACCCAACGCATACATTTTCAATGGTAGCTGTGGTCGGGCCGGTGAGGAAGTCTTCCAAGCGTTTCACTACAACGGCTCATTCCGAAGATGACGAAGTTCCTCATGCAGGATGGGGCTCCCGCGAAGAATGAGTGCGCGGAGTGTCTTCCTGTTGGTCTCCGAGCAATAGCCGCACCACACGCGTGTTATATGTAGGCCTTCGCCCTGGAATCCTGTGGGATTGAAAATTATGATGAAATACGGACAGGAAATACCAACAAAAGTCTTTATTAGCTTAATGTAACGTAACTGTATATTTTTAAGCGACTTAAAAAAAGGAAGAGGTTCTCAATTCGACCGTATTTTATGTAAACTTTCTAAACAGACTTCGAAAATGGAGGAGGTTCTAAATTCTTATGAAACTGTATTTAGTATACCTTACGTTACAGCATGTCGTCGGTATTTATAATCAGATTACAAAAAAATCATTTTGCATTCAATACTGTGTCCGTGTGGTTCTACAGAAATTTTAATGTCTGGTCATAAATGTTGAAGATATTCGAAGAATCACCTCAAAAATTTACAGAATAGGCTCCGCAGTTTAGTTTGTATGTAAATAATGCTACGTACACTCTTGCGGGGTAGACAGAGCCAACAGTCTCGAAAAGACCGAAAGCCCATGCTCAGCTGTATGGCTCCATGATGGAATCAAGGTTCAAATAGTGACAGGTCGCTAGCCCAACGCCTACAAGAGGAGTCCCTAGTTTATATGCCTACCCCTTAATCGCCTTTTTTGACATCCATGGGAAACATGTGGAGTGTTTTTATTCTTAAGCGCTGGAAACCGCACGGCGTAAATAATGGTGTTTATGGAAAAAGCCACATCTCACAACAAGCAGGGATGACAATAACTTATATGTATGCAATTTATTCATCTATCTCAGTGACTAGTAACAACCAGTTCAGTCAGCAGCGTAGGTATTAAGTTAACTTAAAAAAGCTAGGAGAGAGAAATAGAGAAGATCACAACTCACTTAAATGTATTAAAAATAAAATTAACAGTACGTCATACCTACCAAGGCGATAATTAGTGGGTCGCCGCGCGCTAAAATATACCTAAATAGATAAACAGGCCGATCAGATGAGCTCCGTTTTCATCATGCCTGGCCAATACATCACATTTAAAATATATTTCAATACAGCCGGTATTTTTATTTATGTATCAAATAGGTAGCAAACGAACCAGCGGGCTAGGAAATCTCACGAACATTGCGAGCAAACCCGTTACAAAACAAATAAAATAGATTAAAAAAATATTTTAAAACTAGCTGTTCTTCTAGCTTCGTCCGCGGGGAATAGTTATTTTGGGGCATCATTAAAGCCCTCAAGGATGAATAATTTTCCCCGTTTTTTTCACATATTCCATTATTTCTTTGCTCCTTGTAGATAGCCTTCCTCGATAAATGGTCAATTCTATGCAAAAAGAATTTTTCAAATAGAACCAGTAGTTCCCGAATTTAGCGCGTTCTAACAAACAAATAAACAAACTCTTCAGCTTTATAATATTAGTATATTATTATGTAGATAACAGCTAAACGCCGGTACAAGATACTAAGCAGAGATCGGAATAGGTAGATTGATTTTATGTACATTACAGTTAACTACATTGTCCGCGGTTAACATAGGACTACAATTTATTGGAACGAAGTCGGGGGAACAGCTACCACTAATATATTCTTCATCCCCCTTGTAAAATTTCCGGAAAAAATCTTAATAATTTACAAATCCCGCAATCCCGGACGGAGGCATGTCCATATTAATATATACGTTTCAGTTCATTGACCCCAATTCAATCTACAAACACGCCGCTCCAAGGTGCTCGGGCCCATTACTCGCAGGCCATATCATATCTACCTAATCAGGTACATTAAAACACTCATCATATTTTACGTACATACGTATGATGTATTACTTGTCGTGATTATACATTTACTAGAGGCGGCCTGCGACTTCGTCCGCATGGAAACCCTATCGCTCATGAATCATCATCTCAGGATATCCACCATCTCCTAGAAACTTGCCCGATCTTTTATGAGAGCCGAGAAAAATATATAATGATGTGCCATGAAGATAATAAAAAAATAAAACCCAATTACTACTCTTTCCTCTTGGAAAATTTTCGCCATCTTAAATAGGTATTATATCAAAAAACAATCGGGTTAGGTTAGATTCTATCGGGCCACGGACACCACAGGACTTACCTGCACAAATTCACAATCACCGAGGACGACCGTTGTGCTCGTGACGACGAGACTCCTCGGGATGTCCACCGCCTCCTTGAATGACGACCAATCTTCCATAGCAGCCGGGAAAATAGATAATGATGTGCCTTAAACAGAAAATAAAACTATTTAACGTGAACTTGCTGTTCAAATCCGAAGACATATGGCCACGTTCAGCTACGTATATGGCTTAATGATAGAATTGAGATTCAAATAGTGACAGGTTGCAAGCACATCGCCTTTTAAAAAGAATCCCAAGTTTTTAAGCCTATCTCTTAGTCGCCTTTTACGTCATCCATGGGGGTGCCATTGTATAGATGCCGGGAACCACACGGCACATCCGAAGACGCCAAAAAATATTTCATAGAACACATAAATAACATCGTCACACATTTAAAACTGATAAATGGCACCTAAATATACATTCCTTGCTCAAATACCTGTATCAAATAGCAGGTACCTAAAATACATAGACGTACGTACGTAAAATACGTACACTAAAATCTAGAAAACCTAATCTTGAAAAATATTGCAACTTAACACTTAAAAGAAATACGAATCAGGTTGTCCTGCAAAGGTTGCGGGGTTCACACGGGAGTCGCTTGGTGTATAAACATGACTCACCCAATCCAGGATCCACGGTCAAGGGCTTCTCTCCAGAGAGGTGAGGTTGTAACCAGGACCCCGGGCTCCTGCTGATAATTTGTCGTTATAAACAAAAGGGTGGGTACTTACATTGCAAAATTACCAGCATGTCAGCTCGGCGATAACACCATTGAAGTACAAATTAATACCTGCAATTCAAACTACTTATTAATTTATGAACTATTATTATAGACGTCATTACATTACTCATAAATAAAGTAATTACCGCTGCCAAAGCGAAATAAGTGAGGGATGATTAGCGTTTTATCGGATTATATGCGCGCGACGAAAGATGCTAAACCAACAAATAATGACCATATATTGCAACTCAGGAGTCAGTGTTGCCAACTCGGATTTTAAAAAGGACGTAGACCAAATTGAAAATTACGTAAAAATACATAGTAAAATTTCCATATGAGAAATACGTACTTTTTTCTAATTGAAATGAAGGCAGTAGGGTAGGTAAAAGTGAATAAAACGACAATTCATAAGACCCTAAAAGTTGCAGACTGTCAGCAGATAGATATAACTGGTTAAAGATATCTCCGCTAACAAAAATAATAATAAATAAATATTCCAGTAACCAGATAGTTTTTACATTATCTACATTCTACATGTGAAACCACCACTTACAGATAATTTTAAAAAGTTTGCTACTTTTACGGTCAACGATTTATTTAAATTATTCAATTTTTATTAATTAAATTTATACATATATTTATTAAAAAGTTTAATGTATTCCTGCGTAGGCTCGCGGTTTATTTTGCCTTGTTTAAGCCACTTTTTGTGATAAGTAAGATTGTTAGCGTTTGGGTGGAAAGTAGGTATGTTTCTTATGTTAGTTTTCATCAAATTGATCGCAGAAAACAGAAGCTCGACATTTGCACTACTAAGTGGCAATGTTAATAAATTTTGCACAAATTGGGCCAATAAAGGAAACATTTGAGGTGAATCGGCTTTTCTTATTATTGTAACATGACGCCAAAACTCATCGGCTTTGATGAGCTGATCCTCTTCAAATGAAAGATTCTGTCTAATTTGTTTGACATAATCCTGAAAATAAATTATTACTTGAAAACTAAGTAAGACACAGACTCAACTCTTAAATAAAATATTTGAAGTTAACGGCACGGCAGTGCCGCCGCCAAGTCAAGCAAAAAAAGCGGCACGGCCGTAGATTAATACATACATACATACATAAAATCACGCCTCTTTCCCGGAGGGGTAGGCAGAGACTACCTCTTTCCACTTGCCACGATCCCTGCATACTTCCTTTGCTACATCCACATTCATAACTCTCTTCATGCAAGCTCGGCGGTTTCGGGTACTTTTGACCTGACCCTTTACCAGGACGTCCCACCCCGACCTTTCCCTCCAAACTCTCCATGTATATCTGCTTAGTCAACCTGTTTTCATTCATCCTCTCCACATGACCGAACCATCTCAACATACCCTTTTCTATTCCTGTAACTACATCTTCTTTCACATCACAACATTCCCTTATCACGCTGTTCCTTATCCGATCACTCAATTTCACACCCAACATACTCCTTAACGCTCTCATTTCCACTGATTTATTCTGCTTTCGTGCTTCTTTTGCCATACCCAACTTTCACTCCCATACATTAATGTCGGGACCAACCCGCCCCTATGCACAGCCAGTCGAGCCCTTTTATGTTCCCCGCGTTCACTCTCCTTTCAATATCACTATCACACTTGCCATCTGATGTAAACTTTGATCCTAGATATACAAACTCTTTCACTTGCTCAACTTTTTCTCCTCCAATCAAAATATTACATGCTGTCATTTCTTTCTCCATTTTAAAAACCAGTGTTTTAGTTTTACTTACGTTAACTTTCATTCCTTTCTCTTTTAAAGCTTCATGAATACAGTTTACCATCTCCTGTAACTCCTCCGCTGATGACGCCAGTATAACCTGATCGTCGGCATAGAGCAGACATTTGACGAGTAACTCATTCATCCTTAATCTGTAGATTAACTTGGCATTATATGGATCTCACTACTTTTTACGGTAGAAAGACTGAGCTGCGAGACTTGGTTTTTACAGGATGTTTTTGATGGCATTATTATTACCTGGAAACATTTGCCCTAAATGAGCTATATACGCATAGGTTACAAACGGATAAAGCAATTTCAATTTAGTTTTTTTTTATTTAAGGTGACTTACTCGCGAGTATTCTTAAGGTGCGTACAGATTTTGTCACATAACTTGTTAAACAACAAAGTTATTACGTTAGTGGATCTAAGAATATTTCAGTTACGTGGACACATTTATTTTATAAAATATGTTAAGTATTTACATAGTTATTTATTTTCATGTTTGATGAAAATCGGTTGAGCCGTTTAAAAGCTTTGGGAGTAGTGTTTTAGCGCGGTCGCTCCTTCATCATAGTCGTTATTTGTCCTGCTGTCATTCTAATCAAGTCATATTTCAAAATGTAACAATTAACTCCCTAAATTTGGGAACAGAATCCCTGAGCTGGCAACCCTGACACGTAGCGCAACGTGGAGAGTTAGGCGCGGACCGCGACGACGACTCAGATTTTATGAACTACCTACATGTTATTTATATTTCTAGTAAATTATTAAACAAGTTGTGGGTATTATTAAGTCGTTACAAAAAGCAGCTATGCGTTCTAAATGCCTGCCGGAACCTGCATAACTTTGCATTTATTGAAGACAAAAATACACTGCAGTCACTTTTGGCAGTTGGCTCTGTCTACCCCGTAAGGGATATAGACGTGACTATATGTAGATATGTAACAGAGCTAGTAAAATAAACTCTTAAAATAGCTATCAGGCCCTTAGTTCAATCGAATATTATGTACACGTCTTTTTATAGTTAATCAATATCAATATTTTTTTGTTGTTCCCTGAACTTAACGACTCCCACTCTTTCCCATGGATGTCGTAAAAGACGATTAAGGGATAAGTAGGTTAATAAACTTGAATTCTTTTAGGCAATGGGCCAGCAAGCTGCCATTATTTGAATCTCAATTTCATCATTAAGTCTGATAGACCCCTGTTAGGAGGTTACGTGATTATTTTTGTTATGTATATGTTTGTGCTAGGTAGTTAAGGGATATATTGTTGCACGTAGAACTTAAAGTACATAGGTACTCAGCGGGGATATACCACTTCTCACAATTTACCTTAGTATTTAAGCTGTACATAAATTTTAGTAATGCATCAAATAATTCCCATATTATATAACCGGACTTTGTGGTGGCGACATCTATATGGTGGCGCATATATATAACCTCCGAAACAACATTGTCGGACCCCAGCGGAGTGCCTGGTCTTTCTCGTCTTCCGACTATACAGTCGTCCCCGGAAAGAGGCGGGACAATTCCATCAATCGGTAATCAATCGTGTCTCCGCTGACATCTCAACGGAATTCATCCGTGAGTAGCTTACGGCGCAGTCCTCTCCCCCGTCCAGGAAGTCCTCCAGATTTTAAGGGGAAAAACCCACGGGATATACACCTTACGATACTTACGATATATTTCACGTCCTAGGCCTTTTTGGATTTTTTTGATATATTTACTTTTTCTTTTATTTGATCAAAATATTTTATTCTTGGTCTCCCTCTTCCTCTTTTTCCATTTATTTTTCCTTCTACTATTGTTGTAAAAACTTAGTTACACAATATTAAAATTAAATTTCAATTAATTTTATTAGTCTTTATAGTGAAAATTTTGCGCAATGAAAATGCTTTATTGTTGCTCACTTGGGTGAAAATATTAATATTCAATTTAAAAAAGCGCCATCTATTGTAAAAAGGCTGTTTAGTCCGCGCGATTACACTTCCATCTACAAGAGACCATAGGTTTTTCGCAAATTCCACAAGAAGTCTTTATGTCATTTATGAAAAGTACTCTATGTCCTTCTCCAGACATCTTTCAAGAAGAGAGACGCCTGTAGAAACGGCAGGGAAGTGCTCCAACAGTGACAGTGAGTTCGGGAATCGCTGAGCCCGCTCGATTCACGCTATCTCGCCGGGTCTTGCTACAGATACAGTGACAGCATAATCAGCACTACATACTGGTAGTAAGCGTGTGCGTCTACAGTCCCGCACAGTAACAATGACTCCTCCAGTTCTTTCACGAAAATTTCCCTCGGGAACAGTAAATAACTACTTTGTACTTTGAAGTATGCACCATGTATTTAATTATTGCAGTATTAATTTAATCTTAAAATAGGTACTTAACTACCTACATGCAAAGATTCAATATTGGTTTAGCGGATAAAGCATGAAGAGATACCTAACTAACAAACTAAAGAACTGAGTAGGAGGTAATATAGGTATATTTCCTAATAAAAGAATGTAAATATGTTCTACACTCAGTAAGTATCCTATTATTAACTGATATATCTGCCTACGTTATTTATTAAAATAATTACATACGTAGTACCTATCTGAACTTGGTAGGTATTACTTCACTGTGATTAAATCATCCCTATCATTGATTGTGAGCTTAAACACCGACTAACTAAGGTTTATTTTATGTGAGTGCTTAAAAATGAAACAAATACTTTTCATAAAAATGATTATTAATAAACAAATTACATAGCTCGCTCGTAAATAAGAGATCAATGTTACATGCTTCCGCCGCTACGCTTCGCTGACCACGCAACCACTGCTGCAGAAAAGAGGACATCAAACACGTCAGTTGTTCTCAGCGGCGGCGTCATGTACCTACTTACTTACGAGTACAATAAGCTTCTCGGTCTTCATTGGGCTGCAGGTGGCAAGGGGCGAACTATCCCAGTGTTTCTCGCCATGGGTTGAAGCTGCATAAATCTGGTGAATTTAAATAAATCCGGCTCGCTTCCATTTTGTGCGGCATGGTACTCGGCCCACTGTCGTTTCAAAGTCGGTGTAAGCTTCTCCCAAAGCGACGTGACGATATCCGCATTGTAGAGATAGCGAATGCAGTCCAGTGCTTGTAATGAGGCGACAGTATTTTGTACCACGGCGGCGAATGTGCATACGTCCCCCGGCGTGTCGTTGAGATTCGGCAGGGCCAGCATCTTGTCTATTTCAATGGAGGCGACGTCGCCAGGCCGTGCGAAGCGTAATTCTAAGAGTTTCATAACACTATCCGGGTCGGCCGGGGCGATGAGCAGTCCATACACCGCATCCTGAGCTTCTCCCCTGAGACTTCGACGCAGGCGCAACATGTTCTCAGCCGCGTGGTAGTAAGGTTTGGTTTCGTTGTACATCGCACGGAAGATGAACCAATCTCGAGCTGCACCGGTGAACACGGGCAGTTCATAGTACTTCGGAGGCAGTGATATGTTACTCGGCTCGACGACGGCTGTTGCTAAACCTTTAATCGGGGTATTGGCCGCGGAAGGCTGAGCGACGAGGCTGGGCAGGCAGGACAAGGCGGTGGCTGCGGGTTCGTGCTGAGGCGTCGGCGCTTGCTGCGCTGGCTCGGGCGTCCATATGTCGGGTCCCGCAGTTGCAGGATCGGGTTCTGACGGCGTGGAGACGGTAGCGGACACTGGCTCTGCACGCTGCACTGGAGAGGAGACAATCGAAACGTCCTCCATGGTGGGCGTCGGGAGCAGTTCGGGTCCCGGCGGGGGCGGGGCGACACCTTCGGCCGGCGCCGGCGACTCCAGCAGGGCCGGTTCCGCTGCTATGGTAACAGCGTGTCTGCAGTGAGATTGCAAAAAGGTATCCAAATCTATCCCAGCGAAGCGAGCTTTCGCTTGTGCAACGGTAAATTTAGCGAGGTCCAGACGTGCTTTATTGAGGCGGTGGGTTTTGGACTTCCTTGATGGCTTGTTAATTTTTCGGTTAGGCGTTCCTGGTGAGAACAGCGCTTTAGGGATCGTGTCGGTTAAAGACATGGTTGCAGTTGGCGTCGATGAGGTAGTGTTGCCCGTGGAATCGGTGTCTGGCATTGTGCTGCTCGCTCGTCACGGCTCCGAGTGGCAAGGATCAGCTTATGCGGACGGCTGGCTGTAGGCTAGCACGCGCGATGACTGGATTGGTGATAAAAGTCCTGACCCCGTCCAGTGACTGCTTTTAGGGGTAGTGTAATAAAATTTCGACGGTTAACACTTCTTAAAACTCACTGAATTATTAGATAGTTACTTCGTTATTTACATTATTAGGTACTTGTCAAAGTGAAAAATAATAAATACTGGCTGGTTTGACCTATCCACCTGTTCACCGTAGAACAACTCGTATTAAACTGTTTTCTTCAATTTGATTTGATTCTAACCATCTCTCTCTACTTTCGCAATACACGCGTCCTTTTCTTTCTGCCGTCGTAGCGCCAGTGACCAGTAGCGCCAACCAATCGCACGGGGGCACGGACGAATTTAGTTTGTCAAACGGTAATGTCGACATATTATTCGACATTACCGTTTGCCAAAAAAAACAACGCAGGACTGCCATAGCAAAGTAGTAACATTTTAATAATGCTTTAATCCCAAATGAACATAAATGACAAAGAAAAAATATTACTTGAAAGACAACTGATATTACCTCGCATGGTGTAGAATTCTTTTATTAAGTATGCTTTTAGAAATGCTAGTCTTCTTTCTAGTACTATGAACACATCAACAGATGGCGGTTTCAACAACCAAGACACCAACGAATTTCAATTCCATACATACATATGATCACATCTATATCCCTTGTGGGGTAGGCAGAGCCAACAGTCTTGAAAAGACTGATTGGCCACGTTCAGTTATTTGACTTAATGCTAGAATTGAGATTCAAATAGCGACAGGTTACTAGTCCATCGCCTAAAAAAGTATTTCCCAAGTTTGTAAGCCTATCCCTTTGTCGCCTTTTACGACATCCATGGGAAAGAGATGGAGAGATTCTATCTCATTAAAGAGCATCGCACGGCACCGTTATATGAATTTAATTAATTTTTATTTATGTATCACAAACTGTAAGGCAAGTCACACATAATTTTCCACTTCCTTTTCTCAGGGGATAGTTCTTTAAGTCAGGTTTATATTTTTTTGTTGTCTAGTTGTATTGATATTAGCTTAAATGCCAATATCTAGCACAAAATAAAGTTAAAGTTCCATATAAACTTTCATCTCCTATTCCCAGGAGAAAGCTTAGGTGGTAAGTCATATTTTCCCCTTTTTTTTTCTATTGATTCTGTTTCTGTAGTAATATTAGCTTACATACTTACCAAATTTCAGCTTTCTAGGACTTCGGGAAGCATCCTAGAATTTTAATGATCATCAGTGACTCAGTGACGAAATTCGCGATTTTTAAACCCTAATAAAATCTAAAATATATAATAGATACGATATTAAAACATTGGATTTTTTATCATTTTACATTCAATCTTAATTTTTAATACTTATTATCATCCAAACTAAAAGTTGTCGGTGTTGACATAATTGTTTGCTACTCGCCAATAGATGGCGCTAATTTGTACTGCGG
The DNA here is from genome assembly GCF_032362555.1 of Amyelois transitella. NCBI lineage: Eukaryota > Metazoa > Arthropoda > Insecta > Lepidoptera > Pyralidae > Amyelois > Amyelois transitella. The sequence continues at coordinate 262,987 of NC_083531.1, forward strand.
CTGCAAAGCAACACAAATTAGCGCCATCTATTATCAGCCTTGTAATAGGACCCCATGCACTATGGCTTATTGACGAACATTCATAGCACATCATTCTTCCCTCTATCTGTGAGGTGCCCTAAGTGTTAAAAAGAAAGAAGAGAAAGAAAGTAAGAATCATCTTTATTTGATGCCAGAGGTAAATACATTGTCTACACATACATATGGTCACTTGGTCACGTCTATGTCCCTTGCGGGGTAGACAGTTAGTTTGTAAGCCTATCCCTTAGTCGCCTTTTACGACATCCATGGGAAAGAGATGGAGTGGCCCTATTATTTTTTTGTATTGGTGCCGGGAACCACACGACATTGTTTATAAACTGTTCATTACAATTGTTAATTACATGAAAAGATATGAAATGTAAACTTTTCAAATTAGAGATTAAGGAAAGCGTTATTGTTTATGAATTCGTAATTAAAAAGCGTTGAATAATATAATCTTTTATTTTTGTGAATATGTTCTTATTAATCATAATATCAGACGTTTTACAAGTAAAGAGAATATAAATATATGTGGTTCTTTAAAAGAGAGGACTAAATAAAACTTGGATCTTTGTAATGAACTCGGAAATCTTTAATAATTGAACTTTCAAACCATCTTTTTTAACTACATAATTTGACAGACAATACTCAACATATTTTCAAATTCTATTGTCATTATGCTTTTTTTTTATAATTGTATACATATCAATGAGGTCGCACTGAACATACCGCCCGCCACCTCGTTGCAGGTCCTTCTACTACGGCCCGCCATGATGGGATGCCTCAAATATCAAAAACATTTTTAAACAAAACTTAAAATAAATACTAATTGCTTTAAACGCAATAAACAATTGAACTTGTGCATTTGTTTTTGAACTAGAATATACGAGCACTAACTTAAAACTTAATTATATAGGTGCAACATAACACAAAGTTAACAAAACCATGAACTTCTTATTTTCATATTTAAATTAAAACAAACAAACAAAAGCCAACTAACTTCGTACACTGCGCTACAGGCGCTCCAGGTGGGCCTCTCAAAATGCCTTCCTCTACTATCTCGCTCATCACATCTGCTCCGAGAAGCAAATTGCCTGTGTACTTCGAGCACCGGGAGGTTCTTAGCTTTAAGATCCTGGAGGATGAAGTCCTCCGAGATCTCGCACGGGACATTGCGGATGACGACGCGGAGATGGCGTTCGTCTTCCAGGGCATACGTGTGGTAAGCGACGTTACGCTCTCCCAGGAACTTCTGGGGAGCTGTGGTCTTCTTCAGTCGGGATCTTAATCAGGATCCCGTGGCCGATGTTGGTGGCTGATGAGAAGCGGATATTACGCTCGTTGCAAGCGGCCGAGACCATCGTCCACTTGCTCTCATCCTGGAGGATAAGAGGAGGGGGGACTCGGGAGCGGCTGCCATTGTCGGGCTTTGGAGTGGGTTTGGAGGGCCTAGCCTCACCAGAAGGCTTGTCGGCTTTGGTCGGAGGGAGGGCCTTGTCTTTGGACCTCTTTTGGCGTTTATTGCCAACAGTGATGAATTCTTCATCGGCCGATGAAGAGGGAGAGGCGGGGGAGAGGGTGGTAGTCTCCATGGGAGTACCCATGGCGATACCTGCGGATGATTCCGGCTCCGTAGGAACAAACACCTCCATGGCAGTCAATGCCGAAGGGGATTCCGGATTCCTCCGAAGCTTGGGGTTTGGCTTTTTTAGCCGAAGCGCCGATTAATATCGGCAAATAAGGGCTCAGCCATGGTTGCTCGAGCCTGGCGAAAGGCAGAACTTCGATAAGTGAACATTGGAGGACAGGTAGTCCGATAGGACATCCCTGAACGTCTCGATGATCTGCTCCGGGATTACGTCGGGGTCGGGGGGGTTTATCCATAGCGAGGAGGGGTCGCGAGTTAGGTTCTGCCTGCTGCCTGATCTGAAATAAAATAATAAAATAAAATAATTTAAAATATGGCTGCTCTCTTGGTACACTATTGCTCGTTCGTTTTACAATACGAAAATATCACATAAAAATAAAAAGTTAAGAAATTTAAGCCGCTTTTGACTTTTAAGTATCCAACATATGACTTCGTGAAAATAGGAATTTCAGGGGAACACTATACGCATACGAATAAGTGCGCTTATGCACCCTGAAAAATCCCCTTATCGCCCTGAAAAGGACGGTTGAGGTGCACGGGCTACTCCCGAAGGTGCGCCGTCCTAAAAAGGATACACTCCGTGAGATAGGACTTTCCTGGAAACAATAGTGCACAAGTGCACTTTGTTCCCTAAAAAGGGTACACTCCGTGTTACAGGACTTTGCGCAAGAGCTGTGTGCGCGGCTACGCTCACAATTCCCCGAATAATCCCCGAGAGATTCTGATCGTTATGAATTTCAGAGTCAATCACCACAGGGCGAGTGTATCCCGAATCCGAACGGACAGATCGTGCTCCTCAAGTCTATCCTTGACGGTCTCCACCAGCTTATTGAGTTCGGCTTTTAGGGTTGGGCAGCGAGTGCTCATCCACAGCCTCCGCATTCTTCGCTTCCGCTCCAGCAGCGCGGTGATGTGCGCCGGGAGCGGCTCGGGTTCGGCGGTGGCCGGCACTTGAGTCCGTGCGGCGTCGAGAGCGTGCTGGATGCTGCGGGCGATGGCACTCGCCGCAAGCTCGACCTCCTCGCTGGTGGAGACCCGCTTGAAGGCGACACTGGCCTTGTCGCCCTCTATGTCGTCTTCATAGGTCGTCCAGTTTATCTTCGATGTTCTCCTCGGCAGCGTGACCTTCGCCGGAAGGTCCCGGAGGATGAGAAGAACCGGCCGGTGATCTGACGGCAGGTCCGGGTAGACGTGCAGTGTTGGCAGCGCGGTCAGCCCACTGTGGGCCACGATGTCAATAATGTCGGAGCCTCCCACTGTGTCGGTGTGGGTGGGTTCGTCCGGCCCCAACTGCTCAAAGTCGTGGTCCACAGCGGCCTGAAGAAGGCGTCTTCCGCTTTGGTTGACCCTCGTGGAGTTCCAGGCTGTGTGCTTGGCGTTGAAGTCGCCAGCCACAAGCGTTGGCGTGGTGGTGTTCATGAGGGACCAGAGTGGTGGTGGGAGTGGACACGTACGTGGCAAACAGCCGCAGCTCGCGGCCGGCGACGCTGACGAGCACGCCGAGGGCGTACATCGTCTGGAACCCCACGTGGGGGATGGGCTGGTGGATGACGTTGCGCTTCACCAACACTGCAAGTCCCCGGTAGGCATGTCCAGTGACCGGGCTCTTCGCATCCTTCCGGTAGGCGATGTAATAGGGGATGATGAATCTCTGGTCATCCCGCAGGTGAGTCTCGCTGACGAGGAGAACATCGATGTGCTGCTCCCGGAGGAAGTTGGCCAGCAAGTGTTTCTTCCTCCGGAGCGATCCCGCGTTCCAGAACACTATCCTCAGAGACGTACCATCCATAATTAGAGGTTAGGGGTGGGTACGCCTCTGAGGGGGGCCGCGGGGACGAGGGCGGCCAGCAGTGCCTGCATCTGCTGCAGCGCGTGGAACTGCTCCGGTGGAATCGGCGCAGCCGGGGCAGGCGCGGGAACGGGTTGCGGTGCCGGGGAAGTCGGCACGACTGTAGCCGCTTCTTCTTCCGCCATGGGGGCACTGTTCCCCGTTGTACTCCCTTCCGTTGCGGAAGCGGGCGGGCTGCTTGGGCGGGCGCCTGGCTGGACGGGCGCCTGGTTGGGCGGGCGGGCGGCTGCGTGGGCGGCCGCTTGAGAAGGCGGGCAAGCAGACGCATGGGCGGGCGCGAGGGCGGGCGTCTGGTCGGACGCTCGATTTGATGCCGCCCCCGCTAGGGCGCGGCGCGGGTCCCGAGATTGCCATCTCGGGATCGCGGATTTCCCGGCCGGCGGAGGCTTCATGGCGGCGGCGGCCTCCGAGCCGCGGACTGATGCCATCGTCGCGGCGCGCTTGAGTGGGCGATCCAGGGCGTCGGCCCTCGTCAGGTCCGTTGTTGTTGAGACGATGGCTCGGCTGTCGACGAGCAGGACTCCTCCCCCATCCAAATGTCGAGGGCTCGGGGCTTCTTAGCCGTTTCTGGGATATCACCCGTGGGGCTCCTTGACCGCTTGAGGAGGGAGGAGATCACTCTCCTCCTAGGTGTTCCCATGTCGACTGGCGGGAGGGTAATCATCCCCCGCCTGGCGATGTCCAGTGCCGCGAGGTCGTCCACCGATGGGGCAACACCCCGCACCTCGTTCTCCTTGAGGCGCAGGTAAATTGCCATCCACTGTGCCATCCCCGGAGACAGCCAATCGCCTTGCACAAGGCGGCCATCCCTTCGGGGACAGACTCGCAAGGGGCGCGGGTGTGGATGCGGCGGCGAGGGCGGCGGTTTTGACTGCCGCGGAGACGGCAGTGGCGGCAAGAGCGGCGCGTGAAGAACGCCCGTCGGCGCAGCATACGCCGCTGGTGCCGTTTGCATGTAGGCGATGTCGGGGGAGGGGTAGGGGGGACCCACACCTTCCCCCTCCCGGGGGGCGGGCTCCATTCCGGAGCCCGGACGACCCGCGGGAGTGGAGTCGCTCCCGAGCAGCCGAAGGAACGACGGAGCCGACTACTTAACCCCTTTCCACCGGTGAGTTATCCCCTCCACGCAACACGCACAGCACGGGGGGGTGCGTGGCAGACGTGTTCCCCCCAAACAGTGCGGAATCTTCCGATGCGGCTCGTGCTCGATGCGCGGAACGACTGGCAGTTCGAAGAAGAGAGACTCGAAGATGTAGCCGGGGCTCCCTTGGCGCGTAAGAATAAAGCGCTTTGGGGGGGCGGTGAGCCGCGGGGCGGCCTGTAGAAGGGGGCGCACACTACTGCGTTCTGCGACAAAAATGCCCTTGGTCCACTTAATCTATAACTTAATCCCTTAACACTCGCAAGACCTTTTTTGTACCACAATTAATTTGAAGTTTGGTGTTTTATGGTACACCGGGCAAGACAACAAGTATAAAATATGATAAAAAAACAATTAATCTACCTAACTTAAATCTATTAGAAACAAAAAAAAACATTTACAATATAATACACTATTACAATTTCATAAAAGACACACGAGCATATGCAGCGGAGCTCACTCAACTCATAAATGGGCGGCGTGGTCTCGGCGGCTTGTGACCATGTAGACGCAATGAATTCAGCTACCTTAAAGCAGCACAGGGCAGTCCTTGCCCCGTTTCCAGGCAATCCTCCTCACGTCACACAACAGGCATCATCCAGGCTCTGCTTCATTTCCTTGAAGTGCAGACGCCGAGGTACTGCGTCGAGACGACGGGGCGTGACTCGGAGGGCGGCGACGTTGAGGGCCGCGGGCGCAGAGAGCGGTCGGCGGCGGTCAGCGCGCAGCCGCGAAATTGATCGTAGTACCGCTGGTCACTGCTGGAGCGGTGTCCTCCGTCAGAGAAACTCATCGCACGACTGGACAGGGGAGGGCGGTCGTGGCACGACGACGGCGCAATGGCGGCGCCGACGGGGCTTGCCCGGCTCACTCTGGAATCAGTGAAACTACTTGCGGCCGTTTCGCAAACTCGAGCGGGTTACGTAGCTTCGGTGGTTCACTGTGCCCTTACTGGGGAGGTGCGCCCGCACAAACTTCGTCGAAAGGTCCAACACTCGACTCCTTGATTCGCTCCATGTTCTCTATGACCTTGAGGTGGGTGGTTTCGCGCGGCGATCACGTGAGTGGGCGCGGAGAGTAGCACGTGCCGCGAATGTCAGCGTGCCCCCAACCCAACGCATACATTCTCAATGGTAGCTGTGGTCAGGCCGGTGAGGAAGTCTTCCAAGCGTTTCACTACAACGGCTCATTCCGAAGATGACGAAGTTCCTCATGCAGGATGGGGCTCCCGCGAAGAATGAGTGCGCGGAGTGTCTTCCTGTTGGTCTCCGAGCAATAGCCGTACCACACGCATGTTATATGTAGGCCTTCGCCCTGGAATCCTGTGGGATTAAAAATTATGATGAAATACAGACAGGAAATACCAACACAAGTCTTTATTAGCTTAATGTAACGTAACTGTATATTTTAAGCGACTTCAAAAAAAGGAAGAGGTTTTCAATTCGACCTTATTTTACGTAAACTTTTTAACCCGACTTCGAAAATGGAGGAGGTTCTAAACTCTTATGAAACTGTATTTTGTATACCTTACGTTACGGCATATCGTCGGTACTTATAATCAGATTACAAAAAATCATTTTGCATTTAATACAGTGTCCGTGTGGTTCTATAGAAATTTTAATGTCTGGTCATAAATGTTGAAGATATTCGAGGAGACACCTCAAAAATTAACAGAATAATCCGCAGTTTAGTTTATATGAAAATAATGCTGCATACACTCTTGCGGCGTAGACAGAGCCAACAGTCTCGAAAAGACCGAAAGTCCATGCTCAGCTCTATGGCTCCATGATGGAATCAAGGTTCAAATAGTGACAGGTCGCTAGCCCAACGCCTACAAGAGGAGTCCCTAGTTTATATGCCTACCCCTTAATCGCCTTTTTCGACATCCATGGGAAACATGTGAAGTGCTTTTATTCTAAAGCGCTGGAAACCGCACGGCGTAAATAATGGTGTTTATGGAAAAAGCCACATCTCACAACAAGCAGGGATGACAATAACTTATATGTATGCAATTTATTTTATCTATCTCAGTGACTAGTAACAATCAGTCAGTCTGCAGCGTAGGTATTACGTTAACTTAAAAAAAGCTAGGAGAGAAAGAGTGCCGTGTGGTTCCCGGCACCAATACAAAAAAGAATAGGACCACTCCATCTCTTTCCCATGGATGTTGTTAAAGGCGACTAAGGGATAGACTTACAAACTTGGGATTATTTTTTAGGCGATGGGCCAGCAACCTGTCACTAGTTGAATCTCAATTCTCAAATACTCTATCATTAAGCCAAATAGCTGAATGTGGCCATTCAGTCTTTCAAGACTGTTGGCTCTGTCTACCCCGCAAGGAATATAGACGTGACCTATGTATGTAGAGAGAAAGAAAGAAGATCACAAATCACTTAAATGTATTAAAAATAAAATTAACAGTACGTCGTACCAAGGCGATAATTAGTGGGTCGCCGCGCGCTAAACTATACGTAAATAGATAAACAGGCCGAGCAGATGAGCTCCGTTTTCATCATGCCTGGCCAAAACATCATATCATATTTAAAATATATGTATTTCAATACAGCCGGTATTTTTATTTATGTGTCAAATAGGAATAGGTAGCAAACGAACCAGCGGGCTAGGAAATCTCAAGAACATTGCGAGAAAAACCCGTTGCAAAACAAATAAAATAGATTAAAAAAATATTTTAAAACTAGCTGTTCTTCTAGCTTCGTCCGCGTGGAATAGTTATTTCGGGCATCATTAAAGCCCTCAAGGATGAATAATTTTCCCCGTCTTTTCACATATTCCATTATATTTTGCTCCTTGTAGTTGCAGCGCGATGTTATATAGCCTAAAGCCTTCCTCGATAAATGGTCAATTCAACGCAAAAAGAATTTTTCAAATAGAACCAGTAGTTCCCGAGTTTAGCGCTTTCTAACAAACAAATAAATTCAACTTTATAATATTAGTATATTATAATGTAGATAACAGCTAAACGCCGGTACGAGATACATAAGGCAAGGCCCGGTAGGTATTACATACACGCCGCTCCGAGATGCTCGCGCCCCATTACTCGCAGGCCATATCATACTCGTATCTACCTAATTAGGTACATTAAAACACTCATCATATTTTACGTACATACGTATGATGTATTACTTGTCGTGATTATACATTTACTAAAGGCCGCCCGCGACTTTGTCCGCATGGAAACCCTATCGATCCCGCGGGAACTCCGAAAAAAAGTAGCCTATATGTTATTCTGGGTCTTCAGCTACCTACATACCAAAATCGTTATCGGTTCAGTAGGTTTTGCGTGAAAGAGTAACAAACATCCATACTGACATGCGGGGTAGACAGCACCAACAATCTTAAAAATACTGATAAGCCACGTTAAGCTGTTTGGATTAATGGTAGATTGAGATTCAAATAGTGATGCTGCTAGCCCATCGCCTAAAAGAAGAATCCCAAGTTTATAGGCCTATCCCTTAGTCGCCTTTTACGACATCCACGGAGACGAGATGAAGTGGTCCTCTTCTTTTTTTTATTGGTTCCGGCAACCACACGGCACATATAATATTATATTTTCACCAATTATTATTAGAATAAATAAAAATTAAATGTGATCTGCTCTTCTGCCACGTCCAATTTCACTTTCAAACCTACATACCTATAAGTCTTGGTAACATACATACATAAAATCACGCCTCTTTCCCGAAGGGGTAGGCAGAGACTACCTCTTTCCACTTGCAGCAGACACCCATCAACGCTACTCTTTCCTCATAAATATACAGAAAAACTAATCTTGGAAAATTTACGCCATTTTAAATAGGTTATCGGTTATTATCGGGTTAGGTTATATTCTATCGGGCCACGGACACCACAAGACTCACCTGCACAAATTCACAATCACCGAAGACGATCGTTGTGCTCGTGACGACGAGACTCCTCGGGATGTCCACCGCCTCCTTGAATGACGACCAATCTTCCATAGCAGCCGGGAAAATAGACAATGATGTGCCTTAAACAGAAAATTAAACTATTTAACGTGAACTTGCTGTTCAAATCCGAAGACATACCTACATATGGTCACGTCCACATCCCCCGCGGGGTAGACAGAGCCAACAGTCTTGAACAAGACTGAATGGCCACGTTCAGCTATTTGGCTTAATGATAGAATTGAGATTCAAATAGTGACAGGTTGCTAGCACATCGCCTTTAAAAATATCCCAAGTTTTTAAGTCCATCTCTTAGTCGCCTTTAACGACATCCATGGGAAAGAGATGGAGTGGTCCTATTCTTTTTTTGTATTGGTGCCGGGAACCACACGGCACATCCGAAGACGCCAAAAACTATTTCATAGAACATATAAATAAAATCGTCACACATTTAAAACTCATAAATGGCACCTAAATATACATTCCTTGCTCAAAAACCTGTGTCAAATAACAAGTAGGTACCTACATACTAATCGCCGCGACTTTTTCTACACTAAAATCTACAAAACCTTATCTTGAAAAATATTGCCAACTTAACACTTTAGCATATAGGTAAAAGAAATACGAGTCAGGTTGTCCTGCAAAGGTTGCGGGGTTCACACGGGAGTCGCTTGTTGTATAAACCTGACTCGCCCAGTCCAGGATCCATGGTCAAGGGCTTCTCTCCAGAGAGGTGAGGTTGTAACCAGGACCCCGGACTCCTGCTGCTAATTTGTCGTTATAAAAAAAGGGGCAGGTACTTACATTGCAAAATTACCCGCATGTCAGCTCGGCGATAACACCATTGAAGTACAAATTAATACCTGCAATTAAAATTGCTTATTAATTTATGTAACTATTATTATAGACGTCATTACATTACTTATAAATAAAGTAATTACCGCTGCCAAAGCGAAATAAGTGAGGGATGATTATCGTCTTGTCGGATTTTATATGCGCGCGACGAAAGATGCCAAGCCAACAAATAATGACCATATATTGCAACTCAGGAGTCAGTGTTACCAACTCGGATTTTGAAAAGGACGTAGGCCAGATTAGAAAATTACGTAAAAATACATAGTAAAATTTCCATATGAGAAATACGTACTTTTTTCTGATTGAAATGAAGACAGTAGGGTAGGTAGAAGTGAATAAAACGACAATTCATAAGACAAGATAGATAAGATAGATATAACTGGTTAAAGATATCTTCGCTTACAAAAATAATAATAAATAAATATTCCAGTAGCCAGATAGTTTTTACATTATCTACATTCTACATGTGAAACCACCACTTACAGATAATTTTAAAAAGTTTGCTACTTTTACGGTCAACGATTTATTTAAATTATTCAATTTTTGTTAATTAAATTTATACATATATTTATTAAAAAGTTTAATGTGTTCCTGCGTAGGCTCGCGATTTATTTTGCCTTGTTTAAGCCACTTTTTGTGATAAGTAAGACTGTTAGCGTTTGGGTGGAAAGTAGGTATGTTTCTTATGTTAGTTTTCATCAAATTGATCGCAGAAAACAGAAGCTCGACATTTGCACTACTAAGTGGCAATGTTAATAAATTTTGCACAAATTGGGCCAATAAAGGAAACATTTGAGATGAATCGCCTTTTCTTATTATTGTAACATGACGCCAAAACTCATCGGCTTTGATTAGCTGATCCTCTTGAAATGAAAGATTAGTAATTCTGTCAAATATGTTGGACATAATCCTGAAAATAAATTATTACTTGAAAACTAAGTAAGACACAGACTCAACTCTTAAATAAAATATTTGAAGTTAACGGCACGGCAGTGCCCCCGCCAAGTCGAGCAAAAAAAAGCGGCACGGCCGTAGATTAACCGACTTGGCATTATATGGATCTCACTACTTTTTACGGTAGAAAGACTGAGCTGCGAGACTTGGTTTTTTTTACAGGATGTTTTTGATGGCATTATTATTATTACCTGGAAACATTTGCCCTAAATGAGCTATAGACGCATAGGTCACAAACGGATGAAACAATTTCAATTTAGTTTTTTTTTTATTTAAGGTGACTTACTTGCGAGTATTCTCAAGGTGCGTACAGATTTTGTCACATAACTTGTTAAACAACAAAGTTATTACGTAGTGGATCTAAGAATATTTCAGTTACGTGGACACATTTTTTTATAAAATATGTTAAGTATTTACATAGTTATTTATTTTCATGTTTGATGAAAATCGTTTGAGCCGTTTAAAAGCTGTGGGAGTTGTGTTTTAGCGAGGTCGCTCCTTCATCATAGTCGTTATCTGTCCTGCTGTCATTCTAATCAAGTCATATTTCAAAATGTAACAATGAACTCCCTAAATTTGGGAACAGAATCCCTGAGCTGGCAACCCTGACACGTAGCGCAACGTGGAGAGTTAGGAGCGGACCGCGACGACGACTCAGATTTTCTGAACTACCTACATGTTATTTATATTTCTCGTAAATTATTATACAAGTTGTGGGTATTTTTAAGTCGTTACAAAAAGCAGCTATGCGTTCTATATGCCTGCCGGATCCTGCATACATTTACATTTACAGCTCCCTTGGGCGTGTTATGAAGCATCAATTGAAGACAAAAATACACTGCAGTCACTTTTGGCAGTTGGCTCTGTCTACCCCGTAAGGGATATAGACGTGACTATATGTAGATATGTAACAGAGCTAGTAAAATAAACTCTTAAAATAGCTATCAGGCCCTTAGTTCAATCGAATATTATGTACACGTCTTTTTATAGTTAATCAATATTTTTTTGTTGTTCCCTGAACTTTAGAATACGACTCCCACTCTTTCCCATAGATGTCGTAATAGACGATTAAGGGATAGGTAGGTAAATAAACTTGAATTCTTTTTGGCGATGGGCTAGCAAACTCGTCATTATTTGAATCTCAATTTCATCATTAAGTCTGATAGACCCCTGTTAGGAGGTTGCGTGATTATTTTTGTTATGTATATGTTTGTGCTAGGTAGTTAAGGGATATATTGTTGCACGTAGAACTTAAAGTACATAGGTACTCAGCGGGTACTTTTCACAATTTACCTTAGTATTTAAGCTGTTCATAAATTTTAGTAATGCATAAAATGATTCCCATGTTATATAACCGGACTTTGTGGTGGCGACATCTATATGCTACGAGTCACAAAATTAAAAAATAAAATCACGCGCCGCTATCAGTAATAAACAGCGGAAAACCTAAATCGCGCAAGCAAAGATATCCCGGATTGGAGGATATATATAACCTCCGAAACAACATCGTCGGACGAGGGACCCCGCCATCACCACGAGACCCCGCCGGGGAGGCTCATCTCCGATCGTTGGCACCCTTCACATTTATGGCAGGCCCATCCCCTGGGCCAAACAAGCCAAATATCTAGGAGTCACCCTAGACAGTCGCATGACGTTTGGTCCTCACATCAAACGCGTGAAAAACAGAGCTGCCTTGTACCTCTACAAGCTCAGCCCCATGATCGTCAACCCAAAAATGTCGTTTAGAAATAAACTGACATTATACAAGTTGTGCATCCGCCCCCTCCTCTCTTTTGCCAGCGTGTGTTTTGCACACGCGACAAAATCAACATTGTATTGCTCCAACGGATACAAAATAGATTCCTCCGAAAGGCTACCGGGGCCCCCCGATACACCAGAATGAGTGATCTCCACAGGGAACTGGAAATCCCATCGATCGTTCGTTACTTCAAAGAAACGTCCCAACGTTTCTTTGAGCGAGCTCTCTCCCACCCGAACCCACTGGTAGTGCAAGCTGCCAATTATGCCCCCGCACCCAACGCAAGGTACAGAAGACCTAGGGATATTCTCTCCGATCCGGACGACCCAAGGAAAGAAGCGGGACAATAGGCTATTTTACACCATGTAAAAAAAAATATAAAAATGCACGTATCTTATAGATTTTGTAAAAAATAAAAGAAAAACATCGATCATTATTCATAAAAGTGCAATATGGATTTTATAATTCAATTTAAAAAATCCTCTTTTTTAATCTGTTCTTCAAAAGTCGAAAACGCTATCCGCCATGTTGGGTACTGACGTGACGTCATACTTTTAGTAAACAAATATCGAATCGAAAACATATTGATGATGTCAGGCTCTGTTTATTTTGAAATTTTAAAATTTCTATCACGTTTTTGGGTTTTTACTCTTTAATAATTTAATAGAATCATGGAAGACGGTTTTGTGAAAGCAGACAATATAAATCTACCGAGGATTAATACGTTGATGGTGGCGAAATTTTTTGCGTCCAATCCCGATTTCTGTTCTGCTGAGTTAAGAAATGTTAAAACAGCGATGTAAGTATTTATTGTATTAAACATTCTCTTACAATACACAATTATAATAGGTAAATTATTACACAACCAATCCAACATAACCTATTTTGGATCTCTTCTTGCTAATTTCAACCAAGTGTTTCTCATTTTAATATCACTTGGGAGTGGAATCCACAATTTTTCTGGTGTTTTTATACTTGTATTCTTGCATTCAGGAACAAGACACCAACAATATGTATTGTAATTCATTATTACAAAAATCTTTTTACTTTAGTCTTACGTAGAGCCGTATTGTTTACTAAAAGTATGACGTCACGAGTCAAAACAGCATGGCGGATGGCGTTTTCGCGCGAAATTACAAAATCATAAATAATAAATCGTTTTTAGAGCACTTTTCGGCTTCAAAAAATTTTAATAAAAATTCTATAGGTATAACACAGTCTCAGGATTGATTTAAAACAGTTTTCAAAAAAGAGTGTAATAGCCTATTCTATCAATGGCAATCAAGCGTGTCCCCGCTGACATCTCAAGGGAATTCCTCCGTGAGTCGCTTACGGCGCAGTCCCTTCCCCCCGTCCAGGAAGTCCACCAGATGTTAAAGGGGAAGAACCCCCCGGGGGGGGGGGGGGGGGGTACCTTACGATATAGTACTCGTCCTGGCCCTTTTTGGATTTTTGATGTTACTTTTTCTTTTATTTGATCAAAATATTTTATTCTTGGTCTCCCTCTTCCTCTTTTTCCATTTATTTTTCCTACTACTATTGTTGTAAAAATTTCGTACACAATATTAAAATTAAATTTCAATTAATTATTAGTCTTTATAGTGAACATTTTGAGCAATGAAAATGCTTTATTGTTGCTCCCAAAAATATTACATTTGTATTTTCTTTCAATTAAAAAAGCGCCATCTATTGATCTATTGTAAAAAGGATGTTTAGCCCGCGCGATTACACTGCCACCTACAAGAGACCATAGGTTTTTCGCAAATCCCACAATAATATAGAAATAATGAAGAAGTCTTTATGTCATTTATGAAAAGTACCCGATGTCCTTCTTCAGACATCTTTCAAGAAGATAGAAGCCTGTAGAAACGGCAAGGAAGTGCTCCAACAGTGACAGTGAGTTCGGGAATCGCTGAGCCCGCTCGATTCACGCTATCTCGCCGGGTCTTGCTACAGATACAGTGACAGCATAATCAGCACTACAAACTCGTAGTAAGGGTGGGCGTCTACAGTCCCGCACAGTAACAATGACTCCGCCGGTTCTTTCACGAAAATTTCCCTCGGGAACAGTAAATAACTACTTTGTACTTTGAAGTATGCACCATGTATTTAATTATTGCAGTATTAATTTAATCTTAAAATAGGTACTTAACTACCTACATGCAAAGATTCAATATTGGTTTAGCGGATAAAGCATGAAGAGATACCTAACTAACAAACTAAAGAACTGAGTAGGAGGTAATATAGGTATATTTCCTAATAAAGGAATGTAAATATGTTCTACACTCAGTAAGTATCCTATTATTAATTACTAATATATCTGCCTACGTTATTTATTAAAATAATTACATACGTACCTGAGCTTGGTAGGTATTATTTCACTGTGATTAAATCATCCCTATCATTGATTGTGAGCTTTAAGACCGACTAACTAAGGTTTATTTTATGTGAGTGCTTAAAAATGAAACACAAATACTTTTCATAAAAATGATTATTAATAAACAAATTACATAGCTCGCTCGTAAATAAGAGATCAATGTTACATGCTTCCGCCGCTACGCTCCGCTGACCACGCAAGCACTGCTGCGGAGAAGAGGACATCACACACGTCAGTTGTTCTCAGCGGCGGCGTCATGTACCTACCTACCTACTTACTTACGAGTATTGGACGTGGCAAAGGGCGAACTATCCCAGTGTTTCTCGCCATGGGTTGAAACTGCATAAATCTGGTGAATTTAAATATATCCGGCTCGCTCCCATTTTGTGCGGCATGGTACTCGGCCCACTGTCGTTTCAAAGTCGGTGTAAGCTTCTCCCAAAGCGACGTGACGATATCCGCATTGTAGAGATAGCGAATGCAGTCCAGTGCTTGTAATGAGGCGACAGTATTTTGTACCACGGCGGCGAATGTGCATACGTCCCCCGGCGTGTCGTTGAGATTCGGCAGGGCCAGCATCTTGTCTATTTCAATGGAGGCGACGTCGCCAGGCCGTGCGAAGCGTAATTCTAAGAGTTTCATAACACTATCCGGGTCGGCCGGGGCGATGAGCAGTCCATACACCGCATCCTGAGCTTCTCCCCTGAGACTTCGACGCAGGCGCAACATGTTCTCAGCCGCGTGGTAGTAAGGTTTGGTTTCGTTGTACATCGCACGGAAGATGAACCAATCTCGAGCTGCACCGGTGAACACGGGCAGTTCATAGTACTTCGGAGGCAGTGATATGTTACTCGGCTCGACGACGGCTGTTGCTAAACCTTTAATCGGGGTATTGGCCGCGGAAGGCTGAGCGACGAGGCTGGGCAGGCAGGACAAGGCGGTGGCTGCGGGTTCGTGCTGAGGCGTCGGCGCTTGCTGCGCTGGCTCGGGCGTCCATATGTCGGGTTCCGCAGTTGCAGGATCGGGTTCTGACGGCGGGGAGACGGTAGCGGACACTGGCTCTGCACGCTGCACTGGAGAGGAGACAATCGAAACGTCCTCCATGGTTGGCGTCGGGAGCAGTTCGGGTCCCGGCGGGGGCGGGGCGACACCTGCGGCCGGCGCCGGCGACTCCAGCAGCGCCGGTTCCGCTGCTATGGTAAACAGCGTGTCTGCAGTGAGATTGCAAAAAGGTATCCAAATCTATCCCAGCGAAGCGAGCTTTCGCTTGTGCAACGGTAAATTTAGCGAGGTCCAGACGTGCTTTATTGAGGCGGTGGGTTTTGGACTTTTTTGATGGCTTGACAATTTTTCGGTTAGGCGTTTCTGATGAGAATAGCGCTTTAGGGATCGTGTCGGTTAAAGACATGGTTGCAGTTGGCGTCGATGAGGTAGTGTTGCCCGTGGAATCGGTGTCAGGCATTGTGCTGCTCGCTCGTCACGGCTCCGCGTGGCAAGGATCAGCTTATGTGGACGGCTGGCTGTAGGCTAGCACGCGCGATGACTGGATTGGTGATAAAAGTCCTGACCCCGTCCAGTGACTGCTTTTAGGGGTAGTGTAATAAAATTTCGACGGTTAACACTTCTTAAAACTCACTGAATTATTAGATAGTTACTTCGTTATTTACACTATTAGGTACTTGTCAAAGTGAAAAATAATAAATACTGGCTGGTTTGACCTATCCACCTGTTCACCGTAGAACAACTCGTATTAAACTGTTTTCTTCAATTTGATTTGATTCTAACCATCTCTCTCTACTTTCGCAATACACGCGTCCTTTTCTTTCTGCCGTCGTAGCGCCAGTGACCAGTAGCGCCAACCAATCGCACGGGGGCACGGACGAATTTAGTTTGTCAAACGGTAATGTCGACATATTATTCGACATTACCGTTTGCCAAAAAAAAAACGCAGGACTGCCATAGCAAAGTAGTAATATTTTAATAATGCTTTAATCCCAAATGAACATAAATGACAAAGAAAAAATATTATTTGAAAGACAACTGATATTACCTCGCATGGTGTAGAATTCTTTTATTAAGTATGCTTTTAGAAATGCTAGTCTACTTTCTAGTACTATGTACACATCAACAGATGGCGGTTTCAACAACCAGGACACCAACGAATTTCAATTCCATACATACATATGATCACATCTATATCCCTTGTGGGGTAGGCAGAGCCAACAGTCTTGAAAAGACTGATTGGCCACGTTCAGTTATTTGACTTAATGCTAGAATTGAGATTCAAATAGCGACAGGTTACTAGTCCATCGCCTAAAAAAGTATTTCCCAAGTTTGTAAGCCTATCCCTTTGTCGCCTTTTACGACATCCATGGGAAAGAGATGGAGAGGTCCTATTTTATTAAAGAGCACCGCACATAATAATTAAATTCATATAACGGTGCCGTTAATGAATTTTTTTTTTTTTTTTATGTATCACAAACTGTAAGGTAAGTCTAACATAATTTCCCACCTCCTATTCTCAGGGGATAGTTAATTAGATCAAGTCAGATTTATATTTTTTTTGTTGTCTTTGTATTAATATTAGCTTAAATACCAATATCTAACACAAAATAAAGTTCAAGTTCCATATAAACTTTCATCTCCTATTCCCAGGGGAAAGCTTAGGTAGTAAGTCATGTTTTCCCCCTTTTTTCTATTGTTTCTGTAGTAATATTAGCTTGCATACTTACCAAATTTCAGCTTTCTAGGACTTCGGGAAGCATCCCATATTTTAATGATCATCAGTGACTCAGTGACGAAATTCGCGATTTTTAGACTCTAATAAAATCTAAAGTATACAAGAGATACGATATTAAAACATTGGATTTTTAATATTTGACTGACGGTATTCAATCTAAATTTTTTTAATATTTATTATCATCCAAACTAAAGTTGTCGGTTTTGTCATAATTGTTTGCTACTCGCCAATAGATGGCGCTTATTTGTACTGCGGCTGCAGAAAGCAACACAAATTAGCGCCATCTATTATCAGCCTTGTACTAGGACCCCATGCACTATGGCTTATTGACGAACATTCATAGCACACAAATAGCACATCATTCTTCACAGATAAGAGTCTGTGAGGTAGGTACCTTAAGTTTTAAAAATTAAGAAGAGAAAGAAAGTAAGAATCATCTTTATTTGATGCAAAAGGTAAAAAATAATAGGTGCAAGAGGTAAATACATTGTTTACATATACATATTATTATGGTCACTTGGTCACGTCTGTCCCTTGCGGGGTAGACACAGCCAACAGTCTTGAAAAGACTGAATGGCCACGTTCAGCTATTTGGCTTAATGATAGATTGAGATTCAAATAGTGACAAGTTGCTAGCTCATCGTCTAAAAGAAGAATCCAAAGTTTGTAAGCCTATCCCTTAGTCGCCTTTTACGACATCCATGGGAAAGAGATGGAGTGGCCCTGTTCTTTTTTGTAATGGTGCCGGGAACCACACGACATTGTTTATAAACTGTTCATTACAATTGTTAATTACATGAAAAGATATGAAATGTAAACTTTCCAAATTAGAGATTAAGGAAAGCGTTATTGTTTATGAATTCGTAATTAAAAATCGTTGAATAATATTATAATCGTTTATTTTTGTGAATATGTTCTTATTAATCATAACATCAGACGTTTTACAAGTAAAGAGAATATAAATATAGATGGTTCTTGAAAAGAGAGGTGTTAAAGCACTAAATAAAACTTGGATCTTTGTAATGAACTCGGAAATCTTTAATAATTGATCTTACAAACCATCTTTTTTAACTATGTACATAATTTGACAGACAAAAATCAAAATATTTTCAAATTCTTTTATCATTATGCTTTTTTTTATAATTTTATACATATCAATGAGGTCGCACTGAACTGAACATACCGCCCGCCATGAGGAGATGCAACTAATATCAAACACTTTTTTTAACAAAACTTAAAATTAATAAAAATAATGGCCTTAAATGCAATAAACAATTGAACTTGTGCATTTGTTTTTAAACTAGAATATACGAGTACTAACTTAAAACTTAATTATATAGATGCAACATAATACAAAGTTAACACAACCATCAACTGCTATAACAAGGATTATTTTCATATTAAAATTAAAACAATATTGTGTTGCTATCCAGTTGGACCAAACAAAAGCCAACCTAACTTCGTACACTGCGCTACAGGCGCCCCAGGTGTGCCTCTAAAAATGCCTTTTTGTTCAATTTCGCTCATCACATCTGCACCGAGAACTCTAACCTTGCCTGAAGGGCCTATCGTGTCGGCGTGAAGCGCCCTGGTACTTTGCTGTACCTGGAGAACGAGCTACTGTTCCTACTTCTTCGCGCCCTGTTCCGGTGGGTGCCATGGGGACGGTATCGATAACCTTGCCTCCTGGCGGGCGCAGGGTTATCGGGGGGGCGGTTGGCAACCGTGATGGGGTCGTCCGGGTCATGGAGGACATTCCTCGGGCGTCGGCGGCGCAACGGGGCATCTGGTCTTGGTGTGTAACGGAATGTGTTTTATCGAAAAATGTGAACAGGGTTTGTGTCTCAGATTCGTACTACCCATTACGTTTGCTGAGGGAGGTGGTGATTGGGGATTTTAACCCTGATCATATCGATTTCGTTCCGGTAGTGGAACCCTTGGGGGACAGACTCGCGAGGGGCGCGGATGGAGATGCGGCGGCGAGGGCGGCGGTTCTGACTGCCGCGGAGACGGCAGCGGCGGCAGGGGCGGCGGCGGTGTTGATTATCGCGGCGGCGGCATCAAGGGTGGTGGTAGGGGCACCGAATGTCGCTGCAGTATTGGTGCGCGTTGCGGCGGCGGCGGCGGTTGCGGCGACGGCATCGGCGTCGGCGGGCGCGTGCGCACTCGTCGACGTAGCATACGCCGCCGGTGGCGTATGCGCGAAGGCGGCGTCGGGGGAGGGGTGGGGGGACCCACACCTTCCCCCTCGCGGGGGCCATTTCGGAGCCCGGTCGGAGCGCGAAAGGGGAATCGTTCCCTGGCAGCCGAGGGGCCGGCGGCGGTCGACTACTCAGTCCCCTTTTCGCTGGTGAGACCCGCGTGTGGGAGGCCAGCTACTAGGGGGAAGCGAGCAAATCGAAGAGCCAGCGTCAGCAAGCGGGGTTCCTCAGATTCGGTTGCTGAGGGAGGAGGTGACTGGGGATTTGGACCCTAGAGATCATGTCGATCTCATTTCGGTAATGACGGATCACCCGAAGTCGGGCTTTCCAGTCGTTACCGGCTTGTATGAGGGCGTGGCCGATCTCTTCGACCATGTCCAGGTCGATTGAGTCGAGCGCGTCCATGCAGATGTCGACCGCTTCCTCGGAGGTTGCGTTGCGGGGGCTCGGGGGCTTTGAGGCAGTCTTCCTACTAAGGGCAGGGATAGGGGCGGGAGCCGGAGCGGGCGGGGGCGGGATGGAGGGGAGCCGCTTAATGCGGCGGCATAGTTCTGCCTTGCCTGAGGGGCTTGGCTTAAGGAGGCCGACTGCAGGAGGGGAGGCTTGGGGCCTGCGGGAATTGCTAGCTCCGGGTGGGGCCGGCTTTGCTCTGGGAGCTCTCGGGCAACCGCGCCAGTTGGCAGGGTGTCCGTTGGCCCCGCAGAGAACGCAAGCCGGTTCACCCGGAGCGTCGCGGGTGCGCTTGCACTCCGTAATAGCTTACAGGCCGCAGGAGATCTGGCGCTCACTTAGGGTCCTAGTGATCGCCTTCCTAGTGAGGTTCCTCCACGGCGAGGACATCGAACCGGTTCGGGGAGGGGGCGGTCGCGATCGGGCAAGGGGGAAGGGGGTCGGGGGAGGCCGGGGAGTCCGGTATCCTCCGGGAGAAACTGCGGAATTCCTCCGCGAATTGAGGGTTTTTGCGGCATTGGAGCCGGAAGAACTCTAGTAGTTCTCCGGCCCCCGCCGGTATAGGCTCCATTGCTCGGCTTGCGCCGGCAAGGAGCGGTTCCCAAGTGGGCGTGCTTGGGTCCCTGTACTAGGGACAGTCCCTTTCGCCGGGGACAGACGAAAGGGTGTGTGCCTAGCGGTCCCTACTCCGTGCTGTGTGTATTGGGCTGCGGCCAACCTTGTTAGCGCTCGCAGGTGTGTACCTACAACCTTAACTACCTATCCGATACCCGGGGTTGACTAGGGGAGCCCCCAAGGCCAGTGGTCCCGGGCCCGGGTAGTCGACTTCTCACAAGGACCCTGCTCGAACGAGTACTCACAATGCCCCCTGGTCCGTCGGTGAGTCCGCTCGTTCCGCCTTGCTATCGCCGAACCACGTGCGCGTCCGCTAACTCCCCGATGTCTCAGTTCTCCAACGACACACGCCCGTGGCACGACGAGTCACAACACGTAACGCACAGATAGTAGAAAATTTCCAGAAGGCTAACACGAATGCAAGAGCGCGCCGCGACATCTGCCGTCCTGGCAGAGGTTCTTGCAGGGAGCTATCCCCTCCTACGCCGTGATGTGCGTATTTCACACGTACTGGTACGTACTGAGGCAAGAAAACTGCAAGCGGCTCGTACCAACGGGCAGATCCCAGTGTTTTCAAGAACGACTCCCAAATTTAGGAGTCGTGGATGATGATGGGCGGTGGGGCCATGGGGAGATGATGATGGGGAGTGGGGGCGGATTGGAGGAGGGAGAGGGGCCTCGGGAGGGGGCGGGGGTCTTGCGCTTAGGGGCGCAAGAGATCTTTTGCGACTTCACCGAGTGAGTCGCTGAGCGTGTCCTTTCTTGTCGTTTCCCCGCAACGACTGTGAAGTCGGAGGAGGACGACGAGGACGAGGCACTCCGCTGGCGGGGAGTGCGCTCAACTTCCATGTTCGACTCTGGACATCTGGGTGGAAACCAGTGTTCGAGAGAATTACTCCCAAATCTTGGAGTCATGGATGATGATCGGTGGTGGCGCCTTTTGCTTTGGCGCATTGGAGAAGGGAGGGGCCTTGGGAGGGGGCCGGGGTCTTGCGCTTAGGGTCGCTAGACGTTTCTCCCGGTCGAATCGGTTCGGGGAGGGGGCAGTCGCGGTCGGGCGAGGATTCCGGATCCGGAAGGGGGGAGGCCGGGGAATCCCCCGGCCTTCCCCCTTCCGGATTCGGAATCCCCTGCGAAAAGATGCGGAATTCCTACGCTAACCGGGGGTTTTTACGGTATTGGAGCCGGAAGAACTCTAAGAGTTCTCCGGCACAAGCCGGTCGAGGCTCCATAGCGCGGCTAGGTGCGGTTCCCAAGTGGGCGCGCTCGGGTCCCTAACACTTCCTTTCGCCGGGGACAGACGAAAGGGTGTGTGCCTAGAATTAGTTGTTGTGGCATTTACACATGAGGTCTCAAGGGATGAAGAAGAGTATGATGTCTTTTTTTACATATCTTACATTAAAAGTGACTCTGCATCGAGTTAAAAAATGGTTTCCCCCTAAACAATTATAATATAACACTTATTTCTACTATTTACAAAATTATGACGTATTTCATAGGACTCTTGAGCGAACTTTTTACAAAAACAAAGTTTGTGACTGTCACCACAAAATTCGCAAAACATCCTAAATACCTACAAGGAATGTTTTCATACTACATATTTACATTGCTTAACTTCATGCTATCGGTGCTTTCTTCTGTCGTATCAAATGGTTGAACGAACTCCAGCGCCGTAAATCGCTTGTCAAACATTCTTGAAATTGTTTCAACTTTGGCAATTCAGTGCGATTATCAGCTACAGAATGAAGCTCCCATTACTTTTTGTCTCAGGGTCGCGCTTTGAACTCACTAGAAAAATAATGATACTATCCCATGTGTTTATGTTAACACCTAAGTTACTCAGCGCAGCTAAACAGTCAGATGTAATGTTGGTAATTTCTTTGATTCCAGCCGAAGACTCGAACGTTATATTTCGCTGGTTGAATAATCTCTGCAAAATACAGTTACATAAATACCTTTTATTGTTGTAACGCGGTTCTAATGTAGTCCAGCAGGGGCTTTAATTTTCAGCAGTAATCACATGTCTGACTAATTGTTCAGCTTCGCCGCAAGGTAAGCTTTCAAATAGCGTCATTTTTGAATAGAATTCAGATTATCATTATTGTGAATCATGGACAAGAACAACTCCCGAAATGATCTCCATTCCGTGTACTCGCCTGAAGATTTTGGAATAGTAATTCTTGGCAACTAAACTGATGAAGCGGGATTACATCTTTGATTGCTATTTATATTTTTCTCATTTAATTGTCTGAGAGTTTTCTTTAATTGACATTTAAATTCTATATACTCGTCTTCACATTTCGAACACATCTTCTTGTACTCGTATATATGAACTTAGATCTAACGTATCATAATCCAGACATACGTTTGATGTTTTTCTGAAAATTGTTATATCGTAAAGTATATCAATGAGGTCGCACTGAACTAGAGGTACGTGATTTATTTTTCATCAATATTCCAGTACCGTCGGACCCCAAACAAACGGTACGTCTGTGCTCGCATTGTAACTGGTTTCCAAACTAATCTCTTCATCACATTTCTTTTCTTTGTTCGGACGTTTTTTGACGGTCGATTTCGAAGATAGCGGTTGACAATCTTCATCTTAAAATTCTATTTTCAAGCTTTGGCACATCTAGACAGTTCCGTCTTATCGGTTGTAGATGTCGGTCATTGGGGCAATGTTAACTCTTTTCCTTTTTTAGTGTCAGTCAGTCCCGGCGAGAGGGCGCGGGGCGCCTCGCTCGCGGAGGGAGCGCAGCGCCAGCACAGCAGCAAGCGGCGTCTGTCACAATAACAACAGTCAGAAATCAATAAAACCATACTAATGTATACTCATATTATAAAGAGGTGTTTGTGAGTTTGTATGCTTGAGGCGGATAATCTCCGAAGATACCGAACCGTTTATAAAAATTATTTTACCATTAGTATATTTGTATTGAAATAAATTAAATATCAGATAGATCAATAAGAATTTATGAAGAGATCCGGGAATAAAAGCGCTCCCAAAAGCGAAACTGTTGATTATTTATATATACATAGATAAAATCACGCCTTTATCCCTTTTTTATTATGTACTAAAATAATAATGGCTTTTAGTAGATCTATAAATTAAACCGCGACACCACATGTATCTCATGAACTTCTTATAATTAATTTTTTTATATAGTAATATAATAACCTAATGTAAATTAAAAGGTGCATTTTGAGAGCTATTACGACACAAGCATATTATTTTTTCTGATTAAAAATTATTTCATCGTCAACAGAATTTACCGGTAATTTTTGTACATTATTCGGATAAAAGGCGGCCTCTGTGGCGCAGCGGTAGTGCGCTTGTCTGTATCACCGGAGGTCCCGGGTTCGAATCTCGGCCAGGGCATGATGAGAAACGAACTTTCTCTGTCTGGCTTGGGTCTTGGATGTTTATCTTTTAAGTATTTATTCCAAAATATAGCATCGTTGAGTTAGTATCTCTTAACACAAGTTTCGAACTTACTTCGAGGCTAACACAATCTGTGTAATTTGTCCCGTATATATTTATTTTATTATTTATATTTAGAAGATTCTGAAATATCGTAATAAATGAACCTGTCACCTGCTACAGTAAAGTCCATCTAGCGCCAGCACACAGCGCGCGTTGACGCTTGGGCTCCGGGTACCAGATGTCATCAGAGGGGACAGGATTTTATCCGGGAGAGAAAGGATCTTCCGGCATTGCTGTAGGAAGTTCTTCCACCTTTATTGTTGGCGCCCGAAGCGGCCCGCGCATGCTCTAGCTGCGGCCGCACAGAGTCTGCAGCTGAATCTGAAACATTTTGCGATATTTTCTCAAATCTAGCTGGTCAAAGAACCCTAAAAAAATAATGGTAAAAATATCAGTAGCATATTATAAAATTTTAAATTTAGATAAGTTAATTCATGAGCAGACTAATTTGCTCACATTATCTGTTAATCACGTTTAAGAAATATCCACCGACCTAAAATACATGTGAAAGTAGAAAAATATATTTATGCTGCACATTATTCGTATTATTAACAGTACGACATTATGTCATCTTCCACCAACACCATTTCGTATAGCATCATTTTTTAACTCCCTAAAAGTAGTTCTTTCATTCTAGAGCGTGCTGTGCTGACGATGAACATTGCATTTTTATGTGCATTCGCTAAAAGCAAACAATATTAATTAAAGAACTGAAGTGAACTGCAGAGTTTGTTTGTTTGAACGCGCTAATCTCAGGAACTACTGGTTCGAATTAAAAAAATATTTTTGTGTTGAATAGACCATTCATCGAGCAAGGCTTTAGGCTATATAACATCACGCTGCAACTATTAGTAGCGACGAAATAATGGAAAATGTGAAAAAAAAAACGAAGAAATATATTCATCCTTAAGGGCTTCAATCATGCCTAAAATAACTATTCCACGCGGACGAAGTCGCAGGCACATCTAGTTTATTATAATTACCTTGAGCATATGATCATAATTATGATGTTGTTTGAGTCGCGGCATCACGCGGGCAACGCGGGGCTCCCAGCGAGCGCCGCCGCGGCCGGCACGCTCCTGGTGTCAGAAATGCTTTAGTTGTCATGATTTACTTGGGTGTTTTACGGACCTTAAACCACCGAACCTGGATGAAGAAAGTTATGATTATCGCCGAGGACCTAGTTGTAATTCACTTTATTTATTTCGTTCTTCATAAGCAAGAAGCAAAAAATAAAGTTTTGTTGAGTAGTAGAGGCAACAGAAAAGAAGCCACTTTAAGGCCGTGTCAGCTGTATGGCGTTTTTCAAGCCAAAGTTTTAGCCTATTTTCTGTCTATATGGAAAATTCTATGAAGTTTGATTAACTGGAGCATTGACACTGGCCAAAATAAAGTCATGAAGAAGGTTAATTGCCAAAATGAATAAAAATAAAACTTACCTGTCCGAACTTAGACACCCGCAGCGTACCAAAGCCGTTCCATTTTTGAAAAGGGCCAGGAGTTAGCGTCTCGAGATTCGCGTGGTGGCGCGTCGTCAGCGCGGCGCGCGACGAGAGCGAGCGTGCGAGCCGCGGAGGACCCGCCGCCGGCCACACCTTCACGCTGAAACGTCATAGTATATTTCTATTATAATTGCAAGTGTGGTTCCCGGCAGAAAAAAAAGTATAGGACCACTCTATCTCTTCCCCATGGATGTCGTAAAAGGCGATTAAGGAATAGGCGTATATAATTGGGATTCCACTTTTAGGCGATGGGCTAGCAATCTCACTATTTGCATCTCAATTCTATCATTAAGCCAAAGAGCCGAACGTGGCCTTACAGTCTTTTGATGACTGTTGGCTCTTTCTACCCCGCAAAGGATTTAGAAGTGATTATATGTTAAATTGCCAGGATGAAATCTAAGACATTCCAGTGAAAGGTCAAGTCAAGAAGAGTCCAGTTTGACTGCCTGTATATTAACCTGCATACGTACATAAAATCACGCGTCTTTCCAGGAGGGTCAATCAGAGACCACATCTTTCCACTTGCCACGAATAATGGATAAAACGCGCGCTGTAGGTCGAGGTCCGGCGTTCGCTGCGGTAGGTACGACGCGGCGGTATCAATGTTTCCACTCACTCCCTTCGATGAGTTTAGTAGGACGGTAACGCAACTTGTAAACTCACGCCAAGAGGCTAATGACGATAAAGACCTCAATGTACACACTAAAACTCACTATATCTCTGTATGTAATCTGCTGCAAATATATATTTATATATGTATGTATGTGTAGTGTAGTTTAGTATAAATGGAAGTATGTTTATTATACATTTTTATTATCACCTACACAAAGGTTCTCTGCTTAACCCAATGGTACACTGTTAGATAATGCTATTAGCATTAAGTCCGCCTATTGAACTTGGAACTTTACAAATAAAGTTACAATCACTACATATGTAGTATAAAACAAAGTCGCTATTTTAGTCCGTTTGTCTGTATGCTTAAATCTTTAAAATTACGCAACGGATTTTGATGCGGTTTTTTGTATCAGGTAGAGTGAATCAAGAGGAAGGTTTTTATGTATGATTTTTTCCGAATTTTGCACCCGTGCGAAGCCGGGGCGGGTTGCTAGTAAAGAATAAATAAACTCAACAACTTAGCCGTATACTCGACGTACATAGTATCGTTGGAGTAGAGCGCGCTTTGTAGCTCGAGGCCGCCCGCTGCACCACGGCGCGGCCGGAGCGCTTCACTATGTCCACCGCCTTACCCTCATACCTGGCGGGTAATTAATTATAATCATTAAGTTTCCATACTGGCCCAGTAAACTGTGGGCCAGCCGCTTCTCTTCCCGTTGTGTACAGAATGGAATTTAAGATTTATTTTTTAAATTGGACACAAGGTATCACTTATTGACGTCACATACAGATTGTAAAGTAATCAAGGGAAGGGGCTCGTAAACTTTGGACTGGCAACCTGTCTTTATTTGAATATCATATCAAATATCAATATTAGTAGTCTTTCAATCTATTCAAGACTGTTGGCTCTGTCTACCCCGTAAGAAATGGTGTACGTTCCCATTAATATAGATTTGTATATAGTTTCAGACAAAAATAAATAGTTTCATATAATTCGGAATAACTTTGACTATAGAATTTGTAAGTAAAGAACATGTGAATGTGAAGTGATAATGGATGTGACCAATTTATTATCAATACAATTTCAAATTCAAACCCCTTATTTTCTGGAAACGACAACCCATTCGTACCTTTATTTTTAATAACATGACATGTATATTATTATTAAAAATTAAAATAAATAGGAATAGATACCTAAGTTATCCCCAACTAGGTGCTCATCCACGCCACACAGTGCCGACAGCCGTGCGCCGGCGCTCGACGTCAATAGCACTAATTGTCACACGGTTTTCTATAACACGAGACATTGATTTCCAAAAAATAAATACCACAGGCAGCCTAGATATAGCTTACCGGAGACAAAATGTATTATACTCGTACTTAAAAAAAATAATGAATAATATAAGTACCTACCATATAGATGAACACACCAAAAGGAAAATTATTTGTCTATCGGACTTTACTTGTTTGTGTACACTCTTTGAACTCTCTCTGTAAACTCTTTATTGTATATAAAAATAAATGTAAAAAAAAAGTCATTGGATTTAGAAGAATATGGACAAAGGCGCACTTATCCCAATCGGGATTTCTTCCAGTCAACCAAAATAGAAAAGGAAAATCCATAATCAAAGACGACTTGTGTTGACAAATCAGAGAGCAAAGGGCCTATTGATTACCGTCACCGCGCGCCTGCCTGTACCCCAGACGAACTGATACTAATACTAATAAAGTTGACAATAATAATTGTATATATATACCTAGCACATGTTTTATTTCAAAAACTACACGAAACGTAGCAGTAAAATACAAGGGAAATATCCACCAAGTGAAATGCCCGATATTAATAACTTGAAAATTTTCCATTAACTTTAATAGTTGCCATAATATAGACCTGAATAATTTGTAAAAAGTATTTTTCTTATCTTTTGCGCCTATCGATACTTATGGAACGAATGGGGGTTAACAAATAATAACTAGGTACATATAGGTTAAACTAATTTATTGAAGTAACTTTATTACAATCAGTTTTTTTAACCACATTGTAATTTAAATAATAAAATAATATAACTTTAAATCGGATGTGAAATTTAAATACATTGATGTATAGAGTGTACCGAATAATTGGCTATTTTCACAATACAAAACATTACAACTTACAAAATACCTACATAAAATAATGTTTCTTTTCTGTAGGTGATGAATTTCAAAAAATTCGTGGAGATATCAGCAGGGATCCGCTTTATGACAGATTGCAAAGAATATAACACTTAATGACAGGAAATCTGGAATTCGTTCAGGATGATGGTAATCTGATTATTTTCTGCGCTATCGTAAGCTGGCTGGAAGACTGTAGGGCTCGCGATTCCCGTTAGCGAGCTCGAGTGTGAGGACGTGTTGTCGCGGCGCGCTCTTGCATTCGTGTTACCTCACTGGAAATTTTTCGATTTTCTGTGCGTTAGGTGTTGTGACTCGTCGTGCCGCGGGCGTGGATCGTTGGAGAACTGAGACATCGGCGACTTAGCGGACGCGCACGTGGTTCGGCGATAACAAGGCGGGACGCGCGGACTCACGACTGACCAGGGGGCATTGTGAGTACTCGTACGAGCAGTGTCCTTGTGCGAAGTCGTTACCAAGTGCGTTTCCTTCCGGAGGCACCTTGGTGCTGAGCGGTTGCCCTTTTCAGGGCATCAACGAGGCAAAACCGTTGCCCGCACGCCTTTAGTGTGGAAGAAGCCCCTACATTTAGTTAGGGCCTTTCCTCGAGCGAATTGGTCGGCTTTCTAACGAACGCCACCGAGCTGGTCGGTCGAGGAAGGTAGTGCGGACCCTTGCACTAGCCCGTGCCCCTTCAGGGTAACGGCAAGATATAAGGTTGGGCCCGGGACCACTGGCCTTGGGGGCTCCCCTAGTCAACCCCGGGTATCGGTTAGGTAATTAAGGTTGTAGGTACACACCTGCGAGCCCTAACAAGGTTGGCCGCAGCCCATTACACACAGCACGGAGTAGGGACCGCTAGGCACACACCCTTTCGTCTATCCCCGACGAAAGGAAGCACTTGCACCCAAGCACACCCACTTGGGAACCGCTCCTTGCCGGCGCAAGCCGTGCAATGGAGCCTATACCGGCGGGGGCCGGAGAACTACTAGAGTTCTTCCGGCTCCAATGCCGAAAAAATCCTCAGCTAGCGGAAAAATTCCGCTCCTTCTCCCGGAGGATACCGGACTCCCCGGCCTCCCCCGACCCCAACCCCCTTCCCCCTTGCCCGATCGCGACCGCGACCGCCCCCTCCCCGAACCGGTTCAATGTCCTCCCCGTGGAGGAACCTCTCCCCCCCACCGTCCCGCCCCTACCCGGCCCGACTCGGAGTCGGACATGGAGGTCGAGCGCGCTCCCCGCCAGCGGAGTGCCTCAACGTCATCATCTTCCTCGGACTACACTGTCGTTGCGGGGAAACGACAAAGGAAGAAAAACAGATCCGCGACTAACCCGGCAAAGTCGCAGAAAGTGTCAAGCGCCCCAAAGCGCAAGACCCCTGCCCCCTCAGGCCCCTCTCCCTCCTCCAACGCGCCGAAGCCAAAGGCGCCTCCACCCATCATTATTCACGACTCAAAAATCTGGGAGTCGTTGTCCAGGTCTCTGGCTTCCAGCCAGATTAACTATACCAAGGCGCAGAGATGCGCCCTCGGTATAAGAATCACTACACAATTTCTCGCCGACTACAAGGCGATCACCAGGACCCTTAACGAGCGCCAGATCTCCTGGCACTCATTCACCCTCGAGGACGAGAGTCATCCGCGCGGTAATCAAGCGCATCCCCGCCGAAATCTCCACGGACTTCATCCGGGAGTCACTAACGGCCCAGTCCCTCCCCGTCCGGGAAGTCCACCGGATGTTTAAGGGGAAGAACCCAGCGGGACCATACGACATGGTGCTCGTCGTCCTGGACCTCTCCCCGGAAGGGAAGAAAATATTCCAGATCAAACAGGTGGCCGGCCTCTCTGGCTGCCTAGTAGAACCCCCCCGCCGCAGAGGAGTAATTGGGCAGTGTCACAACTGCCAAAATTACGGCCACTCGGCGCGAAACTGTCACGCGCGGCCGAGGTGCGTTAAGTGCCTAGGCGACCACTCCACTACGGAGTGCAAGCGCACCCGCGACGCTCCGGGAGAACCGGCTTGCGTTCTCTGCGGGGCCAACGGACACCCTGCCAACTGGCGCGGTTGCCCGAAAGCCCCCAGAGCAAAGCCGGCCCCACCCGGAGCCAGCAATTCCCGCAGGCCCCAAGCCTCCCCCCCTGCAGTCGGCAATCAAGCCGACTTCCCAGCCCTAAGGCAGAAACCCTCTGTTCCTGCCAACTTAAGCCAAGCCCCTCAGGCAAGGCAGAACTATGCCGCCGCATTAAGCGGCTCCCCTCCATTCCGCCCGCCCGCTCCGGCTCCCGCCCCTGTCCCTGCCCTTAGTAGGAAGGCGGCCTCAAAGCCCCCGAGCCCCCGCAGCGCAACCTCCGAGGAAGCGGTCGACATATGTATGGACGTGCTCGACTCAATCGACCTGGACATGGTCGAAGAGATCGGCCACGCCCTCATACAAGCCGGTAACGACTGGAAAGCCCGACTTCGGGTGATCCGTCACTACCGAAATGAGATCGATATGATCTCTAGGGTCCAAATCCCCAACCACCTCCTCCTTCAACAACGGCAAGATATAAGGTTGGGATCGGGGGGATCGGCTCCGCGTTCGTGCGCTTCGAACGTATACAGTGCGACAGGTGCGAGTTCGGTGAGTCTGCGTAGCCCCTTTCGATTGCGAAGAGGATCGCGTGCGTACTCAATACTCAATTATTTATTATGAACGTCAAGATGACGGAGCCACCTCGCAAAACACAAATATTGTCGAACCAGCCTTTAGTACCTAATTTGTACCTATTGGTACCTATATCAAAAAAGTTTGTACCTCAAAGAATTCAAAAATATCGATTGTGATATGTGGTTCCTCCATCTTGACGTCAAAATGGAGGAACCACGTTCATTTCTTATAAAAATATAATGTATACCGTCAAGATGACCACACGGACACTTAGTACCTGGTTAGTACCTCCCAAGATCTTATCGCTATAATCGTTTTTTAAAGCAGTTTTTTAAGAAAATAATTAACAAAGAGAAAATGACAGAAGTGCCTGTGAATAATTATAGCAAAATGTATTAAACGAAAACTTTACTTCAAAATAGTTCTAGGAGTGTAGGATTTAGTACAAAAAAATATATTTATTAATTATTTAAAAGCACCATGCTATTTTTATAAGAAACGAAGGTGGTTCCTCCATTTTGACGTCAAGATGGAGGAACCACATATCACAATCGATATTTTTGAATTCTTTGAGGTACAAACTTTTTTGATATAGGTACCACAAGGTACAAACCAGGTACTAAAGGCTGGTTCGACAATATTTGTGTTTTGCGAGATGGCTCCGCCATCTTGACGTTCATCATTTATTGCATACCATAAAGTTGACATGATGTTATGAATTATATAAAAAGAACATATTTATGGCCCCTGGCGGGCACAGCAATATGGATAGATAAGAGGAAGTGTACAGCGTACGGAACTCGGCGGGGAGTAATTTTGTTTCTCCTGTCTCAGAGACTCTTACCCCCCGGAACCGGGACTCGGTGTCTTTTGGCCGGCCCCTCTTGTGCAGCAGAGGTCGAACCGCGCACTGATTACCGGGTGCCCCTTTTCGGACCCCAGGGGTATTTTCGTCGGCATTTCGCGGTAGTGCCTCATCTTTTTAGTGCCACCGGGAGAGCCTCTGCTTCCAGGGCTGCCTTCCCTGAGGCTTAGGTCTCGGAAGATGGCCTTGCTAGGAGGTGGGTAGTCGCGAAACTTTTTCAACTGCAAGTACCCTCGCGCTTGAAGAGTTTCGCGATGCCGCTCCCGGTGAAGCCCGGTCGAGCGCACGCCCCACCCGCATCCCCCAGGCGTCCGGCTAAGCTGCACGCCAAGCCATCGAGGGTTTACAACCCCTTCGAGTTTGCGAAACGATCGCAAGCCGTTACGCTGATTCGGGAGGCTATCAAAGCCGGCAACAAAATCAAAACCCCGGGTATCGGTTAGGTAGTTAAGGTTGTAGGTACACGAGCCCTAACAAGGTTAGCCGTAGCCCACACAGACATCACGGAGTAGGGACCGCTAGGCACACACCCTTTTGTCTTTCCCCGGCGAAAGGAAGTCGTAGGGACCTGAGCACTCGGAAACCGCTCCTAGCCGGCGCAAGCTACGCTATGGAGCCTCAACCGGCTGGTGCCGGAGAAGTGTTAGAGTTCTTCCGGCTTCAATGCCGGAAAAATCCCCGGATCGCGGAAGAATTCCCCATCTTCTCAAGGGGAATTCCGGATTCTCCAGCTATAGAGAAGGAGCAGGGCCTGTCCTGGTTCTGCTAATCTCTTCCCGCCGAGCGTAGCCATCCGCGGGCTGCCGGTTGACACGTCGCCCGACGCGATCATGGAGGAGCTGACCAGCCTGGGGTTCGACCCCGAGTACGTGCGCTCTATACGCGCGCGCCAGGGTTGCATCTTCTTCGTGCAGCTGCGTAAGACCCCAGAGACCACCCCGGCCATATATAAGTTGAGCGAGCTCCTCTGTATGCCCGGGACGAAAACCGGTGTTTTCAACGTGGTATGGACGTTGGCATTTGAAGTTCACCGCCAAGAAAGTCCAACGCACACTCGACGCCCTGCCTGACTGGCTCCAGAAGTGGAGACTGTCGGTGAACGTGGCGAAAACGCAGGCCAGCCGCCGCCGCCCCTGAAGCTTTTCGGGGAGGACGTGACGTGGCAGCCACACGTCACATATCTCGGGGTCAAGATCGACCGTGGACTTTGCCTGAAGACCCACGTCGATTCAGTGGTGCAAGATGGCCTCAGGTAAGGCATAACTACGCCGCCGCCGCCACCGCAGCGCGCACCAACGCCGCTGCCAAGAAAACCGCTGAAGAGGGCCCCAACCCTGAGCAGCATTCTCACATTTCTGCCTCAGGCAAAAAGGCAAGAAAACCAAGACATCGGCTAGTGCGAATACAGGAAAGATGACATCAAGCGCGGAGCCTCAGCATCAAACATCAAGATACGGAAGAATAATCAACAAGTGAAATCATAAAATGTTGTATATATATTGTGCATATTTACAAATACGAGTATATAGGTATATCGCCGTTGAAGTTCTAACACCACGAAAGTAATTTTCTGGCTGTTTTGATATTTTGATGCCATTCGCTAGAGAATCGGAACACGCATCGTTTTAGCCAATCAGAAACACGAATTGACCAATAGAAACTCGCGAAATTTACCAAAAAGCATCTACACGGGATCCAGCAAATCGGCGTAATATTTGGAAACAGCACGTAAGACGCTTAGTGCCATACTGTGCACGGTTGCTTCTGACAATTAATGGAAAAAGAATTAAGAAAATATATACATAATATAATTTCTTAACTGTTTGTTGTTAGTGCAATAGAATGTCAATTATTATTAATTTCTTTAAACTCCATTGCACAAAATACAAATGTATAGCTCAATTGGCGGACTTAATACTGGAAGCATTATCTACCAGTCAACCATTGGGTCTAATAGAGAACTTTATGTGGGGTCACACTAAATAAATATATTTATACCTACACAAAAATATAAAATAAAATAATTATAATAAACATACATAAAAACTACATTAGATAAACAATATACATTAATAAATGGTGCAGCGATTACCGAAATGAGTGAAAAGGCTTATAGGTATGAAATACCCTCGCGACTCAAGAGTAACCGTGATTTGAAACTAGAACGACTTGGGGATGTCCTGATGGACTCGGGAAGTGAATTCCAGAGCCTAACAGCCATAACGGCGAAAGAATTGTAGGCAATTTCTGTACGGTGAAAAGGGATTGCAAGAGTTAACTTATTTGAAGAACGTAGGATTCTTTCGTGAGTAGAACTTAATAATTAGAAGCGTTTTTCTGTTCTTAAACACAGAGACATCTACCTGCCTTCGCAGTACGCATAGATTTCGAAGGAAGCTCGCTCAAAGCAGCCTTTGTGTCATATTAGTGTCAATGTCATTGTCAAGAGAGATAGACTAACAGTTTGTAACGGTCATACAATACAATACAATACAATAAATCAGTTTGGGATTGCGTCATCATGCAAGCGAAGCTCGAATGTGTTTTATTTATAAATATCCTAAATAATCATAAATTCCTATTTGAAACAGCCTTATAATGTAGTACATTTCTTAAGACTTTCTTCAACTTTTCAAATATCATCTATGATTCGATTCGAGCAGGTAGAGTAGCTAACGACCCAATGGTTACAGATATCAGAGCATTACTTTATGAACCTGAAGGGCTTATAAAATATAAACTAAGCTATGATGACGACTTTGTATTATTACCTCGAGAGGCCTAAACTAAGAAGCATTAATACCAATTTCTCAAATTAAATAGAACCATTTAAAAGAATTAAAAAGTGTCATAGTGATTGTCATAGCTTTTACGACGGTTTGCCACATAAATAAGATCTCAAATTTTGCTAGATATTTATCTTGTTATTGTAGTGTTATTATTAAGTTTATTTCATGAGAAATTTTTAAAGAATTTTTTTTTTTTTTTTTGGGAATATTTATAACGTCTTTCGAGATTGTTAATTATTACTTAATATGTTTAAGATTTAACTAACTAAGATTGTTACCTTATAATGATTATTATAGGTCGCGCGGTGGTTAAAGAACGCTCGGAAAAAATAGTGGGGGCAAACGGCGCATGTGTACATTCGCGCTCAAAAATGCTAAGGGAAATGTTTTTTTTTTATTTATTTAATACTAGCTGTTGTCCCGCAACTTCGCCCGCGTGATTTTCCAAAAAAAAGTAGCCTATGTTTTAACTCGGTTATTTAACTATGTATATCCATATCTTATAATATACTTATAATGTTAGTATGGATTTTGTGCCTTATAAATACTTATAATCCCTACTTATATTATAAATGCGAAAATGTGTATGTGTGTATGTATGTTCAGTTTTCACACTTAACCTGACCTGGCTGAACCAATTTTGATGAAATTTGACATAGTTATATTCAACCGTGGACGGACATAGGGTAGGGGCGACTTGTACTGTTTGAGAATTGATATATTATTTTAAGTTGTCGCGTACAAATACGATAAAACAATTTGTGCGCAACAGTACCCAAGAGACACGGGACGCGCGAACTCAACGCGGGAAGTAAAGAGTGACTAATCCACCAATACGTGTCGCCGTCGGCGCACACCCGCCCCCCCTCTCTCCTCGTCCCACCTAATAGACCTAAAAATTGATCACTGCGCATGCCCCTTCTACTTTTGCCGAGCGTTCTTAAACCACCGCGCGACCTATACAGTATAATTCTTTATGTGATTTAGTCAATTAATATGAATGTCCTCAAGTATAAAGTAAATTTACGAATAATAATAAAGATAAAAGTGCAATTAAACTTTAAAATACTTGTTCAGGGTAAATGTCCAGATACTTTGATAATTGGTATATTGTTAAAAAAATAAAGACTGATTGCATTAAAATAAACAAAAAAATTTAATGAAATTATTATTGTTTTTTAATTCCTTATGGAAAATAATGTATATCATGTCACTTTGTGATATTAAAGTGACAACACAACGTATGTCAATACACACACACACACAAAATCACGCCTCTTTTCCGGAGGGGTAGGCAGAGACTACCCACTTGCCACGATCTCTGCGTACTTCCTTCGCTTCATCCACATTCATAACTCTCTTCATGCAAGCTCGGCGGTTTCGGGTACTCTTGACCTGACCCTTTACCAGGACGTCATTAATTTGATCAAGATACGTTCGTCTAGGTCTTCCCACTCCGACCTTTCCCTCCACACTCTCCTTGTATATCTGCTTAGTCAACCTGTTTTCATTCATCCTCTCCACATGACCGAACCATCTCAACATACCCTTTTCTATTCCTGTAACTACATCATCTTTTACATCACAACATTCCCTTATCACGCTTCTTTTCCTTATCCGATCACTCAATTTCACACCCATCATACTCCTTAACGCTCTCATTTCCACTGCATTTATTCTGCTTTCGTGCTTCTTTTGCCATACCCAACTTTCACTCCCATACATGAATGTCGGGACCAACACGCCCCTGTGCACAGCCAGTCGAGCCTTTTTGCATAGTTTCTGACTGCTCATAAAGGCATGCAAAGCTCCATTCACCGTGTTCCCCGCGTTCACTCTTCTTTCAATATCACTATCACACTTGCCATCTGATGTTAACTTTGATCCTAGATATACAATAATATTGTCAATACATTTGGATTAATAACTGTTTTTTAAAATTAGTTACTGTTTCTACATTAAATAGAACTATAATTAAGTATACACAATTAGTAAATTTGTATTATTAAAGTATCTATAAAAAAATATGCAGTTTTTTCTCTCTCCTGAAAAGTTGCTATTTTTGACTTCCGTGGTGTTAGAACTTCAACGATGATATACAACATTTTATTATGATGATGATGAAGCAGAGCCAGCGTCAGCGTCCTCAGTCTACCTCCGCCCAAACCGCACAATACTGCAGAGCGACCTCGAAGCCCTGTTATCCCTAGCAAGCATACCAGATGGAACTCCCTCACCAACTCCACTAACGGAGAAATTCTAACTCAGCTCGAAGAATCCCTGGACTTCGACGTGGTAGCCCCACTTGCCCCGACCCGGTACCCCGGTGTAGTCGACCACAACCCCAGTGTCCTTGACTTCGCAATCCTCAAGAACATCACCCTTAGATAGATTCGAGCTGCCGGAGGACGCGCGCGCCTTGCTTACGGCCAAGAACGCCGCCCAAAGACGATCGACCATGCGTCGTCTCCAACGTCAAGTCAGAGAGCGCATGCGAGAGCTCAGGGACGAACGGTGGGGTAACTTCCTCTCCGAGATCAAACCCTCTCACGTCGCCTACTGGCGCGTCGCCCGATCACTACGATGCGACCAAATCGCGTCGACACCCCCTCTCACCCGCCCCGACGGCTCCATCGCTTTTGATGATGACGAAAACTCCAACTCGTGCACATCATCCGAGACTTTTTGTCGAATCGCACTTTTCGCTATAAAGTGGAAAGCTGCCTGTCGAGTCCCCACCCGATAAAAGCCGGAGTCCCTCAAGGCTCGGTGCTATCTCC
Organism: Amyelois transitella; assembly: GCF_032362555.1. NCBI lineage: Eukaryota > Metazoa > Arthropoda > Insecta > Lepidoptera > Pyralidae > Amyelois > Amyelois transitella. Next base: position 300,359 of record NC_083531.1, read on the forward strand.
CATTCTGTGCGCTCTGTACACCCATAACGTTCCCAAAACTCCTCAAGTGGAACTCGCCCTATTCGCCGATGACACGGCCCTCTTCACCTCCGACACACGACGTGAAGTCATCTCCAAACGGCTCCAACAATCTGCTAACGCACTCGAGGAGTGGTTTAGGAAATGGCGGATCGAAGTGAACCCCGAAAACAGTATAGCAGTATTCTTCTCCGAAGATCCCCACGGTGCCATCAGGCCTTCAGCCAGCACCCGATCCCCCCTGATGCCGATACCTTCGGACCTCACATCCAGAAAGTCAGAAAACCGAGCTGCCTTCTTCCTCGGCAGACTCACCCCCATGATAGGCAACGCAAAGATGTCGCTTAGAAATAAGCTGACTCTCTACATGCTGTGATCCGGACGACCCCATCACGGTTGCCAATCGCCCCCCCCCCATAACCCTGCGCCCGCCAGGAGGCAAGGATCGATACCGTATCCCTCGCACCCACCGGAACAGGGCGCGAAGTAGGAACAGTAGCTCGTTCTCCAGGTACCACAATGTACCAGAGCGCTTCACGCCGACTCGATAGGCCCTTAAGGCACGGTTAGTCAAGTTATAACCCTTAAGGTTGAGCGTTGTATCCGCTCGCGAGTTTGCATCGCTCGTATTGCGCCCCGAGAGCCCTTTGCGCGCTTTTGCCGAAAAGGCTGTTGGAGGAGCGTCATGCCCTCGCCTAAAACTGTCCCGCTGTAATAGTAAATGCCCCTCAGCAAAGGATAAGATTGAATCTTTAATTTCTAACTAATTTTTCGATCAATATACTCGCCGAAGAACGCCAGATTTCCTGTTCTGTCTCCTTTTACATAAATAACACAAGGTAATATTATATGAAAAAATATGCTATGATCTTATTGGTTTACAAAATATCTATTACATTAAACAAATGGGTTGTTCATAAAATTAAATAACAGTAGTTTAATATCAGTTTACACAATCATTTATCTTATATCATCCCTTATTTCTCTCTATTTTGTGTATGTAATACATATTAAAGAGCAATAATGTATAAATAAACAATAATTGACTAGTTAATGCAGCAGCACACTATGATATCAACCAAACTAACATTCTTTCTATTAAAGAAAATTTGTGCAGAATCATTAAAACCAAATTCAACTGTGATCACTGTTAGCTAATGTGTCCAATTAAATGTAAACTTTTAAAGGCTTATGTTGTACAAATTTGTATTACATATAATTAAATTTTACTAATTTCTTTAAAAGTATGTAAGCAAATTAAAACTACTCCTAAAAAGATATTAATTAACAAATAAATTAAATTTTTGTCCCTCCATAGTATCAACCTGCGGGAGTACGCTCAGAAGGCTGGCAGCATTGTTATATATTGTTACTAGTATATTGTTATTGACTACAAAAATCTTATTGACTCACAGCAAATATAGCACCATGACTCTGGCCGTGTGGTGCTTTCTGCAGCTTTTGGTTTGTCAGCTCTGATGGTCATAATGGCCTCACATTTTGTAAGTTTGGTATTTCAGTGTTGGAACTTGTAAGATCCACAAATGAAGATCATGCCTGAAAATCACATCAAAAATAGTTAAAAAATTGGACAATAAAGAAAACTAGATGTTGCCCGCGACATCATCCGCGTAAATTTCAAATATTTCCGCGTTAACTTATTTGCGGGCAAACTAATGCCTTGAGTTCATTCAAATGACTTTTTAGTGAACCGACTTCAATGAAACAAACTTTAAACGTTTTTCTGAGTTAAAACAAAGCAATTGGTGAAAGTTTTAAGTAAATCGGTTCAGTATTTTCGGAGATAAGCGTGACCATAAATACAGACAAAAAAATTTTTTTTGCTTTATATTATTTACTCTGAGTGCCCCTCTATCCATTTCAGTCAAAGATACTAAATGTACAGACAAAATATTTTTACTGTTTTATCTATACTTATAATAAATCTGTAGAGAGGTCAATTCTGTACATTGAATATATTTTCAAAATAACTATCAGGGGGTGATTAGTGATCGATACTGATGCCAAAAATGCAATCAGTAAAATTTTTGTCTGTCTGTCTGTATGTTCTTTATAGAAACAAAAACTACTTGACGGATTTTAACGAAACTTGGTACAGTTATTCTTCATACTCCTGAGCAGGTTATAGTATACTTTTCAAGCTACAATCAGTAGGAGCAGAGCAGTGAAAGTAAATGTTGGGAAAACGGGAGAAGTTACTTGATTTTTTAAGCTTCCGTCGCGTGTGCAGCCTTAATGGTTAAAGCTACAGCGAAACCATGTATTACGGAAATATTCTAAATAAAATTATTAAAAAAATATCCCAAGACAGCATAAGTCTATGTTTTATGGTTGACTCACAATAACACGTGTAATTCCTAATAGCTTAGCAGTTCGGAGATTTCTGATTATATTTCTTTACTCTGACGTTTATAATACCAATAACACTTACACTCATTCGTAATTCTTAAAAATTCATATAAATACCTATTTAATAAAAAAAAAACATCGAAATCGGTATAGAAACACAAAACTTATACATGAAATATGAAATACGCTAATTATAATTCTATTAGAATATTTTTTTAGTTTAAATAGGCACTTAGATTAATCTATACTACCTAATATTATAAAACTAAAGAGTTTGTTTGTTAGTTTAAATGCGCTAATCTCAAGAACTACTGGTTCGAATTGAAAAATTATTTTTGTGTTGAATAGACCATTTATCGAGGAAGGCTTTAGGCTATATATGTAACGTCTAGCTGCAACTATTAAGAGCGAAGAAGTAATGAAAAATGTGAAAAAAATCGGGGAAGGAGCATCCTTAAGGGGTTCAATGATGCCCAAAATAACTATTCCACGCGGACGAAGTCGCAGGCACAGCTAGTTATACATATGTAAAGATTCAGTTTGTGTAAACAAGGATAAGGTCTAAGGTGAAACACAGCTAAAATATTGCCTATTCAGACTTTCTTAAAAAATCCTAGGTATGTAATAGGTAGCAGGAACACAGAATTGTTAAGATTTTGCCTTGTAATGTCTGTTCATTGGTTTGATACTAAGTAATATTTGTCGATTTCTTTTACACAAAAAACAATGTAATATAAAATCAATACATACTTACAATGAAATCCATGACTTAGTTTAACATTATCCCGTTTCATCTCATTAGGGGCTGCACGCAGAGTTATGTCCATTATTTTCTTATCCTCTGGACAGACAGCTCGACAATCAACCAGACTTAACTGGTCCTATAAAAAAGCATGCATATGATCTTAGGTGAGGCGCACCTCAGGAGGGTGAAACTGGGAATATGCAAAGATGAGATTATATCATAAATTGATGATGCCAGCTTCATTAAGAGTCACCTGCTAATGGTAAATGTGCCGTGTGGTTCCCGGCACCAATACAAAAAAGAATAGGACCACTCCATCTCTCTTTATCATTGATGTCGTAAAAGGCGACTAAGGGATAGGCTTACAAACTTCGGATTCTTTTTTAGACGATGGGTTAGCAACCTGAGGCTATTTGAATCTCAATACTATCATTAAGCCAAATAGATGAACGTGGCTCTGTCTACCTCGCAAGGGATATAGATGTGACCGTATGTATTGCTAATGGTAATTTATAACTAGCTTTCGCCTGCAGCCTATGGCTCTGCCTGCTTAGAAACTACTTCAACTCTTTGTAATTTCCGACACTCTGACCGCTTTTGGTCATACCTAAGCCCTGGGATCATAAAAAATAGGGCTTAATAGGACATAAAAAAATCGCCGAAATATTTTTAAGTCCCAACAAGTGCGCACCCTTTCGTATACCCTTACACTTACTTTCACATTATTAGATGGACATGTTTAACAAATAAATATAATTATGCTTTAGACAACTACCACACCCAAAAACGTAGACGGTAGATGTAAAAAAATATGGAGGTAATGTAACCCACATTACCTCCATATTAGATAGGTACCTGATAGAATTTCCAAACTACACGTAAAAAACGAACTACGAATGAGGGTAGGTAAGTTCATCATTCCTACCCACAAATGTTTGAGAAGAATTAATAAAAGTCTATCAAAAGACAGACTGGTAGGTACTTACATACACGTGGTAGCTGCTCAAATACATGTTTTTTAATAACATGCATGGTTATCAAATCACCCGCATGGCAATCACTGTTCGCGGTGCACGTGCTGCAAAAGGCACTTTGATCAACAGTACCTCGTGCTCGGCAGGCTGTTCAGTTGAGAACATTCCTGGAAGGGATATCAAATTTTCATCAGTTACATACATACATAAAATCACGCCTCATTCCCGGAGGGGTAGGCAGACTACCTCTTTCCACTTGCCACGATCTCTACATACTTCCTTCGGCGGTTTCGGGTACTCTTGACCTGACCCCTTACCAGGACGTCCTTAATTTGATCAAGATACGTTCGTCTAGGTCTTCCCACTCCGACCTATCCCTCCACTCTCTTTGTATATCTGCTTAGTCAACCTGCTTTCATTCATCCTCTCCACATGACCAAACCATCAAACAGTTTCTTATCAAACATGAAAATACACCAAGCTGAACCACGATCAAATCATTTTTCCTTACCTGTTGTTACCTTACTTCCATTTTTGTAGAAAAATATTACATACTTAGTTACTTCTATACAAAAACATGATTGATGATTCGCAAGTATCAGTAATTGTTAAGGAAAATTATTCAAGTAATAAAAATGTTCTCAAAATAATGATATGATAGTGAATCAAGTACCTACCTTAGTAAAATAAAAATGCAGCAGGCCACGCAACACGCTAGCACCAGCAAAGCAACCAGTAGTGAGTGAAGTACCGGATGCGGACGTAGTGGTTAAATTAAATTCAAATCAAAGAGTATAAAACCGTTCTAGTTAATTTTCTTAGGTTGGATGCGGATGTATGATAGCTTGTTTACACGTATTAAGTAACGAAGTGATTACATAAAAACAAAAGTAAAAATTAAAGCCAACAATAACATAAATAACACATTATGATAATAATAAAAAAAGCCAATGCCGTTTCTTTGCTAATGAATTTTCCTGTCGTGGGCCTACTAGAAGAAATTGATTTTTTTAATTTTTTCTTTGATATACATAAATATATAAATAAAAAGAATAGGACCACTCTCTTTCCCATAAATGTCGTAAAAGGCGACTAAGGGATAGAATTATAAACTTGAGATTCTTCTTTTAGACGACGGGCTAGCAACCTGTCAGTGTATGAATTTCAATTTTATCATAAAGTCAAACTAGCTGTTTGACTTTATGATAAAATGATTACGTGTTCTATTAGTCTCTTCAAGACTGTTAGCTCTGTCTACCCTGCAAGGGATATAGGTGTGATTAAATGTATGTAAGTGATTACATACTTCCGCTATGATAGGTTTTAGCTGAAAATCAGTGCTGAACCAGTTCAGCGAATCACTCCTCCCTCACCCCGGGTTGCAGAAGATGTTCTGGTGAGCGTGGCCTTAATTAATCTTTTTCAATTATAATTTTCGTATAATAAATTCTTGCTTTTGTAGAGAACTCAAGTGCGAAATTCCAGAAAAATGTAGCCTGTGTTACTACTGAAGTTTTATTGTATCTCTGTGCAGTAAAATCGGTCCGGTTTTTTTTAGTTTACTAGTTACATATATTTTTGTATATTTGTTTGTATGCGATAAAATTCGAACCGCTGATCTTATTTTAAAAAATTCAAAAGGTGTGAAGAATCTGTTAGTAGATTTGTAAGTTCGTAAGCTCGCGAGGTCTTAAGTTCATGGCAAACAACTTAAGTTAATCACAATTATACGCGTAAACGATATAAGTTTATTACTTAATACGTGTTAACAAGTCATGAAGTAAAAAATAAAAAAGAAGGAAACGGAAATGGAACTTGAGTACCACCCTATTTGCAATTTCAAGGGTTGCCAGTAGCCGTTTTTGTTTGACTGAGCTGAACTAATTATATAATTAAGTCGATACTCTAAGGCTGAACTCAACCACAGATTAAAAAACATTAAGAACTCAATTCACGGAGCTGCAAAATAACTTTCTAGTGATTTTTTAGTAGGTTTGAAGTTATAACGTATCAGACATACACCCAAAAATTGTTTCTTTGGTGCATCTTTGAACATGATCCTACATTGGGTAAGTCAGTCAGGTTCCGATGTGATACACGTTGCGAGTCGTAACTAAATTTTCGCCTTCAATCAGAAAAGGCGGCAATATTACCTACTCTATTTTTACTTGGTTTAGTAATGGAAAAGATTTATTACTCCTTTACATAAATAAAATGTTTATATGTACTTACTTCATTTCTGAATTCTTTTAATTTTTTTCGCATTCTTTAATCCGCATCCATGTGGATGCGGATTAAAGACGACACATCCGCGTATGTGAAATCTGTTCTATGCGCATTACGCTTTTACCTTGTAATACTATGCAAGTCCATTGCAATATCTTTTGACGTAGACTAAAGGAAACTAGAGGAAAGTGCTGCTTGCGTCAAATAATAAAACAATAATTTTTAGACTTAACTTATTTATTTCATAAAAACCTAAATGGTTAGTCTCACATACACGAGGCGTTACGGCAATGTACAGCTTATATAAATTCATATTTTATTGCTATTTGCTAATTTAGTAGTGTAGACCATAGTAACTCGAAGACGAGAAAATTCGTCTAAATCACCCAAGTTATCACTAAACGTTTTCATTTCAATCTTACCATAACATTTTAGACAATATCTGGACAAAGCTTATACAACGGCTTATCAATAAGCTGGACCTAACATATTATTACGTGACCAGTCAATTGAAGCGATACGCCCAAACGCAGAAAATCATTTACATAAATTAAATTTTCGTCGAATTCGCGTGTAATTATGGTTGACTGCGCATGATAGTCTTCTTGCAATGTCTGTATTGCACAAGTGTGTATAGAGAATCGTGTAAGATAGATTGAACAAATAAAAACGTCCAAGGTCAGGTCAAATTAAAAAACGAATATTAATACAGGTATTGTGGCAAACGGAAAGATATAGTTTCTGTTTGCCGCTCCGGGAAAAAGATGTGATTTTATGCGAGTATATGTTTATTAATTTAAAAAAGAATGTAGCTTAATAATGGCTACCATCTAGCCTAGCGGTAGCAAATAGGGCCAGTTAGAATTAAATGCTTTTGTGCACTCTGATGTATCAATAAAAAAATCCTGATTTAAATGACTTAATTTCGCGTAAATGTAATCCGCGCAACCATACGTATGGACGCGCGAGTTAATTTTAGGAGCAGTATTCTATCAAATAACTAATGCTTGGCAAGAAAAAGTCTGAGGAGCGACTGATAAAAGTTTAAAACTGTTGATATATCTAATACAATAATAATGCTACATTAAAATAATATGTTTTTTTAAAACAATAAATACAGATACAGAAAGACAACCCACATAATTTCCCCAGATATTCCCTTGCCGAGCAGTGTGCGGAGCGGCGCGGCGAGCTAGTGCCGCTCGTAGCCGTAGTCGTCGCCGTTGGCGTCCTCGGGGTTGTACTTGTTGTCGTCCTCGGGCTCCTGCTTGATCTGCATGTCCATCGCCGGCAGCGAGAACTCGGGGTAGTCTGCGATACATATCGTTCGAAATACTGATTCATAATAATGTAAAATTCAATCAAGCGAAAGGAAAATAAAATTGATATATTTTTTTTTGCACTGGGCCATCTCGCTATTGAATCCCATACAGTGCAATTACAACACCTCTGAGACAGAGGCATTCAAATCGGTACAATAGTTTTCACATGATGCGAATATAAGAAATTTTAATAATCAACATTTTTGGCTTCTGTTGGTCTTTCTATGGATATTTAAAGTTTTTGTATACTACTTTTAAAGCCAAAAATATTACCATTAAAAAAATGGAACATATTGCAATTCTCAATGAGCAAAGTTATATATTCAAGGTTTGTTTGCTTTGTTGCTATAATTAAGATGCACTGAAGAACGAATGAGTTTTTATCCGGATAGATGTAGCGAGACTGACCGTCGGCGGGCTCCTGCTTGATCTTGATGTCCTCGGGCTTGACCTTGGGCTCCTTGCGCTCCCTGTCGCGGCGCCGCTTGCGCTCCTTGTCCGAGCGCTCGCGCTCGCGCCGCGCGCCGCCGCGCCGCTCCGAGCGCGAGCGCGAGCGCCGCCGCCGCCGGCTGCTGGCATTCACATTACATTCATTTATTAACTAGCTGTTTTATCACATTTCCCATTATTTCTTTGCTTTTTATAGTTGCAGCGTGATGTTAAATAGCCTAAGTCTTCCTCGATAAATGGTCTATTCAACGCAAAAATAATTTTTCAATTCGAACCAGTTGTTCCTGAGATTAGAGCGTACAAACAAACAAACTCTTCAGCTTTATAATATTAGTATAGATAAAACTCTGTTGGGCGATGGGCTACCCACCGGCCGATATAAAAGACGTGATTGTTAGTATGTGTATGTATGTAAAAAAATACACATACGTTAATTTTTCAAATAAAAAGGGAGAGATAGGGAAGAGGCATGATACACATATATATATTATGTATGTATTAGCCAGACATTTATTCCCCAGATAGTGTACAGGTTTCCGCAAACCGTCATCGTACGTACAAGCATAGACATATGAAAGGACCGAGAGAAATCATGCAAAATATTGTACATCGGGTTTTAGTTCCTAATTGCTCTACAGATGCCGCTAGGAATCGCACCGAACTTTTCACATTAAATAATAGATGGCGCAACTCAATTCATAAAAACAATGCGCCATCTAGTTTTAAGCATACATATATAGATAAAATCACGCCTTTTTCGCGGAGAGGCAAGCATAGACAACATCTTTCCACTTGCCACGATCTTTGCTTACTTCTTTCGCTTCATCCACATTTCGGAGACTCTGGACCTGACCTATTGCCAGGACGAGCTGTCTATACACGATTTTTAACAATTTTTCATGTTATCTGACGTTGTTTACGATGACTGTCAGTCCTTCCATTTTAGTATAAGTTAACAATAAACATTGCAACTCACGTGTCGTCCTCCTCCCTGGGGCGCTCCCGCTCGCGGTCGCGGCGCCGCGAGCGCGAGCCCGAGCGCCGCCGCGAGCGCGAGCGCGAACGACGGCGCGCGCCCGCTCCTGCGACACAACACACAGTTACTGTATGTATACTGCACGTATTGAGACATAAAAAGGTGAACATTCGCGCATAGATAGCACGAGAGAAGCAACACATTAATTCCAGAACGATTTTCAGGTTGAGAGAAAAATGTCACGGTGCACATTGGCATCAAATGTCATTTTTTAAGTGCTTCAAATGTGGGCCAAAAAGCAGGTGTTCTTTTGTAGGGTATATTTTGAACCAGCATACTTGTATTTACTTTTAAAATAACGACCGCCGTCTTCTGAAATGACTGGCCGGTGTCCTATGTCAATTGCACATGCTAGACACTATCTATGCCATGCACTGATTGGTACAGATATCAACATGAAAACCACGTTATTTCCCTCCATGATATCGTCTATTACTAAATATTGTAAACGCGTTTCCCAATTATGTGGCATACGGCATAAAATGAGTGATAACTGGATGCGTCATATCACGATCCAATCAAGGTAAGGCAATCTGATTCATGGGCGATCCAGGATCGCCCCGTCCCGAGAGAGAGAGAGGAGCATGCGCGTGCGCAATGCGCGGCGGATAGTTACGGTCGGCGCGGTCGTGGCGCGCGCGCTCGTCGCGCTCGCGCTGCTCCAGGCGGTACCGCTCGCGCTCGCGCTCGTTGTCCTCGCGCCCGCTGTGCTTGATGTTCACGTCCGCGCCGCCGCGCCGCGTGCCGCCCAGCCCGCCGCCTGTGCACACCATACATTATAATACATATACATACAATACCAGCTTAAAGTGTGTGTGTTTGATCAGCTGGTAAACTGGCAGGGAATGCCAAACGTCCGCACTTCGTAAATATTATTGTGCAATAAAGTTGTGCAATAGTTTTAAATAAATACATACATACATATAATCACGTCTCTATCCCTTACGGGGTAGACAGAGCCAACAGTCTTGAAAAGACTGATAGGCCACGTTCAGATAATAGAATTGAGATTCAAATTGTTACATCCATGGTAACGAGATGGAGTGGTCCTATTTTTTTTTGTGTAGTTAGTGCCGTGTAGTTCCCGGCACCAATAAAAAAAATTAAATGAATAAATACATAATAATACGCCTTTTCCCGGAGGGTAGGCACATACTACATCTTTTACCTTACTGCACGCGGTACCGCTGTTACTTCTACGAGTACACTGCGCTTTGGAAGCGGTAGCAATGTAATGTCTTGGCGTCATCAAGTAATAACTAGTCTGTTCCAATTTTCCGTTGGTGAAGTTAAACAGACTTGGAAGACGTCATAAATTTATCAGTTTTTCTAAGAGAAGTCATTTGTTTTAAGAATAGCAGCAAATATATTTTATTTGCTATCTAAATAAAAGTAGATAGTAGTTCGGTCCAAAGGTTCGTCGCGCAGAGAATGCCTTGTGGCATTAGGTCCACTTGTTGTACATTTCACGTGCATAAAGTTTAAATAAATAATGCATAAAGAAGCAGTGGAGTACCTTAATAGTAGAGGAACTGGTGGTTCCATCAAGAATTGCATTACTATGTCTTCATCGTCTCAGCGGTTTCCATACGGCCCACAGTAATATCATTCACTCAGCCAGTCTGTGTCGTGGGTTTCTCGGCATTTTGAAATAGGACCATTCTTACCTCTTTTCTATGAATATCGTAAAAGGCGACTAAGAGAAAAGCCAGCTTTTACCAGGATTAAGCTTCTGTTTAAAGTTTGCGGGATAAGACGAGAGTCACTTAATGTAAAATCCGAAGAGGTAATGATGTATGTACAGTAGTAGTACTACTTTTAAAATTCGCCTAGGAACTTTTTGATAGTGTAGAAAACCTTAATAAAATAACGACCTTATTACAGGTACATTAAATTCAATATCCTTAAACAAAATGTCTTTTTGTAGTAGGTACGCAGATTCAACTGGCTCCCCCTGATAGGCACAAATTTTTGCGCTATACAAAAACTTTGCTTTTGCGTTGGTACAATACATAGGTAACTAATAAAGTGAGCCACTCACCGAGCCTCCGCGGCAGCCAGCCCTTCACGGTGCGCGCGCGCTCCACGTCCACGAGCACGCGCTTGCCGTCGATCTTCTTGCCGTCGGCGTGTTTGTACGCGGCTGCCAACACAACGGTCATTACTCCGTGTCCGAGGCAACCCTCGTGCGGGAATCATTGATTTTTTTATGTACAACTTTTAATACAAATATCAAAGTTCAGTGTGGTCCTCACGATGTAGGTTAAATTAACAGTCACTCTAACAAAACAAATGGGTTTTCGAAATAATGGTGTAAGTTTCGAGGTACCTTTTGTAGTTCTTGTGACATACAATATCAAATTTTTTTTTGGAACCTTTGATTTTTGTCATTGAAAGTTGAAATAATCAATATAAACTCGCACGAAATATTGTTTTAGAAAAAGTTTATAAGGACTATTTTGATCGGAACTTCATTATTGGTAAAAGTTTTAGTTAAAAAAATTAAGTCAAAAATTAAGGACAGGTTTTTACGTCATATATATTTGTATAAGTTGCATGACTTAAGAATATTTGAAATCGATACGATACTATGGCAACAGTAAAAAGGATAGTCCGTATAAACCACAAACATACTTGACCTGAAACTGGAACATGTAGTAGAGAATATTTTGTGAACATCATGTGCGTTTATGATTTGTAAGGTGGGACAGCACGGCGAAATTAGAATTTATATTATTTATTCACCGCTCATAAAAAGTTTATTCGAAGCTTATTTCACTTCATGTTCTCAAAAATATGCTGTTATTATAAATATCAATCTTCTTAGCCTTTTAAGGATTTACTTTTTTTATAAATTTTCGCAATTAGTTTGGTACTTCACCAAGGTTGGACTGGCGATAGGGCTGACAGCGTTACTTGTACAACTTTTATGAATTAATTAAAATTACAATAAAAATAGAAATAGAGGGCGTTGTTATATGTCAAAGTATAGTATTTTTGAAAACAACAAAATAAAAAGTAAATGATTGAATAATAAAATAAGGAAAGATTGGATCACTTTCAACAATAACAATTGAACTATTTAAAGATGAGTTCAGTACACAAAGCATTGATTTCCATAAAACATGTTTCCAAATTTAAGATCGACTTTTGGGTAAAGTTATTCGGTGTACTGAATCTGTTCAAATAGCAAAACAGCTGTCACGTGACACACAACCTGAAAGAAGACAAGAGCATACCTACCGACCGAGCCGAGTGACGAACTAAGTAAAGTCATACCCACCGTATTATACCTACCGTTGACTCACAAAATACAATGAATTTACTTACTTTCGCAAAAATAATTCCGAAATTCGAGTCCCGACGGACGCAGTTACCTGGTGCGCTCTTACTTACGTTTCCGTGCGCAATCATTTAATTAAATTTCATTAAAAATAATGTAAAAGAGAATAATAGCAATTTTGTAATTACAGATATCTTACAGACCGAGGTACCTTTACTGTGCGGTCTTCATTACCACGATAATCTAAAAGTTCGTCTGTGTATGGCATCTTACGTTACTTCTCACTCACTATTGTTTAGATAATATTGACGGGCTTGGAATTTTAAATAATTGCTATTGAAATTGGGTAAAATCATTAGGAACTGTTTTGACTCTTTGCCTATAAAAAATAAATTAAATAAATAATTTTTTGAACATTTTTTAGTTATCTTTACGCTCATGAAAAATAAATACATTTTAAAATACGTTGACGTCCTTGAAATTAAATATTTACGAACTAACCGAAAACATTTAACTTTCCTCACAGAGCTGAATAAAACTTGAGTGAAACATGAGAAAACTAGACAAATAATTCACAATTAAGAATGATAAAATGTATGTGACGAAGCCTGCGTTTCCCATCACGATACTTTGCAATACCACTGGATAAATGTACAGCCGGGGTAATGTATTGATATATATATATATATATGAGAAGCGACAGGAAAGGCAGCCTGCAGCAGCCGCTAGCCACGAGCCGTACACAGACCGAGCCCATGGACTATCGTGGCACCTGATACACATAACGACACTACATAATCCCTCAAAATTTAGTTGTTTAGTTGTATGTTGGCACTCTTACCACATACAAACCTATTTAAAGTGGCCGGTATACTCGTTTTGTGGTCAATACGGCTGGGTCTGTGGTGTAAAATAGAAAAAATCACTTATTAATCATAGATGACAAGTCACACGCCAAACCGAACGGTTCGTGAGCGGTTCCCTCACTTCCCGGCCTTTTTGGAGGCGACGCTTTCAGTTCCACACCTTTACACGTGACGATCATCAGCACTGTTATAGTAATGTAATAGTTCCATTCATGATAACGGTTCCCCTCCAAGAAGGCCAGTAATTCTCGAAGATATTATCCAATTGAAATAGCTTCGAGAATTGCCATCGTCACAATAATGTTTTAACAGCAAAGCCCGATATATAATTTGTGGATGTATTGGTAAAAATGTTCTTTTATATACGCTAATACCCATTTGATAATGTTACAAGCCAAAAACAGGAAGCCCGTGGCTCTGCCAATTATTAAAAAAAAAAAAAGTATGAGCAAGTAAGATATAGATTCATTAAAAATCTTATTTTTGTACGATAAGAATTTAGTGTACAAATTATGACGATGACATCATAAATGTATTGAACGGTGCGAAGCGGCGCGTATAAGGTACACCGTGAATGCCTTGTATTTATGTGAAATTTACTTAAATTATTGAATGGCGAATGTATTCAGTTTCTACGTGTGAATGACCGGTGTCTAGATTAGAACAATGAGTAAGAATTTATAGAAAACTATTTAGTTTAGGACTTCTTACTTCCTAGTTACCGTGGATTCCAATACAACTCACACACATCTAAAAATTATCAGCTTTATTTCTTGCGGGGTTGTCAGTCAATGGTGATAAGCTGGATGGTATTATGATGTAATTAGATTCAGATAGTGAGGGGTTCCTAGCCAATGGCCTAAAAGATTAATCCATTAATTGACTTTTACAAGTCGCGGGGGAAGGGAAGCAGCTGGACTACACGCAAACTTGAAAGCGATAAAAGAATTTCTAAGTTCCTGTTAACTGTATTTAAGACAGAGCTACGAAGAAGATTGGATAATTAACACTATGTGCAATAAGTTTTACAAATATATTCTTATATTGTCACGTTCTAAATGAAACTATGTTATTATTGTCTTTGCGTATATATTTAATGATAGATAAGAAACAGTTAAAACTCCCTTTGCAAATATAACAAAGAAAGAACACATACCTACTTTTTAAATAAAATTAAAATGTAAAATGGTTCGTTATAAATTTTAGCAAAGTCTAACATGAAATTTTATTTGAATGAAGTAAGCCATGCCGTAATATGATTAATCAATAATCCCGTTACAGCATAGATAAAATGTAAAAAACTTTTAATCACACTTAAAATATAATAGGTTTTAGATATGATTGTACTTTTGTCACGTGATATATAACAAGCACATTGTCAAACTATTAACTATTTGTTTAATAAATTATGCTACAATATGATCAGATGATCATAAAGTAACATAAGTAAAATTTGTGTAAGTCAGCCTGGCAAGTATAAACTACTGTTAATTTGTAATTTGAAAAAATATTTTCCTACACATTTATATCTCCACAGGTAATTGTAATAAAATCACCATTTTCAGAAACGCGGCAACTGTCAACTTGCTATTTTTTAATTTAACCAAAAGCTTTTTATATTTTTTATTAAAACTGATGTCACTTGGTTTGCATTTGTTCCTTACATCATGAAATAAACTGTGAATTATACGACGATTCCAAAACTGGTTTTCTGTCTTTAATCTGTAGACAAACATATAGAGACTGAGTTCCTCAGGGATTCTATCATTGATGCGGCGATGCCACTCCTCCAAGGCGTCGGTGGTAATCTGCCTCTGAGCTGCGCAACTGAGCATCGCGGGCGACATCGCGGGAAACCATCTGTTCTCGTAATATCTTTTAAAACGCGTCATCGCTCGAGTTTTCGACGAAGTGTTCGCGACGTGGTTCCACGCGGCCGGCACGTGCCCGGCGGCCACTAGCGGCACGGCGGCGCACAGCGTCGCTACGTGGCGGCCTTCTCTCGTCTCCAGCAGCTTCACTCTGTCCGCGTTCTCCCATACATCAGTTTTGTAGTGAAGATAACAACCGCTCAATTCCACATGTGGGAAAACAGACTTGACTGCATTGAGCTGTGCCGTTTCATACTCGGATTTAAACTGTCTGATGTTCATTTCCAATTTTTCCTTCAATATAGAATAGAGGCGAACGTAAGTTTGTTCAGTATTGTTTGATAGCAAGATGTAAACGACAGGTGCTGTGTAAGGCATCTTATTTTTTGGATGCAAATCGAAATGAAGAGTGAGCAATCGAGTAAAGGGATGCGGCGCGGATGGGAACCTGTCAGCGTAATATGATCCGGGTGTCTTAACTATTTGCCTCGCGGTTTTTGTCGCAAATATAAGCATTTTTTCTTCTGCGCCGTCTTCGCACACTAGAAAATTTTTGGCCAATGCTTTTGGTATGTGTACGTCTGAGAGGTTACTGTGGTTCGCGGTGGTGTTCAAGAATGCGTCGCGCGCCCGGTTCAAGGCGTCCTTTACCAATTTGAATGACGGCAATAAACTGTGGTGCTCCGCGGGCACACTTCGCCGTAGTTTCTGCTCATTCTCCTCAAATATTTGACGCACTGACCTGAAGTCCTCGCACACTGCCTTCCTTAGCATTGAGATGTGCTCACACACTTTGTTTATTATATCTTCCTCACAATGAAATCTGTCTATTTTTTCCATTTTAAACTGTAAATTAACTCGACACGGTTGATAATTATAGGATTTTTAACGCGAACAACTTTTTAATGCAGATATGGAATTGTCGCATTTATTTTTACCTACCCTCTAATGTACGGTATCATATCGTGTCATGTACGTATAAATTTTTTTGTTTTAACCGTCATATTTTTTTTTATTTCACGATGAAAATAGGCGCGCGAATTTTTAAATTTAATGCGTACGTATCCTACACAGTGTCGACATCAGATCAGACATAATATCATATATCAATAATATAGATCCGACATAATATCATATAAGTATCAATAATAACAATAATATCCGACTATCTTCCTAGCAAAGCGTAACTAACGCTAATTGAGGCCAGATTATATAGCAAATAGCAATAAAACAAACGAGGCATTTTTTATAAAATATAAATCCGACACCCAACCCGTCCATCAGGGAAGTACGCAGCTTAGAGCTGCCCAGCCTTGAAGTAAAAGTTTTTGTTTTAGTAACACTCTAATGATGACTAGAAACTTAAAACCAAAAACGCATAAATCATTTCCCTAAAAAAGGGCACGTTCACCTGCATGTCTTAACGATAGAAATAAGATTAAAAAAATATGCGGATCAGCCCATCCCCAGATTGTTATCAACATTAACAGTCACGAGAAACTGAATACACCGACAGTAAGCACGCTGCGCAGGCGCAGGCTCACGGCGCACACAATACGCGCCGCCGCCGCGGGCGGGTACTCACAGTGCATGTCGCGCTCGTGCTCGTACTCGATGAACGCGTAGCCGCGCGGCTTGTCGTTCTCTGTGTTGTGGACCATGTGTATCTGAAACAGTACACGGGTCACACTTGATCTTATCCAATCACAGTTACGTTTACACCCAGATTGTTAAACGTTCCACGACTAGTAGTAGTAGAAGGAAGTATGGAGAGATCGTGGCAAGTGGAAAGATGTAGTCTCTGCCTACCTCTAAAAGGCGTGATTTTAAGTATACCTCGAGAATTCCTCAACTCGACTCAACCTCAATCGCACATATCGGTATTATTAGTGTAGAATGTGTAGGTTGCATGTCAAACTGTTTTTCCTGACCGTAAAAATTGTTTGAAATTCAGGGGACAGAATGTATATACATACATAAAATCTCGCCTCATTCCCGGAGGGGTAGGCTTCTTTCACAGATTCACATTAGTTACTTTCGTAACCCTCTTCAGTCAAGTCAAGCTAATTGAACAGAATGTATTAATGGTAAGTCACTTCTATTTAACAATTAGGGTGAAACACTAAATGCTGCTACCATATTACTGTTAACATTTCCTTACCTTTTTAATTGGTCCATATCCTTCAAATTCTCTCCTAAGTTTTGATTCAGATGTGTCATAGTTCTGCAACAAAACATTGTTTCTTAGTTTTCAGCTATTTACGATGCCGTGTAACCAGCATCTAATATGGGAAAGGAATCCCACAGAGGTCAGATGAGATTAGCTTCATGTAAAACCTGACTTACCCCATCCTAATCCCATCAAGTTCATGGTCAAAGCTTCCTCTTCAGAGAGATGAGGATGACATGGGTGTCTATGAGACGATCTGGCTTAAATCTTTAGGGCAAATAATAGTTTTAAAAAGGTTTTAAAATATGACTATCGCGATTCTGGACTTTAGACAAAGGCCTACAAGCATTTGATGCATCTTTCCTCAATTTCTTTAGGTAATGAAATAAAGGTAAACAACTTATTAGGCTTTTTGTTGATAAGTACATTTAAAAAATAAGTGTATGGTAAACAGCAAAAGGTATTCATTATGACAGTTCACAAAAACACTCATCATGACTAAAATATCTTAAGTGGACTGTAGTGCTAGAACTAGAACTAGTAGGTATAGAACTGATGGGAACTTACTATCCTAGCGACGAACAGAGTCTTGAAGGGGTCGAGCGTGGAGCGCGGGTTGGCGGCGGGGTCCCACAGCGCGATCTCCTGCTCCAGCTTGTACGCGGTCTGCTCGGCGCGCTCGCGCCGGCGCCGCTCCACGCGCTCCTCGCGGGTCTCCACGCGCGTCGGCGGCGGCGTCTCCGAAGGGTGCTACTCATAACAAGTTACATTCAAAGCCCTGCTTTCAGTCATAATATTGTCACAAGATAACTTTAAGTGTAGGTAGTATGGATCGGGGAAAAGGACATTTGGGAAAAGAGTTAATCAAGGAAATGGACTTTAAAAATCAACTGGAAATTCTCGTAATAAGACTGTGAGGACTTAAGTCTCTATTAGTCCATGTCTGTGTTTTGGAGTTTATTGGAAATAGACAGACGAGGCGGGGGACTTTGTTTTATAATATGTAGTGATACTACCTTATGGGGTACACAGAGCTGATAGTCTCAACTCAATTTAAGATTCATATAGTGACAGGTTGCAAGCCTATAGCTTAAAAGAAGAACCCCAAGTTTCCTTGACTGACTTTTAACAATCTACATGAAGAGAAGCAGCTGGCACACAAATGGAGTGGTATGAACAAGAAGGTACTAAACACAAGACTTAAGAGTGGAATCCATTGCAGAAGACTTGTGTCCTTCGGTAAATGAAATAAGCTGCAAAAAAAGAAGTATCTCAATAAGGTTCAAGAAAAAAATTTGTAAAAATCAGGTTAGAATATTAGGAGCAGTTTTCATTACACAAGTAGTGTCAGGTATGTGAGGTAGGTAAAGTCCACAATCAACTTTGCAGTCCATTGCAGATGTCTCGAGAAAGCCTCAGTCATTGTAATAGTAATTCATAATTGTGGTATTGTTACCTGTAAATAATTTGTTCCGTTTAATGGACTATTATCATTGTAGGTACCTACTTAGTCAATGTGTTAACCAGTTGTGACCAAGTGCTAAGGTAAAAATCAAGCAATAAAAAAAATACCACAGATTAGATTTTAAAGTAGAACCAAAAAGTATTTAGGCAATTGATAAATGTGATTTAGAGATATATTCTTGCAAGCATATATTTTTGCTCCGTATCAGTACATAATGAAATCTAATTGTTGCGTGAAATTGCTGAAATCACTGGTTTTATTCTGTGGGGGAATAATGATATATTGTTGGAGTATTTAAAGTCTTATGTCAAGAACATTGCATTTTTAACTTTAAATAACTCTGATTTGAAATATTAGGTTTTCAAAAAATTTACTTAGCTTAGAATTCATGTCTGATTGATGATTTTCACTTTAAATCAATATGATTGAATAAACAATAGGTTTCATTAAATTTGTGAAAATGTACAATTAAATTGGTACGAATGAAAACTTCTGTTTTAATAATTAACCAATTCAGTAACAAGCTGACATATTAATTTTTTGTCATTTATGTTCATTATGCAGATGCAGTAGGTAATTAAAAAACTAACCTCAAAAACGTTGAGAAATGCACCGACGCCATCGTATCCTTTCTGTTTCTTCTCATGTGGAAGCTTCGCTGCTGGTGGAAGGTACGGGATAGGATCCCGAGCGGCAAATAATGCCAATAAATTTGGTGGTAAAAATTGCGTCATATTGCCATTAGTAAAGAACTTGGATCCAAATTCACACACAAAACAAAACAGACAGACTGTATTTTAATAATAAAATAATGACGCAGTCCCGTCCCGATCAGTCCCGATGTTATCGACCACAGATAATAATATAGGTTTTATAGAAGTTTTTTAGGCATTGAACCCTGGTTTTAGCACAAAATACTTGTGACGCGATTCAAAGTATTTTATACGGACACGCAGCGCTCCTCGTACTTGCAGTGCCAATCAAGCCCTAGTTTCGGGCCCCGCAATACTTGTAACCCCACTTCAAAGTATTTTACTCGAACGCCCGCGACGCGCTTTAAATGAAAACTGATATTTATTACTATCGCATTATGAATTATAGTCGTGTGTGCAACCTTAAAACCACACAGTATATTTTTGCCAAACCCATTGTTTTCCCAAAAAATACTCTCTAATATTTTACTATGAAGTACTTAGACGTGCACCTCGATACTCCTACTCGTATATCTAATTCATTTGATTATAAAGCTGCTTAAAAATAAGAAAATAAAATATGTTCTTAATAATGCTATTAACATAGGGAACACAATCTTGTGATCAACTTTAAAACACTTGGAGTATTAATGAATTTAAGCTTGTATATTAAGTATGTATATTATTTATGGGATTATTTTAAATATTTTTTTGTTGGACGGCTCGTTCGACACTTAAATTGGGGTACAGAAATGAGAATGGTCAAGTAATTTTATGTCTTTTTATGGACGAAATTGTCAAAAGATGCAATTATGCTTTAAAAGTTTCGATTAGATTCCTGATCGATTTAATTACTATTGAGATTAAGTTCTACATATTACGAGAAATGATGGTAATTTTTCTCAAATCGAACGTATTTTTTTTTGTGTTAAACGTTTTGTTCCTTATCGCAGCACACCAAGCTCTATTTTCTTTGAAAGATTTACAAGTATTTACTCATGCACATACCTAGTATCTCTGGTAGGCGATTTACGACTCAAAAGGAGATATTACGTCAAGTCACTTCACGTCAATTAGCAGTCAGTGAATGAAAAAAGGATGAAACGCGGGGCACCAGTGTTGCCATTATACCCAGAGAAAAAGCTACCAATAACCTTATGATAATACATAGATGTAGGTACTATGAAGATGTATAAATAAAACAGTGTTATAAATAAAATTTAAATCTGAGTAAAAAGCGTGGGGTGCCTGATGTAGCAAATATTAAAATCATTCTATTAGCATATATTTATAACAAGAGAGTTATGAAAATGAAGTAAAATGCACCCCACGCTTTTTATTCCGATTTAAATTGTTTTGTTTATAAATTTAATTTTGTTATAATTTTAATCGGAGGTAATTGACTATAACTGATTGTTCGACTTGCTACTACTGTTTTATAATTCCTTTGTCATTAATTTTTATTTTCTATTTTTTAAGTTTGATTAGCAATAAAAGCGTAGTTTTTTAGTTTTTTTTTAACTATTATTTATTTTCTATTTTTTAGTTCGATTAGCAATAAAACGCGTAGTTTTTTAGTTTTTTTATACAATTATTTTTTGGAAGTTAACACTTCTGGTATAACTATCTTACTAGAAAAGACTTTCGCAACCATGCGCCCATCGCCGGAGGTTTTCACAACTAACTTTCTTAAAGTTATATGTGGCCTGATTGGATTAAATCTCATAATATTCTCATCATCATGATTCTTTTTTAGGCGATAGGCTTGCAACCTGTCACTATTTGAAACTCAATTCTATCTTAAAGCCAAATAGCTGAACGTGGCCTATCAGTCTTTACAAGACTGTTGGCTCTGTCTACCCCGCAAGGGATATAGACGTGATTATATGTATGTATGATGATTGTTAAACCCAGTTGAAAAAAATTTTATAATGATAAATCACTGTTAATAATATTTTTGACTATCCAGCAAACATAATAATTTTCGATTGTGGCCTTGCCAGGAATCAAACCACAAGATTAAGAGGCAGATTGATACAGGAACAAAAATATTTCAAACATACCTCCACTGTCTTTACAACCAGGAACGCAACAATGTTTATCTGAAGACATCGTGGCACTTTTGTTGTAAAATCTGTCTTTTACAAAAACAAACACAAACTTGGGACTCCTATCTCAAATAATCAGGTACTTTTTACAGGAGTCCTATCTCAAAATATCTGCACAACACAGTGAACACGGTCAGAGTCCAATTTCAGATGATAAAATCACACGAATATCCGGAAGAACAAAGCTCGACTCAACGGAAGATTCCAAACTCCAAATAACGACAAGTTATCAGCACAAAACAAAGTGCAAATAGGTAAATACACAGGCACCGGTATAAAAAAACAGAAAGAAAGTTTACAGGTGTTCGAATCGAATTCAAAACTTACTGCAAAACTTATTTGACATAAATAAACTGTCACTCATTTTCCAAACGAGTATTACAGTGTTGCTATTATAAATAGGCAAAAGATACCTAATGTTAATTCAAGAATTGCATTAATATGTTAAATACGTATTAAATATCGCAAAGTTCTGTAGGTAGTAACTTTATTCTTGTATTATTGTAAATTTAGTTGTTCAATTTTCATTTATTACTTTTGTTTTATTACATATATATTTTTTATTGTTTTAAAATATTCTACTAATTCTACTATTGTTTCTAATGGTAATTCTAAATGGAGCGATGCGATGAAATAAAAAAGCCTCAGGTTAATAGTAACATTATATGGAAATATATTACATCTCTTTTTGGACTCCTTATACGTCAGAACTTCTTCGTTTCTTGTATGAAGATTACTGGCACTGGTGCTATCTCTGTCTCTCTTACTCTCATACGAAGGATCTAAAAATGAATTTATTAATCCTGGCAGTTTTAATAAGGATAATGAGAAACTCTTATCAAAATATTGCATTGTCATCGGTCCTTGATACGTGTGCAAAGTTCCAAGTTGATCAGACGTTTAGAAATCAGTGAAAATTAAGCTCAAAGATTCCGTTACATATATACATACATACATACAACCGAAGCTAATAAAAGCGTAGTAAAAAATAAAAACGAAAATAGACAAATTGTATTATTTAGAAACCTTAAAAACCAATATAATTACAACAATCAAAAGTATGATTATGAATGCGACCGAACTAAAAAATGCTATTGTAAAGCCGGTGACATGTCTTCCAACGAAAGTAGGCTCTGGTTCATGGGTTCTGAACCCTAGCATGCTTTGAAAATAGTGCTCTGAAGGTCGCGGTTGACGATGATGCTTTGACGATGTGGTTTTCTTATCTATCTCCATACTGTCTCTAAGCGAATATCAAGTTATCTGTAATAAAAACAAAAATTGAAAAAATATCGCACGAAATTGTTTTTTTTTATTGTGCACAGTGGAGACAGCGGAGAAAGAAAACGTGAAATGAACCACCCGTATATTTTTTACAAGCCTTAATTTCTATCAGCTGCTTAGGATGAATCTTAGAGGCTTTTGATGACAAATTAAAAAGTCAAATTTCTTTTAGTATTTATTATTACTCTTCCCAAAGGTTTCCCAAACAAGTTGACCTACATTTAAGGTCAACTCATAAACTCGTTATTAAGAAATAAACAACGAGGAGTAAAAATAGAATCCCTATAAAAAAATTTAATGGGCACCATAAACATTTAAAATTTCTTCCTAAGCAGCCATCTTCGTCGCACAATATTCGCCTGATGATGAAGTCACTCTGGCATGGTGGTTCTTGGAGGTGGGGATTCGGTTTCTCGACACCATCTCCACCACTGCAGCCAATATCAAGATTTCTGTAATAAATAAATTAATAATATCATATTTTTGCATATAGCCAAGCACAAGCCATACAGCTCAAGGTGGCCTATACTTATGTATTTTTGCACAAGCGCATTCTCTATTGTATAAATATGTTTATTTCACAATTTGTAACCATAAGCGTCATCTGAGAGCGCATATAGAGGTAGGTGAAGTTGTGAGTTGTAAGCATGTGGCTTCTAGCATTAAGTCCACCGATTGTATCTTTTAATTGTCTTAATCCTTTAGTCCCTGTTGTGTCCTATCTCTGGGAAGGCTAAAGTAAATCCTATTTGACCTTCGCAACCATGCAGGGCAATTTTACCAATATTAGATAATCGACGCTAAATAGAATAACCACGCTCAATATCTTTGATTGAAGCTTAATTTGATTCCTAGTTCTTGTAACATGATACCTGAATGTGGTTTCCGCACGATATTTTCCCTTATCTTTAAAGTATGCGTTAATTTTCAAACTAACGGACTTTGTAAGTCACAGATATTTATTTATAATGTCAGAGATTGTACGTACTCAATCAAAGAGGTACTAGTGTGTATGTCGTACTTTAATTGCTCCCCATATTTAGAAAGCCCTCAGTCAATTTTCAAAATAATGAACATTGTAGGGCCGTTGAAAAATTACCTCCCGAATTCCGGATGGCGATTTCTCTTTGGTATTATGAAAGTCACAAGCCCATTGAGCGAACTACTGTTGACAGAAGGACAGGAGGCTTAATCTTGTTTAGATTTGCTTGCAAGAAGGCATAAAGAATTAAAATAATATGTATGTGTGCATTGTCGGGTTTACATTTTGAAAGTAAAAAAAAATAAAATTAATCGATTAATCACAATTTATTACACCAGTTTAACACAAATAATGTAAATCCAATATGTGAGTAATAACACAACGTCGGCTTAATTATCAGAATGCGTAACTCCACAAAAATACGAAATTTGACTTTTGATGCCATCTAGTGGTGCATTTGGTTACCTACCAGATGGAATACTTCTTATTTCCCAAAAAATACTGCAAAATTTGCTATCGACGTATAATAAAAACACTTATCTCCAAGCCGCCATTTTGTCTTACCCAATGTGCGTATCTCCGGCGCTCAGTACGGCTTTGCTTGTGCAAGGGGAGGACGTGCGTGCGCTCTTGAGAAAAAGGTACGTAAACTTTTATTTTTAACGTTTGTTATGTGTTCCTTTTGTTTGGTAAATAATTATAAAGCTTATTAAATAAAAATGAACCTCGAAATATTAACTAGAATGCGACAAAAAGGAAAATAAATATTACAGTGGACTTACGATGTTTTATTTTTTTGTTTGGGGTAAGAATACGTAAATTGCTTAAGGAGTTACGAAGTTTTATTTGATTGATTTTATTGTTTGTCATTATTATTAAAGGATGTTGAAGCTTCGTTTGATGATACTAGGTACCTACTCATACTTTCCGAAATGCTTGCATACTTTGTGTAGGAGTCTATTACACCTAATCAGCCTTAGGAAGCTTAATTTGTTTATTTATTTTTCAGATATAACAACTATCATGTATAAAAATCCTCGAACTTTAAAAATACTCCAAAACGTTGACCATGGCGTATCAGAACCAATACTTTGCCGAAATATTCCGAATCAAATTGCTTTGCCGGATATCGAATTATCAAAAATTCAACCAGGGTCTTATACATTACAGCCAGATTGTTCTTTGCTATTAGAGGAAGAGGAAAATAGCCCGAGTAAAGTACGCATTTGCGGCACTCCAACAAATATAATAATCTGCAGTGACGGATCTCTCCGAAAACGATCAACAAGTAGTTCGACGTGCAGTATCTCCATATTAAACGATTCTTTAATTATGCCGACTACATCTGACATTCATTGTAATATTTTAGAACAGGATGTTACGATGGACTCTCAAGAAACACTGACGAACGAGACTACTTTGGGCCTATCAGAAAAATATCTAACATCATCTGTTCCTAAGTCTCTTAACGACGATATTTCAGTAAATGATGAGACAATTGAGAATTACCAGGATGTTTCTGAAAAGGCTACCTGTTCATCAGGCTCTACATTAAGTCACCAACATGATTTTCCCGAACAAATTATGACAACAACTGAAAAGAAAAGAAACAAAAAGAGTCGTCCTCAGGATTGGAGCGTTAATAAAAATAAAGATCAGAGGGAGAAAGGTCAACCATATTTGGGCAAGAAAAAAGTTGACGATAAATGGCGTTTCGTACAGATCAAGAATGAGAGAAAGTTTAAAGACAGATGCAACTGTAAGCTTAGTTCAAGAGGTAATACAAAGTTACAGTGTAAAGAAATACCAGAAGAAGAGCGACAAAAATGCTTCAAAGATTTTTGGAATATGACGTGGAAAGAAAAGAAAGTTTTCATCAAAATGTTGTCTGTTTGTAAACAAAAACAAAGAAACAGATCTGCTGGAACATCCTCAAGACGAGAAAATTCTGTGGAATTATATCTCTCGGATAGCAAAGGGAACAGATATCGGGTGTGCAAAAGAATGTTTCTAAACAGTTTAAGTGTTGGCGAATGGGTTATCAAAAAATGGATTATATGCGATGATGGCACACCGAAAAATATACCAAAAAATAATGTCAAGGCGGAGCCGCAGAAACAGTTACGACGATTTTTCGATTCCCTACCCAAACTGGAATCACACTATTGTCGCAAGGATTCTTCAAAACTATATTTAGAACCACTATGGACATCAAAATCCCAGTTATACAAGGCTTATACAAAAGACTTCTGCTCTCAAAAAAATGCTGAACCTTTAAGCATCGCCACTTTTTGTAATATTTTTGATGAGCTGAACTTATCGCTGTTTCGACCAAAAAAAGACCTGTGCGAAACTTGTGAGTCATTTAAAACGAAAAATATTACAGAATCCGACTACAAGATACATCAAGATATGAAAAAAGAAGCTCGCGATGAATTGACAAAAGACACTTCCTCGAATAACGAAGTGTATACCATGGATTTACAGTCTGTGCTTTTGAGCCCGCAATCAAATGTTTCTTCCCTGTACTACAAAAGGAAACTTATTGTACACAATTTTACTCTGTATGACGTTAAACGAAACAAAGGATATTGTTACATCTGGAATGAATGTGAAGGAAAACTTTCAAGTAATGAATTTTCTACTATAATTGTAACTGCACTGGGAAAGTTCATAAATCAACACCCCATGTCTGATGGGCAGGAACTGATTTTATACAGTGATGGCTGTACATATCAAAACAGAAATGTTGTACTGGCCAATTCGTTGCTCAACTTTAGCATGCAGCACAAGATCACTGTCGTTCAAAAGTTTCTTGAAAAAGGACATACCCAGATGGAGTGCGACAGTATGCATTCCGTCATAGAGAGAGCAATGAGGCACAAAAAGATAAATGTTCCAGCAGATTATGTATATTTGGCCAAAACAGCCTGCAAGAAAAGTCCTTATGAAGTTGAGTATCTTTATCATCATTTTTTCAAAAACATTGAGAATACCCTGACTTTTTACAAGTCTATAAGACCGGGGAAAAAGTCTGGTGATCCCGTGGTCACAAATCTGAGAGCTCTGAAGTATTCCGAAGGAAAGATTGTTTACAAGTTAAGACACTCGAGTATTGTTTGGGAAGAGCTTCCTATCAGGATTAAAAAAATATGTATCGTGCCATGGAATGATATACCTCCGCTGTACTCCGCAAGATTGCAAATTACAAAAGACAAATACATGGATCTCCAGGAACTGAAAAGTTCAATGGAAAAAGATTACCACAAATTTTATGATGATTTACCTCATTTTTAAAACGGTTTTCGATATTTTCTTTTATTTGATTAATGTTATGTTTGCTAACTAGTTTCTTTGGTATACTAATAATTAAAATAATGATTGTTTGTTCCTTAAAAATTGCATTAAAACGTTGAGACTGATTTTGCCATAAAAACCTTAATGTTACCTATAGGTATGATAAGATGTTAACTAATTATATAAGTACTTACCTCATTTACGTGAACATAGTTCACAACTGTGTTTTGTTTTTGATAAATTTAATAGATAGTTAAGAAACGTATTTTGTTCCTAAGACTTTTAAAACCTAATTTTGAGACTGATTACGCCTTATAAGTTAAGTCAAGCTACTAGATTTAAGTTTAGAAACTGTTTTATATCTGTATAACAGACATTCTATTTGCATTAAATAAATAATACTTAAGTTTTATCTGGCATTTTTCATTATACCTATCGAAGAAGTGTTTAGTTTGTGGTAATACCGCGTAATTCCAATATCATTTTAAAATATTCAAAGATAAAAAATGCTAACTCCATTTTACACCTCGTAACTCCAAATAAAATCACGTAGAAAAGTTCGTAAGTCCATTTTCTTAGATATTCACTGTTACTAAATTAAAAATAACCAGAAAAATCAATTCCTTGTTCGATTTTAGTTCAAAATGCAAGTGCACGTTAAAAAATAACAATTAATTACTGAAATAATTGGTTTTTACCTGCTCCTGTAAAATTTTTCCTAACGGAGTTACGAATTCTGATAATTAAACCGACGACAATTATTATGGACAAGCAAACAACGACGATACAGTTGAAATTCCGACCTAGACAAGAGTTTTCAGCGTAGAGTGGTCCCCTGATGCGAAAACCGGGTTGATTGGGCTGCTGCTGTGGAGGCTTTGAAGGTTCCATGCTTTACCAAGTACTGAATAAAAAGTCTGTAATAAACATTGATTATATCGCTTTATGATTGCACATGTTTGGGCAACAGTAGGCAAAAGTATTACTATTTGTGAGACATAAAACTAATCAACAAAAAGAAAAAATACATAGTCAGTCTTTGATACTTTTAAAAGCACGTCCAACTAGCAAAAAAATTGTCTCTACTGAGTATGTGGTGACACATTGTGCATTTTAAACCTAACCTTTGCTTTTCTCAGGTGGATAGAGATAAAATTCAAGTCAATATTTTTATGAATGTCTTTACTGTTCGGAACTCCAGTGTTATTATAAAGACAAGAAATGGTTACTGAGATACTATTTAGATCCTGAATCATGCTATAAAAGTTTTCAATATAAAATAAAGCACTTAACCACATATACTTAACCAATATAGCTCAGTATACACGACACACATTTAAATACATAACGTTTATGTCAAAATTTTTCTTGTATGACGAAAGCAGTTATAATTCCTAGTACAGCCAAAACGGTTCCCGCCACAATTAAAGCTGTCAAAATGGATATCGTCCGATTGCTATAGAAACTTCTGGAACTAACATTACGCAATGGGCGTTGTGAGAGAATTTCAGGAACTGATTTTCCACCCTAAAAATTAAACAACATGTTAATAAATATTAAAAAAAAATATTTATTTATTAAGGATTAAATATTTAAAAATATTTAATCCTTAATAAATAGGCTTGCACAGGTACTTTGTCATTTTCAAATAATTATTTATCAGTGACAATACTTTATGCACACTGTTGTTAATACTAGTTTAGATCGCTAGACCCAATATTTTGACCAAGATGATAGCAAAACTAAATGTTATGTTGAGAAATTTTATAGGAATTGTGAAAAGAACTCTTTATTTCTGAATTTCCCATTTTGTTTTGTGTTGTAATTGTAGGAGTACGGTAAGTTCAAAAGCTGTATTACGTAAACTTTCACTATATTAACTTAATTCACTATATTATATTAATTGTCACTATGGTGTCTGTTCGCAGCATAAAATAAAAAGCGTTAAAGCGTTGTCACTCTGTAATCAAATCGTAATGAAAGAATCGATAAAGAAGTAAGGAATATCTCTAAATCGTTTTAATATTACGATTACATGTATTTATAAATACGATTACTTCTGAAAATAAAAAATTAACTTACACCAACTGTATCTGTCATTCTTCGTTCTACTGACGGATCTACAACAAACGATGACCCTTTTGAAAATTTGTACCAGTTTTAGTAGTTTTTTCGGCCTGTTAACACTAGTTTACGCGCTATTTTCAATTTACCAAATAATGATATTAAATTCGTTGGTAGGTGGTAAATAGGTACTAAATGTACCTTTTTATGTAGTAAGAGGTAGGTTTCATTTTCTCAACATTTGCCTTGAATTTGTTTGAATCATTTAAAAGAACATTATGAATATTAATTAAATTTCATTCCAGCATGAGAGGAGAGAATGCTTGTCAATAAACTCACAACCCAGGCGCTTCAAAGCAGCAAATATTTTATTAAACTACAAATCACTTCTCTTCTCGGCGAGGTAGGCAGAAACTACATCTTCCCATTAGCCATGTTCACTGCATCCTTGTTTCGTTTTATATAAATTCATAAATCTCATTCCCATTTTTTATTGGGTGAGTTGGTCTTTTTCCACAGTTCGGGTGATTATTAAAAAACAAAAAAAACTATCTACTTACGCCACTTGAAATATATCTTTACTACTGCATCCTGGCATTAGTTATATTTTGTATATTAACTATATAAATAAAGTCATTAAAAACTCAATGAAAAATCGACCGATCTATATTACAAGTAGGTATTTTCA
The DNA here is from genome assembly GCF_032362555.1 of Amyelois transitella. Lineage (NCBI taxonomy): Eukaryota > Metazoa > Arthropoda > Insecta > Lepidoptera > Pyralidae > Amyelois > Amyelois transitella. The sequence goes on from NC_083531.1 coordinate 330,270, forward strand.
CTATTTTCGTTTCTTCTGCTCATGACATGACTACATTTATTGACGGATGACCATCGACGACAGCCTTGCTTTGACTTTTGAACAAGAAGTATAAATATTCCACTGAGGATTTTGGCAAATGCTCACTTGAGTCTTGTTCACTGAATTATTTTAAAATTTCCCTCGTCGAAGGTACACTCTTTGTGCTCCGTGAGTCCACGAGCTCACAAACTTAAATTTTACATGCAGAATCAAATTTGTCTGTTGCATGAAAAGTGAAATCCAGAATGTGAAGAAAGCAAGTATGCGATCGTGTTAATAAAATAAAGTCTTTGCTTGCTTACCCCTCTGAGAAAGAGGCATGATCATATTATGTGAATTGCTTGTTAGAAAACCTTATGATAAACGGCTTTATCCGTCTAATTTTCCTCAAATCAACGGCCTTGAAATCTCAATTATAGTAGCGGCGATAAAGGAAAATAAATAAAACTATATACAATAGAACTTTAATTAAATTATATTATGCATAAAACAGACCCTGTACATATTAAATTACATTTAAAAAGAGAAGGATTACAACAAAATTAACATCGTAATAAAAAATAACAACAAAGCCTTGGTTACAAACGGATATCTGGGGTTGACTAGGAGTCCCTACGAGATCAGTACACTTGGAACTTTTATTTTTATTACCCTGATACAAAAACGTTAACGCGGCGGAAATCTACGCCGGCCAATAGAGGGGCTCCTTGACTGCGAATACCTCGTGGCAGTTCGGGGTCCGGGCCAGGAGGGTGAAGAAGACGCTTCCGGGGCCTTCCGGGGCCATGATGGCCTCCACCTCGAATCCTTTCTCCTCGAGATCTTCCTTCAGTGTGGCCTCCTCCGTGTTGGGCGGCCGCCCGCGGATGGCCACTTTTAGCGGGCGGTCGGACGGCAACGAGTAGGAGTGCCATTGCACGTGCAGTGTTGCGATGTATCGCTATATCACGCGGTACTCGTTGCCGTCCTTGGGCGTGAAGTGCACGCCCCTGCCGCGCGTGGCGGCGGCCGGCGAGCGCCCCAGCAGGCGGCTGAGTTTCTTGAAGTGGACCACCCAGCTGGGCAGGTAGTCCACGTCCAGGTCGTGGTGTTCCTGGGCGGTTCCGCTGCGAGCAACCGGGCCAGCTCGCCTGTTCCTGGCCTCGCGCCGCAGCACCGAACAGGACGAGTGGTTAGCCGGGTGCGGGCCACTGCAGTTGGCGCAGGTGGCAGGCTGGTCCAGCGGCCGCTCGCAGTCGGCGGCCTTGTGGGGCCCGCCGCAGCGCACGCAGACTATAGACCGGTGGCAATTGACTGAGGAATGTCGGAACAGCTGGCACCGGTGGCACTGGGCGGGTCCTTGTTTTTCCCTTCATGCCTCGATCCTCACAGCCGGCCTGTGGAGGAGCTCCTTGATGGTAAACACCTCCTGGCAGTTCGGGGTCCGGGCCAGGAGGGTGAAGTAGACGCTTCCGGGGCGATCTCCCCTGCCCCGGATAGCCTTGATGGGCTCCACCTCGAAGCGCTTCTCCTCGAGGTCCTCCGCGGATGGCCACTTTCAGTGGGCGGTCGGACGGCAATGAGTAAGAGTGCCATTGCACGTCCAGAGTGTTGATGTACCTCTGGACGACTCTGTACTCGTTGCCGTCTTTGGGCGTGAAGTGACGGCGGCCGGCGAGCGTCCCAGCAGGCGGCTGATCTCTTTGAAATGGACTACCCAGTTGGGCAGTAGTCCACACAGATCCTCGGGTACCGAGGCTCCGGGGCGCTGGTGGTGGTTGCGGGGGCCACCACACTACAGATTCGTACGAATGATTTTTTACTGTTTTTGAATATTTACTGTTATTGCAAAAAGAACGACGGAAAGCAAACTTGAGCAAATAAGTATTTATTAAATTTTAAATAAAATAAATTAATATTTTATTTAAATTTAATTCATTAAATTTAAATAAAATATTATATAAATTTTGTTCATTGAGGAGGCAAGGCGTGACTTTTAGTTAACATTATACAGAAGCAATGAGATCTTATGAAAAAACATACAATAAGAAATATTTTTGACGTTAAAATGTAACGTGTGAAGCTAGCTGGGTGAATGTACTTAACCGTTCAATCAGTATATAACTAATAAGGCACAGCTGAATGCAATACAAACGCAACATTAGTTTTAACTAAATTACCGAGTTAAGCTAATCCAGCACGCGTACATCCATGCGTCCGCTGTATGCTCTTCCGGAATGGTTCCCCAAATGGAGGCTCTCGGTGAAAGGCAAGACAAGGGCCACAGTAACGGGGATAAGACCCCCTCCGACAACTTTGCGAATCGGCGCCGTGGCGGCCGCACATGCAGTATAAGTGAGAAGTACACCGACGACGTCGTGGCGAAAACGCCAATTACTTAAGGCGATAACAAAAATTCTTAATGAGCGCCAGATCTCCTGTTACTCATTCACATTAGAGGTGGCCCCGCAAAGAACGCAAGCCGGATCTCCTGCCGCGTCGCGGGTGCGCTCCGGCAAGTCCACCGGATGTTTAAGGGAACTTTGGAAAAAAAATTGCTACGCACCTCGGTAGTGAATGACAATTTCGTGTCGAGTGGCCGTAATTTCGACAGCCAGAGAGGCCGGCCACCTGTTTAATCTGGAATATTCTCTTCCCTTCCGGGGAGAGGTCTAGGATGACGAGCACCATATCATATGGTACCCGTGGGTTCTTCCCCTTAAACATCCGGTGGACTTCCCGGACCGGATACGTCGAAATGGAGGGCGGTCGCGATCCGAGGAGGAATCCGGAATTCCTTTGTGAAGTTGCGGAATTCTTCTGCTAATTGTGGGGTTTTCCGCCATTGCAGCCGATACTCTACCGGAATGGTTCACCAAATGGAGACTAGGCGAAATTCTGCAAGGCACGGGCCATAGTAACCGGAAATTGGGCGGGTTGGAGGGGCGGAGGGGCTCTGGAAAGAAGCGACGGGTTTATTGGGTTTTTGCCGGAGGCGGGTTAGCTGTTTTTCTTTGCCTCTTTCCGGCGACCGTTGAACAACCGGGTGAACTCGGATGAAGAGGACGAGGACCCAGAATTGTTCCTCTGGCGTGGAGTGCGCTGATCCACTTTCATATCCGACTCAGAGTGGTTCCTCCACGGGGAGGAAGCCAAATTGGTTGGAGATAACAAGGCGGCGCACTTACTGCGTTGTACCGACAAAAATACCCCTGGAACCGAAAAGGGGCACTCAGTCGGCAGTGCTCGGTGCAATCCTCGGCTGCACGCGAGGGGCCGGGCAAAAGTCACTGAGTCCCGGTTTTGGGGGTAAGTGTTGAGAGAGACAGTAGGGGATAGTTGAAGTAGGCTTTGGGTGGAAGTGTTTAAAGCCTGTAACTGCTTACACGGTTTAAAGTTATGCGGCGCAAAGACTAGGAATGCCAGACTCCGTGCATTGTATTGGTCTGCGACCACTTTTGAATGTAAACTGGAAAATTTGTCTTTTATCACCAATAACATATTTGATTTATTTCTATAGAGAAGCTCGATCATTATGGAGTCACGTGATCCTGCATCCCTCACTGGCCGCTTCGCCGGTCGGCAGCTTTTTGTCTGAAGATTCTTGTGTCTGTAAAAAATGAAAGAAAATTAAAAAATCACTCTTTTATCAGAGACGTGTTAGTCAGGACCGGCAAAGGTTCGATATAAAAGGCGTAGGAAATTCCTAGAGATCCATAATTATTGCCTATCTCGTGTAAGAGCGTTTTATCTGGGTACCTACACTTTCTTTATTAAATAGATTAAAATATATTAACTTGTGAATACAAAATGTGCTCTGAGCAGCTGTGAAAAAAGAAATTGAATTCAATTTCGTCACAGGTTCATAACTCACAATGCTGGAGTCTTCGGCGTGGAGGTAGGGCACCGCCTGCCGGCTGAACAGCCTCCTGAAGGCGGATCGTGGCGGAGTGTCGCGCCGCGCGGCCGCCGCCGGCTGGGAGCAGACGTTATAATACATTATATCACGTCTTCATGCTTTGATTTAATGAATACGTGATACCTTGTATCCAATTTTGAAAATAAATCTATTCTATTCATTTTTTTCATTCGGTTAAACCTGATTTTGGTACATTATGTTAACCAATACTTCCCGAGGAAAACTGGTTTTGAATTTGAATCCGTTGCATGAGAGATGCGTGCAATTAGGTGGAATAGCATCTGTGTTCAAACTCTCGCTGACTGACCCTTCTTTCAGCTGTGCATTTATTTCGCGACTCATTTTACGTCCGCCCTTCAGAGATAAGGACTAAGTTTAGATAAGAATAACATGCGCACTTTTGGGAATAATTTGTAAATTTTCTCTTTGGACCATTCAAGACCAGCCTAACTTTCTGTGCGACAAGATGGCTTGCTTTCCCAATCGGTTCGTTCGTTTCCAGAAAATCTTTTATCTAGAACTTTAGGTATTCGTTATTTTTCCCGGCGCTCGCTACTCACTAGCTCCTCCACGGCGACGCTATCGTCCGCGCCGCGGGCGGGCGGCGTGCGCGTGCGCATGTCGCAGGCGCACTGGTCCGCGTCGTCGCGCGCACGAGTGCAGGAGCCGCACGCGGCGCCGCCCGGTTGGACCACTGCACATAGATTCAAACCTTACACTTTTGTAGCTTATTTTGAGCCTTTCACTGTTGAAGGCATATTTCGACGTCTTGCCCAAACTGACAAGCAGGGATTACAGTTTTCCACCTGCCACGATACCTACATAATTATTGTTAACTTGCCATTGATTAACAGACATAATATCCAAAGCACCTGCATGTCAGTCAACGTAAAATTACAAATAGAATTAATATAAAAAAATAACTATCAAATCACAAAAAGAGTCATTGAATAAATCAGTCATTTTGTGTTTAATGTGGCTCTCAGCAGGGCGCATTTTGACTCGACATACATTTGACTCGACCCGAGCTCTTCCAGAGCTGCCTCGTCGCAGAGGCTTGTCCTCTCTCGTCCAAGCTGAATGTGGCTTTTAGCCCGTGAGGGATAAAGTGATTTTGTATGTATTATACTTCTCAGCGCGTTCATTCCATTTTATTTACACACGTTTGTGTTGGGACCAACATATGAACCGCATGACGACAACATCAGACTGCTCATAGGCAACAGACAACGCTCCATTCACCATATTCCTCACATACACCTTCAATATCACACTTTTCCATGCATTAAACGTGGCAAGTGGAGTGATGTAGTCCGCCGGCCCCTTTGGGAAAGCGTCGCGGCTACACGAGTGCCTGGTTCATACTGACCTCTCTGCTCAAAGCTGCTGGGCTCGCTGGCGACGTCCTGCGATACAGACGCGCCCTGTTCCAAGAACTGTTTTAATTCTTCAGCTCGCTCCATGTACCTAAAGAATTAATATTGAATGATTAAGTAAGATTTAAATTAAGAAACCGGTAATAGCTTAAAAGGGCACAGGTTCTTATCCCACCTCGGTCAAGTATCAATGACTATTTCCAAAGTTATGTATTTGAGTTTTAATACTAACCAATTCTCTTACGGTGAGGAAAAACTATGATCGTTGCAATACGAGTTAGGCTCTCCTGCAAAGATCAGATGGGGAATCTCTTCGTGTAAAAACCTGACTCACCCAATCGAAGATCTATTAAAATTAAAAAATTAAAATTAAAAATTTGTTTATTTTCTCTCTATGGTCAAAGGCCTATCCCGGGCTCCGCTCCAGAGCGGTAAGGATGCACCCGAGACTAACACGAGGAGGAAGAAGATATGTAAGATTATATGAATATTTTTTTAGGCTTGTTTTGACTCATACCTCCGGGGGTTTTGTTAACGCGTCGCGCTCGTGAGAACAGGTGACGCGATCACGCCCCTTGCGCATGCACACTCGCGCGGCTCGATAAATCTCAGCCAAGTTCATATATCAAGGTCGCCCCCACTGGGGCTCGTTCCCCTTATATCTATATATATATAATATATACATATATACTAGAGGCCGCCCGCGACTTCGTCCGCATGGAAACCCTATCAATCCCGCGGGAACTCTGGGATAAAAAGTAGCCTATGTGTTATTCTGGGTCTTCAGCTACCTACATACCAAATTTCATGGTAATCGGTTCAGTAGTTTTTGCGTAACAAACATCCATACATCCATACAAACTTTCGCCTTTATAATAGTAGTAGGATAGTAGGATGTATACTAGCTGTCCCGGCAAACGTCGGTTTGTCATCATCGATCAGTAGTGGAGCCTCACCTGGCCAGCTTGGCGGCGAGCGCGTGGCGGCGCAGCGCGTCGGGCTGGGCGCGCGCGGCGGGCACGAGCCGGCGCAGCGCCGCGCCGTACGCCGCCAGCGCGGGCGCCGGCCGCCGCGCGCGCTCCAGCTCGATGGCGCGCCTTATCAGCGACACCGCCTGCGCGCGCGCACAACCAGTACTCATTTTATATTTATTTATGTTAAGGCTGATAAACATACATATGGTAACGTTTATGTCCCTTGCGGGGTAGACAGAGACAACAGTCTTGAAAAGACTGAATGGCCACGTTAAGCTGTTTGGCTTAATGATAGAATTAAGATTCAAATAGTGACAGGTTGCTAGCCCATCGCCAAAAAAGAATCCCAAGTTTGTAAGCCTATCCCTTGGTCGCCTTAGGCTAATAAACTTGAAATTTTATTTATTTATCTTTATTAGGGAAACAAACTGTTACATGATTGCCTATTAATATTATCTTATACTATGACGCATAAACCAATAAAGTTTCCTGTGTTATGTAGGTAATTGAAACACCAACAGCCGTACATACATACAGGGACCAGCTAATGAACTTGAGATTGTCCTTTTGGACGATGAGCTAGCAACCTGACACTATTTAAGCCTAACAGCGGAACTTGACCTATCAGTCTTTTAAGACTACTGGCTCTGTCTTCCCTGCTAAAAATATAGACATGATATATAAATGAATTGACAAATTATAGGTCTCATATATAGATTTATAGGTCCTCATAGTGACAAAAATAATACACAAATGTTGCATACAACCTCAATAAGAAAACTAATAAATAAAGATATTGTGTATATGATAAGGATCATTAGCAAAACAATTTTTATTGTTGTTGATACTTTTTGTTTTTAACTCAAATAGTGGCATTATTGGAAACTAAAACTTCTTCACTTATCCGATTATGAACAGCGCCATCTATTGAGAGAACTGTGAAATAAAAATGAAAGTTACCTTCTCATAGTTCTCCCTGCTCGGCATGTGCTCGAGGTCCAGGTAGTCGTGGTTGAAGAAGTCCTCGTACGAGATCCTGCGGTCCGGGTCGTGCTGCAGCAGCCGGGTGAGCAGGTCGCGGCAGCCCGCCGAGATGGAAGCCGATCTAGGTATCTGTTAACATCGATTACATTATTTGGGAATAATATACAATACATACAATCCCTTACGGGGTAAACAGAACCAACAATTTTGAAGAGACTGAAAGACCTTATGATGGGATTGAGATGTTTATTAGCGTTCCCCTTGAGTCACTTTTACAATATGAATGAAAGTAAACTAGCCTTGCTAAGACATCTATGGGGAAGAGATGAAGTGGTCTTATTCTAAATGGCGAGACTTCTACACTTGTGCTTCGGACGCGGTAGTAGATATAATTATTATGATGTTGAAGTCATTAAGCAATACCGTGTATGCTATTTTGATCATAAATCTATTTCTATAATAGGAGTACGTATTACATTGGAAAAATTTAGAGTACTTGACTCACCTCGATTGGCGCCTTTCGTTGTATCTTGTCAATGAGTTCCTTGAAGGTCGCGGAGCTGTACGGCGCCCGCCCGAACAGACACTCGTACATTATCACTCCTACCATATAAAATACATTTCGTTGTTACTTGTTCTTTCATACAACAAACGTAATTTTTAAACAATTGTCGATTTCAATAAGCGGGTAGAAACACGAAAATAACAAGTAAATATTTAACACTTTGCGGCGCGGAACTGTTATAGCAGTAGGTACTCGCTAAAATTTGAAAATTGACAGTACGGCATATGCCGTCTCTAAAAAAGATGGTATAAACGGAGCTACGGTGACAACCGAGCCATGACTATGGAATCATCGTATAGGCCAAGATTTACTGGCAATCTGTGATCTACTCAACTTTCGCTACTGTCAAATTTAACATACCTAAACGCAAACACCGGAGTGTCATACACGTGGCAGTACCTACGGCGTTAACCGTAATGGTTATATAGCCCTTTACAGGACAGAATACTGAACTCAAATTACACAGGGTGACACTCCGGTTTTTCATACAAAAAATCACCACGTCTACAGCAGTACTTATTAAAATGACTACTAAAATATCAATATACGTCTGTAGCTACGGGCATACCCGCTGTACGGATACAACCGGACTGTTATTATAAATAGAAACTTAAACCAACAAGACGGTTAGTTAGCCTCAAAAGGGTCTGTTTCAGTATTTTCTGATGTATCAAATAAACTATCATCGTCGGTATCTTCCGGGGTCGAAACATCCTCCAACAGTTTTTTGATTATTTTCTTCGTTTTTATTCATCTATGACAAAAAGTGAACTTGAGCAAATCACACAAATTGAGCTAGCCCCAAAGTAAGTTCGAGATTTGTGTAATGGCATTAGTATCGATACTATATTTTATAACAACATATGTACATATGAATCTTATAAGAATGAGTAAAATACTTACGTTTTCTGTCACAAATTTAGGCGACACTGACTTGATGTTTCAAAGAATGTTCTAGGCGAACTAAACGGCTATTGCCGTGGTGTCACTATATCAACTACTTTTTTGTGGTTCTACACGATGTAAATATGTATATATTTTAGTTCTTAGATTTGACAGTAACAATGTTTGAATAACTTGTAGATAGACAGTAAATCTTGTTCTTTACAATGATAGTATTAACGTAGCACGGTGCCCACCGTAGCGCTCTTTACGCTATTTTTTAAAACGACTGCGGTGCCCGGGCTGTCAACCTTCTAAGTTTTTAGCACACTGCTATAACCGTACTGTCCTGTAAAGTGATAGAGAATCTAATACTAGCGCCAGTCAGTGTTGCGCTGGAGCTGGCTATAGCCGTAGATGTTCGAGGTAGAGTACAATATTTGTACTATTATAACAGTACGGTTATGTCCGTGATGAAATTTGTATGGAATTTTTGGCGTCATTTCATGAAATTGTTAGGTCGAGCTTCCGCGTCGCAAAGTGTTAAGTAACAAACGTCATGACGGCACTGAGCCCTTCGACCGCTTTTCGTATCGTCGTAGAAACGTCTCTTTCGAAGCGGTGTAATTAGAAACATACAAGTACTTTATTTAAAAAAGATGAGATGTAAAAAGTTAATTCAGGTCATTTGAGGTCTGAAAGAATTTAAACTTTATTTCAGGTATATCTCCATTAAGTGAAGGAGCTAAGGGGTTCGTGTTTGAAAGAGCGTTTTTTTTAATATTAAGCAGCAACCTCCGGCTGGCAGTCGTCTTTCCTTTCAATTGTGGCCTTCCAACTAGCCCCCACTTCAGCACCTATTTACACCGCGAGCCAGTTTTACGAGCTATATCACAAGCTATACATATATATACGGGACAAATTACACAGATTGAGTTTTCCTCGAAGTAAGTTCGAGACTTGTGATACGAGATACTAACTCAACGATACTATATTTTATAATAAATACTTATATAGATAAACATCCAAAAGACCCAGGCCAATCAGAAAAAGTTATTTTCTCATCATGCCCTGGCCGGGATTCGTAGCCGGGACCTCCGGTGTCACAGACAAGCGTATTACCGCTGCGCCACAGAGGCTGTCAAACCGAGCTATACACCAAGCTAAGCTTTTCTTTTTTTTTCTTTTTTTTCGGACAAATTACACAGATTGAGTTAGCCTCGAAGTAAGTTTGAGACTTGTGTAACGAGATACTAACTCAACGATACTATATTTTATAATAAATACTTATATAGATAAACATCCAAGACCCAGGAATCTAAGCTATATTTAATGTTCCTAAACCTCTAGGATAAATGGGGATGAAGGTCTTACCGACGCTCCACAGGTCGACCCTGGCGTCGTGCCCGCCGGAGAACACCTCGGGCGCCATGTACAGCGGGGAGCCGCGCACCGCGCGCGACCACTCCGCCGACATGTGCTGGGCGAACCTGTCATATATTTATAAATAATCATGCAATAAAAACACAGGATAGCTTGGACACGAGTGCCATGTATTTTAAGGTGCGCGCGCATGGGACGCCGCGCCATAGATAAACAAGAACATAACAAGAAAGAGTTTGTATAACAGTTCAAACTTCTTTGAACATATATATCAACCTGCCAGAGACTAGTATTGCGTACGTACATACATATCATCACGTCTATATCCCTTAGGGGTAGACAGAGCCAACAGTCTTGAAAAGACTGAAAGGCCACGTTTAGCAGCTTTGGCTTAATGATAGAATTGAGATTCAAATAGTTACAGGATGCTAGCTCATCGCCTAAAAGAAGAATCACAATTTATGAGCAAATTCCTTACGACATCTGTGGGAAAGAGATGGGAGTAGTCCTATTATTTTTTTCGTTGGTGCCGGGAACCACACGGCACTACGTACATCTTATCAATATATTATGTTTATTTGGAATATGACTTACACTTCGAATAGACATCATTGAATGAATGATGAGTGAACATCCCCGAGTTAGTAGTTCGGTCGGAGTGGACTCTTAAAAAACCTGACGGCTGACAGCGAGGATAGACACTTTAACCTTAGATATAAATACTCGTAAAAGTGGACACTGATTGATTGACTGACATAAATAACTTCTCCCTCCTAGCTTTAGTCCTGGTTACATCCTCACCTCTCTGAAGAAGAGTCCGGGGTGCGCTTTTACGACCATAATCCAGTATTGGGCGAGTCAGGTTTCTACACAAAGAGAGTCCAATCTGACCTCCGCAACTTTTGCAGGGGAACCTAACCCGTATAACATCATGGCATAGGTAGTTATACATCCAACTGTTCAACTAGAGGTATTCAGAAAGTACTCACCCAAAATCTGCAACTTTCAATATGTACTTCCCGTCCGAGTCTTTATGTAACAGGAGATTGTGTGGTTTGAGATCCATATGTACTACGCCTGCAATAATAAAAATAGTTTATATGTGAGTTGGGTTTTGAACATAAAGTCTACATAACATTGTCAACAGGAATATCAACCTATAGCTTGCAAGTTGGAACATATTAATGTCACCAATTTATTTTTGTGTATGCCATGTTTCTTCCCTTACAGATTGTTAGAGTCAATCAAGGGAAACTTGGATTGTAATTGCACTATTTGTATCTCAATTTCATCATTAAGCCAAACAGCTGAATGAGGCTTTTCAATCTTTTAGAGACTGTTAGTCTACCCCATAAAGGATAAACATGTGGTTTTATTTCTCCCACTAGGCCTGTGAGAGGAGAAATATAATCACATCTGGAAGAAATTTCTCCTATATTTTAATGCTCCCTTACTTTGTGTACATAAAATAAATTAATATTAATAAGAGGAAGTCTCTGCCTACCCCTCCGGGAAAGAGGCGTGGTTTTATGTTTCTAAATAAATACATGAAAATATTAGTAGACGGTAGATACCTTTTTCTCTGAGGAACTTTAATGCCGATGCTAATTGTTGCAGGAAATACAACACCTGAAATAATTAAAATTAAATGTAAGAAAAAAATAAACACACTGGTTTTCTATCTATCTATTATATTATCTCTGTGAAAATATTTTGTCAAAGTTTCTGACTTTATTACACAAAATAATGTAAATTCTCATAAGTAAAAAGTAATACTGACATAATACAATAAACTTGAGATTCTTCTTGTTGGCTAAATATTAATAAAAAATTATACTTGCGCCTACCTGTTTCTCCGGCACCCGCCCGTACCGCTGTATGTACTTAGACAGGTCGCCGCCGCAGCAGTACTCCATAATGATGTAGATGTTCCTAGGAAAAGATACACCTATTCATTTTATAATGTGACTTGTAAATTTATGTGGGAAGTGAGGAAAACTGTTTGCAAAACAAACATACATTTTTGTCTCACATCCACAGAGTCGCGGATACTTTGAAGGAAGGAAAATGAAATGAAATAAATATAGTGTTAAAGGGATAGGCTTATAAACTTGGGATTCTTCTTTTAGGCGATGGACTAGCAACCTGTCACTATTTGAATCTCAATTCTATCATTAAGCCAAACAGCTGAACGTGGCCTATCAGTCTTTTCAAGACTGTTGGCTCTGTCTACCCCGTAGGGGATAAAGACGTGATCATATGTATGTATGTATGTATATTGTTAAAATAGGATACAAGGTATCATTACAGTGACGTCAGCACAAGTTATAATTAATTCTACTACGGCGTCCAACGACGGAACATATCGCATCTCGCGTCGTGTTAACCCGCCACAAATTGGAGAACAGCTAAATTGCGCGGTTTCTATAAATGGGACCCCGAATACAACTAATCTCAACTTCTGTAATTACTTAGCTTTATTCACCTAGCCTGATCTTCCTTTTAATATATTGATCCCGTTAATTCACCTTCCCATGGAAATCTCGGGAAATCCTTAGTGCACCTTAGACTACATAAACTTAATGCCAAATTTCAAACCTACAAAACCCAACAGTTCGGGCTGCACACTGATATGTCTGCCAGTCAGTTTCCTCTTTTGTATTACAACCATGAGACACTATATTATTATTATCGTTTTCATAACCTCAGAGTCCTATGTAAATAAATGAATATACACAAGTTAAAGGCACACCTCAGTCTCCTCTGCAGATAGCTGAGGATGTTACAGGGACTTTTGCGCAAAACAGGAAAGAAACTTACTTGTCATCCCACGTGAATTCCTTCATATGAACGATGTGCGGGTGTGTGAGCGTCTTGAGCAGCCGGATCTCTGTGACCAGGTTGTCCACGGCCGAGCCCGAGTGCTTGATGCGAGATTTGTCGATACATTTTATGGCTACTGTAGTGCGGGCACCCACCTGGAATAAAACAAGAATGCTAGTCTAATACACACATACTTGTTAATGTATGATAACCACTATGCCTGTATTCAAATAAATACAACTGTATGTGTCATTCTGCAAGAGTAGTTAAGCAGACAGCACATGCCATGTTTATGTTACCAGACCAGCATGGAAGCTATCTTGAAACCTCTTCATTAATTGGGCCACAAATAAGTCTATTTGGTTTGGTGATTGAATGACTATTAAGTAAAATTAAAACTTTTCTTCTCATTATTGGCAACTCATGATAAAGTTAACACTGGTTTTGTTTCTAATTTGGCAGAAAAAAAAATTTTGGAAATGAAAAATTTCAGATGGCTTTTAAACAATCTTCAACATAAAAGGTAAAAATAATTATAAATTAATAGGCCACCTAGGCAATTAGCGGGTTGGTAAAAGAAACATGTTAAAGAAGAACAGAGATAAAGACTTACAAAAAATATTTTTTGCAGAGGTTGAAACATTGCTGAACTAAGTATGTATATGTATATATGTTATGTAGAAAATAAAATAAATTATACAAAAAATAATCATTGTTCTACCCAAAGTCATGGCTATTAACTGTGATGCCAAACAAACCTTAAACCTGATAGCTACCAAGTTGCTCAAAATAAAACTAATTTATGCCAAAAATTTTCTAAATGAAAGAAGAAAATGAGTACTTACTAGAAGGGTCACATTATCTGCCTACAGCAAATTACTTTAGCAACAAATGTCAGATGGCAGGCAGGCATGTAGGGTACTATACTTTTTTACTACGCTTTTATTTTATTAAACAAAATGTATTACAGGTAAGTACCCATTTTTTTATCAACTTTTCACAGCATAGTTTTTACATATGTTTATATGACTGATTGAGTAACACAGCTAGGTTTATAACACAGGACAAACTTTATAATTGAGTCATGGTGTGAGAGAGATTATCCCAAAAAGCATGGTAAAAAAGGTAAAAGCACTTTTCTGTAATTGTAATTTACTCTATTTTTTTAATATCAAAGTTAGTGATTCTTTAAAGAAGAGGACTAAAAGTTAACAAATTATTGAAAAATTAAAGTTAAAAGTTTTGTAACAAGACATGAAAGAAAAATAGTCTCTAAAACTATGTGTAATCTTTAGAGCTCCACTTAAATTACTGTTTGAACCTAATAATCCAAGTGCAAACACTTTATATTATTTAACAAAGGAAAAAATAAGGTCGCACGTCTTCTCACCTTAGTATAAGCCTTATAGACTGTCGAATAGCTCCCCGTTCCTAATCTTTCAGTCACAATGTACCCGTCTATTTTTGGGAAAGCCATAATAATACATCTATGTGGGGTAAATTAATAAAAAATCACACGAAGTTTACATGAATAGAAGAGATAATCAGAGTTAATACTAGAGTAATGTTTTGACAGAATAGATGACATTTGATTGAAAAAAAAATACTTGTGGGCAATGTGTTGCTACTTATTTGTTTTAATTTCTACTAAAACTCATTGGATGGTAGAAAAAATGGTACTTCCGTTTTAAACCATTAAAAACTATTTATTACTATTTCAAGCGAAGATGTACTTTTGACGCAACGAGAATGGTTTATACAATAAATAGTTAACCAAATTTGCCGTGAATTTAGATAGATTGATGTGCTGCTGAATTTACATATCTACATGGGTATGTGTGAAAGCAGCACGTTTTATTTTAGTATAATAAAAAGAACGCAGGTGTACAAAATAGAGAAAAGCATAGACTTTAAATGCATGGATAACTTAGACTAAATACAACAGTAATGTAAGGTACATACAGTGCGGTAATGTGTTTTTAAATCAGGATTTTACATATCCTGATTTCAAAATTTCAAGATTGATCAGTTTGAGTCGGAAGCGGCGGCCCGCAAACGGCATCTTCCTAAAATCGTAGTAAGGATACCGTACATACATACATAAAATCACGCCTTTTTCCCGAAGGGGTAGGCAGAGACTAGGTACATCTTTCCACTGCCACTATGTCTGCATACTTCCTTTGCTTCATTCACATTCATAACTCTCTTCATGCAAGCTCGGCGGTCCTTACTTTGATCTGGATACGTCCGTCTAGGCCTTCCCACTCCAATCTTTCCCTCCACACTCTCCTAGTATATTTGCCTAGTCAACTTAGTTAGTGGATACCGTACCCGCCCAGAAAATGGTTTTGAGGTGAATAGACGTTGTCATCTTTTTGGTAGTTTGCACAAGTAGACCATACAAAGCAAAAAACAAAAATCAATTAGGTCCCTAGTAATCGAATAGTTTAACGAGACAGGATATCTCTTATCTATCTGAGTCACACCAATTTTTTTGATTTATAATAAAATTATATCTTCACACGTATATTGGATACATACTTACCTCCCGTTTTTATACCTAATTGGATATTCAGAACTGACAGTTTCGTTCAAAAAGATTAAAAATCCATGTTCAGCTGGTTGGTTTAGTTTGATTTATAGCCCATCGCATAAAAGGAAAATTTCAAATTTATATTTCTATTGACTAACTTTTACTATCTGCACGAGGAGAGAAGCAGTACCAGATATATGTTTCATTCGCTACTACATTACCATGAAGAGTGCCTATAAATGAATGTGCCTATTTTTTTAAGCCATTCTTATAAACAAAAAAAATTGGAGAGCCCCTTTTCTACTATGCACGAAGCCACTCGGTAAAAATTATATGGCTACCTATAATGTCACAATCTGATATTATATTTTATTAACATAGAAAAAACAACCCAATATCTAAAGTCCGTGTATTGGGTTAAACAGAAAATATGTGCGAAAAATTTTCAAATGACCGTATTTATAACATTGCGCAATGCCGCATCACTTGCAGGGTCTCCAGGGTATGCTTACACTACCGAAAAAAATAATGTTTTTGTTAAACACAGTAGGTAGTACAGCCTTGTGGTTCCCGGCACTCTAGAGTAGAACCATCCATCTCTTTCCAATAGATGTCGTAAAAAGCGACTAATAAACTTTGGATTCTTCTTTCAGACGATGGGCTAGCAACCTTAAACTTTAATTCCATCTTTTAGCCATACAGGTGAACGTGCCCCTTCAGATTTTATGAGACTGTTGGCTCTTCTATCCTGTAAGGGACAAAGACGTGATTATATAACAGTAAGTAAGTACCTAGCAGTAGCAGTTGTTGGGGTTAATTCTATTAAACTTTTTACCTTAGTACCTATCCTTTTTCATCTCTATTTTTACCTTTACCTGAGTTTTATCTTAAAAAATAATAAAAATTTCAATAATATTATATCAAAAAAATTAAATAAAGCATTGTCACTTTATATTTACGCTTAAAATATAGCGCGCTGTGAATGATGCGATGTCGCAGACAAGCGCGCCCTGGGGACTTGATGCGGTTAAAACTTGCGCGGCCCCAATATATCCATTTAAATATGTACATCTATAAGTACAGATTAAATATATGAAACTGGAAATGTCACTCCAAAATATAAAAAAGATAATAAAATTTCGTTTTTAACTATTTATAAGGTTTCTTCTAAAAGCAAAGCAAGCAAAGAATATCTGTTAATTTTACGTTACGAATACAATGTAAATTGTTTCTTTTTTGATGGACCTTCATGGGTTCTGTCGCTCGTAGGGGAAACCGCACACACATTTTAGAATAACCATTATTTGACCGGCAAATGGCTCTCGACCCGAATGTTGCGGTTTTGATATTAGAATCAAAACAAAAAATAAATAAATATAAATACATTTACATCCATCCACATGGGTGGTGGGGGGTGCAACTGGGAACACGCAAAGATCAGAGATGAACTTCCATTTCCATATAAGTATATCACAATCTTTGAAATTTTAGTGCTGATGTTCAAATGCGCGATATTACGCATGATTTTGTAAAAAAGATATGTGGACAAAGAAAATCATTAATCACTATTATCATCTTCTTTATAATACTGAGGTAATGGCAGTGTCTAAGGCAAAAGAAAAATAGTTATCTTAGGAACCGGAAGTTAAATTAAGGAATAAGGTCGCGATAGAATAAAACACAATACACTTGCTATTTAATTATACAAAACACACAGGACACGCTTTTTATCTCAGTCCCTAGGCTCGAATACAGATGATGCCCTAAAAACATAAACACCTAAAGTTGTTGTTGAAATTTAAACCTTATTTGAAGGCGATAGGTTGTTTCATCAATTGTTATGTCGTTTCACAGCTTTCGTGTACATACGTATGATTTTTGTGAACAAAAACGATTTGAACGTGGATACAATTAAAAGTTATAAATATAGAATCTTATAAAATTCGTGATAGACAGACAGTACATATTATTTATACATTAAGCCATACAGCTGAACGTTTTAGTCTTTTGAAGACTACTGACTCTGCCTTTACCGCAAGGGATATAGACGTGACTATATGTATGTAAAGTCTTAAATATATAAAATATCAAGTTTCATCAAAATTAGGTTAGTGGTTTAACTGTGAAGAGGTAACAAACAAACTTACTTTCGCATTTCAAATATTAATAGTCACATTAGGATGGAATTTCTTTGGCCATTTTACCAATATTCATACAACTTGTCATGTTCAATAAATATTTGAAGCTAAGTGAAAAGCTACGCTATTTTAGTGCAGTAAATAGAAATGGTACATAGACACACATAGGTACATATTGTTATCCTTCTTTTACTTAAGTAATGGTTAATGTTATAAATACATGATATAAATCTTTGCACAAGTAAAAAATGCTTGATACATTGTAGTTTATTCAAAATTACAATATTAGCGGCAACCAGCAAAATATACTCCCCTGAAATTACAATAACATGTCCGTAGCGGGATGCTGCAATGGCGCCAAAGCCAATCCTGCTTCCAGTGTACACGTCACACCCGACGCGAAGCGCACCGGCCGGCAGCTGGAACACGTTGCATTGTGTTGCTCTCTCAAATACTCTTCGGTGTAATTGCTTATTTAAAAAAAAATGTGAATAAAGTCACAAACATAGTAGAAAATAAATAAATTTATCTTATTTTAAATAATTTCTTAAAATTTATACAAATTTGGCGTAATGTAAGAAATCAATCACAAATAATTTCTTGTTACGTATCTGTTATAATCTGTTCCTCAACGGAAGTGAGTTAAATTAAATATTGTAATAATATTTAATTTGACTCACTTCCGTAAATATTGTAATAATATTTAATTTGACTCACTTCCGTTAAGGAACAGATTATTATGAAGAAATGAAATTATAGAAAAATAGAACGTGGGAAATTTTTTAACAGATAAGAAGGTAGAAAGGTAAAAATCTGGCAACATAAAAAAAGATACATATTCAATATTCTATTTTTATTTTATTTCCAAATTAAGTTTCTTAAAAAAAAATACTTTTTCGTTTATTTTTTTTTTGACAGCTGCCGCAGCAGTTACTTTTTTTGTAAATGTTTACGTTTCTTAAAAATCGATATTCACACGATATTTTTTTTAAATCCATGCAATATTCTTAAGATGTTGTGTTGGTTGTCGTAAGAAATCGTAGGTAAAATATTAGCTGCACAGCACACTAGCGAATGAACGTCAAAATTAAAATAAATAGTTGGACATGGAATGGACAAATACCTACACTGATAATTTTATTAAAATCACGCTGTAAGAACTTATATGAAATAAGAAGTAGGTAGGTATCTACCTACCTACGAGAAAGAAGGCCGCAACTCCGTCTGAGTAAAATCTTATTCCCGTGGGAATTTCGGGAAATCCTCGCTTAGCTCCTATACATTTCCTAGCATTTTCAGTGATATTTAAGAAGATAATGTTAAGGAGCTTTTCTGTCTAGTCCAGAACAGCACTGCAAAAATTTCTTTTTCGGTTAAATATTCACATATTTAAACCTATCGCGGCTATGCACCTTCCTACTTACAGGCCAATGACTGAGTTAAGTAGGTAAGTAAATTTATTTGATATAGGTAAGTCCAAATATCGTCAGAAATCAGGCTGCGGTCAGACGTGAGTAGCCGCGTGTAAATACTTGGCCTAACCGAACGTACCTATTCAAGAGAAGACTTTTTACACGAGGTTTACCTACACAAAGCAAGCAACTATCTATGTTATTGGTTGGATTGAAACAGATGCGAAACGAAGCTAACAACCGAAAACTATACTAAAATCCGTGTTAATTTAGATTTATGAGCAATTAGTGGTACTACATGTGTAGCGCAGTTCGAAAATGTACGTGCTTAAAGTGCAAAATTACTATGTATAAATATTTTAGGCGTACAGTTATCTGTGCATTTATGTCTATATCCCTTGCGGGGTAGACAGAGCCAACAGTCTTGAAAAAATTGAATGGCCATGTTCAGCTATTTGGCTTAATTATAGAATTGAGATCCAACTAATGACAGGTTACTAGCCCATCGCCTAAAAAAGAATCCCAAGTTTGTAAGCCTATCCCTTATTCGCTTTTTACGACATCCATGGGAAAGAGATGGAGTGGTCCTATTCTTTTTTGTATTGGTGCCGGGGGCCACACGGCAGTTATCTGTGTTTTCTGAAAAAGGAGGATGAACTGTAATCTTTGTGTTCTGTGGCCTAAACTTCACTCGGGTACAACCTATCACTTACCTAGTCTGTCTAGGTTGCTTTGTTCAAAGTTTACTGGGATACCTTTTGCTCTGATTGGTATAAAATTTCGATTAATGTAGCTTCTAGTCATGTTAACAACAAACATTACAAGTTAAATACAACCGCTACCAAATTGCAAGTGTAGAATAAGGGGCGGAACAAACTAAACTGCAGCATTTTCACATCGCCGTCAATAAACAAAATATACATATAAATCTAAACTGAGGATTTAATTTTAAGTTGTATTAAAGTTAGTTCGTGAGTAATGTCGTGGGTTACGTAATTTGTAACACATGTACCTAACCTCTTTTATTTTGAAATAAATAAAAATATATATTTTATCGGTTATAAAAAAGTAAGTGAGTGTGAATGTGCCCGATATTAAAGTAAGATGTACGGCGTGGTGGCCGGACAAGACAAAAGTCGCAGAAAGACCAAGGCGCAACATCGGGATCAAGTGAGTATATCTTTAACAAAAAAGAAAAAAAAACGCGACAATTAAAAAAAAAATATACATATACATAAAATCACGCCTCTTTCCCGGAGGGGTAGGCAGGGACTACCTCTTCCACTTGCCACGATCTCTGCATACTTCCTTCGCTTCATCCACATTCATAACTCTCTTCATGCAAGCTCGGCGGTTTCGGGTAGGTACTTTTGACCGATAATTTAAAAAAAAATTTCATACACGACAAATTACACAGATTATGTTAGCCTCGAAGTAAGTTCGAGACTTGTGAACTCAACGATACTATATTTTATAATGACTACTTATAAAGATTAACATCCAAGACCCAGGCCAATGAAAAAAAATATTTTATCTTTATGCTGCGGCTGGGATTAGAATTCGGGACGTCCGGTGTCACAGACAAGCGTATTACCGCTGCGCCACAGAGAGCGTGTTCAATCAAGCCCTTTTAGAAAAAACCAAAATCGGTTTATGCGTTCGGGAGCTACGATACTACAGATAGGCCGATATCAAGTTGTTATTTTTTGTCGGGAATTGGGTATGCAGTTTATGATATAAACTTGTTACATATATAAACTAGGGAAAACCTTTGAAATATGAATAAGAAATATTTATTCAAATCATGAAAAACTTCTTAGCTAGAGAAAATTTTTTTGACGTTGGCGTAGCAATCTGTCACTATCTGAATCTCAATTACATCATTAAGCCATCCCGCTCAAATTAAGAAATAGAATTTTTAAAAACAACGCTTCCTGTTTGATATCCAATGTTTGTTTATCGAGAATACTCCATAGATACTCCATTTTACTATAAGCCGCAGCTAGGCACCGCACGCTTCAGCACTCTATAGACTTTCTAGACATCTTACTTCGAAAGTTTCAAATACCTATATCAAGCAGTTAGCAAGCTTTTAGAAGGCATATCTGTGGTAACATCATTTTATTCAGTAAAATAATGGACTCCACTTGTTCAAAAGTCATATCCATTTATTTAAAACTTTATTGCACAAAATAAAATGTAAGTACAAAGGCGGATATTTTCTACCAGTCTACAGCTAAAACAGAAAACTCGATCCATCTTATATTATAAATGCAAAGGTTGTTATGTTGTGTGTTTTCTATTATTTCGCGCAAAATCTAGAAGAAGAAATTTGGAAGATGGAATAACATAAAAGTACCCTTTAATTCCGAAATTCCCACGGGAGCGAAGCTCCGGGCGCAGCTAGTTTTACAATAATCCGACTCGACACCGCACTCTGCAAGCTTGCTAGACAACTTACTTTGAAAGTTTCAAATAGAACACGCAATGAGCAGGCTTTTAGAGTGTAGCGGCGGTAACATCATCTCTATACTAATATTATAAAGCTGAAGAGTTTGTTTGTTTGAACACGCTAATCTCAGGAACTACTGGTTCGAATTGATTAATTATTTTTGTGTTGAAAAGACCATTTATCGAGGAAGGCTTTAGGCTATATAACATTACGCTGCAACTATTAGGAGCGAAGAAATAATGGAAAATGTGAAAAAAGGGGTAAATTATTGGGCTTCAATGATGCCCAAAATAACTATTCCACGCGGACGAAGTCGCGGACACAGCTAGTGTTATACTAAAGTGAGAACTTTCATAGTATGTGTGAGTGTTCTATTCTGTGATTCTAGTCATTAAAATTATATTCGGATTTGTAAGATGCAAAGGTATCTAATTATAATTAGAATAATAATCATTCTTGTATTTCTCTAAGGTAATGTTTTTGTGACGAAAACCAAGTGACAATGCAATGA
Organism: Amyelois transitella; assembly: GCF_032362555.1. Taxonomy (NCBI): domain Eukaryota; kingdom Metazoa; phylum Arthropoda; class Insecta; order Lepidoptera; family Pyralidae; genus Amyelois; species Amyelois transitella. Next base: position 352,222 of record NC_083531.1, read on the forward strand.
GTTATAAAAGTTAGAATCTGTGAATTGAAGATGCAATAAAAAAAGAAATCCGATACTCTTAGCTATTCACTATCGCACAGTTATACATTACTAGCTTTTACCGCGCGAATTAAGCGCCACCTACAAAAGAATATACATAGTTTTTTTTTTGCAAATCCAAGAAGATCTTTAGTTTAGTTGTGCCGTGTGGCTCCCGACATCAATACAAAAAAGAATAGGACCACTCTATCTCTTTCCCATGGATGTCGTAAAAAGCGACTAAGGGATAGGCTTGGGATTGGCTTTAACTTGGTATTATTTTTTAGGCGATATAGACGTGACCATATGTATCTTTAGTTTGACCGAAATGAAAAGTACCCTGTGTCCTTCGCCACACTCTTAATTATAATATATGCGAAAAGATAGGTTCAGTAGATAACGCATGAAAAGAATATCATCTATGTCCCTTGCGAAGTAGACAGAGCCAACAGTCTACAAAATACTGAAAGGCCACGTTTAGCTGTTTGGTTGATAGAAATATGATTTAAATAGTAACAGGTTCATCCCATCGCCTGAAAGGAGAATGCCAAGTACATAAACCTATTCCTTAGTCTCCTTTTACGATTTTTAACTTTCAATTACTTTTTTATCAACTGCGGAGATTTTTTAGGCGATGGTTAAGTTAGCCTGTCACTATTTGAATCTCGAGTCTAGTTCAAGTCTGTTGGCTCTGTCTAACCCATAAGGGATAAAGACATGCTTAAGCGTATGTAATATACTTGTAAGTATCATAACAGAGTCCGTATAACACCATGATAATGCAGTCATTATAAGTAAAACTTAGGTAGTTACTTACGGCGATCGTAATATCTCAGTGAAATGACGTCGGGAGCTCTCGTGGGGCGAATCACTTATTTACAGACACCTCTAATACAGAGTGTGGTTGAGAACAGCGTAGTAAAAATAATATGAATAGTTTTGGTTAGCTGAAAGTATTTGGGAAGAGTAATATAATAGAACGTATTAATGATTCTTGAACTAGCTGTTAAACGCAGATGCGCTTATCTTATTTTAAATCTTGGTTTCTCGTTCCCGCGGGAATTTTCAGAAAAAGTAACCTAGCTACTCTTGTAGGCCTTTTTTGTATCATATTTCGTCAAAATCAGTCCAGAAGTTTTGAGTTTATTCGTCACAAACAAACATACGGAAACAAATCTTAATGTAATGTTACCTTTTGCGCCAAATAAAGATTTTCTTTCTTTCTTTCTATCTTCCCTCTTGATAACATAAGTATAAAGGAATGAAGCGATTTAAATATTTTCCTAGCGAGAGTGATAAACTTAATTATCTCAATCAAAGAGTTTATACGTTTATAGTTTAAGCTATCTTTAAAGATCCATTTCTCAGTTATGCCACTAAGAATATCCTACTAATATTATAAATGCGATAGTTTGTGAGTATTTCAGTATGTTTGTTTGTTACTCTTTCACGCAAAAACTACTGGACCGATTACGATGAATTTTAGTATGTAGGTAGCCGAAGACCCAGAATAACATATAGGCTTCTTTTTAACCCGGAGGTACCGCGGGATTGATAGGGTTTCCATACGGACGAAGTCGCGGGCGGCCTCAAGTGTATTACATAAAGAAAGAGTTGATACGCAGAGATTTTAGTGTTTAACTCAAATGCAGGATTTCGTACGTTTTTATACTCATCTACACATGCGCTTTGAAAGCGGTAGTAGTTATAATTAGATTTAATTGATGTGACGTCAATAAGTGATACCTTGTATCCGATTTTGAAAATAAATCTATTCTATTCATCGTATTCTCAAAACAAATCTCCAATTAAATATGTAGCGAGAAATCCTGGCGAAGGATGCTCATAACTTTACTAATCTGCGGCGTGCGAGGCCACAGTTTAACAATAACCGTAACTATCAAGCCGAGTGTGCGCAGTGTGTCTCCCGCAATGTCCGTGAATCCGCTACTCTGTGGCTCGAGCGGAATATGTAATGGAAAGGGTAATTTAATGTGCTGCATTGCATATGTGCAGCTTAAAAGCGTTATACTCGTAAGGCTTGTGTTATCTTTCGTCTCTCTCTTATTCTGCGGTTAATTTTAGAGAAAGAGTGAGAGGGAACACAAGATAAGGTGGTCGAACGGGTAAGGTGCCCGAATAAATTCCGTAAGTCGGGCGCGTGGACGCACGGGTTCAAATCCTGGCCATGTAGTAAGACTATTTTCTGACATTAGTTTGAGTGCTTACCGATGCTCTTACCGTGAGGGAAAACGTATAGAATGAAAACCTGTACATTCAGGCAATGTAGCCATGACCCAATACGGGTTAGGTTTCCCTGCAACCCTTTGCAGGGGATGATTTCGGAGGTCGGATGGGATGCGAAATTAGTGTGGCCACGAACGCTGCATGCTACGTCATTAGTCTTGCTACGATTCTTGCTACGAACACTGCATGCTACGTCATTAGTCTTGCTACGATTCTTGCTACGAACGCTGCATGCTACGTCATTAGTCTTGCTACGATTCTTGCTACGAACACTGCATGCTACGTCATTAGTCTTGCTACGATTCTTGCCACGAACACTGCATGCTACGTCATTAGTCTTGCTACGATTCTTGCTACGAACGCTGCATGCTACGTCATTAGTCTTGCTACGATTCTTGCTACGAACACTGCATGCTACGTCATTAGTCTTGCTACGATTCTTGCTACGAACGCTGCATGCTACGTCATTAGTCTTGCTACGATTCTTGCTACGAACACTGCATGCTACGTCATTAGTCTTGCTACGATTCTTGCCACGAACGCTGCATGCTACGTCATTAGTCTTGCTACGATTCTTGCTACGAACACTGCATGCTACGTCATTAGTCTTGCTACGATTCTTGCTACGAACACTGCATGCTACGTCATTAGTCTTGCTACGATTCTTGCTACGAACACTCCATGCTACGTCATTAGTCTTGCTACGATTCTTGCTACGAACACTGCATGCTACGTCATTCGTCTTGCTACGATTCTTGCTACGAACACTGCATGCTACGTCATTAGTCTTGCTACGATTCTTGCTACGAACACTGCATGCTACGTCATTAGTCTTGCTACGATTCTTGCTACGAACGCTGCATGCTACGTCATTAGTCTTGCTACGATTCTTGCTACGAACACTGCATGCTACGTCATTAGTCTTGCTACGATTCTTGCTACGAACACTGCATGCTACGTCATTAGTCTTGCTACGATTCTTGCTACGAACACTCCATGCTACGTCATTAGTCTTGCTACGATTCTTGCTACGAACACTGCATGCTACGTCATTCGTCTTGCTACGATTCTTGCTACGAACACTGCATGCTACGTCATTAGTCTTGCTACGATTCTTGCTACGAACACTGCATGCTACGTCATTAGTCTTGCTACGATTCTTGCTACGAACGCTGCATGCTACGTCATTAGTCTTGCTACGATTCTTGCTACGAACACTGCATGCTACGTCATTAGTCTTGCTACGATTCTTGCTACGAACACTCCATGCTACGTCATTAGTCTTGCTACGATTCTTGCTACGAACACTGCATGCTATGTCATTCGTCTTGCTACGATTCTTGCTACGAACACTGCATGCTACGTCATTAGTCTTGCTACGATTCTTGCTACGAACACTGCATGCTACGTCATTCGTCTTGCTACGATTCTTGCTACGAACGCTGCATACTACGTCATTAGTCTTGCTACGATTCTTGCTACGAACACTGCATGCTACGTCATTAGTCCTGCTACGATTCTTGCTACGAACACTGCATGCTACGTCATTAGTCTTGCTACGATTCTTGCTACGAACACTGCATGCTACGTCATTAGTCTTGCTACGATGCTTGCTACGAACGCTGCATGCTACGTCATTAGTCTTGCTACGATGCTTGCTACGAACGCTGCATGCTACGTCATTAGTCTTGCTACGATGCTTGCTACGAACGCTGCATGCTACGTCATTAGTCTTGCTACGATGCTTGCTACGAACGCTGCATGCTACGTCATTAGTCTTGCTACGATGCTTGCTACGAACGCTGCATGCTACGTCATTAGTCTTGCTACGATGCTTGCTACGAACGCTGCATGCTACGTCATTAGTCTTGCTACGATGCTTGCTACGAACACTGCATGCTATGTCATAAGTCTTGCTACGATGCTTGCTGCGAACCTCTTATTCACTGCTCATAAGCTATGCATTATGTTTGATACTATGAGGGAGTCGCGATACACTATACTCCCAAACTATATTTTATTAAGAGGTTTTGTTTGTAACGAATATAATTAAATTTAAAATTTCTTAACCAATTTAAAAACTGGCACAGCGATTTTAATTTTAGGGCAAAAATTAAGCTTTTGCGTACGGGTGGAACTTCAACAAAGCTTTAAATGAGCGCTTACAAAGCTACAAATGTAGACGGACAAGCTGCCGGCCGAGAGCTGTTCATTAACATTTTTGCTCTGCCATTAGAGTAAACAAATTATTTTAGCAGCTTTATTTGTTTCAGTGTTAATATAAGTAAGTACTCATGGTTTTGTGTAGCTTTTGCCCGCAACTTCGTTCGCGTGACAATGTAGTTTGATACTACGTGAAGTTTGTTATCAAATGAACATGAATTGTATCTGCTCTACAGAATAAATGTTAACAGTATATTTGTATTATTAAACTAATTAGGCTCTGTCCACCCCGTTCAGTTGTGTGAGGTATGGGGACGTAAAGTGATTGAATGTTTATATGTAACAGAAATTAAATTGAAATTGTAGCAAGATGGAGTTCTCTAGAAATGTCGCAAATAAGAAGATTTGTCAAACAGGAGGCGGGCGCAGCTGGCGCGTAAATAAATTAGCAGATTATATTCGCATCTGATGGGAATGAATAATATCGAGGCGTTGCACGCACACACACACACACACACATATTTATTTTCTTATTTAGGTGACACGACATTATTACATTATTCTAAAGATAATTAAGTAAAGACATAATGTATGATCCAAAATCGTGAAAGACAGATTTTTTTTATTGTATGTAGACTTATAAAATAAAATTATGATAAAACAGGCAATTCGATAGAAAGAGATAATCAGATGGAATATTAAAAGCTGTTATCGCTACTATATTATACTAGTTTGAAGAACTGGGTGTTCCGATACTGACAGATTACTACTGCTAGGGCTTAATCGAGGTAAATATTTTAATTTTTTAATGCATATATGTGTAGAGTGCCGTGTGGTTCCCGGCACAAATACAAAACAAAAAAGAATAAGACCACTCCATCTCTTTCCCATGGATGTCGTAAAAGGCGACTAAGGGATAGGCTTATAAAATTGCGATCCCTTTTTTTTAGGCGATGGGCTAGCAACCTGTCACTATTTGGATCTCAATTCCATCCTTAAGCCGAGCAGCTGAACGTGGCCATTCAGTCTTTTCGGGACTATTGGCTCTGTCTACCCCGTAAGGGATATAGGCGTGACTATATTATGTATGTATGTATGTATATGTGTAGACTATTACCGACATAATTACTATTGCCCGCCGGTAACACACGTTACCGCCTGTTTTATAAAGATGTCGTCATATAGTTTGTTACCCTTCACATGAATTTTTTGTTTCAGAATGCGGAGGAAAAAGAAAAGGACAAGAATCGCGGGCTTCGAGAGAAGCTGATGGAGTTTGTGAAGAGGAGACTGAACCCGCAACCAGGTAAAAATACATTAGAAAATAGCAGACAGAAAAGACTGAAAGGCTACGCCTAGTCATATTGCTGCGCATTGAAATTCAAAAGTATATATGGAAATATAATAAAACTTTTTTAGAACGATATCAACAATATAAATTCAGTTTTTATTTTTCTGTTGTTTTTTTGTTGTCGTGTGGCACGGAATTGAAATGGGTTGGCTTTGTAAATGTCATCTGGTTTGACAATAAAGGTGACTTCCGAAGCATGAAGGAGTTGGAAAAAAAATTGTATCGCTTACGGTTACAAATATAAGTTGGGAGTTTAGTTTGGCTATCAGACAAACTTAGGATTCGGTTTTCAAAGGTTTTCAGTTATACTTAATTCACAGAGCAGGTTATTAAATAAATGTTTAGTTAATGTATATCTGGTTCAATTTTTATATACAAACATTACTTTAAATTAGTGCACTAAAGGAAAATTATATTGTCATTTTAGTACTTTAATAATTAGAACGACATCTGTTGCAACAATTTAAATAAAGGTTTCTTATAAATTCATAGACAATGTACTTTTTCCTTGTTGAGTTAAATGAGAAGGTAGCGCCATCTAGATTTACAAATAAAAAAAGATGAAGAGAATTATTAACAGTGACATCTGTTGAGGAAACCAAACAATAAACAAAGAAACCGAAAAAAGGAAATAACAACAAAACAATAAATGAATATTAATGCTATATTTGTTTATGTTTGAAATTTATAATATCTGAGTATTTAAACATAAGTTTTACCATAAGGTATTAGGGACCTAGATAATCAAAAAATATTGTGACTTTAAAGTATCAAAATCTTTTTGCAAATTTAGTTAAGTACGACATCTGTTGAAATAATCGAGAACTAAAATGCAATAGTTTCAAAATTTTATAATCTCAAACTTTTACAGCTATTTATTTTTCTGTTTCCTCAATAGATGTCACTGTTCATGATAATCTTCAAGGCTGTTTGAAATTAACAGTTAGTTTTTGGAAATGTTAGACAATACGCTTAGTGACATCTATTGAGTCGCAAAGAAAGTAAATGTTTGACTATCCTACGCTAGATGTCACTTTATACGAAATGCGTTTTTAGTTTTTAATTGTTTCAACAGATGTCGTACTTCAATAATCTTGCAAAAAGTATGCTTTTTATTAGTGCACTAAATGTCAAAAGTATTTTATTAATATATAATATTCACAGTACTTAAAGTTTTTAATTATCTTGTTTTCTTATACCACAATAAAACGAATGGTGAAATGTTTAAATATTTCAAATTTCAGGCATGAACAAAAAAATTGTATAACACACTACTGTTTAGTTTTTAGTCCCCTCAACAAAAGCCATTGTTAATTTGCTCGTAAAAAACTTGATTGCCATCTGTTACCTACTTTAGGCAGCAATTCCTTTAATTAAAAACAATTAAAATTTCTGCAGCTGACTTCAATGTATCCTTTGATCTTGATCTATTTAAAAACTTTTATTTTAATTGCTTAGAGGGTCATCTATTGAGTAAAGAAGGAATTACTAGTTTGACTACTCAACGCTAGATGACACTACAAATAATTTAGCAAGTAGCAATTAGGCCAAAGCAGAACTTGAATTAGTTACTTATATTCAAATAGCCTATAATTAAACTAATGTTCTTTTACTTAGATTAGTGCACGAAATTAACTTACGAAATTTACAGTAAATTAATTTGTTATAAATGTTACACGACACGCTTAGTGACATCTATTGAGTTGAAAAGAAAGTAAATGTTTGACTATCCTACGCTAGATGTCACTTTATAGATTTTTAGTTTCTGATTGATTTAACAGATGTCGTGATTAACTAAACTTGCAAAAGGTTAGTTTTTAATTAGTGCACTAAGTGGCACTAGGCACTATAGTCACAATATTTTTGGTTGTTTTGTTCTTTGTAGGAACTTGCCTGTAACATTACCTACATTCTTTAATACCACAATTACACTTTTAAGAAGCTTTTATTTGAATTGCTTTAAGTGTCATCTATTGAGTAAAGAAAGAAGTACTAATTTGACTACTCAACGCTAGATGGCACTACAAATAACGCGATATTAATTTAGTAAACATGAACAAATATAGCCTCAAACTTTATATATATGTGCTCCCAGTTTATTTTACTCGTTCAAGAAGAAAGTGCTTTATTTGCTTGACATAACTATACTGTATTTGGATTTTCTTAATAAGAAATGAAGAAAGAAGATTCATAATAATTTTTATTTTTAATTGCTTTTTAGACCTCTATTGAGTAAATAAAAAAGTACTAGTATGACTATTCATCGCAAGATGGCACTACTAAACAGATAATATTCAAGTTAAAATTTTTGTTTAGTTAAAAAACCAAAAGGGAACTTGAATTAGTCATGAGCAAAACAATATTTAAAAAAAAATTAAGTCTATGTTAAAATATTATTAAATATAATAATTAAACAGTAGTTTTAAACCTGATTCTTATTGTAGACGCTAGATGGCATGCTTTTGGTTTGAAGTAAAACTAATTTTTTTAGTTTATTATTCTCCCAAAAGATGTCGTTGTACCTTTGAAAATGATGCCTTTGATCGTTGATACCTTTGAAAATGTAGTTTTAATTTGTAGCGCTAGATGGCACTAGTTAAGTTACGAAATCGCTAAGTAGGTTACCAAATTATAAATGGTGATTTTTATCATCTGGAGACTTTCAAATGAAATGATGAATCTTATTATTATGTCGTACACAAGCCAATGCCATTCCATACATTTGTCGCGTAGATGAGTTGGTCGATTTCATCGACATGATCTTGGCTCTTCTAACATTCCAGTTATTCGAGCCTAATTACGGGAGAGACATCCTGTTTCGCTTTTATGCCTTCAGCATCATTTCTTGACTCCATACATACATACATAAAGTCACGTCTACGTATATCCCTTGCATATATATATACAGGGCCAAAAATCTTGAAAAGCCTAAAAGGCTACGTTCAGTGGTTTCTAAAATTCTAAATTAAAAATCAAAATTCCCTTCATTTCTTGAAGTCCCTTTCTCAGATCTTACCCACCTGAAACCAACACTCCAGTATAAAACCTTTTAAAAAAGTTGTAAGCTACAACATTTTTTAAAGGAAGAAAAGAAACAAACATAACACTCGAATTGAGAACTTCTTTTGCCTAGTCGGTTGAATTTAACTAACTTTCTGGCGAAAGGGTCCAGATAAATGGCAGTTTACATCCGCCGTCATATCAGACAAGTGGGCGACGTGTGAAATTGTGTGAAGAAAATAAATGGGCGGTGTTACCATGGCCTGAATTCTCACTCGCAATGTTCCAGTCGCTTAAAGTCACAAAGTGCTATTTATTCCACCGTAGAAATGTATTTACTTTCACGTCTCAGTCCTTAGTTCTAGTTACTATAGTAGGGATAGGCAGCGACCATATCTTTCCACTTGCCACGACATCCACATACTTCTTTCTTTCCGTCGACATTCACAACTCACTTCATACAAGTGCGAAGGGCTTGGGATATTTTCGTCAGGACGACCCCGATTTGATCTTTATATTCTGTTGGATAAGGTAATTCAAGACCAAGAAACAAAACAAAGTATATAAAATTCCAACAATAAGACATTGACTTTCAAGGACTAAATTTTGGGCGTGGTTTGTTAATAAATAAACAATTGTTTGTATTTCTTAATAATTGAATAAAAGCAAGGAAATGAGATGGAAAACAAAGAAAAACATTTGGGCAGCGCGGGGCGGCCGTCGTTAGCCGCGCTTGTTAATGGTCGGCGTGCGCGCGGCAGTGCGTACAGCCAAGTCTGTATGCGTCTTAGGGTAAAAATTCGCACATCGGTGACACAATATCGAGGGCGAACGCAAATCTATAAAACAGGACCGTGTTTAAGATATTTATTTATACAGATAACTTAAAGTAGGCAGAGACTTCACCTTTCCACTTGCTACGATGCCTGCTTAAGTACTTCTTTCGCTTCATTCACATTCATAAGTCTCTTCATGCAAGAGTGTCTATTTCTGGTAATCTAGATCTTTTGCCAGGACGTCCCCGATTGGATCGAGATACCTTCATCTAGGCTTTCCCAAAACAAACGCCCCATTTTTTTGAAAACTAAGAAAAATCCTGAAGTCTGCAGAATAACAGATTTGGGCGAACATTCGGCGATGGTATAACTAAATTATGTGACGCCAGAACAGAATCAGGACGATATGATTGCTCGCCTACAATAAATTAGTTTCCCTTACAAGAAACGTAGCATTGGTAAATAAACTGATTGTGTTATTAATTGCAGAATTTATTAGGTTTTAAATAAAACTTGGCTGTCGTTTTTAATTGCTACCGGAGCGAGTGGCCGCTGAAAGTGAGTTATGGCGGAGTAACTCGGCGGGTGTATTTGTTGGCTATTTGTTGATTTATCGTCGATTTCTCGTGAACAATGGGACGTAAATCATCTAGGCTTCGGAAGGTCGACTTTTAGAATATTTCTTCATTTGTTACTATAATTACTTAAGCTTTAGTATCCTAAATTATTATTTACTGGAGCTTGTTAAGACAATATAAAGTGTTTTTTTTTCTTTTATTTAAATATATAATGGGCGTTAAAGGTACGTACAATACGTGAATTAAATGTTAAAAGCATTATCTACCAGTCAATCTGGAGGAAATAGTAAACAGATAAATAATCAGGTTCTTACATTATTAGTTTTTACCGCAGCATCGCCCGCGATCTTAGCGTCACCTACAAAAGAATACAGGTTTTTCGCAAATCACACGAGAACGAAAATTTTTGCCGGGATGAAAGGTACTGTCCTTTTTAGACGCCAGCGCTTGGCGTAAAGGGGGGAGGAGGGGAGGGTAAGAGCTAATAATTAGTCAAATATCCTCATAAAATTCTGCCCCACTTACAATAACTCATTAAAATTAATTAAGTTTAATTAAGATTCGGCTCCTGACGCGCAGCTGTCGCCTTGCTTAATATTAATCACTGCTATTTATTGCTTAAAAGGTATAAAGCTATACATTAATCTTTAGAAATCTCTATTGTTTAGTGGTTATCATGCGAGGGTGTCTATAAGTGGCGGCGGGTTCGATCCCCGATGAATAATTACATACATGTCATCGCGTCCTTATCCCTTACGGGGAAGACATACAGTCTTTTGAAAATGTCATGGCCACGTTCAAACTAACGCCTAATGATGGAATTGAGATTGAAATAATGACAGGTTGCTTGCCCGTTGCCTATAAAATACTAAATCCAAGTTTATTTTCTTTCACTTGATTAACTTTTACAATTAGTAGTTGGCACACACTTTTTTCATTTAGATGAATGTGCTCCTAATCCCTTAGTCGCCTTTTAGTTTGATATTATTAGATTTTTTTTCTTTCCGTCCTTTCTATTTTTGGTTCATAATTCTAATTTATTTGATAAACCTAACCTAAGATTGGCTGGAAGAGATTGCTTAGCGATAAGTCCGCCTTAGCTCAACATTTTCATAATGTCTGTTTCTACTACTTATGTAATTTTTTATGGGCAATAAAGATATAATTTGTATTGTAGTAGTCCGGGCGATCCATTTCTGACGTTCCTCATTACCCTAATTTTGTATGTTTGTTCTCCAACAAAAACAAAAAACAACAAACTCTCACAGAAATTAATTATAGTCCACTCATCCCTATCATTCGCAGTTTCATTATTTGGCAGATTTTTTTTTGAAGCGTGAAAAATTACACGGCGCCGGAAATTTGAAATGGGTTGAGATGCTCTCCAGATAATAAATTACAGGTTCATTTGAAAATGGCTGCCGACCGCGCCTTTAACGCCAGTGCAAATCTTTTTTTTTATTGATTTACTAGAGAACGCCTGCGACTTCGCCTACGTACAGACATACATCACGACTTTATCCCTTACGGGGTAGACAGAGCCAATAGTCTCGAAAAGACTGAAAGGCCGCATTCAGTTATTTGGCTTAATGATATAATTGAGATTAAAATAGTGACAGGTTGCTAGCCCATCGCCAAAAAAAGAACCCCAAGATTGTAAGCCTATCCCTTAGTCGCTTTTTACGACATTCATGGGAAAGACATGGGGTGGTCCTATTCTTTTTTGTAGTGATGCCGAGAACCACACGGCACATTTTCTTTACCATGAGTGAAGATAATTCGTGCAAAAATGTGTGGACGAGAATGCCTCGCGCGAACCGCGTAATGTGCTAAGTTCGTGAAATAATGTCGTTTCATGAATGTCTCGCTCAACCTGCTCGTGTTATTACGATACCTTGTTAAGAGGTGGTCGCGATAGGGCGTTTTTACACTGAGCGGTCAATTGTAACTTTATGTTTTGAACTAATATAATCATTCAAAATAATTTTGGATTTAAATGTGTATTTATGTGAAATTATTAAAATTTAAATGTGTTATGTTATCTATTAAAAGAGCAAGTCTGTCTGGCACAAGCATTAGTTTCTTAATAGGCAGTCCTCACACCAAAATTGTGAACAAAGTTTTTGTTAGATATATATTTAGATTTATATTTCCGAGTTCTAAACATTGACGTGATTCGTTCAACCAATCAACGTAAGCGTCGCCCTTGTCGGATGATTTAACGGCAAGACACAGAGTAAATTTATCAATTTACTAAAATACATACGTTACATACATACATTTCAAATACCGTTTGTTATATTTCGAAAGTTGATCAACTACCTAGAAAATTGATCAATTAACGATTCTTGCTATTTTCCGGTGACATATACATATTATTGGTATATGTACGAAAGCGCCTTGTGGTTCTCGGCACCAATACAAAAAAGAATGGGACCACTCCATCTCTTTCCCATGGATGTCGTAAAAGGCGACTAATGGATAGGCTTATAAACTTGGGATTCTTCTTTTAGGCGACAGGCTAGCAACCTGTCACTATTTGAATCTCAATTCTATCTTAAAGCCAAATAGCTGAACGTGGCCTATCAGTCTTTACAAGACTGTTGGCTCTGTCTACCCTGCAAGGGATATAGAAGTGATTATATGTATGTATGTACACGAAAGCGCCCGCGACTCCATCTGTATTTTTGTTGAAAAACATCATTTTTATATCGTATGTACAGACATAGGTCGGCTACAGTATTGTTGCGTTTCGCCCGCTCCGTGTGCGTTCCCCGTGTTGGAATAAAGTCGTTGACGAGGCGATTACGGCGACGTCGCGTAATTGTTTCGCATAAGCTGGAACAATTTGATTCACAAACGAGAAGGGTAACAAGAATTTAATGAATAAACACATACGTATAATTACGTCTTTATTCTTTACGGGTTGGGGTAGACTGAGAGAGACCTAAGTGGTAGACAAAGCCAAAAAGACTAAAATGCCTCGCTCAGCTGTATGGCTTAATGATGGAACTGAGGTTTCAATAATGACAGGTTGCTAGCCTATCGCTTTAAATAAGTACCTTAAGTTTATAAGCCTTTTAACTTTCACAATCTGAATGGGAAGAGAAGTAAAGGCGTATATAGAATATGACAAATCAAAGCGAAATAAACACGGTAAATATGTTACCGCTCGAGTCGAGGGAGCGCCTTTGATTCGCGGCTCACAGCGGCAATATTACCGTAACGAGGTCCGTGTTTGACTCGTCGACAGACTTCGCAAGGAATAGGGGTGGGACATGTTCGATGAATCGAATTATATCGATACAGATTTAAGTTGGGTCGCGTGGTTCTTGGCACTTTAGAAGTAAGAATGAGAGTGAGCCGTTGCGTTGCTCGTAGTCTGCGGTGAGTCGAGACAGTAGAGAGCGAAGTCGACTTGTTGGCGCCGGTAGATATCGTGCAGAGCTGTCACGCTGGAGAGAAGAGCGGCCGTCGAAGAGATCCAGGCGTGGGCTGCGGTAGATGCGTCGGTCGCTGAAGTCGATGAGAGTGAGTGCGGGTGGAGACAGGACCAGGAAGCGAAGAGTGTTGCTGATGATTGAAGTTGATAATGATGTCTCCAACATTATCATCCAATCACGTCGGGGTCACCAATGTAGCGGGAGCGATAGTTCGGGCTCGACCGCCACAAAGGAACTGATAGACTGCATTTACATATTTCACGTCTTTAATTATTTACGGTAAAGACAGAACCACGTTGGCCACGTAGCCTTGTTATGGAAAGCCTTGTTATGGAATTTTCAGAGCCGCACTAGGTTGATTTCATCGTGCATCTATCGTTATCGATGTAAATTTTCGTATAATGAAGTATTCCTCGTCCCTACCAGGTCAAGTGTGTAGCGCATTGAAATTTTTTAAACGTCGCGTTTTAATTTGAAAGTTGGCAGAACTGAAGCGACCTCGGCTGGCAACACTCATTAAATGTTTACGTACCAACTGTTTTGAAAAGACTATTGAATGTTTTTTTTTTAAAGTCTACCTTAATAACATTATATAAAAAATAATATGTAAGAACATGGGCCGAAATTGAGCTAGCCTTAAAGTTAATTTAAGTTATTAAGAGGTATAATTTTGTGTACCTATGTAAGAATAATACATATAAAAAAATGATACCTCTTTCGTGGAGGGGTGGGCAAAGACTTCATCTTCATCTAAACTTAAAACTGACAAAGCACGAAGAGAGTTATGAAATACTAACTCAATTAATTTACTATACACTGAAACCAGAAATTTAAGTTAACTAAATTACTACTGTGCGTAAAATAATCCTTATAAGTATAAAACATTCGTTTTAAAGATTCACCGCATAAGATCTTGCTTTATAAACGGCCACGATAAAGTCCGAAAGTCAGCGTTAATCTAGTACAAGCCGGTTGTAACCGCCGAGAACCGGTAAAAACCGGTTCGATCCGGATTAATGGCGAATCTCCGGCTTCACTGCGGTTGGCAGAAGTTTTGCCACTCGTATATTGTTTTTATTGCAATTGTTTCAGAAACTTGAAGCGTCATGAAATGAAGTCGTTATAAGGCGGACTTAAAAACAATGAATTTCGTTATACAAGTGAAATAAACACTTTGAAATAAATGTACTTATACTTTTGTAATAAAAATATATTTGTTTTATATAACAATAACATCGAAGTAGATTTAAGTCATTTTGTGGCAGACAATTGAAATATATATATATATACATATTATAAAAAAAAAACATTATTTTTTTTTGAACACAGTTACACTGTTGTGTTCCAAAAACCCCGCGGAGTATTGAACAACATACATAATCATTACGTACGCAAATTTCTGAAAAGACTAAATGGCCGCGTTATGGCTAAGCGATGGCATGGAGATTTAAATAATGACAGATTGCTCGACATTGTTCAAAATGTTGTCAAGCTTAGTAAATAAAAAAACAATTTCCCGTGTCAATCATTCCCTCGGATTAAGTACACGACGGATTACAATGTCACACTGAATATGAATAATTATTAATGTTGGTGGTAGAAAAGTGTCTGATTTGAAAAGCGTGATGCGCAAAATGCCATCGGTTCATATCCTACTACGGCCATGTACCAATAATTGTTTGAGTTATGTACATTAGTTACATCGTCAACTAATGCTTTATCAACGAGGGAAAATATCGTGAAGAAACCTGAACGTTAAGGCAACTAGATGTGTAGACATGAAAGTCTATTGTAAAGGTTGCGGAGGTCAAATGCTTCGTGTTAAAATCTGACTTCGTGGCAAGTGATGTAGTCTCCACTTATACCATTGGGATTGAGAAGTGATTACTGCGTATATATTGTTTAGGTTATTAAAGCGTAACAAACAAACTCACTTTCGACTTTATTAAATTAGTAAGAAAAGTAAGTATGTAAGTCTGCGTTAAAAATAACATTTTAAGGTTCTTTAAAACTTATTCAATTATGAAAATCAATTATTTTCACTCTTAAATGCAGGTCGATTACCACATTCAAGTTTTCAACTCCAATATTAGCTAGAAAGAGAGTCCAGTGTTCGAAAGAGACGGCATTATCAATTAGTAACTTTGTTCATGTAACAAACACTGATATTCTTTACAAGAGCAGACGAAATTAGACAATACTCGTATAAAATATTGGGGGAATAAAAAAAATAATAAATGGCAAAAGGCATTAATTGGTCAAGAGTAGCCGTACAGTAAAAAAGTGTACAGTAATTTGAAAGTGGTACTGCTGGCCACTAAGAAAAAAAAGAACAAAAATAGAATATTGCACAAAATATTTAAAAAAGGAGAAGAGCGTATGTAACAATGTTAAAATGTATATAATTTAGTTGACTTTTTATAATGTCATGGATGTTAATACCTACTGTATAAACCAAATATATAAAAAAAGTTGTGAGTGAGTTATTTTAGAAAGTGCAGTTTTAATTTCTTTTAAAACAAGTTCCGACAAAGTTCATCAAATAGTTCTGTATTAAACAAAAAGACTTATGAATGCGGATGAAGCGAAAAAAGCATGCAGGTTCGTGGCAAGTGGAATGATGCGGTCTCCGGGAAAGAGGCGTGATTTATGTCTTGTAAGTAGAACGTATTTTTTGGAGAACTTACAAAAAGCTAACGATCGTTTAAATTGCCATTATAAATACCTACCTAGTTTTCTTAACAGGAATAGAAGACAAGGAATAAAAAAAGAGTATTATTAAAAAAAATATAAACCAATGTTAAAAAAATTATGCAAAGTTTGACGCTATGAATTTTTGAAGAATTTTGCATATAGACAATTGTCTGCTCTACCAGTATAACTCAAAGTAAAGTTGAGTGCATGAATTAAATAACTTTTTAAATTAGCCCGCCGCCGGCTGAATAAAGCAGTTTTTATCTGTTTACATTAAATTGTTTGCAAGTGTAATCTCCGGAGATGCTTTCCCAGTTATGGAATGTGCTGCTTTTATTTTTATTGTAAACTTATTGCCCGCGACTGCGTTTGTGGTAAATCTATGGGATTCACAGGAATATATGGGAGTGAAAGTTGGGTGTGTAGAGAAGATAAAACGCTGACCTTCTGTATGTACCTCCTGAGAGTAAGGAAGAACCATTTGTATAGTTTTTCAGTTGCACCAAGTCAAACACCATGTGACTGGACTATACAGACTAGGACTATATTCAGGAGGAACATACATGCATATAATCACGTCTATATCCCTTGCGGGGTAGACAGAGCCTACAGTAAAGACTGATAGGCCACGTTCGGCTTTAAGATAGGATTGAGATTCAAATAGTGACAGATTGCTAACCCATCGCCCAAAAGAAGAATCCCAAGTTTATAAGCCTACCCCTTAGTCGCCTTTTACGACATACATGGGAGAGAGATGGAGTGGTCCTATTCTTCTTTTGGTGCCGCGAACCACACGGCACGAGGAGAAATAAAATCTTCAGGAGGAACGAGAAATAAAATCTTACAAGAATTACGCACAACGATTGTGGCGAAATAGTCCAATAAAATCTATAGCGATTGCCGCTCGAGCAGCGAAATAAAAATGAAAATTAAAGGCGATAAGAAAGGGAAAAAATACAATATCAAATAAAAAATATCGTAAAATTGCGCACGTTTACGAGAACAGCGGTCGTAAATATATATTTAGACACATTGTTACGGCAATTTATAACAAGACCACTCCATCTCTCTCCCGTGGATATCGTAAAAGGTGACTAAGGGTATATACATTAAATCTTGTCCCTTACGGGGTATACAGAACCCACAATCTTGAAAAGACTGTAAGGCCACGTTCAACTATTTGGCTTTATGCATGAATTGAGATTCAATTAGTGCATACAAACATACATACATATAATCACGTCTTCATCCCTTGCGGGGTAGATAGAGCCAACAGTCATCAAAAGACTGATTGATAGGCCACCTTCAGCTATTTGGCTTTAAGATAGAATTGAGATTCAAATAGTGCCAGGTTGCTAGCCCATCGCCTAAGAGAAGAATCCCAAGTTTATAAGCCCATCCCTTAGTTGCCTTTTACGACATCCATGGGAAAGAGTTGGAGTGGTCCTATTCTTTTTTGTATTGGTGCCGGGAACCACACGGCAATTAATTAGTGACAGGTTGTTATCCCATCGTCTAAAAGAGGAATCCCAAATTTATTAGTCTTTCCATGATTTACATTCCTTTTTTTCCAATGCAACGAGATCAGCGTGTAAGCATGGAGGTATTATAGAATTAAATTTGACTGGGTTCAACTCAACAGCCCGCATACCATTCACTTCATGAAGGCGATGCCGCGTTGATCGGATATCAATGACACAGATGCATAACTAACAGATATGATTACGAGTTCAAAATAATATAATACATACATACATTAAATCACGCCTCTTTCCCGGAGGGGTAGGCAGAGACTACCTCTTTCCATAATATAATCGTTAATGTCATTTGATTTAGTTAAAAAGTAAAGTGAGTCTGGCGGTGTATCGAAGCTTGTTGGCACCATCACTAATATATGGCAGTTAAAGTTACATTTCACTACCCAAAGGTTGGCTGGAAGAGATTGCTTAGCGATAAGTCCGCCTTTGCCCAACATGTTCATAATGTATGTTTCTACTACGTATGTATTTTTTATGGGCAATAAAGATAATTTGTATTGTATTGTATTGTAAAGCAAGTTGCGTAGGGTAGATAAGTGAAATTTAGCGCCACGTACAAAAGATATTGCAGATTTTTCTCAAATTCCACGGGATCTATATCGGTTCCTTCTTCTCCAGACTCTTAATTATTTGCACGTGATATTTCAAGAAGATTAATTAAGAAAATATACCGTGAAGAAGTAGCAAACAAATAAACTTACTTTCGCATTTATAACATTAGTTAATTCATTCTTAGTATAATGTCAAATTAAAACTGAAAATAAAGAAATATGACATACATACTATTCTATATCTATTGCTGGGTAGACAGAGCCCACAGAGAAAATAAAGATATATGAATTAACAAAAATTTATAAATTATTCTATCACTGTATAGTATCAACCTGCGGGATGTCCAGAAGGCTGGCAGCATGACCATTATTGAATGCCATTTCTAATTGTCTGAGCCGGAAAATTTTCAGCCCTTCGGGTCACGGTTGTTGTAGTACCTTCACTGGATCTTTGTTCACGGGATTATTAGCTATTCCCTTGGTCGCCTTTTACGACATCCATGGGAAAGATATGGTGTGGTCCTGGTATTCTAAAGTGCCGGAAATTAAAGTTATTAATTATTTAGGGTTTTTGAAATTATTAATAAGTAATATACTAGTAAATATATATTTATTAATAATATTATACGTATATGTAATAAATATATTATAGAAGTGTACTTATAATGTAGTTTCTTCCAGTAGCTTCACTTGATCCTTGGTCCCGGGCCTCGCATCCCGCAATAAAATCCATTAACCGCTCCCGGAGGACTTCGGAGCTCGGGGTAACGTGGGACTTGCCTATCTATTAATATGTGATGACGTGTAAAAATATATATTTATTGCTAGGGTTTATTCTTAGATGTGAAAGGGTTTTGATTTCTTATATTTAAAAATGAGTTTTGATTTTTTTTTGAGTTTTAAAGCTTTAATTGTTGTCTTGTTCATGGCGTTGGTCTCGGTTACCCCCTCGGAGCCTGGGGTGCGCCTGTGACTTTGTTTGAATGCGCTAATCGCAGGAACTATTGGTTCGAATTAAAAAAATATTTTTGCGTTGAATAGACCATTTATCGAGGAAGTCTTTAGGCTTATAACATCACGCTGCAACTATAAGGATAATGGAATATGTGAAAAATAACGGGGAAAATTATTCATCCTAGAGGGCTTCAATGATGCCCAAAATAACTAATCCACGCGGACGAAGTCGCGGGCACAGCTTGTTGTTAATATATCTCTTGAACAATTGTTTGTTGTCGTGAATAAAATAAAACAAAAATAAAATAAACAACACAAAAAGATTTCAAGAGGCAACCGTTAATATAAATCTCTTAGACAACAGTCACAGATATTTCGTTTCGCCCTGGTATAACTAAAATGCCGTTATCTGCCAAATGCTTGTTTTAAGTAAAACGTCAAAAATGCGGTAAAAATTTAAACTGATGCCATTCATCAATGAGAACGCCTATTTATGACGTAAAGGTACCAAAAAGTCGTATATACAGATCGAAAGAGATTTTTTTTTATTATACTGGTAAAAAATGTGAAAATCCTGATGTCAGATAACGGCATTTTAGTTATACCACGGCAGCGTTTCGCTCTGTCAACCATGAAAAAATGTATTAGTCGTAGTTTTTCGGCTGCCACAGTAAATATATCCGCGACGAGCCGCGAGAGCCGGCCGACGTTGTTTATGCCCGCGTTCTCCGTTTGAGTCTGACCACCGGCGTATGGCAGTGGTGTATTGTAACATTCCATCCATGGGAATGCTAATACATACATATGGTCACGTCTATATCCATTGCGGGGTAGACAGAGCCAACAGTCTTGAAAAGACTGAATGGCCACGTTCAGCTATTTGGCTTAATGATAGAATTGAGATTCAAATAGTGACAGGTTGCTAGCCCATCGCCTAAAAAAAATCCCAAGTTTGTAAGCCTATCCCTTAGTCGCCTTTTACGACATACATAGGAGAGAAATGAAGTGGTCCTATTCTTTTTTGTATTGGTGCCGGGAACCACACGGCAAAACGGAATGCCAATAAACTTGGTATTCTTCTTTTAGGTGATAAGTTAGCTACCTGTCACTATTTGAATCATACAGCTTAATGTAGTAATAGCCTTTTGCACTGATAAGACTGTTAGCACTGTCTACCCCGTAAGGGATCAAGACGTAATTATATGTATGTTTGTTAAATGATTGGAATAGGACCGACCGAGCGAAGCGAATGAGGTTTATCAATCATCTTAGAGCAAAAACACATTTTTTATATGTGTACAATCCAATACTTAGCTTTGAGACGCTAGTCCCTCTGGTGTCGAAATAAAACAACCAGTGATATTGGATCGAAAGAATATATTGCATGAAAAATCACTTGAGTATAGTAAATAATTAAAGAGAAACCATAGCGCAATCTAAATAAAAATAATAACGAACAACGCCATCTAATGACAGGTTGATGAGCTAAACTTCTAAGGAACAATTTTTAAAACTTATACATTCCGCCCACCAAGGACAATATTTGTCCTTTTTACTCAACGCCGCCCACCATGACATAACATTTCAATTGTATGGTGAATGATTTGATTAATTTATAAACTATACGAATAATCTATTTAAAACATTAAACAAGTTTGTTCAATTAGTTAGCCACACTTTTCACCAATAGGTAGTATGCACAATTTGGAAGTTGGTCGTTTAATTTGCGAATATTGCGTTTTAACTGTTACGACTCGAGTAATTCTATCGTCGCCTGGATGTTTAGCAACCACACTTGTTAACAGCCATCGATATGGAGGTAAGTCATCTTCTTTCCACGATTCGTTCCACGCTCTTATTTTAGTTTTGGAAATACCTAACATCTCTGCCACTTCTACTAAAAGCCGAGTAACAAGTACAGCACCACACAGCTCTAGCCTTGGTATGGAGACTTGTTTAATTGGTGCCACTTTAGTTTTGGCAGTGACGAGTGTGACGCATATATGGTCATTACTATCGATCAAACGAATATAAACTGCTGCTGCTACAGTGTAACGGAAGACATCCATAGAACGAATCCAAGTAAGTCCTAACAATTTTACTACTTCATCTAATCTTAAGTATAATTCTTCTTTAACTTCTTCCTTGATTCTGCTTAATAACTCTTTGCTATTACTCATCCATTTCTGCAACTGAAAACCTCCACGTTTTAACAGTTCATTCATTGCCTTGTATATAATAATTCCTTCTTCTACAGAGTCACAAGACGTCAACAAATCATCCATGTAGAAGTATTTTTTACAATTTCAGCTACTATAGGAAAATTCTTCCCTTCATCAATTGAAACCAGTTGCAATGTCTTCACCGCTAGATATGGGGCAGCGGCAGTTCCAAAGGTAAGTCTCTTTAATCTATAATCTTGTATCTCATTACTTGAACTGTCTAACCAAACCAGACGTTGGGAATCAGCATCTTGTTCCGTTACCTTAACCTGGCGATACATTTTTACGATATCCGCAGCTAAACATATTTTAGATACTCTCCATCGCATGTCGTATAATAAAAGTCGTAAATCTGATTGAATTGTTGGACCAATCATTAAAGAATCGTTCAAAGACACTCCATTTTGATTTTTTGCAGAAGCATCAAATACAACACGAACTTGCGTTGTCTTTCTATCATTTTTTACAACTGCGTGATGAGGTAAGTAACAATTTGTTTTATTATCTATTTCCTCCTTAGGTACTATTTCCATGTGATCTAATTGTGAATATTCTTGAATAAC
Organism: Amyelois transitella; assembly: GCF_032362555.1. Classification (NCBI taxonomy): domain Eukaryota; kingdom Metazoa; phylum Arthropoda; class Insecta; order Lepidoptera; family Pyralidae; genus Amyelois; species Amyelois transitella. The sequence goes on from NC_083531.1 coordinate 374,320, forward strand.
TTCTGTATATTTTTGTTTCATACTTTCATCTCTTTTTAATTTTATTAGTAATCTTCTTAAAGCTATATCCCTTGAGTTTCCTTCGGCACATTTAGGTTGTTCGTCTTCAAAAGGAAGTTTGACTACATATCTTCCCGTATCATCGCGGTAAGTAGTTTCCTTATAAAAATTTTCACATAACAATTCTTCTGTTGATAATATTTTTTTTGTGGGTTTAGGATCAGTTCCTATTTCCCAAAACTTTTTGAGAAGATCATTATCATTAGCACACACATGCATTGTCACCACATTTCTGCTTTTCAATGGTAAGTTATTAACTGTACCTGAAAGAATCCATCCTAAAGATGTAGCTTGAGCTACTAGAGTCCCAGATGGTCCCCTTTTTACTCCGGTCTCAATAATTTGCCCATAAACGTCTGCTCCTAATAATACATCTATTTTATTCGGTATGTTATAATGAGGATCTGCTAACTGTATTTGGTTTGAGCCTACCCAATCCACCGGAAGAATTCTTTTGCTTGGAAGAAATGTGGTAATATTCTTCAGTACATAAGCTTGCACTTTAATAATAACATTTGGCTTAATCCTTGAATGAATTTTAAATTCGACCATGTACTTTGCAGTCACGTTTTTGTTACCTTCTAGACCTGAAATTATACCCTTCACAGCAATCTTTTTAACTCCTAGATTCTGTGCTGTTGCTTCGGTGACAAATGATGCCTGAGATCCTTGATCTAAAAGTGCTCTGATTGTAAACCGACTATTACTAGTTGTTTCTGCATCCACGAGCGCTGTCGCAAGTAAAATATGGTTATGGACTGAGACATGATCAGATGAATGACATGAAATAATTGGATCGTTTTCTGTAGCATTATTTGATTCATCTACCTCCTGTGTCTCAACATCTTCACAATTTACAAATGTTGCTGCGTTTTCCGTTTCAGACCCACCAGAACCTGGACCCTCTGAGCTACCAGATGGATGTAATAAAGAATGATGTTTTCTTTTACATATTCTACAAGTGACAGGACTCCGGCATGCCTTGACAGTGTGATTGCTACCCAAACAATTATAGCACAGACGATTATTGGCAACGAAATTATGGCGACTATTATAATTCATCTGTGCAAATTTCTTGCTAAAACATATTTTGTGATTCTCAGAACACAACTCACAAATCACATTCACAACATGCATTGTTTTCATTTTATTTGCTTCATTGGGATTTGAGTGTCTCTGCTTTGGTTCAATACATTCAAGAGCTAGAAATCTACTTTGCAAAAACCTTGTAAATTGCTTATAAGTAGGAAGTTCATTAGACTCATCAGCAGATACACTTAACTCCCACTGCTTACGGGTTTCAACATCAAGTTTATAATTAACAATATGTATTATTATGATATCCCATGAACTCACATCTATGTCAAGATTTTTTAAACCATTAATACAATCAGTAGTTGTGCTCAACAAATCCTTTAAAGCTGATGCAGATTCAACATTACTACCTTTCTGACTAAATAACCTTTTTAGTATACAATTAGCAATATACTTTTTGTTGTTAAATCTATTTTCTAATTGCTGCCAACATTGCATATAGTTAGCCGCCGTAACCGGTATTTGCCTTATAAGAAGCTCCGCTTCACCAGTCAAGTGTCCCTTCAAGTAATGCATCTTTTGGACGTCATCAAGATTGTTATTGGAATGAATTAAAGACACGTATAAATCACGAAAAGACATCCAGTCATTATAATTACCCGAAAACGTGGGGATGGTAATTTTTGGCAACTTGACTGAAGAAGAAGAAGCATGACCTGAAGAACATGAGGAGGTTGAACCTTTTTCATTTTTAGAGGCCTTAATTTCATTAAGTGAATTTAAATACCGTTTAAGTAAACATTTGTACTCAATATATATTTCTTCCGTACTATCATAAATATTTTCTTGACCGTAAACACTGTTCTGAATATCTTCCCACTTAAAACCCTTAATCAATTGTTGATGGGTGTTCATAAATTCAACCCATAGTTGTTCAATGTTATCAAGTCTAGTTTCTAAATATGGTTCAATTATTCGTTCTTTTGGCGATTTCTTAAAGTTAATATAAGCTTTGTTAATTCTAGTAAATATATCTCTTTGATAGTTAATTAAACCATCCATCTTTCTGATCTATAGGTACAAATTTAACTCATTAAAAATATTTAAAATTTTTACAAGTGTTTGAGTTCTAACGAACTTTTTAAAATTTGGGCATAGGTTCCTCGTCTCAACCTTTTTCAACAAATTATTCTAAGTGTAAGATATGCTAAATTATTCTAAGTTAATATTATTAAGGAAAATTACAAGTTAATAGAGTCCATATAATAAAGTTCAAATTAGCTTGAATATCAAGCAATTTTCCAAGTTTCTTTTTCCTTAAACATAAGATTTAAATTTGCTTGAATAATAGTATGAATAAATGTACTCACAGTAAACCGCGGATTCACTCACACCGCTTTACACAACACTTGAAGACACATATGACAGGTATTCCACCTGCACACTCCTTGCCTGCACTCCTGACGTCACTGGATTCTCGTTTCAGTTCCGTCTTCAGGTCTGCTATCTCACTCACTCCTTGAGGATCAGCAGCACCCTGATGAATACCCGAGCAGCGATCCACTGCCCCTACTGGGCTTTTTCTTCACCGGCTTGGTATCCACTGAAGATCACTTCATCCGGCTCGAAGGACCAAATGTACAATCCAATACTTAGCTTTGAGACGCTAGTCCCTCTGGTGTCGAAATAAAACAACCAGTGATATTGGATCGAGAGAATATATTGCATGAAAAATCACTTGAGTATAGTAAATAATTAAAGAGAAACCATAGCGCAATCTAAATAAAAATAATAACGAACAACGCCATCTAATGACAGGTTGATGAGCTAAACTTCTAAGGAACAATTTTTAAAACTTATACAATATGTATGTTTGTATCGCGATAACTTTTGAAACGTCTGATTTTGATGAAATTCAAATCATCAATAGAACTTTTTGATTCGTTAGTCATGAAAAAAATTCGTTAAAAATTGTAAGTGTTCAAACACCTAGTTAGGATAGTGTTTGAGATTCAGAGGGGAGCGTCATCGCTATGATAGCGCGCCTCTTGCGTTTATATTGCGTATTCCACTCTGACGCGCCGCCGTCAGGCCGCACTAGGGTTATTTACGATTACATATGAAACAAAATCTTCACGATTCTTTGAAGGACTTTTATTTATTACGGTTGAGAATGTGAGTTTGATAGTAAGGAATGATTTTTATTATGAAGTAACTGTTGCCTGCGAGTCCGTCCGCCGTAACAACACAACAGCCGGCCCACTTGTATTGCCCTTTTATATATCTTTTGTATCATTTTTAAGCATTTTGCTACACTTATGTGAAAACATGTAAATGGTCTAAAGTAACTAAATGAGATTTTGTACAAGATATATGACTGTATGTTTTCCAAAAAAAAATATTAAATATAAAATTAGAAGGATATTTTTTTGTACTACAATTTTTAAATTAAGACCAAGTTTAAAACGTATCTGAGAAAAATGCATTCAAATCGGAGCTGTAGTTTTAGCGCGATGCGAGCATAAACATAAAGACAGACAGTAGTGCTAAAATCAAATTTTTGTATTATACAGGACCCCCACCTTGTTTTATATATGTATGGGTGTGCATTTGTGAGGAGTTTAAGCGCGTGTGAACTCAATATGCCTGATGGTAAGCAAGACGCGGTCTAAGGTGTTCTTTTTGCATTTTCACGGGAACAAAGTCGCGAGTAAAACATAATTTCGCTATCTTTTCTCAGAAACAAAGAGGACCATATTGGTACACCGTCGAGTGAGACATGAAAAACCTTTTAGACAAAGACTCGCGAATTATGAGGGGCCGCGGCGGTCACCGGCACTAATGTATAGGATTTGCTTTCATTCTTTCCCATTTATTATATTTTTGGGGCTCAAACCGCATCGTTTTGTTCTTCGCTGACTTAACATACATACATATATACAGCCACGTCTATATCCCTTACGGGGTAGACAGAGACAAAAATCATGAAAATACTGAAATCAGTTCAATTGTATGGCTTTATGATGGAATTGAGATTTAATCAGACAAATGGATATAATTTTAAAAAAGTCAACTTTAGATTTGAATTTAGATTTTTAGACCAATGCTATAAACATACATACATACATAAAATCGCGCCTTTTTTCCGGAAGGATAGGTAGAGTTTACATCTTTCCACTTCCCACGATCTCTGCATACTTCCTTCGCTTCATCCACATTCATCTCTTCATGCAAGATCGGCGGTTTCGGGTACTCTTGACCTGACCCTTTGCCTGGACGTCCTTAATTTGATCAAGATACGTTCGTCTAGGTCTTCCCGCTCCGACCTTTCCCTCCACACTCTCCTTGTATATCTGCTTAGTCAACCTGCTTTCATTCATCCTCTCCACATGACCGAACCATCTTAACATACCCTTTTCTATTCCTGTAACTACATCAAAAATCAAAAAACTACGATATGATTTTAGTGCAGTGTGGTTCTCGGCACCAATACAAAAAAGAACCACTCCATCTATTTCCCATGGATGTCGTAAAAGGCGACTAAGGGATAGGCTTACAAACTTGGGATTCTTTTTTAGGCGATGGGCTAGCAACCTGTCACTATTTGAATCTCAATTCTATCATTAAGCCAAATAGCTGAACGTGGCCATTCAGTCTTTTCAAGGCTGTTGGCTCTGTCTAACCCGTAAGGGATATAGATGTGACAATATGTATGTATAAATATAAATATATACGGGACAAATTACACGGATTGAGTTAGCCTCGAAGTAAGTTCGAGACTTGTGTTACGAGATACTAACTCAACGATACTATATTTTATAATAAATACTTATATAGATAAACATCCAAGACCCAGGACAATCAGAAAAAGTTATTTTCTAATCCTGCCCTGGCCCGGTTTCGAACTCGGGACCTCCGGTGTCACAGACAGCGTACTACCGCTGCGCCACAGAGGCTGTTATGTATGTATGATTTTAGTAAAATTATCTTTTAGTTTCGCCATAGTTGCGATGCGCTGATGGCGTCAAGGCCGGCGCGCGTCATCAATCTTGTGAGGCTTCATATTGCGACGCGCGCCGCGCTGTATGGCTCACTCGGCTTTGATACTGACATGCAAAAAGGAATTTCGTGATTTACTGTTTCGCTTGACTGATGGAGATATGCATATAAGGAATAATATTTTATTTCTAAAATAGGAAAGGGATTGACTGATATATTAAAGCACAAACCTGAGAAAAATGTACATCAAATATTATATCATACATACATACATACATACATATCATCACGTCTATATCCCTTGCGGGGTAGACAGAGCCAACAGTCTTGAAAAGACTGAATGGCCACGTTCAGCTATTTGGCTTAACGATAGAATTGAGATTCAACCAGTGACAGGTTGCTAGCCCATCGCCTCATAAAGATTTTCATTACCTTTTTTTTAAAATCAATATTGTATTAGACTTTTGTCTTCCATCTCATGTTATGTTTTATTCAAAAGTGCCGTAAACCAGACGGCGTCATATCTTTACATACATGTCGTACAAGGTGAGCAAGGAAAATAATAATAAACTTGGGATTCTTCTTCTAGACGATTGTCTAGCAACCTGACACTAGTTGAATCTCAATTCCATCATCAACCTATACAGCTGAACGTGGCCTTTCAGTCTTTTCAAGACTGTTGACTCTGTATAACTCGTAAGGAATAAAGACGTGATTACACGTGTGTATGTAATAAAATTCATCTGGTCATCAGTATTAGAACTTGGAACCTCGGGACCCTGCGGTGACTGGCACATTCGTACATTCCCTCTGAATGTGTTTACATTAGCGTCCTGACAATAGCCCGATACAACCTTCACTACAATGGCGATCAATCATAATATACTACTAGCATTTACACGCAGCTTCGCTCGCGAGAATTTAGCGCCACCTCTACGCACGAATTTAGAAAAAACAAATACAAACACTACAAATGAATACAGGTTTTTCGCAAATCTTAACTATATTCATATGAAATTCCGTCAATATTGATCCAGAGGAGTCAACTTTTTATCTTTTACGGGGTAGAGAGAGAAAATAACGGGACTCCTTAAAAAAAGACTAAAGGATCAGATACTTTAGTTATTCGTAGCGCACGGCGTAGTACTCGTAGATACTCTACAATATTTCGTAGCGCACGGCGTAGCGCTCGTAGATAGTCTACAATATTTCGTAGCGCACGGCGTGGCACTCGTAGATGCTCTACAATATTTCGTAGCGCACGGCGTAGCACTCGTAGATACTCTACAATATTTCGTAGCGCACGGCGTAGCACTCGTAGATACTCTACAATATTTCGTAGCTCACGGCGTAGCACTCGTAGATACTCTACAATATTTCGTAGCGCACGTCGTAGTTCTCGTAGATACTCTACTGATATAATGAAGAAAATAAGAGTATAATATTTTTGTTTCTAATAATTTAATTCTAAAACTACTGGACCGATATTGATTATTGCGACGGAGGCAAACAAAGTCAAATTAGGAGCAGGATAAGCTTAACTTTTTTTTGGAAAATACCAACACGAGCGATGATTGAAACATTAATAATATTTTTTAGTACTTGCTATTAGACATAAGTTTTCCCAAAAGCACAAAATATTTTCACGCCAAAATTAGTAAGTTGAATGTGGAAAATATAGAATGTGTCACCCGATTGCTCCCTACATATAATGATTGCGAGCAAATATGCCTTGACTCAGCCTTTACAAATGGCGCCAAAATGTCTCTGAACAAAAACACAAAACATACAAAATTATAATCCAAAATCGACCTATGTCTTTCAAATAAAGATCAATACACAACGTATTCATCACGTAAAAGTATTCATTATTAAAACGTCTGTTAAAGATCCTTTATATACCAATTAACAATCTATTTTAGTTCTTACGCTTTTGGATTAGGAATTAGAATCCTTTGCGTTCGCAATTACTCTTGACATTTTCTTCGTCATTGTTTTATATCCTTAGATTATACGCAAAAAGTGACTTAAATACTCATAGATAAAATTCAAAATTATATTGGATAAAATTACCTAAAATAATAAACGATATTACGTAATATTCTCAAAAGATATTTTGAGTTTAATACCAGAAGAATAAAGCTTAAAATGAAATGTTTACAAGAGGCATTCAAAAACAATGTAAGAGCCGTAAAAAAATCAATTTTGAACTTAGAACATAAATAATGAAGTGAAAATATTATTTATTTGAAAATGGAACGTAACTACCTACATATTAGAACTTATCAACACTTTGAAAAAAAAATTGGAGCTAAAAAAACAAGTTTTTGCCAGCTACTTATCATACTGTGCAGATTGTAAAACTCAATCAAGGGAACGGCAATTAAAGGATGGGCTAGCAACCTGTCAGTATCATCATAACTTGACTTTATTTTCGAGATTGTTGGCTCTTTATATTTTAAGGAATCTGTGCCGCTAAAATATAATTATAAACTAATACAATAAAGTAAGAAATGTATGCGTCGTGACTTTATATAGGCACCAACTTATTAGCGGACGCGCGCGGCGGGCTCCAGAGATTGCTGTAGGTACGTTAGATACCAACCCACTAGTCGCCTAGGAACGACGTATTGTTAATTAAATATTCAATTATTTCTAGCTTTTTAGTTTTTTTTAGTCGGGTTTAATTTTTTATTAATAATTAAAAATTTATTAATATGGATGAATTGAAAAAAGTATGCAGGGATCGTTGCAAGTGAATAGATGTAGACCCGTCCGGGAAAAAGGCGTGTTTTTTTGTATGCATGTAGGTTTCTTATGTCCAGGCGTGTACTAATAGAGGCTATCTTTAAAATAACGGAACATTTTCATTGCACGCAAAGTCGCGAGAGTTTTCTAGTCAAAAGATAAACAAATGGAACGCATTTAAATTTGAACACGCATGCGTGTGTCCCACGGCGAGGGCTCCCTGTGAGGTAGTAGAGCTGCCGACGCGACGGCCCGCGCCCGCGTCCCGCCGAACACTGCCCACTTGTTCGCAAAACCACCTGTTATAACAGTTTAAAAACAAAGCGTTCGTATTTCGAAATTTGATTTATTTTTCAGCCAGCTGCAATAGAGGTCAGTTAGTTTTGGAACTAATTTGATAAAAATATTTTGCAATCGATATGTACTAATTAAAAATCGATTCGGGCGTTATATTTACGTGTAGATTTTCTTCTAATTTCAATTATATTGTTGTGGCCAGCTGCAATATAGCTCAGTTGTAATAAAGAAATAATAAATTAAAAAATTGCAACCAGCACTATTTAGTGAATTATCGATTCGGGCGTTATTTCTAAGCGTAAAATTGGGCGAACGGCCCTTTTCTAAATTATAAAAATAGTTTGTATATCAGCCGCGCTACCCCGTAAAAGTAAACTATGATGAAAATAAACAATGATAGAATTGAGATCCAAATAGTGACAGGTTGCTAGTTCATCGCCTAAAAAAAATCCCAAGTTTATAAGCCTTCTCGCTTAATTGACTTTATTAATCCAGATTGGGAGAGCACTAGCCAGTCTATAATAAAGGAGGGTTTTCAAACAAGAGCAAAGTCACGGGCAAAAGCAAAGTTAGTACATCTATAAATTCAGTGACGATAGTACTTAAAACAAACAAAATTATTTTAGTAACATATCGATCGCAATGCCCACAGCGGTTGTTTTTGTACCAATATAGACACAATTGGTTGTTGATCAATTACTGTAAACTACCTGTGAAACGAAAAAAGCTGACTCTGTTAGAAGGGTGGAGGTGGATCAGTTTTCAAGTTGGACCAAGCCAAGCTAATGGGAAAACTGCATTAAAATAGAGCAAAAACTTTTGTGCCGTGTGTTAAACTGTTATAAATCCCGGTTCATTTATTATTAAGGGCAGTCCCGGCTGTGTTTAGTATTGATCGGAGAGAAATAATACAGCGGTCTATTCTATTACAGGATCGTTTACATACATAATATAGTCACGTCTTCATCTCTTACGAGGGAGACAGAGCCAACAATAAGCTGTAGGACTTACTGATGAAATCGAAATTCAAAAAGTGAAAATTCGCTAGCCAATCGCCTAAAAGAAAAGAAATAGAAAAGAATAGAAAAGGGTATGTTGAGATGGTTCGGTCATGTGGAGAGGATGAATGAAAACAGGTTGACTAAGCAGATATACAAGGAGAGTGTGGAGGGAAAGGTCGGGGTGGGAAGACCTAGACGAACATATCTTGATCAAATTAAGGACGTCCTGGTGAAGGGTCAGGTCAAAAGTGCCCGAAACCGCCGAGCTTGCATGAAGAGAGTTATGAATGTGGATGAAGCAAAGGAAGTATGCAGGGATCGTGGCAAGTGGAAAGAGGTAGTCTCTGCCTACCCCTCCGGGAAAGAGGCGTGAGTTTATGTATGTATGTATGTATGTAACCGCCTAAAAGAGCCTTTTTTAAATAAAGGTAAACCTTTAACATTCCTTTTAGGATTATTTACGTTCATAAAAATATCTTTATTTAATACTAGCGACTCAGCCCGGCTCCCCACGGGTAGCATTTAAAGATATAAACCTTCCACAGAAAACCCTCATTCCAACATGTCAAACAGGAATAAAATCCGTTTATAACTTTCCGAGATTAGTGCAGACATACTTACAGAAAAAATGGAGGGTCATAGGTATAATTTAGTGATAGTGATGATATTTAATTAACTATTTTCTTATTTCTCCCGAATCCCGGTGACATCCTCACCTCTCCGGCAGCTCATGGCTTATGACCATGATCCTAAATTGAGTAAGGTTTTTACACGAAGCGACTCCTGTCAGACCTCCGCAACCTTTGCAGGGGAACCTTACTTCTATTGAATTATGATAAAAAATGTGATTTATAAGATCTCAATATATGACATAACATAGCAGAGACTACCTCTTTCTACTTGCCACGATCTCTGCATACTTCCTTCGCTTCGTCCACATTCATAACTCTCTTCATGCCAACTCGGCGGTTTCGGGTACTTTTGACCTGACCCTTTACCAGGACGTTCTTAATTTGATCAAGATGACGTTAACTAACATTTCTCATACAGTTGGGAACGTGACTATTAATTCTAGATTCTACCAGTACTAGATTAGTTCTAGATAGACCCCGCTAGTGAATGTTCGGTTACCCGCAAACGGCCAAAGTTCATATAATTAATAAAATATAGGTATGTGTGGTTCCCGGCACCAATACAAAAAGAATAGGACCACTCCATCTCTTTCCCATGGATGTCGTAAAAGCCGACTAAGGGGTAGGCTTATAAACTTGGGATTCTTCTTTTAGGTGATGGGCTAGCAACCTGTCACTATTTGAATCTCAATTCTATCATTAAGCCAAATAGCTGAACGTGACCTATCAGACTTTACAAGACGTTTGTAGGCTCTGTCTACCCCGCAAGGGATATAGACGTGATTATATGTATGTATGTATGTAGGTATATACTTGCTGTAGTGGACTTCAGAGGTAGTGACCGGTAGTTAGCCTGAAGCCTGATATATAATTTCAAGTTAAGATGTAGCCTCTGCCTGCGCCTCCACGCAAGAGGCGAGATTTCATGAATGGATGGAACTCTGCCTTTGTTGGAGTTTCGACGTCATAATGAAATTCCATTGATCGATATATGTGCAAAGCGAATGTGTATTTATATACATTGTTTGTTTGTTTGTTTGTAAGAATGTAACAAAATATTTATTTTTATGTGCAATAAAGAGTCTCTCTACGAGATGAGACTTAATGAAGTAGAGAGAGATTTGAATCTCGATTCCTTCATTAAGTCTCGTGGCTTTTTAGTCTTTTCAAGACTGTTGGCTCGGTCTACTCGTAAGAATTATAGACGTGACTACGTAATAGATACATCATTCTTTTAAACTATGAACTATTCGAATTTCAATTTCAACATTAAACTATATAGTAAGAAGTGTCTTTTCAAGACTTGGCTCTGTCTCCCCCTTAAGAGAAAAAGACGACCCCTTGATGGATAAAGACGTGATAATAATATATAATTATGTATGTAAAACTAATTGAACTACGACACTTTCACTGCGCCACAGATTACAATAGGGAATACTATGTGATGAAAAATAGACATTTGTTATGGCAACTCCGCATTTTTGTATGATGGCAACACCAGACAGGCGCGCTCATTCAGCCATAAATATGTAACGCGTACGATCCCGCGGGACAGCGGTAATATCGGCGATGCGACCGACTTATCAAAAATGTAGCAGCATTGTCTGGGAATGGCTTACCTTAATAGATGAAGTTACTAAGAGTTTGTGCCGTGTGGTTCCCGGCACCAATACAAAAAAGAATAGGACCACTCCATCTCTTTCCCATGGATGTCGTAAAAGGCGACTAAGGGGTAGGCTTATAAACTTGGGATTCTTCTTTTAGGCGATGGGCTAGTAACCTGTCACTATTTGAATCTCAATCCTATCTTAAAGCCTAATAGCTGAACGTGGCCTATCAGTCTTTAAAAGACTGTAGGCTCTGTCTACCCCGCAAGGGATATAGACGTGATTATATGTATGTACTAAGAGTTTGTACGTTTGTAAATACTTTATTGCCTTGTGGTTCCCGTAACCTTAGATCTTAAGAACAGGACCACTCCATATCTTTCGGATTGAAGTCGTAAAAGGCGATCAAGGGAAAGAATTTTTCATGAAAGCGATGGGCTATGGCAAAAGAATTTCAAGTTTATTAAACTATTCATTGATTGACTTTTCTTTTTTTTCTTTTACAATCTGCATGGCTACCTGACCTGCATGGAAAACCAAGTAATAAAAAAGGGAATTTTAGTGGTATAAATATCCGAATTGCTATGCTATGCAAGATGATATAAATAACACACACACAGGATATCCTAATTGTTATCCTAATGTTATCCTAATTGTTTCTAGTCATCACTCTTTCGTTTATCTGTGCGAGTTCTGACGATTGCCAGCGCCCTGCATCATTATGCTGCGAGCCTTGGACTCCGCTTCGCAATTTCATAGTCATCTGTTACGTCTTATTTCACTAACAATTTTTTTTTTTTGGTTTTTGACGAGTACGTACGTAATACGAAATATGTACGAGTAATTACGTACGAAATACGAGTACTCGTATATGGAATTTTTAGTTTTACTCGTGCAGAATAATCATCACGTGAAAGCTTTTGCATACATATTATATATACATAAATTCCTGCCTATATCCTTTACGGGGAAGACATAGTCAACGGTCTCAAAAACACTAAAAAGCCACGTTCAGCCGTATGGTTTAATGATGGAATTCGTTCATAAACTTTTGCAATAATAACATTACAAAGTTGAATAAGAACCTAACTTTATTGCCGGTTCAAGAGATGTGGTATGGTCCCGCGGGAGGCCAGTAATATCGGAGATGGCGGTGACGACCGCGGCATTAAATATGTATATCTTGACGCGGAGCGCGGAGATGTATGACACGAGTGACATACATTTTGTTGATCGAGTTTGTTAGAGTCGCTGGCTCACATTGTAAACATACACATATTTCATGCTTTTATTCCTCACGGGGTTAACAGATAAGTTAATATAATTATTTATTCTTTGAATATGGTTACAATATAGGTGTTAACTATTTAGGTACAGTTTCTGTGAACACATATTCTACCTCTTAAGGCGTCGGAATTATATACATATAATTTAAATAAGCAGCGTAGCCGTGTGGTTCCCGGCACCAATACAAAAAAGAATAGGACCACTTCATCTCTTTCCAATGGATGTCGTAAAAGGCGACTAAGGGATAGGCTTACAAACTTGGGATTCATTTTTAGGCGATGGGCTAGCAACCTGTCTCTATTTGGATCTCAATACTATCAATAAGCCAAATAGCTGAACGTTGCCGATCAGTCTTTTCAAGACTGTTGGCTCTGTCTACCCCACAAGGGATATAGACGTGACCATATGTATGTATGTATGTAGCAGCGTGTCTAGTTATAGATTATAGACATCATAATCATAATTATGATCATTTTGTCAATATTTCAATGTGGAATAATAATAATAATTTGTCATATTTTGATATTAATGAAAAAATTAAAAATTAATTAAATTGACAATAAAATATAAAAAATAATAAAAAGTATTTGTACTTTGTTGCGGGTAGCTCGTTTTGTCTAAATTATTCATATTAATTTGTTGTCATATGACTAATTGTAAAAGGCGACTAAAAGAAAGGCTAATAATAAACGATATTCTTCTTTTAGACGATGGCCTAGCAACCTGCCCTATTTGCATCTCAATTCATCCATCATTTAGCTATAGGGCTGAGTGTGGCCTTTCAGTCTTTGCGAGACTGTTCGCTCTGACTACCACTTTAACGATGAAGACAAATTCTGTGTATGTTGGTATTGGAGCACAGTTCGCGTGTACAGTGGGCAGCAATACGTGCCAAGTGGATATCATTATGGACCGGATCCGAATACCAATATCCGGCCGCCCTCCGTCCGGAGACCGGACAAGCTTCATATTTGTCGGCGGCGGATTTATTTTTACTCAGGTTTTTATTGCGTATTAAAATTAATGAAATCATATTGGTGTCGTGTGATTCCCGGCACCAATAGAAAAAAGAATAGGACCACTCCATCTCTTCACTCCATTTTCTTTAATAAGAATAGGAAAACTCAAATTATACATTCACCAATGAAAAGTAAAGGGCATCGCAAATAAAGCTAACTCCACTAAAACATTAATACATATTTTATGAACAGTAAAAGCCTGATGATCCGAGCGCGACCCCGCGTTATACATATTTGTATTAAGGATCATACCTATCATAATCCATGTACTTTTGATGAAGAATGAAAATATTACTTGGATATTATCTCTATGATCCCATTTCAAGTTATACTATAAGTGCCGTGTGGTTTTCGGCACTATAGAATAGTACCAATCCACATCTTTCTCATGGATGTCGTAAAAGGCGACTAAAGTATAGGCAACCTGTCACTATCTGAATCTCAATTATGTCATTAAGTCAAACAGCTGGACGTGGCCTTTCAGTCTTTTGAAGACAATACATATGTATTGACTGGCGGTCTTATTTTTCTCGTTTACTTTGCCTGTGGTACATACATTGACCACTTATATACAATATAACACTAACAAATAATGTTACTTTTAAAAGTGATAGAATTTTCATGATCAAAAATTCTGAAGATAAGCCCGCACATACAAACAAAAGAAACTTTAACTCTTTAGAATATACGTATCTATGTATATATACTGATATGAATGAAATTATACGATGATGCTACGAATTAATAAACGCCCGAAATCATATTTCATTTTGAAAGTATCATATTTTGGACATTTGTTTTCACTGCATCGTTAAAGGATTTATTTAATGTACATCTAAATTTGTTTTTGTTTCTTTCTTATTAATCTGCCTCAGACAAGTACTAACTTTTGTAACGTTTGGTAAATTTTTTTGTTGGTTATTAAAATATAATAAATCAAATAATATTTTGTAAATCTTTTTGATCCTAAAGTTAGAGGTACTGCAAAAGACTGTGTTAAGTATTTACCTTTAAAATATTTTTCAAAAGATTAACCATATTCATATAAAACAAATGACTAAAAATAATGATAATAAATGACAAAACTAATTAAAGATGCACAGCATCACCTAAATAAAATAACTACACGTCGGTATCTTTAAAAAAAAATACAAATCAGCCATATACTTATTATATAGTCTATGACATTACGAACTGCTTTATAAAAAAAAATCTATCCACTTTGAGTTGGCAGTGTTTAGAAGCGGCGCGGCGTACAAAAGTGGTATTAACGTATTGAACTAAATAGTGACCGGAGCGGCTGCAAACTGAACCAGAAGCGACAAGCCAACCTACCTCCTGTCGCGTAGGGAGCCAGCGACAGCTATGAGCATAATGGGTAAGTTTTTTTTTATACAGAAACTAGCTTTTACTAGCTTCGCCCGCGCGAATTTAGCGCCACCTACAATAGAAAACAGGACTTTCGCAAAACACGCGGGATCTATAGTTTTAATCGGGATTAAAAGAACCTATGTCCTTCACCACAATCTTAAATATATATACGCAAAATTACAAGAAGGTTGGTTCAGTAAATAACGCGTGATAAGGCAACGAACAAATAAACTTACTTTCGCATTTTAGCTGGGATTAGTATAGTATTGTGCAGTTTGTATCCCATAACTACATTCAAACTTACTTAGGGCTGTCTCAATCTGTGCTATAGTTTCCGATTATATTTTTTATTATTAGACAAATTTATGAATGAATGTATGAACAGATTTCTCATGATCATGATGGTCATGAAACTATACGAACGTATCTTGATAAAATCAATGACGTCCTGGTAAAAGGTCAGGTCAAAAGTACCCGAAACCGAAATGTGGATGAAGCGAAGGAAGTATGCAGAGATCGTGGCAAGTGGAAAGATGTAGTCTCTGCTTACCCCTCCGTGAAATGAATCTAGAAAGAATGAAAAGGAAAGAGTGAAATGAATCTGAATGAATCGGGAAAGAGGCGTGATTTCATGTATGTATGTATGAAACTATAATGTATATAACTCAGAGCCACTGGTAGGTGCATGGCCGCGGAATGATTCGAACCTGTGCTACCTGCGCATAACGGTTTTTTTATTCAGGTACTTTACCTGTTCGGCCACTGACACTCGTGCTCACCGACAGAGCTAATTACATTCAGAAATGGCTTTTTCAATAACGCGGCCCTCGCGATGTTTGGTATCCATTTAGTAGTCAGTTTGTGCAGTCTCGGTAGCGGAAGGTAAATAGATTTTGACTGATTGAACGGGGACAAATGTAGTTGTCATATATATACATGACACATAACAACATACATGTTGAGGATGTTTGAATTAACTATAAGCTGTTTGCTGTCCAGCCTGAGCGTGCGCTAAAAATGTTTTTTTTTGTTAATGTTATCTAAAAAGAGATAATTTAGCGTGTCTGCTTTTTTTTTAGGTGATGGTCTAGCCAGCATCCTGTCGCTATTTGAATTTCAATTCTATCATTAAGCCAAATAGCTGAACGTGGCTTATCAGTTTTTATACGACTGTTGGCTCTGTCTACCCAACAAGGGATATAGACGTGATCATATGTATGTGTATGTATGTTTGTCTGCATATTTAAAGGTGGCTGTCGCGGCACATCACGCCTCAAGCATCGCTCAGCAATGAAACTCATTTCTCACCAACATTGCTCTGCGTTGTAGCTTTGTGTCTGTTGGCCTATCCTTTAGTCGCCTTTTACTACATCCATGAGAAAGATATGGATTGGAACTATTCTGTGTCGTGTGGTTCCCGGCACCAATACAAAAAAGAATAGGACCACTCCATCTCTTTCCCATAGATGTCGTAAAAGGCGACTAAGGGATAGGCTTAAAAACTTGGGTTTCTTCTTTTAGGCGATGGGCTAGCAACCTGTCACTATTAAAATCTCAATTCTATCATTAACCCTAATAGCTGAACGTGGCCATTCAGTTTTTCCAAGACTGTTGGCTCTGTCTACCCCGCAAGGGATATAGACGTGACCATATGTATGTATGTGGAACTATTCTATAGTGCCGAAAACCACAAGGCACTTATAATATCACTTGAAATGGGATCATAAAGAGAATATCCAAGTAATATTTTCTAACAAATTATACTACCTGTCTACAGCTTCGTTAAACGTACATGGATTATGATAGGTATGATCCTCAATACAAATATAACGCGGGGTCGCGCTCGGATCATCAGGCTTTTACTGTTCATAAAATATGTATAAATGTTTTAGTGGAGTTAGCTTTATTTGCGATGCCCTTTACTTTTCATTTGTGAATGTATAATTTGAGTTTTATACCAAAGTAGCTTTTAGCCGCAGCTTCGCTCGCGTGTATTTAGCGCTATTTACAAAAGGCAACGAATTTAGCGCCACCTATGAACAAGGTATTACGCAAATCACACAAGAACGGTATTTACCGGGATGGAAGGTACTCTATGTCCTTTTCCAGACTCTTAATCTATACTAATATTATAAAGCTGAAGAGTTTGTTTGTTTGTTTGTTTGAACGCGCTTATCTCAGAAACTAATGGTTCGAACTGAAAAATTATTTTTGCGTTGAATAGACCATTTATCGAGGAAGGTTTTAGCTATATAACATCACGCTGCAACTATTAGGAGCAAAGAAATAATATAAAAAAAATATATACAGTAATAATACAGTAGATAACCCTTGAAGAGGTAACAAACAAACATATAAACTCACTTTCGCATTTATAGTATAATATTAGTTCGCTCCCGCTACACTGCTTTTTAGATAAAGACTGAGCCACCTTATGAGGAGACTAGTGCCTTATTAGATAATGTATGTAATTTACTTAATATATGTAAGTTAACGTAAGCATTAAGCTGCAGTGTAGTGTGTACCGCCGCTTCTTCTACACATGCGCTTTGGAAGCGGTAGTAGTTATAATTAGATTTAAGTGATGTATTACTTCTGTATCCAATTTTGAAAACATAAATATATTTTATTTATAATGCAGATAGTACTAGCAAAAATTGCTGTGAAACGTATCTACCTTCCTGCTTCGGAGCTATCATCTGTGGACAGTGCGGAGGTAATATACGCGTGGCCCGACGTGACCACGACGCGGAGACGTGACCAGAATGAGCGCTCGGTCATTTTTGGTCACAATAGCCAGGTGAAACGTCCGTGTTAGATTATTGCGATTGTGGACCATGCGCTTGTTTTAATAATCTATGTTTAAATATTTATTGTTTAATTTACGCACTGGCCGCTAACAAAAAATTAATAATTTTAAGAGTCGACAAAGTACGATCGTCTATTGTTAATTTGAACAACAGTGTTATGGATTAGAATTACTTATGATATTTTTATTTATATTATAGTTTTCTTTATTTTTACCAACACGGTATTTTATTTTATTTCCCAGCTTAATTATCTAAACAATATATGTCTATACATAATAATCTTTATCCCTTACGGGGTAGACAGACGCAACGGGGAAATATAATATAGTTGGGACTGGGATTGCATTATTGAGCGTTGTGTGTTGACTGAAAGTGATGTTTGCAAGAATGCAAAGAATAAAATGGAAAAGATAAAAGCTTTAAAAGTATTTTCAATGTGATATTCATGTGTGCGGTGCATTGTTTGATAATAATGTATGGCCGGTGATATCGCGTCTCGCGGCGCGGCGAGAATAAATGGTTATTTTTATCAATTCACACTCGCTAACTTACTTATTGTATGTATGTATGATTTTCAATGTAAATATTGCACATAGCTACAGATTATTGTAGGTATATTCAGACTAGTATTATAATATCAAGCTAGTCATGCAATCACCCTCTACTAGAGTCCTATGTAAATCCCTAAATACTAAGAATCTATAACTAATTTAGTGCATGTCAGCACTTTTAGGGACTTCCATAGAGCCTGAATGCATTGTTGTATTTTATCAGACTATTCTTGTCGTGGACCTCCGACAGATGTCCCATTTAAATATTACAATATAACTTTTGTAATTAATATTAAATAAATATGTTTATTTTAAATAATTTTTATAACTTTTTAAAATGTCCCCCATACGTTCCCGAATCAAGTCTAGCTTCTTCCTCTTGACAGCTAAATACTGGCCATTGTTTAGTCACGATCGTGATAACACTGATAACGGATAACTTTATACAACATTTTGTAAGAGGTACTTAATTCGACGGCCTCTGTAGCGCAGCGGTAGTACGCTTGTCTGTGACACCGGAGGTCCCGGGTTCGAATCCAAATGGCACAGGAACCTCGTAATGAATTGTAGTTTAATTTGAACTTAAATCAAAATTCAGTGCACTCTGTACATAAATCTTTTTAAAATTGGCAATCTATAAAATATATATATATATTTTTTTTTTTTTAATATTAAAATCTCATATAAATATATTAATCTCAACACTGTATTCTCTCGTCCACATTCTATTCTAAGTTTAATTGATAGATATTGTTAAGTTGGAGTTGTTGTAGAAAATGTTGCAGTGCAGTATGTTACCGCTTCTTCTGCACTGACGCCTTGGAAGCGGCAGTAAACTTAGTTTTAAGTAATTTATTTGACGTCAACCAATGTTGTGAAACCAAACGTTTTGACAATTATTAAGCGATATGAAGTATCCTATAATAATGAATAAAATTTTGAATTTTGAATACATACATTCAATCACGCCTGTCTCCCATTGGGAATTCTCCCACTTTGAATAATAAGACTTAAATAAAATTTGTTTACATCGAGTTTTATCATTATCGACTCTGCCTATCCCGTTAGAGATAAAGACGTGAAACGTGCACTAGTATGTATGAAGCCTTCAGTTACCTTTGTTCTAACGAAGCGAAACTTCGACCTTCATCTTTTGAATCCAATCAAACAACATAAATTCGTTCAAAGGGGCATTAAACAACTTGTTGTCAAAGGAATCTTGAACTTATGTTCTATAAATTAAAGCTCAGATTCTTGTACAAAAACAATTTATTATTATAATAGATCGGAATATCTTTTCCTTAGAATAAGAAAGGGTTTGAGCTCTATAGGAAATTACAAAGTAATGATGTTAACTGCGAACGATATTGGTCCACATTTATTTATTGACGACAAACATACATACATATGATCAGTGTGCCCTTACGGGGTAGACATAGCCGACATTTTACTTCGAGTTTGTCAAACAATGCAGCGTCTGTTGTACCTACCTATTAATAAGATATTCACCGATGAGGCTGTCAAAATGACAGAATATTGGCACTTCTTAATCTTATTCCCATGGATGTCGTAAAAGGCGTCTAAGGGAAAGGTTTATATACTTGGGATTATTCTTTTAGGGGATGGGCTAGCAACCTGTCACTATTTGAACAGCTGAACATGGCCTATCAAGCTTTTCAAGACCGTTGGCTCTGTCTGTCCGCCAGGGATATAGACGTGGCTATGAGTTTATAAAAAAAATAACTTTACAAAGACAATCTCTGGAGCATTTGGATAAAAAATCGAGGCTTGGCTAACTGAGAGTGGTTTTAATAATGTTCAAAGCGAATCCGGCCTAAGTTTGGGAGTTTGAAACTCGAGTTCGTCGGAGCGAGCTCGGAGCGACCTCTCATAATGTCGTTCTACCGCAAAAAACTCACGGTTTTTTATTTGAAGTTTTACGCTGGCCTTGGAGCCAAGGAGAGTTTAGCTTCTTTATGGAACAGATCGTAATGGTCAATCAAGGGAAAGGTTTCGTTCGGCTTTTTGTCCATATTATGCAGATTAAAATTTGAATTTTAAACCTGTCACTGTCTCTCAATTCCATCATAAGACTCGCGTCATGCGACTGTTGGCTCTGTCTACCCTGTCTAACTGAAGTCGATGTATTTGATGTTATAATCTAGAAAGTTAACTTTGATTTCTTAACAAATTGCGAACAGATAAGACAAAACTTTGAATTCTATGGATAATACAAAAATTAAGATGAAGCGAAAGAAGTATGCAGAGATCGTGGCAAGTGGAAGGATGTAGTGTCTGCCTACTCTCTGGTAAAGAGGCATTATTATATGTATGTATGTTTAAAAAAAAAACTACAAAAATTGGTGCTCACAGTGCAACTTACTCTTAAACTACGATACTCCTACGAAGCAGGCATTTGCTATAAGAATACTACGATGTAGCAGTAATGCTACAAAATTACACTAGCTACGAAAACGGTGGAGCAGTGGAGCTACGAAGTAGACATTGCTATGACAATGCTACGAAGCTGCACTCGCTACGAAGATGCTACGACAATACGCGGTAGCAGTGGAGCTACGAAGTAGACATTGCTATGGCAATGCTACGAAGCTGCACTCGCTACGAAGATGCTACGACAATACGCGGTAGCAGTGGAGCTACGAAGTAGACATTGCTATGGCAATGCTACGAAGCTGCACTCGCTACGAAGATGCTACGACAATACGCGGTAGCAGTGGAGCTACGAAGTAGACATTGCTATGGCAATGCTACGAAGCTGCACTCGCTACGAAGATGCTACGACAATACGCGGTAGCAGTGGAGCTACGAAGTAGACATTGCTATGGCAATGCTACGAAGCTGCACTCGCTACGAAGATGCTACGACAATACGCGGTAGCAGTGGAGCTACGAAGTAGACATTGCTATGGCAATGCTACGAAGCTGCACTCGCTACGAGGATGCTACGACAATACGCGGTAGCAGTGGAGCTACACTTTAGCCATAGAAAATATACCTACATATATACACAAAATCATCGCCTCTTTCACATATTATATAATATGTGAAAGAGGCGATATCACATTTATATATATATATATATATATATATATATATATATATATATATAAGCACGTGTTTATCCCTTACGGGGTAGACAGAGCCAACAGTCAGCCAAAGACTGAAATCTACGTTGAGCTGTATGGCTTAATGATGTAATAACGAAGCAAAAAATAGAACCACTTCATATCTTTCCCATAGAAATCGCGTAAAAGGCGACTAAGGGATAGGCTTATAAACTTGGTATTCCTCCTGTAGGCTATAGGATGTGCTAGCGACCTGTCACTAGTTGAATCTCAATTATATCATAAAGCCATACAGCTGAATGTGGCCTTTCAGATTTTCAAGACGGTTCGCTCTGTCTACCTCAAAAGGGATGTGAACGTGACTGTATGAATGTGTGTGTTACTGTATAGATGGCGCTAATTTCGCAAGGCCGAAGCTGCGGTTCAAAGCTTGTATAGCCGTAAATGTGTAATAGTATTTTCCGCGGAAAGCCGCCGCGGATTTATTGGCAGTTTATGGCCGTAATTTCTTCATATTTCTGAAATTAATTTCTGATACAAATGCTGGAGGTTTCTTTATTTATTCAGGAATAGGGCGTCGTTGGTAGAGCGGTTAAGGTGGCTAAAATGCGCGTGGAGGCACAGGTTCTATCGTACCTCGACTCTTTTCTGAGTTATGTACATTAGTTTGAGCGCCAACCTATTTTTTTGCGGTGAACGAAAACACCGTGAGGAAACTTGCACGTTCAGGCAACTGGACGAGTAACGATGATCCGTTAAAAATAAAGTTGAAATAAGTAGAAGACACTCATTATACTATTTACGAACTTAGTTAATCACAAAATATTTGGCATATAAAAAAAAACTGTTTTAGCAATCGATCATTAACAGGTTTACTGCAATGGAATGAAATAAAGAAAGAAAGAAAGAAAGAAATTATTTTATTGGTGCATAAAATACATATAAACATAAAATAAAAACACTTATTCTATGCTACCAAAAGGGTTCCACTCAGCTTTACGTCATGACGTGGTCATGTCGCTGGTTTTCAGTGTCAACTTAAAATAAAAATAAAAAGTGTCAGATAATAATATCTAATAGCAAGGCAAGAAATTAATGAATATAAGAAATGAAAATCAAGAAATTAGAATATTTTAAGACATATTTTTATAGAATCGTCCGAACTCCAGAGCACAATGAACATGTAAACACAATATTTGGAGGCCCCGCGGCCGCAATATCGAGACGCCGCTCGCCGGCGGGACTCTGATTCTGTTTTCATTGCCTCTTTTATTTGTTCCCTTTGAATAATATTTTTCATTTCATATTATTTTCTTAAAGAAAAATATCTCAACTAATATTATAAATGCGAAAGTGAGTTTGTATTTTTGTTGGTAACTCACGGGTTATCTATTGAATTAATCTTGAAATATCACGTATATGAAATTAAGAGTCTGGAGAACGATATAGGGTGCTTTTTATCCCGGTAAAAACTATAGATTTGCGAAAACCCTATATTCTTTTGTAGTTGACACTTAATTCGTTACTTTTCGTGGGTGGTCGCTTTTCAAAGTAGCACCAAATTCGCGCGGGCGACACTGCAGGTAAAAGCTATTGATTCAATAAATATGAAATAACGTCGAGTGGCTGCATTAGATATTTTAATGCTCTCAATTATTAATCCATTGCTTTTAAAAAAATCTAATTGGACGAATTAGTTTATCAAAGCAATAACTGTTTATTAAAAAAATGCAAGTACTTAAATAAAAATTTACAAAAATATTGATGCCCATTCTTCTGCGTCACTTTATTTTCTCTACAATATTAAATGACTCTGAGTCAAGTGCAATAGTTATATATATCTTTGTGTGTTCCACTTCTCCAACAGTATTATTAACAAAGATATTGTTCGTTGCATAGTATAGGACTTGAGAATGCAATCAGGTACACGCTGTAATTACAAAGAGATATGAAATAAGTATTATTACCGTCCCTCCTATTTCCCGCGCCGGCTGCAATAAGCCTGCATCTCGCATTAGCAACGCCCTCACGTCTCCTAATGCAATTTACTGCATGCAATGCATAGGGCTGTCACACCTTATAAACCGAACATTCCAATAAATGACTACGAGCTTTAGTTCTATAAGATACAGCGTTATAGGGAATTGTTGTGATGTCAAAGAAGGTAAAGTGAAAGGAATAGAAAAGAGAATAAATAAATAAATATATATGGGACGAATTACACAGATTGAGTGAAGAAATGCCAATCAATTTCTTCGATATTTAGGTTTAAAAGCGTGGGTTCGTCGTCTCCATGTATATTTCAAAATGTGTTTTCCGATCGGAATCGGAAATGCATAGAGTATAAATGCATAAAGTGCTTATCGGTAAATGGTAACAAAGCCATCTAGTGCAAATCAGTGGAACTACAACGCAGTCAATACATATCGTTGCGTGTCGACTCCTAATAAGTTCTGTAAAGCTATATAGATGGCGCTGTCGATAGACATTGAGTGAGCCTTGATGAAAGTTCAAAACTTGCTTTTCGAGATACTAACTCAACGATACTATATTTCATAATAAATACTTATATAGAAACATCCAAGACTCAGGTCTATCAGCAAAGTTCATTCAGGCGATGGGAAATGAACTTTTTCTGTCACTTTCTGAATCTTATTCCCATTATTGAGCAATCCAAGAAAACATTCAGCTTTAAGTCTTACCGACAATGTCTACCCCGTAAGAGAAATATAAGGAAGTATCAACCCTAAGGATTACACCGACTGTGACATTCCGAGTCGTGTCGTATGCAAGTAATGGATTTTATGCGATGCACTTATTGTAACATTGTCATATCGTGTTCCTTCATAATTATGTTATTTTGGTTAATTATTGTTTCTGTTCAAAAGATAGTACGTAATTATTGTTTCTGTTCAAAAGAATTTCTTTTCTGACAGATAATTTTATTGGGAGTTTAAAAATCTATGATACAAACATACAGAAAGGCATGCCCATTTTCCGAGCCAACAGTATTGAAAGTAGATACTGATAGGCCACCTTCAGTTTAACGGCTTAATGATAGAATTGATATTCAATAATGACAGGTTGCTAGTCCATCATACCTATACATATACCTAGTAGTAATTATCTTAAGAAAAGCAAAGCTTAAAAACACTATACCTTTGTAGAGAATTGCACTGTTCCTCTATTTTAGTCCCCCATTCTTCTCCGGGTGTCAGACACCCCGACACTCGTGTCTGACACTGGATTGTTTTAATTTGAGCACAGAATGGAGTTTTCTAATTTGCGGCGCTCTGTTCCAACATAAAGACTTGGCTTCGCTCCTTTGTTTTGTCACGATCACTTGTTACTCTTTATTGCTTCTGCCACATTCATTACACTTTTCGTGCAAGTTCGTTTCGGGTACTCTTGACCTGACCTTTTGCCAAGAACATCTCTGGTTCGATCAAGGTACATTCGTAGACGTTCCCACTTGTTGACAAACGTCATTTGTAAACAGGCGGCTTGGCTTCGGCGCATCTCGTTTATAAATTACTAGCGACCCGCCCCGGCTTCGCACGGATGCATAGCCGATAGGTACTAAATATATCTCTGTTAGAACTAACTAAAGAACCGCCCGCAAAGCGGCTAACTAAGTCTTGCTCCCGGCAAAAGTGTCACTTCTGCCTGCAGTCCCGGGCCGTGCAGCAGAAATCGTAATATTTTAATTTCACCACAACTTCAAAACTAAACGTCCAATTTTAATCATTCAAAGACCAAATATCCAAATATCTACATAAACTGTACTTATTAATGAAATTATTTATTTTGATAAGGATTAACTAATAGCATGAGTAAAAAAAACGCGTTTAAATGAAGACCAAAAAAAATTCAAGATTTTTAAATAAAAATGTGGTTGTTGTGCCTCACTCGACATAGATAGGTATAGTGTGTCGCAGACTTTTTTGTAGATATTTATAAGATCTACAATTAATTAAAACATTTTATGGTTCTATCTTTTGTAGTTTAGGCAGCGTACGCAGAATAAGTAACTTTTTGGTTGATTTTTTTCAGTTTGTGTCCGAAAAATCCAAATATATTACGGAACCCTATTTTTTTCCAAAATAAAATATAGTCTATGTTACTCGTGGATAATGTAGCTTTCGAATGATGAAAGAATTTTTAAAATCGGTCCAGTAGTTTTTGAGCCTATTCATTACAACCAAACAAACGAAGTTTTCCTCTTTATAATATTAGTGTAGATAAAGAGTCCACCAAATAACTTTTTTTTTTTAACTTGTGCTTATTTGGTGAATGGTAACACTTAGCTCATGTTTGATTTGACAGATAATTAGTTTTATCCTTCCGCTGAACGAATATGGTTGTGTATACGCTTGAACAACGCTGGGAAATATTGCGACATTACTTTGAAAATCATGGTAATGTTGCAGAATGTGTGAGAAAATTGCGTACGGATTTTGGAAGGAGAGTCACCGTCAGCTCCGTATGTTCGTTATCTTGTGAAAAAAGTGAAAGAAACTGGCATCCTCATCGATAAACCAATGCGTGAAAAGCCAAAAACAGTGCGTACACCCGAGAATATTGCTGCTGTGGCAGAAAGTGTGCGTGAAGTGGCATCAACATCAATTCACCGTCGTTCTCAACAATTGAACATTTCGGAGACGGACGGAAATTGGACCGATCGTGTAGGCTACTGCATGGCCAGCCAAGGCAGCCATTAGAATGAAATTATTTTTCATTATTAACCGGAAGGATTGTACTTTCAATTAAAAAAAGAAATTTGAGAAAATATTCAATAGTTTTTTTTATAGCATTTAATAAAAAAAGTTATTTGGCGGGCCCTTTAGTTGAATATGTGTAGCCTTGAGCATCGGTGGTCGAGTGGTCAAGGTATCCGACTTGAAAGCGATGATTATTGACAACAATAGTGCACTTTTACCACTGAGTCATCTCATCTGGGTCTTGGATGTTTATGTATTATATAATTTTTTTAATAGCTTCTGCCCCCGACTGAAAAGAACTCTATGCCGATTTTCGTACTCCAAGTTATATGATTACGAAATTAAATGGAGATCGTTACAGTGGTTTATCTATGAAAATAAACTGACTTGCAGTTTGGCTGATTACGTAGATAATGTACTGTTTTAATATTTTAATTATTCCCCATCTATATAATAAAAAAATGTGCACTACAATTTCATTTAATTTCCTAGATTCATCTGATTCAAAAAACCATATGTTGTACAGCAAACTAAACAAGTTGTGAATGCTCATTCACCGACTAAAGGCTCCCAGGTGTACGATCTTTCATGAAGCTCTGAAAGCCGGGCCATGAATAGCCGGTCGAAAGTCATTTGAATAGGCTTGTAGGCTGTCTGGAAGAGGAACTAACGTTATATTTTATGTATAGATATCGTATAGTTAAATATATAAGATTGATCTTCATCCTTCTGCTGGTAGTCCCTTTACATCATTACTGTTCTGGAGAAGAGTTTACCCCGCAAGGGATATAGACGTGATTGTATGTAATCCAATATACATTGGGTGACAGAGGCAGGTTTTTACACGAAACGACTCCTATTGAGCCTCCGCAACCATTGGAATGGAACATACATACATACAATCACGTCTATATCCTTTGCGGGGTAGACAGAGCCAACTGTCTTGACTGATAGGCCACGTTCAGCTGTTTGGCTTAATGATAGAATTGAGATTCAAATAGTGACAGGTTGCTAGCCCATCGCCTAAAAGAAGAATCCCAAGATTATAAGCCTGTCCATTAGTCACCTTTTACGACATCCACGATTGCAATGGAACGAAACCCATATTGAATCATAGTTGCATATCCAATTGCATGAATGCGCAGAATTCATCGCGGCGTTTTCACTCTCCGTTAGAGCATCGATTAACACTCAAATTAATGTATACTTACATAACTTAGAAAGAGTCATTGGTTTACTGTCGAAGTAGGATTCGGAACTGTGCCCTGCACCACGCGCATCAAGTGTTTTTTTAATCTGGCACCTTACTCATTCCACCATCATCATCGTCTCTCACATCATAAACATAAATGAGAAAAGAAATTTACTTAATTTGAAGAAGCCGTGCGCAACGTCATACTTTATCGTGAAAAAAAGAAATGACAAAAGCGTCTATCCATTTAGGGCTGTCACTTATGCGATAAAGTTGCATGATCGATTGTGCGTAGACAGGCGATACACAATATATAGAGTACAAATGTGTAGATAGATAGATAGACCACTTTCGAAAAAAACCACTGCCGAATAGAAAAAAATTTCCAAACGACGATGAATCTTACATACTTACGTATAGTCACGTCTACATCCCTTGTGTGGTAGACAGAGCCAACTGTCTTGAAAATACCGAAATGGCAAGTTTAGCTGTATGGCTTAATGATGGAATTTGAGCGTTGATATGTCAATCAATCAGTCATTATCTTCTTTTATATTACTAGCTTTTGCCCGCTACTTCGTCCACTTTGTTTTATTTATCGCTATATAAAGTGAAGGCTTTGTTCTCCCTCAGAGTGAACTCTGTCTCAGTACCAAATTTCAATAATATCGGTTCAGTGGTTAAGGCATGAAGAGTTACTTTCGCATTTGTAATATAAGCGGGCGAAGAAGAAGAAATGATGTTTTTAAAATAGTGAAGCTCATTTTTGTTACCTCCATATTTCGTGCTTAAGGTCTAATTGAGGTACTCACATAGTGAAGTGATTAATGGCGGACGGAAAGTGACGTCATCGTGCGCAGATGAACGACTTACTTTGGCCCAAACTTTGGGCCACGCTGTAGTGCGCGTTAGAGACGTCGGGTCTTCCCATACTCGCTTTCGGGAGTCGGCGCTGATTGGTCAGGGCATTTGGCCCTCTACAATGGTGTTCTACGCTGCCTACGACTGTAGGCGGGGCCGTGGCGGCCTGGGTCTTCACTATACTCTGGGAGTTCCCATCGGCGACGGCGTCGTCACTGCTCGACGACGCCTGCCGCAAGGCAACGAAACTCAGGTCTCACTCACCAATATTGCTTTGCGCTGTAGCTTTGTGTATATTGGCCTATCCCTTAGTCGCCTTTTACGATATCCATGGGAAAGTGATGATCCTTTTCTTTTTTCTATTAGTGCCGGGAACCACACGTCACCAATACTCACCACAATACTACTCGTATTGGGTATAATTTTTTTATTCGTAGTCTTTCTATTCTCTTACCATTATATCGAATAGAACCACTTCTAATTTTCATCATACATCTTTCCCATGGATGTCGTTAAAGGCATGGGATTCTTCTTGTAGGCAATAGGCTAGCCCCCCTACATCGTCAGGGATGGGGAAGGCAGGCAAAAATCGATATCGTGCGCGCTTACTGCCTCATAGGGGCAAATTTTGACCCTGAAGTAAAAAGGGCAGCAAGTAGAGGCAAGAGTAACTTACTGGTCGCTCAAACGGTAAGAGTCCCTGGCAAGTTGCACCGGGGAGCCAGAGGGCATCGTTGTGAAATGCTATGCGATCCCATGATGGCCTCAAAATGGCGAAAAGGGCGCACCGTAGGGGTTTTAGAAGGTAGGCTGGCACATTAGATGCCAGGAGTCCCACACTCTCCCGGATGAAGACCCGGGAGGCAGTCCGTAAAAAGGATTCCCCTTCGGAGAGAAAAAAAAAGGCAATGGGCTAGCAACCTGTCACTATTTGAATCTCAATTCCATCATTTAGCCATACAGCTAATATGTCCCCTCAGTATTTTCAAGACTGTCAGCTCTGTCTGCCCCGCAAGGAATATAGACGTGACGTATTAATGTTATAATGAACTAGGTGTGTGTCACATTGTATTTTTAGCCAATAAATTGGTTCATTGGTGGTATTTGTTTCAGAGGAAGAGTGTGAGGAGTCGCTGTGTGGCTCAGCGCGGCACCGCCCCGAGCCGCTCGGGGCTTTAGCGCGCTCCACCAGGTTCACCAGGCACGAGATCAAGCTCATGTACCGCGGGTTCAAACAGGTAGGATCATGAATACTGTAATAGTGCTGTAAGAGTTAGGAGTTTGTTCGGATCCTCGGCGCACTCTTACGGGTTCACCAGGCACGAGATCAAACTCATGTACCGCGGGTTCAAACAGGTAGGATCATGAATACTGTAATGCTGCTTTAAGAGTTAGGAGTTTGTTCGGATCCTCGGCGCACTCTACCGGGTTCACCAGGCACGAGATCAAGCTCATGTACCGCGGGTTCAAACAGATAGGTAGTAACTCTTTAGTGTAGTGTTAATCATGGTTACATCCTTAACTCTCAGTAGAGGAGCTTACATCTATACATATAATAAATCTGTAGAAGGGTCAATTCTGTACATTGAAAATATTGAAAAAATAAATAGCAGGGGGTGTTACTGGAACGATACCAAACCCAAATATGTGATTAAAAAAATTTTTGTCTGTCTGTCTGTATGTTCAGGCATCACGTGAAAACTAACAGTTCGATTTCGATGAAACTTGGTACAATTATACCTTATTATCCTGGGCATAAAATAGGATACTTTTTATCCTAGAAAAATACGAAGAAAAAAAAAATCTTAATTTTTCAGTTTATCCATAGACGTTGTTTTGTAGAACCGCGAACACACGTTACGTTACCCGCAGTGGATTCAGCGCCGTAACTTATAGCGCCAAAAGTCGGATTTAGCTTGAACCGTTTGCGGCACACGCGGGCCGCTACTAATTACTATGAAAAAAAATACTTTAGTCCGGTCAATCTAGACATTCGAAGCTAAATTAATTCCCATCAAGCTGAAAATGAGTATAAATGTTTAAAATACAATCAAAAGCATTATTTCAAAATTCCCCATGATTCTGGTTTAAGGAAAAAAAATACCTAAGGTCAAAAGTAAAAAATGGGTGTTTCGCGATTTTCTTCAAAACGGTTTTTCAAATCGGAAAATTACCTCAGACATAAATTGTAGATCATAAAGTTATCTATAAAAAGGTATCAATAATTTTTTTCAATAAAGCTACCGTTTCTGAGATATAACGATGCAAAAAGTTGCAAGCGTCATAATATGCACACGTTTCCACGCCACCTCTGAGGTAGTGTACTATTAGCGCGTTTTTTTTAACATTCTTATTATTAAACTTGAAAAAGTCTGTAATAGGTTCGAATAAACACGTGTTTCACTACGCAGCGGCACTAAAGACAAACTTTCGCATTTATTATTTAAAAAAAATAGAATAACCCTAAGTGAAGAAAATCATCTTAGGACAATAATAGAGATTACAATTAAATCAAATTAAAACTAAAACTACTTATAAAAAGAAAGAAAAAAGATGACTACAAACTAAAATTTAATTATAAATTGTACAGTCCTTGCATAGTATCAACATGCGGGAGTGTGCCCAGAAGGCTGGTAGCATTGCCAATTTCAATGGCAATGCTAATTCTCTGAGCCAGATAATTTCCAGCCTTCTGGTCAAGAGATACCTCAATCAGCTTTTTCGACAATTGTCAGAAAAGCTGGTGGGCAGATAAGCCCCCCGGTCCCAGAGTTTCTACCCCAAAACGTTCAAAAGTATAGGTATTACCGATACCTACATATATGCGCCTTTTGAGGTTTTTTGCCTCATTTAAAGCAAAACCGGCCTTAGATTTAGTAACCTGAAGATGAGACAGCGCAAGTGTGTCGACACAAGTGGCATCCCACACCAAAGGCCGCCCCAATCTTCAGGGTACCAAAGTCATACCATCCGGTCTCTTGGCATCATCCCGAGCCAGACCGTTTGGTTCTAGAACGACTGGAACATGGATGGTGGCAAGAGCACGGAGGATCATATTATTTAGGGCGGCATGGCGCCCTAAACGGCCGGCACTCCGAGGGCATGACAGGCCGTGGTGTCCATAGCCAAGGACTACTATTATTAAAGACTAACAGTATTTCATGTGTTGAGCATTCTGAGATAAAGCAGGGATACGACCCTAGCCACATACACAATTAAAGAGAGAGACTGATGTTGTCTCAAGGTTTCACTATGTGGCGACATCTCTACGCCACTCGTCACAAACATCAAATCACACAACAACTGTCAATCATCTCGAAGAAATCGACGCGCTCAGCCAATAGCAGCGAAGAACCCAAATCGCGATTTCAGAGATTTCAAGGATTGGAGCTATATATACAACCTCCGACTCAACATCGTCGGAGCCGCGGTTCCCCAGGCATAACACCTAGCCTGGCGGAAGATCTTCCCTTTGGTGGCGGTCGAGCCGAATCATCGCTCCCGCTACATTGGTGACCCCGACGTGATTGGAATCAACCTTCTCCATCATCATCAACTCCAATCCTCAGCATCACTCCTCACTCTGCAAGCAGTCTCACAGCAACCTTCTCCATCATCATCAACTCCAATCCTCAGCATCACTCCTCACTCTGCAAGCAGTCTCACAGCAAGCCAGCAAACTGGGTATCGCAGCAGGTCCATCGCAGCCGACTCACCGAGCTTCCTGGTCCTGTCTCCACCCGCACTCACTCTCATCGACTTCAGCGACCGACGCATCTACCGCAGCCCACGCCTGGATCTTTTCGACGGCCGCTCTTCTCTCCAGCGTGGCAGCTCTGCACGATATCTTCCGGCGCCAACAAGTCGACTTCGCTCTCTACTGTCTCGACTCACCGCAGACTACGAGCAACGCTACGGCTCACTCCTGACTCACTAGGACTTCGAGCAACTTCCGACTCACTGGAAGACAACTGGCACTTGCAAGCTACTGAAAGCACAGATTGCACAGCAAGATCAAGACTTCAGACCTCCGGTCTTGGGGGGGAGTACTGTGGCGACATCTCTACGCCACTCGTCACAAACATCAAATCACACAACAACTGTCAATCATCTCGAAGAAATCGACGCGCTCAGCCAATAGCAGCGAAGAACCCAAATCGCGATTTCAGAGATTTCAAGGATTGGAGCTATATATACAACCTCCGACTCAACATCGTCGGAGCCGCGGTTCCCCAGGCATAACACCTAGCCTGGCGGAAGATCTTCCCTTTGGTGGCGGTCGAGCCGAATCATCGCTCCCGCTACAACTACAGTATAAATGAAGGGACTGGGTTTCATTATACTTATGTATATTTTGAATTCAAGTCAAAATTACCGACAGAACAATATTTTTACTTATATTACTGCTACACAGGGTATATACGAGACGTGCTTATGCATATTATGACGCTTGCAACTTTTTGCATCGTTATATCTCAGAAACGGTAGCTTTATTGAAAAAAAATATTGATTCCTTTTTATAGATAACTTTATGATCTACAATCTATTTAAAAAAAAAAACATTTTTTTACCTTTGACCTTGGGTAGCTTTTTTTCCTTAAACCGGAATCATGGGGAATTTTGAAATAATGCTTTTGATTGTGTTTTAAACAATTATACTCATTTTCAGCTTGATGGGAATTAATGTAGCTTTATTCTTATTTTTTGGTCTAAATTGACCGGACTACTTACTACAGAACGCGAACTCAACAGCAGTAGCTCAATAGAGGGGTCTCCTTAATTATTATAGGCCTAGCCGTAATTGGGTCCAATAGATATTTATAAGATGGCATTGTCACAGTTACTCAAAATGGAGAAATAAACCATCCACGCGAAGACCGACATCCGCGCGGACGGAGTCGCGGGGGGAAGCTAGTACATAAATAAAATCACGCCTCTTTTCCGGAGGGGTAGGCAAAGACTACATTTTTCCACTTGCCCAGATCACTGCATACATCTTTCGCTTCCTCCACATTTTTGCCTTTTTTTAATGCAATGTTGTCCATTTCGAGTTCCCTTGCCAAGGATGCGGAGGCAAGACGCGAGTCGCTTCATGTAACACCTGACCAGCATAATCTAGGGTCACAGTCGCACCCTGGCCTCCACCCCAGAGAAGTGACGATGTAGTTTTGACTAACGTTAGGAGGAAGTAGTAGAAGTACTTACATACATACATAAAATCACGCCTCTTTCCCGGAGGGGTAGGCAAAGACTACCTCTTTCCACTTGCCACGATCTCTGCATACTTCCTTCGCTTCATCCACATTCATAACTCTCTTCATGCAAGCTCGGCGGTTTCGGGTACTTTTGACCTGACCCTTTACCAGGACCTACCATTCTACCCTTAGTAGAAGTAATAAAGAAATATTTAAATTTCCTATTAATATGTTTTGTTACAGGAGTGCCCGTCGGGGGTGGTGGACGAAGACGCCTTCAAACACATCTTCTCACAGTTTTTCCCGCTTGGAGGTTAGGACTTTGGATGATATCATAACAGCAATAAATTTAACATAAGTACAGTATCCGGTATATTGACCTTATAATTAGACACTAGCAGGATGCCCAGTAGCAGTTTTTAATTTTTTTTGGTTTAACTTACGTACTTACGTATACTTTGTAAACTCATTTGTTTTTGCGGTAGACTACTTCCATGTAACTGGATGTGTACCCAAGACCCAATATGGTTTAGTTTCCCGGCAAAGGTCGTGGAGGTGAGGCTGGAGGGCTTTACGTAAAATACATACATACATATGGTCACGTCTATATCCCTTGCGGGGTAGACAGAGCCAACAGTCTTGAAAAGACTGAATAGCCACGTTCAGCTATTTGGCTTAATGATAGAACTGAGATTCAAATAGTGACAGGTTGCTAGCCCATCGCCTAAAAGAAGAATCCTAAGTTTATAAACCTATCCCTTAGTCGCCTTTTACGACATCCATGGGAAAGAGATGGAGTGGTCCTATTCTTTTTTGTAATGGTGCCGGGAACCACACGGCACACTTTACGTAAAATCTGTGCAACTTACCCAATGCAGTATTGCGGTCATGAGCGGACCCCGTAGAGAGGAGGAGGAGACGAAAGTGTGATGATGCTTGATGAAGAATATGGTACCCAGTATGAGATAAGGAGACTAAAATAACGTACAATTCGTTTCAGATGCAACTCAGTACGCGCATTACGTGTTCAACACGATCAAACACAAGCAAAGCGGGAAAGTTAACTTCGAGGTAAGTTGTCAAGTCTTGTTAAATTTTCAGCCAACTGAAAAAAAAATTTGTTTATAAAACAAACGAAAAAAAAATTTCGACATGTTGGTACTACCTGAAATAAACAAATATACATATAAGTTATTGCGGTATATTTTATAAATTTATTGACAATGATCGGCCAGCATACTTAAAAAACTTGCTTGTTCAAAAATTCGGAAATCATCAAATACTATTGATATTGTTTAAAAACTACTTCTGTTATGGAAACTTGTTTTTGATGTGAGTTAAAAGTCTAGCGTAAACATGTATGTAAGTTATAAGAGCGCCCTAGTTTCTCTCAAAAGGCTGTATTTTAAGATTCATTGTGCGATGCGGTTGAAAGGAGTTACCGAAAAGAGGCGAGATTTAAAGTTACTTTAAACTAAGCATTACAACTACCTACTGGGGACTAGCACTAGAACTACAACAAGTCTGGCTACTGGAAGTAATTTCTTTAGAAATATGCAGTGCTCTTGTATGAGGTTCTCGTTTCCTCTAAGTTCTTACTATGTTGTCCTTGTTGTACATAAATAAAAAAATAAAAATATTTTTTGACTTCAGCCAGATTTTCTAATCGATAGCGCTAAACTGAGCTTATTCTATTAAGGTATAACTTAATAATTTATTCGACAGTAACCAAGCAAATTGTGACAACAAAAGATGTGTCAATTATTATTATAGTAATAATCAAAATTACTCACAATAATTCATTAATTTTTCGATTTGCTTAACTAACTCGCGCTAGTAGAAAGGCGTAGATATAAAATCATACCTACCTTACATATTTTAATAACACAACTTTTCTTAAGCTTAAAATTTATTTCATAGTCTCCGCAACTTTACTTGCCAAGTTCTCGTTGCCACAGCTCCGGATTTATCTTTTTTTGCTTAACTTTCTTGAATATATTCATTTTCAGAAAGTTAGTTCAGTTTATTTAGTACTTTTACAGAATTTCTTAAAGTCTTTATTCCTCACGGGGTAGAGAAAGCCAACAAACTATAATAATATGTCAACTCTATATGATATGATATATTGCATTATATGCATACATATAGTACAGTATAGTCACGTCTATATCCCTTGCGGCATAGACACAGCCAAAACAGTCTTGCAAAGATTGAAAGGCCACGTTCAGATGTATGGCTTTATGATTTAAAAAGTGACAGGTTGCTATCCCATCGCCTACAAGAGGAATCCCAAGTTCATAAGCCTATCCTTTAGTTAAATGTTATGACTTCCATGGAAAAGATATGGAGCGGTTCTATTGCGAAGTGCCGGCAACCACACCGCACTTATACAAGAACTATGTATTTAAGAATTCATTTCTTTCATTCATTTAAAATTAAAATATTCAATTTGCTAGACGAATTTCCCTCGAATTTTACCCACTTACAATTTTAAATATAACGATTATTTGTGAAACTTGTGAAAATTGAAAGTCTACATAACAAGCATTATTACAACGATATCGGTTTCAGCACTTTTCTCCGTCGAAGCAAAACGTTATCAAAACTAAATATCAAATCGCTGTTTATCATGACGCCTCAGCAAAAGTAACGAACTCTTTCCTCAGACTACAGAAAGTAAGCGATATGGAAATTCTCCCTGTGCGGTGGTTATCTAACGTTATACATTTACGCAGTATACACATGATAAATAATACAATTGCATGAAACTATACTGTCTACATCAAATTACAGATATTAGACATACATTTTGGCACACGAAAAATTAGAAAGAGATAGTTAAAGATAGATAGTAATGCCAAATATTTCTTCTAAACCTTATCACCCATTTCCTCCTTTCTGTAATCTTAGCAATTTTCCGATTTCCAATTCCCAATAAACAGTTTTAGCGCGCTCTAGGAATTGGATTCCAGACTAAAATTGGATTTTGCACATAAATACTGAAATTCGTTCTAGCGACAGTGGAAATGTCCCACAATGGTTAGTCGGTGCGTTTCTCTTGTGCTTGCGCTGTGAAAGCGGTAGATGTGGTTTACTACGAGATAATTTGAAGAAACTATTATTTATTAAGTTTTTACTAATGATATTTTTTTTATTCATTTATTTTAACTTTTTTGATCTGTCTCTTGGTGCAGTCACACTTAGATTGCTATTTCACTTCTATTTGGTAGACATTAACCTTTTGTAAAAAAAAATTAAGTGCTTTTTTGCGTTCATGTCAGGCAGAGACCACATCTTTCCACTTGCCATATTTCAAATCTTCAATTTCAATGCGGTCACTCAAATAGCCAAATTCGTTGTACCTAATAGCCTTCATATATTACAAACTCGGCTACATTTCATGACCAGCATATTGGCAATGACTCAGTTGTATAATGATGTGGAATGGATCGGGGATTAATGGAGATGGTGCCAGAGAGAGAGGGCAATATTCGACTGTAAGATAGAAAGAGAGAGACGATTGGCGCGAAACAAGATGTCTAATGAGAATAGGAATACCGATGTTTTTGATTTATTTAGCACTAGCTTTTGCACGGGAATTTCCAGAAAAAAGCCTTTTTTTATTCCTAAAGGTCTATTCTATCTGTGTGCCGAATTTCACCAAATCAGTTCAGTAGTTTTTTAGTTTATTCGTTACAAACATACAAGAATACAAATCTTTTTATTATTAATTTGGCACAGAGATAGACTGACTTATCTGGAAACTTTCAAACGCTCCTTCTACACGTAATGAAAGTTATCCACAAATTCAGACCCTCAATTTAAACAGCTTTCCGCATAATAACGCGCACTCAACGTCGTGTGAAATTATATTTACGAGCTCTCATGCTAGGTGTTGTGGTGAGTTGTATGTTTCTAAAACGAATTGAAATGTTTTATGCGCTTATTGATTACGCCAGCGGTATAAGGTTTAACGGGTGATACTCATGAATCACAATGATTCATTTCTGATTAATGTACATTAGTTTGAGTGCTAACCCATGCTCTTACGGTGAGGGCAAACATCGTGAGGAAACCTGTTTGTGTGTGTGTACTGTATTGTGAAATGTGTAAACATGATCCAATATGAGTTAGTTTCCCCTGCAAAGGTTGCGAAGTTCAGACGGGAGATTCGCGTAAAGTCCTGACTACCCAATGCAGGGTCCATGGTCGAGGGCGGACCCCAAGCTCCTCTCCAGAGTGGTGGGGATGTAACCGGGACTAACGCCAGGAGGACGAAGACTAGGCTCTCCGAGCAGACATCGCATCATTGCAGGATGTTACCTGTTGCGAAGTCTTTAGGCTTTTTATTTTATATACTCTTATGCTACTAACTTAAACTCCAAATTATGCACAGTCTTTTCTTGCAGGAGTTCCTTGAGATCCTGTCCCGAGTGGCGCGTGGCTCAGTCCAAGAGAAGCTGTCCTGGATGTTCGCTTTATACGACGTTGACGGAGACGGCCGCATCTCCCGAGCGGAGATGCAAGCCGTCGTGCAAGCCATTTACGAGCTGCTGGGGCGAGCGGCAGCGCCCCCGGTGCATAGTGGGGCCGCCAAAGACCACGTTGACAGGATATTCACGGTAAAGATTATTATGCCTTTGGATCAAGACCGAGACCGTGCTGTCTAGAACGCCTTTGTTAAAATAGCAACGTCACTTAAATTTACATACATACATACATATGTATATCACGCCTCTTTCCCGGAGGGGTAGGCAGAGACTACCTCTTTCCACTTGCCACGATCTCTGCATACTTCCTTCGCTTCATCCACGTTCATAACTCTCAACATGCAAGCTCGGCGGTTTCGGGTACTTTTGACCTGACCCTTTACTTCACTTAAATTTTTATGAAAAATTTGGTAAAATAGTTAAAGAAATATATACCGGACAAATCACACAATCTGAGCTCATCAGTAGGTTCTAGACTTAACGAAGTTGCTAAGTCAATTATGATTATACTTTTTTCTCAACATGAACATAATATTGATAACCATACTCAACCCTGGTAGATCTACTGATTGCAGTAGATCGAAATATAGTTTTAACGATTGCGTTAAAACTATAACACTACAAGACAATTCCTCCGCCAGAAAATTTACTTCCAAACTAGCAGACTTTGAGAGCCACAACTATTAATATAATGACCAGCTGATGGACACGAACGCCGACGGGGTGGTGACTCCGGACGAGCTGGCGCGCTGGTGCAGCCGGGACCCCGCGCTGCTGCGGTCGTTGGACGCGCTGGACACGGTTTTGTGATGGTCGGACAACCAGCGCCAAACACGCGCTCAACCTACCAGGTACTAATAAATAACAATTTACTATCATTTTTTGTATTTATCTATCTATACATTCCCATAATCTTTTGCACATAAATTTATTATTTTATGTTTCTTTCCTTCACTTTAGCGCCCGCACCCACTTCAATGGTGATAACTGAAAATCAGCGTTTTGCACTTCAGTTAGTGTAAAAATTCCGCTGAGTTATGACCTTTTCTACTTGCTGCAGCACGCAAATGCATCTCAACTGTGTTTTTTATAATGTTTTGTTTAACTCTGTATTTTGTGTCTGTAGCAACTGAATAAACGTTTTTATCTATCTATCTACTACTTGTTGTGATACAATATAATTACATAGTTGGCAGTACTGTTTTTATTTGTCAATGTTGTCGCTCTTAACTACTTCCTGTTTTGTGAGGTGAGCGCACTACGTACCTTGTCTTGTGAGTTTAAAAGTTAAGAAAATAAAGCGTTTGTACGTTCATCAAACAGAAATATTTAATTTAATTATAACACTACTAATTACATAGATTCACTATGTGTTTTCTCGAACAAACAGCTAGAACAAACACCGACAAAGTAGTGGCTACTGATGAATAAAAGGAATTCATCGCCACACATGACACAAGAAATAATTATGATGTACACTGGCATGTTAAATCAATTAATAACACTGCTGATATTCGACGCCTGATATTATTAGGAACAAGCTTTTATTGTGATCCAAGGTTCCATTGCAAAGTTTGAAAAGCTCAGTTGATTTTTGTAAAAACTGGCTTATCCGGTCCAGAATCATGGTCAGTAGGCGTACCCCAGGCTCCTCTCCAGGGAATTAGGATGTAACTGTGTAAGGCCATTAAGAATAGATTTTTCACCTGGAAATGTCACGTCACATTTCTTTACGATTACAACAAATATCTTTTCTCTCGTGTGTGCCGTGTGGTTCCCGGCACCAATACAAAAGAAAATAGGACCACTCCATCTCATTCCCATGGATGTCTTAAATGGCGACTAAGGGATAGGCTTATGAAATTGCGATCCTTTTTTTAGGCGATGGGCTAGCAACCTGTCACTATTTGGATCTCAATTCCATCATTAAGCCGAGCAGCTGAACGTGGCCATTCAGTCTTTTCGGGACTATTGGCTCTGTCTACCCCGTAAGGGATATAGACGTGACTATATGTATGTTTTCTCTCAACAGATCGGACTCCGCCCGTGCCTCTTGTTCCACCGCCGCTGACAACTGCGAGTCATCGCCGCCCGCCACTCCCTCGGCTTGCTCGGCCCCGAGACCTGTTCCGACTAGATCTGCTCCAGAGAACGTTACCACATCAACAGGTACACAGTTTGTCTCTCAATAGATCACACCTCGCGCATGCGTCTTGTTCCACCGCCGGTACTAGTTTTGAAAGACAAGACTTCTACATCATCCGCTAACGTGAAAACTTTGATTCAAAAAAGGTATTCTTTTTTATCCTAAAAATCTGATACCTCTGCGATAAATCCACAACATAATATGATTTTTATGTATGTATGTGTAGGCGCGATCGCCTTTTTCCCAAAGGGGTAGGCAGAGACTACATATTCAAAAAATTGTCTTAAAAGTTCTACTCATTAAAACCGGCTGATTTGAGTAGTGACATCAAAGCACCATTGATCAAGTGTTCTGGTGACACACATATGTATATTTTCTCCCTCCATAATAAAACACAAATCAACAATTAACTTGTTCAGCGGGCACCACTTCAGCGGCGACGTCGAAACGTACATCAATCACATCTGTCGCGTCGTCCACTTCGTCAGAGAAGCCTCGCCGAGCGTCGCAGCCTCCGCCCGTACCCGCTAGAGTTATAGCTACTGTCAGCGTAAGCATTCCTTCCTGTTTCCCTTTTAAAGCTTGACAAGCAATAAAGCAGATCTTTTTTTTTTTGTTATCGAAGGGGAAATCCTTTTTACGGACAACCCCCCGGGTCTTCCCGGGAGAGTGTGGGATTCCTGGCACCTAGTATACCAGCCTACCCACTAAAACCCCTCCGTTCGCCCTTCTTGCCATTTTGAGAGCATCATGCGATCGCAGGCATTTCACCACGAAAGCAATATAGCAGCCCTGGCGAAGAGGGCGCCCATTGCTAAGCCAGCGCTTTAAAAAACAAACCTTAGAATTAGCCTTTCCCTTGATCAACTTTTATATACTATACAAAAAAAGAAGCTTGCATTTTTGCACAACATGAACTATCCTCTTACATACATATGGTCACGTCTGTATCCCTTGCGGGGTAGACAGAGCCAACAGTCTTGAAAAGACTGAATGGCCACGTTCAGCTATTATTGTCTTAATGATTACCCTCTTGTTTGTTAGTAAGTAAAGGAATAGGTCCTTAAGCCATCTACTACGGCATCCATGAGATAAAAATGGTAATAGTCTTTATCTATAGTTCCGGCAACCACACGGCCCAAATATGTATTAGGTTAGTTACCTACTCATAAAAGAGAAACAGAAAAAGAAAGTGACCGTATATCTTCATGAGCTCACTGGCGCTACATTACCGGCAGTTAATTGCTAAGCGATCTGTACATTAATCAAGACCGCTCGAGGAAAACAAAAGTCGAGATGTTTTGTTACCAAACTACTAACTGAACATTAGTGACGGAACATTAGTCATGAGATTTATTTGGCTAATAGTAATTTGGTCATTATTGGTATTATAGCGGTTAACTGAACGTATTAACAGTAAAATTACACCTATAAAACTATAGGATAATTATACCATACACGTACCTAAGAGTACTTTTATACAATAACATGTATTGTGTCACACAAATCACATGCACAACTTTATTTAATAAGTTAAAAAATATTACTTTGACCGATTGAAATGTGAGTTATAGTTTACATATGTGTAAAAATTAGTATGAATAATTTTCAGATGACAGAAGAAACAACAGCAACCCGCAAGCCAAAGAGACGTAACCGCCGTGCTTCCTCGCCGCAGCAGGCGCGGTGAAAAGTTGATCTTAGCTCTAAGGAAAAAGGTTCAAAATTCTTCCGCTCTCTGCTTGGTGCGACCTGCGAACATGCCCTATGCTTGCTCATATGAGTCTAACTGAGTCAATGGAGTGCTAAGTGGCTTAAAGGACAAGAAAAGACAAAATGTTTATTCAAAAGTGCGTCTTCAACTTTTAAAACATTCCTAGAGTAAGAGTAAACATTTTGTCAAGTACTTTGTAGCACTGGCGCTTTGTACTTCGTATCTCAAAAAAGAAATTTAAATTTGTCAGTTGCTTGATTTTTGACACGCTATTCGTAATTAAGATGTCGTCAAAATAATCTATTTTAAATATTCTGCATATAAATATAAATATAAATAAATAAATAAATAAATATATACGGGACAAATTACACTGATTGAGTTAGCCACGAAGTAAGTTCGAAACTTGTGTTACGAGATACTAACTCAACGATACTATATTTTATAATAAATACTTATATAGATAAACATCCAAGACCCAGGACAATCAGAAAAAGTTCTTTTCTAATCATGCCTTGACCGGGATTCGAACCCGGGACCTCCGCTGTCACAGACAAGCGTAGTACCGCTGAGCCACAGAGGCCGTCTATATATATTGTCCTAATAGCAAACTTACTGTTCTGGATGAAAATATAAGTCTAAATTAATCAAATTTGTTTTAAGATTATTCTACACCTTTTTGTTACATGTATTAAAAAAATTGATTTCTTTTTGATATGGATTTGGATTCAATTATTAAGCCAAACAACAGATGACCGTGGCTGTTGGCTCTGTCTAGCCCGCAAGGATACCTACATCATTTTATGTACGAGTATGTATATAAATTTGGTAAAATCTTCTGGCGATATCTAATGTATGAAATCTTATGATATTAATGTAACGTATATTTTTATGTTTTTGAATTAAAGAT
The DNA here is from genome assembly GCF_032362555.1 of Amyelois transitella. Taxonomy (NCBI): domain Eukaryota; kingdom Metazoa; phylum Arthropoda; class Insecta; order Lepidoptera; family Pyralidae; genus Amyelois; species Amyelois transitella. Next base: position 417,051 of record NC_083531.1, read on the forward strand.
TGCGAGCGTAGTTGTAAACTTAAAAAAATAAGCAATATTTCAGTATTATTATACACATAGATAAGATTTGTTGATCTCTAAATGTTTTGAAACTTCGTCGCTGTTTATATCAAAATACATTTATTTTGTTGTTGTAAAGCACAGAGTCTTTACAACTTTGTCTATCGTTTAGTCTTTGGTGTCTTTGGTACTTTTATTTATTTAAACAAAGATATTTAATGTAAATAAGTTCATACGCTGTCATAAGAATGTCTTATTGTATAAGGAAAAGTGAAATTGGAGTGCGCAGTACTGTATCTCATTATAAAACAACGCTAGCCTACATTTCCATACATCTTAGATGGTTGACAAAATCTTACAATGTATTTCATCTTTTGCATTTATTGGAACATTGCATTGTTGATCGTAATAAAGATAAAAAGTAACACAATCAACAACATCAAGTCAGCGATAGAAATAAATGGAATATACCACGTAACATTATTATAAATACATATCTTGCAAATCTCACTTTAAAGTTTTTATTCCTGTTAATATTCCTATATTTGGGACTTTAAAGAAATTATTCAAACACAGAAAAGTTTATAAAGAGATACATTTAGAAAATGTTAATTTAATCAAATGACCTCAGGGAGACCTAAGTATAAACTCGTTAAGATAAAGCAATAAATATTTTTGCCTAGATAAATAAGCACACATTCTTATACTCCCGCGACAAATAATTACAAGTTTCACATGATATTATTAATCACAAACCTGGGAATTAAGAATTCTACATTAATTTAAAAATAATAAATTAATTAGATAACAAATTAGGTTGGATAATATTCACAATCGTACTTTCGTTACAATATTCATAATAGCACATGTACTTTCGACATTTTTTTTATAATTAGGTAAGGTTGCCTAATGTTATTTCTTAACATGTTTAATTAGTGACTTTAAAAGTTAAACAATACATGAAAATTTAAAATAGAAATAACGAGATTTGACGAGTCATATGATAACTTATCTATCTAAAAGTATTTTTCTCTTTTTACTCTACATTACAGAAGAAGTCTGGAATTCGATGACACTCTTATAAGTTTTAGAAGATAATTATTTTACATTCTTATCTAGAATTAGATTCGCCTAAAGTAACATTTCGTGGATCATTGGGGGCAATATTAATCTTAAGAAATAACTATAAATTATATTTACTGTTGACAATTTAAATTATATTTTCTCTCTTTGAAATTAGAATTTAAAATCCTTAAAATTTGAGCCTTATCTATTCCTATATTAGCTGTAAGGTGTCGTAGTTTCTGACCAATAGCAAAACTAATTAAACCAATCGGTGGAAATACGACATATATTTAACAACTGAACGACACACTGAGAATGTTCGGAAGTATTTTTTATCTCCTTTAATCAAAGAAAGAATAAGTAAGTAACTAATTCTACTTATTTCCTTTTATGACTTTCAAAGATTTTCTCCATGAAGAAGTATAAAAAGAGAAAATTTAGTTACATTAACTAATCGACATTTATAAATAATAGTTTTAAGCCATTTCTAATGTTATTTCTGTATTCAGTTATCCAAGCAATATTCATCAGTGTGTGTTCAGTTTCATATTTCATAAGGTCTATGACAAATTCGTTACTTTCGACTGCTGTGAGTGTCTGGTCAGGTGTATGTGGTGACAGCGACTTTGATTATATACTTCAAATGATTGTATAAACATAAAAAAAAGGTTTGGTTTCCTTTGAATTTTTATTGGTAGGAGCGTGAGTCATTATTAAAAACGAAGTTATTCAGTCAGCAATTGTAAGATAAATAATGCTTAATCGCTAAGTCACACGCATGCCAATTTCGAAATTTAAAAAAATATCAACCCCCTTTTTACGTTATATGGATCCAAATAGATGGATGAAAATTCACAAAATACTTAGGGTGAAGCCAGGGGAAATAGATTATTTGAGTTAATCGCAGAAAATGGTATCAGCTTCTCTCTCACATCCCGGCATGTTCCCGGCTGCACCCTCCACAGAAGTGTTTCGGGGCCCGGGGCCGCCTCAAATTGTTTCATACACTACATTCATACAAAAGCATAATTCATTTAGCGTGATAATAAATCTGTGTCAACCGTGTAAATTGGAAATTATGCTACTTATATTATGCGACTGCTACCCAAGAAATACGGATTGCAGCCTGTATAGCTCGCGGACACATTGCCTTTAATCTTTTGCTTGTATAACTGTAACCGTCTTTAAATTAATTATCTCAATGACGTTGTAAGCTGGCATAGTTTACGATAGCATTTTTTGCGTTATCAGTTAATTACCATTTATTTATCTACAGTAATCAATTTTACTTATCATAATTATCTGAAAGTCACTGTCATCGTAATACAAGATTTAATGAAATACCAATGTCTTTTTATTCTAATTCTTCCTTGTTATGATCCTTTTTTTGTCATAAGTTTTACTCGTAGTAGGTAGACAAGAGATTTGTTCGCATACTTACGTTTATTTTCTTTTTAATAACTCTTTCATATATTTATTTTGCACATGTACTCACCTCATGTCTGATAGGAAAGAAAACTCCGATAAAATTTCATCGGAGTTGGTTCTGTTAGAATTTTTATAAAAAACAAGCAATGTTTGGATGATTTTTTTATTAGATCTTTAATAATTATGCAATTACAACCATTCAGTAACAGAATCCACAAACATTTTCTTCATCAAACATAGTGTGAAAAGTATAAGTCCTGTTAACTGTTTAAAAGTTTAGGTCTTGTAATAGGACTTATGTTTTAGGTGAAGTTCAATCCAGGATCATGAAAAAAGGCGAACCCTGGGCTTAAAAAATGAGATACTCAAATTAAAATAAATAACGAGCAGTTGGTTTTAATTAAAATAAATAACTATTAAGTCTTGTGGAGCATTCAAAGCCTAGCCTGGATCCAAGAGAGATGGGAAGTGACGCGAGCAAATCCAGCCGGGTGGCGCTCCTGGCAACCGTCCCGGTGTCCAAATGAGGTGACGCCGATCTGGAATAAAATATTTTTCTTAAATTTCCTATCTTAAGAAATTTAAATTTAAATATTGTGTTGTCTAAAGTGACCTTTCTTGTACAGTTAAAATGTTGCAAAGGCAATAATCACAGTTAACTTGCTAAAATGTACTAAAGAGTTATGTTAGTTATATTTTTACCCAAACATCTTATTTTTATCAGTTTTCCTGCAGTCCAGTACATCTTATCTTCTCTCACCTTCGCGTGTTTCAGAAGCTGCTTTCCATGTCATATTCTTATCTATATGGCATTTGTTTGTAACAAATAACCTTAATGAAATCGGTCTGGCGAAAACTCACGTCAAGTGTAGGGCACATGCCGATGGAATTGCATGACCAGATTGAACATAATTCAAAGATTAAAACTTACCAAGATGCGCTGGTTTCCACTCCAAATCCAGAGAGGGCCGCCGGAGTCCCCGCCGCAGGTGCTCCTCTGAGCGGTGGTGTCCACACATATGACGCTGGAAGACACGGTGAGAGCGCCGTACGTCTGCTGGCACACCGCGTTGGTGATCACTTGCAGAGACACCTCGCTCAGGAACTGGTCTGTCGTAATGCCCACGTCTGTGAATTGCATGAATTAAGTTAGACAAAACACGAGCGAAAACTCAAAGAAATAACATCTTTGTTACAACTTAAAATCCGATATCAAATGTCTCCTGCTATCTCACTCATTTCATTTCATAACTTTTAAAAATGAAAAATATATTGTATCGACTTACTATCGCCAGTAACGCCGAAGCCGGCAGCCCACGCCCACACGCCGACGAAGTTGTTGTTGGCCTGCGCGGTGGGAAGGCCGATGGGTTGAATCGCATCTGCAGAAGATAAATGGATTAGGAAGAACTTCTAACTTATATTTATTTCTAACAAATTCTGAAATTATGGTTAAATTAACAGTTAAAGAAGAAGAATAAATAATGGCTGATCCTGTTTTAATAATGTTTAAGGATGTTTATCTAATATAAGTATTTATTATAAAATATAGCATCGTTGAGTTAGTATAATGTAATCGAACTTACGTCGAAGCTAACTCTGTGTATAATTTGTCCCGTATATATATTTATTTTGTATTTATTTAATAAATGAAAAATGGATAATTTTTAATAGCAATTATTTTTCAGCGTACTTTTTGTTAAAGGTGACATAATAAATATTGATCATAGCTATATCATTCAGACACTGGGATAGACAGATAGTGTCCGCGAATTTCGACACGAGATTTCATGATTTTAACACCGCGAGTAAAGGGTCTGAGAGATCAAATAACTACAACAAACCAACAATCATGTTTCAGAAATGTTGAACAGATAAAATACTAACTACGTGTAGGTGACATGGTTGATGTCGATCATAGCGACATCATTACTTAGTGAAACAGACAGGTAGTTTCCGTAAACTTGGACGCTAGTAATCGTGATCCTAACACCACCCGTGAAACCCTGAGAGAGCTAAGAACAACAACAAACTAATAAAAAGGTGTTAGACAATTAAAGTACTCACCGGTAAACGTAACGTGGTTAATGTTGATCATAGCAATATCATTCATGAGCGGGATAGACAGATAGTTTCCATGAACTTCGACGCTGCTGGTCGTGATCCTAACGCCGCCGCTGAAAAGCCTGAGTGAGCCGAGGACGACGACAAACTGAGTAGCTTGATTGAGGAGCGTTCTCCAGCAGTGGGCGGCGGTGACGGCGCGCGTGTTGGACAGGAGGGAGGAGCCGCAGACGGAGGTGCGGCCGTCGGTCAAAGTAATGAGAAGGCCACCCTACAATTTGAAAATTTACACTTAGAAGCCAGCAGTACATTTTGATTTTAAAATACATAGTTATTGAATAGTTAGTTAAGTCGAAATTTTGAAATTTCCTAACCTTAGTAATCATCATAATCCTTTTGGATTTTTACAACCGTAAACTATACATACAGCTGACGGGGTTACTTTCAGGAATTTCAGAAAAGTCATACCACAGAGTGATAGTTAATTACCACTAAAATTATAAAAGAAGACCACTAATTCCTCTGTACATCAAAAGAATAAGAACCCGTTACCACATGAGGATGAGCGCCTAAAGCGGCGGCGTTTCCTCCCGTAATTCTTGATCCATCGAAGTCAGCAGCTTCCTCTCTCGCCTTGATCTTCGCTGCGAGGGCTACGCCGACGTCATCGTGGTAATCCCTGTAGTACAGAGGATCTTCGGCTATAGCAGCCCCGAGCAAGACGACGGCGATCACCAAAAACTTCATGACTGATGAATGAAGAGCAATGAGGTAGCTGATCGGTTTTATATCGTCACCAGAGATAAGTGCTGTTGTTCATTCATTATCGTAATCTGTTTGCAGATTTTCTGTTTTGAAAAGCACGGTTGCTAATACGTCATTAGTAGCAAGTTGTGTTCTAAATGTAGGGTTCAACGCTTCAAATGGTAAAACCATAACTCCTTTAGGGGCATATCGGTGTACTTTTGAACTCTCAAACTTACCTTTTGTTATCGTGAGTTGCAACTAAAGTCATTGCAGCGACAGTAGAAAAGCATGTAAGTGTAAAAAAAAACTTTTTATGTCATATATAGATATCATCACGACTGTCTCCCAGAGACTATAAATGGAGTTATTAATTATTATACCTACCTACCTCATCGTAATATCCGTTATTTGATTAATCGTTCTCATCAAAAAAGCCACTAATTAAAAAAATGGGAGAACCTACCTAAATTTTTCGGTTGTCAATTAAAAATTCTAGTGCCACCTTGTTTATTGTCTGTAAAATGTATACACTCATTCGCGTTTCTTAACATTCACTAGCCACTTTCATTTCAATTCACTTCCAGATACAGTCCATTCCTAGTTCCATGGCGGGAAGCTGACTAGTTGTCAGATATATTTAGAAGTCTAAATACTTCTTAGTCTAGTCTCCTGTTTAGTTTTGATATAAGAAACAGTCCAATAAGACTAATTAACTTTAATACCAATACATGTGATGATGTCTGGTAGGCTAATACCAAACCCCATCATCTGTCGACATTGGTACCTTATCAATGAGCCTGAAATAGAATGTTGCCTTTTATATGAAGCCAATTAAATAGTGCCGTGTGGTTCCCGGCACAAATATAAAAGAATGCGATCACTCCATTAATTTCCCATGGATGTCGTAAAAGGCCACTAGAGGATAGGCTTATAAACTTGGGATTCTTCATTTAGGCGTTGGGCATAGCAATCTGTCATCTATTTAATTCCAGTTCTATCATTAAGCCAAACAGCTGAACGATGCCTATCAGTTTTTCAAGATTGGTGGCTCTGTCTACCCCCACAAAGGATATAGATGTGATATATGTATGTATAAAATAGGAAATTGGAGCTGCTCAGTCTGAGTGACCGTACATTTATAATATACATTCATGTCTTTTACCTTACGTGGTAGACCTCAGGGGCAGACAGAGACTACAGTCTCAAAAACACCGAATGGCCGGCTCTGCTATATCACCGTCATGGTGACCGTACGTCTATTCATTTTCTAATTTATCATTTTATTCTCGCGTGGTTCCCTGCATTTTATAATTGGACTACTCCATATCTTTCCAATGGCTGTCGTAAAAGACGGCTAAGGAAATAGCTAATCTTCTTGTTTGGCTTTTGTCTCAGACAACGGGAAACCCTCGAGGGTTAAGAATTATCCATCAAAATATACAAGGTCTTCCCGGCAAAGAATTAGAAGTACAACTAGTTTTAGAAGAATTAAATGTGGACATTTTATGTTTGACTGAGCATTGGCTCATGGAGGGGGAGATGATGTTCAGCCTAAACAATTATAATATTGTGAGCTGCTTAAACAGAAAGTCTGCAATTAGAGGTGGGTCTATGATATTTATCAAATGCGGTCTTCGCTGTAAAGAGCGAACAGACATAACCAGACTTTCGGTTGAGCGGTGTGCCGAAGTGACCTGTGCCGAGCTAGATCATCATATAATTGTTTGTGTGTACAGTCCCCCAAACAGTGAATTTAAACAATTTTTAAAAATAATGGATCAAGTGTTACATGTTACCTCAAAATGTAACAAAAAATTAATTATTTGTGGTGATTTTAACATTGACATTTTAGTTAAATCAACTGTTAGTATACAATTTATTAATTTGTTTAAATCTTATAATTTAGAGTATGTTTTTTTCGAACCAACCCGATTAACATCTACATCTGCCAAGTGTCTGGATAATTTTTTTTGCAATAATCTTTTTATACGGAAATCAATTATTCACAAATTGCCCTCGGATCACACCGGTCAATATGTTACCTTTGAGAAAGAGTCCTTAAACAATTTAAATAATGATAAAATTATGTGTAGACCTCTTTCTTCCAAAAACATAAGAAAATTTAAAATAAACATTGCAAATCAATTAAATACTTTAACATATTCTGGAAATAATCCTAATGAACATTATAACAATTTATTTAATATGATTTCTGCTGAATACTCAAAAAGGTTCAAGCAGAAACAAGTCAATATTCGTAATAGATTACAGTTCAGTGAATGGGCTACATTAGGTATTCACAAGAGTAGGAATAAGTTATATGACTTATATGCCCAGAAACAATACAATTTTGACCCCAGTTTTGTAGAATATGTCAAAAATTATTCAAAATTATTTAAAAAAGTTTGCAGGCAAGCCAAGTCTTTTCACATAAGTAGTAAAATAAACAACGCACCAAATAAAATTAAAGAAACATGGAACATTATTAATAAAGAATCTGGCAAAATCAAAGATAGAGACAGTATTAAACAAATATCATCCGGTAACAAAAGTATTTCTAAAACTCAGGACATAGTAAATGCTTTTGATAATTTCTTTGCAAAAATCCCTGTGGAGCTAACTTCTGACGTTGACTCTTGTCCATTGCGCGCTGAAACCCTACTTAATAATAACACAACTCCCATCAAATCTGTCTTTAAATTTAAATATGTTAACTCTGATAATATATTAAAGGCGTTCAAACAACTTAATTTGAAAAAGTCTGAAGACCATTGGGGTATGTCTGTTAGTATCATCAGTCAAATCATAGATATTATTGCATCTGATCTAGCTTTTATATTTAATGAATGTATTGATGAGGGTATTTTTCCAAATTTAATGAAATGTAGCAAATTAATACCTCTATTCAAAAAAGGGGAGAAAACAGTCCTTGGCAATTATAGACCTATTTCTATATTGCCAGTTTTGAGCAAGGTGTTTGAGAAGATGATGCTTAATCAAATGAAACAATATTTTAAAATCAATAACATTTTCCATTCCCAACAATATGGGTTCACTGCCGGGAAGTCCACCACTGATGCGGGAGTAGCACTTGTTACTCAAATCTATGACGCGTGGGAGAGTTCACAGGATTCAGTTGGAGTCTTTTGCGATCTCTCTAAAGCATTTGATTGCGTAGATCATCAGACACTTTTGCGTAAACTTCGTCAATATGGGTTTGACCACAAATCAACTAAACTAATGGCATCCTATTTGACTGATAGGCTTCAAACTGTAGATATTAATGGAGTAAAGTCAAGCGGATCAAGAGTCTCAATGGGTGTTCCTCAGGGCTCAATTTTAGGACCATTCCTCTTCTTGGTATATGTCAATGACCTGCCTTTTATGGTGGAAAAACAGGCGGGTATAGTGCTGTTTGCCGATGACACTTCTTTAATATTTAAATTAGATCGCCATAGCGAAAATGTAAGTTCGGTTAATAATATACTGTCGGCCATATCTATCTGGTTCTCAACCAACAATCTTCTTTTAAATGCTAATAAGACCCAATGCATTAAATTTACCCTTCCAAACGTAAGGCAGGCCAATACTGACATAATACTCGAAGGCCAGAAATTAGAATTTGTTGAAAATACAAAGTTTTTAGGAATTATAATTGATGCAAAGCTACAGTGGGGTGCTCATATTTCTAAACTATCCAATAGACTTAGCTCTGCCGCTTATGCTGTTAGGAGGATCCGACAATTGACAGATGTAGCTACAGCTAGGCTTGTTTATTTCAGCTATTTTCATAGCTTGTTATCTTATGGTTTACTTTTATGGGGTAGCGCGGCTGATATACAAACTATTTTTATAATTCAGAAAAGGGCCGTTCGCGCAATTTACGGCTTAGGACCAAGAGACTCGTTAAGACAACTCTTTAAGAAAACAAACATACCTACAGTAGCGTCCCAGTACATTTTTGATCTTATAATGTATGTTAGGAAAAATACCTCTTTTTTTTCAAAAAGTTAGTGCCACAACTGATAGAAATTTACGTAATAAACATAAATTAGTCATGCCGTTTCATAGGCTTAGCAAAGTCAGTAAATCATTTATGGGGAACTGTATACGATTTTATAATAGGTTGCCGGAGTCTGTTCTTGATATGCCCAACCGAAAATTCAAAGAGTATGTAAAGAAAGTACTTTGTGAGAAGGCTTATTATAGGACTGATGATTACCTTAATGATAAAAACATCTGGCTCGAGCTTGGCACAGGAACCTCGTAATTAATTGTAGTTTAATTTGAACTTAAATCAAAATTTCAGTACACTCTGTACATAAATCTTTTTAAAATTGGCAATCCATAAAATATATGTATATATATATATATTTTTTTTCTTTTTTCAATATTAAATCTCATAAATATATAAATCTCCCGTGAACAATGTATTCTCCCGTCCACATTCTATTCTAAGTATAATTTAATATTGTGAAGTTGACGTTGTTGAAGAAAATGCTGCAGTGCAGTTTGTTACCGCTTCTTCTGCACTGACGCCTTGGAAGCGGCAGTAAACTTAGTTTTTAAGTAATATATTTGACGTCAACCAAGTTGTTAAACCATACGACAATTATTAAGCGATATAATAATATCCTATAATAATGAATAAAAAATTTTGAATTTTGAATTTTTTTGAATTTTGGCGACGTGCTAACAACCTGTCACTATTTGAATATCAATTCCATCATTAAATCATAAAGCTGAACGCGATCTTTCAGTCTTTTTAAGACTGTTGGCTCTGTCTACCCCACAAGGGATATAAGTAAGATACATATATTACCATTAACGTGGTGTTTTAAGGATTAATACTATATCAATTGGAAAATGTACCTATGAAAAGCCTCAAGGTACTTATTGACCCACAACTACTTAGAAAATCTAATCGGACGGAAATAAAGATATAAGTTTAGTCACTGAATGATTACGTGTATCTAATATTGTCAGATTGTTACGATTGATTTGATGTAATTAACCCTTTATCGTCGTGTTTGGGAAAATACGTTATTAGTTGCGACAGTGACGTAGGACCAAGTTTAGTACTCGGTAAAGTTGATCACATACATACACACATACATGATATCACACCGTTATTCCTTACAGAGTAGACAGAGCGAATAGTTTCGAAAAACACCGAAGATCAGATGGATAACTGACAAAATCGCTGTTGCATGATCGCCTAAATGTAGCATCTTAATTTTATATTCGTAAAATAGGGTTATTTGCATAAAAAGGGACATCCTAGCGAAATGTCAGGTCTAGAATATCCTTAACTGATGAGCTTGAATAAAGATTCAGATAGTCTCAGGTTAATCCATTTCCTATAAGAAGAAGCGCAAGCTTTATAAAAGTCTCGCTTTTTACCCGAAGCTTCGGCGATGACGATGGGCTAGCAACCTTTCTCTATTTGAATCTCGATTCTGTCATTGAGTCATAAAGCTGAACGTGGCCTTTCAGTCTTTTAAAGGCTCCGTCTTGCCCGCAAGGGGTATAGACGTGATTGTATGTATGCATGTGTGTATTTTATACGGGTGCAGATGACACCGCTAAGTATTTCTGACTTAAAATATGAATTCACTTAAATCATCATGAAACGGCAGAATTAGATTTAGATAAACGAATTCAGATAAGATAATTATAAGTTTAGTCACGTCAACAAGCTCAACTTAATCTTAGGTTTTCCCGCTAAATGCGGTTTTTTTAATTCCATTATTTGGGATTAACCAATTTAATCAGTGCTGAAGATTATGTTAATGCTTTGGAAATAATTTTCGTTCACAATATTCTTCAAAGTACCTAGCTGTAGCTACTATCCCTTAACTTAATATGTTTCTTTGAATTACCTGGTTGACCGGAAGAAATCGCTCACAGGGATAAGTCCGCCCTTGTACATCGTTATTTTTAATGTATTTTTATTTACTACTTAAAATTTGTTATGTACAATAAAGTATTTACAAACAAACAAACAAAGTAATTGAGTATATTTTTAGAGGTAAGTACATAGGTACATACGTTTGCAAAAAATAATTTGAGCAAAGGCGGACTATCGCTTAACAATCTGTTCCAGCCAACTCAAATGATTCCAAGATGAAAAAGAGAAGAATCCCAAGTTTATTAGCCTTTTCCTTTTTTATTGATGGAAATGCCATTCAGAGACACTCAGACAGAGAGGTAACCACCTAACTAACTAACACTAACTAGTGACAGGTTTTCAACAGGTTTGAAAGCTTTTCCCTTATTGACTTTTACAATCTGCGCGAAACGAAATCTACCTGTCGCTTTTTGAATCTCAACCATTATTTTGCCATACATGCCACCATAGACCGTGTGGTTCCCGGCACCAAAACAAAAAAGAATAGGACAACTCCATCTCTTTCCCATTGATGTCGTTAAAGGCGACTAAGGGATAGGCTTACAAGCATGGGATTCTTCTTTTAGGCGACAGATTAGCCACCTGTTACTATTTGAATCTCAATTCTATCATTAAACCAAATAGCTGAACGTGGCCATTCAGCCTTTTCAAGTCTGTTGGCTCTGTCTACCCCGCAAGGGATATAGACGTGACCATATGTATGTATGTATGTTGCCATACAGCTGAACATTAAGGCGTTCTTTACAAGACGGGCTCTGTGTACCCCGATAAGGGAAAAAGACGTGATTATATATGTTTGTTGAGTCTTGTGACTGTCGCCTCTGTCTTACCCTTTAGAGATAAATACAAATAATATTTGGGCTCAAGTCTGTAAAAATGATTTAACCAGTGAACGAAATGATAACCCTGACATGTTTCACTTTCGACAAAAATAAACCGCCAAGTTATCTAAGTGCAAAGTGTCAAAATCAAGAAAGATTAATTTATTTTTATTATATCAATCCTGCACAGACAATTATCTTGCTTTTTATCAGCGTATCAGTACAAATGAAAGATTTTATTATATTATGTTTATTGCGTTTATTTGTAGGCAACGTGGCCATAAAATTTTAATTATAATAATAAATCATAAGCGCCAATTGAAACGCTACAGTATTAGCCTAGGTCGTGAGAAGGGAATCTCTATACATAAATACATCCTATTAATTAATCCTACTACTATTATAAAGGCGAAAGTTTGTATGGATGTATGGATGTTTGTTACTCTTTCACGCAAAAACTACTGAACCGATTACCATGAAATTTGGTATGTAGGTAGCTGAAGACCCAGAATAACACATAGGCTACTTTTTATCCCAGAGTTCCCGCGGGATTGATAGGGTTTCCATGCGGACGAAGTCGCGGGCGGCCTCTAGTTAATTAATAATATTATAAAAGCGAAAGTTTGTATGTCAGTATGGATGTTTGTTACTCTTTCACGCGAAAACTACTGAACTGATTACGATGAAAACTGGTATGTAGGTAGCTGAAGACCAAGAATAACATATAGGCTACTTTTTATCCCGGAGGTCCCGCGGAATTGATAGGGTTTCCATGCGGACGAAGTCGCGGGCTGCCTCTAGTATTATATATATGTTATTATTATTGTAACGTTCATTTGCATAATGGTTTACGCATAACCTATTAAAGCATAATTAACCTAACCTAGCCTAAAAGTGAATTATGCCACATTTACCCGTATGCCAATAATCAATTAGGCATTAGACCTTTTATGCCAAAATACCAAAGAACATTAGGAGAAAATAATGAAGGCGAAAGAGACCCCAAGAGAATAACCAATTTCGTCGTCAACCAATGTCGTGTAACTAAATAATGTGGCAATTATTATATGATGTTCGAAATGTTCCATCATGACGGATAATCATGTTGATTTGATTATTATCCGACTTCATGTCTAATAAGACATAGAAAAAAAACATAGGTTCTGCATACTCGTATTTCTTAAAAATATCCCATATTTTTAACTGAAAACATGATAAAAAGGTGACAGGCGTGTATTCGACAAAAATATTTATAAACAGTTCACACACAACATGCGCGTCGCGAATCTCAGGGGCTACTAGGTCGAATCGGTAACTGGATTGAAATGCCTATGTGCATAGAGGCACAGATTCATATCCCATCTCGACCATGTACCAATGACTGTTTTCCAAGATATGTATGTACATTATTTTGAGTGCTACCGATGCTCTTCCGGCGGGCGAAAACATCGTGACAAAACCTGCACATTCAAGTAAATAAATGTCTGATATGGGATAGGTTGCCTTACAGAGGTTGCGGAGGTCAGATGGCAGTCGAAAAAAAGAAACAGTTTTATTACCTTTTTATTTTTACTAAGAAATTTTAATACAAACTTTAAAGCAATAAGTCTTCCACCGTGGTCTAGTAGCGAAGACAACACATAGTGGCCAGCTGCTTCTCTATCCGTGGAGATTGTAAAAGTCGATCAAGGGGAATGCTAAAAAACTTGTCTTGTAGGCGATGGGCTAGCAACCTGTCACTATCTGAATCTCAATTCCATCATCGAGCTATACAGCTGAACTTGGCCTTTTAGCCACTTCAAGACTGTTGACTCTGTTTTCTCCGTAAGAAATGAATGTGTTATGTGTATTTATGCAAGGAATAATTTAACTAACGATGCATCGGCATCACTTACCGCATTCACAGAATAACTAAATCATTACCGGCGCGTGTTCTTTATCTTTTATCGAAATATATCCATCAAAGACATATCTACCCTTGACCAATTTATCATGATGCATTCCTCAAAAATAAAAGATAGCAGGGAAAAACATATTAGTTTATTTAAAAACACAAAATCTGGTTTTTAATTAACATGAACATGGCAGTCTCCGGCAAAGCTAACGAAAACATGAAATGTCAATAGTCAGCAGTCTTCTTCTCCTGTATTCCTTATTGCACGAATCGAGTAAAGTATTAATTAATAAGGTTCTTTGTATCAGACGAATCTTAAACCAGCCCAAAATTATACAGAAAAATGTAGTACTATACCAGGTGCTCTTTTTTCGCAGATCAGCAAATCAGTCCAGGGATTGGGTTGGTTTCTAAATAACTGAAGGAAAAACTGACTAATTCAGAATGTGGGAGAACGAGTGATGTGACACTATGGCAACTTGCGAATTATGTAAAGAAAAATACGATTTACAAAATAAACATACATATATTGGATGCTATCTATACAATACACTAACTTAAAATATAATCGATGGAAAAAATGTGAAAAGAAACAAAAAACTAGCAAACAAAAACGCAACGAAATTCATAGAAGACACCGCGATTTCAAATTGCCGGGCGCTAGGTATTCTATTAAGAGACAGGATCGTATTCTAGGGGACGGACTCAGCAGAAACATAAATACGATATAATTTACAAATAATAAAAATCTTTAAATCACTACATAGTATAAAACAAAGTCGCCCATTTTGTCTGTAGTCCCTTCGTATGCATAAAACTTTAAAACTACGCAACGGATTTTGATGCGGTTTTCACTAATAGAAAGAGTATTTTCTCCGACAGGTTTTTATATATTATTGAAATACATTGAAACTATATTAGCTGAGCTATAGCGATTTATGTCCAAGAAGTCAGAAAAAAAATCTAATTGAAGATTGCATTTGTGCGTGCGCCGCTTATACCGTTGGATACAAGTAAGAACAATGTATAGCAAAAACATTGGTCTTTATTAGTTCTACAAAAAAGTCCGCGATGACATATATCCAGCTTTTTTATTTAAGTCACAAAAACTACTTTTCTGTATTAAAAAAACATTTAATTCGTTGGGTGATGTTTAACTGGTGATATAACCAATAATACATATATCCTTATCAAAATAAGTAAGTTCATCATCACGAGCATTTAATTTAGATTATTTTTGCAGTTTACAGTGTGTTATTTAGACATATAGTTTAGGAGATATCACGATATTAGTATTGCGGCACGGTACGGGCCGGCCGCGGCGGCGGGGGCAGCGTCCCTATAAATAGCGCGTCAATATCGTTTTTTTTTTTCCAAAAACTGATAGGGGGGGCGATCAAAGAAGAGTCACAGAAACCAAAAAACATTTTAATATTTTAAACGCGGTTAAGGGAAAGAGAAGTTATTGTGAATTGAAAATTAGTATCCAATATGTGTTGGTGCGTTGACTGTATTTGTCGAAGTAGCGGGATACACGCAAACGAAGTTGCGCGGGTCAGCTAGTATTAATTATAATACAAATTTTAAACTTAACCTAATACCCGCTACAACACCAACGTCTAACAAAAATAAATGGCATAGGTCCTGTACATCATAGATCACACCAGTTTAATAGGTCTACTCCAAAAAAGATTACCATATTATACTTTTTCATGCTAATAAAATAACAGACAAACAAACATCCACGCCATTATTTCAATAACATCAAATAGATACATCAAATAAGATTAACGTAATTAACAATATCAGCTAATCGCCGGACTGTTTGGTATAAAAACTACCTATGTCTCCTTTCACGCATCACTTGTGCGCAAAATGAAATTCTTGGTCGTCTTAGTCGCCCTCGCAGCCGCTGTGCTGGCCGAAGAGCCGATCTTCAAGGACTACCATCAGGAGATCGGTGTGTCCTTAGCAGCTAAGATCAAGGCTCGCGAAGAAGCCGCCGACTTCGACGGCTCCAGGATCACCGGGGGCAATGCTGCCGCCTTAGGATCTCACCCGCACTTGGTAAGTTGCCATTTTTTCGGTACGAGTATTTACTGTGTATTTATGGAAGAGTGTTGAGTCTTTTGGAGTTCGGGCTCCAGTACCTACCTAGATGATTTGGCGAAGTTACAAGTTTTTACACATACCAAGGACCTACCTAGACAAATAGAACAAATAGACTATACCTCAGGAAGGTATAGTCTATTTGTGTGTACTGAAATAAATCTATTGTCACACATTAAACCACATGGTCTTTATTTTTTTTTTCTTGAAAGTATATTTGAAAATTTATTTATAGTCAAAAGGACAAAATGAAATAACAGTTGGCTTATATTGAATTACTTTCATATTAACCATTCTCGATTTCATAAATGTACCATTGTTTAAAAAAAAGAAATCTTAATTGTTTGCCTGTCCGCTAAATAGTAGGTAGTGATAAAATAAAACTTGGGTAAAAGCTATTGGAAACGACGGCTTAATTTGTATTTTTATTTTCTGAATTTATTTGCTTTAATTTAGTGCTTCGGTAAATATGAATTTAACTTTGTAGGAGTATTAAAGAATAGATTTTGTTAAGGAATTACTATTTCTTGTTTAATTCATGTGCGTTAAATATCCTAGTTTATATATTGTCTAATATTTACTCAACAGTAAATAAAATCAAATACATACTCGTAATGTTATGTCCATGTCAGGTTAACCGAATCTGGTCACTTTTTTGTACATTTTCTTTTTATTGCGGTTGCCTATAAGAAATTTTTTTATATTTTTTGCATGCTTTCACCTAATTCCTCATGTTCCAGGGTGGTCTAGTCATCACACTCACCACCGGCCAGACCTCCGTCTGCGGCTCCTCCCTCCTCTCCAACACGCGCTCGGTCACCGCCGCCCACTGCTGGAGACACGGCAACAGCCAAGCTCGCCAGTTCGTCGTGGTCCTCGGCTCCCTGCGTCTCTTCTCCGGCGGTGTCCGCGTCACCACCTCCAACGTCGCTGTGCACGCTAACTACAACCAGAACAATTTGAACAACGACATTGCTATCATTACCCTTAGCTGGGTCACTTACACCAGTGAGTTTTATTTCATCAATTTTCTTTTAGATTTTGATTTCGCTGAGTGTAGTCTGTCGCAGTTTATTCGCACGCAGTGCTGACTACAACCACTCTGCAGCAATGAGAACTATAGGTTGTCGGCCGCAGTGGCAATGTATTCACTTTATATTATGAACAATTGTGAGCATTCTTAGTTAGTTTTGAAAACATTGGTTCGAATAGCATCTCTGTGTCAAGCAGCTCCTGCTTGTAACATAAAAGTTGGTACACGTTACTCCCGTTTAATATGATAGGCCCAAACAGTAATCTTACTAAACTATTTTCTTTTTTATATTCATTGCAACGTTTATTCCTTTTTCCAGACGTCATCCAGCCAATTGGACTCCCCACTAGCCAGACTAACAACCTCTTCGTTGGCACATGGGCTTGGGCTGCAGGATTTGGAGCCACTGGTGATAGTAAGTATATATTATCATTGGATAAAATCTAACAAACCAGGACCTGGTTTGTTTCTGGAGGAAAAGTCCCATGGAATTTTGCAAAAATCTCTAATTATCTCTATGGCAACATTTGGTTTATTTTAAGTTATAAGTTCCACATTCAGTTTTAAGATATTGTCTACCGACCTTTGGGCTGATTCCTTTCGAGACCTTCTCTCATCTTTGTGTTTTCAGTCGCATCTTTATTTGTCAATTGTTATTCTTCTCTTCACTTTAGTCACTTACATAAATAAAACGTTCGATGAATTTGTAATTTCTTTTTTTTTTTCTCAGACAGCCCTATCACCAACAACCAGTTCCTGAGCGAGGTCTCCCTGCAAGTGATCACCAACGCTGTGTGCGCCTCCACTTACGGCAACTCTGTGGTCGCCAGCTCCGTCATCTGCGTGAGCGGCCAGGGCCGCAGCACCTGCGGCGGGGACTCCGGCGGCCCCCTGTGGGTGTGGGTCGGCAACAATCGCAACCTGGTTAGTATTACGTCATTTGTTTACACTACTTATTCCATACTAGAGTATGCGGTCTCGTGAAGCTTCCATTAAATTTCGTCCCCGCGGGGATTTCTAGTAGTCTCTAGTGCACCCCTAGACTATATAAGGAACATTACTTGATACAAAATTTTACCCAGCCATTTGGCCTGTACGTTAATTTATCACTCAGTCAGCCCTTTTTAAATATATTACTCTTAGTAATGATTTCATTTAGATTATCTATCACAGTTCTGAATGCTTACTCATGGATGTCGTTGATAAAACGAGAGAAAGAAAGATCAAAAACCCTTTGATAGATAGATGATACTGATGATGGCTGGGTCTTGACTGTTTCTTCAGTAGTATTTTCTTACTCATCTATGAATAAGGCTATAGAATTATGGTGCCCTAATTCATTGTCACCTTCCAGATTGGTATCACCTCCTTCGGTCACGTGAGCGGCTGCCAGCGCAACTTCCCCGCCGGCTTCGTCAGAGTCACTTCCTTCATCTCCTGGATCCAGGCTCGTCTTTGAGACATCAATGGCTTCGATATTTGACAATGTCTGATGTAAACTTAATAAATAGTTATTTTGTAACTCAGTATTTAAATCACTGCATTTTATAAACTCCTCTTATTTTCACTTTCTGTATGTATGCGCTAATGTCCGAAATATGTGGATTGATTTTGTTCCTGTTTGAAATGCTGAAAAGAGGCTTTTATGAAGAAGGTTCATATCTTTCCGGGCGATGTGGGGGCGGGTTGCTAGTTCTATAAATAGACCATAGCTACGCCCATCGTAAAACAAAAAATCCTGTTAACTTTCGCTCCTTTAAGAGTTTTAAGAAACCCACATAATGCGAAATTTAAAATCGTTTGACCCAGCCGTTTAAGCTGTACATCACAATGTTGATGTTATAAAATGACTCACAAGTTACATTAAGAGTTGAAAAATTTCTACTCTAATGTTGCGTGTTTGAGCGTCGGTGGTCTAATCGAAAGGTAATGCGAGATTAGCGTTGCCAGGCGTCCGGATAAAGCCGGACATAGTTAGGCTTTTTGATCGCATGTCCGGCCAAAATAAACGGTGTACGTCTTGTCCGGCTTTTGTTAGGCTTTTTACATTTCGCAAACAAGCGAGAGCCGCCGCCGCGCCGCTGAGCTTGGCCGAGCGCAGGCGACGAGAGTCGACTACCGATAATATAGGCTGTCCGGCTTTTTTAGTCAAATGTCCGGCCAAACTGACTGGTCTGTCCGGCTATTAGGTATGGCGACCTGGCAACCCTATGCGAGATGGCATGGAGTTGGAGGCACAGGTTCAAATCCCACCTCGGCCTCGGCCACCAATGACTCTTATCTGAGTTATGTATCTAAGTACATTAATTATTAAATATCGATGTTCTTACGGTAAGGAAAACATGTGTAACTATGACCCAATACGAGTTGGTAACTGCCCAATCGATGCGATCTGACCAAAGCATTTGATTGCGTAGATCATAGAACTCTTCTGCTTAAGCTCGCTCATTACGGGTTCGACACTGCTGCCGTTGAACTAATTAAATCATATCTTAGTGATAGATAACAAACGGTAGATTTAAATAATACAAAATCGAAAGGAGCGACGGTAAAAACTGGGGTACCGCAAGGTTCCATTTTGGGACCTTTTCTCTTTCTGGTATATATCAACGACCTGCCTTGCATGATTGAGAAACAGACTGGCATCGTGTTGTTTGCAGATGAAACGTCACTAATTTTTAAAATGAACCGCCGTAACGAAATCTGTGATGATGTGAATAGCACTTTAGCCGCCATTTCTAACTGGTTTATAATCAACAACTTACTGTTAAATGCAAATAAGACCCAATGCATTAAGTTTACACTTCCCAATGTGCGGCAGGCAAATGTGGATATTAGTATAAGTACTAAAAGATTAAATTTTGTTGATAAGTAGTACTACTTTCTTAGGAATAACATTAGATTCTTCGGTCGGCCGGTTATTCGATTCGAGTCGATTCGGCCAAATTAAACGGTGTCCGTCTTGTTCGGCTTTTGTTAGGCTTTTTACATTCGCAAACAAGCGAGAGACGCCGCCGCGCCGCCGAGCGTGGCCGAGCGACGAGAGTCGACTACCGATAATATAGGCTGTCCGGCTTTTTTAGTCAAATGTCCGGCCAAACTGACTGGTCTGTCCGGCTATTAGGTATGGCGACCTGGCAACCCTATGCGAGATGGCATGGAGTTGGAGGCACGGGTTCAAATCCCACCTCGGCCTCGGCCACCAATTACTCTTTCTGAGTTATGTATCTAAGTACATTAATTATTAAATATCGATGCTCTTACGGTAAGGAAAACATGTGTAACTATGGTCCTATACAAGTTGGTAACTGCCCGATCCAAAAGGCGCACCCTAGGCTCTTCTCCAGAGAGGTCAGGATTCAAAAAAATTAAAAAAAAATATTCAAAAACGCACTGAATTTTAAAGCGCCTTCAAAAATATGTGGTCACAGTTTAACTTGTATGTATGTTTGTCCGCGATTACCTTGCGCTTCGCTGTACCGATTTTGAAAAATATTCTAGAAATTTAACCGATTTCATAAAATTTTGATATCGATTGGAGGCGGTTCACTTTTTACAAAAGTGAAAGTAAAATGTGTAGCTCTGTATACTCTAACTAAAGGATTCGTTGAAGCTTTAAATAACAGTTGGTCATTGTAATTCATATCAGCTGTTAGACTTAAAGCAAGCGATTATTATGTTCGTTTCGTAAGGAGCATGAAAAAATCCAAATTCATTGCCTTGAGTGGATTTTACGTACGTATATAAAATATTGGGCTAGCAACCTGTGGCTTAACGTGGCCTGTCAATCTTTGCGAGACTGTTGGTTTGTCTACCTCGCAAGTGAAATAGACATGATTATATGTATATCATCATCACTACATATAATAAAACAGTAAATATATAAAATCACGCCTTTTTCTCGGAGGGGTAGGCGGAGACTACATCTTTCCACTTGACACGATCTCTGCATACTTCCTTCGCTTCGTCCACATTAATAACTATCTTCATGCAGACTCTGCGATTTCGGGTATTCTTTACCTGACCCTTTTCCAGGACGTCCTTAATTTGATCAAGATACGTTCTTTTAGGCCTTCCAACTCCGACCTTTCCCTCCACACTCTCCTTGTATATCTGCTTAGTCCACCTGCTTTCGTTCATCCTCTCCACATGACCAAAACAAATTGAGTATATTTAAAAAAAAATAATTTATAACGTTATAAAAATTGTATTTAAATAAATACATTTGTACACGCTAATATCCGGAACTACTGAACGGATTTGTATATTTAATTGATTTTGGAATCTGATACAGCTGATAACAAACCATAACAACTCAGATAAACAATAGGAAATACCGAAATGATTAAGACTTCATTTCGGTATTTCCTATTGTTTATCTGAGATGTTCAACATAATAAGTATTTTCTATTAGCGTATAAAAATCGAAGATCTGGAACACCTGATCCGAATTATACAAAAGACTTTTTTACAAAAGTTGTTCAACATGATAAGAAATTGATAACATGATGACGTCTTATGAAAATGCTGCAGTGTAGTTTGTTCCGCCGTACACATGCGCTTTGGAAGCGGTAGTAGTTATAATTAGATTTAAGTTATGTGACGTCAATAAGTGATACCTTGTATCCAATTTTGAAAATAAATCTATTCTATTCTATTCTATTCTTAGCATTTTTAATTAAAATGAACATGGCAATCTCAGGCAAAGCTAACGAAAACATGAAATGTCAATAGTGAGCAGTCTTCTTTCTCCTCTATTCCTTGCTGCACGAATCGAGTAAGGTTGTTTGTATCAGACGAATCTTAAACCAGCCCAAAATTATACAGAAAAACGTACTACACCAGGTGCTTTTTTTTCGCTGATAATAATATAAGTTTATTGCTCACCATAATCAGCAAATCAGTCCAGGGATTGGGTTGATTTCTAAACAACTGAAGGAAAAACTGACTAATTCAGAATGTGGGAGCACGAGTGATGTGACACCAACGTCTAACAAATAAGTGGCATAGGTCCTGTACATCATAGATCATACCAGTTTAATAGGTCTACTCCAGCAAATGATTACCATATTATTTTATACTTTTTCATGCTAATAAAATAACAGACAAACAAACATCCATGCCTTTTTTTCAATAACATTAAATAGATACTTCAAATCGGATTAACGTAATTAACAATATCAGCTAATCGCCGGACTGTTTGGTATAAAAACTACCTATGTCTTCTTTCATACATCACTTGTGCAAAATGAAATTCTTGGTCGTCTTAGTCGCCCTCGCAGCCGCTGTGCTGGCCGAAGAGCCGATCTTCAAGGACTACCATCAGGAGATCGGTGTGTCCCTAGCAGCTAAGATCAAGGCTCGCGAAGAAGCCGCCGACTTCGACGGCTCCAGGATCACCGGGGGCAATGCTGCCGCCTTAGGATCTCACCCGCACTTGGTAAGTTGACTTTTTTAGCTATTTACTGTGTACTTATGGAAGAGTGTTGAGTCTTTTGGAGTTCGGGCACCTACCTAGGTGATTTGGCCAAGTTACAAGTTTTTACACATACCAACTGTCATATAACTCCTCCAAACCTCAGGAAGGTATAGTCTATTTCTTAAGGTACTGAAATAAATGTATTGTCACACATTGAACCACATGGTTTTTTTTTCGTTGAAAGTATATTTAAAATTAATTTATAGTCATGATAAAAAGGGCAAAATGAAATATCAGATGGCTTATATTGAATTAATTTTCATATTAACACGTTTGATGCTAAGCCAGGTCTTTCTGGGCTGGTCCTGATTTTTCCCCGGTGCAAAGGCTAAAGTCGTGTCTTCTCGCTCTGGGCGGGAGCTGTTACTTTAGTTGTACTCAAGGTACAAACAAAAGTTATATGCCGTAGCTTCATTTTAAGAATAGAACTCAACAGTCTATAAAAAATGTACCGTGTCTATTCGGCCTGGTCCGCAAGGAACGAATAGGAACCGAACGAAGCGCGGCTCGAAGCTCGCTCGGTAAGCATAGTGCTGTTACTGCTGTAAATTCTCGATAAACGTGTTTGGAGTGCGCACGCGTGTGTATACTGTGTAGTGAATACGTCTTTTTTGTGCGATGCTAGTTATAAGACGTCGTTTTTATTTAATACTTTGATTTTTTTCAATAAAAATTAGTAATTTGATTAGACCGTCACCACTCGCGCATAATACAAAAATGTTTATGAAAATCACACACAGTCAAGATGTTTTTAAAATCATATTGTTTTCTATGCGGTACTGGGCATGAAAGGCCTTGTGTTTGTTTTCCCCAAAATATAACCTTTGTCTTTGTTGGATCCCCAGGCTAAGCCAGAGGTAAATAGGTACATTCCTTAGCTACAACATAGTGCAAAAAAATCTCGTGTATCTTTTAATTCCGCAACTTTATTAAAAAAATTGACAGAAAGATGGTACCCGGTCTAATGGACCTGATTCGCACTAGAAAAGAATCCACTTCCTGGCCGAATCGACCTGGTATCGCATGGTACTTTTATACACGAAAACAGTCCCGCAGCTAGCGTGTTAACCATTCTGGATTTCATAAATGTATGTTTCAATAAAAAAAAGGAATCTGAATTGTTTGCCTGTCCGCTAAATAGTAGGTAGTAATAAAATAAAACTTGGATGAAACCTTTTCGAAACGTCGGTTTAATTTGTATTTTTATTTTCTGATGATATAAGAAATTATTTTTCGTTAACGCCGCCATTTTATATTTGTTGCATGTTTTCACCTAATTCCTCATCTTTCAGGGTGGTCTAGTCATCACACTTACCAATACCTTCACCTCCGTCTGCGGCTCCTCCCTCCTCTCCAACACGCGCGCCGTCACCGCCGCCCACTGCTGGAGACACGGCAACAGCCAAGCTCGCCAGTTCGTCGTGGTCCTCGGCTCCCTGCGTCTCTTCTCCGGCGGTGTCCGCGTCACCACCTCCAACGTCACTTTGCACGCTAACTACAACGAGACCAATTTGAACAACGACATTGCTATCATTACGCTCAGCTGGGTCACTTACACCAGTGAGTTTTATTTCATCAATTTTCTGAGGTTTAGATTTCGCTGAGATATTTCTGTCGTAGTTTATTCGCACGCAGTGCTGACTACAACCACTCTGCAACACTGAGAATTACAATAGGTTGTCGGCCGCAGTGGCAATGTGTTCACTTTATATTATGAACATTTGTGAGCATTCTTAGTTAGTCTTGAAAACATTAGTTCGAATATCATCTCTGTGTCAAGCAGCTCCTGCTTATAACATAAAAGTTGGTACACTTTACTCCCGTTTAACATGATAGGCCCAAACAGTAATCTTACTAAACTATTTTCTTTTTTATATTCATTGCAACGTTTATTCCTTTTTCCAGACGTCATCCAGCCAATTGGACTCCCCACTAGCCAGACTAATAACCTCTTTGTTGGCACATGGGCTTGGGCTGCAGGATTTGGGGCCACTGGTGATAGTAAGTATATATTATCATTGGATAAAATGTCTAACAAACTTCCTGGAGATAAAGTCCCATGGGACTCTACAAAAATCTCTAATTATCTCTATGGCAACATTTGGTTGTGTTTATTTTAACTTATAAGTTCCACATACAATTTGAAGACTTTAGTTAGACAATAAGTTGTACTTTTGCTAAAATATTGTCTACCAGTTGACCTTTGGGTTGTTTCCTTTCGAGACCTTCTCACATCTTTGTGTGTTTCCAGTCGCATCTTTATTAGTCAACTGTTATTCTTCTCTTCAATTAGTTCCCAGTCCCGGTTTGGAGTCAATTGGCTCGTTCCTACACCTACATAAATAAAACTTTCGACGAATTTTTAATTTCTTTTTTTTCAGACAGCCCCATCACCACCAACCAGTTCCTGAGCGAGGTCTCCCTGCAAGTGATCACCAACGCTGTGTGCGCCTCCACTTACGGCAACTCTGTGGTCGCCAGCTCCGTCATCTGCGTGAGCGGCCAGGGCCGCAGCACCTGCGGCGGGGACTCCGGCGGCCCCCTGTGGGTGTGGGTCGGCAGCGAGCGCAACCTGGTCAGTATTACGTCATTTGTTTACACTACTTATTCCATACTAGAGTATGCGGTTTCGAGAAGCTTCCATTAAATTTCGTCCCCGCGGGGATTTCGGGTAATACTTCCCTAGTATACCCCTAGACTATATTTGGACTGCGCGTTAATTTATCACTCAGTCAGCCCTTTTTAAATATATTACTCTTAGTAATGATTTCATCTAGATTATCTATCACAGTTCTGAGTGCTTACTCATGGATGTCGTTGATAAAATGAGAGAAAGAAAGATCAAAGACTCTTTGATAGATAGATGATACTGATGATGGCTGGGTTTTGACGGTTTCTTCAGTAGTATTTTCTTACTCATCTCCGCTATGAATAAGGCAATAGAATTATGGTGCCCTAATTCATTGTCACCTTCCAGATCGGTATCACCTCCTTCGGTCACGTGAGCGGCTGCCAGCGCAACTTCCCCGCCGGCTTCGTCAGAGTCACTTCCTTCATCTCCTGGATCCAGGCTCGTCTTTGAGACATCAATGGCTTCGATATATGACAATGTCGGATGTAAACTTAATAAATAGTTATTTTGTAACTCAGTATTTAAATCACTACATGTTATAAACTCCCCTTATTTTCACTTTCTGTATGTAGGGATAGGCTTACAAACTTGGGATTCTCTTTTAGGCGATGGGCTAGCAACCTGTAACTAGTTGAATCTCAATTCTATCGTTTAGCCAAATAGCTGAACGTGGCCATTCAGTCTCCCCTCAAGGGATATAGACATGACCATATGTATGTATGAATGTATTTATGTACGCGCTAATGTCGGAAATTTGTGGATTGATTTTGTTCCTGTTTGAAATTCTGAAAAGAGGCTTTTCTGAAGAAGGTTCATATCTTTCCGGGCGATGTCGGGGCTCCTTAAAAAGTATTAGGAAACCCAAATAATGCGAAATTTTAAATCGCTTGACCCAGCGGTTTAGGCTAATACATCACAATGTCGATGTTGTAAAATGACTTACAAGTTACATTAAGAGTTGAAAAATTTCAACTCTAATGTTGCGTTTTTGAGCGTCGGTGGTCTAATCGAAAGGTATTGTGTGCTGATACTAGAAAGGAGTTTATAATCTATATATAATGTCACTGAATGTTTTATCATTAATCAATCCTTGAATAAAAAGATGAACACTGCTCTGCATGTTTAATTATATCTAATAACTAGCTGTGCCCGCGACTTCGTCCGCGAGGAATAGTTATTTGGGGCATCATATTTATTTTTGCAAACATCCTCCTCGGCTTTATCAATTATAGTTGCTAATTGTTATGCGACTTGGCGACGACTTGGCCCACATCATTACCCGCGACCGAAGGGAGACCGTATATATGCGTTTAGGGTGAGAGGTTGTGCGTTTGTGTGTTTGTTTGTGCAAACCAATGTTAGCATATATCTCCAAAACTACTGGTCCGATTTTAATGCGGTTTTCACGGCGTATTAGAAAGAACGCTGGTTCGCCGTATTAAATGTTTCGCTGCAAATTGCTTATAACGACTATATCTTAAAACCTATTCGTCTGATTTATATACTGTAAATGGCAATTTTAGTCTACATGAAAAGCCGAAAGTAATAAACATATTTATTTGGATAAGGATTAATACTGAATTAAAGAAAATTGGTTTCAAAATAACTTATGTTTATAATGAAAAAATAATCTTAAAAAATGAACATAAAAGTGGTTATTGTAAGTAAACCTTAAGAGATAGATATATGCTCTCGCGGACTTTTTTGTGGCAAAAAATGAGTACTTCACATCTTTAGTACATTGTTTTACTATATCTTTGTTGGTTTGCGCAGCGTTCGCGTGGAAAGCTCGCAGATGGCAGACTCATTCAACTTTCACCTGCATTGTTGACGTTTCCCGTAGGAAATCCGGGATAAAATGTAGCCTATAGCCTTCCTCGATAAATAGACTATCTAACAGTGAAAGAATTATTTAAATTGGTTCAGAAGTTTCTGAGATTAGCGCGTTTAAACAAACAAAACAAACTCTTCAGCTTTATAATATTAAGTATACATAAATAGACTGTCTAACAGTGAAAGAATTATTCAAATCGGTTCAGTAGTTTCTGAGATTAGCGCATTTAAACAAACAAACAAACAAACTCTTCAGCTTTACAATATTAGTATAGATAGGGAAGAAGTGAATACAATTAACAAACTTCAAAAGTAATGCCAGATTAGCGTTGCCAGGCGTCTGGATAAAGCCGGACATAGTTAGGCTTTTTGATCGCATGTCCGGCCAAAATAAACGGTGTACGTCTTGTCCGGCTTTTGTTAGGCTTTTTACATTTCGCAAACAAGCGAGAGACGCCGCCGCGCCGCTGAGCTTGGCCGAGCGCAGGCGACGAGAGTCGACTACCGATAATATAGGCTGTCCGGCTTTTTTAGTCAAATGTCCGGCCAAACTGACTGGTCTGTTCGGCTATTAGGTATGGCGACCTGGCAACCCTATGCGAGATGGCATGGAGTTGGAGGCACAGGTTCAAATCCCACCTCGGCCTCGGCCACCAATGACTCTTATCTGAGTTATGTATCTAAGTACATTAATTATTACATATCGATGTTCTTACGGTAAGGAAAACATGTGTAACTATGGTCCAATACGAGTTGGTAACTGCCCAATCGATGCGATCTGGCCAAAGCATTTGATTGCGTAGATCATAGAACTCTTCTGCTCAAGCTCGCTCATTACGGGTTCGACACTGCTGCCGTTGAACTAATTAAATCATATCTTAGTGATAGATTACAGACGGTAGATTTAAATAATACAAAATCGAAAGGAGCGACGGTAAAAACTGGGGTACCGCAAGGTTCCATTTTGGGACCTTTTCTCTTTCTGGTATATATCAACGACCTGCCTTGCATGATTGAGAAACAGACTGGCATCGTGTTGTTTGCAGATGATACGTCACTAATATTTAAAATGAACCGCCGTAGCGAAATATGTGATGATGTGAATAGCACTTTAGCCGCCATTTCTAACTGGTTTACAATCAACAACTTACTGTTAAATGCAAATAAGACCCAATGCATTAAGTTTACACTTCCCAATATGCGGCAGGCAAATGTAGATATTAGTATAAGTAATAAAAGATTAGATTTTGTTGATAGTACTACTTTCTTAGGAATAACATTAGATTCAAATTTGAAATGGAATGCTCACATTTTAAAACTTTCTAAAAGGCTTAGTTCTGCAGCCTACGCTTTTCGTCGTATTAGGCATTTGACAGATGTGGCAACTGCTAAGTTAGTATATTTTAGTTATTTTCATAGTTTAATGTCTTATAGTCTACTGCTTTGGGGAGCAGCAGCAGACATACAAACTATTTTCATTCTACAAAAAAGGGCAATTCGAGCTATCTACGGCTTAAAACAAAGAGATTCACTTAGAGATTTTTTCAAAACCTTTAATATTTTAACATTGCCCTCACAATACATTTTCGATAACATTATGCATGTTAGGAAAAACTTAGTCGCTTTCAAAAAAGTAGGTGAATGTACTAGTAGATCACTGCGGAACAATTACAAGTTGTCGATCCCAGCGCATCGGCTGGCTAAGGTAGGGAAATCATTTCTGATTAATTGTATAAGATTTTATAATAAATTACCAAAAAGTGTTCTTGAAATAAATGATAGAAAATTCAAAAAGTACATTAAAGATGAGCTTTGTAGGAAAGCCTATTACAGCACGGAGGATTATATTAATGATAAACATGTGTGGCCCGAGCTTGACATAATGGCCTTTTAAATGCTTGTGCATTTTTGACATGATGTTGACATAATTTGTACAGTGTGTTTTATTTTATTTTATCTTTATTTATTTGACGAAATATCGAATTCGTATTGAAATAACTAGTTCTACATACATACATACATACATACATATGATCACGTCTATATCCCTTGCGGGGTAGACAGAGCCAACAGTCTTGAAAAGACTGAATGGCCACGTTCAGCTATTTGGCTTAATGATAGAACCGAGATTCAAATAGTGACAGGTTGCTAGCCCATCGCCTAAAAGAGGAATCCTAAGTTTATAAGCCTATCCCTTAGTCGCCTTTTACGACATCCATGGGAAAGAGATGGAGTGGTCCTATTCTTTTTTGTAATAGTGCCGGGAACCACACGGCACTATTCAGTTCTACATTCATTCATGTTTTTTAATGTAGACAATGTGTATTCGTCCATAATTTAGATTTAAGAGATCTATATTTGTACATTGACGTCCGATGAAAATGCTGCAGTGTAGTTTGTTCCGCCGCTTCTTCTACACATGCGCTTTGGAAGCGGTAGTAGTTATAATTAGATTTAAGTGATGTGACGTCAATAAGTGATACCTTGTATCCAATTTTGAAAATAAATCTATTCTATTCTATTCTATTCAAATTTGAAATGGCATGCTTACATTTTAAAACTTTCTAAAAGGCTTAGTTCTGCAGCATACGCTATTCGTTGTATTAGGCATTTGACGGATGTGGTAACTGCTAAGCTAGTATATTTTAGTTATTTTCATAGTTTAATGTCATATGGTCTACTGCTTTGGGGATCAGCAGCAGACATACAAACTATTTTCATTTTACAAAAAAGGGCAATTCGATCTATCAACGGTCTTAAACAAAGAGATTCGCTTAGAGATTTCTTCAAAAACCTAAATATTTTAACATTGCCCTCCCAATACATATTCGATAACATCATGCATGTTAGGAAAAACTTAGACTCTTTCAAAAAAGTAGGTGAATGTACTAGTAGATCACTGCAAAACAATTATAAGTTGTCGATCCCAGCACATCGGCTGGCTAAGGTAGGGAAATCATTTCTGATTAATAGTATAAGATTTTATAATAAATTAATAAAAAGTGTTCTTGAAATGAATGATAGCAAATTCAAAAAGTATATTAAAGTTGAGCTTTGTAGGAAAGCCTATTACAGCACGGAGGATTATATTAATGGTAAACATGTGTGGCCCGAGCTGGACATAATGGCCTCTAAAATGCTTGTGTATTTCTGACATAATTTGTACAGTATGTACATATTTTATTTTATCTTTATTTTTATTTTATTTGACGAAATATTCGTATTGACATAATCAGTTCTAATATAGGCTCCTCTCCAGAGAGGTCAGGATTAAACGCACTGAATTTTAAAGCGCCTTCAAAAATATGTGGTCACAGTTTAACTTGTATGTATGTTTGTCCGCGATTACCTTGCGCTTCGCTGTACCGATTTTGAAAAATATTCTAGAAATTTAACCGATTTCATAAAATTTGGATATCGATTGGAGGCGGTTCACTTTTTACAAAAGTGAAAGTGAAATGTGTAGCTCTGTATACTCTAACTAAAGGATTCGTTGAAGCTTTAAATAACAGTTGGTCATTGTAATTCATATCAGCTGTTAGACTTATATGATTAAAGCAAGCGACTATTATGTTCGTTTCGTAAGGGGCATGAAAAAATCCAAATTCATTGCCTTGAGTGGATTTTACGTACGTATATAAAATATTGGGCTAGCAACCTGTGGCTTAACGTGGCCTGTCAATCTTTGCGAGACTGTTGGTTTGTCTACCTCGCAAGTGAAATAGACATGATTATATTTATATCATCATCACTACATATAATAAAACAGTAAATATATAAAATCACGCTTTTTTCTAGGAGGGGTAGACGGAGACTACATCTTTCCACTTGACACGATCTCTGCATACTTCCTTCGCTTCGTCCACATTAATAACTATCTTCATGCAGACTCTGCGATTTCGGGTATTCTTTACCTGACCCTTTTCCAGGACGTCCTTAATTTGATCAAGATACGTTCTTTTAGGCCTTCCAACTCCGACCTTTCCCTTCACACTCTCCTTGTATATCTGCTTAGTCCACCTGCTTTCGTTCATCCTCTCCACATGACCAAAACAAATTGAGTATATTTAAAAAAAAAAAATTTATAACGATATAAAAATTGTATTTATTTGTACACGCTAATATCCGGAACTACTGAACGGATTTGTATATTTAATTAATTTTGGAATCTGATACAGCTGATAACGAACCATAACAACTCAGATAAAGAAATGAAGTCTTAATCATTTCGGTATTTCCTATTGTTCCCTTGTTGTACTCATATTATGCAAATAAAAGTTTGAATTTGAATATCTGAGATGTTCAACATAATAAGTATTTTCTATTAGCGTATAAAAATCGAAGATCTGGAACACCTGATCCGAATTATACAAAAGACTTTTATACAAAAGTTGTTCAACATGATAAGCATTTTTAATTAAAATGAACATGGCAATCTCAGGCAAAGCTAACGAAAACATGAAATGTCAATAGTGAGCAGTCTTCTTTCTCCTCTATTCCTTGCTGCACGAATCGAGTAAGGTTGTTTGTATCAGACGAATCTTAAACCAGCCCAAAATTATACAGAAAAACGTACTACTACACCAGGTGCTCTTTTTTCGCAGATAATAATATAATATGTTTATTGCTCACCATAATCAGCAAATCGGTCCAGGGATTGGGTTGATTTCTAAACAACTGAAGGAAAAACTGACTAATTCAGAATGTGGGAGCACGAGAGATGTGACACCAACGTCTAACAAATAAGTGGCATAGGTCCTGTACATCATAGATCATACCAGTTTAATAGGTCTACTCCAGCAAAAGATTACCATATTATTTTATACTTTTTCATGCTAATAAAATAACAGACAAACAAACATCCATGCCTTTTTTTCAATAACATTAAATAGATACTTCAAATCGGATTAACGTAATTAACAATATCAGCTAATCGCCGGACTGTTTGGTATAAAAACTACCTATGTCTTCTTTCATACATCACTTGTGCAAAATGAAATTCTTGGTCGTCTTAGTCGCCCTCGCAGCCGCTGTGCTGGCCGAAGAGCCGATCTTCAAGGACTACCATCAGGAGATCGGTGTGTCCTTAGCAGCTAAGATCAAGGCTCGCGAAGAAGCCGCTGACTTCGACGGCTCCAGGATCACCGGGGGCAATGCTTCCGTCTTAGGATCTCACCCGCACTTGGTAAGCAGACTTTTTTAGCTATTTACTGTGTATTTATGGAAGAGTGTTGAGTCTTTTGGAGTTCGGGCTCCTTACCTAGGTGATTTGACGAGTTACAAGTTTTTACACGGACCAACTGTCATATAACTCCTCTAAACCTTAGGAAGGTATAGTCTATTTCTTAAGGTACTGAAATAAATGTATCGTCACACAGTCTTTCTTTTATTTTTTCTTGAAAGTGTATTTTAAAATAATTTATAGTCATGATAAAAAGGACAAAATGAAATATCAGATGGCTTATATTGAATTAATTTTCATATTAACACGTTTGATGCTAAGCCAGGTCTTTATGCGCTGGTCCTGGTTTTTCCCCGGTGCGAAGGCTAAAGTCTGGGCGGGAGCTGTTACTTTAGTTGTACTCAAGGTACACAAGTTATATGCCGTAGCTTCATTTAAAGAATAGAACTCAACAGTCTATCAGTCAGGTTCGCAAGGAACGAATTTGAACCGAACGAAGTGCGGCGCCCGGAGCGCCTGGCCCGGTTAGCATAGTGCTGTTACTGCTGTAAATTCTCGATAAACGTGTTTGGAGTGCGCACGCGTGTGTATACTGTGTAGTGAATACGTCTTTTTTGTGCGATGCTAGTTGTAAGAGGGGTCGTTTTTATTTAATACTTTGATTTTTTCAATAAAAATTAGTAATTTGATTAGACCGTCACCACTCGCGCAATATACAAAAATGTTTATGAAAATCACACACAGTCAAGATGTTGTCAAATCTTATTGTTTTCTATGCGGTACTGGGCATGAAAGGCCTTGTATTTGTTTTCCCCAATATATAACCTTTGTCTTTGTTGGATCCCCAGGCTAAGCCAGAGGTAAATAGGTACATTCCTTAGCTACAACATAGTGCAAAAAAATCTCGTGTATCTTTTAATTCCGCAATTTTATTAAAAAATTTGACAGAAAGATGGTACCCGGTCTAATGGACCTGATTCGCACTAGAAAAGAATCCACTTCCTGGCCGAATCGACCTGGTATCGCATGGTACTTTTATACACGAAAACAGTCCCGCAGCTAGCGTGTTAACCATTCTGGATTTCATAAATATATGTTTCAATAAAAAAAATGGAATCTAAATTGTTTGCCTGTCCGCTAAATAGTAGGTAGTAATAAAATAAAATTTGAGTAAAACCTTTTCGAAACGACGGTTTAATTTGTATTTTTATTTTCTGATGATATAAGAAATTATTTTTCGTTAACGCATCCATTTAATATTTTTTGCATGCTTCACCTAATTCCTCATGTTCCAGGGTGGTCTAGTCATCACACTCACCACCGGCCAGACCTCCGTCTGCGGCTCCTCCCTCCTGTCCAACACGCGCGCCGTCACCGCCGCCCACTGCTGGAGACACGGCAACAGCCAAGCTCGCCAGTTCGTCGTGGTCCTCGGCTCCACCCTCCTCTTCTCCGGCGGTGTCCGCGTCACCACCTCCAACGTCACTTTGCACGCTAACTACAACGAGTATAATTTGAACAATGACATTGCTATCATTACGCTTAGCTGGGTCACTTACACCAGTGAGTTTTATTTCATAAATTTTCTGAGGTTTTGATTTCGCTGAGATATTTCTGTCGCAGTTTATTCGCACGCAGTGCTGACTACAACCACTCTGCAACAATGAGAATTACAATAGGTTCTCGGCCGCAGTGGCAATGTATTCACTTTATATTATGAACAATTGTGAGCATTTATAGTTAGTCTTGAAAACATTGGTTCTAATAGCAGCTCTGTGTCAAGCAGCTCCTGCTTGTAACATAAAAGTTGGAACACGTTACTCCTGTTTAATATGATAGGCCCAAACAGTAATCTTACTCAACTATTTTCTTTGTTATATTCATTGCAACCTTTATTCCTTTTTCCAGACGTCATCCAGCCAATTGGACTCCCCACTAGCCAGACTAACAACCTCTTCGTTGGCACATGGGCTTGGGCTGCAGGATTTGGGGCCACTGGTGATAGTAAGTATATATTATCATTGGATAAAATGTCTAACAAACTTCCTGGAGATAAAGTCCCATGGGACTCTACAAAAATCTCTAATTATCTCTATGGCAACATTTGGTTGTGTTTATTTTAACTTATAAGTTCCACATACAATTTCAAGACTTAGACAATAAGTTGTACTTTTGCTAAAATATTGTCTACCAGTTGACCTTTGGGTTGTTTCCTTTCGAGACCTTCTCTCATCTTTGTGTGTTTCCAGTCACATCTTTATTAGTCAACTGTTATTCTTCTCTTCAATTAGTTTCCAGTCCCAGTTTGGAGTCAATTGGCTCTTACCTACATAAATAAAACGTTCGACGAATTTTTAATTTCTTTTTTTTTCTCAGACAGCCCCATCACCACCAGCCAGTTCCTGAGCGAGGTCTCCCTGCAAGTGATCACCAACGCTGTGTGCGCCTCCACTTACAACAACTCTGTGGTCGTCAGCTCCGTCATCTGCGTGAGCGGCCAGGGCCGCAGCACCTGCGGCGGGGACTCCGGCGGCTCCCTGTGGGTGTGGGTCGGCAGCGAGCGCAACCTGGTTAGTATTACGTCATTTGTTTACACTACTTATTCCATACTAGAGTATGCGGCTTCGTGAAGCTCCCATTAAATTTCGTCCCCGCGGGGATTTCGGGTAATACTTCCCTAGTACACCCCTAGACTATATATTTGGACTGTGCGTTAATTTATCACTCAGTCAGCCCTTTTTAAATATATTACTCTTAGTAATGATTTCATCTAGATTATCTATCACAGTTTTGAGTGCTTACTCATGGATGTCGTTGATAAAACGAGAGAAAGAAAGATCAAAGACTCTTTGATAGATAGATGATACTGATGATGGCTGGGTCTTGACGGTTTCTTCAGTAGTATTTTCTTACTAATCTCCGCTATGAATAAGGCAATAGAATTATGGTGCCGTAATTCATTGTCACCTTCCAGATTGGTATCACCTCCTTCGGTCACGCGAGCGGCTGCCAGCGCAACTTCCCCGCCGGCTTCGTCAGAGTCACTTCCTTCATCTCCTGGATCCAGGCTCGTCTTTGAGACATCAATGGCTTCGATATATGACAATGTCTGATGTAAACTTAATAACTAGTTATTTTGTATCTCAGTAATTAAATCACTACATGTTATAAACTCCCCTTATTTTCACTTTCTGTATGTATGCGCTAATGTCCGAAATTAGTGGATTGATTTTGTTCCTGTTTGAAATGCTGAAATAGGCTTTTCTGAAGAAGGTTCATATCGGGCGGGTCGGTAGTTCTACAAATAGACCAAATCTCGGCAAAAAATATAAAAAAAATCCGTTAACTTTCGCTCCCGAAAGAATTTTAGGAAACCTAGAAAACTTAGATAACAGTTGTTGTAAAAAGATTCATAAGGTACAGTAAGAGTTGAAAAATTTCAACTCTCATGTTGCGTGTATGAGCGGTGGTCTTATCGAAAGGTAATGCGAGATTAGCGTTGCCAGGCGTCCGGATAAAGCCGGACATAGTATGGCTTTTTGATCGCATGTCCGGCCAAAATAAACGGTGTCCGTCTTGTCCGGGCTTTTGTTAGGCTTTTTAAATTTCAAGTTTGTAAGTTTGAATATTTCTTTGTACACGCTAATCTCCGGAACTTCTGAACGGATTTGAATGAAACTTTTTTTGTTGTATAGCTCTTATGCCTGGCAAACATATAGGGTAGGTATATTTGATTGATTTTGGAATCTGGTACAGCTGATAACGAACCATTACAACTCAGCTAAACTATAGGAAAGCTCGAAATGACGTCTTTACAAAAGTTGTTCAACATAATAAGTATTTTCTGTTAGCGTATGAAAATGGAAGATATGAGACACAACACCTGATACAGAACCATTATAGATCAGCTCAATCATCTGAATTATGGAAAAGACGTCTTAACAAAAGTTGTTCAACATGATGAGCATTTTTTTTGGCGAAAACAAAAATGGAGGAGTGGAAGTCAAAAGGACCAGTTATTTGTAATAAGTACGAAAATTTTAGTAAACTTTATAACCTTAACCTTCGTATTTTCAATAATACGCAAACGGAGTTGCGGACAACAACTAGCGTGTATATAAAATAACTCCTCTTTCACGGAAAGGTAGGCAGCTGCTTTATACTATCACTTGCTAATACGATTTCCCCTCACTTGTTTTTGTACATCGCCATTCTCGGCAATATTAATGTAATCTTTATTGCATCATAAATGTACAAATTTCATGAGACTGTCCAACAAACTTAGCAGATTAAAAGATAGACAGATTTAGCTGGATATCATTAAAGTTGTCGGATGTATGTCGCCTGACTAGCAGCTATAAACTTTCGTAAAATCATCTCTACATATTAAAAAAAACACCCTCTCTGCCTAAATTTATCCGCTAATCTTGGAAAGTTATGAATGGATTTTGTTTCTGCTTGAAATGTCGAAAAGAGGATATAATGAGGAGGCGGGTCGCTAGTAGATACGTAAATGCTACATAAACGCTTAAATAGTGGTTCCATAGATAAGAAAAAAATAATGTACCTACCAACTAACTAACTTGCTTCACTTCTTGTGTAAATTGTAAAAGTCAAAGTGGTTAAAAGGGGAAGACCAAGACCAAGAACGAAACCAAGGAAGAAATATAAATGAGGAATAAGTAGTTAGTAAAAACGTGCTCTTTATTGTATAAAAAGGTCAAATTTAATTTTGTGCCAACGCCGATGAGTTTGATATTCAAAGCCGGGCCTGGATCCAGGAGATGTAGGAAGTGACCCTGGTGAAACCGGCGGGGAAGCCGGTCTGACACCCGCTGCTGTGCCCGAAGGAGGTGACACCGATCTGGAAACCAAAGGTGAACCTTTAAACGGAGCTAGAGGCGGCCCACGCGATCCATCCACACGACCCCTAACTCTGGAGGAGCCTCTTGACCATGGATCCTGGATTGGGTGAGTTGGTTTTTCCATGAAGCGACTCCCAATGACGAAGCGACACAAAATATATAATCGTATTCTATTGTTATCTTGTGTCTAGACCAAGTCGTTCTCGTTTCAATTCGCAGGTATACAGGTTTCTTTTGAGCCGCGAGGGTCTTTAATAAAGGCATTCCACTATTTCCGGTAAACACTGCACCTATTTATTTATGTATATTTTATTTATTCTAGTTTTTATGTTTGTTAAGAGTAAGTATTATTTTGTGTTTAGAAGTATAAATATTATTTATTTATTTAGTTTGACTGTTAATGGTCAGCGAGCACACAGAACGGAGACTGAAACTAACGGGAGTTATGACGAAACCGCGTACCTACTCAAGTATGGAATGAGTAGTGTAAACAAATGACGTAATACTAACCAGGTTGCGCTCGCTGCCGACCCACACCCACAGGGGGCCGCCGGAGTCCCCGCCGCAGGTGTTGCGACCCTGGGTCCTCACACAGATGAGCGAGTTAACGACGACGGAGGGGCCGTAGGTGTTAGCGCAGATAGCGTTGCTGATCACTTCTAGGGACACTTCACTCAAGTACTGGTAGTTGGTGATGGGGTTGTCTGACAAAAAAAAAGAATTAAAAACAAATGTAATATATGTAATTGACTCCAAACTGGGAAAACGGACGTTGAAGTGAAGAGATCAATAACAGTTGACGAATGAAGATGCGGCTGGACACACAAAGATGAGAGGTCTCAAAAGCCTCTCCTAACAGCCCTAAGGTGAACTGGTAGACAATATTTTAGCAAAAGTTCAACTTTTTGTTGATTGACATTGGTTATGTCTTGACATTTTATGTGGCATAAACTTACTTAAAATTAAAATAAACATAACCAAAATCAAAGAGAACGTGTTTTGCTATTTGTCAAAGACATATTTAGAGATTTTTGCACAGTGTCATTCGACTTATTCCCTAGGAAAAACCTACTTTGTTAGACGTTCTATCCAATGATGATATAATATACTTACTGTCACCGGTGGCGCCAAATCCTGCAGCCCAAGCCCACGTGCCGACGAAGAGGTTTTCAGTCTGGCTAGTGGGGAGTGAAATAGGCTGGATGACGTCTGGAAAAAGGAATAAAGCTTGACATGCACATGAATAATTAAAACGAAATGAACTAAAAATATGTGTAAATCCATTGGATTGTCAATAAGGCTATGACTTTAAACGGGAGTAAGTAATGTGTTACCAGCTTTTAATGTAATCAAAACTAACTAAGAAAGCTCAAAATCGTTCATAATTTGAATTATTAAGTTAAAATTTAAAATTTATTGCCAATGCGGCCGATGATAACCTAAGAAATATGCAATACTCATTCATATATCTTAATGGCAAATAAGAGCAAAATGGTTATAGTTAGTTTGCACTGCGACAGAATAAACTCAGGGTAAGAAAGAAGATGAAGTGAACTGACCAGTGTAAGTGACCCAGCTTAGGGTAATGATAGCAATGTCGTTGTTCAAGTTGATCTGGTTGTAGTTAGCGTGGGGTTCGACATTGCTGGTGGTGATGCGGACTCCGCCGGAGAAGAGGAGGGTAGAACCGAAAACCACGACGTATTGGAGAGCTTGGCTGTTGCGGTGTCTCCAGCAGTGGGCGGCGGTGACGGCGCGCGTGTTGGAGAGGAGGGAGGAGCCGCAGACGGAGGTCTGGCCGGTGGTGAGTGTGATGACTATACCACCCTGGAAGATGACGAATTAGGTTAGAAAGCATGCAATGAATATATATACATAAAACATAACATAACAAATGTTGTCGGACATATCGTAAAAATAATTTCTTAAAGAAATTAAAGAAATTGCATGTCACGTCATTCGTCATCACGTCAATATTCTTTGCTGGATAGATCGAGCCCGGTGACTCAATTTTTACCTTTACTCTGAATAACGCTTCTTTGTTTTATTAATAACTTATTTCCTTTATTTTCTCCAGCACCACATCTAAGATACTTCTGTTCTTTCCCTGTCCTCCTGCTCATTATCCCTCCTTCGCATCCGTATAAGGCAAAATGGTCTTTTTTACCTTTTTGTTTATGTTTACGCAAAATTAATCTTTCCTATTGTTATCTGAGCATCTTACATTTTCATGAATAAATGTATAAACTGCCTTAATACTGGAATTTATTTGCTTGTTCTAATATTTGATTATTGAGCTTAACTTGTTGATTGTTTAGATTTTTAGATGTCATCGTTTTTTTCGTAATTATTAATGTTTTTCTTTTTAAATATAGTATCCATGCTTTGATTTATAATTTATATTTGGCAGGTATATATTTCTCTGATTTTTAAACTACAAAGACAGTTACTAATCCGAAAAATTAGAATTACAATGAAATGCGACAAATTCAGAACGATTAGGTAGGTTTAATTTTAGAAATTTCAAAAATATTGTAAAAAAATTATACTAAATTGAATAAGACCAAAAATGGAAGCTATAATAACAATGTAACAATATGGATTTAGGCAACATGAAGGCACTAGACCAATAGAATCCCGCTGATATGAATGCTTATAAAACAGCTAAAGTGTCTGCTTACGAAGTGCGGGTGAGATCCTAAGGCGGCAGGGTTTCCTCCGGTGATCCTGGAACCGTCGAAGTCGGCGGCTTCCTCGCGAGCCTTGATCTTAGCTGCTAGGGGCACACCGATCTCCTGATGGTAGTCCTTGAAGATCGGCACTTCGGCCAGCACAGCGGCTGCGAGGGCGACTAAGACGACCAAGAATTTCATTTTGCGCACAACTGATGCGTGAACTAAGATGTAAGTAGTTTTTATACCAAACGATCCGGTGATTAGCTGATATTGTTAATTACGTTAATCTTATTTGATGTATCTTTTTGATGGGTGAATTTCCCTCGACCGAAAATTGCGTGGCATCATATTGATAGAGATATGTATAAAGGTATCCATCCGATTACCAAACATTTTTATCCGAGTTTCATGATTTTTATCAAGTAAGCTATAATCCTCAGTTATATAATATTCGACTCTCCGTGTTTGTTAGTACATAACATAATATCTACTCTTTTATCGTAATATCAGGTGCGAGAATAATAGCTTCTTTATAAGTTATGGTATAAAATCACACATCCGCCGAGTGGTTGCCGGCACTAGAGACACCAATAGAACCACTCCATAATATATGTTATTTCACATTTTTGTTTTGATTTTCATTTCCGTGCTTCGTTTCTGTGGTTTCCGTGGTATTTGCTATGAAAATGAGAAAAAAGAAATGGGAATGAAAACAATGTCATTCCCGTGCTTTGTAAATAGTTTAGTGTCATCGCCGTGGCCGCGTGTTTAATTTCCGTGACTTATGTTTTTATCGCACAATTTCGTGCTGCAGTTAGGTTACTGATTATAATACATATAATCTGATTTAGAAAAAGGTTGTGAAAAAAATGGTCTGCCGTGTGGTTCCCGGCACCAATACAAAAAATAATAGGACCACTCCATCTCTTTTTCATGGATGTCGTAAAAGACGACTAAGGGAATAGGCTTACAAACTTGGGATTCTTTTTTTAGGCGATGGGCTAGCAACCTGTCACTATTTGAATCTCAATTCTATTATTAAGCCAAATAGCTGAACGTGGCTATTCACAATTATAACGGACTTGTTGAAATTCGTCCAAAAAACTGTTTTTTAGATACTCGTTGAATTTTTGGTCAGGCATATCAAGAATCGTCTGCGGCAACCTGTTATATCACATCTTGTAGTTAACGTCGAATACAATTTACTTGCAGCTAAGTTGATGACCGCTTCCGAAACAGCATAAAGTAAGTGCCTTATCGAAGAATTTGAATTGGCGCTTATGATTTAATTAACAATAACCTGTATGGCCTCGTTGCGTACAAATAAATGAAATAAACAAATTATATAATTAATTATTTCTACATTTAAAACGCTGATAAAAAGCAAGACAAATTATGTGCGCATGATTGATATAATATAAATAAATCAATCTTTCTAGGTTTTTACACTTTGCCCTTATCTTTTGTCGACAATTAAACATTTCGTACATTAGCTAAATCGTTTTACAGACTTTAGGACAGTTTTATAAATATATTCATCTCTTTAGGTTTGACAGAGGCGACAGGCACAAGACTCAACAAACATATGATCACGTCTTTATCCATTACGGGGTACACAGAGCCCAGTCTTATAAAGCACGTCTTGACCTAACGTATTCGTAACAGATTCGTCGTTATGTCGTCATTCTAGAAG
The DNA here is from genome assembly GCF_032362555.1 of Amyelois transitella. Classification (NCBI taxonomy): domain Eukaryota; kingdom Metazoa; phylum Arthropoda; class Insecta; order Lepidoptera; family Pyralidae; genus Amyelois; species Amyelois transitella. The sequence goes on from NC_083531.1 coordinate 458,482, forward strand.
GTTAGATAATGTTCTTAATTTGAATTATCTTTTATTTGTAATACTTATAACAATGATAATGATAATTTTCTATATTCTTATCGGCTTACATTGAATCAAAATCGTTTAAGAAAGGATTTAATAGTCTATATCTATACATCTAAATATTAGGTCCTTACATATCAAATTGGCGTTTGGTATAGGAGGAATGAAAAGTCAAATGTTTTTAATATAATATAGATATTTATTTAATCAAAGTAAGAACCATTATTATCCATGTACTGTTGCCATCTCATAGGTAGTTCATTGATCCCTTTACTAAACAAGTGCGAGTTGAACTCGCGTGAAGAGGGTTCCGTACGATGTTACCTATCATGTTTTTTTTTTAAATCTGACCCAAATTTGTTTGTGGTAACTAAAAAAATATGTTCTCCCACACATTCCATCTGCAAACGTAAGTTGGTACGCACAATATTGAGTGATTTACCATGTTATTTTAATATCATGTACTTCTTATAGGTTTTCCTATAATCTATAAGGAGAAAACTAATTTCTGTATTTTTTCAAAATTTTAGGTTTAGTGGTTTCGGAGATAAGGGGGGGGAGTTGTCAATTTTCGTCTATTTTCTTGAATAACTTGGAAACTATTTATTTTAAAATTACAAAAAAATACATTTAAGATCTTCTCAACAAGACCTTTCATTTGATATGCCACACGACGCAGTTTTCAGATTTTTTTTTAATTTTCCCCTTCCCCCCCAAAAATGACCCCCCATATACAGATTTCATCTGCTCACGTCACACCTCTGTATTTGAGTCACAGGAATTGATATGTGTACCAAATTTCAACTTAATCGGTCTAATAGATTCGGAGATAATTGACTGTAAGCGACGGACGGACAGTGTGACACGAGTGATCCTATAAGGGTTCCGTTTTTGTATTCAGACGTCAACCATTGGAACGGGAGTCAATAAAATCTTTGAAGATTGTTTGGACTTGATTTTTGCCCCTTGGAAGAAGTTACCCCAATTTCGAAAAAAAAAAATTGTAATCTGTTGGAGTATGGTCCGGGGAGTGCGGCGGGTGTCCTAGACATTCAAATTGAAGCTGTTCTGATTCGGTAGTCATCTGCTGTGCAGTGTGTTGTCTAGCGTTGTCGTGAGGCGCAGTACCGAGCGATTGGCCAGCCTCGGGTGTTCAGCAGCTGGCTTTTCCATACATACATAAAATCACGCCTCTTTCCCGGAGGAGTAGGCAGAGACTACCTCTTTCCACTTGCCACGATCATTGCTTACTTCCCTCGCTTCATCCACATTCATAACTCTCTTCATGCAAGCTCGGCGGTTTCGGGCTTCTCCATCGTAGTTTGCAATTGCTGTCCATAGACATCTGCCGTGATGTCTGGCCAGATTTGAGAAAACTGCAACGAACGACAACGGCACTAGTCCACCATACGCTTAGAAGTAACTTTTTTGGGTCAATTTTCGCTTGGGGTAGGATTTGGCTGGCTAGCCTGAATCCAACCATAAATATATAAATAAATATATACGGGACAAATTACACAGATAGAGTTAGCCTCGGGATAAGTTCGAGACTTGTGTTACGAGAAACTAACTCAACGATACTATATTTAATAATAAATACTTATATAGATAAACATCCAAGACCCAGGCCAATCAGTAAAAGTTCTTTTTTCATCATGCCCTGGCCGGGATTCGAACCCGGGACCTCCAGTGTCACAGACAAGCGTACTACCGCTGCGCCACAGAGGCCATTGCGATGGTGTTTCCGATTAGAGTAGAGAATCCACTTTTCATCACAGGTAATGATTTGATTTAAAAACCCTTCATTATTGTGTCGGTTAAGTAATGTAACGCAGCAGTCGACACGCGTTTGCCGGTTTGCTTCCCTCAATTCGTGAGGTTTCCCACCTTTCAAGTTTCATAATCTTCCCAATTTGCTTTAAGTTGATTAAAGTAGTTTCGTCAGTAACACTGAAGCCTGAAGCTATCTCGGTCGTGGTTTGCGATGGTAAGGCTTCTACAATAGCCTTAAATTCTTCATTATCAACTACTCCTAATACTACTCTGACCATCCAAGGGGCTTGTTCTGCAGGTCGAAATTTCCAGAACGAAAACGTTGGAACCCAAAACGCACTGTGTTTTCTTTTGCCACACAACCGCCCTAAACATCAGTAACCCTTCGAGCCGAGCCGCAGCACTGGTGCCTCGGTGGAACTCGTACTCGTAAATAATGCGTATTTCAAGTTTTCCATTTTGTAAATAGAAAAATCAGAAGAAAATAAACAAATGAATGACGGTTAACGAAACACAAATAACATCGCAATCAACCAAATTATCCCTGAGTAGGTACTAATTTATCTTCATCTACATTCATAACTTAGAACATCATATGGTATCATGTCTATTTCAACGTATTATCGTGACATGCTCTTGCGCACGGCAACATTTTTTATGATTGCTGATTTAGTTATATTTTACGGCTATAAAATTAGAGTAATTCAGTTAGGTACTGTTTGTCATAAACCAATAAACTCTAATTTTATTCATGTATTTCAATTAATCACCACCACGGCCCCTCAAGATACTTCACATTAGTATCACGGGCTTTGCTATTGTTAAGGCAATATCCCTTAATTTTCGTTGAGGTCAAACAGGCAGTTAAAATGAAACACAACCTCATTGGTTAGTCGGTAGTACAGGCTGGAAAACAAATGAAATTAAAAAAAAGGAACAAAAAATGGATTATTAGCGCCAAACCATATTTAAGTTTGTGTTTATTGTTTAATTCAACTTATCGTTGATAATTAATTAAAGTTCTTTTAATTTGAAAAGTTATTTCATTAGTGAATATTGGAAATGTGTAAATATACATAAATGTGTTGCGATAATACAGTGCAATTTACATAGCTTATGCTACAGTTTTCTTCACGACGCCTACCTGTGCATAATATTTCAAGAAATGTGTATGTATATTTTGTGAGTTCAATGAACAGTGCTGAACATAGTTGTTTCCAAAATAAAAAGCAAATTACATATGAATCATTTATTAGTAGAGACTTAAATTGCCATTAATCTGGTAGTGAATATTATCTATGAATCTGGTGCGTTCACAGACGGGCCTGGAGCCAAGAGATGAAGGAGGTCACTCTGACGAACCCGGCGGGGAAGCCGGTCTGGCAGCCGCTCACGTGGCCGAAGGAGGTGATACCGATCTTAAAGAAAATTGTGAATTAGAACAGAATAATTCCCAGTTTAAGCGGCAAAAGTCAGACAAAGCTAAATGTCCCTGCCTAACTAGCTAATCGCCCATGTAGCAAAATATCTAATTGTCAAGAGGCCTACATAACAAAACCCCTATCAAGTAATACTAACCAGGTTGCGCTCGCTGCCGACCCACACCCACAGGGGGCCGCCGGAGTCCCCGCCGCAGGTGCTGCGGCCCTGGCCGCTCACGCAGATGACGGAGCTGGCGACCACAGAGTTGCCGTAAGTGGAGGCGCACACAGCGTTGGTGATCACTTGCAGGGAGACCTCGCTCAGGAACTGGTTGTTGGTGATGGGGTTGTCTGTGGAGAAAAAACCGTTATTAAGATTCTTGTAGCATTGCTGACTAACAGGGAAAGTTCTTATTAAAATGCCCATTTTCTCTATTTTACTGAATATTGGCATGATGTGTGACTGGTTCTAGAAACTAGGCATGATATCAAAAGACGCGCCCCGCTCTCCTTTCGAGAGAGGTGAGGATTTAACCAGATTAATGTCAGAGAAAAATAAATAACTCAATATTGGCATGATGAGTTACTGATTCTAGACTCTTTCTAAATTAAAGACTCCGGCTAAGTGTTCGAAAAAATTTGATAACTAAAACATAACACAGAAATTTTGCACGAACGAACACACTGATAGGATGAAAGTCTTCACCAAACCATTAATTCTATTCAGGAATACTCACTGTCTCCGGTGGCGCCGAAACCGGCAGCCCAGGCCCAGGTGCCGACGAAGTTGTTGTTCACTTGAGAAGTAGGCAGGCTGATGGGCTGAATGACGTCTGTCAAAAGAATAGGATTAGATGTTGAACAAGATACGTGTTTCAAGCTAAGTGGAGATCATTAAGTGTAGTACAATATTTACACAAGTGATCTCATTACCAGTCCTGTCCTCCTCAATCAGGTATCTTGAATTTATAGGCTAAAATGGAATGTTAATTGCATTAAGTGAATAAAGTAAATCTCCCATTTTACTATCCTTCCTACAATTTGGCTTGAACTTGTGTTCGAATCAAATCAAGTACAACTTAGGTTGGTATAAGAATGTTCACGAACTGGTATCAGCTCTTCGTTCGTCATCATAAATGGCACTTCCTTTTTTTTCAATAATAAACAGCTAATATGTTTGATTAAACTATGAATGTGGTAAAAGCACTCACTGGTGTAAGTAACCCAGCTGAGGTTGATGACAGCAATATCATTGTTCAAGTTGTTCTGGTTGTAGTTGGCGTGGACTTCCACGTTGGAGGTGGGGACGCGGACTCCGCCGGAGAAGAGGAGGGTGGAGCCGAGGACCACGACGAACTGGAGAGCTTGGCTGTTGCCGTGTCTCCAGCAGTGGGCGGCGGTGACGGCGCGCGTGTTGGACAGGAGGGAGGAGCCGCAGACGGAGGTGAAGCCATTGCTAAGCGTGATGACTAGACCACCCTGTAACATGAAGATGAATTAATTTTTGTGCCTTTTCGACCATGATCCAGCATTAGGTGAGTCAGCTAACATAACCCCCTGCGAGGTAGACAGAGAAATCAAAATATTGAAAAGCCACGTTCAGCTGCTTGGCTTAACGATGAGCTTTTACACAAAACTACTCCCATCTGACCAACCTTTACAGAACTTTGGCAACCCGTATTGGATCATGGTATCAATCCATTCGCAAAATTGATGAGTAATAAATTCTTACCAAGTGTGGGTGAGAGCCGAGGGCAGCAGCGTTTCCTCCTGTGATCCTGGAGCCATCGAAGTCGGCAGCTTCCTCGCGAGCCTTGATCTTAGCAGCTAGTTCAATACCGATCTCCTGGTGGTAGTCCTGGAAGATCGCCTCTTCAGCCAGAACGGCCGCCACCAGAGCAACGAACACTACCAACAGCTTCATGACTGTAGAATACCGGGACTTACTTCTACAACAGCTTTTATACAGGGCACTGCATAGATTACAGATTTATCAGTATTAATAATCAATTAATTAATCTCATGAGTATAATCTCCGTCTAATCTTTGAGTTTTTCGGAATATGTACATATATGAGACTCGAAATGTTTGTTGGTCTGTCTGTATCAAGTATTATTTCAAAAATTATTTTTACATCATTTTGCCGTGTGGTTTCTGGCACTTCAGAATACTGCCACTCCATCTTTTCCATGGATTTCGTAAAAGGCGACTGGGGGTAGACTTAAAAACTTGGGATTGCTCTTGTAGGCTATACACTAACAACCTGTCACTATTTAAATCTCAATTTCATCATAAAGCCATAACGCTGAACGTGGGATTTAAGTATTTTTTAAGACTATTGGCGCAAGAGATATAGATGTGACTATAAGTGAGTATGTATGCTATATTATCCTGGAACTGTTTACAATCATCAATGTCACTGATAGCCCGAAACATTTTTAGGTCGTTAGCGAAAAGCAGCAAGCCGAGTCTGGGCTCCTATGGTAGATCATTCGCCATAACTATTAACTCCAAAGGACCCAGATTGCTGCCTTGAGTTACTCCAGATCTGACAAAATAACGACCAGATTTGCATCCACCGCACTCCACATATTGCATTCTATCACTTATGTATTTTGCTATGAATTTTAATAGATGCGGAGTGCAGTTACATAATTGGCACGAGCATAGGATAAATCTATATCATCAACTACTTATAATCTATTATAGGTCTCGATAATTGTAGTTTTCACAGGTTTGGCAAAAAGGGACATTCAGGCGGGCGGAGCCGCGGGAAACATTTAGTTCGGAAATATGATCTGAATGTGATAATGATTAAATCGCGTTGAGCCATCCATGTTTAAAAATATTATGTTTTTTGGGTTTCCCCAGGCTAATTCTTTATAATACCTAACACTAAAGTACTTAGTTAAAGTAAAAACAAACAGTTGCCTTAGTTCTTATACTAATCCGACGTCCGCTCAGCTCGTGTCGAGGCATCGTACAACACCCCGACGCTGGTCTTCCGGGGACTACATCTTTTTCAAGCCTTCTCCCCCAACACGACGTGTTTCTTAAAATTACTTATGTAATACATTTCTCATTTCGTCACACATTTGAGTTTCTTACTTATAAATATAAATAAATATAAATAAATATATACGGGACAAATTACACTGATTGAGTTAGCCTCGAAGTAAGTTCGAAACTTGTGTTACGAGATACTAACTCAACGATACTATATTTTATAATAAATACTTATATAGATAAACATCCAAGACCCAGGACAATCAGAAAAAGTTCTTTTCTCATCATGCCTTGACCGGGATTCGAACCCGGGACCTCCGGTGTCACAGACAAGCGTACTACCGCTGAGCCACAGAGGCCGTCAAAACTTATTAAAAGGAACCTTAGTTTGTGTTAGGGTTTTTTTAATGGTAATTTCTTTTTTGTTGTTGCCCAGATTTCCGCAGAAAGGGGAACTAGGGAAAGGGCACGGGGGCGGGCATTGCGCTTTACCTAAGCACCGACGCGAGTTGCCGGAATGTTATCAATGAATGAGATAATTATAGTATTAACTACTGGCGTGTATTACTCAATTATCTTACTCTTTTCGGGATAATTTGAAATACTGTTTTCCTCAGGTTCAGTATCGGATACTGAAAGCTACCTTTTTGTGTAGTAAGTCTTAATCAAAAATTAATTGTGTTTTATGTACAGAAAACCTTAAGTGAGATAAAACGCGAAATGTTAACTTTTTTTATTTCCGCCAATTTAAGGGATAAGGCAAAATGGTATTTGAATCTCAATTCCATCATTATGACTACAGCTGAAAGTCAAGACAAGACGTTCTTTTCAAGACGGGCTCTGTGTACCCCGTGGGAATACAAATATAATTGGGCTTAAGTTTGTAAAAACGATATACAAATATTAAAAACATAATAAAGTAATTACTTAAGTACAATAATAAGATAGGTGCAAAGTGTAAAAACCTAGAAAGACTGATTTATTTATATAATATATCAATCATGCGCAGACAGTTAAGTATCTTGCTTTTTATCTGCGTATCAGTACAAATGAAGAGCTAATTAATTGTACTCGTATAATGTTTATTGCATTTATTTGTACGCGACAAGGCCATCCATCATGTATTTGTACTCGGGTTCTCGGAAACGGCCCGTTGAAATCTATACTAATATTATAAAGCTGAAAGAGTTTGTTTGAACGCGCTAATCTCAGGAACTACTGGTTCAAATTGAAAAATTCTTTTTGCATTGAATAGTCCATTTATCAAGGAAGGCTTTAGGCTATATAACATCACGCTGCAACTATTAGAGTGAAGAAATAATGGAAAATGTGAAAAAAACGGGGAAAATTATTCATCCTTGAGGGCTTCAATGATGCCCAAAATAACTATTCCACGCGGACGAAGTCGCGGGCACAGCTAGTTTAAATATAAAATAGGTGCATATGTACGGGGAGTAAAAATTCGATCTAGCAGGGTCCCACATCCGGGAACATTCGTTTTTCCCATATTTTAACCCAAAAACATTTTTCCATATTAAATGGTCGCTAGAGATCGATAATTACGGCGCCACGATTGTTTTACTCGCAATAGGCTCGGTGGTCAAAGCAGTAAGGTGCCCGCGATCCGCAGACAGGCACGGGTTTTGCAAAGTTATGCACATTAGTTTGAATACTAACCGTTGCTCTTACGGTGAGAGAAAACATCGTGAGGAAACCTGCACATTCAGGCAACTTGCTGTGTAACTATGATCGATCCAATACGGGTTAGGTATACCTGCAAAGGTTGCGGAGGTCAGATGGTGGTGGTCGCTTCGTGTAAAAACCTGACTCACCCAATTTAGGGTCCACGGTCAAAGGCATACCCCAGGCTCCTCTCCAGAGTGGTGAGGATGCAACCGGGACTAAAAGCCAGAAGGAAGAAGATTGTTTTACACGATGGCTCGGTTGGCAAGCGATCGGTTTTCAAGTCGAACTATCTACATTCTACATAGGTTCGATCCCTAAATAATGCATGTTTTTTTTATTTTCATTCTTCTTTTGTTTTTTTTTATTTTCATTCTTCTTTTGAATTAGTATCATGTATCATCAAATTAGTATCACGGGCTTTGCTATTGTTAAGGCAATATCCCTTAATTTAAAGAAAAAACCGTTTAGGTCAAACAGGCAGTTAAAATGAAACACAACCTCATTGGTTAGTAGGTAGTACTGACTGGAAAACAAATGAAATTAAAAAAAGGGAACAAAAAATGGATTATTAGCGCCAAACAATATTTAAGTTTGTGTTTATTGTTTAATTCAACTTATTGTTGATAATTATTTAAAGTTCTTTTAATTCGAAAAGTTATTTCATTAGTGCATATTGTAAATGTGTAAATATACATAATGTGTTGCGATAATACAGTGCAATTTACATAGCCGCAGTTTTCTTCACGACGCCTACAAATCTTTCTCCGATGAAAATGCTGCAGTGTAGTTTGTTCCGCCGCTTCTTCTACACATGCGCTTTGGAAGCGGTAGTAGTTATAATTAGATTTAAGTGATGTGACGTCAATAAGTGATACCTTGTATCCAATTTTGAAAATAAATCTATTTTATTCTATTCTATTCTCTGTGCTCATACTTCAAGAAATGTGTATGTATATTTTGTGAGTTCAATAAACAGTGCTGAACATATTTAGTTGTTTCCAAAATAAAAAGCAAATTAGCTATGAATCATTTATTAGTAGAGCTTAAATTATAAATGCCATTAATCTGGTAGTGAATTTTATCTATGAATCTGGTGCGTTCACAGACGGGCCTGGAGCCAAGAGATGAAGGAGGTCACTCTGACGAACCCGGCGGGGAAGCCGTTCTGGCAGCCGCTCACGTGGCCGAAGGAGGTGATACCAATCTAAAAGAAAATTATGAATTAGAACAGAATAATTTCAGAAACTAAAGCATCACAACGAAACACATGTTCGCGAAGCCCACACACCGCCGGCATTTGTTTTCTAGGGAGGTGGTATGGTGTGACTAATGTTGATCAAAACTTCTACAATAAAAACGGCCACGTACAAGTGGCCTGATTCTGGAAATTCTTGACCTATGTAGCAAGTAAGTGGTTAAACAGAATAAATTAAGATTAAGAGACACATGTCCTAAACATGTGGATTGCGATTAACTGTGGAATAGCTAATCTACCACTAACGAGAGTCAAAAATGTTGACAGGTAAACAAGAGGAATTTTAACTGCAACACTAAAGGGAATCTGAAAAGTGCAGGGGCGTCAATATTCCACCAAAGTTAAAAACCGCAAAAGTTTACACAAATCCCTTCCGATCAGAAAGTCTAAGTAATGTCTCTGCCTAACTAGCTAATCGCCCAGGTAGCAAAACATGTAATTGTCAAGAGGCCTATATAACAAAACCCCTATTAAGTAATACTAACCAGGTTGCGCTCGCTGCCGACCCACACCCACAGGGGGCCGCCGGAGTCCCCGCCGCAGGTGCTGCGGCCCTGGCCGCTCACGCAGATGACGGAGCTGGCGACCACAGAGTTGCCGTAAGTGGAGGCGCACACAGCGTTGGTGATCACTTGCAGGGAGACCTCGCTCAGGAACTGGTTGTTGGTGATGGGGTTGTCTGTGGAGAAAAAAACCGTTATCAAGATTCTTGTAGCATAAAGGTAGTACATGCTGACTAACAGGGAAAGTTCTTATTAAAATGCCCATTTTCTCTACTTAATATTGGCATGATATCAAAAGACGCGCCCCGCTCTCCTCTCGAGAGAGGTGAGGATTTAACCAGATTAATGTCAGAAAAAACTCTTTCTAAATTAAAGACTCCGGCAAAGTGTTCGAAAAAATTTGATAACCAAAACACATCACAGAAATTTTGCACGATGAAAGTCTTCACCAAACCATAAATTCTATTCAGGAATACTCACTGTCTCCGGTGGCGCCGAAGCCGGCAGCCCAGGCCCAGGTGCCGGCGAAGTTGTTGTTCACTTGAGAAGTAGGCAGGCTGATGGGCTGAATGACGTCTGTCAAAAGAAATGGGATTAGACGCTGAAAACGATACGTATTTCAAGCTAAGGCAGATCATCAAGTGTAGCAAAATATTTACACAAGTGATCTCACTAACAGTCCTGTCCTCCTAGATCAGGTATCTTGAATTTATAGGCTAAAATTGAATGTTAATTGCATTAAGTGAATAAAGGAATTCTCCCATTTTACTGTCTTTTCTACAATTTGGCTTGAACTTGTGTTTGAATCGATTCAGGTACAACTTAGGTTGGTATAAGAATGTTCCCGAACTCGTATCAGCTCTTCCTTCGTCATCATAAATGTTACTAATTATTTTCAATAATAAACAGCTAATATGTTTGATTAGACTATGAATGTGGTGAAAGCACTCACTGGTGTAAGTAACCCAGCTGAGGTTGATGACAGCAATATCATTGTTCAAGTTGTTCTGGTTGTAGTTGGCGTGGACTTCCACGTTGGAGGTGGGGACGCGGACTCCGCCGGAGAAGAGGAGGGTGGAGCCGAGGACCACGACGAACTGGAGAGCTTGGCTGTTGCCGTGTCTCCAGCAGTGGGCGGCGGTGACGGCGCGCGTGTTGGAGAGGAGGGAGGAGCCGCAGACGGAGGTGAAGCCATTGTTAAGTGTGATGACTAGACCACCCTGTAACATGAAGATTCATTTATTGTGTTAGGATCCGATTCTGATTTTATTTGGTTTACTTAGTCAGTTAAACACTACCTCTATTCTCTAATATCCGTCATCAATGCAAGTGATGTTTGCATCCTCATCAACTATGAATGAATATTTCTTTAAGAATCCTAGTCAAGTAAAACTTAATACTATCTAGTGAGTCCTATGTATAGTTGTACTATAATGTAGTTATTTATATGTATAGATAACACACAAATCTCATAAATCAAAGTCAGATATATATAGATAGTCTCGTATTCTTTCTTACCAAGTGTGGGTGAGAGCCGAGGGCAGCAGCGTTTCCTCCTGTGATCCTGGAGCCATCGAAGTCGGCAGCTTCCTCGCGAGCCTTGATCTTAGCGGCTAGTTCTATACCGATCTCCTGGTGGTAGTCCTGGAAGATCGCCTCTTCAGCCAGAACGGCCGCCACCAGAGCAACGAACACTACCAACAGCTTCATGACTGTAGAATACCGGGACTTACTTCTACAACAGCTTTTATACAGGGCACTGCATAGATTACAGATTTATCAGTATTAATAATCAATTAATTAATCTCATGAGTATAATCTCCGTCTAATCTTCGAGTTTTTTGAATTTGTTTCTTGGAATAGAAATATTTGTCCGTCTGTCTGTTTTAAAGTATTTTTTTAATGATCTTTACACAATTCAACTGTACAATCGATTTTTGAAATAGGTATTCAAAAGTGGCAAAATCCACATCCAAAGGAATACTAGTAAGTAAAAAAGGGTACAAGTATATTGTATGTAATAAATAAACTCAAAACCTAGGTACTAAACATAGCCCAGGTAGGTTGATAAATTAGACCGTTAGGAATAACATACGCCAAATGAAAATTTAAAAATAATCCACGTAAATTTGCGTATGGCAATTAATTCTGAAAACATTAAAAAAAATATTGTTTTGTGGTTAAATTTCATTGTTTATAAAATAGGCACGAGAATAGTATAAACTAAACAATTATCTGTAAGCCTTTTATAGATCTGGATAATTATAGTTTTTAAAGATAACGCGATAAAGACCACGCGGGCGGAGACGCGGGCAACATCTAGTTTGGAAACATGATACAATACGAAGAATTTGATTGATATTTTTGTTGATTTCTATTTGTAGATCGTTAATTTGTTAAGATGTAGAATTTATTTATTTATCACATAATTTATCATGTCTTATAATAGATTGATTTTGATACCCTTTTGGTTTTCTTAGTATAAATTTCCAACATATTTTTTGTGACATAATTATAAATCATGCAATAACAGGATATATTTTATCACGTCAGATCTGATAATTGTTGAATATTTCTAGATGTTAAATAATTGTCAACTTTTGTGCATACGTAATAAATAAATTGGGGTCTGCCTATCCCGTAAGGGATAAACACGTGATCAAATGTATGTGTTACTAGAAATCTAGAGAGCTAGAGATGCCGCATCCAAAAATTGTAATTAAGATATTTTGTATTTTGGAAAAACTACCAGTTGGATAATGATGAAATTGGAGTCTGGAGAAGGTATGTCCTTCATCCCGGTAAAAATTAAGGTTCCCGTGGAATTTTGCAAAAAACCCGATTCTTTTGTAGCTGGCGCCAAATTCGCGCGTGTAGGTCTTGGAGTATCTACTTTAATAGAAATAAATGGTGTAAGTGGCTCATCAATTAATCTAAATTCGCGTTTGTAGATGGCGCTAAATTCGCGCCAAGGAAGCTGCGAGTAAAAGCAAATATATTGTTGTAAAACGTTATTGGGTACATACATAGTTGTACATTCTTTATCGTTTATCTTGAAATTACGAGCGGCGACCCCTGAACTCAATTTGTACTTATTTCAAACTTAAAAAGTTGCACTAAGAAGATATGATAATGATTCAAAAGCGTTGAGCCATCCATGTTAAACAATACGATGTTTATTGGGTTTCCCCAGACTAATTCTTTATAATTTTAATTGATTAAGATTTTAATAAGTTAATCCAACTAATGTGATAATTAATCACCCAAATAATTATCTATCGTTACACCGTTACGTGTGATTCAAAAGCACTTAATTGTTACGTACAGCTGATAATATTGTTATTATCATATCATCTGTAGGTAACGTATTGCGAAAACTGTTTACTTATTGTATTTTAACGAAATTTCGGGCCACAGACCACTTTTGGTGACTTGCCCGTTCCTCAGATCGAAACTCCTATTTTCCAAGCTCTTATCATAAGTTGCTTTGGACAACATTAACATTTTAACAAATTGCTTCCCGAATCTACCAATTATTCTCTAAGTCATCCCTTACACGAATTTTTTTCTCAACATGTGTCTTGAAATAGTTTTAAGTTAATGTAGTTGTAGCATAATAAATAAAAATCCACGCCGCCACCTCTATTTACCTTTAGTGAAGGTATACAGACGACCTATATTAAGTCTTGACTCTCTCCTAACTAACGCATTAAGGATAATGATTATCTCATAGTTAGATAAATGAAATGCAAAATCAAGCATACATATATCATTTATGTACTTATTTGTATTCAGTTTCCCAGCTTCCTCCTGTCTTTTTTTTACATTTTTTAATATGCATTTACTTATACTATACATAATGTCTACAACTAAAAACATTGACCTAAAATAACATAATTTTGGTAAACTAGAGTTAAAATTGGGTCTTATTACACACGAATGTACGTACAAGTACAGTACTACCACGTTTTAAAATTTCCTCGGCAATAATGGCCGAATCAACCGAATAAAAACCCGAAGGAATAACAACCAAAATGTAAATTTCAGCAGGTACATCGGTCTAACTATAAAAGTGGTAATACTGTACCTTTCATTTCAATTTTCGGAATTAGGTATTTACTTTATGTCGGAATCTTATCACTGGCTAGCTGGTTAGTCTTATCTTTCAAACAAGAACGACAAATTGTAATATTTGCGAGTCTTCCGATATTCGCTTAAAAGCTTTTTGAGCGCGATCGGACAATTCAAGCCTTGCTTTTCAACTCCCTTTGTTTGAGTATCTTCTCCCAAATTCAGAACAAAATATTTATCTGTTCCATTATCTTCACTTTCTGTCATTTTTTCGTCAGCAAGAATGGCTTTATCGTTAGTTATTTTTGAAGCTTTTGTTTCATTTTTACTTTGTACAAAATTTTCATTATTGTCTTCTACGTCACCTGTATCATTAACATCTTTGTCTTCAAACATTTCTGTACTGTCTGACCCCTCTACCTCACTCTTATCCCGATCACTGTCATCAAATAATACTTTCAACTCATCATCCAAGCTATGGTCATGTAACATGTGGTATTTCGACTTACTGTTTACTAAATCTGCGTTACCTCCAAATAATGATATATAATGATTATGTGATACTTTAGCTTTCTCGCTACTTGCGAAATTATCACTGCTACTTTCATCCAAATCATTCATATAACCTTCATTTCCGACATTTGATTCAACCGCATCGTCTCCATAATTACTGTTAATGTCTTCAAATACTTCTTCTGGTTTATACTCGACAAGTGTCTCGTTAGATGACAAATAATCTTGATCTGATGAATAATCTTCCTGACTATTGTCACCATCATCACTCATATTTGATTCGTCTTCATCCCCTTGATCACCTGTAGTTTGCTCGTACGTGATGACATCGGCATCTGTTGAATCACTATCAATTTCGCTGGTAGTTCCAATTAGAGGATTTGTCTCTAAAAAAATATCTGGAAAATTATTACTTACTTCTAATGAATCTGGTCTGATCAACTCTTCTTTGCTTTGATCTTTATCATTATCATCTTCATCGCTGTTATTGCTTGATATTTCCACATTGGCTACCACGTATCCATGTTTATTTTTCTTATTGTAGAAATATTTCCCACGTCGTTTAGGTGATGTGAGAATAAGTGCTAGTGGTGCTTTATGCTTTTCGATTGAGCTAGGATGTAGAGGAAGTATTTCTACGCTGTTTTTACCAGATATTTTTTTGAGATCATTTGGAGTTTCTTCAGAATTCTCATCTGAAGTGAAATATGGCCGGAGGATTTGAGAGAGTTGCTCAGCAAGTTTGGGGTAGTCCGCGGCGAGTTGGGCCTCTGTTTGGAGGCCTGAACGCAGGGGAGAATGGTCTCCTGAACGCCGTAGTTCGTAAAAGCGCCTGTGGTCCGAAGGTAGAGAGCTGGTACGGGCGCATAGTGTGGCGATGACCAGCGCTACTGAAGAAAAACAATTTATTAGATTCTTATGAAACTATAGGTCTTGTTTTGATAGTGAAAAAATAAAATCTAATAAGAAAATCACAGGGCTTGCCTTGATTTATAAATGGAAACCCTATAGGTAATTGATAGCCGAGCAGATTGCAAACGTCAATCGAGGGAGACTTTTAAACTTCTTGTAGACGATGTGCTAGCAACCTGTCTCTAAGTCACTATATCTGAAATCGCATTCGAGTCTTGTGACTGCCGGCGCTGTTTACCCTAAGCTGTTAAGGGATTAAGACGTGATAATATTTTTACGGTGAATTAAAGGCAAAAGACTATGTAGATAATTTTGGTTAAAATGTTATGCTGTGATATTAGGTAGGTAATTCTCTAAGCAGCAGCTTATTTCTAATAATTTGTTTGAAAGGAAAACTTACCCAAGAATTTGGACCACATGTCGCCAAGTACAGGAGTTCTCGGTCTCTCGGCTTATAAACGTAAGGTTGATTACAAACCGTGGCCGATCCGTTAGACAAGCGCTGATTATAATAGTCAATCAAGTTAATTAACTTGGCTCACGAAATTGTAATGTAAATCTGGACAATCGAATTAGAGCGTCAGTGGTCGAACGGTTAAGGTGATCAGCTATAAGTAATGCATAATTAATGCGTATGGGGCACAAGTTTCAACCCTACCCCGGCCGTGTACAATAACTCTTCTCTGAGTTATATAAGTACATTAGTTCGAGTGGAAACCCATGCTCTTACAGTGAGGAATAACATCTTGAGAAAACCTACATACCTATTTACAAATACATTCATTTGCCTGAATGTGCAACCATGATCCAATATGAGTTAGGATCCCCTGCAAAGATTACAGTCAAATGGGAGTCGCTTCGTGTAAAAACCTGACTCACCCAATCCAAGAACATGGCCATGAGGCCCCGGGCTCCTCTCCAGACAGGTGAGGATGTAACTGGAACTAACACCAGCCCCGTAGTATGCAACGAAAACTATCGCTGGTTCGCTTTTTATAATGACGAGAAATGAGACAGGGATAGTTTTTCACGCGATAATAACGGCGTCGCGCGTGCATTGCTACGGGGGTAGAAGGAACATGCAATTGTAAATCTAGCTATAGTCCAGAGCTTGGCTTCCACACGAATTGAAATACCAACTAATATGGGTATATGAAAGTTGGTAGTGATGTTACTCGTATTGATTTTCAACTCCCCTTAGCCCCATTAGGGGTTGATTTCAGAAAAACAACGTTTGTTCTTCACGGTTTTACCACAGGAATTTTTCACAAACTTAGTGTGGAGTACGGAGAAGAACATACGGAATTGCCCCGCGAGTGAAGCTGTAGGCAGAAAATATGAAGTTTGAAATGAAAAACAAACTGTTTTTCTCATAAAAACATTTATTCAGGGAATGAATTTTGAAGAATCCTTCCCTAGACCACATTAGCAACCACATTAGCAATGTGGTCTAGGGAAGGACATGTAGATGGGACTACTGGGAATTACAATCCCAGGTTTGTCAATCAGTCACTATTTCATAAAGTGAAACATGCGGATGACGCTGTCCACAATTAATCGCGTGACAGAGCCAAAGAAGAACTAGATACATATTTTCTTTACTTTGAAATCTCCAAAAACAAAATCATATAGGTATATAAAGATATCCTTTTATATTTTTATTATTATTTTTTATTTGTTATTATTTACTATATAAGTATTACTTTTTATATATACAGGTTAACTTAATTAAAATTAAAATTGTAAACTTAAAGCTAATTTAAACTTACATAGCGTACTTAATTAAATCAGATTAACATCTTGCTTTACAGCTAGCTTTATACATTTTTAAATAATAACTCATTATTATAGTTAATAGAAATTTATTGTCGTGCTATATTTACACTCAGTTGACCCCGTAGACACAAGCAATATACTGAAACACTACGAGAAGAATGAAAATATTTCATTCCCCTGGCATTTGTCTCGGTTGTGGCTTCCCTGGAGTGCCCAGGGTACTATGATTACGATAATGGTCAGATCAGGAATTAAGGTCTCATTCCGTCTAACCTCTGTGACCTTTCTTAACAGGGGAAACCACCACACAAACGACACATTCGAGACTCGCAAACTTAAGACGGGAAACACGACCCAAAAATTTTTCAATTTGCGCAATTCAGAGACCTAAGAAGGGACTTAAGAAGTTATATTGAAAAGTTCTGTTTCTTTCTCACTGGCATTAATCAACAGAAACGTCATTCGGGGACATTTTGAATTATGACAAAGTTAGAATTTTCAATGTTCCTTATATTGAAAATTCTGACTCTTTTCAACTCTTTCGCTCTTAGAACGAGATGAAAAACTAATTCGTAGTATCTTTTTTTGTTACCAATGTGTGTGTACTGGCGGACATAATGCATAATAAAAAAAAATTACTGGTAACTTTTTTTGAGTTAAAAAGATAGTATAACCCAACTACGTTAAGTAGCCATTCTATATGGATATATGGATTCTTTATTATTTTACATCTTCTAAAATAGGTCGGTTTATATTTCACTTTAGTCTGCTATATTTCTGGTTTCACTGCAATATTCACTGCACTTTTTGCACAAACACTTAAAGTATAATGACGTCATCGTCGTCCTCACATTTCCGTTTCCTCGAGCACGACATCCTCGGCCCCCTCTTCCTCGGCTCCAGTAAATCTAGCGTTTGCTGAAAAACATTGAAATTGCTCTCCGGCCGCGATTCCAACTTTTGTAGAATAGCGTTCGCGTCCACCTGCTTTTGTTCTACATTCGCTGGCACCGTGCGGGCAGCGAGTTGGGGCGGGGAACCTTGTGCGTGTGTGTGTATGTGAGTACGTGCCGACTTTCTGTTGAACGCCTTATTGATATCCGAGGCGTTTGGGTCGTTCGCGTCCTAAAATATAATGTCATGTTACATGAATACAATTACCGTGTGGTGGTACCGGCGCTTTACAATAGGACCACTCCACGGATGGCGTAAAAGACGACTAAGGGAGCTCATGAACTTGATATTCTTATTGTAAGCGATAAACTAGTAACCTGACACTATTTCAATCTCAGTTCCATCATTGGACTATGCAGCTGAACGTGGCCTTTCAGTCTTTTCAAGACCGTTGGCTCTGTCTTCCCCGCAAGGTTAATAGACGTGATTACATGCCTTGAGTTCATTCAAATGTCGATAACTTTTTATTTAGTGAACCGATTTTGATGAAACAAACTTTAAATGTTCTTCTGAGTTAAAACAAAGCAATTGGTGGAAGTTTTAAGTAAATCGGTTCAGTACTTTCGGAGATAATCGTGATAATACATAAAGACAGACAGACAGACAGACAAGAAATTAAAAAAATATATTTTTGCTTTCTATTATTCATTTTAAGTGTCCCTCTATCCATTTCAGTCAAAAATACTAAATGTACAGACAAAATATTTTTACTGTTTTATTATATATATATATTTTATGTAATATGTACGTATGTAACTCACCATAAAAGATATAACGTCCATTGGTATTTTATCTTCCCAATCTATACTGGGATCCGCTCTTTTTAGTACTGACGGCGTCTCAAGCCCTCCCTTGTCTTTCAAACTTCTCAAATTCGTTATCTTGCACATATCACTGTCTGCCATTGCACTCCCACTGTTGACTTTGGTTACTTGAGCAAAATCATCAGTCACCTCGTTTCTCACATCGATTTTTGGAACGAATTTTGTCTTTTTCACATTATCTACATCACTAGTGGCCTTCTTTCTATCCGGTGATAAAATATCCTCCGCGTTCACATTCACCAGGGAACTCACGCGGGCATCTTGAAGTATCAGTTGGCCGCCGCCACTCTGCGGTGTTGCCACTATCCTACCATCTGGTAGTAAAATTGGTAGGTTACTGTTGTTTGCATGGTAGAAATTGTTCGACAGAAACAGTATTTTATTTCCATTGATCATGCTCATTGGGTACAACAAGACATTGTCCACGGGCTGTTGCGATGGGACGTGTAAGAGATTGTTTATAGGAACCAGTCTCGGTACACCAGCGCGCGGCGTCGCCTCTTCTTCAATTGTTATGGTCTCGTTACTGAAAAAAAGGAAACTTGAATGTCAATACATATACACACATACATACACATGGTCACGTCTATATCCCTTGCGGGGTAGACGGAGCCAACAGTGTTGAAAAGACAGAATGGCCACGTTCAGCTATTTGGCTCAATGATAGAATTGAGATTCAAATAGTGATAGGTTGCTAGCCCATCCGTTTGTAAGCCTATCCCTTAGTCGCCTTTTACGACATCCATGGGAAAGAGATGGAGTGGTCCTATTCTTTTTTGTATTGGTGCCGGGAACCACACGGCATAATACGACACAATACATATATCAACAACAATATAACTGGTATTAGAAATGAGAAAGTTCGTGGCGAAGTATGTGTGTCTGTTACCCTTTTTACGCAGAAAGTACTGAACAGATTTTAATGATTTTCGCAGTTATATTAGATTAGAAACATTGGATTAACATAATTAGTTAAAATTAAAAGCAGACGAAGTCGCGGACAATAGGTTGCTAGCCCTTCGCCTAAATAATAATCTTAATTTTATTACCCTTTCCCTTGACTGACTTTTACAATCTGCACAAAAAGCAGCTGCACATGCTATGTTTTTTTCTTCTCTACTACTAGACCCGCGTGTAGACTAAGCCTTAGTCGCCTTTGACGAGAAAAAGATGGTGAGGTCCTGATCTGAAGTTCATACACACAGGAATATTAAGATGGACTACAACTTACGCGAGTGAAGCCACGGGCGATAGTTACGTTAAAACATAATTGATGACTTACTTGTTTATGTTTTGCAGTTCCTGAAACAAAAGGTAGAATTATTATCATGTGCTTCAGATGAACAAATAAATGATTTATCTATCTAACTTAAACATACATATAATTACGTCTTTATCCCTAACGGGGCAGACAGAGACGACAGCCTAGAGACGATAAAAGGCCACACTATATGGCTAATGAGGGTATTTGGATATTTGAATGAGAATTCAAATACATAGTGACAATGTTGCTAGCCCATCGCCTTAAAGAAGAATTACAAGTTTATTCGCCCATCCCTTAACCGCCTTTTACGACATCCGTGAGTCTATCTCATGAAGGGATCCTATTCTAAAAAATTCAAATTTCAAAATTTTTATTCATTACTATAGGATACTATATAATTATCGCTTAATAATTGTCAAAACGTATGGTTTAACAACATTGGTTGACGTCAAATAAATTACTTAAAACTAAGTTTACTGCCGCTTCCAAGGCGTCAGTGCAGAAGAAGCGGTAACAAACTGCACTGCAGCATTTTCTTCAACAACGTCAACTTCACAATAAGTATTATAAAGTGCTGGGAAGCACACGGCACATTCATTCATTCGTCTCGTTCGATTCATTCATTGTCCGCTACGCACCCCCACGCCCGTCGCGTCCACAATGAGCACGGCGGTTTGCGCGAGCGCCTGGTATCTGCGCAGCGACGACAGCAGCTTCTTGCGTTTGATGGACACCGGACCTAAGTGCTGGAACAGAGTGCGAGATATTAAATTAACAATTGACTTTGATTGAAAGATTGTGTTGTGAAAAGGTGGACTGTGTAATTAGATAAAATAAACATACATACATACATATGGTCACGTCTATATCCCTTGCGTGGTAGACAGAGTCAATAGTCTTGAAAAGACTGAATAGCCACATACAGCTATTTGGCTTAATGATAGAATTAAGATTCAAATAGTAACAGGTTGCTAGCCCATCGCCTTAAAAAAGAATCCCAAGTTTGTAAGCCTATCCCTTAGTCGCCTTTTACGACATCCTTGGGAAAGAGATGGAGTGGTCCTATTATTTTTTGTATTGATGCCGGGAACCACAAGTATGTATGTAGGTATAAATTAATAATTGACGAGTGGAGCAGGATCAGTTCTGTTGAGAAACCATTTATTTTTTAAAAAGGTTTTGCCCGCGACTTCTTTCGCCGTCAAAGTTTACTAAAATGCAATACAAATGATATGTTATGTTAAGAAAGTTTTTGTTACACTTAAGTGAAGGTTTTAGATATTTGACCAAGTTAAAAAAAAAGGGATGGTGATTGGAGGCAGGCCTTTTTATCATTAAGAAAAGTTATATGTATATACTTAACAGTTTGTAAGTTAGACCAAGCCTAATACGTCAGAGAAAATGGCTTTCTAATCGGAACAGTTTTAATAATAATTTTGGAAAATCGTCTAGACATCATTAGGAACCTACATGCCACATTTCAAGTCCCTAAACCCAGCGGTGTGGGCTGGGCGTTATCCATCAGTCACTCAGTAATGAAAGTTTTAATATGTATAATCTTATATATAAAATTCTCGTGACACAATGTTTGTCTCCATACTCCTCTGAAACGGCTTTACTGATTTTAACCAAATTTTGCATGGATATTCAGTAGGTGGCGTATTGGCTAACATCTATTTTTCATACCCCTAAGTGTTAAGGGTTGTCCACCATTAACATTTTTTTTATAATTGTATACAATTATTTTTTTTGCGAAACAGCGTTTGCCGTGTCAGCTAGTATTGATATAAAATATAGATTTGTTCATCTACCTTACTCCGTATCTTAGTGGGCAGCAGGTAGGCGATACTCTTTGGCGTCATGACCTTCTTGTCAATGAGTGAATACAGCACGTCTGTCACGTGGCGCGCGTAGCTCAGTGTGTTGTAAAGTTTCAACGCCACAGACGCTTGGTTTTCACAGAATATGCAGACGTACTCTTTCCTCTGAAATCATAATTATTATCACGTCTTTATCCCTTATGGGGTAGACAGAGCCAACCATCGTGAAAAGATTGGATGGGGTTTTACACGAAGCAACTCCCTCTCAGGTGGGCCTGATCACCACAACCTTTGCAGTGGAACATAATCTGTATTGGATCAGATTAGGTTCACATTCAGTTGCCTGAATGATTCCTTTTTTGCCATAGAAAAGATAAGTAGCCAATGATATTCCTTGAGGGTCAAGGGTCAATTCTATTATTTCTGTTGTGAATTTTATCAAAATCGTTTAGTGGCTTAGGCGTGAAAGAGTAACATTTGCATGCCTAACCCTTACGGAGAAGACACAGCTAACAGTCTCGCAAAGACCGAAAGGCCACTTTCAGCTGTATAGCTTAATACAATGACATTGAAGTTCAAATAGTGGCAGTTTGCGAACCCATCGCCTAAATAAAGAATTCATACATATAGTCACGTCTATATCCCTTACGGGGAAGACAGAGCCAATAGTCCCAAAAAGACTGAATGGCCACGTTCAGCTGCTCGACTTAATGATGGAATTGAGATCCAAATAGTGACAGGTTGCTAAACCCATCGCCTAAAAAAGGATCGCAATTTTATGAGCCTATCCCTTAGTCGCCTTTTACGACATTTATGGGAAAGAGATGGAGTGGTCCTATTCTTTTTTGTATTGGTGCCAGGAACCACATGGCACAATAAAGAATATTGGATAAAATTAAGATTAACAAATCAAATAAAGAATAATACAAAAAAGCTAAATTCCTAGGCATTCACGAGAGGCATTGTAACAAGAAGGTTGGCAAATATTGCTGATTTAGTTAAGATAGGTATATATAAAAAACCAAAATACATGATTTGTCTAACTCACCGAAAACGGTTCCAAGGAGGTTAGTTTGATAAAATTTGATAGGTGAATAGGTTCAACTAATTTGCGATCATTTTCTGTCCTAAAACAGACAGCACAGAAGTTTTTCTCCTTAGTAGTTATGTCTTCAATAAACTCTTGTAGGTCAGCCATTTGAACTTCAAAAAGAATCAAACAAGACAATATCACTCCCTCACAATTTAACGTAACTTTTTAGTAGGAAACATCGCTTCTTATAATTTAAAAACCTAGATACTTTCGATATCAACAAATTAAACCAAAAAAGTTCGCCTGGTTTTTGTTTTGTTCGGAAAATGATAGCTGTCAAATTTAAGACAGTGACATATAACCGCAGCGTAGTGATTTCAATGCAATTATTTCAACAAATCCACTAATAATTAATCGGCATACATCGATAACGCTATATTTAATTGAAATCGACTATTATTTTCCTTGTTTGTTTTTAGAAATTGGATATTTTTCTAATGTTCCTAAAGATGCCTCTAAACGAGCTTCTTTCACGACAAGCAACTAGGGTGTAGTTGCAAATTAACTGAACTATATCAACAATATTGTCGACAATATCACATTTTCCTCGTAAATTAATTGCCATCATGTTGCAATTTTTATAGCTCGTTTACAGGTCCATTTCTTACAATGGATACATACACTAAAACTTAATTCCTCTAATCTTTGCGTATTCCCGGGAGCACCGTCAACCGTAACGCATTTGGAGCCCATAAAATTCTAAACGTGCCGTGTGGTTCCCGGCGCCAATATAAAAAAGGAAAGAGCCACTTCATTTCTTTCCCATGGGTGTCGTAAAAGGCGACTAAAGGTTAGGCTTATAAACTTGGAATTCTACTTTTAGGCGATGGGCTAGCCACCTGTCACTATTTGAATCTAGAATTGAGATTATTAAGCCTATCAGCTGAAGGTGGCCTGTCAGTCTTTTAAAACTGCTGACTCTGTCTACCCCGCAACGGACAGAGATGTGAATATATGAATGAATGGATAAAAAATTTCTTATCGATTGGGCAATACAATGTATATTTCAGAAGCTTTCCTAAAGTACGCAAAGTGCTATAGATTGCTAGAATTATCAGAAAAAAATCGTGCTGAAATATAATTCCTGTTCTATTTTATCATGAAATATGGTGTCGTGTGAAAAATAATACAAAACCAATAAATAAAGACGGAATATAATTTCGTAGACTAATCATTGGCACTATAGGATTGGTACTTGACGCCGATCACGTAGGGACGATCTATGACGTCACAAGTAGCTCGGAGAGCCTCCTTTGTGCGGTACTTATTGAATATATCCTCGGACCTCCACTGGGTCTGGAAGCGCTTGTCTACAAAGAATGGTTCTGAAGTTTGGATATCGAGCGGCTCGGCGGGAAGGGGAAGAACCAATCTATGAATATGAAAAAAAAAACATTTCAATAAGTTACCGCCATCATCGCGAACCATTGTCAAACATAATTTAAAGATGCATGCTTAAAAAGTAGATTCCCTCGCGATCTAGAACCATTTTCATTCAGTTGGCATATTATTGCACACTATTATTCAAAGGAAATTTAAGATTTAAGCAATTTAGAGGCATAAGACTAGTTTTCGCCCGCGGTTCTGCCCGCGAGAAGAGCAAAAGAATCTAACACTATGCAAATCTTGAAATTGTTATTCTTCTATCGACCAAGCGGTTCTCACAGTCAACCTTAAACTCACCTGACAGCATGCAGGAACATCCTATGAGGCGCACTATCTCGTTTGTCGCTGTAAGTGTAGTCACCGAGTATGGTGTGTCCTATCGATTGGCAATGTACTCTTAGCTGGTGACGACGACCTGCAATGTTCGACACTTTATAAACAAACTAATTCTTTCAATCTATAAATTACCAAAAAGGGTCTCTGAAAAAAATCACACACTAACTTAAATTGTTAGTTCT
This sequence comes from Amyelois transitella, assembly GCF_032362555.1. Classification (NCBI taxonomy): domain Eukaryota; kingdom Metazoa; phylum Arthropoda; class Insecta; order Lepidoptera; family Pyralidae; genus Amyelois; species Amyelois transitella. The sequence continues at coordinate 483,281 of NC_083531.1, forward strand.
TCAAATTTAGCAGAATTGAAAATCTAAGGTTTTAGAAATTAAAAAAAAATACCAGTGATGGGCTTTAGAAGTACAACTGTCGCAGGGTCTGAGCCATAATATCCAGTCTCCAGCACCAGCACCCTTGTCTGAGCTGCACGCGACTGGTCATTACGACTAGATTTCTTGGTCACTGCCAGCATCCGATGGCTAGAATGGGCGGTGAGAGGGTCAACTCCTTGAACAGATATACGTTAAGGTATTTTAAACATTCTTAGAAAGTTTCATGATAACTATTGCTATTCAACCGAGCAAAATTGTCTCAAACAATGGTCAGATCACAACCCACTCGGGATCATATAAGTCCTCGGTTCTTCACTAAGAAGGGCGATAACAAAAAAGCAATAACATTAATAGGCAATATGCCTTATCTTTTCTCTATTTCCATCACTCCAATAAGATCTATGTTTGAATTAGTGACAATAAGTCATATTGCCTTTCAAGATTCTAAATTTTAAATTTTGATGAACAGAACCTAATAATCCATGAAATTTTTGTAACGAGCAATATTTTTTACTTACCAACATCATAATTTACATCTCCTAATTCGAAGGAAACATGTCCTCTCAAAACAGCTAAATAATATTTATTCGTATGTCGTCCTTCAAACAACTTCCCAGCACGTGCAGCAGCACTTTTGTTTTTAGCAATACAAAGTACTCCACTTGTTGCATAGTCGAGTCGTTGGACAAAGTGCAGGGGGTGAGATGAGGTAGATAAATGGGAATCGTGCTGTGCTATGTGAAACGTCACCGTATTCTATAATACAATCATTAGTATACAATTGCCGAAACATAGACAATATACACAGCGTAGAAAAAGATAATAAAATACGTTTAAAAGGAATCTAAATGAGAACTTCAAATCATATACATGGATCTAACTCCCGTAACTGTTTTAGGTAGGTACATATATATGACAAAAATGAGCACAAATTAATTTAAAATTATCCATAAATAATACTGAACTCGGACAAATTTCTATGACTGAACTGTTTTTCCACATAATGCAGATAGTCGATTACTAACGGTGAGTCGACTTATATTTCTAAACATTTCATGATATATACATCACTACACTGTTTATTTAGTTACGCAGCTAACCTTTAATTACAGAATTCCAGTGTCTACTGGATAAACAATAACAATTACCTACTGCACTTACCTTTTCATTTTCATCATCTGAATTAATATACATATCATATGGCTTATTAACTATAATATAATTATCACTTTCGTATAACTTTTCGACTGCCATTCTCCAAATGCACAACTAATTAATGGATGCGTTCAATGGTTTACTTAAAAATAGCCATTTAGTCAATTCAACACAAATTTAGTCAAGAATACCAAAAAAATGATTTCTTCAAATATAACGTGTACTGTTTAGTAACATCTGATTCGGATTTATTTAGGATATTGGTAACTCTTGGACAAAAATGCAACAAAAGAGATTCTAACGCCGTTTGGAAAGCTTTTTCTATACAAACACCGAGGACCTCTTCTAATGGCATTTTGTCGTGACACAATGTGTGGTAAATTTAATTTAACATAGCACTGCAACGTAAATTTTTTACTGATAATATGGAAGGATATTTTTTATATTAATAGATAGATTGACATTTTAAAAACAAAATGCTATCTTATTTTATAGATGAAACTTCACTTTTCAGTTTTGAGAACGCACCTTTTTTTTCATCATTGCCAAGACTAATTTGACAATTCTAAATCAATCAAATATCCCATGTAATGCTACTAAATTAAAAATCATTTTTGTGCATATAAATAACCAGTACACAAGTATCTTTTAAATTTATGAAAGTAATCGCTGTGTTGTTTCATGCAAGCAGTTTACAATATATGATTCCTTGTGAATTTAATAGGAAATTTATGTAATGAGAAGACACAGAATTAAACGAGAGGACCCCGAGCCCTCCAGCTCTTACTCGCGTGGACAAGAAGATCATGACTTAGCTTATTATATCCACGATCGAGTTGAACTTATGCACCAAGTGTTTTCTGCTTTGAAACCTAAAGATCTGAAAGCCATGACGCCGGCTTGTATAAGTCATCTCTCTTTGGATAATATAAAGGAATTATGTACTGAAGAGGTATGGATATATTCAATTCAAATATGTAGTTAAACTTTCAGGGTTATCTAAATTTATTCAAAGGAAAGAGTGGCTCTTCATCTGGATCTCTTGCGGCCTAATGTCGCTTCTCCCTTTCCCTGTTTCTATCTTTTCACTTTTCTTCGCAAAACAGCTTTAACCTAATGGTATAATTTACTTTAAAAATTGGATATAAGCTGTCACTTATTGATGTCACATCACTTAAATCTAATTATATCTACTACCGCTTCCAAAACGTATGTGTAGAAGTGGTGAAACAAACACTGCAGCATTTTCACTGGACATCAATTTACAAATATAATCTCTTAAATCTAAATTGTGAACGAATGCACATTGTCTACATTAATAAATGTCAATTAATTTCGTCAAATAGATAAAGATAAAAAAAGAAATGTACATACTGTACAAATCATGTCAACACCTTGTTAACAATGCACAGGCATTTAAGAGGCCATGTCAAGCTCGGACCACACATGCTTATCATAAATGTAATCCTTTTTGAATTTTCTATTATTCATTTCAAGAACACTTTGGTAATTTATTATAAAAACTTATACAATTAATCAGAAAAGATTTCCCCACCTTAGTTAGCAGATGTACTGGGATCAATAACTTATAATTGTTCCGCAGTGATTTACTATTACATTCACCTACTTTTTTAAAAGAGTTAAGTTTTTCCTAATATGCATAATATTATCGAATATGTATTGGGAAAGTAATGTTAAAATATTTAGATTTTTGAAAAATTCTCTAAGGAAATCTCTTCTTTTAGACAGCTTAATTGCTCTTTTGAAAAAGATAGCTTAAATTGCTCTTTTAAAATAAAAATAGTATATTTATGTATGTTTATCTATGATTATCTCATGTTTCGCTAAACCAATTATGATACAGTTTTTAAGAAAGTGTTTGTTATTTGTTAAACTTATCAGAAGGTTTTAGAAATTTAAAAAACCGACTTCAAAAAGGAGGATATTGATTGGAGGGCATTTTCTTTTTATTAGAAAATTTTATTAGAAAAGATATTATTAAAGTATGTTAGAAGTCAATCTGCCTGGTGGTAAGCAAGATGAGATTTAAACTTGTGCTTGATAGTACAGAAGTTGTACTTATCTACTTAGAATATTGGGCTTGTGGTAAATTCCAAACAGCAGCACATTATAAGTTATTTAAAATTTTTGTTACAGCTCCTTGGAATCAGCTCAAAGCGGTTATGCGCCATTTTGGACGGCGCTGAACCCCCGTCAGACACGGAGTCAAGCTTGTCGGCGTCTCCTGAGCACCTAGAGACCATCTCATTGGACAGCATCTCTTCTGATGAAGAGATTCTGAGTCAAGCTAGCAAAAAAAGTAAAAAGGTATTTGAAAACTCATGAATTCTGCACTTGAAATGGGTAAATTTCGCCAAGTTGATGATGGTTCACATTAGAATGGCCATACATACACACATATTATGCAGGGTGGACAGAGCCAACCAAAATTGTGATTTCTTTCTGTCTGTCCATCAGCATTCACGTTACAAGAAAACATTTACTCTGATTTGAATTCCGTTTCCACAAATGTTTTTGGCTTGGTCTTACTTAAAATGCATTCAATATAAAATCACATAACAACGCCATATAGCGCATAATGGTGAAACTACAATGCGATGAATATATACCACGTTGCATCTCCACTCTTAATTAGTTCTGGGAAATTAATTAGATGGCGCTGTCGATAGACAGAAAATGGTACATAGTTTTATGCCTACAGCGACAAATGTAATAATTTGAATTAATAAGATTGTTTTCATTTATAATATTTGACTTGAATGTGATTTCCTAAAGTATGATTGACACTTACATTTGATACTGTCCCTATAAATTTATACATTACAAATATTTACATACATAAAATCACGCCTCTTTCCCAGAGGGGTAGGTAGAGACTACATCTTTCCACTTGCCACAATCTCTGCATACTTCCTTCGCTTCATCCACATTCATAACTTTCTTCATGCAAGCTCGGCAGTTTCGGGTACTCTTGACCTGACCCTTTACCAGGACGTCCTTAATTTAATCAAGATACGTTCGTCTAGGTCTTCCCTCTCCGACCTTTCCCTCCACACTCTTCTTGTATATCTGCTTAGTCAACCTGCTTTCATTCATGACGTTTATGGCCACCTTCAGCTGTTTGGCTTTATGATGGAATTGAGATTCAAATAGTGACAGGTTGCTAGCCCATCGCCTAAAAGAAGAATCCCAAGTTTATAAGCCTGGGAACGAGATGGAGTGGTCCTATTCTTTTTTTTATTGATGCCGGGAACCACACGGCACGTAACATACCCTTTTCTATAAATATTTTAAAAGAATAAATGAATTGAAAACAGAAACACCGCCACCGCGACAAAAGCAAAAAGAATTCTCTTGAATGTGATTTCCCACGCCTCAGCTGGCGAAGTATGTTTGACACTTGTATTTATTTGATACTGTTCCTATAAATTTATACATAATATACCTAACAAATATTTGAAAGGAGTAAATGAATTGAAAACAGAAACACCGCCTTCTTGAATGTGATTTCCTAGTGAAGTATGTTTGACACTTCTATTTATTTGATACTGTCCCTCTAAATTTATACATAATAACAAATATTTGAAAGGAGTGAAATGAATTGGAACAGAAACACCGCCACCGCGACAAAAGCAAAAAGAAGAAGCGGTCGCAGTCCCCCGGTGCGGAGGGCGGGGAGGGCTCGCGGGCGGCGCGCGCGGGGCTCACGGTGCTGGAGCTGCTGGAGCTGCAGGCGCGCGCGCGCGCCATCCGCGCGCAGCTGCAGCAGGAGCGCGCCGCCAGTCAGTCCGCGACCCTTGTTATTTGTTAAACTAGTTTTATTTGTAATGTGCTCCTTTAGTGAACAATAAAGCATTTACTTACTTACGGTTACACGAGTCGCGAGATGTGCCCGCGACTTCGTCCGCGTGGAAATAAGTTGATTAAGTAGTCCAATGATAGACAACTGGTTTAATGCTCAACAAATGGAGGCGCATCGCTTGGGCTGACATTATCCAAAGAAGACGCATCGTCATAAAACCACAACTCTGTCTGAGTGAACGACTCAGGAGAAGGAGGTTTAATGCTCAAATGTTGTTTAAGTGTTCAACTTTTGGTTTAGTTTGTAAATATTTTATTGGACACTAGCTGTGCCCGCGACTTCGTCCGCTTAAAATAGTTATTTTGGGCATTATTGAAACCGCCAAGGAAAAAAATTCACATTTTCCCCGTTTTTTTTTTTCACATTTTCTATTATTTCTTTGCTCATAATTGTAATGTGATGTTATATAGCCTAATGCCTTCCTCGATAAATCGTCTATTCAATTGTCGTATTACAGCACATCCATACTAATAAATTAAAGAGCTTACTTGTACATATTTAAATTAAAAAATCGATCTTTTTTTTTTCAGAGAAAGCAACGGACGCCGCCGCGGAGTCTGGCCACGAGGCGTCCTCCGACGACGAAGTGCTGGTGAAGGAGGAACCGCCCGAAGTGGTGGAAATCAGCAGCGGCGATGACGAGAAACCTTCAGTGGTTGAGCTGGAGAAAGGTTAATGATGATTGTGTGCGATGACTAGTCCATTGTACTAATGGAAATGTGTTGTTGTTTGTGCCTGAGGTCCTAGTAGTATTAAAAAAAAAATTGTTTATTTTTTTAAACTAAGTATATTCACATAATATCTACTGCCGCTTCCAAGTGTAGAAAAAGCAACGGAACAAACTACACTGCAGTTTACAAAACTAGATAGAATAAGACTACTCCATCTCCTTCATGATGTAGCAAAGGCGTTCATCTTGTGCACCTTATACCGTGATCCGATATTGATTCCCCTGCAAAGGTTTACGGATAATAGTCGGGAGTCACTTCATACCTAATTAACCAGATTCAGGATCAAAATCATAATCCACATAATTGTAAAGAGAAAAGATTTGTATGTTTGTAACGAATAAACACAAAAACTTATGAACAGAATTTGATTTGGTACACAGATTGAAATGAAGATAATTGTTGATAAGTGCCGTGTGGTTCCCGGCACCAATACAAAAAAGAATAGGACCACTCCATCTCTTTTGCCATGGATGTCGTAAAAGGCGACAAAGGGATAGGCTTACAAACTTGGGATTTTTTTTTTAGGCGATGGGTTAGCAACCTGAGGCTATTTGAATCTCAATAGGTACTATCATTAAGCCAAATAGATGAACGTGGTTCTGTCTACCTCGCAAGGGATATAGACGTGACCGTAATTGAAATAGCTATACGTAATTCGGTACTCGGTTTTATGTATATATCCCCTATCTTTGAATGATAACAAATTATTTTGGTTCTAGAAGAACAAAACGCATCTACGGAGACTGAGAAAACAGACGGCTCGCAGACAGTAACGAAGCGGATAAACAATTTGGTGATCACGGTGCCTCAGTCGACCACGACTAGGAAAATTAAACTCAATCGAACCAAGTCTCACCCAGCGGCCAATAATGAACAAGCGACGACTAGCGCCGCCAGTACTGAATCTCCTTGTATAGAACAAAGTAAAGTTGATAAAACTAATGAGGTTGTAACTGTAGCTAACAAACCTGCAGTGAAAGATGTCAGAAATAAAGACAAACCGAAAAAGAAAAAGAAGAAAAAAGATAAAAAGAAAACCATAGACAAAGACGGTAGTGACCACGACGAAATTATGATACAATTGTCCGATAGCGAGAAGTTAGATCTGTTGGAGGATTTAGATCGTAAAACTTACGAAATAGTTTCAAGCCACAGCTCCGAAGATTCCGAAAGTAGTAGTAGTGATAATGATTCAGATGACTCCTCGTGTTATGAAGTAGAAGGTGCGGTGTTGTCGAAAGAGCCCACAGCCAAAGAAATAGAAGCCCTCTCGGCGAAGATAGACGAGATAGAGAGAGTGGAAGTTGTTACCGAAGAAGAAATTAAGGCGCACGAACAAGCTTTAGTTGAGAAGAGTAAGGCGGAGGAAGAAAACTTGGAACAAATATCATGGAAAGACAGGTACCTAGACAGTACAAAAGTGAAGAAAGTTTTGACAACGTCAAATATATTGAATGCATTAAGAAAGAAGAACAAAGAACTCAAAAAGAAATTGGAAGAATCGAAATCTAAAGATTCAGATGTGCAGGTGAGTGTGGCTGAAACCAAGGAGAGTGAGACAGAGGTCCGACAGAGTGGAGTTCAGGCTGCGCAAGAGGAGGTGACCGCCGAGAAACAAGATGAAGGTAATTTCGAAGAAGGTTCTATAGAACAGTACAATACTTTACATGGCTCTACAAAATATGTCGATCCTGTGAAAGAACCTGAAGTAAATACAGAAGAAAAAAATCAGGAAACTGACGTAGAGAAACAAAAAGACAGTGTAGTGACGAAGGAAATGAAGAAAGATGCAAAACAATTGCTCAAAATGTACAAGAGATTGCTTAAATATAACGATATGAACAAACAAAAAGATCCAAATAAAAAGAAAAAGAAAAAAAAGAAGAAGAGCAAAGATAGTGAGAATGTTGCCAGTGTTGAAAAAAGTGGCAATTAGGTTGCCGGTCTATTAAAAAAAATATATGATGTAAGAAAGTTTTGTAATGTAAGATTATTAAATTATTACGAAATTATTACTTTATATCCCTTCCTTACACAATGCACGCTTGATATAATTACTTTACGATAGAACAAAATAAATAATCTGTTCTATTATATGATGATGAACATACCTATTATGGATACCTCGTTTAACCTACCTGCATAGGAGGTGAAGGAGGAACCGCCCGGAGTGGTGGAAATCAGCAGATAATGACGAGAACCTTCAGTTGTTGAGCTCTAGACAGGTAAATGATGATTAAAAAGCATCAATTAGGATTAAATACAATACAAATTATCTTTTTGCCCAATAAAAGAAATACATAAGTACTAGTAGAAACATACTACGAGAAGCATAGACTTAGTGAAGGGTAAAACATGAACCAGGTGTAATAAGTTTAAATTTATAGAGGTAGCGCCATCTAGAGTTAGGAATGAAAATCAAGTCTTTGAAGAGCATCATGAAAAGTGACATCTGTTGAGAAAGCTGTAAACTAAAAAAATAAAAGTTCTAGTGATTTGTTCATGTAACAAATTAATATTTGAAGTTTTCACTTCTGCACACATTTTTGTTTAATCGTTGGCTTCTTGGAATATCACCGATTAAAGTTCTGTTTTGGTCTGTGCATTTGATAAAAATCATTACTTTATTAAATTATTTCCACGATTTTTTATTGCCATCTAGCGATGAGTAGTCAAACTAGTACTTCCTTCTTTACTTAAGAGATGTCATTTAAAGTAATTTACATTATAGTTGTTTGACTATTCAACACTAGATGTCACTACATAAACAAATACTTTTTTTAGTTTCTATTTGTGTTAACAGATGTCGTGCATAACTAAAATTGCACAAAGTTAGATTTTAATTAGTGCATTAAATTGTTTCCATTATTTTCGTAATACTATTTAGCGTTGAGAAGTTAAACTAGTATTTCCTTCTTAACTACATAGATGTCACTTTAAGTAATTAAATTGTAGTTTTTTAACTCATGTCACTAAATTTTCGTACATGTTACAAGTAATTTAATTATTCAAACATTAGTTAAATGATTGGCTTCTTGAAATATTACTGATTAATGTTATGTTTTGGTCCATACACTTGACCAAAATCGTTACTTTTTTAAATTATATTCATGATTTTTGTAGTGCCATCTAGCGTTAAGCAATCAAATTAGTATTTCCTTCTTTACTAAAAAGATGTCACTAAAGGTAATTGAAATCGTAGTTGTTTGGCTATCCGACGCTAGGTGTCAATAAATAAAGAAACACGTTTTTAGTTTCTGATTTTTTCAACAGATGCCGCCCATAATTAAAACTTGCAAAAACTGTTTTATTGTGAATATAATATAAATTTGATTGTCTAATCCCATAGTAAAACTAATGAAATGAACTATTAAAGTATTTTAAATACTTAAATATTATAAATTTCATACTTGAACAAGTATCGTCAGAATCGTCCAAAGCTTTTACTATTGTTTAGATTTAGTTCTCTCAACAGATGTCACTGTTAATTTTCGTCGTCGAAAACTTGATTGGCGTACGCCTTTGCCATTTGTTTCTCTAGTCCGCAATTCTTTTGCGGCTGTAATCAATGTGTAGATACATTTTGAAAATAATTATTTCAGTTAATTTAAGTGACATCTATTGAAATAAGATTTATTTTTAGTTTTCAGTTTCAACAGATGTTGAATGAAAATCAGATGTTGACACTGTTCATGATACTCTTCAAAGACTTGTTTTCATTTGTGACTCTAGATAGCGCTACTTTTTATTGCACTGAAAGAAGAAAGAAAAATATATTTTGCATTTATAAATATGATTTCAAGTATCAGAAAAAAAAAGGATTAGGTCGATTTTTCAACCCTCGAGGACATACATATATATAATCACGTCTATATCCCTTGCGGGGTAGACAGAACCGACATTCTTAAAAAGAACTAATAGGCCACGTTCGGCTATGTTGACTTATCGAAGGGTAAATCCTGAATTGGGTAAAACCTGGATTGAAAAAATAGTTTTAATTATGCAGGTAGCGCCATCTAGTGTCACAAATGTAAGTCTCTTAGAGTAACATTAAATTAGTATCATAACCAGTGACATCTGTTGAGGAAAAATATTTAGATATTTATTTATGTTACAAATAATGTAAGTTTTTAAACATTAATCATTGGCTTCTTGAAATATAACTGATCCAAGTTCTGTTTTGGTCGTCGCCTTTGACCAATATCGTTACATTAATAAACTTTTAAGATTTTTGTATTGCCATCTAGCGGTGAATAGTCAAACTAATACTTCGTTCTTTATTTAATAGATGTCACTATAATTATTTTTTAATAGGCATGTTAAACAATATTATATAAATTGCTTTAAGTGACATCTATTGAGTAAACAAAAAGAATCTTGTAACACTATTCGGCGTTAGATGGCATTACAAAAACTCGCGGTAAATTAGATTATAGTTTTGAGTAAATAAATGCATAGACTAAACAGAACGAACTTTAATTGGTTATGACACAAGAAGCTTATGTTAAATCTAATATTGAAATACTTGGATAATTAAAAACGAACAAAAATAGCCCAAAACTTTTACTATTGTTTAGTTTTTATTTTTCTCAACAGATGTCACTGTTAATTTTAGCAGTCGGAAACTTGATTGTTATTTGTTACTCTAGGCGGCATATCTGTTGTGGCAGAAATCAATGTGACATCTATTAAATAAATAATGAACTACTAGTTTAACTACTCAACGCTAGATGGCATTTAATGATTTTTTAGTTTTCAGTTTACTCAACAGATGCCACTGCTTATGAAACTCTTCAAAAACTTGATTTGCAATTATGACTTTAGATAGCGTTATTTAACTCAAGCAAAAAATAATTTTCTTCTAGTATTTTTGAGAAACTCATTTTAATTGTTGTATGTGATCTCCATTATGCAAATAAAAAAGTACTACTTCTACTTTTTAACGCTAGATGTCACTACAAAAAATAGATGTAAAAGTAAAATTTTTGTCAAGTTATAAAATCAAGAGAGAACTTTGTAATAATGTGACAACTAATATTTATATAAAAATTAAGTTTATCTAAATAAGTATTGTATTCATGAAATTGTTTAAACGCTAGATGGCATACTTTTATTTTTAAGTGCAACTTAATTTTTAAACATACCTACTTCAAAAATTGGAGGAGGTTTCTCAATTCGACCGTATTTTTTTTAGTTTGTAGTTCTCTCAAGAGATGTCGCTATGTATGTTACTTTTGAAAATATAGTTTTCATTTGAAACGTTAGATGCCACTAGTTAAGGTTTAAAATCGCAAATTAAGCTACCAAATTATCCGATATACAAAGATTCAGAAGTACAGACATGTGAGACAGTAATAACATCAAGTGACACAGAGGGACGACAGAGTAAAGTAGGAGAGTGGAGGAGAAGGATGTTCAAGATGAGGTGACAACCGAGAAACCAGCTATTGTTAGTATTATTTGTATTTTAGCGGACACCGACCCGAAAAATTGATGTTGGTAAGTTACTATGTAATCGCCTAGGTGAGACAAATTGATAATTTAATTATTAATTATTTTTAGCATTAATCAACGGTTTAGTTAAGACGTTCTTTAGAGACAAATTAAATTTTTTTTATGAGTATGGCTATTTATGTATTTTGAATTAAGTATCTATCTCCGTGCCTAATTGTTATGAAAGAAATAAAAAGCTCATGTCAAATTAGATTTCTTTATAGATAATCTATCAAAAAGCGAAAGGGCGGCGGGAAAACCGGGTGAAAAATATGCGACGATGCGGATATGGGAGTCAAGTCAAAAGTGTATACCTACTTACTACTTAGAGTTCTTTATGAATGAAAGAAATAATATCTAAGAAAATGTAAGTCATTGGTGTGAAGTATATACCTTGGTAGTAAATTTTCCGATAAAGAACTACCTACTATGAAGTGGTTTTTACCTATATTAGACAGATTTGTTTTTTTAATCAAATTAAGGACGTCCTGGTGAAGGGTCAGGTCAAAAGTGCCCGAAACCGCCGAGCTTGCATGAAGAGAGTTATGAATGTGGATAAAGCAAAGGAAGTATGCAGGGATCGTGGCAAGTGGAAAGAGGTAGTCTCTGCCTACCCCTCCGGGAAAGAGGCGTGAGTTTATGTATGTATGTATGTTGTTTTTTTAAACAAAAAAGCATTTGAGGAAAGCTTTTATTAAGCGCGTAGTCACGCTATTAAAAGCTTCGTTTCGATGGAAAATTTAAAGTAACGTAGCTCCGTCTTCCAGCTGTGTTCGGGAGCTTTGCGCAACTTTTGGGGCTTGCACACTTTTGAAGTCAAGCTTTTGATTTGACGAACTTAGTTGGCAACACTAATCCAAATGTCATTTTTTATTGTCACCACAAAAAAGACGCTTCGCAATGTTTTCTTTACAAATTAAAACTTACATTTATTAAAAAATATCAAATAAGTATCAAAAGTCGCCTGAAATATCAGGGAATACTTGTAAAATATGTTCTTCCCAATGAAGGAAGGTTTATGTGCTGCCTGCCTGTGCGTGGGAAGAAATTTAGACTATATCAGCGGCACTGCGGATTTCGATTTTTATTCACAAATATTGAATGAAATAGACGTAAGATATTTATTATTTCCTTTTTTAAATAAACTAAAATTCATTTAAAATCAGTTGCGAGACCAACAGAATTGTAATTATGCGTTTAACGCATATTAAAAAATACCAAATACATCTTGAATTTTTGGACTGTACTACTTACCTCAAAATATAAAAATATTTTGTGACTAGCTTTAGGCTGCCGCTTGAATTGTACCTAATGTCCTTTACAGTACTCCACACTATGTACAAACTTTCATTGTGATCTGTGAAGTGGTTTTGATGTGAAAGACTGACAAACAAACACACTTTCATGTTTATAATGTAAAAAGTAAAATAAAAACACCTAGTAAAATTTCGAAACAATTGTTTGTTTCCCTTGATAGAAATAAAATAATAGAATTAAATACCTATTTATTAGAGCATAAAAAAATTTATTAAAATTAAGTGTCCTTCAAATCTATAGATGCACAGTCTAAATAAAGGTCTAAATTTCAGGTATACAACACATCCACAATGCACATCCCCGTTTGCTGGGAATGCCGGGCGTTAATGCGAAGGCTGAGGAGGTTCAAGTCGCAAGTGAAGCAGTCGTACCAGCTGCTCAAAGAGGCACATGAAGTAAGCTCAGGCTACTAATAGCGTCAGAGTGTTGTTAATTATTTGTATTGTGAAATTTTAAGATTTTTGTGTGATGCTAATAAACTTTTATTAATTCATAATAATATCTACATACATACATATAATCACGTCTATATCCTTTGCGGGGTAGACAGAGCCAACCACGTTCTAGCCTAAGCTAAACAATGCAAGTTCAACAATTTGTGCAAAAGTAATATGTGCCAATTATTGTTTATCTATATGTTTTTTGTCTCTGTTTACCGGCAAGGGATATAGACGTGATTATATGATGCCAAAATTTTAATGCCAAATAAAAAAATTGCAATAATCAAATAAATGTAATTTTTTTATGAACTGTTCAATATAATTGGTGGTCGTTGCATGAAAATTGTATTGTAAAAGTTTTTTTTTTAATTTCAGAATGGGATAGAAAACCTAGTCCGCCCCCCGCACTTGTCCGTACACAATCTATGCCTGATTTCAGTGCCCTTTGATGACATTGTCCCCAAAGTGGAACCTGAGTCAGGTGGGTTTTATCAAGTATTACTAATGTTGTCGATTTACCGTATCCGTGGCAGCCTAGACGAACATATCTTGATCAAATTTAGGACGTCCTGGTAAAGGGTCAGGTCAAAAGTACCTACCCGAAACCGCCGAGCTTGCATGAAGAGAGTTATGAATGTGGTTGAAGCGAAGGAAGTATGCAGAGATCGTGGCAAGTGGAATGAGGTAGTCTCTGCCTACCCCTCCGGGAAAGAGGCGTGATTTTTATGTATGTGGCAGCCTTCATGTCTGTGGCACAGCAGGAAAATACAGGAGAGCCTTCGCTGGTACGGCCACAACTTGCGGAAACTGGCAGACTACTTGGGGAATGGATGATGAAGGGTCAGCCCAGCAGGACAGCAGTCTTGAAAGATAATTAGGCCACGTTCCGCTGTAAGGCTTAATTATAGAATTGAGATTCAAATAGTGACAGGTTGCTAGCCCATCGCCTAAAAGAATAGTCCCAAGTTTATAAACCTATCCGTTAGTCGCCTTTTATGACATCCACTCTGAAAAGAGATGAGAGTGATCCTATTCTTTTTTTTTCTATTTAGTTCAGTGATTATATTACCCTGATGGTTATTGGTATTTTTTTTATTCTGATGGTACAATAAAATGCCTTGTTTTTTTTTTCTTTCTTCCAGAGGCCAGCAAAGCGGATGCGGAAGTGAAGAGTGAGCCGGAGGATCACGCGGAACATTGCGAGGAGACGTTCGTCAACGACCTGTTAGTGGAACAAGCCGAGCCAGCGGAGCAGCCCGCCAAGAGTAAAGTGAGGAGTACATACATACATACATCTTTAATATAAAAATGAATCGCTAAATGTGTCCAATTTGGCCAATTTTTTTTTTTTTAATATTCGTCGATGCTCAAGGATGGTTTTTACGGCGAAAAAATACCAAATAATTGCCTAAAAAACAGTCCTTTTCTTTCTATAATATAAAAATGAATCGCTAAATGTGTTGGTAACTGCATAACTCAAGAACGCCTGGACCAATTTGGCCAATTCATTTTTTTTAATATTCGTCGAAGCTCAAGGATGGTTTTTACGGCGAAAAAATATCAAATAATTGCCTAAAAAACCCTTAAAAACAGTCCTTTTCTTTCTATAATATAAAAATGAATCGCTAAATGTGTTGGGAACTGCATAACTCAAGAACGCCTGGACCAATTTGGCCAACTTTTTTTTTTAAATATTCGTCGAAGCTCAAGGATGGTTTTTACGGCGAAAAAATACCAAATAATTGCCTAAAAAACCTTAAAAACAGTCCTTTTCTTTCTATAATATAAAAATGAATCGCTAAATGTGTTGGTAAGCGCATAACTCAATAACGCCTGGACCAATTTGGCCAATTCTTTTTTTTAAATATTCGTCGAAGCTCAAGGATGGTTTTTACGGCGAAAAAATACCAAATAATTGCCTGAAAAACCCTAAAAACAGTCCTTTTCTTTATCCCATACAAATGTTTTCTAACTAATACGTACAGTCAATTTGAGCTTTATTGCTAACTAGAGGCCGCCCGCGACTTCGTCCGCATGGAAACCCTATCAATCCCGCGGGAACTCTGGGACAAAAAGTAGCCTATGTGTTATTCTGGGTCTTCAGCTACCTACATACCAAATTTCATGGTAATCGGTTCAGTAGTTTTTGCGTGAAAGAGTAACAAACATCCATACATCCATACAAACTTTCGCCTTTATAATAGTAGTAGGATGTATAAAGTTCACTGTTGTCTAAGCAATGTAGGTCTAATAGATAGGAACAAAAAACTGTCATATTACAAATGTTTTTGACAGAACGAAGTCTGTCGGGTCCGCTAGTACATACATAAAATCACGCCTCTTTCCCGGAGGGGTAGGCAGAGACTACCTCTTTCCACTTGCCACGATCTCTGCATACTTCCTTACATCCTACTAATATTATAAATGCAAATGTTTGTGAGTATTTCAGGATGTCAGTATGGATGTTTGTTAGATGCTCTTTCACTCAAAAACTACTGAACCGATTACGATGAAATTTGGTATGTAGGTAGTTGAAGACCCAGAATAACATATAGGCTACTTTTTATCCCGGAGTTCACGCGGGATTGATTCCACGCGGAGGAAGTCGCGGGCGGCCTCTAGTATTATACAGTGAGAGTATTCATCCACATTATATAGATCAAGATCTACCCCATAGAAATCGTTATAACCACAATTATAGATCTGCCAAATAAGAACTGCACGCTTTTTTTACGTAATTATCTAGTATTTTTAATGTTTTCCACTTGACTGGAAGAGTTCCCTTCATGGGATAAGTCCGTCATTGCAAATGAATTATTTCTTTTATAACTTAACATGTATCACGTCTATATCCATTGAGGTGTAGACAGAGCCAAAAGTCATCAAAAGCTTGACAAGCCACATACAGCTGTTTGGCTTAACGGTAGAATTAAGATTCAAATAGTGACAGGTTGCTAGCCCATCGCCTACAAAAACAAACTCAAGTTTATTAGCTTTTCCCTTAGTCGCCTTTTGACATCCAAGGGAAAGAGATGGAGTGGTCCTATTCTAAGTGCTGAGAAATCAGCTCAGTAAATTGCTTAGTAAAAGAATACATTAATTTAAAAAAAATTACGCATTAATATGCATTAGTCTTTAAATGACTAAAAGGTCATTTGCAACTGTATGTTGTACTGCACTGTATGCTCTGTCTATCCCGCAAGGGATAAAGACGTCACTGTATGTATGTATTTATTTAACTTACAGGCAAAAGAAAAAGCGAAAATGAAGAAAACCGAAAAAAAGACTATAAAGAAGAGAGTGCGCAAACGGAGGAGGAAGAAATCTGTGTCTTCGGAGTCCATAGACAATGTAGATGTAGGCATAGACTGTGATACGAGGTCCGTTGAGGCGGAGAGAGAGGGAGTGGAGGAGGCGAAAGAGAAGGGGGAGAGGGAGTCGGTCCAAGAAGGAGTTGGAGAAGTGAGCAGTTTTATTTATACTAGTTATTTTTAAACATATCTACATACATACGTATGGTCACGTCTATATCCCTTGCGGGGTAGACAGAGCCAACAGTCTTGAAAAGACTGAATGGTCACGTTCAGCTGTTTGGCTTAATGATAGAATTGAGATTCAAATAGTGACAGGTTGCTAGCCCATCGCCTAAAAAAGAATTCCAAGGTTGTAAGCTTATCCCTTAGTCGCCTTTTATGACATCCATGGGAGAGAGATGGAGTGGTCCTATTCTTTTTTGTCTTGGTGCCGGGAACCACACGGCGATTTTTTTTATCCAGCTTTTAATTTCCATTTCTGTGGCAGTTTCGGTAAATCCTCAAATCTTACCATACATGCATACATGAAATCATGTCTCACTCCAGGCAGAGACTACATGTTTCCACTCGCTACGATCTCTGCATACTTTTTTTCGCTTCATCCACATTCATAACTCTCTTCTTGCAAATACGTGGGTTATTTTTGTAACAAATTGTAATGTCCGTAGCGGCCTTCAAGTCTTGTCGATATCCTCTGTCTACCCCGTCCGGGATAAAGACGTAACGTATATTTTCCAGGAGACGGTGGCGCCCCCTCGCGACACGGAGCGGCCTCAATGCGTGGAATGTGGGAAAGTGTTCAGTTCGAAGAAAACATACCGTTATCACCTCAAGTGAGTCTATACGAGTATATTTTTAACTTACATACATAAAATCACGTCTATATCCCTTGCGGGGTAGACAGAGCCAACAGTCTGGAAAAGACTGAATGGCCACGTTCAGCTATTTGGCTTAATGATAGAATTGAGATTCAAATAGTTACAGGTTGCTAGCCCGTCGCCTAAAAAAGAATCCCAAGTTGGTAAGCCTATCCCTTAGTTGCCTTTTACGACAGCCATGAAAAAGAGATGGTGAGTGGTCCTATTCTTTTTTGTATTGGTGCCGGGAAATACACGACCACATTTTAACCACACGGCAATATTTTTAACCCCCGACGAAAATTATAGGGTTTATAGGTGGGTGTGAATCCCGCGTGGAATTGGTTCCAGGGACAATTTACCACATATGAAAATAAAGTAAAATAAAGTAGTGGTCACCTGATGGGTAGAAGCCCTCAAGGATGAATAATTTTCCCCGTTTTTTTTTCACATTTTCCATTATTTCTTTGCTCCTTATAGTTGCAGCGTGATGTTTTATAGCCTAAAGCCTTCCTCGATAAATGGTCTATTCAACGCAAAAACAATTTTTCAATTCAAACCAGTAGTTCCTGAGATTAGCGCGTTCAAACAAACAAACTGTTCAGCTTTATAATATTAGTATTTATATGAAACGTCTGTTGCAGCGTTCTACATAAAGGGCAGAACCGCTACCCGTGCCCCCGCTGCGGAAAAGTCTACCAGTGGAAATCCAACCTGGGGCGCCACATGAGAAGTCACAAAGTAAGCAGATCTATATTATACTAGTACTAGTTTAAAAAACTAGTATTAAATGTGCACTAGCGCACTACTAGTATAAAATCGCATTTTGTACTAGTATAAATACTAGTATAAAATGCGATTTCACGCTGATCTGGAAGCGTGCCAGCTGTTTCTCGTGCTTACGTCATACGTGCATACATACATATATTCACGTCTATATCCCTTGCGCGGTAGACAAGAGTCTCGAAAAGACTGATAGGCTATGTTCAGCTATATGGCTTTAAGATAGAATTGAGATTCAAATAGTGACAGGTTGGTAGCCCATCGCCTAAAAAAAGGATCCCAAGTTTATAAGCCTACCCCTCAGTCGCCTTTTACGACATCCATGGGAGCGAGATGGAGTAGTCCTATTCTTTTTCTATTGGTGCCGGGAACCACACGGCACGGCACGGCACTACTAGTATAAAATCGCATTTTGTACTAGTTTAAATACTAGTATAAAATGCGATTTCACGCTGGTCTGGAAGCGTGCCAGCTGTTTCTCGTGCATACATACATATATTCACGTTTATATTCCTTGTGGGTTAGACAAAGACAACAATCTTGAAAAGACTGATAGGCTACGTTCAGCTGTTTGGCTAAATGATAGAATTGAGATTCAAATACTGACAGGTTGCTAGCTCATCGCCTAATAAAAGAATCCTATCCCTTAGTCACCTTTTACGACATCCATGGGAAAGAGACGGAGTCGTCCTATTCTTTTTTGTATTGGTGCCGAGAACCACACGGCACCAATTGTTTCTCTTTTCATGCAAATTGTAGAAGTCAGTCGAGGGATAGGCTATTAACCTTGGGATACTTCTTCTTGGCTCCGTCCTTTCCTTTTACAGATTTCTCACTTCGATTCGCAAAACTACTTCACCGTAGGTGAATTAGTTCTTTTCTGTGTTGGCTGCACTCGCTTTTCATTAATTTGTAGTACCCTAAAAATAAATTTTATAAATTCTTTCTAGAGTCTTGAGTATGTAGGTCTAAATATGTATGTTTGTATTATTTGATTTTATTATATGTATGTATAATTGTATGTGATCCTATAAATTAAAGGCTGGCTGGAAGATATCGGAACTCAGGGATTAGTTCGCCTTTGTTCTGTATTTTGTGAATAAACAATAAATATTTACTTACTTCACTTACGTCATTACTTCACTTACTCCAATTACTTCACTTACTCCACCTACATCACATACGTCGCTTCCGTCACTTACTTCACTTACCCCACTTATCTCACTTACTATACTTACTCCAATTACTTCACTTACTCCACTTACATCATTACTCCACTTACGTCACTTACTCCACTTACATCACTCACTCCACTTACATCACTCACTCCACTTACCTCACTCACTCCACTTACTCCACTTACCTCACTCACTCCACTCACTGCACTCCCTGCGCAGGCGCGCGACGCGGGCGAGCTGTACTGCGGCGAGTGCGACAAGCGGTTCGCGTCCGTGGCCACGTTCCGGCAGCACCTGCGCGTCTCCAAGCAGCACGTCACCGAGACAGAGTTCACGTAAATATATACTTACTTATCTTACTAGAGGCCGCCCGCGACTTCGTCCGCATGGAAACCCTATCAATCCCGCGGGAACTCTGGGATAAAAGTAGCCTATGTGTTATTCTGGGTCTTCAGCTACCTACATACCAAATTTCATGGTAATCGGTTCAGTAGTTTTTGCGTGAAAGAGTAACAAACATCCATACATCCATACAAACTTTCGCCTTTATAATAGTATAGTAGGATCACTACATGGTATAAAACGCTAAGTTATTTTAGTCTGTTTGTCTGTATGCTTAAATCTTTAAAATTACGCAAACGGAATTTGATGCGGTTTTTTGTAACAGGTAGAGTGATTCAAGAGGAAGGTTTTTATGTATAATAACAAAATTTTGCACCCGTGCGAAGCCGAGGCGGGTCGCTAGTTACTTATATATCATACTAGCTGACCCGGCAAACGCTAATTTGCAAAGAAATAAAAATTTGTATAGAATTATTAAAATAAATGTTAAGGGTGGACAACCCTTAACACTTAGGGGTATGAAAAATAGATGTTAGCCGATTCTCAGACCTACTGAATATGCATGCAAAATTTGGTTAAAATCCGTAAAGCCGTTTCGACAGAGTACGGAGACAAACATTGTGACACGAGAATTTTATATATAAGATAAATTAGACTGTAAAACTTCCATTAATTTAATAAATAAATAAATATCGCATAGGCTTATTTATTGATAATTGATTGCATTATTGATTTTCATACAATTCCGATGAAAATGCTGCAATGTAAAGATGTGGTTCTGCCTGTGGGTCTGCCTACCCCTCCGGGAATGAGGCGTGTGTATGTAAAATTATAATACACTAGAGGCCGCCCGCGACTTCGTCCGCATGGAAACCCTATCAATCCCGCGGGAACTCCGGGATAAAAAGAAGCCTATATGTTATTCTGGGTCTTCAGCTGGTATGGTATGTTCTGGTATGTAGGTAATACCAAATTTCATCAAAAATACATACATACATACATAAAATCACGCCTCTTTCCCGGAGGGGTAGGCAGAGACTACCTCTTTCCACTTGCCACGATCTCTGCATACTTCTTTCGCTTCGTCCACATTCATAACTCTCTTCATACAAGCTCGGCGGTTTCGGGTACTTTTGACCTGACCCTTTACCAGGACGTCCTTAATTTGATCAAGATACGTTCGTCTAGGTCTTCCCACTCCGACCTTTCCCTCCACACTCTCCTTGTATATCTGCTTAGTCAACCTGCTTTCATTCATCCTCTCCACATGACCGAACCATCTTAACATACCCTTTTCTATTCCTGTAACTACATCTTCTTTCACATCACAACATTCCCTTATCACGCTGTTCCTTATCCTGTCACTCAATTTCACACCCATCATACTCCTTAACGCTCTCATTTCCACTGCATTTATTCTGCTTTCATGCTTCTTTTGCCATACCCAACTTTCACTCCCATACATTAATGTCGGGACCAACACGCCCCTGTGCACAGCCAGTCGAGCCTTTTTGGATAGTTTCTGACTGCTCATAAAGGCATGCAAAGCTCCATTCACCATGTTCCCCGCGTTCACTCTCCTTTCAATATCACTATCATACTTGCCATCTGATGTAAACTTTGATCCTAGATATACAAACTCTTTCACTTGCTCCACTTTTTCTCCTCCAATCAAAATATTACATGCTGTCATTTCTTTCTCCATTTCAAAAACCAGTGTTTTAGTTTTACTTATGTTCACTTTCATTCCTTTCTCTTTTAAAGCTTCATGCATACAGTTTACCATCTCCTGTAACTCCTCCGCTGATGACGCCAGTATAACCTGATCGTCGGCATAGAGCAGACATTTGACGAGTAACTCATTCATCCTTAATCCACTTTTAGACTCTTTCAAATCTGTCAAACAGCTATCCATAAATAGGTTGAACAGCCACGGTGACGCAACACATCCTTGCCTAACGCCTTTCTCAATCTTAAACCACTCAGTGTGCGCTCCGTTTATCCTGACACAAGCACTCGAATCCTCATATAAGGATTTCAGTGCTCGTATTAAGAGACTGCTCACCCCATGCATAGAAAGTGCTGACCACAATTCATTCCTCTCAACTCTGTCATAGGCCTTTTCCAGATCTACGAATGTGCAATAGACTTTTTGACTCTTGGCCAAAAACTTTTTGGCTATGCACCTCAAGGAAAAGACCTGATCAGTACATCCCATTCCCTTTCGAAATCCCGCTTGAGCATCCCATATTTTGTCATCAGTTTCATTCCTGACTCTATTAATCAATACCTTAGCATACAATTTGCCGACGACGCTAAGCAGGCTTATACCACGATAATTTTTGCAGTCCAGCTGTGACCCTTTTCCTTTGTAAAGTGGCACGATAACAGCCTTACACCAATCTTTTGGTACTCGGCCGCTTCTCCAACACAAATTGAAAAGGCAGTACAACTGACTAGCTACTACGCCTTTTCCTGCTTTAAGCATCTCGACCGACACTCTATCACACCCAGCAGCCTTTCCCGCTTTCATACTCTTAAGTGCTTCCACAATTTCGAACATTTCAATTTCGCCTTCCATCTCATTCTCTTTTTCTTCGCTATAGCAGAAATCTTTCTTATTTCCTTCCTTTTTTTCAAATAAACTTTCAAAATAGTCCTTCCATATCTTTAGTACACATTCTTCTCCTTTCACAACGCTACCATCCTGGCATCTGATCCTAGTCAGCTCTCTGGTTATAGTATTTCCTCGGGCTGACCTTACGGATTTCCAGAATACTTTCAGATTTGACTGAAAGTCTCATTCATCAAAAATTCAATTCAAAATTCAAAATTTTTATTCATTATTAAAGGATACTTCATATCGTTTAATAATTGTCAAAACGTTTGATTTCACAACATTGGTTGACGTCAAATAAATTAAATTAATAAATATCATAATCGGTTCAGTAGTTTTTGCGTGAAAGAGTAACAAACATCCATACTGACATCCTGACATACAAACTTTCGCATTTATAATATTACCTAGTAGGATGTTCTCCTCAGATTCATGTGCACGGTATGCGGCAAGAAGTTCGTGAACAAGACCCGTCTCAGGGACCACGTGGACTGGGAACATCTGCACAACATCAAGTTCAGGTGTCAGCTGTGTAATAAGGTAACATATGGTCACGTCTAAATCCCTTGCGGGGTAGACAGAGTCTTGAAAAGACTGAATGGCCACGTTCAGCTGTTTGGCTTAACGATAGAATTGAGATTCAAATAGTGACAGGTTGCTACCACATCGCCTAAAAAAGAATAGAAGTGAAAATTATAATAAGCAGTATTGTTAAGGTATACTTACTTACATGGAAGTTTTAACATTACGAAATTCCGAATACCAAAAGTCTGTGTTCGACGCGAAAAATCGGGCCAGCATAACAGCGTCAATTTTAGGTAAATTATTGGTTCGCTTTGTTAAATCCAAGCTCCGTGGCAGTTTTTGCTAGTATTATTCGATGTAGGTAGAAATAACACTCTCAAATGATCGAAAAATGATATTAATAGAAAATAAACAACTTGTGCTGTTGTATCAAAAAGTTAACCAAGCGTCAACAACAACAATGACCCATATCACCATGTGACGTAATACGTTCTGATTGGCGTTCACAGCGGAGGGGCGAGGATAATATTTATTTGATTTTAATTTGTAAAAATAACAATAATCTAAAATTTTTATGTGGAATTATTTCGGTTTTCCTTGTCTAAATATTACAATTTACGCCCAGAAACATTCATCCATTGGTTTCATTGTAAGTTGACACAAGCCTTTTGGACGCAATATCATTTTCAGCCGTTCAAATGCCACACGTCGCTGTATGTTCACATGCAGAACGTACATCGCAACAAGGAGAAGAAGGATAACCTGTGTCACGTCTGCGGGAAGTCTTATCAGGTCAGTGAATATCATACATACGATCACGTCTGTATCCTTCGCGGGGCCAACAGTCTCATAAAGAATGAAAGGCCACGGAATTGAGATTCAAATAGTGGCAGGTTGCTAGACTATCACACGGTATCGTAGTAACTAAGAGCTTTCATGAAGACAGTGAAGAATGTATTTTTTTTATTAATTATCATTGGACACTTCATATTATAACGTCTATGTATGTATATATATAGAGGTGTGTATGTCGCAGAGAAATGATCAGAGATTTCACGAAATCACGGAAGAAGGTGAATATTCCTATTTAATACATCTTCTTACTAAAAAATTATTAGTGATATGACAAAATACTATTTCAATCTAGTGATATATCATTTTACTCATCTAGGTAAATCTAGTGAAATAAAGAATGAAAAAGGTTCGTGCTAAGTCCTTTTAAAAGTACATAAGTACGTACAACCTAACCTAACCTTTTTTTTTACGAAGGTCTTTCACCTTCGTCTACCCGGCCGGCTACGGAAAGCCGGACGGGTTATGTGGGGCTTGAACCCACTAAAACCACACGGTGCCATCGCCTACCGTTTTCTTGCCAGGAGCATGAACTGCCCTCGCTCATATTCGTGACGCGGCAGCCGCTTCACGGCGGCCTCGGCTCGGCCGCTCTCCACGGAGCGGCCAGCGGGGTGACCCGTCGGCCTTCAATACTACAACCTATCCTAACCTGTCCTCTTTACAAACAAATCCTTTTTTCTGCTCTGAACATGATTCTGGATTGGTGCTAGGTATAACTTCTTCACTCATTTTAAAGCCACTTTGTAGATATAGAAATGAAAACAAAATAATAACAAATCTAAATGCAAAAATAATAAGAAATACAAACACTACGCGCCCTGCGACTGCGAGCGCGGAGAGCGACGCATTTTTCCCGCTTCCACTTGTGTCTGTTTGGGTAGAGAGAGGAAGAGAGATACATTGGACGATTTTTACTCGGAGGTATCCGTTTTTCTGACATTCACTAGATTTAATTTAGTGAAACGACATTTCACTGACTATTTTGTAAGAAGGCGTCGTAAATAAGAATATTCAACATTAGCTGTGATTTCGCGAAATCTCTGGTTACTTCATTTTCCTGCGACATGTATACATTATTTGTTTATCATATACCAGAACGCGGCGAAACTGAAATACCACATCGTGGCGATGCACACGCACGAGACGCCGTACCGCTGCGCGCACTGCGCCGCCGCCTTCGGCTGGTACTCCAGCCTCTACCGCCACGTGCGCGAGGTGCACTACAAGGTAGCTCGCACACTCACAGACACACACCTACATATAGAGCGCCGCCGCCTTCGGCTGGTACTCCAGCCTCTACCGCCACGTGCGCGAGGTGCACTACAAGGTAGCTCGCACACTCACAGACACACACCTACATATAGAGCGCCGCCGCCTTCGGCTGGTACTCCAGCCTCTACCGCCACGTGCGCGAGGTGCACTACAAGGTAGCTCGCACACTCACAGACACACACCTACATATAGAGCGCCGCCGCCTTCGGCTGGTACTCCAGCCTCTACCGCCACGTGCGCGAGGTGCACTACAAGGTAGCTCGCACACTCACAGACACACACCTACATATAGAGCGCCGCCGCCTTCGGCTGGTACTCCAGCCTCTACCGCCACGTGCGCGAGGTGCACTACAAGGTAGCTCGCACACTCACAGACACACACCTACATATAGAGCGCCGCCGCCTTCGGCTGGTACTCCAGCCTCTACCGCCACGTGCGCGAGGTGCACTACAAGGTAGCTCGCACACTCACAGACACACACCTACATATAGAGCGCCGCCGCCTTCGGCTGGTACTCCAGCCTCTACCGCCACGTGCGCGAGGTGCACTACAAGGTAGCTCGCACACTCACAGACACACACCTACATATAGAGCGCCGCCGCCTTCGGCTGGTACTCCAGCCTCTACCGCCACGTGCGCGAGGTGCACTACAAGGTAGCTCGCACACTCACAGACACACACCTACATATAGAGCGCCGCCGCCTTCGGCTGGTACTCCAGCCTCTACCGCCACGTGCGCGAGGTGCACTACAAGGTAGCTCGCACACTCACAGACACACACCTACATATAGAGCGCCGCCGCCTTCGGCTGGTACTCCAGCCTCTACCGCCACGTGCGCGAGGTGCACTACAAGGTAGCTCGCACACTCACAGACACACACCTACATATAGAGCGCCGCCGCCTTCGGCTGGTACTCCAGCCTCTACCGCCACGTGCGCGAGGTGCACTACAAGGTAGCTCGCACACTCACAGACACACACCTACATATAGAGCGCCGCCGCCTTCGGCTGGTACTCCAGCCTCTACCGCCACGTGCGCGAGGTGCACTACAAGGTAGCTCGCACACTCACAGACACACACCTACATATAGAGCGCCGCCGCCTTCGGCTGGTACTCCAGCCTCTACCGCCACGTGCGCGAGGTGCACTACAAGGTAGCTCGCACACTCACAGACACACACCTACATATAGAGCGCCGCCGCCTTCGGCTGGTACTCCAGCCTCTACCGCCACGTGCGCGAGGTGCACTACAAGGTAGCTCGCACACTCACAGACACACACCTACATATAGAGCGCCGCCGCCTTCGGCTGGTACTCCAGCCTCTACCGCCACGTGCGCGAGGTGCACTACAAGGTAGCTCGCACACTCACAGACACACACCTACATATAGAGCGCCGCCGCCTTCGGCTGGTACTCCAGCCTCTACCGCCACGTGCGCGAGGTGCACTACAAGGTAGCTCGCACACTCACAGACACACACCTACATATAGAGCGCCGCCGCCTTCGGCTGGTACTCCAGCCTCTACCGCCACGTGCGCGAGGTGCACTACAAGGTAGCTCGCACACTCACAGACACACACCTACATATAGAGCGCCGCCGCCTTCGGCTGGTACTCCAGCCTCTACCGCCACGTGCGCGAGGTGCACTACAAGGTAGCTCGCACACTCACAGACACACACCTACATATAGAGCGCCGCCGCCTTCGGCTGGTACTCCAGCCTCTACCGCCACGTGCGCGAGGTGCACTACAAGGTAGCTCGCACACTCACAGACACACACCTACATATAGAGCGCCGCCGCCTTCGGCTGGTACTCCAGCCTCTACCGCCACGTGCGCGAGGTGCACTACAAGGTAGCTCGCACACTCACAGACACACACCTACATATAGAGCGCCGCCGCCTTCGGCTGGTACTCCAGCCTCTACCGCCACGTGCGCGAGGTGCACTACAAGGTAGCTCGCACACTCACAGACACACACCTACATATAGAGCGCCGCCGCCTTCGGCTGGTACTCCAGCCTCTACCGCCACGTGCGCGAGGTGCACTACAAGGTAGCTCGCACACTCACAGACACACACCTACATATAGAGCGCCGCCGCCTTCGGCTGGTACTCCAGCCTCTACCGCCACGTGCGCGAGGTGCACTACAAGGTAGCTCGCACACTCACAGACACACACCTACATATAGAGCGCCGCCGCCTTCGGCTGGTACTCCAGCCTCTACCGCCACGTGCGCGAGGTGCACTACAAGGTAGCTCGCACACTCACAGACACACACCTACATATAGAGCGCCGCCGCCTTCGGCTGGTACTCCAGCCTCTACCGCCACGTGCGCGAGGTGCACTACAAGGTAGCTCGCACACTCACAGACACACACCTACATATAGAGCGCCGCCGCCTTCGGCTGGTACTCCAGCCTCTACCGCCACGTGCGCGAGGTGCACTACAAGGTAGCTCGCACACTCACAGACACACACCTACATATAGAGCGCCGCCGCCTTCGGCTGGTACTCCAGCCTCTACCGCCACGTGCGCGAGGTGCACTACAAGGTAGCTCGCACACTCACAGACACACACCTACATATAGAGCGCCGCCGCCTTCGGCTGGTACTCCAGCCTCTACCGCCACGTGCGCGAGGTGCACTACAAGGTAGCTCGCACACTCACAGACACACACCTACATATAGAGCGCCGCCGCCTTCGGCTGGTACTCCAGCCTCTACCGCCACGTGCGCGAGGTGCACTACAAGGTAGCTCGCACACTCACAGACACACACCTACATATAGAGCGCCGCCGCCTTCGGCTGGTACTCCAGCCTCTACCGCCACGTGCGCGAGAACTTAAAATTTATATTTTTGAGAATTGAAAATAGTCATCAGTCACAGCCGATGTGAACGTGTGAAAATCTGTGTGGTATTTGAACCTGTGCCTTTCTGTGCATCACGCATTGAAACCGGGCACCTTACCGAACCGACCACCGACGCTCATCACTCTAACGTCTAATATACCATAGTTACTAAATAGTCAAAATTGCTTAGTAGCAAAACACCCTCATTATTTTGTCTCAGTATCATCATTAGATGCGACAATATTTTTTTTTCGAAATTTTTTAGATTATTATCTTGTTAAATTCTTGCGTCATAATGATAAACAAAATCGAATGCTTGCCAATACTAGTTTCAGCTGTGAAATATTATAAACTCTTCTTTCAGATGAAACTACAACCGAAAAAGTCGAAACGCCCCAAACGAGGGGAGTTACCGCTGCTCCCAGTTCCTGTACACCCCGCACAGCCGTGAGACGTGCCCTCACTAAGATTCACGAAATAATGTCGTCATTGCGTGCTTTTCTTATGTATTTTTAATATAACCGAAAAACAAAATCAAATTAAATTTAACAGTAGTAGAGTAAGAATTTTTAAAAGAAAATTGATTTGTTTGTTCAAGCTAATCTCCGAAACTACTGGACGGATTCGGACGGAAATTCTCCACACTCCAGACTATACATATGCAAAATTTTGTGGAAATATCGTTCTTATAGGTTCAGGAATTTTGACGTCAAAGATGGCCAAATGAACACACGTTCACATTTATAATTTTAAGTATGGATAATTTATTAAAATCAACTAAGTCATGACAAATATGTTATTGAAATCAAATTTAATTCATCAAATCAATTGTTTTAATTTACATACATACATATAACCACGTCTATATCCCTTACGGGGTAGACAGAGCCAACAGTCTTGAAAAACTGAAAGGTTCAGCTGTTTGGCTTAGTGTTAGAATTGAGATTCAAATAGTGACAGGTTGCTAGCCTGTCGCCTAAAAGAAGAATCCCAAGTTTATAAGCCTATCCCTTAGTCGCCTTTTACGACATCCACGGGGAAAGAATGAAGTGATCCTATTAGTTTTTTTATTGGTGCCGGGAACCACAAGGCACAATTTTTTATATTTATACAAATATTGTAATTTTATCCACAATTTTTTTCAGCATCTATAGAACAAGAATTTTTCAGTATTACTTAATTAGGTACTTAGTTTAAAATAAAATATATTTTCTTAAAACAAATAGTTTTATTCACTAATTATGTACATTGTTAACAAAAATTTACATACAATTTCATCTATAATTATATCTACATACAAATATTTGGTTCAGTTTTATACAAGGTGATGGTTGTCACTATAAAATATCGAGTTTTTTTGTAAACTACTTCAAAGAATATCATGAGTGCAATATGAAAATTATACTGTCTTACAGATTTATATGACGGAAACCCACACTAAGAGAGTCCTATGAACTTAACTACCTAACCGATAACCAAGGTTTTCAATTATTATTAAGTAACCGATTCTACAACTGTATTCTGAAAATTGAATTAACCATCTGACAACTAAGGCTTTCAGTACCTTTCTATGCAGTATTTTTTTTTTATGTTTGTTTAGACAAATTACACAGATTAACTTGAGACTCGAAGTTAGTTCGAAACTTGTGTTACGAGGTACTAACTCAAAGATACTATATATCTTTGAGTTAGTACCCTAGTTAGTAGTAACACAAGTTTCGAACTAACTAATAAATTCTTACGAGTATATAGATAAAGACACATGCCAATCAGAAAAAATGCAGGGATTTGAACCCAGAACTCACTGTGGTACACAAACAAGATGCCATATTAAAGTATCTGATAAATTGAACCAAATCCAATTTACAACTCGACCTACAAGAAATAAGTTGACCAAAATATGTATGTGCAGACCAAAACGCCGCTCAGCCGTCTTCAAGCAAACTTGACCGAATTTTGTAAAGCTAAACCGATCACTCTCAAGAAGGAATTAAAAGTAAACCGATGTAACCGGGGTTAGTGCGATTTTTACTCTATCAAACCCGTCGAGCAAGTGAACGTGAATTTAGCTGCATCTTTTCAAGCAGCTGCCTAAGACAGCTGAGACCAACCCGGCTATTTATGAGTCGAGTGAGCTCCTCTGTGCGTCAAAGTGGTAGCCTGGCGAGGTAAGAAAGGTCCCGCCCAGTGTCACAGGTGCCAGCAGTTCTGTCAGTAATACCCACGACTCCCACCGCTGTGTTGTCTGCGTCCGCTGGGGAAAGGAGCAGCCGCGCACCCGTTTTATTGAAGAAGGAAAGAAAAAAACTCAAAAAAAAATTACTTCTCAATTTCTATAGAAGTATGTAAGCTTAAAACTAAATTGTTACCTGCATGTTATAGATATTTTATTTATTGTGTTAAATTAGTAACTTTAAATGAGACTGACCGCAGTCAAACTGTTAAAACAGTTTTGCGGAATATTGTTTAAGTTAATAATGAATATTGTGTAATAAATAAGTCGCTCGCAGTTTTCTTGCTCCAGTTGGGGTGTGGAGCGTGACTGCATTACGCTCCACAGCATTATTCAATGCGGCCTCCTTAGTGCGGTGGCGCAGAGCTGGATGGAGCTCTTCTTTAGGCTTCGTGATGCCGAGGAAGCTGGAAACCGCCCAGACGAAGAAGATGCCCACCCACACCGCCTCCCTCCCTTCCCTGCGAGCACCTCCTCGCAGCCGGACCGAAGACACAGGCCATCGCCAAGAGAAGCCATCATCGCAGCGAGCACCAATGCAATGCCTTTTGACCCCGCAGGAAGAGGATGACCTTATTAGTGGTCGCCACGGCCACGCTCGCGACCTGTCTGCC
Source organism: Amyelois transitella (assembly GCF_032362555.1). Classification (NCBI taxonomy): domain Eukaryota; kingdom Metazoa; phylum Arthropoda; class Insecta; order Lepidoptera; family Pyralidae; genus Amyelois; species Amyelois transitella. The sequence goes on from NC_083531.1 coordinate 513,786, forward strand.
GTTGCAGGCAGCGAAGAAAGTCGCTGAAGAGGGCCACAAGCCCTGAGCAGCAGCCCCATATTTTCGCCGTCAGGCGGAAATGCAGGAAGATCTAGCGTTCAGCGAGTACCGCACAATACAGCGGTACTTGGACCGCCGAGTATCGTGGTTCTCGTACTCGCTGCCAGCGGAGAGGAGCCTGAAGGTGGCTACCCTGGAGACCCCCGAGGACGCCGTGAAGGAGGCCCTAATAGAGAAGGGCTACGAAGTTGAGGTCTTAAAGACCATCCGAGCACGGGGGGGGGGGGCGCCCCGGTTGCATCTTTTACGGCCTCCTGAAAAAGACACCCGGATTCCAGGCAGTCTACCAAATTGACGAACTGCTGCTGATGCCTGGAATCAAAATCGAGGCATGGAGGGGGAAGAAGGGCCTGGCCCAATGCCACCGCTGCCAACAGTTCCGGCACAGCAGCCACAACTGCCACCGCCCTCAGGCGTGCGTGCGTTGTGGGGAACCGCACGCCGCCAGTGACTGCCCGCGCCCCCTTGAAGTACCGGCCACCTGCGCCAACTGCGGAGGCCCGCACCCCGCCAACAACGCGGCGTGCCAGGTCTTCAAGCGGGAAGCGCGGAACAAACGTGCCGGAACAGTCGCCCGCACGACGCCAGCACTCGAGCCAGCGCCGACGGTCGAGGAGACGGCGCCCTCGACACTGATGGCGCCAGCAAACCCGCCCGCCGAAAGGGGAGCTGCCCTCTCAAACAGGAGAAAGAAGAGAAGCACAAAAAAGAAGCCTGACCCCACCGGTTCCCAACCAGCGGGAAAACCCGAAGCCCCTCCACCACCAAACGCCGGCCCAGAGCGGGTGCAGCCCGCACCTGCACCAGCGCAGCCCAGACAGAACACTGCCGACACCACCACCATGCTGCTCCTCCTGGGCCAACAGATGCAGCAGATGGCAGAGATCCTCAGAGGGATGCAAGCATAGCCTCAAATTTGAATATGCTCCCCTGAGGGTCGTCCATTGGAATGCCTCCACGCTCGCGAGGAAGAAAAGCTCCTCAGGTTACAAGACAGCTCTACAGGATGTCCGAAAGCCACAACAAGAAGGAATGCGTGGCTGCCGTATTCCTCGATATGGAAATGGCCTTCGACAGGGTATGGCATGAGGGGCAGCTATAAAGCTGTCGGAGACCCAATCCCACCAAGATTGGTCAGGGTTTTGGCCTCTTTTCTCACCGATCGCCGAGTTCACGTCGCAGTGGAAGACGCCATTTCTTCCGTGCGCGCTGTGCGCGCGGGAGGGCGTGGGGGCGTGGAGGGCAAACAAGGGCCCGCCCAGTGCCACCGGTGCTAGCTGTTCCGACACTCGTCGGTGAACTGTCACCGGTCGATCGTCTGCGTGCGCTGCGGCGGGCCGTGGACCTGACGGGAATGGACACAGACCGCCCGCTGAAACGCGCCTTCACGATGGCGTCGGTCCACGGCTCGGAGGCCGCCGCAGTCACGGCCGTCGCGATGAAACCTCCACCGGCCGGGAGATACGCCATCCCAAGTGGCACCCGCGGGACCCGCGTTGGAAAGGGTCCATCGAAGCGCCTCCGGAGGTGCGGGCCACGTCTGTCCCCCCGCAAGGGAAGACCCGCGCCGCGCGCTGCATCCCGGTGCTGCGGCAGGGCACGCTCGCCCGCCGCCGAGCCGTACACTTTACGCCAAAAGATGGAAGCGAGTATCGGACGATCCAGAGACCACCCTGAACGTCCAGTGGCACTCTTATTCGCTGCCGTCAGACCGCCCACTGAAAGTGGCCATCCGTGGGCTGCCACCGAATACGGAGGAGGCCACCCTCCTGGCCCGAACCCCGAACTGCCAAGAGGTATACGCCATCAAGGAGCTCCTCCACTGGCTTGCCGTCAAACGTCTGTGGAGGGGCAAACAGGGGCTCGCGCAGTGCCACCGGTGTCAACTCTTCCGGCATTCGTCAGTGAACTGCCACCGGGCCATTGTCTGCGTGCGCTGCGGCGGGCCCCACAAAGCTGCCGACTGCGAGCGGCCGCTGGACCAGCCTGTGACCTGAGCCAACTGCAGTGACCCGTCCCCGGCGAACCACTCCTTCTGCCCGGTGCTGCGGCGCGAGACCAGGAATAAGCGGGCGAGCCCGGTGGCTCGCAACGGTGCAGCAGATGCAGACGCTGCTGGCCGCCCTCATCCCCGCGCCGGCGGGCCCCCTCAGAGGCGTAACCACCCATAACGTTTAACTATAGATGATAATTAAGGACGTCCTGGTAAAGGGTCAGGTCAAAAGTACCCGAAACCGCCGAGCTTGTATGAAGAGAGTTATGAATGTGGACGAAGCGAAAGAAGTATGCAGAGATCGTGGCAAGTGGAAAGAGGTAGTCTCTGCCTACCCCTCCGGGAAAGAGGCGTGATTTTATGTATGTATGTATGTATAGATGATACATCTCTGAGAGTTGTATACTGCCACCCACCCGCCGGAGCGAAGACACTGGTCATCGTCTCGAGAAGCTATCGTCGCATCGAGTACCATAGTTGTAGGTACCTACACGCCTGCGAGCCCAAACAACGTTGGGCGCAGACCGCACAGATCTCACGGAGTAGGGACTACCAGGCACACATCCTTTCGTCTTTCCCCGGCGAAAAGAAGGTAAAAGGAATCTGAGCATATCCACTAGGGAGCCATAAAACAAAACAATAATATGCAAACATAACAAAGGAGTAATCGGGCAGTGCCACAACTGCTCTTTTTTTTGCTTAAGAGCATAAGAGCTCACAAGCCCTCTCCCACATTTCGCACCATATAACAAGATGTTGGTTGGTGCAAGATCCTGCCAGTTGCCACTGCGACCACAAGCTCTGCAGAAAAATTTGTGCTACAGTGCTGTCCGAACCCGTCCTGACTCCCCTCAGGACGATTACAGGACACCGGAGGCGGAGTCGACTGATGACCACGCCCTTGCTTTCTGGGCGGCGAGTAAGCTAACATTATTCAATTCGGCCTCCTTAGTGCGGCAGCCCAGAGCTGGATGGCGCTGTTCTTCAGGCTGCGCGACGCCGAAGAATCAGGAAACCGCCCACAAAATGAAGACATCCAGATTTTGAACGAAATTTTGAGCCTGCGCGGAACGGGTGTCGGCGGGACTCGCCATCGCCAACCGCGCCGCAACAAACGGTGCTCCCCGATTTGCCGTCAGACCACCGGCCCGTTCTCGTCCTTGTCGACAGTGCCCCGGTCAGGGTCTCGCTGTTCACATGCCGCCGCAAGACCAACTGGGAGGCATTCCAAAATGCCCTCGAAGAGGACTTTTCCACCAGGCCGATTTCAACAGCCAAAGACGTCGAGGAGGCAGCCTCCGACATGACTATCCGCATCCAGGAAGCCCTTAACTCAGAGCCCTTAAGAGCATAAGAGCTCACAAGCCCTCTTCCACATTTCGCACCATATAACTCAAAAATTCAAAATTCAAAATTTTTATTCATTATTATAATAGGATACTATATATCACTTAATAATTGTCAAATGAAACAACAACAAAAAAAAGATGTTGGTTGGTGCATAGGTGGTGGCGGGACCCCACAGGGCCCAGAAAGAGCTGATCTTGCAGCGACTCCTAGTCAATCCCTGGTATCGGTTACGTAATTAAGGTTGTAGGTACAAACAAGGGGGAGAGGTTCCTCCACGGGGAGGACACCGAAATGGTCGCGGTCGCGATCGGGCAGGGGGTCAGGGTTGGGAGAAGCCGGGAAATCCGAATTCCCTTGGTGAAGTTGCGGAACTCCTCTGCAAGCTTGGGGTTTGGCATTGCAGCCGAAAGAACTATAAAAGTTATTCGAGGCAAACCGGTAGAGGGTCCATAGCGCGGCTTGCGCCGGCTAGGAGCAGTTGGGCGTCTTCAGGACTTCTCTTCGCCGGGGAAAGACGAAGGGTGTGTGCCGGAGTAGGGACTGCCTCTACTCCGTGCTGTCTGTGTCGGCTGCGGCCAACCTGGTTAGGGCTCGCAGGCGTGTACCTACAACCTTAACTACCTAACCGATACCCTGTGACTACTCGGCGAATCTGTGCCGTTGCGGCCGCAGGTAAAATACTTGAGAGTGACCATCGACCGGCGTCTCACCTTTAAGAAACACGACGTAGACGTGACGAAAACCAACGCAGCCAGGGGAAAACTGCGGGGAGTCCTTTCCTCCAGCGTTCCCCTGAGGACGAAACTCGGGATTTACAAAACCTACATTAGATTCCGCCCCGCGTACGCGGCTCTGGCTCTGGTGAAGAACTCGACGATATGACCTGAAGTGGGAGAGTCTGGACGCATTCGTGACCCGGCTGGCCACGAAGATGTTCGAGAGGGCGGACGCGTCATCACACAGCCACCTGCGCGGCATCGCGCCGCTCCACGCCCGCCCTCCGGACCTTCGAGTGGAACCCTCCCCTCGCTGCCTTGCGGCAGACGTCATCGACCAGTGACGACGCCGCCGCCGGTGGGAACTCCCAGTGAAGACGTGAAGACCCAGGCCGCCACGGCCGAACCATCGACCTGCCTACAGTCGTAGGAAGATTGCCATTGAAGATTCTATTCTATTCTAAGTATAATTAATATTGTGAAGTTGACGTTGTTGAAGAAAATGCTGCAGTGCAGTTTGCTACCGCTTCTTCTGCACTGACGCCTTGGAAGCGGCAGTAAACTTAAGTAATTTGACGTCAACCAATGTTGTTAAACCATACGTTTTGACAATTATTAAGCGATATATAGTATCCTATAATAATGAATAAAAATTTTGAATTTGAATTGAATTTGAAGAGAGCCAAAAGCCCTGACCAATAAACTCCGACTCCGCAAAGAGAGTATGGGAAGACCCGACGTTGTTTTTGTGACGCGTATTGTTCGGAGATCAACAGGAAGAGACTGCGAGCACAACAGAAAAAATGTCGCCGTAACAAAGGAAAAGTCGAAATGGAAACAAACTCTGTCCAATGGAAATGTGTAGAAATTAGAACTTCTAACTTTAACAAAATTATACATTCCCGTGACAGAATATACGTTAACTCGAGATATTGGTCGAAACATATTAATTAGGGTCAACCCGAGCAGGGCGGCAGTAAGAAATCAAATACGATTTTAACTTTAACAAAATAATTGTGTCAATTTACATGGAACTTTATGAACCGGTAATAGAGTCGAGTTAGCACAGCATTTTGGTAAGTTTCATATGTTGTTGACAATACCTCCAGCAAAATATTGAAAAAAAAAGATGCGCCTAAAAGAAAAATCCCAAGTTTATAAGCCTATCTCTTATTCGCCTTTTACGAGATCCATAGGAACGAGATGGAGTGGGCCTTTTTTTTTTATTATTGGTGCCGGGAACTGTGCCGTGTGGTTCCCGGCACCAATAGAAAAAATAATAGGACCACTCCATCTCTCTCCCATGGATGTCGTAAAAGGCGACTAAGGGGTAGGCTTATAAACTTGGGATTCTACTTTTAGGCGATGAGCTAGCAACGTGTCACTATTTGAATCTTAATTATTAAAGCCAAATAGCTGATCGTGGTCTATCAGTCTTTACAAGACTGTTGGCTCTGTCTACCCCGCAAGGGATATTGACGTAATTATATGTATGTATGTATGTGCCGGGAATTACAATGCATCAATAAAAAAAACTTGGCTTACACAATAAATAATTTCGCGCCATACAAAAATTTTACTTCCGCCAAGTAATCGGTGTAACTTATAAAGGTTGTAATAAAGTGTATGTATTTAAAGTATAAGGTTATTTTAGCTGTTTTCATCGTACATGACCCTAATGATCCGTAACAATTCGGCGAGGTTGAGGCCGGTCTTGGCGGAGATTCCGATCACGTCCATCTTTTTCTTCATGTCTTCAAACCCCCGCTTGCCTTCGGGTAGATCGATCTAGAAAAGATTGAAAATTGTATTTATGAATATGAAAGTCGTGCCGTGTGGTTCCCGGCACTATTACAAAAAAGAATAGGACCACTCCATCTCTTTCCCATGGATGTCGTAAAAGGCGACTAAGGGATAGGCTTATAAACTTAGGATTCCTCTTTTAGGCGATGGGCTAGCAACCTGTCACTATTTGAATCTCGGTTCTATCATTAAGCCAAATAGCTGAACGTGGCCATTCAGTCTTTTCAAGACTGTTGGCTCTGTCTACCCCGCAAGGGATATAGACGTGATCATATGTATGTATGTATGTAAAGTCTTGCTTTTGCCTGCGAGTTCTACCGCGTGAAAAGTATTCTTTGTCAGACGGGAGTCGCTTCGTGTCAAAACCTGCCTCACCCAATCCAGGATCCCTAGTCCAAGGCATACCGCAGGCTCCTCTCCAGAGTGGTGAGGACGCATATATACATACATACATATGGTCACGTCCATATCCCTTGCGGGGTAGACAGAGACAACAGTCTTGAAAAGACTGAATGACCACGTTCGGCTATTTGGCTTAATGATAGAATTGAGGTTGATATAGTGACAGGTTGCTAGCCCATCGCCTAGAAAAGAATCCCAAGTTTGTAAGCCTATCCCTTAGTCGCCTTTTACGACATCCATAGGAAAGAGATGAAGTGGTCCTATTCTTTTTTGTATTGGTGCCGGGAACCACACGGCACCGGCACGTGGTGAGGACGCAACCGGGACTAAAGCCAGAGAAGATGGCGCTGCCGAAGTCTGAAACGCGTAGTTAAAGTATTTTCGAATATATTTACCAAGATGGCGGCCTCTGTGGCGCAGCGGTAGTACGCTTGTCTGTGACACCGGAGGTCCCGGGTTCGAATCCCGGCCAGGGCATGATGAGAAAAGAACTTTTTCTGATTGGCCTGAGTCTTGGATGTTTATCTATATAAGTATTTATTATAATGATATAGTTTCGTTGAGTTAACATCTCGTAACACAAGTCTCGAACCTACTTCAAGGCTAACTCAATATGTGTAATTTGTCCTGTATATATTTATGGCGGCCAATCGTAACAAATCTAGAATCTTATATCTCCAGCGTACCTTATTGACGACGACACACTGAGGCCTCTTCGCCAGCTGCTCGCTATACTGGGCTAGCTCGTGGCTCAGCGTGTCGTACTGCCGACGAGGCTCGTCCGCCCCGTCCAGCAAGAAGACGAGACCGCGACATCGCTCCACGTGCTGCAGGAACTGAATACCTGACGGCGCGAGCAAGAACAATTAATTACGTCCATATTAATACACGACGAACGTATCTTGATCAAATTAAGGACGTCCTGGTAAAGGGTCAGGTCAAGAGTACCCGAAACCGCCGAGCTTGCATGAAGAGAGTTGTGAATGTGGATGAAGCGAAGGAAGTGTGCAGAGATCGTGGCAAGTGGAAAGAGGTAGTCTCTGCCTACCCCTCCGGGAACAAGGAGTGATTTTATGTATGTATTGTATATTGTATATATTAATACACACATATCACTTTCACTATTTGAATCTCAATTCTATCATTAAGCCAAATAGCTAAATGTGGCCTATCAGACTTTTCAAGACTGTTGGCTCTGTCTACCCCGCAAGGGATATAGAGGTGACCATATGTATGTATGTACACCTATATTATTTATTTATTTAAAACTTTATTGAGCCTCATGTACCTTATCACCTACCTTATACCTATGACGTTCCATTATCCTCAACCTATGTTACTTTTATATTATACACAGATATCTGCGCAGGAGTATTATTTTTGTATAGCGCACTCATTACGAGCTAGATAGATGGAGATACATATATCGTTTTTGGATTTTAAGTTTAATATGCTTGTAATAAGGTCGTTATTTAATTGAATTTTCGTTCTGTTAGATTCGGTTGTAGGTTGCGCTATTCTGCGCCATCGAATATTGCCGAAGCGACTTGTAATGTGTTACCATGGTTAAGGTGTCGAATGGATTTGAACAAAATATAAGAACTTACTGTTGCCGTGTTGCTGTAGGTGCCGTGTGGTTCCCGGCACCAGTACCAAAAAGAATAGGACCACGCCACCTCTTTCCTATGGATGTCGTAAAAGGCGACTAAGGGATAGGCTTACACTTTAAACTTGGCGATGGGCTAGCAACCTGTCACTATTTGAATCTCAATTCTATCATTAAGCCAAATAGCTAAAGCTAAACTAAAAGCTAGCTCTGTCTACCTCACAAGGGATATAAACGTGACCATATGTATGTATGTATGTATAAAAATATACATACCGAGTCCATAATTCTTGTGCGAACCGGGAATCAAACCCGGTAGGTCGGCTATCGCTACTTGCTCATAGTCATCGTACGGCACCATACCTGAAAACACAAATAACCCTTCGTTACAGTACACTAAAAGTTCAGTGGAAAGATGAGTCTCTGCCTACCCCACCGGAAACGAGACGTGACTTTTTCGCATGTTTTTTTCTACAAGCTATTCAACTGAATGTGGCTTTTCAGTCTTTTAGAAACTTCGCTCTGTCTACCCCGTAAGGGATAAAGACGTGATTATATATATGAATTCAGCAATTTAATAATATGCCATCATTACCTAAACAATATTTTATAACGATATTTATTGAACGGTATATTTTGTCGTGTAGCATTTTTGGCGTTAGTGCTATCTACACGCGCGAATTTAGCGCCACCTACAAAAGAATAGGATCTAGGGAAGACTTGGAGCGAAATAAAACGCGAAGCTCAAGACCGAGCGGGATGGCGACGCACTGTGGATGCCCTCTGCCCCAGCTAGACATAGGACCTTAAGTCAAGTAAGTCACAAAAGAATACATGTTTTTTCGCAAATTACACGCGAACTGTAAGTAGTTTTTACTTGGATAAAAACTACCCTATTTCTTTCTCCAGACTCTCAATTATATATACACAAAATTTCAAGAAGACTGGTTCAATAGTTAACTCTTCAAGAGGAAACAAACCTACTTTTGAATACATACATATGGTCACGTCTATATCCCTTGCGGGGTAGACAGAGCCAACAGTCTTGAAAAGACTGAATGGCCACGTTCAGCTATTTGACTTAATGATAGAACTGAGATTCAACTAGTGACAGATTGCTAATCCATCGCCTAAAAAAGAATCCCAAGTTTGTAAGCCTATCCCTTAGTCGCCTTTTACGACATCCAAGGGAAAGAGATGGAGTGGTCCCATTCTTTTTGTATTGGTGCCGGGAACCACATGGCACAAACTTACTTTTGCATTTATAATATTAGTTTGTTTGTTTGTAAATTCTTTATTGTACATAACAAATTATAAGTAATACATAAAAAACATTAAAAATAACGACGTACAAGGGCGGACTTGTCCCTGTGAGGGATTTCTTCCAGTCAACCAGGTATTTCAAAGAAATATATTACGTAAAGGGATAGTAGCTGCAGCTAGGTACAATGACAAAAAGAAAAGGTAAAAAAAAAAAAAAATGAAATATAAACATACTTAAATAATAAAACAATATACATACTTATACATACATAATATACACATACATATAACAACTCAAGTAACTTAGTATTGATTCATAAAAAAAAATTCACATCGCGTCTCACCTATATGCGGCCGGAGCGTAGTAAAAGGGTACGCCGCCACTGTGGGCCTCGCCCTGGTGAGCGCGCGGAGCAGCGTGCTCTTGCCCGCGTTGGGGGCCCCCAGCAGCCCCACGTGCGCCATGGACCTCACTTCCAGAGTGTACGTGTGGGTCTCGCCTTGAGCGCCCAGTTCCGCTACGTCCGGGGCCTGAAACAATTCAAATGTATATTGTATGTATAAGTATATATTTTGTATAAATAACTGGTATTTTGTATAAATAACTGGATGTCCTGGTAAAGGGTCAGGTCAAAAGTACCCGAAACCGCCGAGATTGCATGAAGTGAGTTATGAATGTGGATGAAGCGAAGGAAGTATGCACAGATCGTGGCAAGTGGAAAGAGGTAGTCTCTGCCTACCCCTCGGGGAAAGAGGCGTGATTTTATGTATGTATAAGTAACCATCTTCAAAATTTTCATCATTCATCATCATCAAAAAAATTCAAATGTTTTGTATTAATAATCATCGGCCTCTGTGGCCCAGCGTTAGTGTTCCGGCCTCAGAGACAAGGCCCCAGGTTCGAGTTCCAGTCAAAGTGTGGTGAAAAAAGAACATTTCCTGTTTGGGTCTTGGAACATATCAATACAAATAAATATAAACAATCACGTCTATACCCTTGCGGGGAACACAGAGTCAGGTTGCTAGCCCATCGCCTACAAAAATCCCTAGTGTATTCATCTCTTTAATATTATTTCTATTTCTATATTTTACTACTTCTATAATACATAGAACATAACATATAATCGCGTCTATATCTCTTGCGGGGTAGACAGCCAACAGTCATCAAAAGACTGAAAGGCCATGTTAGGCTTAATGGTAGAATTGAGATTTAAATAGTGATAGGTTGCTAGCCTATCGCCTAAAAGAAGAATCTTAAGTATTACGCCTTTTAAGACATCCATGGGAAAGAGATGAAGTGGTCCCAATCTTTTTGCGCGGCACTACATAGAACCATCAAAGAAATAAATTCTCACCTGTTCAGTATCGCTCAGGAAGAACTTATTCCCCCTCCCGCCGGCGCCCCCCCGCGCCGCCACAAACATCACCCCCTCCGTACTCAAATCTGCCACCATCCTCCCTGATTGGTCCTTAATGATTGTTCCTAAAATTGATAATCAATCACATTTTATAAAGTCCCACTACTTTCGCATTCTCCATGGTCTAGCAGTAGCACACTTGTCTGTTACACCGGAGGCCCGGGGTTCAACTCACGGCCAGGGCATGATGAGAAACGAACTTTCTCTGATTCACATGGGTGTTTATCTTTAAAAGTATTAATATAAAATATACATAGTATCCTTATTCTTACTTCAAGGCTGACTTAATCTGTATAATTTGCCCCATATACATATATTTATTTATTTATCGGAAAGTTGCTTTCCAGGGCGGGTTGCCTATTTAAATGAAATGGTATTTTATTATTTATGACACAATAATACAAACAGCCAAAAACTGTTGGCTCTTTTTTCCCCGCTAGGGATATAGACATGACTTCATGTATGTATGTATGAATCAAAATATTTTTAGGCTATACAAAACACTTATTTTCAGTTATTCCTGTTTTAACAATTGTTACTTTTTGACTTGCCCAAAACAATCCTCTTCGAGTCTGTGAATGTCTTTTTAAGAAAGATATGGAATTATCTTAATTTAAAGTGCCAAGAATATTCTTTCTCCTGCCTATAATCTGGTTACATCTGGCCCGGAATGACCTCATTGACCATAATTCCGAGGTGCGTAAGCATTTTACAGCTATTCATGTCTGGCCTCCTTAGTTTGTGTAGAGGAACTAAACCAATATTGGATCATTGAAAAAGCTGCAGTAGATAATTGGGGGCTATTCCCTTAGTCAACTTGGTGGAGAGGTTCTTCTCTAAAGTGCCGGTAACGATGCAACACAAAAGACAAAACAAATAATATATAATCTTAACATGAAGATGAATCTTACCCAACGGCACAGGTACAACAACATGTTCTGCATTTTTCCCGTTGCAGTCTTTGTTGTAACCTTTCTCTCCATGCTTTGCTTGCGTCACCGTTTTACAGTGATTTAAACTTTTCACAGAGTGGGTAGCCTAAAAAAAAAATGTTTTTTTTGTAATATCACGCATATTGAAATTAATTGATTGAATTATTTTGTAGCTGTAAATATTCTATTAATTCTGTTTGGATGTAAAAAATATTTGTACCAATTTCTTTTAGAAGATGCATAGAGTGAATTAAACTTTTCACTGTGAGGGTAGATTAAGAAAATATGTGAATGAATTTTACACACTTTGGGTCTTTAATATGCAGACGTAATATATTGCATGCGTGTTTTGGATTTAATTTAGAATGCAAACAACTAAATCAAGGATTTTTTTTCCAAAAATAATCATGAAAAAAAGAGGGTAGTTGTTTTTTTTTATCTTGGGGAAACGTGGAACAAGGGCAGATATTTCAATCTATTATAATCTGAAGTAAATGCATCAAATTCAGCTAAGAATAACATGTTTGTGGAAACGATACAATATTCTATATCTTTTTGAACATAACCTGAAACAAAAAAAAATATCCTTACCTTAAAAATAACGTGGCCGCCATGACCACCGTCTCCGCCATCGGGCCCGGCCTGGTCCTTGCACCAGGCACTGAGAAACGAAATGCATCCATCACCTCCATTGCCGGCCACTGCTCGAATCCTATAAGAATCTATGTAGTATTGTACGGTGTTCCGAGTCGATTTCGCTTTGAGACTGCGCAACGCTTTGGGAACCTCTTTGGAGTAACATCGTGCAATTTGTGAGGGTACGATGGAAATAACTTTCAATAAATTGATGAATTTCATATTCACGTTTACTAAAATTGGAGGTTATGCAAATGTTGTTGTGATCAAAAATAAAATAAGCAGTCAATGTCAACGTCAAGTCAAATATGAGATAATTGTTGCCAACTCTGAGTTTTAAAAATATCAAATTAATAGGGCTCTTGGGCCTGCGCTCGAGATTTGTAGAACGTGTGGAATTAAGTACTTTTGAGTGAAAAGTATATTGATAATCATTTCATAAATACTATATACATCCACAGTCTGGCCAACAGAGCGTTTAAACGACGTCAAACATAATGCATAACAATCCAGGCGACCAAAGTGGGAAAATTATTTTCTCTTTAGAACAGAATTTCTCTGGCAATACATAAGTATGTATATGCTAGAATGGCGACTTGAAACTTTCATACGGCCGTGTGGTTAATGGTACTTCAAAATAGGACCACTTTCATTTCTGTCTCATGGATGTCCTAAACGGGCACTAAGGTTTAGTGGTAAAAGCTTGCACTAGAATCTAGTGCAAGCTTTTACCACGATTCAAGATGGGTTAAATTCACTTGCAGAGGTTAGATGTCGCTTCTTGAAAAATTTCTGACTTCATAGTCCAGGATCATGGTCAAATCAAAAGGCTGGCTCCTCTCCAGAACTTAAAATGTAATTGGGAATGACTAGGACAATAGAAAAAAAGAGATTCAAAACAACAAATTTCCGTCATTTATTTCACAATATACAGATAAAAAATAAAACATATTATTATATACACATAATTTACACCAATTCACATATAACATATCAGTTGCAATTGAATTTGATCTAGCGACCTTTCGAGATTTCAACCCTGTCACCGTCACTGTGCTTCTTGTAATCACGTGACGTCACTTTCCATATTCTCCTGTTGACGCGGGGCATCTGTTGGGGCCCAAGGCTCCGTGGCAGGAACGGCGCGGTTGCGGGTAGACTGCAAGTAAATAATATAAAATAACATTAAAAAATAATTTGGTTTGTGCGAGACATTCATTATAAAAAACGACTAAGGGAGTAATAGGGTAATAAACTTAGAAGTCTTCTTTAGACGGTGGGCTAACAACCTGTCCCTATTTGAATCCCAATTCTGTCATTAAGCCATTCAACTGAACTTCCAGTCTTTGCGAGATTGTTGGCTCTGTCTTCACCGTAAGAGATAGAGACGAGATCATATGTATGCTCTAGCTGTAGACCTGTTTAAGATGCACCAGTTTGTTGTGGTTGTAGAGCGCGGCGTCGTAGCCGAAGGTGGCCGGGCACAGAGCGCAGCAGAACGGCCTCTCGCCCGTGTGGCTGCGGATGTGGCCTTCCAGAATCTTCTTCGTCTGCAATCAATATAAAAACACTACATAGTATAAAGTGAATTCGCTTCCCGCGTTTGTCTCTATGTGTATGTATGTCTATATCTTTAAAACTACACAAAAGATTTTGATTCAAGAGGATGCTTCATATGTGTAAATGCTACTCGTACGAAGTCGGGGCGTGTTGCTAGCATATACATATAATAACGTCTACATCTCGTATTAAGAAGGCGACTAAGGAAATAACTTATAAAATTGAGACTGTTGTTTTAAGCGATAGGCTAACTACCTGTTACTATTTGAATCTCAGTCCTATCATTTAGCCGTACAGCTATAAGTGGCCTTAACTAAGGAATAAAGACGTGATTATATGTATGTATATATTTATTAAAGCAAGTATCTCGTATTAAGCACCAGATTGCCAAAAGCCCGATTATGTAAATAACAGATTATGTACTTTCTTTTACCCGAAACCGCCGAGCTTGTATAAAGAGAGTTATGAATGTGGACGAAGCGAAAGAAGTATGCAGAGATCGTGGCAAGTGGAAAGAGGTAGTCTCTGCCTACCCCTCCGGGAAAGAGGCGTGATTTTATGTATGTATGTATGTATGTATTGCCAAAAGCAAGTGCCAATAATTTTTAAGAATTTATGAAAGAAAAAAAAATCTAGTCTGTTAAATTTGTATAAAATTTATAGTAGGTAATTTGAGTAAAACTTATATCAAAAGATAAAAAAGCGCCAAATTTAGCGCTGTTCACGGCAAATTTTGCCATGGCAGCACCGGCGATTGCTACGCGTATTCTCTTTTCTGGTCAGATAAAAAAGTTACTCCGTTTAGAAAATGATATAAAATTCGAATTTTACTCCTCCCGATTTTCTTTATCGCCCGATTATGTAAATAACAGATTATGTACTTTCTTTTTAAATAATTATTTTACTGTTTCAGTATTATTGACTTTTTATACTTTTTAAGACCTTGTCATTTACTACTTAGTACTTGTATGCATTTTCGGACCAGAATTTTTTTTTATTTTTATTTTACACTTAGCATAGACTCACCGTATAGGACTTCCCACATGTATGACACACGTGGTTCCTCACAGAGCGACCGTTTCTGTGCACCATTCGGAGGTGAGTGCGCAGAACCGGCCGAGACGAACACGACTGCAAGAATTTTTTTTTTTAATATAAGGCATCAGAGATCCTTAGACACAAACCTTACAGACTAACTGCGCTGTCTTTTTTAATTAAGATATTCCTATTTTAATTTGGTTGACTGGAAGAAATCGCAACTGAGATAAGTCCGCCACTGTACATATTATTAATTCTAAGAACTGTATGAATTATTATTTTTTTGTGCAACAAAGAGTTTACAAACAAACTAACCAAAGAACACTATTTATTTCGTCGCTCTTTTGTTGTAGGTACCAACTATTGAGCTGGCAATAATTACCCATATTAATTCACTTTTTAAATCGCAATCGGAGATCAGCTATTTATCTGGTCAATATTTTTACAATTAATCTACACTAATATAACGGGCGTGTCGCGGTGCTCGCTGAGAGAGACTTAGCGTTAGTGTGTGGTGTTAGCACCAGTGGCGGATTAACACATTTGCCGCCAGTGGACAGTTCAAATTTTTCCGCTCAAAACGAAGAAAATAAGGTGGAGGTCAAATGTCAAATTTAATAATTAAAAAACTTAATTTTTTTTTATTTCTGTAAGAAAAATATATTTTTTTTTATTTCTGTAAGAAAAATATATTTTTTTTATTTCTGTAAGAAAATTTTTTTTTTATTATTATTTTGCCGCCCCCTCAAACCCGCCGCCCTCGTCTTCAGCCTACTCAGCCTGATACAGCCACTAGTAGTAAATCCGCCACTGTATACAAGAGCACTCGGCCCGCCTTACAAACGTGCAGTGCGGCTGGTCGCACGCGACGGGCGTGCGCTTCAGGTGCACGGCGTCGCGGTGCTCGCTGAGCCGCGACGACTTCGCGAAACGTTTGCCGCATATCGTGCACGCGTGTCTGGAAACGTACATAGATATGTGACGTCACACGACATTAGCCAATCACACGTGACAATACGACCCGCTCGACCAATGGCAGCGAAGAGCCTATGGCGACAATTCAAATGTCGAGCCAATCACAGCGCGTATGATAAATCGCGCTGAGTTATGAATGAAATCATAAATTGTAATTTAAAATAAAGAACAAAATATACCTAAACGCCTTGGAAATGTAATCATCTTTTTAATCCAGCGCATCAATATTATTATTTTAGCAAATTTCCTGTATGTGCCATTATCAAATACATCTAAACGACAGGAAGAGAGAGGGAGATAGAAATAAAGAAAAAGTAGGTCGATAAAAATTAATAAAGCAAGCGATACCCGCATACATACATATGATCACGTCTTTAGGTAGACAAGAGATAAGTCTCTCAAAGACTATATATTATGTGGACTATATATAGTTCAAATACTCACTTCAAGTTCGCCGGGTCTATGTGTTTCAGATTGTATCGCATGTGCTGGTAGTAAGACATCTGATTCTTGAAGTTCACGTCGCACTGAAATACAAAAACCACATCTATATCATAATAAGTTTATAAGCCTATCCCTTAGTCGCAATTTACGACATCCATGGGGAAAAATATGGAGTGGTTCTATTCTCATGCAGTCTCATTATCAACTTTCACCATACTAAATTTGGTTATGTCCAATAAAGCATTTACAATCAAATAAACTAGCATTTGAACACACTAAACCAACATTTGAACACACTAAACCAACATTTGAACACACTAAACCAACATTTGAACACACTTAACCAATAATTGAACACACTAAACCAACATTTGAACACACTAAACCAACATTTGAACACACTTAACCAATAATTGAACACACTTAACCAACATTTGAACACACTAAACCAACATTTGAACACACTAAACCAACATTTGAACCAACCTGATGACAATACAGGTGTTGCGGCGCGTCGTGCGTCACCAGATGCACTTCTAACGCCTTCTTGAAGAGGAACTTCTTGTCGCAGTGAGTACACGCGTAATCTTTCTCCCCTCGGTGTATGCTGAAATAAAATAATATCTATATATAGATATCACATTTTTTTTAAAAATAAATAAATATATACGGGACAAATTACACAGACTGAGTTAGCTTCGAAGTAAGTTCGAGACTTGTGTTACGAGATACTAACTCAACGATACTATATTTTATAATAAATACACATACATACATACATATAGTCACATCTATATCCCTTGCGGGGTAGACAGAGCCAATAGTCCCGAAAAGACTGAATGGCCACATTCAGCTGCTCTGCTTAATGATGGAATTGAGATCCAAATAGTGACAGGTTGCAAGCCCATCGCCTAAAAAAAAGGATCGCAATTTTATAAGCCTATCCCTTAGTCGCCTTTTACGACATCCATGGGAAAGAGATGGAGTGGTCCTATTCTTTTTCGTATTGGTGCCGGGAACCACACGGCACTTAGCGGCACTATAATAAATACTTATATAGATAAACATCCAAGACCCAGGCCAATCAGAAAAAGTTCGTTTCTCATCATGCCCTGGCCGGGATGCGAACCCGGGACCTCCGGTGTCACAGACAAGCGTACTACCGTTGCGCCACAAAGGCCGAAAAAATTTATCGGGGACGTTCTAGCAAAAGGACAGGTCAAGAATACCCGAAACCGACGAGCTTGCATGAAGAGAGATATGAATGTGGATGAAGCGAAGTAAGTATGCACAGATCGTGGCAGGTGGAAAGATGTAGTCTCTGCCTACCACTCCGAGAAAGAGGCGTGTTTTTATGTATGTATGTATGTCTATAAAACCTATTAGCATAGCTTTTTGTAGGTAGCGTTTAATTTGATGCTTTTTGTAGGTGTTGTTAATTTTGTCGTCTTTTTTATTAGATGTCGTTAAATTTATAATTAGCGCGGGCGATGCTGCGGGTTAAAGATATTTTTAAATGAATGACGTCAGGAGGAAGATGCATCTATGCAAATAGATCAATAACACGGCGTGTACTTACCGTGTGGTTCCCGGCACCAATACAAAATAGAATAGGACCACTCCATCTCTTTTCCATGAATGTCGTAAAAGGCGACTAAGGGATAGGCTTACAAACTTGGGATTCTTATTTAGGCGATGGCTAGCAACCTGTCACTCAACAACTTGAATCTCAATTCTATCATTAAGGCAAACAGCTGAACGTGGCCATTCAGACTGTTGGCTCTGTCTACCCGTACGGATATAGACGTGACCATATGTACGTATGTATGTACTTACAACAGATGTGTCTTCAGCGAGCTTTTGTCCCTGAAACTTTTCCCGCAATGCTCGCAGTTCTGTCGTTCCGAGTGGGTTTTTTTCATGTGGATGCGGAGTTTTCCTAGTGTTCTGTAAATAATATATAAATAAATATATACCTGAGGGAAAAATTACAGTGAAGCCTCGAAGTATACCCTATATTTTTTTAATAAATATTTATAAAGATAAACATCCAAGTCCCAGGCCAATCAGAAAAAAATCGTTTCTCATCATGCCCTGGCCGGGAATCGAAACTGACTTGTAACATTCAAGAGTTTAAACAAATATATTCGCACCAAATAACATTTAGCTATACAACTGGCTAATCACAATCAAGAATTTCAACAAATAAAAAAATCAGAACACTCCCAAGTCTAATATATGGACCTAGTAGATCGCGTTTATAATATTAGTAGGATTGTCCTATAAATGCGAAAGTTTGTGAGTATGTCAGGATGTCAGTATGGATGTTTGTTACTCTTTCACGCAAAAACTACTGAACCGATTACGATGAAATTTGGTATGTAGGTAGCTGAAGACCCAGAATAACATATAGGCTACTTTTTATCCCGGAATTCCCGCGGGATTGATAGGGTTTCCATGCGGACGAAGTGACAGGCGGCTTCTAGTTGGCTTGTCACATTCAAGAATTTCAACAAACACAATTTAAATCAGAACACTCTCATATATTCGCAGCCATTAACAACCTAGCTATAAAACTGGCTGATCACATTCAAGAATTTCAATAAATAAAAATTTAAAATCAGAACACTCTCCAATATTCGCACACATTAACAACCTAGCTATAAAACTGGTTAATCACATTCAAGAATTCCAACAAACCCAATTCAAAATCAGAACACTCATATATCTACACTACACCCAATAACAAACCTAACAATAAAACTGGCCGGTCACATTAAAAAATTTCAACAAATACAATTCAAAATGAGAACACTCACGTCTCCACGTGGTGGCAGACGCGGCAGCGGTGGTCGGGCGGCGGCGCGGCGTGCGCGCGCGCCGCGTGGTCCGCCGCCACGCCCGCGCGCGAGAACAAGGCTCCGCAGCTGCAGCAGCGCCACCTGCCGGCGTACGCACATACATACTGTAGTGTGACGTCACAAGCCCTCAATAAATCTCGGCCTCTGTGGCGCAGCATAATATGTATACGGATCGAACACATAACATCGTTATCAAGTCGTTTATAACAATTACCTAACTCGATGCCTCCTCCGATGCGAGCACAGCGCATGCGCGTCCTTACAACGGATGTTGCACACCGAACAGCTTATAGTGCCGTTTGCCTGAAAAATATAAATTTAAAAAAAAAACGCATGAGTCTCAATTCCATCATATACCGATACAGTCGAACATGGCCTTTTGGGATTTCCAACATCGTATATTTACGACGTAATTATTAGGTATTTGTGTGTACACCCAAGAAGAAAAAAAATTGACGGAATAGAATAGAATAGATTTATTTTCAAAATTGGATACAAGGTATCACTTATTGAATCTAACATGGAAACTAGTCGCGCCGATTATTTATTTAGAAGTTATGGTTCAAGTTATATTCTGTGGCGCACCGAGGCATGAAGTCGGTTATGAATGCTCACGTATCTCAGCACTTTTTTTAAGCCCCAGTGTTGCCAATGTCTACGAATTACTTACCATAATATTGGTAAAATAAATGTGAATTTCAAGTTTTTTAGTATTGACAGGCGATTAAATTAATACTAGACTAGCTTTCACCCGCAGCTTCGCCCGCGTGTTTTATTGCCATCTATTACAAAAAACGACGAAATTAGGTTACAGGTTAAAAATACAAGTTTTTAGCAAATCCCACGGGAATTATAGTTTTCACCGGGATGCAAGGTACCCTATGTCCTTCTTCAGACTCTTAATTATATATTAATCAGGTATATACCCCGTGAAGAGGAAACAAACAAACGAACTTACTATCGCATTTACATATCTATACCTACTAATATTATAAAGCTGAAGAGTTTGTTTTTTTATTTGTTTGTTTGAACGCGCTAATCTCAGGAACTATACTGGTTCGAATTGAAAAATTCCTTTTGTGTTGAATAGACCATTTTATCGAGGAAGGCTTTAGGCTATACAACATCACGCTGCAACTATTAATGGCGAAGAAAAAATGGAAAATGTGAAAAAAAAAGGAGAAAATTATTTACATACTAGCTGTGCCCGCGACTTCGTCCGCGTGGAATAGTTATTTTGGGCATCATTGAGGCCCTCAAGGATGAATAATTTCCCCCGTTTTTTTTTCACATTTTCCATTATTTCTTAGCTCTTAATACTTGCAGCGTGAAGTTATATAACCTAAAGCCTTCCTCGATATATGGTCTATTCAACACAAAAATAATTTTTCAATTCGAACCAGTAGTTCTAGAACGCGCTACGTTCAAACAAACAAACTCTTCAGCTATATAATATTAGTATAGATGTAACGAGATAATATATAAACTTTAATAGATACTAAAATAGATACTAAAAAAAATAAAAAAATATATGTAAAATAATTGCACAATGAGACATGCACATATATACCTTTCATTCATTTGTTGTAATCCACATTACTCATTTGTAACTAGAATTAAGTTTTTGGGTACTGTAATACCATTGTTAAGGAAGAGCCTGGCTTTCTGATACAAGTGTTTCTCACTTAGGTAATAGGTCACAAATACTTGTTAAACTGTACCACTTTGTTAAACTAATAAAATATTTTCATTTTCATTTTTTTTTCACACTACGCTATAGTATAGCAGCGGAACTTGTGCCGAGTGAAATTTTCGACGTTTACACAGATTGAGTTAGCCTCGAAGTAAGTTCGAGACTTGTGTTACGTGATACTAACTCAACGATACTATATTTTATAATAAATACTTACATAGACAAACATCCAAGAGCCAGGCCAATCAGAAAAAGTTCTTTTCTCTAACCCCTGGCCGGGAATCGAACCCGGGACCTCCGGTGTCACAGACAAGCGTACTACCGCCACAGAGGCCGTCAGGTAAATCCTACTACTATTATATCCTACTACTATTATAAAGGCGAAAATTTGTATGGATGTATGGATGTTTGTTACTCTTTCACGCAAAAACTACTGAACCGATTACCATGAAATTTGGTATGTAGGTAGCTGAAGACCCAGAATAACACATAGGCTACTTTTTATCCCAGAGTTCCCGCGGGATTGATAGGGTTTCCATGCGGACGAAGTCGCGGGCGGCCTCTAGTAAAATATAAACTTCAACAGACACCACGCCGACTGACTGACTGACCGGGTCGTGCCTCCGCATGTGGTCGTCCAGCTTGACGCGGTGGTTGAAGCCGAGCGCGCAGTCGTCGCAGCGGAACTCGTGCCGGGTGAACTTCTCGCTGGACAAGGCCTTCTTCCTCTCCTCTTCTATCTGTAATTTTTTGTTTTATATTCATTGTAGTAGATATTGATATCCTATCTTAAAGCCAAATAGCTGAACGTGGCCTATCAGTCTTTACAAGACTGTAGGCTCTGTCTACCTCGCAAGGGATATAGACGTGATTATATGTATGTATGTAGATATTGCACTGGTCTTCGCTCCCGTGGAAAATTTGAGAAAAAAACAGTAGCCTTCGTAACTTCACCTTCGGACGAAGGTGTATGTTTGCTATGCTATACATCTGTGCCAAATTTCGTTAAAATCAGTCCAGTAGTTTTCGAGTTTATTCGTTACAAAACAAAGAAATAATCTTTTTTTATTACTAGTGTACGTACAAACAAGAGAACAGGTAACAATTGTTAAAACTTACATTGAACATTCTGAACTAGTTTGTTTTTATAAGCATATCCCTTAGTCGCCTTTTACGAAATCCATGGGAACGAGATGGAGTGGTCCTATTCTTTATTTATTGGCCGGGAACCACACGGCACATTAAAGATATTACCAACAAACAAACAATACGACCTGCTCCCAGCTGAGCATCACCATCTGCAGCCTAAAAAAGAATCCCAAGTTTGTAAGCCCATCCCTTAGTCGCCTTTTACGAAATCCATGGGAACGAGACGGAGTGGTCCTATTCTTTATTTATTGGTGCCGGGAACCACACGGCACATTAAAGATATTACACAAAGATATTACAAACAACATCAATACGACCTGCTCCCAGCTGAGCAGCACCATCTGCAGCCTAAAAAAGAATCCCAAGTTTGTTAGTCGTCTTTTACGAAATGAGTGGTCCTATTCTTTATATATTGGCCGGGAACCACACGGCACATTTTTTTTTACCTACCTTACCTTTTTTTTTTTTACCTACGGGACAAATTACACAGATTGAGTTAGCCTCGAAGTAAGTTCGAAACTTGTGATACGAGACACTAACTCAACGATACTATATTTTATAATAAATACTTATATAGATAAACATCCAAGACCCAGGCCAATCAGAAAAAGTTCTTTTCTCATCATGCCCTGGCCGGGATTCGAACCCGGGACCTCCGGTGTCACAGACAAGCGTACTGCCGCTGCGCCATAGAGGCCGTCAAAGGATATTCGACATTAAAGATATTACAAACAAACAAACAAACAATACGACCTGCTCCCAGCTGAGCAGCACCATCCGCAGCCTAAAAAAGAATCCCAAGTTTGTAAGCCTATCCCTTAGTCGCCTTTTACGAAATCCATGGGAACGAGACGGAGTGGTCCTATTCTTTTTTTCTAATGGTGCTGTTAACCACACGGCACTGCCGGGAACCACACGGCAATGCCGGGAACCACACGGCACTGCCGGGAACCACACGGCACTGCCGGGAACCACACGGCACATTAAAGATATTACAAACAAACAAACAACAAACAATACGACCTGCTCCCAGCTGAGCAGCACCATCTCCAACTGCCCCGGGCGTACGTTGAGCTGACTCAGCATTCGCGACACGCGAGCGTTCTCCACCACGCCCGCCGGCCGCTCTTTTGATATACCTGTGGGAGGTACCACGCGAATTTAAAATTAAAATAAATCTTATTTTTTTATTTTAATTTCTCCTTGGGAAGGAGATGTAGTGGAGCTAAGATTATGTTTGAAACCTATTTATAAGACGAGGCTATTGAATAAATGTCAGTATTAACTCAACACTCGTTGTATCAAATAGCCACCCTACATCCGAACCTCACAGTGTGTATGATGTAATAAGGGTGTGTTCACAATGAAACAACCAGGAAGTTAGTCGTCCACATTCTATTCTAAGTTTAATTGATATTGTGAAGTTGACTTTGTTGAAGAAAATGCTGCAGTGCAGTTTGTTACCGCTTCTTCTGCACTGACGCCTTGGAAGCGGCAGTAAACTTAGTTTTAAGTAATTTATTTGACGTCAACCAATATTGTTAAACCATACGTTTTGACAATTATTAAGCGATATATAGTATCCTATAGTAATGAATAAAAATTTTGAATTTGAATTTTGTTATATGTTCGATGACAAACAGTAACTGACTTAATTATAGAATAAACAAGTTTATATACATATTTTAAATAGAACATAGAATGGTAGTTGAGGAGCTACGTAGGTTGTTTATAGTATATATTTATTTTAAAATAAAATAAAATAAAATCTCTTAACCTAGTTTGTACGACACGCGAGCGTTCTCCACAACGCCTCTCTTTTGATATACCTGAGGGAGTTTCACGCGAATATGTGTATGATATAATAAGGGGGTGTTCACAATAAAACAACCAGGATTTTGTATGTGATCCTCTTATTGTCAGGTTGGCTGGAAGAGATCCCACTTAGGGATAAGCCCGCCTTTGTACTGTACTGTTTTTATTTGTAATGTACTCCTTTAGTGAACAATAAAGCATTTACTTACTTACTTACTTAGGAAGTTATAGGTTCGATGACAAACAGTAACTGACTTTATTATAGACTAGCTGTGCCCGCGACTTCGTCCGCGTGGAATAGTTATTTTGGGCATCATTGAAACCCTCAAGGTGGAATAATTTTCCCCGTTTTTTTTTCACATTTTCCATTATTTCTTCGCTCCTAATAGTTGCAGAGTGATGATAAATTGCCTAAAGCCTTTCTCGATAAATGGTCTATTCAACACAAGAAGTATTATTCAATTCGAACCAGTAGTTCCTGAGATTAGCGCGTTCAAACAAAGAAACAAACTCGTCAGCTTTATAATATTAGTATAGATTAAACAAGTTATATACATATTTTAAATAGAACATAGAATGGTGGTGGAGGTGCTACGCAGGTTGTTTATCTAGATCTCTTAATCTAGTTTGTAACAGTCAATGAACTAATACGTCACATAGGTATAAGGTTACGTAGATTTATTGAGGGCTTGTGTCGTCACACTACATGTGCCGTGTGGTTCCCGGCACCATTGGAAAAGAAAGAATTGACGGCCTCTGTGGCGCAGCGGTAGTACGCTTGTCTGTGACATCTGTCCCTGGTTCGAATCCCGGCCAGGGCATGATGAGAAAAGAACTTTTTCTAATTGGCCTGGGTCTTAGATGTTTATCTATATAAGTATTTATTATAAAATATAGTAACGTTCAGTTAGTATCTCGTAAAACAAGTCTCAAAGAACTTACTTCGAGGCTAACTCAATCAGTGTAATTTGTCCTGTATATATTTATTTATTTATTTAATAGGACCACTCAGACAGAGAGAGGGTGTGACGTGTGAAAATGAAATGTATTACATTTTCTATGTGCCACCCCATTTGATCGGATAAAATTCTTAAAGAAAGTATAGGACCACTCTATCTCTTTCCCATGGATGTCGTTAAAGGCGACTGAGGGATAGGCTTATAAACTTGGGATTCTTCTTTTAGGCGACAGACTAGCAACCTGTCACTATTTGTATCTCAATTCTATCATTAAGCCAAACAGCTAAACATGTCCTATCAGTCTTTTTAAGACTGTTGGCTCTGTCTACCCCGCAAGGGATATGGATGTGATTATATGTATGTATGTATGTATGTATTCATACATAACTTAGAAAGGGCTTTACTTATCTGCGGTAAGACCAATTGTCTCATAAAATATAAGGGATGTTAAATCTTACCTCTCTTTCCTTCTGCCTTCTTCTTCAACGGTTCATCGTCGGATTCGTCGAAACTATACTCTTTTGTTTTCCGTCTCTTTCTCCGTTTCACTGGCACGTGGTCAGAGTCTGATTTTAATACAGCCTGTAAAACAAAAAAATAAAATAAAAAGTGTATCTTGGTTTGTTTCGGAAATACTGATACCTACATATTATAATCACGTTTTTATCCCTTGCGGGGTAGACAAAGCCAACAGTCTTGAAGAGACTGATATGCCATATTCAGCTATTTGTCTTAATGTTAGAATTGAGAAATGCTCATGATCCTGCTTAAGAAGATTAATGAATTTGTATAGACCAAAAGAATTATGAAGCAAGAAGGCTTGACTAAAATATTTGCAAAACACCAAAAACAAAAGAAAAATTAGATACATTATACCTACTTCAAGAATTAGGCTTTCAATCCTTTAAGGCTTCAGTAATGTTACAAATAAACATTTAAAGAAGTGAATACACTACCTTTACATCCTTATCGTTGACCGCTTCTCCGGTCACCGGGTCATCAAATATATCATCATCATAATCATTTTTCTCCTCTATTTTTATGAATGCAACTGGTTCTGTAGTATGATCATTGTTCGTCTGAAATTAATCATTTTATAGTAATTAATACTAGCCGTGTGATTCCCGGTACTTAAGATTAAGACCACTCCATACATACACACATGGATGTCGTGAATGGCGACTAAGGGAAAGGACAATAAACTAAGAACACTTTTTGTAGGATTGTAGGCTAGCACTCTGTCAGTTTTTGAAACACAATTCCATCATTACCCCATACAGCTGAATGAATCTTTTCAGTCTTTTCAAGACTATTGGCTGAATTTTATCTATATATTTATCGTTAAACATAGTATTGTTGAGTAAGTTTCTCAAAACAGAAGTCTTGAACTTACTTCGAGGCTAACTCAATCTGTGTAATTTGACCCGTATACATCTATACTAATATTATAAAGCTGAAGAGTTTGTTTTGTTTGTTTGTTTGTTTAAACGCGCTAATCTCAGAAACTACTGAACCGATTTGAATAATTCTTTCACTGTTAGATAGTCTATTTATCGAGGAAGGCTATAGGCTACATTTTATCCTGGATTTCCTACGGGAAACGTCAACAATGCAGGTGAAAGTTGAATGAGTCGGCCATCTGCGAGCTTTCCACACGAACGCTGCGCAAACCAACAAAGATATAGTAAAACAATGTACTAAAGATGTGAAGTACTCATTTTTTGCCACAAAAAAGTCCGCGAGAGCATATATCTATCTCTTAAGGTTTATTTACAATAACCACTTTTATGTTCATTTTTTAAGATTATTTTTTCATTATAAACATAAGTTATTTTGAAACCAATTTTCTTTAATTCAGTATTAATCCTTATCCAAATAAATATGTTTATTACTTTCGGCATTTCATGTAGACTAATATTGCCATTTACAGTATATAAATCAGACGAATAGGATTTGAGATATAGTCGTTATAAGCAATTTGCAGCGAAACATTTAATACGGCGAACCAGCGTTCTTTCTAATACGCGTGACTGCCGGACCGCCTGAGGAGGATGTTTGCAAAAATAAATATGATGCCCAAAATAACTATTCCACGCGGACGAAGTCGCGGGCACAGCTAGTTTGTTATATTACCTGTACATTCTTCTGTGTATTTCTCCTTTTTTCTTTAACACTATATTTTACTGCTTTGCTCTCTTCTGTATGAGATACCAGCTGTTCAGGATTGTATATTATGTTAAGTGTGATGTCATTTTTAGTCATGCCTAGACATGAAAGAGAAGTTAAGATAGTCTGATGTAGCTGAAAAACAAAATAATGTCTTAAGTGGGTTATAAACTCAATTTTTTACTTACAAATTTTCAATGAAAAAATGTTGCACTGTTTTGCTTTTTATTATGATGTGAACTAAGGCAAAAAACTGAATTTTTTTTTCAAACTCAAACTCAAAATATTAACTGTGTAGACATATAGATGGAATTACATTTAACAGTATCAACAGTTTGCCCCTTCAGGCATGCAATATTTTTTAGTATTGAAAATACTAACATATATGTATAAAATAATACAGACATAGAACTTTTTCTAAAAAAACCAATAACATAGAATATTGTTTATACCTACATCTAAATTTTTATGTTTAATTTGTGCAATGGTCAAAATATTCAACCAAATTATAAAAAAACATTATTTAATAACCAAGCTTTTAATTTATTTTTTAAATAAAAGAGTATTATATATACTTTTAATTTCTGCAGGTAAATGGTTAAATATTTTAATGCCGTTAATAAAATCATTTTTGTTGAAAATTTCACTATTTACATTTGGTATGAACAGGTCATCCTTATATAGTTCTCTTCGGTTACTTCTGAGATCAATTTTTTCTTAAAGTGTTTTTTCTTACGAAACTCTTTCATTATGTGTGCTATGGGGCTACATTCTGATGATAATATATATATAATATATATATATCTTTTTAACAAGGTCTCTTATTAGCATAGTATTCTTGTACTAGTAATTTAAATCTATACTTACCATATACCGGACAAGACTGTCTCGAGCATTCTTTACTTGTTCCCTAAACCTCAATGTTCTCCTCAACATAGCAGCACACTCCCAGCACAATAATATTGTGTGGCTCACATGATCCTAATTAAGAAAACAAGGGAAACTATAATAAGAGGAGCTAGCAGATAAGATTTAATATTAGAAGTGGTTAATAGAATTCAAAAAGAATGTAATTCTATATTAAGTAGGATTTTCGAAAATAATAAAGACGCAGATAGAACACTAGTGAATAAAAATAAACAAAAGGAAAGTCTTCTTCGCATTCCTTATTTAAAAACTTACGAGAGATTCTAAAATCCAGTGGAAGCCATCACTTTCTTCTCCGATAATTGGCGTTAGTTTTCGATCAACACTCAAACAGCCTTCACAGATGCTACCCAAAGAAACTGAGCTGACGGTTTCCATGCTTATTTTGTTTAATTAAAAGATAAAAACATTTTAATTTATAAATATTTTGTAGAGCTCAGTCTCAAAACATACCTAAATTATTTTGACATTTTGTTTCGTTGTTTGAAATGTTTACTAGGGCTGTATAAACACCAACTAATGTCATAAAGTTTACTCGACTATCGATTGTTTGTAATCCATTACAAGAGTTTAAATAGTAATTCATACATAAGTACTATAATACAATTTTGTTCATAAGTGTGACGATTTAGTAAACCGCCGTAGGTTAGGGAAATGAGAGTTGATTAAAAAATATATGTAAAAGAGAGTCTTGATTTGGATTACTTTTACAAGTTAAAAGAGGTCGTAGTTTTAGCTATAGACACTAGATCCAGCAGGTAGCCGCTAAGGTATAGCGAGTTACTTAACTTGGTGAGTGCTGATAGTCTAAAGGTGAAGTGGTAGGCCTCCTAGACTGTGGAGGGGCGTCGGGGAGACCGAAACGGCACTATGTCACATATAATTTGTCAAGTTTTTTCGCGCTTCACACTTAGAAAATATAAGTCACAATTTTAATTTCAATTCCACATTAAGCTGCTAAAAGCTGAAAGTGGCCATAGCTTTTTCAAAATATTGTTGGCTCTGTATATCCCGTAAGAGATGGAGACGTGATTATATGTAGTATGTGATATAGATCATAGAAATATTATTTTTTAAAAGAATTTACATAGATGTAGATGAGATTTAAGTTATAGTTCAATAATTGTTTCAAGATGATTAACTATCATTTAATTTGCATAGTCCTGTTGCTTTAAATATTATATTAATTGGTTTGGCTAAACTTTGTTTTCAGATCATTTCTAGCCTATGCCTGACAAGTCTACCCATGGTCTATCCCGTAAGGGATATAAGTGTTAAGTGTGTACGTACAGCTCGTCGTCAGTTAAGATAAACATTTAGGGTATTTGATATTTGAATTTCGAACCATGGATCTTTTACTACTTCTCTTTAGTTTTTTGGTTCGTAGTCCAACGTACAAGTAAAAAATAAAACAAACAAAATCATAAATAACTGTACAATTTATTCAAATCTTAAATAACAAAATATTGTACAAAACAGTACATACTATATCGACTAATTCGTTCGAATCAAATAAATAACACCGAATACTACGAACGCTTATATACTATGGTTAATATTATAAATAACATTATCATAATTTATACCCCAGCAAAAGAAAGTTCAAGGAAAAGTTACTCGCACACATCTTAGTGTTAACTTGACTTTCTAAAATACGATTAAGATACTAACTTTAGGACGCTGTTCCAACTGTGTTTATAAAATAAACCGGATTCCATTTCGTTTTGTATACGTCTAAAAAATACAACACTTGGTGTTAGTTCCGTTTTCGTGCTCTCCATATGGTTCCTTCTGTATGGTGCTGAAGTAGGTAAGTCAGGTTTTTTTACGTAGCGACTCTGATCTCGCACTCTACCTTGGATAATGGTCAACTATGCAGTTGACTGAATGTGGTTTCAAATAAGGTCACTATCAAAAGTTGAAAAATTGTGTGATACTACAGCTCAGAACGACTTCAATTGCTGGGGTAACTAATTTAAAATATTTGAACTGTACTCAGGTTAGTGCAGAAAGATCTAAAATCTTAGATCTAACGAACTGTGGGTCCAGTTCAAATTATAGTTCTTACTTATTACAGACTCGCTAAATAAAGGGCGATGTAGAATAAATACTGCAAACAATAAGTTCTTGCATTTACTGATTGTTCATAATAAATACGAATCTTTATTGGGAGAAATGAATAAATATTGTCGCCACAAAACATTGAGTCTAACTAAATAACAGTCTGTAAATAAAAAATGACACTGATTTTAATAGTATTGAAAAATGTTTGGTATTAACTAAAACCAAAAATTCATTACTCAGTGCCAATTTTTACTAGAAAATCTTAATAATGACTGCTTAAACTACAATATCCGGTTGAAGTCTAGACGTAGAATTTAGCAAATGCATACGTCTCAAGCATCTGATGGCTTAGATTACCGAAATGGCGCCAGTGAGCGTTTTTACTACGATAGTGTTATTTTGAGCAAATCATATAAATTTTTTGATAAATAAATTTGACAATATTTTTTTTAAACCATGCAAATGTGCAGTATCCCTGATTTGACAATCACATGTTCAAAGTAATTTTAAACGGTGGTGTAGGTGTTATATCCTTTGGCAATACATTTTGTTTGTTTTACTTATGTCAACTACAGCTCACTGGTAAAAACAGACTAGAATCTATCGCACAACTAAATGCTCACGACTTAACTATTTTGTCCCCAAATTCAGACTTTTTACTACCATATTGATCTACATTCTCACTTATACTAGTGGCTACAGATATTTCGGTCACTGGCTCATTCTTTTCGGTCGCTTCATTCTTAGGAGCACTATCTCCAAAGAATATAGCGACGTCATTATCATCTATTTCGTCTACTGGCTCTATATTTTCTATTTTAGGAGGTGGGAGAATAACTGAGTGTTTCACAGAATTCTCAGACCTCAAATCACACTCTGGAATATCGCCTCTGTGTTTATGAATTATTTCCCTGTGTAAGATCGATTTGATGTCTTTATTTGAACTCTGAACCTCTTGGTCTGTCTTTTTATTTTTTTCTTTTGTCCTATCGATTGGTTCGTAGCCAGCTGGCAGAGTGAGACCTCCGAAATCACCTATATTACTAAAGTCCGATGAACTTGCTTGGAAGTTACCTTGAGTTCGGAAGTTATTGTGGCTATGGAAGTTGTTGTGGGAGTGAACTTTGGCAGTCTGAATTTGTGGTCCAGGATTTGATGAAGGCTGTTCAATAGCTTGGAGAATACTTTGTAACAATCCTTCTGATAGTAATTGTTCATGAGGGATTGACGGTGGACCAGCCTTACCTCCAGATCCATCGGCTGATTGGATCTGGATTGAATAACTTCCATGTTTTCCTTTCACGGGTATTTCTTGATTATAATGTTGCACATGGCTGTTCACTTGATGTATGTTTTGGTTTGTTGTAACGATCTTTTGTTGCAGCAGTTTAGCTTCTTCACTCAGGCTTTTGATTTTTTCAGACGTTTGTTGAATTTGCTCTGAGACAAATTTAAGTCTATCGTCTTTGATGTTATGCTTATCTTTCATCGCCTTTGCTTTATGTGTAATAACTTTTTCGTTCTTTTCTTTCTTAGCGTCATTGTTTGGTAGGATTGTCTGTACTAATGTATGTGATGCGGTGGCTAAGTCTTTAGCATTGTAGGATACACTTTCGCTACCAGGTGCAGGAGTGTTAAAAGCGTTCTGTGGTGAAATTAAAGTTTGTTGATTTTTTGACAGAGTTGATCCTAAAGAACTCAAACTGGCTACATAGCTGGAAGCCAATTCTGATGGTATTTTGCTACCATATTTGGCAGCTTTAAGAATAGCCTCGTGATAGGGGCAGTGTTTTAGAATAGCAGCAGCTTCCAAATTAGACAAATTGGCAAGAATAGTACCATCGAGCGTAGCTGTTACAGAATTGGTGTTAGAACCTAAGGCTGTATGATCTCCAACTGTATGCAAAGGCACTGAGTAAGAATCGATAGGCGAACCATATGTGCTGCTGGGTTGCTGCACGTTGAAGTTAATGGGATTTCCTGCATGCGGTAAGCTGTATAAGTTTGTCGGTTCGATAGACAATGCAAGACTGCCAATACCACTATTTCCTGTTTGATGAGCCACGTCTTTAACGTCTCGGATTGGTGGTGGCAAGTACTGAGGCCCTTGATTAATGTGATCTATTGTATGGATATCTTTATGGCGTGTGACCTTTCCTACATGTTGAAGAAGACCGTCTGGCACTCCTTCTCTGAATTTGATAGGGTGCCTTGGAGTGCTACCACCGGAATGGCCACCACCAGAGTGACTGCCATAAGGGATTGGTAGATTATGAGGAAGAGGCTTTGGAGGAGCCCCATAGTGACTTCCAGGTGGAACTCCGTAGATTCCTGATGGAGGTAAAAGACCTTTAGCTCCTTGTTGTCTTATCGACGCTGGGTACGGACCATTGGACAGTGACTCTACAGGTGGAGCTGAATAAGTATCTATTGGCTTTTCAAGTCCTGAAGGAATCGCTAGTCCGGATGGTATCGAACTCTGGATAAAAGCTAAATCTTCTTGAGGATTAGCAGGTTCCGTATAATGCGCTTCATATACTGTTTTAGATTGGTCGATGTGGTTAGAATCTCCTCCAACAATAGCATTTATATCAATATTCGCTAAAGCATCTTGATGAACACTAGAGTAACCAGTGGTTATTTGAGCAGAACCACCACTGAAAGATTGATGTTGATGGGCATCTGGCAAAGATTGACCGTCTAGATTTACATGTATATCTTGCGCTTGCGGTAGAGGCGGCGGCGGTCCGTACTGATCACCAATGTTTTGTTCCACATGTTCAATCAATGGTTTGGAGATCCCTGGTATTGGCTTCCAACCATCGTACAATACGTGAGGTGGTGTTGGGGGCGCTGGAATGCCTGGGTGTGGTGGCCGAGGATTTGGGTCTGGTTGGGGCGGCCCATAATGTCCAACATTACTATCATGAACTACGACTTGATCGTTAGGACCTATGGGGCCAACAGGATGTCCAGGTGGTCCATAAGTTTCTGCCGGCACAGGGAAGTTGGGTTTCAAATCCAATGGTAAAGATGGAATTGGGGTTCCATAGATTGGAGCCGGTAAGTTGAAGCCAAGATCAATGTTAGAACTGATGCTGCCTATACTAGTTGATACTGGAGGAAGTTCAGCTATCGGTAGGTTTGGTATATTAGGCAGATTTGGCACATTCAGCAAAGGAGTTCCATATATCGGCTTTGGTGGTCCATAAACTTGTTTAGGTGGCCCATATACCGGCTTAGGTACCCCATAAATTGGTTTTGGGAAGCTTATCTTTGGCGGTTTGAACGGTGCTCCGTATACGGGCTTAGGAAGACTAAATTTTGGAGGTCCATAAGTCTTCTTTGGTGGACCATAGATCGGTTTGGGCGGGCCATATGTTTGCTTTGGTGGCCCGTAGATTTTTGGAGGTCCATATACAGGTTTTGGCTTGGAGACTGGAGGTGGAGGGCCTTCGTAAGATTGGCTGGGGAAGACGACTGGTGAAGGTGGACCATAGGCGCCTGGCGGTGTTTCCTGCAGGTCTGGTACTCCGTACACTGGTGCCGGTAGTTGGAAATCTGGAACTGTAAAGAAGAAGTTGAATTAACATTTTGCTTCTGTCCGAAACTTCCTCTAAGAAGTCATTGATAACTTTTCTTTAGAAGTATTATTAAGATTCGATAAGACGTAAAAAACAAGTGCCGTGTGGTTACCGGCACCAATCAAAAAAGGATAGGACCACTCCATCTCTTTCCCATGGATGTCGTAAAAGAGGACTAAAGCATAGGCTTATAAACTTGGGATTCTTTTAGGCGATGGGCTAGCAACCTGTCACTATTTGCATCCCAATTCTATCTTTAAGCCAAACAGCTGAACGTGGCCTTGTCTCTTTGAGACTGTTGGCTCTGTTTACCCAGCAAGGGATATAGACGTGATTATATTTATGTTTGTATGTTAAAAACAAGCGGATTTTGCTAAGGTGCTGAATCTGGCTAAAGTGTTATACTTACTGATATTGGAAAGATCCTGTGGTGGACCGTACGCGTCCGGAGGCAGTGGTTCGCCATAAGAGTTCGATAACGCCCCTTCCCGCTTCTGGGCTTGGGCACCTGAAACAGTCGGGAAAGTCAGGAAGTTTAAATTCTTTTCGTGCAAGTATTTGCTTTTTCTGATATAGATATGTTCCTAAATATTACTTCAGTTTTGTTCTGCTCAATGAACATTGAACTAGTTGAAATAGAAGCTAATTTAATCTAGAACATTACCTGCATTGCTAGCTTCGGCGATCAGGTCTTGGTCACTGTCCTTGCTGACGAGCCTCGGAGGAGCATCTTCTGCCCACGCCGCGGATAGCAGCACACACCATACCCCCACCAACTGGAAATGATTTTAGATAACTTCATAAAACGCTCAACATTATACCTGATGGCTTGTTCGGCCCAGTAGGAAAGGTTTGCCTCTGAACATAGGTCATGGGTACGATGCCTAATAGGCCTTTAAATAAAATCAATGCCTTAAGGTTGCTGTTGGACCGTCAATATCGGACAACACCGTGTGAGTGCATGAGAAATGTTTATGATGACCAAGTTTTCATCTTTTTCTCACTGTATCTTAAAAAATCATGGTAGTCCAAGCGGCTTCATAATGCAACATTATTAAAAGTGGTACGCGTTCCTAAGCTGCCTTATTATTGTCATATTATGTCACACCGAAGGTCCCTCTATTCATAAAAAAAAATCATTTTAACCACCTAATAATGAAATGATTTAGTAATTCAATAAGCAAAACCATGTCAGAGTTCAGGGTCACGATCGATCACACCGCTGATAGACACTCTCGCCGCTTCCGATACAATGCTGCGCAAATTAACTAAGTAGATCTTGTTAGGGTTGATAGTCATCAATATGATAAGAAAGATTTTATCTGATCTTTTTCTACAAAAAATTAATAATCAATGTTATTATATTTATTTATTTTTAAAATACCTAATTGATTTGATTGATTTCTTTGAAATCACCTAAAATCCCAGTTTAACTAATGTTTTGTGATACAGTGGCTATCAAAATACCAAATTATTAATAAAATGTAACTGAATACATTCTAATAGCCTTACAGCTAAACGTGGCCTGTCAGTCTATCAAGACTGTTGGCTCTGTCTACACCGCAAGGGATGAAGACATTGTGATTTGTTAACTACGTTATATGTAGTTATGTACGTATGAACACATTCTTCTTTATTTTCAAAACAAGTCTTATCTGTATCTCTGAGAGTATGTAGTATGAGATTATGAGAGAAAAAGTTACTCTCAAAAGTGAGAAATCTTAGTAGTCCAACAAACATCTGGTTTTATATTATTAAAATGAAAAAAAATATTGCTTGCTATTGTAATACAACAGGGTTGCACCCCTGTTGTATTACAATAGAATAGAGACATGACAAGAAAAAGCATGGATGTTGAAATTTTAATAAAGCAATTATTGTATTCTTTGTGATATTAATTATTAAAGAATCATTGTTTGTATTATCAATACTGGAAGTTTCTTCAGCTGGTAAATCTTCTTTTACCAGTGGTCGATTCGTTTGGCCGAAGTATCAGCACCCTTTGAGGAGGTTGTCCATTTTGGGGAGCATTTCGTGTCCTTTAAGGGATACTGTGTCCATTTTGAAGAGCGTCCCGTTCTGTTCCTTGAAGGGGACGCAATCCTCAAGGGATTTAAGTGCTTAGGTAGTTCATAGCTTGTAGCTTCTTGTTAAATCACTACATAGTATAAAACAAAGTCGCTATTTTAGTCTGTTTGTCTGTATGCTTAAATCTTTAAAATGACGCAACGGATTTTGATCCGGTTTTTTGTAACAGGTAGAGTAATTCAAGAGGAAGGTTTTTATGTATAATATTTTCCGAATTTTGCACCCGTGCGAAGCCGGGGCGGGTCGCTAGTACTAATCTATTAGATATAACTTAAATTTAATTTATCGAATTGTAAAATGATGTAAAAATGGCCTATCTTCTGAATATTTGATTTTGTTCATTTTAGGCAGAATCAGAAAAAATCGATCGATCTAGGATATTTTGTTACATACTGAAACATAATATAACTACCTATTCAATATAATGAAACCCGAAGTAACCCTTTTATAACGATAAATAAAAGCAGCTTGAGCAAATGGAGATGTTGGGAAGCAAACCCCAAGATGAACGACGTTCATTGAATCGTATGTTATTCAAATCGGGGAAGTTATACTGAATTGTCAAGCCAAGAGTAAAACGTAAAGATTGCATAGGTAAAAAGATAAATGGTCTATGCCATGTTTGTGTAAATGTATTTCAGACACATATATTTTGACCGCTGCATCCTCAGAATAATATTTAATCTGTGTCATCACTATAGGTATCTAAAACATAAAACCTAACTAAAAAACTAAACGATAACAAAACATCAATTAGTCGTCAACTTCCCATCACTTTGCTTTTTGTCTATCCATTTATCTATTGTCTATGATTACGCCACAGACAGAATAAAATAGTCGGATGCTATTGAATGCATACTGTATTTTTCTCTGGGAATATCGGAAGTGGAGTAGATCTGATGGTAATTAGAAGAAAGCCGACGACCTGTTTTGGATTAAGTATTAGCATCTCGAAGTTCTCATGGTTACTAACAATATTTTTTTTAAAAGGATAAATTTTGGCGGGAAATACATATTTTCGTCCATTGCGACTGAACTGAACTGAACGATTGTTGAACCGAGAATAAAGCGGGCCTTTATGATCGGATTCGCCAACTTTCGTCCACCAGTAAGTATTTCACATGTACGATCGCGTTCATATCTGCAGTCATAGTTTTAAAATTCTTACGGGTTAAAATAGCGTGCACTGTGGTTCCACTAGATACACACACACATGCATATTTAAAAAGAATAAATATTCCATCAAATGAATACGGTCTTTAATACCAATGATTACTAAGTAAAACAGTTTATTATTCTATGACATATAACATAACAAAACAGAAAGAGACGGTAATCAACGATGGCCGAACGGGGCCCGATAATTGTCGATCGAGATATCGTCGTCTCTCATTATTTGCATAAGTTTTGCCTATAGAGGGAAGTCTGCGACTGCCAGACTTATGTCGTTTCAATAAGGTTGAAAGTTTTTCTGCACACGACCCTAACATAGGTAGTGGTTCCTTTGAAAGTTATTGGGTAGCAATTACCTACTTCGTGTGAGCAAGTGAGATCTAAAATATATTAGATAATCTCGCTTGCTCACACTCGCTTGTTCTAGTTACTAGCGTTACTTGGATTCCGAAGTTATTCAAGATTTTTTTTGTCTATTTTAGTATTACTGGCTATTTTTAATGTTTCAAGGTGCCATTTGAACTAAATAACTGACTGACTAACTAACTTACTGATATCTAAGAATTACAATACACGTGTCTTCAAACACGGAAATCAGTTAGAAATATTAAACAAGAGGGAGCAAAATAAAACATTCAATAATTAAAATTAGTAAATTTTATTGAAACAGTTTACCTATAGTTTTATTTACATATTGATGATTATATAAAGCTATACATACAGTCTATTACACCAATTGTATCATCCACTCATCTCCTGTTATTAAGGTTACAGCTTAATTATTCGTTTTCATAAAGAAAAGATATTGAAGCTGTCCTTAAAATACTATCTAAGTAATTAGGACTTTTAATATAAACTGGCAGAACCTTTCACGGATATGGACTCGATGCACAGTTGGCAGTTGTCTTACACAAATGATATTGTTGTTATATCATCAATCAGATAAATACACCGCACAGTTGGTAACATGGTTTCTTGCAGCACTTGCACATAATGAGCAGCTGTAGCGCGTCCTGCTATCCACACCTGTTCCCCAGGGCCAGCAGCACTCATCCAGCCCCACATATTTACAGATATGCGTACAGACTCCATATTTAGCACAATATTTTTTTCTTCATACGAAGTTGCATTTCTTCGCCATAAATGACGCGTACCGTGTTGCGAAGACATAAACGAATTTTCGTCCGTAAATATCGCTTTTTTCCAGTCAAAATCCAAATACTGCCGAGCAAATTCTAAACATTTTTGCTTATTTATTTCGGATAAATACGGCTTCCTTCATGGCTGTCTGTGGTGCAGTCATTCACGGTGCAAAACTCGATGAACAGTAACCACTGAAGTATCGAACGATTCCGCAAATATTCTGGTCGGTATGAAGCCATTATTGTCGTACTGTTCCACCATGGATCTCCGCTGTGTCTCGTGTCGCTGTTTTGATAAGCGGACGACGAGCGCCGCGCGGTCGACTTTTTACGCTACCCTCTTCTTGATGATATCTCGCGTTACCCAACGCTTAGCAACGTTTATTGTGTTATTTGTGTAAATGTGTGAGTGACAGCGGTGACTGCAAGCTATAAAGATTTGCGAACTATGACTGCAATTATGAACGCGACCGTACGTACCGTATATACCTAACGATTTTTTATTCGGGCATCTAATCTAACCGTTCGACCACCGACGATCTTAGACATTAGTTAGTTATGATAACATTGTGCAACCGTAATTATAGCAATCCAATCTTGAAGGTATTTATGGGGAAGTTATGATTTTATGCCGCCGGATATAATCGATTATCGCTTTGTAGAGGTTTCTTATGTTCTAATCGCTATAAATCAGGAAGGAAAGTTGGAAGTAAGGGAAAATAAAAATAAATATCTAACAACATAGGTACTAATATGATAATGCCTTTTGCCCGGAGTGGTAGGCAGAAACAAAACTTATCTACTTGACGATCCCTGCATAGGTAAGCGTTTATTCTATTTCATCCATTTTAATATTTTGATCTTAAGATTTTTATATATTTAGTATCAAAAATACTGAAAGGCCTCTTTCAGCAGGATGTAAGTAGGTACCTACTTATAACTGATGAAATGAGATACTAAGATAGTGACAGTCAAACAAACAAAGTTTACTAGCCTTTCCCTTGATTTACCGTTATACTCTGCACGGGAAGGGAGTCAACTGGCACACACTATGTTTTTCATCGTTACCAGACCAGCGTGGAAGCTTGCTGAGAGGAAACCAAAACCAAAACCGATTACATAATTGTAATTACCAATATCTTATTCTACGGAAGTGATAATCATTCAAAAAGGCAGGTGAATGTCTCGCAAGATTATTTTACTCTTCCCAGCAATAAATATAACAAGACCGACACCGCAAAGGGTAATGTTTCAGTGAAAGTTAAGTATTACATAGTATTAAACAAGCATAACTGAGGGAAACTCTGCACAGAGCAAGAAATTAGTTCTACAATACATACATACTAATAATCACGTCCTCATCCCGTACGGGGTAGATAGAGCCGACAATCTTGAAAACACTGGAAGGCGACGTTAAGCTGTCTGGCTTAACGATGGTATAAAGATTCAAATATGTATACTCAACATCACTTTCCAGCTCGCGGTTTGGATTCAGCACTATTTGTAATTTTGTAAAAGGTATTTATAAGTTAATTTTGTTCATACAATGGATGCCATAGAAACAAACTGCAAGAGTAATAGAAAG
This sequence comes from Amyelois transitella, assembly GCF_032362555.1. Classification (NCBI taxonomy): domain Eukaryota; kingdom Metazoa; phylum Arthropoda; class Insecta; order Lepidoptera; family Pyralidae; genus Amyelois; species Amyelois transitella. Next base: position 553,188 of record NC_083531.1, read on the forward strand.
GCAATTATATTATTCAGAAATGTAATGAGTTTCGACTTTTACTTGACTTTCATACGTCACGACTGTTCATTCGGCGAATAATCTACGTATTTTACGATACACGCATATATTATAATCACGTCTTTATATAGGGGGAAGACAGAGCCAAGCCAGTCTTTTCAAGACTGTTGGCTCTTTTATGCAGTATGGTTTAATGATGGAGTTGAGATTCAAATAATGACTTTCATAAAAAAAACATTCCAAGTTTATTAGTATTTCCCTTGATCGACTTTTCTGCACGGGAAGAGAAGCAGCTAGCACACACTACGATACAAATATTCAGAACTTAGCTCTAATTTTTTAGTGCGTTGACCATTATTAAGCTATATGAAGTATCCTATAATAACGAATAAAATTTTAGAATTTGAATTTGATTTAATTTGAATTATACCTTAATTCCTTCGATTACCGTTCCCGCGGGAATTAACGGAAATCCTGTCTTAGTGCGGCCACCCTTAGACCAAATAAAAGGAACCTTGATGCCAAATCTTAATCACTAGAACCTGCGGTTTGGGACATGTCGGCCAATCAGTCAGTCAATGTCCCCTTTTACGTATACATACATACATATGGTCACGTCTATATCCCTTGCGGGGTAGACAGAGCCTACAGTCTTGAAAAGATTGAATGGCCACGTTCATTCAAATAGTGACAGGTTGCTAACCCAACGCCTAAAAAGGAATTCCAAGTTTGTAAGCCTATCCCTTAGTCCCTTTTACATCGATTCGATTCGTACACCCACAGCTCCGTAAAGGAAAACCTTTACCTTTGGTGGTCTAGGGGTGCCTAGACACTAGTGCAGTCACCATGATGCTTTCAAAATGGCAAGAAGGGCGCACGGAGGGGTTTTAGTGGGTAGGCTGGCTGGCCAGGAGTCTGTAGCGGGAGCGATGATTCGGCTCGACCGCCACCAAAGGGAAGATCTTCCGCCAGGCTAGGTGTTATGCCTGGGGAACCGCGGCTCCGACGATGTTGTGTCGGAGGTTGTATATATAGCTCCAATCCGTGAAATCATTGAAATCGCGTCTTAGATTCTTCGCTGCTATTGGCTGAGCGCGTCAATTTCTTCGCGATGATTGACAGTTGTTGTGAGATTGGATGTTGTGACGAGTGGCGTAGAGATGTCGCCACAAGTCCCACACTCTCTCGGGTGAAGACCCGAGGGTAGTCCGTAAAAGGATTTCCCCTTCGATAACAAAAAGAGGGGTGCCTAGACCACTATTGCAGTCATAGAGGAATTCCCGAAGTGTTAGATAAATAATTGTTTCTTTTTATTGTTATATATACGAGTAGTATCGTTGAGTTAGTATCTCGTTACACAAGTCTCGAACTTACTTCGAGGCTAACTCAATCTGTGTAATTTGTCCCGTAGGTATATATTTATTTATTTCTATTCCCGGGAATATACTCGTACCGACCAAGACCTTAGAATGTGTAAATCGGCTCGACCTCTTTATACAGCCTTCAATTAAGATTCTTAGTTTAGTGCCAACAGCGGACACTCATTTAATTATTTATGTGGCACTAATCGAGTAGCTTTTCCCGGAGATTGTTCACATACAAGGTTTTTCCGTTGGTTTCATAAATTATACCAGACTATGCCCTCAGCGTGCTGTGTGGTTCCCGGCACCAATAGGAACAAGAATAGGTCTCATTTCTTTTCCATGGTAGTCGCAAAAGCGACTAAGGGAGAGGTTTATAAAATTAGAATTCTATTTGAGTCTGAATTCTATCATTAAACCAAACAGCTGAACTCACGTCCTGCTGAACAGCTGAGCTCACTTTTAAGAGACTGTAGGCCCTGTCTACCTCGTAAATTATAAAGGCGTGATTAGATGTGTGTATCATCACTAAGGTAAATAAGAAAAATCCCAAATATTAGCCTTTCCCTTTCACAAGCTGAACGGCAAGAGAAGCGGCTGGCAAACACTATGTTATTTCTTTGCTGCTGTAGGAAGAATAGTAGAACACACTTCACTTCACTACAGAAGACAGTAGGAGAAAAAAGGAGAGAAATAATCAGTTATAATCATAAAGTACTATATTGTTGGACATAAAATAAAAATATTTGACAATAAAATAAAATCTCTGTCATTTTTTCTTAACTAAACAAACCATGTCAACCGTTGCTATTGCGTCCCTACATAAAGAAGGTTATCGACACTGCCAGACCAGCATGGAAGCTATTTAGGGTTCCAACTAGTGTTGCCCAAATATTGGACGGCCTCTGTGGCGCAGCGGTAGTAAGCTTGTCTGTGACACCAGAGGTCCCGGGTTCGAATCCCGGCCAGGGCATGTTGAGAAAAGAACTTTTTCTGATTGGCCTGGGTCTCGGATGTTTATCTATATAAGTATTTATTATAAAATATATTATCGTTGAGTTAGTATCTCGTAACACAAGTCTCGCACTTACTTCGAGGCTAACTCAATCTGTGTAATTTGTCCCGTATATATTTATTTATTGATACTTGTAAGATAACCTAAAATGGATTTATTTTTTGGTGAGGGTATCTAAGAGATAATCTTAGCCGCATAGTGCGCACACGCAGTGCAAGTGGCACAAGGTCGATGGGAAAGCTGTCCCCACAATGTGTGGCACGGTTAGCGAGAAAACAAGAAAACTTGTGTGTTTGTTTGTCTATACCTGCACTTAGCCGCGTAGTTTAATACTGATTTGGTATAAAAATCAATTACACCTTTGTTTCCTTACCTGGTTTTATACATACATACATATAAACGTGACTATATAGACAGAGATTGAAGAGACTGATAGGCCACTTTAAGCTGTTTGGCATTATGATGGAATTGAGATTCATTTGTTACCCTATCGCCTACAAGAAGAATCCTCACCTTATAAGCCTATCCCTAAGCCGACATTAATGACATCCATGGGATAGAGATGGAATGGTCCTATTCTTTTTTTTTTTGGTGCCGGAAACCACACGGCGCACTGGTTTTATATTTGGTTTGCAAGTTGTTGGTCTGGTTGTTGGTAATAAATAAATAATTTTTTACAAGCGGTCAGATGGGAATCGCTTCGTGTAAAAACCTGACTTCCAATCCAGGGTCCTTGGTCAAAGGTGTACACCGAGCTTCTCTCCAGAGTGGTGAGGATGTAACCGGGACTAAATCCAGGCAGAAAAAGACTGTAAGGGATAAAGATGGGCCTGGAATTTCTTCTGGAGTAGATACTTACCGTCCTCCACCGAGGAAACTGAAACAACAAATAAATACATTTAATCAATTGTCGTAAATAACCTTACTTGTGCCCTCTCCCAGGTATTCACCATTCTGTCTCATCTTCTCTCTCACCTTTCCGCATTCCCAGTTCCACCCTCGACCATAGTGCTTTGGGGTCTGGGGTCCGCTTACATATTTTTTTTAAATCACCATTATATGGCGCTAAATCTATATAAGTATATAATCACTTCCGTTACTAAATTACTGACAACAACGCACGGGCCAAAGCGCTGGGTCTAGAAAGATATTTAATTAAGTATGTAGGTTACCCAAGTATGTTGTTTAGGGATGCACTAAGTGAGGATTTCCCGAAATCATCGGCATTTTTCGATTTATGCAGGCGGAGCCACGGGCAAACCCTAGTTCTGCAATAGATGACGCTAAAGCATCGATTAAGTAAATACAACTAATTCAACTATTTTTCATTTAATTCAATTCATTTATTGCATATCATTTTGTACATTTCAGTTCTAACTGCTACAATAGTCACTGGCATAATAATGGGTACAACATGAACCCCGCAGGGTACAGCAACATTATTATTGGAACGGCAAGCGGTTTTGTCAATTTAATTAGGTAAGTATGATTTGGTTTTATTCAATTCGATTTGTTCAATTGATTCAATTCAAATTAGCATTATAGGTATAGTTTAAAATTATATTGCGTCAATATCATTAATTTCTATTCAATGTCAATTCCAAATTTTTATCGTTGAAAAATTCCTCAATTGTATAATAGGTATGCTTTATTTATTTGTAATAATTAAAAAGTGTAAAAACTTAAAAGTTTAACAACCGGAAACGTTTATTTTCATTTCTACTGTGGGTGAAGCCGCGGGTAACAGCTAGTAGACAGTATAAGTCAAGTTCAGTATCAACCGAGAAGGTATTTAACTACGTGATATGAATATAATACCTAATTTCAAATTCAACGTGCGCAGGAGCAGTATTATCGCGGTTGAATCGTAATAGTATGTAACTTGTAACAATATGTAATGTATTTTTTTTTTATTTGATTTTGTGAGTGCGAGTGACATAATTTATAAGACATAGACCCAAAAGATAAAATTTTATTTCATTTTTGGTCATGTGGAGAGAATGATTGAAGGCAGGTTTACGAAGCAATTGGCTAAGTAAATTTTTCCTAACCTACGTAAGTACTAGGTTTTCTTTAAAAGTAAAACTTCACAGGCCCTTTAAAAAAATACATATTCTTCCATCATTTTAAACGTAAAGATGAACAAACCGTTAGTGAAACTAAATGAGATGATGTAATTATTGATATAAAAATTCGTAACTTCTCTTAGGTTTCAAACTTAGTATATAATATGTCATGAATAACACGAGAAACAAGCACATGTATTATTTCTTAATAATGCACAGACAGACGTAACACTCCATTGTATGTTATTGTATATGAATGAAACTACTTTCATTTTCACGAAACCTGTTTTGCACAAAAATAGCTCTCAAAATGAGTCACTAATTAGGTTTAGTTGTTGACCATACAAAAGTAGGTTTGTTAGTCAGGTATGTTTGTATCATTGTAGAATCCAAGCTAATGAGCAGATTTTATCTCAAAAATACCATTTTTCAGGTCTGAAGCTCAGAATGAATCTACATAAGAAAAAAGAATATGAAAAAAAATTATTTATTTCTGTACCTATTTGTTAGGAATAAACTAAACACTACTGAATATTTGGGAAAAAGTCAAAAACTTCAGGAGTTGCGGCTACTTTTTTCTGAAAATTCCCGTGGAGCCTATGAAAAGCCCACTGCAAATCTATAGTTATTTATAAATCCATCTCATAGGATGCTCTCAAGATTTCTCAAACTCATAACTTTGAAACCGCTGAACCGACCTATGGTTAAGATCAAATATGTAATGTCAATACCAATCGTATCAGTTTTCGAAAATGACATTTCCCTTGCCATTAACGGCTATACTATGTCACCACACGGATCTGAAGAAATGAGCCCCAATATCTATAGACGCCGACATCCGCCGTGACGTCACAACTCACAACCGGTTCTCACACGGCAGGGAAAGTGCGACACACCTGTGTCTTGTTTTGAAGCTTCGTTGATATTAAAAGATAAAAAAGTATTGAAAAAATATCTACGACATCAGAAGGACAGCGAAAAAAAATAAGCGTCCTTCAGTTTGATTAAGTTACATACTACGTATGTTAGTCTGTAAGGTATGTATATATCTATGGACCTTTGATGCATGAAAACAAATAAATAAATGAAAAAACTGGCAAGTAATAAAAAAAGAAATTATTACTTAGTTTAAATATACTTAAGCTTTATTTACAGCGTGTCCCCCTATTAAATGAAATATCTAATTTGAGTAAGTGCATGCAGTAATTACCTACCTACTAAGTAAAATCTGCACCTTAATTTCATAAAAATCTCTTGTCGTGTAACATGTCTTTGATAAACCCTAATCCATAAAAATATTCTATTGTTGTAGGTACAATGTCCAAAATAATAAGTTAATAACACTAGAAACTTAAAATAACTTTTATTCTTCCGACTTATACCATTTTGGACAACAAAAGGACAACAGCAATTTTCATTCAAAAATTACGCAATCTACAAACAAAATCCCTCAATCTTTGAAACATAAGATCATTTCAGATTAAAAAAAAAATATTAAAGCGAATGCATTATTTCCTTTCTCGGAAGTAATGTTGCAACCACAGACGTTTTATGTTTTAACTCGACCACATCGGGACAATAACCTTAAGCCACGGGTAATATGCGGTTACGTAACTAGAAGTTATTTGAATGTCAGCTACGTGCTGCCAAGTTTGTTTTACATCGAGAGCCGAGACAGTTTCAATTATTTAATGTTAGTAAGTAGATAAGCCAAATTTACTAGCGCACAACTCTCTCAAATCTCGTTTTCAGTAAGTCGAAGAATTCAGAAAAAAATATATGTATGTAGGAACACTCCACATCTTACTCATGGATACCTAAAATTGGGATTCTTTTATGCATACATACAGATAGCATACAGCTGTTAGTGGTCTTTCAGTCTTTTCAAGAAATATAGTCTTAGTTGAGGCTACTATGGTGAAATAGGCTTACAGTCGCACAATCATACTCGTAATAAATTCGCTCGAAGTCGAAATGCGCATAAAGGCACAGATTCAAATCCCACCATGGCCATGTACCAGTAACTATTTTGGAAGTTATAGTTATATATAAATTACATTTATAACTCAACGCTATTCTTACGTTACGGGAAAATATCGAGAGAAAACCTGCACATTCAGCAACTGGATTAGGTTCCCCTGCAGAGGTTGCGGAGGCCAGATGGGCGTAGCTTCGTGTAAAAACTTGTTCCAATTCAGTATCATGGTCAAAGAGCGCACCCTACTGCTTGCAGAGAGGTGAAGATTATTAGTTAGTCACATCTTCACCATCACCAGAACGAAGAAGAAGATCTGTCTATAGATATTATTCTTAGGTCAATACCTCATCTAAGAGGCAAGGTCATCGGCCGGCTTTCGGGCCGTTTTCTAAGAGAGAAAGGTTGTGAATATGTTCCGTACCGGTTTGGATGCGCGCGCGCAGTGAATGGCGTCAACTTTAATTGAAAATATCCAAGCTTTTGCCCGAGTAATCTTCTGCGGTCATTATGGAAAACTAGAGTATGCTCGTGGCTTCTCTCGCGTAAATGGACATATACACACAAAAAAACACCCGCCTCTTTCCCGGAGAGGTAGGTAGAGACTACATCTTTCCACTGTAAGAATTCTCTCTCTTGGATGAAAGTTCCTTGATTTTGCAGGCAAAACAAATCTATTTGTAAAACTTATAATTTCAGCTAAATAATTTAGATTATTTCGACAAATAAATAAATATGATTAATTTATATTTTGTAAAGAACAGATATCACGAGAGTATCACGTCTATATCCCTTGCTGGGTTGGACAGACCTAACAGTCTTGAAAAGACTAATAGGCCACGTTCAGCTGTTTGGCTTAATGATAGAATTGACAAGTTGTTAGCCCATCGCCTAAAAGAAGAATTCCAAGTTTATATGTAAGATCTATAAGAAAGAGATAGAGTAGTCCAATTCTTTTTTTTTATTAACCACACGGCGCTATCACTAGTATAATAGATTAAAAAGTTATAATGCCCAATTTTTTCAAACTCACTTTCGCAAAATACCTGTATTAAATTATATTATCATTAAAGATTATAATTACGAGTATGTTCCGTCAATGCAACCCGATAATAAACATAATCTGGCTGTAATTACATAAAACACGTAATGTTGAACGAAAGTTGTTCATTTATCGGATCTCGTTTAACGATTATATAATAAGCTTTCGAACTCAAGTTTGCGCGTACAAATGTACTTTTTATCCTTGGGAATCTGGGAATCCACGTGTAAGAAAAATGACGTATTATAAGTTGATGACAGTGTTTATGCCAACAATGTAAACACGTTCTTTTTACAGCGTGCACCACCTTAGGCCTCATTTAGCTTACCACCAGGCAGACTGAGGTTAAGCGCACTCAAATTTTTTATCAAAAAAAAAAATAACGAACAAAAGTTAGGTCGGGATAACCTTGACCGGGTCTAGGTACCTTTTACATGCTCTAGAGTACCCTAAAACAATGAATCGAAAATAAGTACCTACGCAGGGACCGTGTCGATTAAAAAAGATGTAGTTTCTGCTTACACCTCAGGGAAATAACTATGGGTTACGAAGACCGAATTTAATCTGAAAAAGATGCATCCATCTTGATCTGCTCGGGAACGGAACCCAGGACCTCGTAATTTTGAGGGCGTCACAAAAACCGTACAATCGTTTATGTAACGTATAAAGATGATACTTTTTTTCCTGTGCAGATGTTGTTATTGAAACTGTTGACTCTGTTTACCCCGTAACGGATTAAAAGTATGTATGAATAAAAAGTTATAATCGCTCAACGTGCAGATTATAAAAATCTGTCAATGAAAAAAAAGGCTTTCAAAACTTGGGATTCTTTACGCATTGGGCGAGCAACTTGTCGTTTCTGAATCACAATTCCATCATTTCGTTTCAGTGTTTTGCGAGAACGTTATCTCTGTCTATCCCATAGATGATTAAGACTAAACGATAAACCATTTTTTAAAACATAACATTTGTTCAAGGTGTGGCCAAGTTATGTGCGCGCTCAAAATTCAACATTCCGAACCGCGCAATATTATCTTCCACTATCTGTTGTTCCATGGCGGGTCATCTCATGAACTTTCACTACTTTCCCAGCCTCCGCGTGTTATGCAACCTGCGCAGGCGTCGAACACATTGGTTTTGGCCACAGAGCATCGCACACACGACTGAAAAATGAGAATACTTATCGATTCGTAACTTTTTTTCTAACGTGATTACAATTTATTGGTGATGCCTTTTTGTTTGAGATGAGATGAATAATGTTTACGTGGTTTCATTGTAATTAGAACTTGATACGGCAGTGCCGTGTGATTCCCGGCACCAATACAAAGAAGAATAGGACCACTCCATCTCTTACCCATGGATGTCGTAAAAGGCGACTAAGGGATAGGCTTACAAACTTGGGATTCTATTTTAGGCGATGGGTTAGCAACCTGTCACTATTTGAATCTCAATTCTATCATTAAGCCAAATAGCTGAACGTGGAAAATTCAGTCTTTTCAAGACTGTTGGCTCTGTCTACCCCGCAAGGTCTATATACGTGACCATATGTATGTATGTATTTCTAAATTGAAACCTAATCCACGAGACTCGCTGATCAGAAGACCTAAGTTACCACCTATTTGATTCCTTTTACGATCCGTCTAAATTTGCTTTCAAATGAACTTTCGCTAGGCATTCCAACCGCGAACATCAATGATCATAAAATAACCATTGACACACTCATTTTAATAGTTTCCATGCAAAATACAGCATTCGTATGTAAAATAGATTAATTTAGGCGAGTTTTGGTATTCCAAAGAGAAACTTAAAAATATAGATAGTGAATTGAGATGGTGTTAGAAAAATATAATTTAGCTTTTAAACATTTATTTAGCCGCTTTTAAAAACGTGCACAGGTTCAGATCACACTGTGTCTTAATGAATACCATCGTGACAAAATCTGTACATTCAGGCTACTGGACGGTCACCATTATCAAAGATCGAATTTAAATGGTTTCCTTGCTAAGGCCGCGGAGGTCAGACGGGAGTGGCTTCGTGTAAAAACCAGACTTACTTAATTCAAGATCATGGTCAAAAGGTGGTGCAGCGAGATTAGGATGTATCCAAAATGAGGAAGAAGACGAAGTGTAAAAGGCAAAGGCCCCGAATTTCTTACAAAAAATTTAATTTGTTGAGTTGAGTGCGTTGAACTTTTTATTTTAACTCAGATATAGAAATCAGAATTATTATTATTGAGAGAATTGAGATTTAAATAGTGACAAATACGTGTATTTAAATATCCCTTAGTCGCCTTTTTTTTAAAATTATTCCTCCTTGAGGGCTTCAATGTTGCCCAAAATACCTATTTCACGCGGACGAAGTCGCGGCCACAGCTAGTTTACAATATAAGTCGGGATGAGTAGATATTGTTTTACGTCAAAAAATCTTGTCTACCGAGTTGAGAACTCAATCGGGCCAACCGCCAAAAGGAAGAACATATAGCAAAGCAAAAACAACGGCAATAACAAGTCACTACTTCAAAGTTTCATCAGACATCTTATCAGTTTTATAGTCCCGCACTTGAAATTGTGTATAATTTCTCCGAAACTTGAACCTGTCTCGTGTTATGAGCCATTGTTTTGCTTTCCCACTCACAGTTCATTGTCATAGATGATAAGCAGAAGTGGAGTGATCGTGTAGAGCGCGCGAGTCCTTGATATTAATGAGAGTATCAATAATGAATATCTATACTAATATTATAAAGCTGAAGAGTTTGTTTGTTTGTTTGAACGCGCTAATCTCAGGAACTACTGGTTCAAATTGAAATTATTTTTGTGTTGAATAGACCATTTATCGAGGAAGGCTTTAGGCTATAAAACATCACGTTGCAACTATTAGGAGCGAAGAACTAGTGGAAAATGTGGAAAAAAAACGGGGAAAATTATTCATCCTCAAGGGCCAAATGATGCCCAAAATAACTATTACACGCGGACGGAGTCGCAGGCACAGCTAGTCAGTTATCCCTTTCCACGCCAAGAGTTTTCGTCAAAAACGTTCACCACACGCCACGGCAATAAACGTGGTTGATTTACTAGTGTTGACAATATTGAGTATCGATATTATTAATTTGTATTAAATAAATCATTATAAAACAGTTATATTTTAAGTTCATGGGTTTTATTTTATTATTGTTACTCCTTGAAACATTTTAAAATGTATTGAAATCTCAGTGGCGTATTAATACAGCGAAAAAACGCACAAGTAATCATGATAATTAATTGCATCACTACGTGTCTGATAAATCAGACAGTGGCGTACGCTTAATATGAATTTTTAACGAGTGTTAGTGATGTGTCAACTTCCGGTCATAAACTTCGATACCTTACGAAAGATATACTTTTAACTTATTGATTTAATTAATTAAATGATGGAGACAATTATTATTTTACTAATATTGATGATCGTATTATTATTATTTAAAAATCCTTCAATCAGGTTATTTTTATTTTAAAGACAAAAACCGATTGAATGTTGTAAAAATTTTACCTACCCTACATGACTAACTTGAATCATCTGAAAGTGTAATTTTTCGTTTCGTCGTCTCAATTTTGTTTTACTTACAATTGCCATGGCTAAAGGTAAATCCTAATCAACTCCTTTGCAGTGGTCATATTTCAATAAATATTAATTTGCAATTATAATAAATCTACACAGCAACGCAGAGATGATAACCCAGAAAATAACATGACAGGGTACTTCCATAATTTATCGATACCTCCTACCCTCATTGTACAGCACGAAATAAATAGTTCTAGAAACATCTAACGCCTCTGACGTCACTTCCGCGTCTTATATATCAGTCGTTGGCGTACGAGACAGATGCATGATCGTGTCGCTATAGTGTTGTGACATACCATGCAATTTACTGAGTTCGATGCAAAACATCATTTGAAAATAAATGCATTTTCTGTGCTAAAACTTGGTAAAATTACGACACACTAAAAAGTTTTATGGCCAAAACAAAAACCTGTAATATTTTTAATTTCTTAGACGTTTCTTTTGAGAGTTCCAGATTTCTGGTTTAAGTAGTAACATTGTAATGTAACATCACTAATGTCTGATATATAAGACATTGGCGCTGAGGGTTCAAATAAAAAAAAAAGTCAGAATCTCTGATAAACATGGTTTTGTTTTTGATAATTTATTATTCAAATAACATTATAATAAATCGTGAAATTGTTATTTTTGATTAACTAAAGTATGAACTGTCTAAAAATGTTATGCATATGTCGTCAGGTACTATAAAGATAAGAAAAAATACAGCTAAATTGGTAAGATTTATTTGACTGATACATTCAGTCAGAAAAGTATCGGGAATGGATTATTTATTTATGGTTCCAAATTCAAATTTTTGTTTTTTTTGTTGTTGTTAGATTGGCACAACTGTTTTCCATTTTGGCGCGGAGTTTGAGTTGCATCTGTTGTTTACATTAAATACAGTGCTATTTTTAGTTATATCATATCTAGTGTGTATTGCTAATTTCATAATGGATAAAAACATCGAACAAAGAGTTTGTCTTAAATTTTGCATTGCCAATGGAATATCGTGTTCGGAGTCACTGAAAATGTTACAGAAGGCTTACGGTGAATCGACTTGATCAAAAACTCGTGCTTATGAGTGGTACAAATGTTCAAAAGCGGTCGAGATATGATGGAAGATTTGCCTCGCTCTGGTAGGCCATCAACGTCTGCAACTGAAGTTAACATTGCAAAAGTGAAGGAAATAGTGACTGAAAATCCTCATTCAACTTTGAGAGAGATAGCCACCGAACTTTCTGTATCTCACGAGTCGATCCGTACCATTTTAACTAATAATTTGGGTATGAAACATGTTGCCGCTCGGCTAGTCCCAAAAGACCTGAATTTTTTTCAAAAACTCAATCGCATGAGAGTCGCTGAGGACATGCTAGAACGAGTCAATTCCGACCCAACATTCATGAAACGCATTGTTACTGGTGACGAGACGTGGGTTTACGAGTTTGACATGCAAACTAGTCAACAAGCTTCGGAGTGGCGCCTTCCAACTGAACCGAAACCGAAACCGAAAAAACCACGCCAAAGTCGTTCAAAAGTCAAAGTCATGTTGACTGTTTTCTTTGACTATCGCGGTGTTGTGCACTCGGAATTCTTGCCGGAAGGTCAAACGGTAAATAAGGAATATTATTTGAGTGTTATGCGGCGTTTAAGAGAGCAAATCCGACGAAAAAGGCCAGATTTGTGGAAAGAAAATTCTTGGATTTTGCACCATGATAATGCACCTTCGCACAAGGCCATCATTGTGAACGAATTTTTAACCAAACACTCAACAAATACCATCGAGCAACCACCATATTCACCAGATATGGCTCCAGCCGACTTTTTTCTTTTTCCTAAACTCAAATTACCACTTCGTGGCACCCGTTTTCAATCGGTAGAAGACATAAAAGAGAATTCGCGGCGAGAACTGACCTCAATTCCGGAAACAGCGTTTAAAAAATGTTTTGATGATTGGATTATTCGTTGGCGTAAGTGTATCGTTTCTAAAGGAGCATATTTTGAAGGTGATAAAATAAATTTGGATGAATAACAAACAGTTTGTGTATTATTGATCTTTTCCCGGTACTTTCTTGACAGAGTAGTATATCAGACTTTGGCGGCGAGGGCACGAAACTTAAACGTCTGATATATCAGACTTTGGCGCTGAAAAGGTTATATACTGTTATTACTGTTTTAATTGGAAGTCAATTAGAAAATCAGCGGATTCCGTAAAACATATAAAATTATTATTTATACATAAATTATGATTTTGTATTGCAAAACAGTGGAAAAGCGAATCTTTCGAGTTGTGTTTTATTTACTCTGAAATTTATTTACTTTTAAAGTAGTAGTTATTTATAAATAAAAAATCAATTTAAGACTTAAAATAATAAAAAATATCAGCTAACTACGTACGTACGAATCCATAAAGCGCGCTCTATGCGAAATATATTTTCTAACTATGAAAATAAAATGATTGTAGTCAGCAATTCGAAATTCTTTTGACAAAAATAGTTTCGCTCACTTGATGATCAGTGCGTGCTAAATGGTACTCTTACTTATTTATCTGTGGTCTTTTGAAGTTGAATAACCTTTGTTGGACATTCAATGGAAAATCCATTTGAAGAACTATTATAGCTCACAATAAAGCGGTTATAAATACTTTGCTCAATCAGCTAAAGTTAAAGTCAGGTTCTAACGCGACACGACCCCCGTCTGACCGACCTCCGCAATTTTGCAGGGAAACATAAACCACATCGCATTATGGTTGCACATACAGTTGCCCTAATGTGCAAGTTAGGATATTTTTTCTCACCGTAAGAGTATCTAACTAATAAGCATAACCTACAAGAATCATTGTCGGTTCAAAGCTACCTTAAGTTTTAAATATCAAGATTTTTTAGTCGAGTACCTTAATTAACCATCCATTCGACCATCGACTCTCTAACTTCGTAATTTGGCGGTAATGGTTACATTCTCACCTGGAGAAGAGTCTGGGGAGCATCGTTTTGTTTTATAATGACGAGCATCTTTTAGTTTTACACTGACGAAATATAATATAATAACAATATGATGAAGTCTACATCGCTTTTAACATGGTACGACTGTTTTTTTTTAAGAAATTGCTTGAAATCCAGCTTCCTAAAAGGCGTCTGTAAAAACATTTTGTTGCTCAAACACACATATAAGTTTCTATTGTCTAAAGTGAACATCGTTTGCTGAACAATGTCGCAAAAAAGGTCGAGAATAAACAAAACATAATAAAGTGACAATGTTGCGTTTGTTTTGAAACGAGTTTGTAATCTATGAATGAAGAATCGGAAGGATTAAAAAGCCAACTTTTGCTGTTTGCGGTTGCACAGACATATATAATATAAAGTCGTTATGTTTTTAAATACATACATACATACGAGTATAATCATATCTATGTCCTTACCGGGGTAGAAAGAGCCAACAGTCTTTAAAAGACGGATAGGCCACGTTCAGCTGTTTGGCTTAATGATAGAATTGAGATTCATATAGCGACAGGTTGCTAGCCCATCGCCTAAAAGAAGAATCTCAAGTTGATAGGCCTTTCCCTAAGTCGCCTTTAACATCCATGGGAACGAGATGGAGTGGTCCTATTCTTTTTTTTTCCATTATCCAATATAGATTGGATTCATCTGCAAAGGTCGCGGAGATAAGACGGTAGTCGTTTTGTATTACCGGTCAGAGGAGGATGTACACGCAACGACTATTCCATTTGACTTCCGAATCCGTATTAGACCATGTTTACACAGTTACCTAAATGTGCAGGCTTCCTCACGATGTTTCTCGCCAAAGAATGAAGATTCTCTTTTATTTTACGCTTCTACTGTTGACTCCATTAAGACTTTACCTCCTTGATCACAACAATTATTCCATTGACAGAAAGTCATCGTAGAAAGGCGGCTTCCGGCGGAAAACGTCCATTTTGTGGCCGACGATGAGCGTGCGACTTCATTTTTTTGCTTCCACATCGCATGTGCATCCTTGAAAATGTTTTGATGGCACACATTAATGGGTTGTCCCACAACGTTAATACACTAGCTGATATAAACCGGCTGAACTAATAAGGTATTTTGATACCCTCGTTTTACATTGTAAAGATGTGATATGTAGATACATACTTATGGTCACGTCTATATCCCTTACGGGGTAGACAGAGTCAACAGTCTTGAAAAGACTGAATGGCCACGTTCAGCTATTTGGTTAAATGATAGGATTGAGATTCAAATAGTGACAGGTTGCTTGTCAAACGCCTATAAAAGAATCCCAAGTTTGTAAGCTTGTCCCTCAGTCGCCTTTTACGATATCCATGGGAAAGAGATGGAGTGGTCCTATTCTTTTTTGTATTGGTGCCGGGAACCATACGGTGTCATGTGCTTTTGTTTTATTTTTTGTTATATCTTGTGTGCATTGAACACAAAGTTTTTACTTACAATGTTTTAGATTTCAATTTCACAGTTAAACCTGTACCTACTTTTTTTTTTTTTTTTTACGTGTGGAAAGACCTTCGTCTACCCGGCCGGCTACGGGAAGCCGGACGGGTTATGTGGGGCTTGAACCCACTAAAACCACACGGTGCCATCGCCTACCGCTTCATTGCCAGGAGTGTGAGCTGCCCTCGCTCATATTCCTGACGCGGCGGCCGCTTCCACGGCGGCCTCGGCTCGGCCGCTCTCCACGGAGCGGCCAGCGGGGTGACCCGTCGGCCTTCAATTCTACCCGCTAGGGGAGGGCGCGCCTGGCAAACCTGTACCTACTGTGCCAATTTTAATGAAAGTTAGCACAAAGTTTACATTTTGGAAGAGAACGTAGCTACTTTTTTTTGGTTATTCTTACCTAAAGGAAAACTAGGAATTTTAACCTAAAGCTGTGTGGAGTTGCGCGCGATAGCTAGTAAATTGAAATAAATGGTGAACTTTATTCATCTTAAATTGAGTAATGATATGTAATGATTCTTTTGTTTGAATTTTATTAACATACATTCTAATAAAAACTTACCAAGAATCAGACAATTGTATAATGATAAATATTACAAAATTTTATTTCGTTTACTGTATTTCAACTTGACAAGTAGTAGTATTCTATATGTAGGTGATAAAAAGCTCACTCGACCATATGCTGACGCCCTGTGGCGCAGCGGTAGTGCACGTGTCTGTAACAGAGTTGGTCCCGGGTTCGAATCCCGGCCACGGCATGATGAGAAAAGAACTATTCCTGATTGGCCTTGGTCTTGGACGTTTATCTACACGGTCTCTCAACAGACCTGTTACTGTTATTATAAAACATACACGTAATATTTCGCGCAAGTCTCGAATTACTTCAAGGCTAACAGTCTGTGTTTGTCCCGTATATATTTATTTATTTATTTAATTTCAATTAGGATGTTACACAGCCTGCTAGGTATTTATGTTGAAAGAGAGAGTATATATCAAGTATGTATATGTATGTAGGTTTATGTATGTATTTGTGTATGTATATGTATGTGGATATATATGTATAGGTATATGTGTAGTTTACATATATTTATCACTTGTTACCTATAATAAGTATCTATGCTTCTAAATCCAGGAGGTGAGGCCTGGTGTCTTGTGTGACAGGCTATTTCAGCCTATTTCAAGCAACAGTCTTCACGAAATATCTAGCTTAAGATAAGATTGATGCTATGTACTAATGTTACTTCTTTGTGTATTTTTGTGAAGAAATAAATAAAATTTTTTTACTTTAGAGAGAGTTTATATGGGTGCGTTAAATATATACCTACTTTCGTCTATTATATGCCAATTAATTAAATTTTCTGTGTTAAGCTGATTCACTTTCTATAATTTATTAGCATAAATTCGAGTTTTCGTACTACACACGCCGAAACTGGTTACAGATTAAAGCGACCATTTATTTTTACCCCTGATACAAAATAAGTGTTCCATTATAAGATCATAAGGTAATATTCTTACATGTTTCCCTGTAGTTTTGAATTATATCACTCCATCTTTTAGTGAATGTCGTTAAAGGTGACTAAGGGAATAGGCAAATCTATTTATAGTGCAGCATTTACCATCATGCAATGCACAAAGGTTGCGGAGGTCAGACGCGAGTCGCCTCGTGTGAAATTCAGGATCAAGCGGTCAAAGTTGACCCCGGGCTCCTTTTTAGAGAGGTTATAATGTAACCTAGATTTTTATTCATATCCTACTATAATATTATAAATGCGAAAGTTTGTGAGTATGTCAGTATAGATGTTTGTTATTCATTCACGCAAAAACTACTGAACCGGTTAAGATGAAATTATGTATGTAGCTGAAGACCCAGAATAATATAAAGATTGATAGGGTTTCCATGCGGACGAAGTCGCGTTGTTTATACATATATTATAATTTTAATGTATATTTATTAAAATTATGGTAGCAAAGTTCTCTGTCAGACCCAATGGTTGACTGGTAGATAATGCTTCTATTGGTCTATTTCATTTGTATTTTGTACAATAAAGTTTAAAAAACCTAACCTGAATTATCGCCAAGATAAAGAAAGGCCTTGTATCTTCTTCAAAAGCAAGCGGTTCAGACTCGAATCCCAATAAAATGGTATAACCGAATTCGGAATACACTATTGATGCCAATCCTAATTAAATTTAGGAATTTTTGAAAAAACAAAGAATCAACAAAATGAAGGACAACAACTGATTCGCGTATTTCTTACGCAGCGTATTGCTATTGCAATTTCCCGCGAGAATGCTGCCGGCGTGATGGGAACCCTACTTAGGGATCAAAATATATATTTAACAATCTTTTTAAGTTTATAAATAAAAAAAAGATTTTGTTTTTATATTATTAATTAAAATTATAGTTTTAACAAATGAATTCTGAATTATGCACAAATAATATATTTTGTAAATTTTAACTGAATCAAAAACTTATTTTTTTAAGAAAAGTTAACATTATAAAGGTACAGGTAAAGGTAGGCGATGGGTTAGCTATCTGTCACATTTTGAATCTCAATTACATCATTAAGCCATTCAGTCTTTTCGAGACTGTAGGCTCTGTTTACCCCGCAAGGGCTATAGACGTCATTCATTCATAATGACCAACCTAGTTAAGTAATTGAAAAAAAAAACTTTTTAAAATCTATACTACTATTATTAAGCTGAAGAGTTTGTTTGTTTGTTTGAACGCGCTAATCTCAGGAACAACTGGTTCGAATTGAAAAATTCTTTTTTTGTTGAATAGACTATTTATCGAGGAAGGCTTTAGGTTATATAACATCACGCTTCAACCATTAGGAGCGAAGAAATAATAGAAAATGTGAAAAACCGGGGAAAATTATTCACCCTTGAGGGCTTCAATGATGCCATGATGAAATAACTATTCCACGCGGACGATGTCGCGGGCACACTAGTGATAGATAGATAGATAAATTATTCGACAATGCTACAAACACAAAAAATATATATCTAACAATAACAAATCCTTAAAAAAATATTAATGAAGTCGGTTTACGCACAAACTTATTTCTTGTTATTATTACACTTTAATTCAAGACAAATCAACATTAAATCACAACAGCACTTCTCGTTTTGTCGTCGGTTGAAACATAGCTTTAAGCTTATATCGGCTTTCATTACTTGACGGACTACTTAGCCCGCTGACTGTGAAAGTTTGTATCATTCGGCTGTTACTCAATAAAAGAAAATGTGTGAATCCCATATGAGATCCGTGTATTTCATTTTGTACTTATTAAAATTTAATTCAAAATTTTTTAAATTTATTTTGAATTACAATTAATAGTGCTGTGTAGCGCCCGGCAATTTAGAATAGGATATATAATTCACATGGATATCGTAAAAGGCGACTAAGGGTAAGGCTTATAAAGTTTGCATTCTTTTTTGAGCGATGACAACCTATCACTATGTATTTGAATCTCGATTCTATCTTAATGATAGAATCGATAAATCGATAGTCATATAGCTGAACGCGGCCGGTAAAGTTAGTTTATTAATTTGGGTGATAAATATACATACATACATACCATCACGCCTGTTTCCCATTGGGGTAGGCAAAGACTATGGATTTCCTAACACACCTCTCCCGCTTCCTCCACACTCATTACTCTTTTTGAGCACATTACGGATGGTAGGTACCTACTCCTAACATCTCCCTTTCTCAAGACATTCTGACTGACAAATATTTTTATGGTATTAGTTGCTCTCGTGTACGAAAATGATAAAATTATTTATATTTTCTCTATTGGCACCTGCTATCGTGCTAAAGGTAAGGTGTCATTCAAGGTGCGTTCAATTAACAAGATGTAGCGAACTACTCTACAGACTTTTTATTTAGTTAGGTCAAATGTTTGAATGCTTTTTTGTATTTTCGTAATTGTCACTTCATTTTGGTTCATTAATATTAACGCTGCATCGGGGTACTTACTCATCATCATGATTACTTATTATTTTATAGTTTTTAGTTAAATGTAACGAATTAGTATCTAACAAATAAAATTAAATATGTTTTTGTAAATTCAAACTTTAATAATAGTATCTTAAAAAAAACACTGTTTCTTTCTTATTTTAAATTTCTCCGTCACTTTTTTTTTCTAATTTTCATATTTTTTTTTTACCGACTGCAAAAAGGAGAATGTTCTCAATTCGGCCGTATTTTTACAAGTCACACTCACTGTATTTGGTACTTTTGCCACATTTTCGATCAAACACCACATTTTTTATCATTATCCTGGCAATTATCCTGTCGGTCTACGTGATAATATGTATGTATAATTAATTTAAATTCTTCTTACTATAATCAAAAATGTAACTGAAAAAAAAATTTACACACTACATTGTTTCTTGCGATTGCCACCCTTTTTCCGCTATTCCGGCACTGTCTTCCTTGACGAAGACCTTGGGAGAAGCCCGGGGTCCTCCTAAGCCTTCAATCTAGTGTCAACAAATCATGTCATTTTCCTTTTCCACGTCAATAATACTAATAAAACAGTTATTATTTTGCATAGTTCAAATTCAAAATTTTTATTCATTATTATAGGATACTTTATATCGCTTAATAATTGTCGTAAAACGTATGGTTTAACAACATTGGTTGACGTCAAATAAATTACTTAAAACTAAGTTTACTGCCGCTACCAAGGCGTCAGCGCAGAAGAAGCGGTAACAAACTGCACGGCAGCATTTTCTTCAACAACGTCAACTTCACAATATCAATTAAACTTAGAATAGAATGTGGATGAAATCTAATTCAGTCGATTAATTTTTATGCTATATATTATATAAATGCTATATAAATATATTTTATATATACTCGTATTTGTACGCCACTTTGGCAAAATACAGAGCACCTTAATTGTATTGACATCTTTGTATTTACCTGTATTTACAAATAAATTATTTTGATTTGATTATGAATATCACTTACCATGATCAAGCCAATCCGATAACACTATCACTGCACTACTACAGCACACATTACATACGCCGCGAGCGATCTACTCCAGCGGCGGCACGCGACTGACTCCGCGCAGAGAGAACAGTGTGAGGTGAGTGTGTGGGGTAGTGTGCGCACGCGGCGATGTTCGGGACGCTTTTTTAAAAGCTTTTATTTTAATATAGATGACATTGAGTTGGCCTTAAAATGTACTTACATACATAAATGGCCACTTTAGAAATCATGCTGTCCCTAGGTACTAACATAGTTTGTAAGCATTAGGTACTAATAAAAATGAGTCCTTGTTACTTATATAAATAAAATTCATTCATTCATTCATCCGTACTAATATTATAAATGCGAAAGTCTGTCTGTCTGTCTGTCTGTCTGTCTGTCTGTTCCTCTTTCACGGCCGAACCACTGAACCGATTTTGATGAAATTTGGTATGTATATAGTTTAAGACCCGCGTTCAAACATAGGCTATTTTTTTTTCAAAAATCGACCCCCAAAAGAGTCAAATGGGGGGTTGAAAGTTTGTATGAAAATCATCGTTCCGCCTTCACGCCTGAACCGCTGAACCGATTTTGATGAAATTTGGTATGTATATAGTTATAAACCCGCGTTCAAACATAGGCTACGTTTTTTTTCAAAAATCGACCCGCAAAATAGTCAAATGGGGGGGTGAAAGTTTGTATGAAAATCATCGTTCCGCTTTCACGCCTGACCCGCTGAACCGATTTTGATGAAATTTGGTATGTATACAGTTTTAGTATTTTTATTTTAACGTCAACAGAAATTTATAATCTGTGAAAATGTCACCTGTCTAGCTAATACGGATCATGAGACACGCCTGGTGACAGGAGGATGGGTGAGCGGACAGACGAACTAACAGACAGACGGACACCGAAGTCGAGTAATAGGGTCCCATTTTTACCCTTAAGGTACGACGGAACCCTAATAAGTGTTAATTTTTGATATGCAAAAGATTAGAAAATTTATTCCTTCAATGAATAATTTGTTTGATAATGTAGTAATAGATGGCGTCACCATGTAATGTAAAAGTCGCTATCGTTTGTCGTTCGACAATCAATAAGACTTCTATGATTTTGAAAGCATTTTTACCCTCAGTTAATAAGTTGTTGGTCGTTTCGTATTCATGCTTGAAGACGTTTCGTTGTGTTTTGTTCATTTGTATTTAAAATATATTGGTTAGTAAAAAATACGTGTCAGTTGCGGAAAGCGGGATGGCACTAAATAGGATGGGATGGGACAGGATAGGAGGACTGGATGGAGCCGGACGGGACACAACAGGTTGTGACGGGACGGAACAGAACGAGAAGAGACGGGAGAAGCCATATGAATTTAAATCAAATATAAACTTAAAACAGTCCCGCACGATACGGGATTAAAACATGGGTGGAATTTTATGTCGTATCCTTAAAATCTAAAATACATTTGCGCGGGCGAAGCCGCGGGCAAAAGCTAGTCAAATATAAACTTAAAACAGTCCCGCACGATACGGGATTAAAACATGGGTGGAATTTTATGTCGTATCCTTAAAATCTAAAATACATTTGCGCGGGCGAAGCCGCGGGCAAAAGCTAGTTCATTTATAAAATCAAGCCTCTTTCCCGGTGTGGTAGGCAAAGACTACAACTTAGCACTTGCCACGATCCTTGCATACTTCTTACGCTACATTCACATTCATAACTCTCTTTATGCAAGCTCGTCGGTTTCGGGTACTCTTGACCTGATTTTTGCCAGAACGTCTCCGATTTTATCAAACTGTATGAATGAATGAAAGATTTATTTGAAATAACTGAATGTACACAAGCTTCTCAAATACATAACATAAAATAAATAAAATACATACTCGTACTTGTATATGTATCACGTGTATAGGGGACGGTCGGGCAATGCGGGCCTTAAGGTTTACCAATAAAAATCTTTGTAAATTAATAGATTCTAATCTATTCCTTACAAAGTAGACAGTTCTAATTGGCCTAGGTCTTGGATGTTTATCAATATAAGTATTTATTAATATAGTATCGTTGATTAAGTAACTCTTAACACAAGTTTCCAACTTACTTCGAGGCTGCTAACTTAATCAATTTGTCCCGTATATATTTATATAAACAACTAATAGTAAAATAGAAACTAAAAGTGAGTTATGGAATTTCTAGCTGTTTGTCTGTTGTTTGTGCTCGCATCACGCGAAAACTATTGGTCCGATTTGAATGCGGTTTTCACAGATGTATTTGACTTGGTCCAACCTAGAAATTTGTAGAAAAGATCCCACACCCCTGAAAATCAATATTTTTTCATCTGATGGCGGACGAAGTCAAAAGCTGGGGTAATAAGAATAAAAATTGTGAAATAAGAATAATTTACTTACACCTAAAACAAGAAATAAAATACTAACAAACGTACAAACACACTAATACTAATGTAAATACTGCAAGGGAACCTGTTTGACCATATTGTCTATGTAGTTCAAAGCAAAATTAACTTTACTACCTCCATAGAGAATAGAAAATTGTGTGTCAAATCTGCTATGTTTTCATTCTCATAAGCTCACTGTGCTTCGTTTGAAAAATAGACTTAATTGTAATGGCAATAAGCTAACTTTTTGAATAAAATACTAAATAAACATTATATTTGAAGAAGACGAGAAGAATGTGCTTTCTCGGCGTTAAACTTTGCAAATATTAGAATAAATTACACTACGGCATATCTCACATTTCCTTCCTTGGAGAAATAGACAGAGCCTGATGTTAAAGAAATTAAAAAAAAAACATTTATTTTAATAATGAAAATTGCCCGCGACTCCGCCCGCAAAAGATCCCATTAGTTCCCGTTCCCGTGGGATTTCGGGAAATCCTTTCTTAGTGCTCCCCTAGATTACATAAGGAACCGACATTCCAAAATTCAAGTCCCTAGACCCAGCGGTGTGGGCTGTCCTTGTATGTCAGTCAGTACCGGAATAAAAATTGCTATACTCTCGTATAAAAGATTTCAACGCGCCTTTTGAAAATGTACAATTATGTATGTAGGAAGTATAATTATAAAGTTAGTTATTCCTACAGGAGATAGAAAGAGAAAAGAGGAGAAAATAAACAGTTAAAAATCACTATATTATTCCAAATAAAATTAAGAACCTTTAACAATAAAAATTATTTTTGACATATCTCTAACAAACAACATCATGGCAACCTTTGCTACTCGTATGGCGTATACTAAGAAGGTTGCCTGCAATGTCACTGAGTAATAAAATAAACAATTGCTAAACCCCGCTATGAAAGATTTCAACGAGCTTTGAAAACTAGCCCGCGACTTCGTCCGCGTTAAAATAGTTATTTTGGGCATCATTGAAGCCCTCAAGGATGAATAATTTTTCCGTTTTTTTCACATTTTCTATTATTTCTTTGCGCATAATAGTTGCAGCGTGATGTTATATAGCTTAAAGCCTTTCTCTATAAATGTTCTATTCAACACAAAAACAATTTTTCAATTCGAACCAGTAGTTCATGAGATTAGCGCGTTCAAACAAACAAACAAACTCTTCAGCTTTATAATATTAGTATAGATATATAAATAGTTTTATTACGTTACTAAAAAAATACTGATTGACTATATTATAAAATTAATAAACAAATACATACTCCAACTCTTACGTTACTAACTGACTAACAGAAAAGTGTACAAATGTAGGAAGTCTCTGCCTACCCCTACGGGTAAGAGGCATCATGACGAAAAAGTGAGCAGCTCCCTAAAAAAAAACAACTTTCGACTATGCTAATATTCGCCAAATTCTTGACAACCTGCCGCACCACTCCCACGCAGAGAAAATTGTTTATTGTGTGCACAGAGCAAGAACACCGGCCGCCGCTGCTTCGCCGCTCTGTGGGCGAAGTTACGTAACTTTAGGAACATACATACATATACATACATACATATACATACATATACATACATACATACATATACATACATACATACATATGGTCACGTTTATATCCCTTGCGGGGTAGACAGAGCCTACAGTCTTAAAAAAGACTAATAGGCCACGTTCAGCTATTTGGCTTAATGATAGAATTGAGATTCAAATAGTGATAGGTTGCTAGCCTGTCGCCTAAAGGAAGAAGCCCAAGATTATAAGCCTATCCCTTAGTCGCCTTTTACAACATCCATGAAAAAGAGATGGAGTGGTCCTATTCTATTTTCTATTGGTGCCGGGAACCACACATAACTTTAAGAACCTCTTCTCGGCTTCAGTGGCGCAACGGTCACGAGGTTGCGGGTTCAACCCCCACATCTGTGAATCTATTCAAGAACTGCAGCCCCACAAAAATCAACAGTACGATGTGAGATATAGAAAAGATACAAACCGAATAAATATTTATATGCCTCGTAGATGCCGTAGACGTCGTACCATGGCTGTCGTAAAAGGCGACTAAGTGAAAGGCTAATAAACTTGGAATTCTTCTTGTGGCGATGGGATTACAACCTGTCAATATTAGTCATATAAACAGAGCCAACAGTCTTGAAAGGGTTGAAATACCACGTTCAGCTGTTTGGCTTCATGATAGAATTGAGATTCAAATAGTGACAGATTGCTAGGCCATCGCCTACAGGTATATATATAAATCTTTTTAAAATCTCTCATATAAATATATTAATCTGAACAATGTATTCTCTCGTCCACATTCTATTCTAAGTTTAATTGATATTGTAAAGATGACGTTGTTGAAGAAAATGCTGCAGTGCAGTTTGGTTACCGCTTCTTCTGCACTGACGCCTTGGAAGCGGCAGTAAACTTAGTTTTAAGTAATTTATGTGACGTCAACCAATGTTGTTAAACTATACGTTTTGACAATTATTAAGCGATATGAAGTATCCTATAATATCTAATGAATAAAAATTTTGAATTTTAATGTTTTGCTTGATTTCAATGATGCCTTTCCCTTAATCGCCTTTTACGGCATCCGCGGGGAAGATATGGAGTGGTCCTGTACGTAAGTGACAGAAACCACACGAGAGCCGTGTTATTTTGCTATAGAAGTCGGTTTCTTCACTGACCATTCGACCACAGAAGCTCTTAAATCGCCGGTCGTCAAAATCGCCCCTTTGAGAGAAAGCAGTTGACATATATGCCGGTTACTGGTTTGTTACGCAATGAAGGCAGTGTTTCAGACGTACTTACAAAAATACTTCCGTTAATTAGTGTTTGCACGATGTTACGCATACGTTGGATTTGGGACACACAAATACTTTCCATCTGAGTGATTTTTTTTACAAAACAGGTACAGATCCTTCTGCTTCTTATTTATGAGCTAGCACTTATTGGTGGAGCTAAGTGGAGCGTATTCAATTAATTTTAATTTTTTGTTATTTTTTTTAATTTGTTGGTAAGTATGTGTGCGTTTCCTTGCAAAAAAGAAAAAAAAAACACTCAAAATCAATTCGTGGACGTCGTATTGAGAATAGGAAACTTAAGAATATTGTTCTGACTGGTATTTCAAATTTGGAACGCGGCATAACGAATCATAGTCAATGACATCACTTGTCACTTTTGGCGCGAACCATCATGTCGCCATAACTTTTTTAAAATATAGAAAGCATGAGGTTTTCCGGTACACAGCCACTTTCGATGCCTTTATTTTGCAAATATTTTAACTCGACACACTTTGTTCTCGGCGTTTTTGAGTCAGAGTTCCTTGTTACGTAAGAAATGATGTCATCTGATTCATAACTCTTGGTTTTGGTAATTTTCACTTTTTATTTTAAGTTCAAATTAATATTTCACGCCAGGTCAAAATTATGGTACAAGTGAAGGTCATTTTCTAGCTCAACACTCCCACTAACTACGACATAAGGTAAAAGCACCTATTACGGAGGTATTTCGCAACATTTGAAAGTAAGAAGCAAAAATAAGCATAAGTAAGTATTTTTAAAGGTTCCAAACAAAATTATTATCTAAAATGGAATTTAAATTTTGTATTGCTGTTGAGTCTAAGTATCCTTTCATGCGATTTCTTATTTAAAAAAAATATTTAAAAAGGCAGGTCGATTTTCCCTAATACGGAGGTATGATTTTGGTCAGAGCCTATTACTGCGGTAGACGGCTCCTAATACGGAGGGTAAGAAAGTACATTAATTTAGGTTCCGTACAAATAATATGTATAAAAATAATAGAAATGGGTAAGTACCTTTATTGTAAGTTTTTCGTTCATTGACTATTTAATTACATTATTTCACTTTAATGAAATTAAAGATTACTTTGAATTTAAAGTATATTATTTATTTAAAGTATATATATGTATATATTATTATTTAGTGTTTTCTACACGCGTGTGTATAGCGTTCACGGATTTAACAATATTAAAAATGCAGGTTCATTTAGGAATTAAGTTTTATTTTTTATTACAATTAGTTACTTTGGCTAAGAAATAATGGCGAACAATAACAATCATCTAAAATCTTTCAAAAATCAACACTTCGTAGAGGAACAAAAAGTAACAATAATGAAATATTTATAACATCAGTCTTTCAAAAACTAACACTCCGCAGAGGATAGTAAACTGTAACTAAAAGTTTTACATATTAAAAAATATTCACTTTAATAATGGTAAGTGAACTTAATATAAGATACCTAAGTAAAGTTTAGGGTCAATTCAGGCTGCAGTTACAGTGGTCGACAGCAGCCCGAAGAGCATTTACAGCTTCGGAAGAATTTTAAATGTTCGCTACTAGACTAGACTAGCTTCGCTTCAAAACTGCTGGCTGTCGTCAGCAACCGACGCCGCATCAGTCACCAACAGTTTTATTTTTTCGAGCGATTACTGGTCTATAAAATAATGAAAATAAAGTTTAAAACTCTTTTAAAACTTGCGTCAATGCTGCCCGCTGTCACTGCTGCCTGAATTGAGCTATGCATAATTTAACGTGAATTTGAAACATAATTATTTATTGAGCAGTTTGTGAATAAATATTTAAACAGAATCATCTGAATCAAAAAAGCAACGGCGTTTTATTTGCTCAAACCTTGCAGTATTATTAGTATCAGTAATATTAAAAATATCGTCACTGTCAGAAGAGTTTTGGATTGCAATATTATTATCAATGGTGTTAACGTTGTGTATCTCTTTCTCTATATTTACATTTTTTATTTTCTTCATTACACTTTTCATTCTCGATTCTTTTTTTTTCTTTTCAGTCTGTTCTTGTTTTATCTTTATAATGTTTTCTTTTTGTTTTTTCTTTTTTAATGCCTCGGATTTTCTCAGCTGTTTATTTTTTTCTTTTTCTTGTTTCTCTTTGTCTAACCTTCTTTGGTGTTCAATAAATTCTGCTGCAGTAGCTACAGTGGGAGTAACCTTTTTAGTGACCTTTTTGGTTTTGGGAACATTCTCGGTCTTCGGAAAAAAAAATGCATTCTTGAAAGGTGTATGTATTCCTTTGAATGGGGTCGGCGGTGTGGCATTTTCAATAACTGTGGGCGTTTGAGTTTTGCTTGTACCAGGCATTACAAGGGTATCTATTTCTTTCGAATTCTGGTTGTCTGTTAGCGGTTCTTTTTGCGTTCTATTTGGTTGTCGTGTTAAGGAAGAAGAGCAATCAACTTCAAGATCTGCATTTTCTATTTCAGAATGTGATGGAGCGTTGCTTAATTGAGGAGTCGATGAACGTAATATTTGTGGAGCATTTTCTTCTGTCACTATTCGTATTTTTTGTGGTGGAGTAACTTCTGATAATAAATTTGGATCAATTATTTTTATCAATATAGGTGAATCAGCCAAATAAGGCGTTGGTAGAAGAGAATTTGCTTCAAATGGTTTATCGGTTGTTGGGATCGCATAAATTGATGACAATGATAGTTGTGTTGACTCTAGTATGGTAGTTTCTATATTGTTAGCTTCTTTATCAATCAGTGGAGTTAGAATACGATCCGATCTAATATCAAAGTTTAAAACATTTTCGTCGACATTATTGGTAAAAGTTGTCTCCCCAATATTAAGAACAGAATCGGCTTGATCTTCAAATATGCTCTCCGATGATGTAAGACTTATCCAAAATAAAAATAGTTTTTCATACGTGGGATCACCTGTCCACTGGTTGCCAGCCTCTTTAAAAGATTTCAAGGTATCTTGTGATAGTCGGCTTTCAAATTGTTTCTTGAACTGGGCATTGCTATCTTTATAATTGCGCATTGATATCATTTGTTGAGTATTTAATAGGGTATTTTGATTGGCTTCAGATAGTTTGTCTTGGTGTTTCTTCACTTTTGACAAAAGTTTATCATAATCAATATTTTGCTTATCAAACGGATAGAGACCGCAGCATTTGAATCCGCTTTTTATTGTTTCAGGCTTCAGGCTTCTGTCAAAACATTTTTGCACTTCTCTAGAAAAATCTGTGCGCTTAAGCTTCCCATAATTATTATTAACCCTGAATTCCCTGACAATATCCCTCCAAGTCCCCTTAACGGGTCTGAAAACGGCGACATCAAGAGGCTGTAAGACGTGCGTTGAATTTGGGAGCAAAGCAACTAGCACAATTCCTTTTTCTTTGCAAAAAGTTGTTAAAGGCAGTGATATATGTGAAGTATGACCATCTAAAAATAAAACAGCGGGCAATGTTATTTCTTGTTGTCGAAGCCATGGGTAAAAAACGTTAGCAACATATTCGTAGAATGACTCCATGTTCATCCAGCCTGATTCTGTGTTACCAACTCCCCACCACGAAGGAACCGTTGACTTGATGTTATTAGGCAGCCTCTTGTAAGGAAATAGAACCATTGGCGGAGCTACATTACCATCTGCTGACACATTGACTAATACAGTCAAACATTCTTTTTCGTCATTTGCAACGCGATTATATACTCGTTTACTACCTTTTTTTACCAAAACTTGCTTGTCTTTTGGACATAGAAAAAACCCAGATTCATCACAGTTAAATATACGTTTTGGGTCTTGAAAAACTTGTAGCATATCGTTTTCTTTAAAATATGATTCTACTCGATCAAACCACGCTCGCAATGCAGTCTCTGTGACTTGGTTTCTACTTGTTGGAAGATTTTGTGACACACGTTTTGACACTGCTGGATGTCGTTGCATAAAGCCTAAAAACCATTTTTTGCCTGGAACTCCATCTTTAAACGGATTAGGGCGCTGCAGGTTTTCAACTAACTTAGAGACAGTGTGTAATAATTGATCTTTTGTCACTGGAAAGCCGCATTTACCAAGGTAATGGATCCAATCAACTATTTGCCTCTCTTCGTTTAGGTTAAGTACTGGTTGCTTACCACAACGTTCATTCTCGTAAAGCTCATCTCGTTTACTCCGTAACGTGGTCTCTGGTACATTATATTGTCTGGAGGCTTTGTAAATACTCATACCTTGTCGAATTGATAGAAGTGCTTCAGCCACTTGCGCATTAGTATAACGCTTGCGTTTCTTTCTGTCCATATTGTCTATGAAAAGAAAAGAACAATTACGTAGATTGCATTAATTGATATTAAAATATTTAATTATTTCAATGTTTTTGATATTACAAAAAAAAAACTTTATAAAAAATAAGAATCAGAAAAAAGACGATTTTTTTATTTATTTACGAAACCCTAAAATCTTGTGATTTTCTGTTTAATTAATAAAGCCATAATAGGAAACCATATTACCTAATACAGAGTTACCTGGAAATAACTACCACCGTGTTAGGAAAACTACTCGTGTTTTTAATAATGCTAATTCTGACCCATCAAAATTCCGATTAACAAAAGAGTGTAAATTTTTAATCAAACGACAACTATTTTGTGGCTAAGATGTGTAAAACTGAAGTAACAGTTATACACAGGATATTATTTGTGATAAATTAAAACACACCTCTCAATTTTTACCCCTCCTAAGAAACTAACATTTTGTACTCAACAGTTTTATTATTTAACTAGATTTCTAATTGAGAACACATACCTCAGAATATGGTTATTAATTTATGAGATTAATAATTATTTCAATTGAACTTGTAACTAATTCAAAAACTTAATAATTTGAAAGTTATAAACAATTAAATTTTATCAGTATTTTTCCTATTACGGAGTTATACCACCGAGTTAGGATTAGTCTATAAAATTCGTATCCTATTACGGCGGTATTTTATTTCTTATTTTTTGGGTAAAAACTGAGTTACAAACGTAAAACAAGCTATTTAATTTAAAAATTTAAAAGTAGGAAAATGCTATAAGTTATTCATAAACAAACTTGAACGGCCTATTAATACGAAAAATTGCCTTTGTAAATATTAGTGTACTTACTTTTGTTGTTCCGCGTTTGTATGAAAACACCTGTCCCGTCGATGCCGTGACACAGACTGATTGATTTTGTTGTGTTGCCAATGTGTTGTAGTTGCAAATGTCAGTTAAGTCGTGACGTAATAAATTTAGAATAACACATTTGCGTTATGATGTACTTACACTGAATAGAACAGGAATAAAACTAAGAAATATAAATACCACCGTAATTGGAAGCGATTTTGACTACCGCCGTATTAGGAGCTTTTACCTTATATGCAGGCAGACTATATAGCATCGGTGGTCATGTGTAAAATACATGATGCGGGTAGAAGCACAAGTTCAAATCCTATCTCTACTTCTACGAGTTATGTTCATTACTTTATATGCTTACTGATGCTCTCACAGTGAGAGAATCATCGCGAAAACAGCCGCACATTCAGGCAACTAGATGAACCATGATCCAATATGAGTTAGGTACCCCTGCAAAGGTTACATACAGAGTTCAGCCGGTAATCGCTTCGTGTAAAACCCTGACCGATCCAGGTCAAAGGCGCACCCCGGGCTCCGTTTCTTCGAAGAATTCACTTTCGCATACACGTCACGGTAGCGATTGAAGAAAATTACACAACAGTAGTATAAAGTTACTAACCAATATCAGTTCTCATAGTTCAACTTGACGTAATTATTGTCTCATGTTTGGAGAAACTCCGTTTACATAAGTGTGTAAATGTGTAAAGTGCGTTAGTTAGTTGTGGTCGATGGTCAACCAATTCTACAGTCTATGGCATAGTCGGGCGTAAAGCCGGGTTTACACGGTGCTTAAACTCGGCCAAAGTCTAGCAAGTAGAACTAGTTACATATTTAAAAAAAATTAGTTGTTTTTTTTGTATAGTTTGTTTAGTTGCTTCTTTTGGAATTGCTCTTTAGAAGCGATAACAGATTTCATTATAAATTGTGTAGACGTCATTAAGTGATAACTGTAGCCTATTTTGCAAAATAAATATATTTCTTTTTTTATTAAAATTTGGTTTACTCCTCAAATTGGTTACCTACCTACTTATACCATAGTTATGTAAAGCTAAGATTCTAAAGTATTGACTTTTAATTCTAACAAAATATCACCTTTGTAACTTACCTTTGCTTTAAGTAGGAAGTCTCATCCATTGAAGAGAAATGTAAGCTATTTGCGGTAGGCGTAGGCTCTCATACCAATTAGGTAATTATGTACTATGTTTGGCCAATATTAGCGCATGTTTTATTTTATGAGACGGTAACGTAACTTCTAGGAAATGATGTTGATGAGATGTCGGTATATGTATCGCAGTGTTAAATGTCCGTGTTTAAAGATCGATTCCGGGTCAAGTAATGACGAAAAAATAATTTTTCTGTGTATACACACACGAAAAAATAATTTTTCTGTGTATACACACACAGAAAAGTTATTTTTTCGTCATGCATGCATGTTTAAGAACTAATTTTCCTTCGTCAAAAACACATACTGTTTCATACACAAAAAAAACTATATGAACCTCCTTTACTTCTTTTACAGATATAATTCGGTTTAAACTGGCCAATTGCACAAAATAAAAAAAAATTATGCGTTTTTTCAGTATTCGAAAAAGTTATTACAATAAGAGCAATTTGTTGTTATAAAGTTAGATGACGGAATTGAGATCCAAATAGAAAGAAATTCCCTTGATTGGCTTGTTTACAAGAATAATTACTTTTTATAAGGTAAGTTTACTTAGATTAAGGTAACAATTTGCGAGAGAAACTGCCGACTTGTAGACCAGCATTGAAACTTGCACTACATGAGTATAATTATTCCCTTAGTCACCTTTTACTTTATCTAATACATTCTTAATACTCCTTCATTACAATCGTCTAAACAAAAATACAACATAACAGCGTTTGCACTTGGTATGCACTTACCTTCTGGTTTTGTCATATACATATTATCACGTCATCAAACTGTTTGGCTTAATCAAAGAATTGAGATTCCCATATTTCTTTCGTATTTTCCTATAAATTAAAACACTTCCTAAGTACCTACTTTTAATTATTTAACTAACAAGACTGCTTTATGTAACGGAATAAAAGGTCGTTCACAGCTGGACTATGCGGTACAGTAGACTACAATATAATATGATAAAAATACGATCTTGCCGGTTAAGGGTACTTTTGACTTAACACCTTGACATAGGGTTGCTTTTGTTTTCTAGTTGCTTTTCTTCTACAGATTGTCAAGGAAACGCTAATAAAC
Organism: Amyelois transitella; assembly: GCF_032362555.1. Classification (NCBI taxonomy): domain Eukaryota; kingdom Metazoa; phylum Arthropoda; class Insecta; order Lepidoptera; family Pyralidae; genus Amyelois; species Amyelois transitella. The sequence continues at coordinate 586,209 of NC_083531.1, forward strand.
TTAGGATTCTTCATTTAGGCGATGGGCTAGCAACCTCTGACTATTTGAATCTCAATTCTATCATTTAACACATACAGTCTGCTTTTCAACATACATACATACATATGATCACGCCTATATCCCATGCGGGGTAGACAGAGCCAACAGTCTTGAAGACTAAATGGCCACGTTCAGCTATTTGGCTTAATGATAGAATTGAGATTAAAATAGTGACAGGTTGCTAACCCATCGCCTAAAAGAAGAATCCCAAGTTTATAAGCCTATCCCTTAGTCGCCTTTTACGACATCCATGGGAAAGAGATAGAGTGATCCTATTCTTTTTTGTATTGGTGCCGGGAACCACATGGCACTGCTTTTCAAATCTGCGAAAATTTTCGTGACAACGTAACAAATATAAACTTTCGTATCATAATTGTATGCTGTATATAAAAAGAGCCGGAGGCCGCAGTCCAAAGAATGACCAAGCGATGGATCGCGACCGTTGGAAACAGTTGGTTGAGAAAATCAGGTGATGAAGAAATACTAGAATAGAGTAGAATATATTTTTTATAAATAGAAAATTTAAATGAACTTAAATTAAAACTAAAACCACTTATAAAAAAGAAAGAAAAGAAGATGATTACAAACTAAAATTTAATTTACAAATTGTACAGTCCTTGCATAGCATCAACATGCGGGAGTGTGCCCAGAAGGCTGGCAGCATTGCCATTTCAAAATTGGATACAAGCTATCACTTATTGACGTCACATCACTTAAATCTAATTATAACTACTACCGTTTCCAAAGCTCATGCGTAGAAGAAGTGCTGTATGATGATATAAAGGCAGCCGACTGTACGAGGCGGTATGAACTTACGAAACCTCCAATTATGGAACCTTCCCGGTTTCCAATGCAAAGGTCAATGCTCAGGTAGGATGACCATATAGTCAATTTCTTAAGGTACCTACTGATATACATACATATATATTAATATATATTAATTCACTAGAGGCCGCCCGCGACTTCGTCCGCATGGAAACCCTATCAATCCCGCGGGAACTCTGGGATAAAAAGTAGCCTATGTGTTATTCTGGGTCTTCAGCTACCTACATACCAAATTTCATGGTAATCGGTTCAGTAGTTTTTGCGTGAAAGAGTAACAAACATCCATACATCCATACAAACTTTCGCCTTTATAATAGTAGTAGGATTTATTTGCCAACTAAGTGTAGGTGCATTGGTCTTAAATATGGTCGTAAAGGCGTACCCCGGTCTCCCCTCTAGAAAGGTGAGGATGTATGTAACCGGGAGTAACGCCAGGAGGAAGAAGAAGAATCTATACTAATATTATAAAGCTGAGAAGTTTGTTTGTTTGTTTGAACGCGCTAATCTCAGGAACTACTTCTTCGAAATGAAAAATAATTTTGTATTGAATAGACCATTTATCGAGGAAGGCTTTAGGCTATATAACATCACGCTGCAACTATTAGGAGCGAAGTAATAATGGAAAATGTGAAAAAAAAAACGGGGTAAATTATCATCATCCTAGAGAGTTTCAATGATGCCCAAAATAACTAACTATACTATATATATATTGCAAATAAGTGCCGTGTGGTTCCCGGCACCAATACAAAAAAGAATAGGACCACTCCATCTCTTTCCCATGGATGTCGTAAAAGGCGACTAAGGGATAGGCTTATAAAATTGCGATCTTTTTTTAGGCGATGGGCTAGCAACCTGTCACTATTTGAATCTCAATTCCATCATTCAGTCGAGCAGCTGAACGTGGCCATTCAGTCTTTTCGGGACTATTGGCTCTGTCTACCCCGTAAGGGATAAAGACGTGATCATATGTATGTATGTATGTCCTTGAGGGTCTCAATGACGCCCAAAATAACTATTCCACACGGACATATATAGTAATAGATATTGCAAATAAAACACTTCGATCCAGCATCCCAAGACATGGTCACCATATCTCGCCATGGAGAAAGTAGTCGCCCTTCGGCCTTGCCGGCGAGATGTCCACACATCAGTGAAAGTGCAATAATAGATCGATACCTACCGAATGTTTTGCGACAGATGGCGCTGTACCGCGTGGTGCCGTGCGGTTACCAGCACTTGAGAATAGGACCACTTATGGAGTCATACATACATACATACATATAATCACGTCTATATCTAGTTGTTGTGAAAAGGTGGACTGTATGATTAGATTAAATAAAATTTGATATTGAAAAATAATGATATATAATGAAAAATTATAAAAACTTGTGAACAGTCGAATTGGTACGTTTTATTTGACGTTAGTGACAGATATAAAACATAAAAGCAAACATTATACAAAAAAGGTTGTTATAAAAATAGTTCACAACAGTAGTCTTGAAAAGACTGATAGGCCACGTTCAGCTATTTGGCTTTAAGGTAGAATTGAGATTTAAACAGTGACAGGCGACTTAGGGATAGGCTTATAAACTTGGGATTCTTCTTTTAGGCGATGGGCTAGCTAAATAATTAGTTCTACATTTATTCATTCATGGTTTTTTTTATGTAGAAAATGTGCATTTGTCCATGTTTTAGATTTAAGACATCTGTACTTGTAAATTGACGTCCGATGAAAATGCTGCAGTGTTAAATTAAATAAATATATACGGGACCAATTACACAGATTGAGTTAGCCTCGAAGTGAGTTCGAAACTTGTGTTACGAGATACTAACTCAACGATACTATATTTTATAATACTCGTAAATACTTATATAGATAAACATCCAAGATCCAGGCCAATCGGAAAAAGTTATTTTCTCATCATGCCCTGGCCGGGATTCGAAACCGGGACCTCCGGTGTCACAAACAAGCGTACTACCGCTGAGCCACAGAGGCAGTCTAAACAATGCCAACATTGAGCAATAATGATCGAAGCTTTAAGCTCCATCCGGGTTGAGCTTTCACCCAAAGCCAATCGGTCAAGAACGAACAGGTTTTGGGAGGTCGTATTAGATCATATCGTTAGACTAACATTCATATTTTTAAATCTGTTTAACAAGGTAGACAGAGATTATCCATAGGTAAGTTCAAATCCGGCTCGAAGGACCAATATTGGCTTTGAGCGCGGACTGTTTCTGATGCTGGTTAGAAACAAGGTTAGTCGGTAGTTAATTTATTGAAATGAAGATTTCGATGTGTTTATTCGGGGCCGTACAGATAGATACGGTGTTGCCAGTTATCATGCGAACCGCTGAGATTAGAAATTCCTCTTCGCATCTCTCTCTCTCTCTCATCCTCGATACAAACAAGGAGGATTTTCAAGACAAGAGTGAATATGCATTATTCGAGCTTGCGTGCTAGGCTTCATATTGCTTACAAGAAACCCCAGTGTTACCAGTAAATGATTGAATGAATGAATGATTTATTATGCATTGAATGAGTCTTAATACAGTTGTTACATTAAAAAATAATAGTTGTTTTAGTTGTCATACTAACACACGCTTGAAAGATAGTTAATGACTTTGTACACATTGATTGAAAGAGTACAATTTTTATTTAATTGTAAAAACACTCAGTTTGAATAAAGTGAATGAAAAAAGTGCAGATTATAAAATCAAAGAAGATGCTTAACACGGCTTGGCGATGGACTTCCAACCTGTCACTATTTCAATCTCAATTCCATCATTGGGCCAATTGAACATGGCATTTTAGTCTTTTCGAGACAGCTGGCTCTGTCTACCCCGTAAGGGATAAAGTCGTGATTAAATGTATGTAATCCACAATTTTCCACTCATATTCCGATACGAATGCGTTAAAAGCGAAACCTGTTGACTCGTGGAGAAATGCAACCGGTTGGTTCTTGTGTGCACAGACAGACGGACATACATTCGAGCTTCGTACTATCATACATATGTACTTACAATACAAATGTGCAAATAATTAATGTCAAAATATACCTGTGTGATGACAGAAAAAAAAACAAAACAAATATTTAAAAAAGGAACACAAATTCGTAGAAGCGTAAAAGTAAAAAAAAATTGCAAGACTGCTTCCTAGATCGATACCAAATCGCTAAATCAGATCGTACGAGTATAATTTTGAAACAAGAAACCCGACTTCTATTTGACATAACATACATACATATGGTCACGTCAATATCCCTTGTGGGGTAGACAGAGCCAACAGTCTTGAAAAGACTGATGGGCAACGTTCAGCTATTTGGCTTAATGATAGAATTGAGATCTAAATAGTGACAGGTTGCTAGCCCATCGCCTAAAAAAAGAATCTCAAGTTTGTAAGCCTATCCCTTAGTCGCCTTTTACGACATCCATGGAAAAGAGATGGAGTGGTCCTATTCTTTTTTGTATTGGTGCCGGGAACCACACGGCACACGGCACTTACAATACAAATGTGCAAATAATTAATGTCAAAATATACCTATAATGACAGGAAAAAAAACAAAACAAATATTTAAAAAAAAAACAAACTTGTTGATGCGTAAAAGTAAAAAAAAATTGCTAGACTGCTTCCTAGATCGATATCAAATCGCAAAATCAGATCATACGAGTAATTTTGAAACAAGAAACCCGACTTCTATTTGACATAACATACATACATACATACATATAATCACGTCTATATCCCTTGCGGGGTAGACAGAGCCAACAGTCCTGAGCGGACTGATAGGCCACGTTCAGCTATTTGGCTTAAAGATAGAATTGAGATTCGAATAGCGACAGGTTGCTGGCCCATCGCCTAAAAAGAAGAATCCTAAGTTTGTAAACCTATCCCTTAGTCGCCTTTTACGACATCCATGGGAAAGAGATGCAGTGGTTCTATTATTTTTTGGTATTAGTGCCGGGAACCACACGGCATATTCGACATAACTTGACATATAAAACATCCTGGGAACCGCACAGGGTAGGTAGGTATATTTATCTGAACGTGGCCTTTCAGTCTTTAAAAGACTTGGTTCTGTCTCCCCGGGATGAAGACGTGATAATATGTGGATATGTATGTGAAGTATAAACTTCTTGAACTTCGATCAACTATAAACAACGTTGTTTATAGTACGTCAATGTTCTTGAATGTGGATGAAGCGAAGGAAGTATGCAGAGATCGTGGCAAGTGGAAAGAGGTAGTCTCTGCTACCCCTCCGGGAAAGAGGCGTGATTTTATGTATGTATAAACTTCAGAATTGTTTACCTTCTACTTAAATCGTATTTGTAAACCACATAATTTGGTTATGTCTCCATAACTCGCCCTAATGGCTATAATGAGAGCACAAGAAAACTGTAGAGTCGAAACACACTTTTACAGGTCAGACAGATCAAAATAATCACTAGAATTGAAAGCCACGTTTAGCTGAAAAAAAATGTATGATTCAAAGAGAGTTAGAGTTTACAAGCCCATCATCTAAAAGAATAATTCAAAGTGTAAAGCCATTCCTTGACTGACTTTAGGTACTTATTTTCTTCGCTTTGAGACCATAGATAGAAGCTAACTTGTTTTATTTTGTTTCTTCCGTTTGAGACCATAGAAGCTAACTTGTTTTATTTTGCCGATTTTCATACAATGTGGCTAAGAAATATCTCACACTAGCTGTGCCCGCGACTTCGTCCGCGTGGAATAGTTATTTTGGGCATCATTGAAGCCCTCAAAGATGAATAATTACCCCCGTTTTTTTTTCACATTTTTCATTATTTCTTCGCTCTTTATAGTTGCAGCGTGATGTTATATAGCCTAAAGCCTTCCTCGATAAATGGTCTATACAACACAAAAAGAATTTTTCAATTCGAACCAGTAGTTCCTGAGATAAGCGCGTTCAAAGAAACAAACAAACTCTTCAGCTTTATACTTAATATTAGTATAGATAAATGATTTTCTATTGGAAACAAAGTCCACTTAGTTTCTTACTTACTACTTTTCTTGGTTACTTAGATAATGGCACGTGTCCAAATATTAAGACACATCTTTTCTGACGATGGTTAAAAATAAACATAAATGTGAAAGGCTCGTCTCCATGGCTTCGGCGACCTGTTGCATGCGCCAATGATCACCCCTCAGCCCGCCGCCCTTAATTATAAGGTGTGGACACACTCATGAGAGTAGCGGGCCGAGATACCAGGTATGAGTGGTGTTTGATTGAAATGTCCTATTCCTTGACGTGTGATTACTAGCATTTTAGAATATAGATTTTAAAAGAATACAAGGGTTTTGCTCTTAAATTTAGTTAAGAATATTACACATGCTTTCAAATAGGCAGCGAAGAAAAATACATATAATTACGTCTTTATCTCTAACGGGGTAGACAGAGCCAACAGTCTTATGTAAAGCTTAACAAAAATATACAAACATATAATAATTATCACCTTGCGGGGTAGACAGAGACAACAGAAGCCCACGTTTAGCTGTTTAGCTCAATGATAGAATCGAGATTCAAATAGTGAAAAATATAAAAATTAAATTATATAAGTGAATATTGATTCTCCCCATGAAAATGCACCTCCCGCCTCCGCTCATGACAAAGCCCTCTCCCGTATCTAACCATGCGTGTTACAGGATAATATTATATTCGTACAGTGAGCCGCAGAGAGGCAGCCTGTGCACAAACCTTTACAGACGATCAAGCTGGTGTACTATGGTTGAATAAGACAGGTAAAACCTAAATTTTTTGATCCTTATGTAGTTTAGCGTAGTCAAGTTGCTGGCCTCTGAATTGAGGGCCTAGGTTTGATTCCCGGCTGGGTTGTTTTAATCGATTTTTATGGTAGACCTGGGTCTTGGAATTAATAAATTTTATTTGCTTTACGGGTAAAATTGTTAATTATATCTTTGTACGAGTTCCTACTTCTTAAGGTGTTCTTCTACCCAAAGTCCACTAACTAACCTAGGTGACGCGATAAAGTTACTAATATTTTGACGGCAATATCCACAATATTCCAGAACCATGCCTAAGTACATATACAATATGACCTCTATTTTCCACAGGGGTAGGCAAAGTCTATGGATTTCCACTTGCTACTATCCTTACAATACTCATACTTCCTTCACACTCGATATTCTTTTCTTTTCATTTTTTACTTTTTCTTTTCATACATACTCACCGATTACGGGCGCACTTAACTTCTTATTATTATATAGGTCGAAGCGAAAGAAGTATTCAAGGATCGTGGCAAGTGGAAATATGTGGTCTCTGCCTACCCCTGAGGAAAAGTGATTTTATGCGTGCATAGGAGTATGTAGCGGTACTTACATATTTAGCTAGTTTTTTCCCTAAATCGCCTCTTACTACGTCTAGGGGTGGATAGTGGTTAGAGAAATTCAGGATGGGTCAAAAGTCTCTCTATATCTTGGTATAGTAAATATAGTATTTAGCATTGTGATACAATTAGTATTACACACACACTATAAATGAATTTTGCTATTTAAAATATCCAGGCGTAAGTGTACTCCTTCATAACGTTAAAAAGAAATATTAATTTGCATGTAAAAAAATATAATTTCGTTAATATAAACATACAGTTAGGAACATTGTCTACCTAAGTATTTATGCTCATTGGTATAAGAAACTCTTGTGTTTGTTTTCCTGAACCGATACATGAAGCGACTCCCTTCTGAACTTCAAAACCTCATTACCCAGATTCTTAGCCGGCTTTACCATGGTTACACTAATAACTAGGTACGTAACTTATTATAAAACCCACTTATTTTAGTGTCTTATTAAGAGCCGTAACAAAATGATATATCTCGCCACTTTCCTGGGCAGTTAGACAGGGACAAACATCTTTTCACTTGCTGTAGACAACATCTTTTAACATCTGTAGCGGGAGCGATGATTCTTATCGACCAAAGGGAAGATCTTCCGCCAGGCTGGTGTTAGGAAACCGCGGCTCCGACGATATTGAGTCAGAGGTTGTATTTATGCTCCAATCCATGAAATCTTGTAACCGGGATTTAGATTCGTCGGTGCTATTGGCTGAGCGCGTCAATTTCTTCGCTGATGAATGATAGAAATGATTGATAGTTGTTGTGTGACAGTAGTGATGTCGCCGCAGATACATGCATACTTATTTCGCTTCATCCACATTCATAACTCTCTTAATTTATGAGCAAATAGTTTCCTTTATATTTTATAGGGGTGCACTGCAAATTGACGTCATTTCTAGGTGTTCGGTTATTTAGGACTATATTACCTGCCATTTTCTAGTACATACATACATATAATCACATCTATATCCCTTGCGGGGTAGACATAGCCAACAGTCTTGAAAAGACTGATAGGCCACGTTCAGCTATTTGGCTTTAAGATACAATTAAGATTCAAATAGTGACAGGTTGCTAGCCCATCGCCTAAAAGAAGAATCCCAAGTTTATAATCCTATCCCTTAGTAGCCTTTTACGACATCCATTAGAAAGAGATGGAGTGGTTCTATTAATTTTTCTATTGGTGCCGGGAACCGCACGACATTTTCTAGTAAGTATAAAATTAAAAATATTCATTACAATTGGAATCTTTGTAAAGTGCATACATAAACGTGTGTGATCATTCGAGCATTTGACCCTTGGCCGTGTGCAGTGGGGCGCGAACATTATATTGATTTTGGTTTATTTTTAGTTTTTAGAGCACATGGAATAGACTGCCGTATGCTCTAGTCTTTAAATCATGTTTGAAAGAACTGAATTGAAATAATGTACGACAACATAAAATGCGATATTGTACCTACTTGAAAAAAAAAATGACAGGAATGAATGAGATACCATAGCTCCGCCTGTATTTAATTTAAATTCTATGTAACAACCATTACAACCACCTAAGACCCCATCTAACTTTTGCAGAACAGTAATAAATAATAAAAAAATTGAATTTGTCAAACACACTCAAAAAGAGTTTTTAATCAAAAAATAAAACAGTAATATGCCAGTTAATTGTTTGATACATATGGTAATGCCAAAAAAATTTATGCTTAGGTACATTTTTACAAAGTTCTATTCATTGAAATATATTTCATATCATGTTTAGAGATTTGTATTTTTCTTACATACTACTCTGTCAAGAAAGTAGCAGGAAAAGATCAATAATACACAAACTGTTTGTTATTCATCCAAATTTATTTTATCACCTTCAAAATATGCTCCTTTAGAAACGATACACTTTCGCCAACGAATAATCCAATCATCAAAACATTTTTTAAACGCTGTTTCCGGAATTGAGGTCAGTTCTCGCCGCGAATTCTCTTTTATGTCTTCTACCGATTGAAAACGGGTGCCACGAAGTGGTAATTTGAGTTTAGGAAAAAGAAAAAAGTAGGCTGGAGCCATATCTGGTGAATATGGTGGTTGCTCGATGGTATTTGTTGAGTGTTTGGTTAAAAATTCGTTCACAATGATGGCCTTGTGCGAAGGTGCATTATCATGGTGCAAAATCCAAGAATTTTCTTTCCACAAATCTGGCCTTTTCCGTCGGATTTGCTCTCTTAAACGCCGCATAACACTCAAATAATATTCCTTATTTACCGTTTGACCTTCCGGCAAGAATTCCGAGTGCACAACACCGCGATAGTCAAATAAAACAGTCAACATGACTTTGACTTTTGAACGACTTTGGCGTGGTTTTTTCGGTTTCGGTTCAGTTGGAAGGCGCCACTCCGAAGCTTGTTGACTAGTTTGCATGTCAAACTCGTAAACCCACGTCTCGTCACCAGTAACAATGCGTTTCATGAATGTTGGGTCGGAATTGACTCGTTCTAGCATGTCCTCAGCGACTCTCATGCGATTGAGTTTTTGAAAAAAATTCAGGTCTTTTGGGACTAGCCGAGCGGCAACATGTTTCATACCCAAATTATTAGTTAAAATGGTACGGATCGACTCGTGAGATACAGAAAGTTCGGTGGCTATCTCTCTCAAAGTTGAATGAGGATTTTCAGTCACTATTTCCTTCACTTTTGCGATGTTAACTTCAGTTGCAGACGTTGATGGCCTACCAGAGCGAGGCAAATCTTCCATCACATCTCGACCGCTTTTGAACGCTTTGTACCACTCATAAGCACGAGTTTTTGATAAAGTCGATTCACCGTAAGCCTTCTGTAACATTTTCAGTGACTCCGAACACGATATTCCATTGGCAATGCAAAATTTAAGACAAACTCTTTGTTCGATGTTTTTATCCATTATGAAATTAGCAATACACACTAGATATGATATAACTAAAAATAGCACTGTATTTAATGTAAACAACAGATGCAACTCAAACTCCGCGCCAAAATGGAAAACAGTTGTGCCAATCTAACAACAACAAAAAAAACAAAAATTTGAATTTGGAACCATAAATAAATAATCCATTCCCGATACTTTTCTGACTGAATGTATGTCCCCTAGTATGATATACGTATATTTTTTTTTGAGAAGAATCAATGCATTGAATCATCTACACGATACATTATAAAAGTCTCAGTCAGCTGATGTAGTCGTCTTAAATTCAAATATTTATTCACTATTATAGGATACTTCATATCACTTAATAATTGTCATATCATTTGGTTTCGCAACATTGGTTGACGTCAAATAAATAACACATAACTAAGTTTACTGCCGCTTCCAAAGCATCAGTGCAGAAGAAGCGGTAACAAACTACCCTGCAGCATTTTCTTCAACACCGTCAACTTCACAACTATCCAAACTTAGAAAAGAAATGTGGACGAGAGAATCCATTGTTTGCGTCATCGTATAGACCTAAGAGACCAATCAAATGATGAAATGATGATGACTGATTGATATCCTCTAGCGCCATGCAGAGACGTCAGGACGACGACCCAGACACCCCCAAAAGTAGACCAGGCTCCAGGAGAAACTCCACCAGCCACTCCAGGAGGAATAGCATCAAGAAAGAGAAAGAAAAGGTAAACATGAATGACGCTCAGAGTCGCGAGATAAATCATACTAACTTACCCATATAAGCGAAGGAAGTATGCAGAGATCGTGGCAAGTGGAAAGATGTAGACTCTGCCTATACCTTCGGGAAAGAGGCGTGATTTTATGTTCTGTTATGTTACCCATATTATTTACCGTTAGCTACATCCATCCATTCATATAATCACGTCTGTATCCCATGCGGGGTAGACAGAGCCAGCAGTCTTGAAAGTCTGACAGGTTACATTCAGCTGTTTGGCCTAATCATAGAATCAAGATTCAAATAGTGACAGGTTGCTAGCCCATCGGCTTAAAGAAGAAATCCACGTTTTTAAGCCTATCCCTTAGTCGCCTTTTACGACATCCATGGTAAAGAGATGGAGTTGTCCTATTCTTTTTTGTATTGGTGCCGGGAACCACACGGCATACTGAATAATTAATTTTATTTATTTCCACTAGGTTAACGGTTCATCTTGCACCTCAACTCCGAAGAAGGTGGCCGCTAAGCCCGCCAATTTGGACTTCGTTGTCACAGGGAGACAATGCCTGAAGAAGTAAGACCTTAACCTTTTGGAACATATTTAAAATCATCTGCAGAGATCGTGGCAAGTGGAAAGAGGTAGTCTCTGCCTACCCCTCCAGGAAAGAGGCGTGATTTTATGTACATATGTATGTATAAAATCACTCTATCCCTTACGGAGTAGACCTCAGGGGTAAACAAAGTCTACAATCTAACAAAGACAAACAAAAAACATCGCTCTTTTTTATAGATAAATTTTCCAAGCGAGCTCTTAGCGGTTACACCTTGAAAAAGTTTGTACCTTCAGGAAAATAACTAGATGTGTTATCTTGATCCAATATAGTTCCTCTGCAGAGGTTGAGATGATGATGAAGAGGATGTAAAAACCTGACTTACACATTCCAGCATCGTCGTGGTAAAGAATATATGTATATATATATAAATAAATATATACGGGACAAATTACACTGATTGAGTTAGCCTCGAAGTAAGTTCGAAACTTGTGTTACGAGATACTAACTCAACGATACTATATTTTATAATAAATACTTATATACTTATATAGATAAACATTCAAGACCCAGGCCAATTAGAGAAAGTTCGTTTCTCATCATGCCCTGGCCGGGATTCGAGCCCAGGACCTCCGGTGTCACAGATAAGCGCACTACCGCTGCGCCACAGAGGCCGTCGATATCACCCTGGACTTTTCTCCATAGCCTTCTAGCCTTCTTCCTCCTGGCTTTAGTCCCGGTTGCATCCTCACCTCTCTGGAGAGAAACCCGGGGTATGCTTTTGACCATAGATCCTAGATTGAGTGAGTCAGGTTTTTACACGAAGCAACTCCCATCTGACTCTCATCTGATCTTTGCTGGTAAACCTAACACGTATTGGATTCATCTTACACATCCAGTTGCCTGAATGTGCAGGTTTACTCACGATGTTTTCCCTCACCGTACGAGCATCGGTTAGTATTCAAACCAATGTACACAACTTTGAAAATAGTCATTAGTTCATGGCCGAAGTGGGATTTGAACCTGTGCCTTTCTGCGCATCATGAATTTTAACCGGGCACCTTACCGATTCGACCACGGACGCTCTAAATACGCTCTCCATAGTGTTGAGGATATACATACATATATATGGTTACGTCCATATCCCTTGCGGGGTAGACAGAGCCAACAGTCTTGAAAAGACTGACGGCGACGTTCAGCTATTTGGCTTAATGATAGAATTTAGATTCAAATAGTGACAGGTAGCCCATCGCCTAAAAAAACCCAAGTTTGTAAGCCTATCCCTTAGTCGCCTTTTACGACATCCATGGGAAAGAGATGATGGGTCCTATTCCTTTTTGTATTGGTGCCGGGAACCACACGGCACATTGAGGATATAACCGGGACTAAAGCCTGGAGAACGATGTTTGCGCAGCTATCTTATAAAGTATGCTATTTATTTAGGTAAATAGTACGAACACTGAAGCTTTTCCACAATCCCAGCGATTTCACCAAACGTGCAGCTTACTTATTTACTAAAGTCCAAAATAATAACTTGATATGTGTAACATCACGATGGAACGAAAAATAAAAAGACCATAAAATGTATTCATTTAAGATCAAGCTATATTTTCAAGGTCTGACCGCGCTAACTCTCTGCCTGGGTACCGGAGGCCGTCAGTGGACTCCATCAAGAGTAAGAAGTTTGAGTCTCCGAAGCGGTCCGCCCCGCATGAGTCGCAATCCTCGAAAAGCAGAGAAACTTCTTTAGAAGATGACATGTCGTTAGATCTCTCGCAGGTATTCTCTCTTTTTCTGCTCAGTTATGCTCTCTTTTATAATCACAATCTTTGCTCTTCTTCAAAGTCGTAATATCACCGAAACATGGGGTCTTACAATATGATATTACAATATGGGGTCTTACAATAGGAAAGCCTATTACAGCACGGAGGATTATATTAATGACTAGCTTATGTTTTAATGTAGACAATGTGTATTCGTCCATGATTTAGATTTAAAAGATCTATCGATATTTGTATATTGACGTCCGATGAAAATGCTGCAGTGTAGTTTGTTCCGCCGCTCCTTTTACACAAGCGCTTTGGAAGCGGTAGTAGTTATAGTAATTAGATTTAAGTGATGTGACGTCAATAAGTGATATCTTGTATCCTATTTTGATAATAAATCTATTCTATTCTATATATCTCGGTGCCTATGATGAGAATCGTTTGCTGTGAAATGATTTGGCTAAACAAGCCTCCTGGGCAATTTTCAATGCTGTTCACCTAACAAACGTATCCATTACTCACACTTAAAAAGTCGAAAGTTAAAAAGTAAAACACTCCGCTGAAAACCACACAGTATAGAAATGAAATGAAATATTCTTTATTTACTTGAAACATGGTACAAATGGGTGTTAGAAATATATGTGATCTTACATGTTCCGCCAGAAGTATGGCATGTAAATATTGTTTTGTAATAAATTAATTTCAAAATAATAATTTAAAAAATTAGTAATTATATAATTTAAAATTTGATTTTGATTACATCTGTGATGCAGAGGTGTACGCTTGTCTGTGACACAGTAGGTCCCGGGTTCGAATCTCAAAGACGAACTTTTTCTGATTGCCCTGGATTTATATAAGTTTGTTTTGTTAGAGGTTTCATATAGATTAGATACGAGTATTCAACAAGAATCAGAGAATATCTCCACTCACCAAATGCAAACTAAGATCTCGATCCGTAAAACAAAAAATACTGAATTTGTAACATGTACATTCTTAAGTTTCTTCAAATTCCAGTTGGGAAAGATAAATATCTTTCTCCGCGTCACCGCCAACTTGAAGGAAATTTAACATTTTTCAGGTATCCGACTTCGAAGACACCAACTCGAAATACGGCATAAACCAGAAATTCACTGCTTTAGCGACCGCCACTCCGAAATCACAACGGCCCAAGCCAAGAAGCGGGTCCTTGCAAAGCCATCTCCATCAGAAGCTGGACACCAAGAAGGTTCAAAAGTCCTTCGACAGTCCAAAGCAGAGTCGAGATACCAGTCGGGAGAGTGTGTATAAAACGTCGTCCTCTGCTAGTCCCTACAGGTAATTGAAAAAAGAGCCGATCTGTGAATTCTTCTTTTTTTTTCCTCTTTTATTTCTAAGTCTTACATAGCGCCGACGAAGGTAGACTGGTGCAAAAAAATTCAAGCAAGATATGTGTGGCGACATCACTAACGTCACATGACATCAACCAATCACAATGAAGAATATAACACGCTCAGCCAATAGCAGCGAAGAGTCTGTGGCGACATCTCAAACGTCACATCCACCAGCCATTCCCAGCGCGTATTGTAATTCGCGATATTAATTAAAGATTTCACGGATTGAAGCATAAATACAACCTCCGCCTCAACATCGTCTGTCGTGCGTTTCCCCAGACAAAACATAGCCTGGCAGAAGATGTTCCATTTGTGCCGGCTGAGCCCGAATCGGTGCCGTGTGGTTCCCGGCACCAGTACAAAAAAGAATAGGACCACTCCATCTCTTTCCCATGGATGTCGTAAAAGGCGACTAAGGCATAGGCTTACATACTTGGGATTCTTTTTTTAGGTGATGGGCTAGCAACCTGTCACTATTTGAATCTCAATTCTATCATTAGGCCAAATAGCTGAGCGTGGCTTATCAGTCTTTTCGAGACTGTTGGCTCTGTCTACCCCACAAGGGATATAGACGTGACCATATGTATGTATGTATGAGGCCGAATCATCGCTCCCGCTACATGTGTCTCAGAATGTTTGGAGATGACACTGATATACAATTATCCAAATATTTCCAGGTATGGCGTTAGCACAGAGTTGGATTACTCCTCAGTGTCCCCGGAGTACTCCGGGCTGTCGTCAGCGGACCTGTCTCCGCGGATGGCGCGCCAGGAGCCCGCCACGCCGCGCAGTCACGAACTACATAACGTCTCCAGGTAACTTCACTAGATCTGCTGTCCTTAACTTAAAAGACGGCTAAGTTGTAGAACCTACAAGGTCGGTTAGTTTTTTTTTTTTTTTTTTATATACTTAATATTATGTTGGCGATATTTTTACAAGATTGGGTTGTCGAGATTTATTGTAGACAAAAGTCGCGCCGATGTCTGCTATTTGATACAGGTAAGGTCGGTTAGTTTGAAAATGGTAAAAATGGAAAGTTCTTCTGCCTCCAGGCGGTAGTGTTAAATCTTCAGCATTCTGACGAGTTCCGCAGTGAACGCTTTTGACATGGACTTGGGTTGGGTTAGTCAGGTTTTACACTAAACGGCGACTTTTTGTCATAATTTTTTTTAGAAATGACGACTGAAAAAATAATTTGAAGTTTCATTTCGTAGTTAAGCAGGTTTGTTTGTTTTTACCACTGAGCCACAAAGGCCACGTTCAGCCCTTTTACTTAATTAACCGCCTTCAGAAAAAAAGGTGGTTCTCAGTTTGACCTGCATGTACTTATATGTTTGTTTGTCTGCGATTTTTAGGAAAACGTTTGTTACTCAAGATAAGGTTTTAGAACCGATATCAAAAATTTTAAAAAAAATCTAATTTTTAATTCATTTTTCTGGGACACTTGATACCCATCACTTAGATAATAATTGTCATATTTTTTGGTTTCACAACATTGGTTGACGTCAAAAAAGGAGGATATCAATTGGAGGCGGTTCTCTTTTTACAAAAGTTATAAAAGAATTAAGATTCAAATATGTACTATAGACATACATAACCCATCGCCTTCAAGAAGAATCCCGAGTTTATTAGCATTTCCCTTAGTCACCTTCTTACGACATGAGAAAAAATTTGTACAGTCAGATGTAGAACGTACTATGAAATTGTTAAGGATTTCGACGATTTTGAAGAGAAAAAGGACCCAGCTAAAGACACTTAAGGATTTGTCGAAACAATTTTACATTATTTATAAAGATTTTAGGTTCACGATATCTGTTCAATTCTCGTACCTACCTATAATTGTTGTAAGACCTATAACAATATTTACTAAGTATTTAATATTTGCAATGTCAGTTAATTAACCTGTGCTTCTTTTCTGTGAAAACGCTTAGTTACCTGATTTCCTCTAAAGTGGAAAGTAGTGCCGTGTGGTTCCCGGCACCAATACAAAAAAGTATAGGGCCATCTCTTTCCCATGGATGTCGTAAAAGGCGACTAAGGGATAGGCTTACAAACTTGAGATTCTTTTTTCAGGCGATGGGCTAGCAACCTGTCACTATTCGAATCTCAATTCTATCTTAAAGCCAAATAGCTGAACGTGGCCTATCAGTCCGCTCAGGACTGTTGGCTCTGTCTACCCCGCAAGGGATATAGACGTGATTATATGTATGTATACGTATGTTATGTCAAATAGAAGTCGGGTTTCTTGTTTCAAAATTACTCGTATGATCTGATTTTGCGATTTGGTATCAATCTAGGATTAGCAGTCAAGCAATTTTTACTTTTAATTTTACGCATCTACAAGTTTGTGTAACGGAGTCGTATCTGAAACAGCTGTTGCGGCAGCAGTTGGCAGGACTGCTCGGAGTTGGACACGGCCGTAGCTGAGAGGACGGCGGGCGAGTGGAACTCCTTCTGGGCGAACTACAACAACTCCGTGTCCAAAGTTCCAGTGCAGAGCTACTACGATCAGTGTCCGACGCCGTATAGGACTGAGAACATCGACTTGGCCGATTTGGGTATTTATATGTATACGTGGTGCCGTGTGGTTCCCGGCACCAATAGAAAAAAAAGATAAGGACCACTCCATCTCTTTCCCGTGGATGTCGTAAAAGGCGTCCGAGGGATTGGCTTGTAAACTAGGCTAGCAGCTTGTCACTATTTGAATCTCAATTCTATCATTAAGCCAAACAGCTGAACGTGACCTTTCAGTCTTTTCAAGACTGTTGGCTCTGTCTACCTCGCAAGGGATTAATGATGGAATCGAGATTCAAATAGTGACAGATTACTTAAGAAGAATTTCAAGTATATTAACCTATCCCTTAGTCGTCTTTTATGACATCCATGGGAAAGAGATGGAGTGCTCCTATTTTATATAGAATAAATATTTATGTACATACATAGATATAATCACGTCTTTATCCCTTGCGAGGTTGACGGAGTCAACAGTCTCGAAAAAAATGAAAGGCTGTAAAGAGCGGTATGGCTTAATGATGGAATTGAGATTCAAATAGTGACAGGCTGCTTGCCCATCGCCTATAACAAGTTTATAAGCCTATCCCTTAGTCGTATTTTACGACATCTCTCTTCTACGGGTTCTTAAATATTGTGAGTGTGTTAAGGGCTTTACACTTTATATGAAGAGAGCAAGAAAGGGTTTTTGGACCATTGTTTCCTCATATACATATATTGGGATAACATAGACTAAATATTAATCACTTTTAATTGAACTTGTACTGAAGTATGATTTATAAAATATTGATGTATCTATCTCAACTAAGCTTAGAGTCTCATAACTCTAAGATGTTACCTACCCGAGTTTTACTCAAATCTACACCCGAACATTTTCAGAATTCTCAACAGACGGTTCAAGAAAGCGGACACCGGAAGACATAGATAACATAAACTACGTAATCCGAAACGAAGGTCTTAATCTTACTCCCCGAGAAACACAAAACATTATAAAATGCGCGCATATACTTGGCAATGTGCTTACAAAGGCTATAGAAAGACGATGCCGTGACAAGGACATAGATACCAAAATACACGAAGTAAAGACAGAGACGGAAGACCCAGAGAAAGAAGAAATTAAAAAGAATTTGACGCTAGACTTGAAAGAGAAAAACATACCTGCCGATGTAGGGGAAGAAAAGAGAAGCGAGACTGTGACGACTCAAACTGACATTTCGCTGCCGAATACAAAAAGCGCGCCAAGAATCTTCGAGAAAATTCTGCGGCAATTATCCAGAACGTCATTGGAAGAGGCTCTTGATAAGGACATTAAAAATGCTGATAAAGCTTTTGATAATAAAGTTGAAGAGAAAAAGGACCCAGCTAAAGAGACTTAAGGATTTGTCGAAACGATTTGAAATTATTAAAAAAAAGATTTTAGGTCCACGAAATCTGTTCAATTCTCGTACCAATAATTGTTGTAAGACCATATTCACTAAGTATTTAATATTTGTAATGTCAGTTAATTAACCTGTGCTTCTTTTCTGTGAAAACGCTTAGTTACATGATAATTGTCCAAAAAATTTTCCGATGATTAACATACTGGTGTCTGTATTATTTAATAGAAAAACAAAGGCTACTTTTTGGTTGACTGCAAGAAATCCCAATTGGGATAAGTCCGCCATTGTACACGTTCTAAATTCAATTACTGTTTTATAAGTTGATATATTTATTTTTGTGTGCAATAAAGCGTTTTTGCATTTAGCATTTTTTCGAACAAACAAGATATTATCTCATTTTAAATTTGTAAAACGACTACTTTCGCAATGGGCCTAATTTGTTTGACTCAGGGCTCTTGGCTTCATAGCTACGCCACAATCTGAAGTGATTTCTATACCTACAACGGCGTTTGCATACACGTTCAGATTTGTGCCAGTCGATTAAATTTATCTAGTCATTTTCAATGCCATAAATTAAAAGCGGCAGTTTTTAATATAATTTTATTAATATAATCAATTATGAAGAAACAAAAGAATCTCAAAATAATTACTAACTGTACCTTCTATTTGTGATTTAAACGTCTCATGTCCAAATATATTATGAAAGATGTATTGAAATATATTTACCAATAAATATATGATGTGTTGTGTTTTTGTTGTTGTTTAGTTGTTGTGTTTCATTTTCATTGTAAAACAGTTTCGTGAAGGTTTGCGGGATATAGAATTATAAAAAACAAATTATATATTTTCATAATTTATTTCAACTTAATAACTATTAATTAAACTATATGTAGTTACAAATAATATATACCTCAGAAAAAGTCGTCGCGATATATTTCGTTAAAAAAAAACAGAAAAAGAAAACCAACATTTTTAAAATATATTTCCATGTTTTTTTTAAGAAATATTTTAAAAATATAAAAAGTAACAATTTAAAGCATTGTTTGGACCTAACATATTGTAATTTTTATAACTTTAAAATATTTCTGAACATGAAAATTCAAAATAGACTATAAAAAAGATATTTAAGAAAAAAAATAAGTATCTAAAGAGAATTTGGAAAAAAATTTAGAGACAAACATTTTCGTGAACAAAACATACCACAGAGTGGATAATGGTTTAGAAAGGACATCTTACCGTTTTAAACTACAGATTACAAAACTGACGTCTACAAGTTTTCGCATTCCACGAGTCGCTAGTAAATGATTTCACGAGTAACTTTACCATTATATTTAAGTAACGTTACTTAATCATCCGTGAAATTTTAATTATATTTGATGGTAAAAAGCAAGCAAAACTTGAGTACGTACAGGTGTGTCAAAATATAAAAATATTGCAACTCTTGTAAACTACTGTAAAGATTAAGAAATCTATTTCAGTATATCTTCCATTCCTGTTTTGCCAGAAAAATCAAATACAACATTTTCAGTTTCAGTCAACACACTTCAAATACTAATAAATAATTTATTCCAACAAAACAGAAACAAATATAAAAAGATGATTGTGAAACGTTAGTATGATCCAATACTGACATTAGATTTCTTAATTACTTGACAGCTCATTAATTGAAATGAAAATTCCAATGAACACTGAATACATGGTTCAATATATATTATCATTATATAAAATACACAATCTTGACCTATTTACATCTTAACTAGTAAGCGTACATTTTTTGGAAACTATACATTTCTTCTTTATGTTTGGAGATTTGTAAGACGATAATTTAATGAAAATTTGTTTGAATTAGATACCTTAAAAACAGCTATTTACTTTATTCGTGTCTTTTACAAATCTTCAAAATTTATATGATTTTTTGTGACAAAATGCATAAGTTTCTCAGAAAAATCTCATTTAGAAAATCTTATTCTAGACTAAACCTAAAATTGCAAACCAACTTATCAGTATTCGCTTAACATAATGTGTTTAATTATATACAAAAAAAATTACGAAATCCGAAACTTATTTATTTCATTTTTCGATAATTCAAGAAATAGTCGTTATAAATTTATTTTAAGAATTCTTATTTTTTTCTCTTTCACTTGGTTTATGTTTATCGTAAGTTAAGTTAATTTTTATTCCGAATAACATAATTGTTTTTAATTTTAGGCCATTGGCAGAAGTAATTAGACAGACAGGGATAAAAAGAAATGTTTCTTTTTTTTTTTTTGAGAAAGACATTACTACACATTTCTTACATCTATGTCAAGGACTCAAACTACAAAATTAATTCTATTTAAAACTTCACCATAATATTTTTAAGTTTAATTTTGATAGTTGACCCAGAACATTTAGCGAGACCAAATAACTACAACTAGGACTTGTGATAAAATATATGTGTTTTATATTAAGGTATTTAGCTCACTAAATGTATAATCAAAACTTAAACTGCATATTCTTGTATTTGGCGTAACAATTGATAAATGTATCGAAAATATTTGAAAAAGAATTCAATCGTTCCTAAAACTCCTTAGCTTTGATAATTTTTATCTTAGACAAAAATATAAATCTTAACGCACGTAGCCTAAAGTAGTATTGCGATATTTTTAAGTGGCTAAAAATCAGTTAAAATCTCCGATCGTTTTGGTCCGGTATCAAAATATAAGATCGGAGACAACCCGTGTAATACCTACCAAAAACTACCTCAAACATAGAAAAATACGCGGTTGTGACTAAATGACTAAATTATTTACAGTTTTGGCTATACACGGCACATAGTTAAGTATTTAAAGCTTATACAATTTCTCCAAAAAACTTGAGGCACTGGTAAGTATTTAAATAACTTGGAAATATGTGAAATAAACTTTCTACCAGGATTGTACGTTTATTGAAAAAGCGCTTGCTTCATTTTACCTCTTTTTCCGTGTATTAGTGACAGATGAGAAATCTAAGTTCACCCTTATCTACGTTTGTCTAATCGCGTGCATGTAACTACAGACCATTTTTTGTAGGCGTGAGTGACCCAATCATAATAGGTATTCCACATATTTACCGCCCCAACACTGTCAGTTAAATTTCAGATAAAAGGTATAACAGAATCAGTTTTACAACCTACGTGCAAACAAAGCATGCAAATTGAATTGAACCTTATTATGTCATTTGATAAAAAGAAGTAAATCATAGATCAAACAAAGATCCTTCTCACATATTCAGATCATTCAAGCGTAATTTTTGTTTATAAATCTATTTAATCTAATTCTCACATTATTTCTAGAGAACGCATTTTATTTTCTCAAACTAATCATTGTCTAAACTTAATAAGCTCTAAAATCTATGCAACACCGACAATTCAAACCTAAGAAAATTTTCCATCTGCTCGTCACGTCATTTCATTACCAATTTCAAACATTATAAACAGTGTATATTTTTTTTTATTTATCATAATTTTTTTTAATAACGAACGTAATTTTATTGCCAAAGAATTGTTTCATGTTATTGATAGCTCTTAATATGTGTACACACCAAATTCTTAGCAATATTATAATTCCCCATAATTATATTTCTAACTTATCATTAGTCGATATATAACTTAAGCGTAAAAATGGCATGTAAAAAGGTGGGATACACGTCACTATCTAATTTTGTACTACAATTAATAATAATATGGCATTTTATTCTTTGTATTTACAAGTCAGCTCTAAATGTTATTAGATCTATGTTTCAAGCTTAAAAATAATATTTACATTTTGGATTGCTAATGAGGTTTACTGAAATTTTGGGGCGTGTAAGCAGCAATTGAAAATATATATTTAAACAAGAAGGACGGCAAAAATCCTTTGTATGAATAAAATAATAAAATGATATTAATTTTTTTGTATAATGCATTTGTCGACACAGTAAGTTTATAAACCGTCATGAACACACACGTCTGATCACTCTTTCTTACTCTTTAACTCAACGATTAGAGTGAGAGAGAGAAATACGCCTTGTCAGTGTTTGTGAATAACGGGACTGATATAACTCTCTAACGAAGACGGTCAATTATAAAATTTAGGACCCCCATTCCATGGTCTACATAAAAAAGAATCGGTCTACTTAAAAGACCAACCACTACCACGATTACTAAAAACTCTTCATATACATTTTCAGATAAAAATAACCGTTAGTCTATAATTAGTCTACTTAAAAGACCTCATTCCTTCTTTCGTTGCTGCATGTATTCTACTCAAAAGACCGATTATTTACACGTTTATCCTATGTAAGGTGTACCAAAAGAAATTTGGCCCAATCAGACATTTGGTCTACTAAGAAGACCGGCTATTTACAACTACAGTCTATTTCTATTCACCTCGTTTTCATAAGCAGAATGTTGAAAGTGTGTTTGAAGACCATCATTCAACACCAGTATTTAACCCTATTTCTACTAGTAGACTTAATAGCTTGTTTAAGATAAAATTCTGAATAAAATAAGACTATGGAATTTATAAGCACTGGTAAATGTAACGTTGCAACTAATGAATGTTTTTATGTTACATATCTCAATTCTTATATTTATTTGAGAGCTGCGTGCTATGCAATACGAAGACACATCATTTCTATTGTTCCAAGTATTCAAACATGGTATTAAAGCCGGTCTACTCGAAAGACCATATTAGTGGGATGGGATGTTTTATATTATTCAGAATTCTATGGTGTTTTATAAAGTCGCGTTCTATATAAAAGACCAATTTACAAAATCTGTCTATTCCTAAATCCGGTCTACTCAAAAGACCATTCTACAATAACAGTCTATTCCTATCTACCCTATTCCTACTAGTAGACGGTACGGACCTGAATCTTCTCAAGACGTGTTTGTGTTTTGGATCCAACATGGCGGTGTATCCGGCCGGGGTACAAAGGCCCGGATGTTTGCTGTAGAAAGCGCGATAGCCCTCGTGGAGGAGGTAGACTTCTGGGTAATTAAGATTAGGGTAATTCTCCATGTTCTTCTCGCGGTCTGAGGAGCGGAGAAAGCGGGATCTGGAAGGAAAGAAAAAACAAATAAATAAATTTACATCAGCTTAATTAAAATGACATGTACCTACATATTATTATTATATTTATGTGCCCGAAACCGCCGAGCTTGCATGAAGAGAGTTATCAATGTGGATGAAGCGAAGGAAGTATACAGAGATCGTGGCAAGTGGAAAGAAGTAGTCTCTGCCTACCCCTCCGGGAAAGAGGCGTGATTTTATGTATGTATGTATGTATGTACATATTATGTGGTCTAGGGGTGCACTGAGAAATAATTTCCCAAAATCCAGAGAAACGCAAATGAGCGGGTATTTTGGAGCCGTTTGTTACACTCTAGGATCGTATAAGGCGATTAAAGATTTAATTTATTCATATAATCCGAACGGGGTAGCCAACAGGTTCCACAATCTTAAAAAGGCCAGACGACCACGTTCAGCTGTATGGCTTAATGATGGGATTGAAATTCAAATAGTGGTAGGTTGCTAGGTCATAGCCTAAAAGACTATTTCAATGATATCATAAAGTTGTATAATGCAGACCAAATTCAAAATACTTACAGATTAGGCCCTCTCTCCAGTGAGAATTCGCAGTGAAACACCAATATTCTACGCTTGTCTTCCAGCGCTCGCGTCTCCAGCGGCTTGTTGACGAGAGACAGGATCTGATCGCGGGTATACAGGTTCAGTGCCCCGTTGATGTGCCCGCCTTCATACTCGTATGGGTAGCGGCAGTCGATCACCTAGAAAACAAGTTAATAATTAATTAAAAATCTAGTAAATTGATTGATTAATTATTTCCTTGCGGGCTAGACAGAGCCAACAGTCTTGAAACGAGCTATTTGACTTAATGATAGAATTGAGATTCAAATAGTGACAGGTCGCTAGCCCATCGCCTAAAAAAGAATCCCAAGTTTGTAAGCCTATCCCTAATTTCAATTAAAATACATAATATAAACCGAAGTGGGATTCGAACCTGTGCCTTTCCGCGCATCACGCATTTTTATCGCCCGCTTACAGATTCGACCATCAACGCTGTAACTCTAAAGAAGCCAGTATTTATTCTATGGATAATTTCCGAAATAAACATTATTTATTTATTTATTTATGTACTAGAGGCCGCCCGCGACTTCGTCCGCATGGAAACCCTATCAATCCCGCGGGAACTCTGGGATAAAAAGTAGCCTATGTGTTATTCTGGGTCTTCAGCTACCTACATACCAAATTTCATGGTAATCGGTTCAGTAGTTTTTGCGTGAAAGAGTAACAAACATCCATACAAACTTTCGCCTTTATAATAGTAGTAGGATATTCACCTGGAACTGGCCGATGCAGTCGTCGTAGCCCCCGCGGAGCAGCGCCGCCAGCGTGTCGCAGGAGATGGACTTGAGGTCGGAGTGGTCGCCGCTCGTCAGCGGCAGCGCGAACGGCTGAGAGAAGTCGCCGATCAGGTCGGGCTCCACCATCGCTGTGGGGGGGTACTCATGTTAGTTTTCGACTTAAAATCTATAGTGTTAGTGTACATTTTCCATTGTCGTTTGAAATGAATAGTTTTATCTTAAGACAAAGAAATAATAAATGTTCTGCATTAAATTAACGAACGGCTGCGAGAAGTCGCCGATGAGGTCAGGCTCCACCATCGCTGTGGGGGGATGGTCGTGTTAGATTTCGACTTAAGACCTATAGTGTTATTGTACATACATACATATGGTCACTTCTATATCCCATGCGGGGTAGACAGAGCCGACAGTCTTGAAGACTAAATGGCCACGTTCAGCTATTTGGCTTAATGATAGAATTGTGATTCAAATAGTGACAGGTTGCTAGCCCATCGCCTGAAAGAAGAATCCCAAGTTTTTAAGCCTATCCCTTAGTCGCCTTTTACGACTTCCATGGGAAAGAGATGAAGTGGTCCTATTCTTTTTTGTATTGGTGCCGGGAACCACACAGCACAGTGTTATTGTACATTTTCCAAACGGCACAGTGCTGCTGTCGTTTGAAATGAATAGTTTTATCTTCTTAATAAATATTCTGCATTAAATAAAAAAAAAACATATTTAAATTATAATGTAGTTTTTTTAGTTATTAAGCGATCATTGCTAATAATGGCCATCTCTTTCCCGTGAATGTAGTAAAAGGCGACTAAAGCATAGGCTTAAAAATTGGGATTCTTTTTTTAACTGATGGGCTAGCAACCTGTCATTGATTCAATCCCAATTCTATTATTGCGCCAAACAGCTGAACGTGGCCTATCAGTCTTTTCAAGACAGTTGACAAGACAAATGCCTAATCAAATATTGAATAAAAAAAGGACTAAGATACTTACATCTTGTCAAAGCGGACATAATCGACGCGTGGTTCTCAGAAAACGCCCTCTGTAGCACCGGCCTTGGCGCTCGTTCTACTTCAGGATTCTGCTTCCGTCTCTTATTAGCCACATTCCTCTCTTCTCCACTCTCCGCCCTTTTCACAGTCTTCTTCTGTGGACTCTCTAGTATCGAGAACAAAGATACCCTCGCTTTACTCTCCGGGTTCAAACTTAGTGATCTCTGCAAAGACGGCCGCTTCAAGAAGTTGTTTTCGGCTAACACATTCTCCTTAATTTGTCCGGATAGTAACTCATTGAAATTGGCAACTGTTGGCGAACTCGTCCCTTCATCGATTTCCAAAAATGGCTCTTCTAATTCGGATATGAATCCGCTTTCCATAGAAGTTGTTGATTCAGATGTATATATCCTTAATCGACTTGAAGCGGGCGATGAACTCATGGATCCAATACTTGAATCGCTCCTCTCATGCCTCAATGGATTCTTAGTCGGAGTCTCGGTGAATTTCAAAGACTTTTTAACACTCCCATTACTGGTTGAAGGCCTCCTCATGGCAGGAGAGGTGAATTCGAACGATTCATCTTCGAAATTCAACATTCTTGTAGCAGTCACATTGGGGCGGTTGAACGAGGTGGACTGTTCGGTGTCAGCCAATGGCGCTCCGAAGTTGAAATTCCTCGACACGACTTTCCTCGTTGTAGTTTGCCGTCCCCGCGAGATGATGTCCGGGCTGTCAGTCGAAATGATTTCGTATTTAGTACATTGATCGAAGTTGTCATTCTCGAACTCCTGTTCCAAGTCGTGAAGTGTCGTGAATTCCGAGTCAAGGTCTGGATCCTCTGCTTCTGGGACGAAAATGTCTTTTTCCGGACTCATTTTCGTTTGCAGCGCGTCTGTGAAGTCCAGCTGGAAAGTAAATAAAGATGGTTGTGAAGTTGCTCGTTCTTTATCATACAGCGGTTCAGAGGTTCAAGCAAAGATGAGATAGACCTGCGAAGTGGACTTCGCGGTTCCTACAGAAGGTGTATTTTTATTTGTTCAGGAAAACATTTTTACTTTTCCATAGTAAGACCAAACAGCTGATCAACAAATTTGTATGGGAGAGTTAAAATTATTTTTCTATTTGTTTATTTGTTACTGGGAAAATTACCTTAATTAATAAAAAATCATGCTGTATAACTCCTTCAATAATGCTATTTGGCAAAGAAATTTCAAAATTTTCTCTTTATAATAAGAATAATCCATTTGGATAAAATAGTGTTTAGCACTGACTTTTAGTTTTATATTTAGGATTTTAGAGATGTCAAAACTCACCTTAGTGTTGGACCAAGTCTTGTCTGTTGAAAATCCATCTGCGAATGTGCAGTCCCTAGTCTCCTCCTCAACATCTAATTTCATGAAAGTCTCGCTCATTACATTTTCTTTATTCTCCAACAGATCCATCTTAAACCGGGTCCGTTCTTCGAAGATCCTAGAAATCTTATTCGTACTCTTAAGTTTACTGCTCACAGGCGAGGATAAATTGCGATCAATCAACGGAGACTGTTTTAACCTCTCAATGATTGGGGATTTGTACGGTGTGTGCGTGGCTGGTGATTTGAATAACGGAGCATTCGTGATCTCTCCGAGGATCCTTCGTTTAGACGGTGTGGCTTTTGGAGATGACGGGCTGAAGTTAATGGAGTGCGGGTTCATTTTAAGCTTGAAATTTGTTGAGAACGCCTCGTCCTGTTTCCTCTTGGTCGCGCTGTTGCCAGAGTTGATTTTGAAGCTGTCAGTGATCAATCTGGAAAGAGAGATACATTTATTTGTAAGTAATTTAATTAAGGTACAAAATAAGTCCCTTTTGTGATAAGAAAATGTGAGTCAGTGACATTTTTTTTTTAATAATAGTGCATAATATAATATTATGTATGTACTTAATTTACAATGAAACCCATTTATATCATGTCTGCATCCCTTATGGGCAAAACAGAGTCATACGTCTCGAAAAAACTTAAAGGTCACATTCAACTGGATGTGTTAATTAATGATGGAATTGAGACAAAGATATAATTTTAAATGAGTATACAACTGAAGCATATTTTTTTGTGACAAAACTCACATCAACGCTAATACACAAAGGCACATTTTTTAAAAAGTAATTGATTACAAAGTGCCCGATTCTCTTTCAAAAATCACCCTTGAGTAAGTGAGGTCCCACAGAAAAACTGACAACCTGGAGATAACAAAACAACCCTTTTGGAACCCCTAAAATACATTTACAATGATAATACCGCTCCAGTATCGCTTCCTAAGGGTTCCAATATCCTATCAAACTCGTAAATAAATCTTAAAACTGGTTTCACGTACCTCCCGACAACATTGTTATGCCTTGACAAAAACTTATCAAACACAGGTTATGGGAAACTTATAGGTCAAAATATACACTAATTTCACATGCGAACAATTGCTATGCAGTTTTTAACACGATTTGTAAAATATGACTGAAAAACATTTTAAGGTAGAAATAAATATAAGTGATTCATAATTCAGTCGTCAATTTCATTTTCGTTTCGCGCGCTAACCTCCAAACTGTCAAACAGCGTTTTGTTATCGCATGTAGCATGCCTTGCTTTCATTTTACTTTGTTTTATAAAATTTGAAATTAAAAATTTTTGAATGTACTGTTGGTATGTATGTATTGTTGGTTGGTATACATATCTATAATAAATTTATATTTTTTTAATTCCGTACATTGTAAATATTAATTCTATCAAAAATAATTATTTAATACTACCTACTTACTAGAATTTAAATAGTAGGTACATACTTAAATATCAAAGATATTATTATGTGCATTTATATAATAGTTAAACAACTTAGTAAATCTGTTAAGAAGTGATCAATATTCAACAAAAAAAAAATATCCTTTAATAGGGATGGGGCGTTATGGAATAATCTGAGGCAATAACAGAAGGATGTTTAACGGTTTACATTGCTAATAGATTTAACGGTTGATTTGTAGCATGTTTTATTGGTTTTTATTTTTATTGATTCTTGCGAGTCTCTTATAATGCAAACTAAGAGAAAAAATAAGTAATTTTACATTGCGACTCCAGTTGAAATTTTCTTAAAGTTAAGAGCTAACTCTTGTCTGTGGAGTTACGTGGTGCAGGGATCGTTGCAAGTTAAAAGATGTCTTGTCAGTCTACCCCTCCGGGTAAGAGGTGCGATTTTATAAATGTGTGTAATTTCTTTCGGGCGATGTGCTGTGTTTCATTTTTGAATCTCGTTCTTAACATTGAGCCAAACAGTCAAGCGCGGCCTTTCGGTCTCTTCGAGTGTCGGCTCTGTCTATCCCGCAAGGGATAAAGACGTGATTATATGTATGTATGTATATATTATCTGACCGGAGATCGAACCCGAGGCCTATGTGCAGCGGTAGGAACGCAACCACTGCGCAACACGTTCGTAAAGATTGATAATTTATGTATGGCCGAAACAATATACCGTTGGTGAATTATTTTCATAATTTGACGTATAAATAACAAGGAGTCTTTCTTGACGCCTATCACCCATTCAGCGACCCTATAACAATGAATGCAATTCTGCGTTTCTTATCACGACAAGGGAGCTTTTTGTTCGGTTAACGGCATTCGGACGGGGAACAGTACCTTGGGGAAAGATTTTAAACGTTTTTTGTCGTACTTTTACTTTTGCGACGGTAACGACACACAAAGTCTTGGGGATTAGTACATTTAACACTGTTAACTAACATTCAAGTTGGTTTTAAACTTTAAAGTTACTAAACAAAGATTGTTATTGTTTTGATTTTTGGAAAAAAACTTTATTTCGCATATAATACATATAAATCTTCCTCTTGAATCAATAATCTTTTAAAACAATGGCATTAAGTTAAGCTGCAGAGATCTTTAGAAGTATGCTTATACTTACATATATATAGACACAGGGACATACGCGGAAAGCGACTTAGCTTAACGCCATGTACTTATGTAACTACATTGTAAAGTTTATTTACTTTACGTCTTTTAAATTGATGAGAAAAATCTGGGAAAGGAATCCAGGACTTTTGTGTGGGATACTTGTCTAGTCTGTAAGTATGTGGCTTCAAACGATACCTTAATTGAATCTCCAAAGATACGCTAATATACTAAACTGTTTGTGTAGTCTCTATTTAACGGAGCTATCAAACACATTCTCAACTAAATCAAGTGTCATTCATTTCAATCAAACCTGCATCGCCAACGGTTACAAACACAGTGTCCTTAATGATATAGAGATAAAGTCGTAATTCGATTGGAAGTCCAAGAGAGGGTTGAACGCCTTTGTGGCGGACAAGTGGTGCATCATTTTGTATGCATTGTATTGCTTTCAAGAAGAGCTGGTTTTCTGAACCGTTTTTCGACGTTGGGAACGGTTTTTTTTATAAACAATAGTTTGGTAACTACCCTGAACTGCCTATGACCACGATACGGGAGTTGGTAAGTCAGGTCATTACATATTCCCGTCTGACCTTTGAACGTGCCGTGTGGTTCCCGGCACCAATAAAAAAAAGGAATAGGACCACTCCATCTCGTTTTTATGGATATCGTAAAAGGCGACTAAGGGATAGGCTTATATAATTGCTTGGGATTCTTCTTTTAGGCAATGGGCTAGCAACCTGTCACCATTTGAATCTTAATTCCATCATAAAGCCAAATAGCTGAACGTGGCCTATCAATCTTTTCAAGACTGTTGGCTCTGTCTACCCCGCAAGGGATATAGACGTGATTATATGTATGTATGTATAACCTTTGAATCTATGTGAACAGGCAAACTATACCAGCCTAAATCATAGTATGCACTTGGTAAAAGTATTGTGAATAAGTAGTTCCTACAAACCAATAGTTGTTGACTGTACTTGTTACAAGAAAGTGTCAAGTCAATGATAACAACAATTATGTATTTAAACCACAAATTTATTATAGAGCGTCTAAAATTCATTTCAGGTTACGCATCGTGCTTCCTCTGTCTACCTACTTAAAAAAAAACTGCTAAAATATTAATAAGACAAATGAGATGGATATGCTAAAATCGTGGGCCGCATTCCTCGCCGGGCAAAAAAAAAAAAGATTAGAAACACAAATGTATAGCAAAGACAAAAATGCCTAAATATCCGCACACATGTTTCTCATCATTGGAACGCATTAAGACCGCAAAACCTGAAAATCCGTTAACGAAAAACATTGCATCTGCCGAAGCGAGGTCGTAGGAAGGATATCTGGTATCCTGTTTATGCTCAATCGGTTGTCACAAGACACAACTGTTTCTGGGATATGTCGCTTCACGGTACAGGAAATTACTTTAACATTACACGGGGCTTTATGAAATTCTTAGTATTTGACTGCTTTTAGTACGTTTTTTTATTATTTATGCCTCTGTAATACAAAATCTTAAAGAGTTATAAGTACAATATTCCAGTAGGCACTTATTATTTTATTACAAAAACTAAATAATACGTTACAAAAATATCATGTACTGAAACAATTCAGCATGTTTCGTACTAATATCAAACTAAAAATTAACCTATTGACCCGTGCTTGAAATCTGAGTAACCGCTTTCGACCCCCAACATCAGAAAAAACTAATCGATCACAAAACCGTTATAACATAATGCTGCCAACGGCGCTACTTACCACAAACCGGGAACTTTATCGATCGTCCCCACCCTAATATTTTGAATTAAGAATCACAATCTTGTTGCCAGTATTATTGCAAAATAAACTTGATACTGACTAAAAATATAAATAGATCTTTAATCTTAAAAAAAGCTTTTAAGAAATGACTACTTTGTACAATAACCATATAAATTAATCATAGACGAGACTTCACGGCCCACATTAAGCTTGTGTCTTAGTTATGTGAATTGTTTTTAAAATAAATAAAGGCATGTAAGAGAATATTAAAAACATCAACAAGATTTCCGATTTCCATACAAAACCTACGTGGTGTATAATCTCACCATTAAAAAATCACCCGCCATGATGGCACGCGCGGTACTATTGTTGCACCTACACACTGAATAAAGTATTCAATGTAACGTATGCATACAAAAGTACCTTGTTGCATTGGGGGAGTTACAGTTTCGTTAGATCCTTGGATCCGTGCGTAATGAAAAAAAAGGTTGTTTACATTTTTTAAGATTTTAAGATAAGCAAGTAGCTTCAGCATGCGAGTGTTATTTTTTTTTATTCGACTTTGATCATCTTTAATTTATAAAAATATTTGGTTATATAATATTATATTTGATTATATAATAGCAAGAATCGTGTTATATATTTTTTTAATTGACTTGGACAAATAACGGTATCGAAACTTTTTCATTTCGGATTTCATAGAATTTGAAATGAAAAAAAATAAAGCTTGCATGAAGAGAATGATGAATGTGGAATTGAGAACGACTGCCAAACGAAACGGGAATGAGACTTTATTAATATAAATATCACATAGAAAAAAATAACTGGTAAGCAAACGCACTTACTTGTAAAACCTTTTACTAAGTAATTTCTATGACACTTCCATCCTCCGCAAACGTTCGATATAAAATGACCCACCATAGATAATATTTTTTTTTCAAGCACGAACATCTTCCCTACATCCTTATCCGTACTGTCAACAATAGGTAACGGTTATGGGTCAAAGGTAGAATTTGGCGCGTGCGGGGGCGGCTTCAGCTGCGTACTACAATAAGTGAACAACAAGTGCATTCTTAGCAGCTGCAACCTCAGCTGCTGTGCATCTTGGGAGTTGATGTAACTTTAGTGATTGGGGATTCAGCCGTTAAAGATAATGAGAATAGAGGATAAACGGAGGGAGCTGTGATTTATTACACGATTTTGATTGACTTCAACGGACCGATGTGGGTTTCGTTCTTTTTTTTCCTCTTAAACCTCTTTTTAAATTGATTTAGTTTGAAAAGAGGTTTTGATAATGAAAAAAAAATTTTCTTTGATAAAATGAGACTTTAATTTTTGGAAATATCTTATGGACCAGATTTACCCAGCAGACTTCATAGTACGAGACATGTTCAAAAACAGCACGAATGAACAATTTGCCAAAGAAAAATGAAATACATTTTCATCAAAACTTCCTGTTTTTAACTTATATAATAAGTTTGTTTTATGAAGACTGTGACGAAATGCCGGATGTATTGTCCAATCAAATAATGAAAGACATTAACAAAGTTCAATTGTTGAACTCGCGTGCGGGGGTGAAAACAGCTGCGTAAGAAATAGCAACAAGTGAAAATCTTGCAGCTGTAACAGCTGCCAAATTGGCTTGTCTATGGCGCCTTAACTTTATAAGCAAAGGCAATTCTGCCCTATTTTTTTTTAGAACATTGACCTTACGGAAGGAAGGGGACGGCAGATGGTTTTCGCGGGCAAAGATAAGATTAGATGATGTGTGGGGATATGGGTATATTGCGTCAAGGTATTGGTTATATTGACAGGTCGTTTGAAACCTTTTCATAAATATTGCATTGAACCTGGACTTCAATACTCTTTATTATTGCTATTGAAACTACTGAGCATGAAAAAAGAAATGAAAAATCATGTTCTCATTGGATAAAATTAAAAAAAGTTATAAAGCTTATACGATAAACTAGATCAATTTGTGCTTTTATCTTCTTCATTCTTGAAAAAGTTCCGTACAATTTACCTAAATAATGATAAATAAACTTTCACTCAAAAAAAGTGTTTACTTAAATTCAAAAATTGAAAAAAAAAAAAGATTTAACCTGTCCGGTATAAAAAAATGCAAAAACAGACAGGATCCGGAAGCGCACGTGCGCGTTTCATTCAGTCTTTAGATTATTGAACGCATCCGATTTACCCTTTCATATTGAAATCCACGCTCAATAGCGGCTGTTTTGACAATATCTGGACTTATGGGTTAAATAGATAAGTCATTTCAACTAACTGGAACCATTTAAGTACAGCATTGTCCTCTCAATTCACTGGAAATGTCTCATGCTCAAATGATATAAAAAAGAAAAATGCTATAAAGACTGTACTGGCGTCGACGTTTGTTTTAAATTGGAAATAATTAAAAATGTTATTAACACATTAACTCTTAATTTAAGACTTAGCTGAAGAGAATCTTATGAAACTTTTATCGTCGTATCATTGGGACAATGGAGGAATGAAATTAATTTTTAATAGAATACCACCCACTATGTTATTTACAGTGACGTCAAATTTTATTACGTTCCCCAAATTAATATTCAAAGCCAAACAAATCACTAACATTTCAAAGTGTACACCATAAAACACCTTATCGATCAAGCCATAAACAAAAAATATTATTTTTTCATTCGGCGAAGACCGTTACAGATCGATAGCATACAGGCATATTGTGCATTGTTCCCTATTCAAATCGAGGGAGGGATATTTATTGTCTGTGGTATCAAACAAGTTGCCTTGATTGCGATGGCTATTAAAGCCCTACATGATCTCTAAATTAATCCACACCAGCTGCAGTGTTTTGATGTTGTTGAAATGATGATGATATATCATCATACAACTTGAATACTGACAAGAAGTCATCACAGCACTTGGCTAAACAAAAATGATTACAAAGTAGCTTCTCAACAAGAAATAAAAGGAGTTTGCAAATAACTGGCATAGTAATGACAGTCGTTCATAAATCTTAATCACAGTATTTTCATTCATAAACAACTTACTACGTCTTGCGTAGTACATCCTGAGCAAACCACAAGGGGGAAGCCAAGCTTGAATCCTGTGGTATAATGACAGGAACTTGTATTTAGTTACGACACAAGGAGGAATTGTTTTAAAAGATCGTGGTGAAGATAATGTTATAACACAATGACGTCAGTTAGTTACGGGTCAAAAACATAAAATGAAGACTTCAAAAGAGTCTACAAAACGTAACGTAATCATAAGTATAGGAGCAGATAAAGAGAAAAAAGAAGATGGAATGTGCGTGGGTGACACGGGTAAAAAGGTTGGGCAGTTACAATGAATGGAATAAGCGATGTAGAAAAAACATGATGAACCGACCCCACAAATAGGACAAGAAGTAGATGGTGACACATTAGATGTTGAACTTTGCAATTCAGTGAGTTTTGATAAGTGACTACTTAATATTAATTTAGTATTTCCAAACAGATGCTCGTTTCCCTCCGAATGGACGCGAGCACCACATGTTCGCCACGGTGGGGGTCGTGCGTGAGGTCTGGCGCTGAATTTAGTAATTATATGGTCAGCTTTAGTCTGGTTTGTTGAATTAACATATTATGTGGCCAGTGATGTACTGGTCGGGCACTGCAACGTCTGCGGCGCCGGTTCGTGTGTTTTAATGAAGATAATAAGCGGAGCAACTTGTCCCAAATAAAAAAAACTTAATTAATATATAATGAATAAAAAAGAGGATACTTGTAACTTGAAAAATTACTCACGTCGGTCTTTAATAGAAATTAATGCATTATGATTTACTCAAACTTAAAACAGTAACATAAACAAGGTTAAAAACCTGATAATTATGTAAAATCTCGAAATAACTTACAACTTCAAACCCACACTTTCCTCTAAGAACTGAGATGTAATCTTCAACGAACGTGACTCTAAAAAAACCTTGTCTAATCGCGCCCTTGAGCGACATCACAAGAAACCTCGCCTCATGTGTTCAACAATTTAAATTCCGAAGCTGAAAATGAAATATAGAAGGTATTTAGACGATACAATACAATACAAATTATCTTATTGCCCATAAACAATACATTATGTAAAGACAATGTTCTGCTTACATGTTTATTTGGAAGAAGGCTATATATTGCAAGCAAAAAGTGTAGACAACTTTCAAAGATAAACCTGTATATAAGATATACCCCATGTTATAAAATTCAATCCTATAATAATCCAGCATGGTGTACCCCAAGGATAAGTTTTTGGGCCGGTAGTTCTAATAATCTAATATCGGACGCCGACGGATGTCAAATGACCCAGTAACTGTAGCAATTGGTCCATTGAGGCCAAGGCTAGCCGTTATCATCTATAAAGAAACAAAGATTTCATTTAATAAAAAAATGCAGTAGCGATCCCGATCTATTTAAGACAGTCTGAGAAATAAGAATAAATAATAGTAAATTTCATGGCCATTATAAAACATTACGTAAGTAAACTCAAAACTACAGTAATTTTATCTACATTCATAAATCATAACCCAATTGGGGAAAAAACGTTTTGCCGCGCTTTCTTCTGTCAAAAGCACCGCCATTTTGCTAATCGCCCGTTCAAACAGGATGGAACACTTGTGCCTTTGTTTTTTTAAATGGCACTGGCTGGTTAGGATTATTTTTTTGGGATGAGACTGGCTGTTGTAAATACAAAAGTAAAAATAGATTTTAACGTCTCGCTGCTAAGCACACTGACGTAACTAATGAAACAGTTTAAATAATTAAATTCAATAGAACTTAATGATTACTATCGATTAAAAGTATGTAGTAAATGTAGGCTATAATAATGATGGAATAGAAAAATACATACAAACAATAACAACTACAACTACCAAAACCCAAACAACCAAAACAGTTTTATCTTGCAATCTTGGTGGATTATACAATTTTTTTAAGACGGTTACATTGTTTCATCCTTTTTAGTACAGTTGTTACCTCGAACTCTGAAGATAATCACCTAAGAATGCTTTGTTCGTGAAGAATTCAAACCAATAAACAAATGTTCCTTAAATAAACTGATCCTAAAAAGTTGACGCAGACATCAACAGACGTAATTATATCACTGTATCTAACTAGGGCGCGTTAGATCATTAGGACATCGAAATTGGGAACAACGATAGGAGATACGAGCATGTCAGAGTTCAATACAGAGGTATCATTTAATACTATCACGTCATTAGTTATATTAGAAGTGTTGAGTTTTCTAATGAGTAATTATCTCTTATATTGCAGTCGGTTTATAAAGATGATTTGATAATTTGAGTCGCATTTTAGAGTTGATTGGCTAACAAATATTTAAAATTTTGTGTAATTCATCTTTAAAGGTTATTAAATAATGTCTATATACAGGGACGCTATATTTAAGAACAGTGTGTCGTATCACCTCTCTCTTAAAGTTCACATACTTCGTGCGACCATAAGTTACATTCGTTGTTCACTCAAAAGTCAAGTTTTTACGTGTGCTCTTTGGATTCCATTCAAAGAAAATTGAACGGAAGTGGTTTGTAACTCACTCTGTGGTTGTCATTGAGTTGCGAGTTCCTGTGTGGTCAACTTTTATTATTGAAATCAGATTTGAGATTAAAAACATATGGTTGGTGTGAATTTAAGAAAACTATAAACAGACTAAGAAGAATTTTATTAAAACACAATCTTTCTCACAAACTCTCATTAGAGATCATTCCTCTCCCACTTTGATTTAGTGCAACGGTCTTTGAACCAAAAACAAAAAAAGAATAAAGCAATCAATTCCAAACTTTACACCACTTAAATTAAGACTTACATGGCGTCAAACTCAGCAAGAGGGTGTCGCGTGCACCGCGCAAAAACCGTTAAAATGACGTCACTGGCTGAAACGTGCAATACTGTCGTTTTCAAATATAGAACCGGCGTGTCTATGGATTTTATGGTTTAAACTTAGAATGCTTTACTGCCCGTAAAGAGCGAAGGAAATGAGTGATGGGAAGGCATTTGTTTCAACAGAACATACATTTGAAACGCTGTTAGTTGTTGTTCCGCTGTTAATTATTCACGGTAAGAAATGCTGTATTCAAAATTCATTTGAACACAGTTATATTTGTGTATGAAAGTAAAGAATGCTATTGATCAAGAACACGATAGAGCTGAAATTAAACATGAAATTATTAAATAAGGCAAATTTTTCATTCTTACTCGTCGTCAGTTGGTGATTTGTTATTTCAAACTAAAGAATTTAGAAAAAAAATAGCTACTTCCAGAAACATGCCTAATTTTATCTAAAACAAAATGACAGAATTCAAAATAGTCAAAAAGATATAATTATGATGAATCTTCTTAATATTCTTTGATTCGTGGGAAAAGACCCTTGATATTATATACATTAGAATACATTTACATATTTTTCGCTCGAATTTGTTATTAGTTATGCTAATTATTCAGTATGACAGTTACATCTTCAAATGTTTATAAGAACTTTGTTAATTTATTGAAAAAAAAAACTAAATATTAAGTAAGTACTTGCGTTAAACAGATTGTATATTTTTTTTTTTATTACACCAGGACATTCAATGGCAATTTCTTCGGCGGCGTTTTGAAAATTATCCTTTTTACCTTAAAAAGAGACTTTTACTTTTAGTACCTTTGTTTAGCCATAAACAATCTTTACTGTTATTGTCTATTTACAAAAAAAAAACTCTTTTAAGTCACATAGGTTACATAAAATAAACAATGGATTCAACTTTGAAGAGAGACTGGTTTTAACCAATGTTAATTGTGCAAATTTTTTTAATGGCGTATATCTATTGTAATTATTCTATTCAAATGTGAAGTGTTTGAATTTGAAGATTATTTAATTAAAAAAATACAGCTTAACGTAACACGTACATAGGTATATGTTGTAATTTTATAGATATGTTTTCCTTGGAGTGTTTTATAATTAAATTTATGTGATATTTATAAAAAAACAATGCAAAACCGTTACGATTTATCAAACACAGTATATATAAACATTATACGTTTGATAAGTAACGGAAAACGAGCAAGGTCGAACATATTATTAAACATTATTATAAATTATTGACTATTCTTGTTATTATTCAAATTTTGATATTTTTTCAGAGATCTTGAACTCAAGATTAACACCGCAGACTCTGTACGGTCAAAAATGTTGATGTAATGAAAAAGAACAAAAGTTAAACAAAATATTCAGTCACAAAATAAAAAAAGTCCTTCTCTAGTTTAAATTTCGATTAAGGAACAGCACAAATTGAAATTCGAAAATAGAAGGAGGCTGTTAACTATCCCACGTATATCAAACCTCCGGAGACAATACTTGTACATTTTTAATTTGCGAACATTGCTAAGGAATCCCCTCATACGACCAGGGTCGTGACCCGAATACAAAAGGTTCCCCGTGCGAATCTGGATCATCTGATTGTCTATTGTTACCTTTTTTTTAAACTTCTCAAGCTTCCGTATCGGGGGTGCAAATTTTAGGGGTATGTAAGAAGCTAAATTGTAGAATTTTCCCATGTCATATTGACGATTCTCGTTAGTACGGACACAAAACATCTTTCAAATTTGACCCTAGGTCGTTTTACGGTCAAAGCATTTCTGCAGCATCTGCAACGTTGTCATGTCTGTGTTATATTTATTTAATGTTTGCATACGTGTGAAAAAACGCAATGTAGAATGGCGTATGTTGTCAAAAGCTTAATTTTTTTTGCAAACTCAAGAATGTCAAAGTTAACCAGTACCTACACATAGAAGCGTTAGAAGCCATCACACGAAATATAGTACCTAAGTAATAAATTCATAAAATATTTTGAGCATCTGTTTTACGACAAGAACTAACACATGTCGAGAGTTCCAGACTTTTAAAACATAAGCTTGATGATACATACAATGTAGTACGCATGATAAACAATGAATGTACCTACTTACATATGAAGTGTACAGTCAGACAAAAAAATTATGTAGATTATACCTTTTTGTTGTCCTTGTGATCTGATCATATAAAATTTGAATATATTTGCAGAATATTTGAGAAAATTCGATGTCGGAAAAATCTCATTCTTAACTTTGTTAGAAAAATTAATCCACCTCTTATTTTACTTATCTTAGTTACGAAGCATCGAATTTCCACGATTGGTTGAACAAATTGAATAATTTTGTATCGAAATTCCTTAGTAGGTAATACTTAGAATTAGCGCATACAAAACACATTTATATTTATGTATGCGACGATACTTGCGTTAACTCCGACATCCTGTCTAGATAACTAGGACTAATCAAACAACGCCGGGTCGTTGTACTAGTAAAGCTCTGTTTGTTTTAATTTAACTATTGTCTTAAATTTGTCACCCCTATCTCTTAGACAGAGTCAAAGTGGACGCAACCAAAATATCGTTTAAAATTTTTATTTGATTTCAAATGAAACAATATTTAAATTTCATAAACGAATTTACTTTTTAAAATCAATTTGAATAATTATAATAAAAACTTAAACAATAAAAATAGGTTGAAGTAAATACATCTTGCGAGACTCGATTTTCAACCAGTTTTAAAAGAAAACTGACCAGAACTGGCCACTAAGACCATCATTAGAACGTGATGCAGATGAAAAAAGAAAACTACCAAGATGGGAACCAAGGAATAGAAAACAAAATCAGTGTTTTAAAAAAAGAACGAGTATAGAACTGGATTTAACGGCCGTTGCGGTCGTTGTCTCTATCTGATGTGTATGCGCCTCTCTCGCACACATCGTGAGTGATTTAGTTGATGTGGAAAGGAAATGTGTTTTTCTTCGGTAAAGCTAAGATCAGATTGTTTAGATACATGCCAATAGGTATCAGAAATACTTAAAGCAAAATATAAATTTTTACACACACATCGCAACCAAATTACGTTTTCATTTTTGATTTATAAAATATTTATACAATCATCGGATTCCGTCAATAGCGATAGTAATAACGTTTTAATAGTTGCTTTAATTCCAACGTTCAAATTCCGAGCGTCCGTTGGAGTTTGAATTCAAAACGGGATTCTAACACCTTCCAGATTTGAAATTACAGAGCAAATAGAAAGTGCACAGCTCTATTTGAAGTGTGAAATATGGTAATTGTAGAAAATACAGTTATTTACGAGAACGTACTGAAAAATTACGAAATGTTAACTATGAAGTTGATTTAGATTTTCACAAGTCAATAATAGCACTTAGGATGATTTATAACCAACCATCCTGTTGTAGCTCTGGACTGATTTTGACCAATATAGAATGAATAAAGTTGACATTGAAAAGGCATAAGTCCAAGAGAGGATTTGTTTCTTAAAAAATATCCTATATGAAATTGAGGTTCTGTATGTGCAATATTAGAGTAAATATTCAACAAATTTGCTGGACATGATGATGTAATAGGAAATGACGGCAGTGGAACGCCAACCGTTGTAGATTGGAGGAGAATCAGGCAATTGTTGATTTCAAAGTAATAAGCTAAATTTATTATAACTGATAAGACGTTGTCTGTAATTAATTATCAACTTTTTATAAATTAGCACCATGATTTGTAATTTTTAAAGGTACTATCATATAAGGTATTGTCTCTACCTACATTTTGTAAAAGATAATACATTGATACTTAGCTGACGATTTAAATTAATTGCAAAATACTTGTTTGTTCATTGTGTTATTAAAGGTTTACAACTTGACATATCAAATAATCAAATATTCGATCTAGCCCGATCTCTATGGCTCTAGCCCATCAAAAGCTATACTAAGCTATATTCTTCAATGTTATCTGGCGAGCCCTATGGTCTATGGTCGATAACCGATCGTTAGAAATGTAACCACAAACAAAAAACGAAGAAGTTAAAAAAACTGAAGAGAACTGGCTCCATTCAGGCTCAGCGGCTACCTTCTATCTCTTTATGTGTGTATATCTGTCCTGCTCGCACACTCATTATGAATTCCAGTTACTGTCGCCGGTTATGTCATCAGGATGTCACACGTGAAGTTATTTTGCTTAAAATAATAGTGAAATAGTAATATTAGCATAAAAGTTGAGTTATTTCCATGACTTGATTTAATAAGCCGAAAATATGGTTAAATAACTTTGTTTGTTTATAATATCTTTATTGCATAGAAATTTACACAGTAACTAGAAAATAGTACATTGTTATAAAAGAAACAAATCACTTGCAATGGCGGACTCATTCCATAAAGGGATCTCTTCCAGTCAACTTTGATGATACATCAAAAAAACAAACAGTGACTCTAGCATAAACGTTGATAATTCAAATACTCTTAAACTTAACTACAACAGTAATGCAAGAAGTGATTGCCCATTTAAAGCATTTATCGATCCATAAATATTGAAGGACCCGTCTATGAACAGATAACAATAAATTTTTAACAACTCCCATTCTAGAGTTACAGCTATTTCAAATGGCGTAGATCAATTACGAGCCAGCCACAATAACTCAGCTGATGTTTAAATATGTACTTAATCTTACATACATACATATGGTCACGTCTATATCCCTTGCGGAGTAGACAGAGCCAACAGTCTTGAAAAGACTGAATGGCCACGTTCAGCTATTTGGCTTAATGATAGAATCGAGATTCAAATAGTGACAGGTTGCTAGCCCATCGCCTAAAAAAGAATCCCAAGTTTGTAAGCCTATCCCTTAGTCGCCTTTTACGACATACATGGAAAAGAGATGGAGTGGTCCTATTCTTTTGTGTATTGGTGCCGGGAACCACACGGCCCTACTTAATCTTAGATACATTTTTTTCTATTTTTAGAAACGCCTACTCCATAGAAACTCTAACGAAAACAGGTTTGGTAAATCACTTTGAAGGACGGGTCCAAAACTTCAAATTGAGTAAGCTTAGCGTGAAATTGTACGTTTTGTAGACATACCATACCTATTGCAGGAAATGAGATGTGATAGACAGGGATGCCCGTTGTGGGGTCTGAAACTATCGAAGCTGTGGCGGGCCTTAGAATCGTCTGCACTTGAGAAGTGACATATTTACATGCTTTTGTTTATGATTTTATATCTTAATATTCGGGACAGTCTGATATCCACAGATAAATAATTTGATTGTTTACTTTAATGTATAGTTAACTATATATAAACTATCTGTCACGGTTGCAGAATTTATATATGTATTTAGCATGTCATATTTATTTCATTGTAATATTAATCAATTTCTTAGATTCCTTAGGCATCTTTTTAACTTGACATATACGCAAACAGACGGATTCTTGCTGTTGCCCTTTCCTATGTTTGTTTATCCCTTGCGGGGTAGACAGAGCAAACAATCATCGAAGACTGAAAGGCCACGTTCAGCTGGTTGGCTTAATGATAGTGTTGAGATTCAAATAGTGACAGGTTGCTAGCCCATCGCCAAGAGGAATCCCAAGTATATAACCTTATCCCTTAGTCACCATTTACGACATCCATGATCCTATTATTTTTTCTATTGGTGCCAGGAACCACACGTCACTTCTATTATTGTAGGTTTCGTCCTTACATTCTACCACAGAACTAAAACAATTGTCAATGTCAAGACCAACTAAACCACTAACTAGAACAGTAACCGTGCTACTAACCCGATGATGTAACAACCGCTTTGGTAAAAAACTCTCACTATCAAACTTTCGCTTTCGTATCATTTCGCTAGCATCTCTACGTCTCCTGAACCGTTATTGTTGTTGCTTTCGTTGTTATTATAACGTTGTCAAACTCTGTACTTAGTGATGTTACTTCTGCTTCAATTAAGACATTCATCAGTTCTGATAACGAAGTAACAAAATGGTGTCCGAGCAGTTTCTCTTCCCTTCCTTTAAAACCTCTTAAAGTTCTTTTTCGTACTAATCTTTCGACTTTTTGTCAGCGCATTATCATATTTTGACAATTAAGATTAAATTCATTCGATAAATATAGAATTCTATATAAAAATCAACATTCGACGATCAAAATAAATAATATCATTGATATCTCAAACAGTCGCGCTAAAATAGTGGATCGATATAATTAAAAAAAAAACCGCTAACATGTTACGTTCTATTTCAGATCTTATGGGAACCGTTAAAGTTGTATTTTTGTTTGCACATCTTCATTGAATATAAGCAGGTGGTATCACACCCTAATCAAACCATTCGCTAGTCCCGCAACCCCAATTTGGACCACTCGTATCAATTCCTATTCATTGTTTTTCAGATAAATAAAATTTATTGCAAAACTAAACATTGCGGAAGTGGCTGTATACTTAGTTATCTTTGCCCAAAAAGATAATTACAAATTTTCGAATGCAAAAGCGTTCCAAATTCATAATACAAATTTCCATTCACGTCATTATTAATTTGGCGTCTGTATAGTACACCGGGACATTGCAGTTTTTTCGAGAAAAATAGTGAGAAAGAGTGCTCAAAATTGCACTGAACATGCAATTTTCTGCGGCTATTTTAAACCGCAAAGAATAACAATAACTATAGCATAATGGCCTGTATTACAGAACCATATTCTCGGTGTTCACTTATAAAAATTACACGTATTATGGTAACTGATTGACATTGGCATCTTTCCAAGAATTTAACATAAAATGCTTTGGTACTGTTAACCTTTTGTGAATGCGTTTTTGTTCCATTATCATCTTAGATTATGATTGAAAATCTGATTTCAGATTCATCACGTGGTATTTTAATAACGGAACTGCAATCAAAGTGACAATGTATGTTGTCTTTACATACATACAGATGACGACTTCA
Organism: Amyelois transitella; assembly: GCF_032362555.1. Taxonomy (NCBI): domain Eukaryota; kingdom Metazoa; phylum Arthropoda; class Insecta; order Lepidoptera; family Pyralidae; genus Amyelois; species Amyelois transitella. Next base: position 630,506 of record NC_083531.1, read on the forward strand.
TCCCTTACGCTATAGAATAGACAGAGCGAACAGTCTCGAAAAAATCTAAAGGTATCGCTTAATGATGATATTGAAATTCAAATAGCAAGTTTGCTAGCTCTTTGCCTAAAAGAATCGAAAGTTTTTTAGTCATTCCTTTTCACAACCTGCCCCGGATAGTGAAGCGGCTGGCTCTCACTGTATTTTTCTGTGCTTCCAGACCAGAATGGATTGACTACATACATAAAATCACGCCTCTTTCCCGAAGGGGTAGGCAGAGACTACATCTTTCCACTTGCCACGATCTCTGCAAACTTCCTTCGCTACATCCACATTCATAACTCTCTTCATGCAAGCTCGGCGGTTTCGGGTACTCTTGACCTGACCCTTTACCAGGACGTCCTGCATTGACTATGACGTCACATTTTCCAGTGTATGGCCACGGCTCGAGTTTCCCCAAACTAGGGCTTCAACTGCCACGCGCCACCCTACTAGCAATTACCTACTAGGGTGCAACATCTGGCGGGTTCATTGAACTTATACAGTTTAACACTAGATGCGGGCGATAATATACAAATAAACGGTTTTAGAACTTTGGTTGTTATATTGGTGCCATATGGAAATGGTGTAAGAATAAATTTTAGAAAAGTTCCATTAAAAAAAAATACATCATTGAACATAAACGACAATAGGAAAGTGGGAAATAAAATAATGACAGTCCTATCACATCGCTATCTTTTGTAAAATAACAAAAAAACGGACCCATACCTGACAATGTAATTTTTTGCAAGCCCTATCGTCAACTAGATAATCTTTATGATTCATAACAGAAATTTTCTCTACTTAGGTACCTACTACTTATTTTTTTTTTTACTATCTGTGTAGGAACTGTCATCGGTAAAATTCAAACTCCCCAAACGACAAATTTGAACTACTTTTGACACCTCTTCCCGCCTTCGTGTCTATGATCTAGATCTAAGCATGTGACGTCACGTTACGTTGTCTTGTAGTACGTTAACGGCGCGTCACGGCCCGTGGTCCTAACGGATGGAGCGTCAGGCATAAGCGGGGGCGTAACGATTTACCGGACTTTAGTTTTTAGAGAATATAGAAAAGCCCAGTTTTTATTTACTAAAGAGAACCTCCTTAGTACGAGTACATAGCCTTACTATACTAAATATAGACGCTAAATTGATAAAAACCAAAGTAGTTATTCTTACTAGAAACAATGACTTCTTTGGCCAAAGTTAATGATTTGCCCCGTGTAATTTATTTATTTTAAGGGTATTAAATTTTATACCAATCTAAATACAGAACTAACTAACTATAACTTAAATCATAGATCTTTTTTCGCTTCTCCGTCGGTCGTTGGACCATAGACAAATAGACCGGATATAGACTGAACTTGCACTAATGGCCGCAACGACTCCTGACATTTCACCTGACGCGATTTCCGAGGGCGATGACATTTAATTTTATTTCTTGTTAATTTTTATTTAATTATTTCCTTATTTTTTAAAAAATCTATTATTTCACTTTTAGTCTTTCTACGAGTAATCGAAAGTAAAGTCGAGATCTAAGGTGGTACACTCAAATCGATGCCTATTTTCTTGCCGTGAAAAGTTGAAAACTTCTTTGGGTCGCAGGAGGAAGCGAAGAACTAAAAAGAATTATAAGAATATGCTATTTATAGCGCTAGCACTTAAAAAAAACTTAACTGAAAATTGTGACTACAAAATTTAGTAGCGGCGATGCGATGTCGACCAAATTCTTGACTCTTTAACATTAATCGACTTATCCCGATTACTATCGGAACAATTCAGTGTTCACCGGGCTCTCATACAATTGTCTAAGTCGTAATCGTGACCAGTTATGCCTTACTTATAATAAAGGTCCGAGGCCAACAGCGTCCACGAAAAAAAAAACGAAAACTCGCCCTCAAAATATATGGCTGCGCCTCCCGTGAACGAAAAAAAAAGAAAAGTTCAAAACTAAAACCTATTCCAGAGTTGAAATGGCTTCTTTTTATACCAAACGCCGGATAGGGGTCCATTGTTGAGCATAGACAACCGCAGCGTAATAAAACACCATCTCTATGTTTTTTTTTTTACCATAGAGGTTGTATCTAAATCGTAGGTGATAAAAAGATTTTTAACGTCGAGTGGGCGTGGAAGGAATAAAACAATGCGATTATAAAAGATGTCTAATCCCTGGCTATCCCATGGTAGCAAATTAGTGTTATCAACTTCTAAAGATGAGCCGGACCTTGACATAAGTAGATATACCTACTAACCTATCAGTCTATTACATTTTACCTCAATCATACAATTTCAAATTTCGATCTTACCCCGAAGGCATACAATTCCAATTGGAGAATCTATTTACCTACAGGGGTAAGTAACATTTGGTTATCTGGTTGCAAGTTCGTACCTACTTCACGCTTCGATAGTGGGGGGTTGACCGGAGGGTGAGGACGAGGACAACTGTTGAATTATAAAAATAATGTAGACTTTTATTCCGAAAGTACTAAATCCGATAAGGCAACTTATAATCGCTCATCTCCATTTTCTGACCCATGTTTATTATACGATAGAATTCGTTCATGCCGTGTGGTTCCCGGCAATTTAGAATAGGGACACTTCATCTCGTTCCCATGAATGTCGTAAAAGGTGACTAAGCGATAGGCTTATAAATTTGTGATTCATCTTTTAGACGTTGGGCTAGCAACCTGCCATTATTTGAATCTCAATTCTATCATAAAGCCAAACAGCTGAACGTAGCCTTTCAGTCTTTTCAAGACTGTTGGCTCTGTCTACCCCGCAACGGATATAGGTGAATAAAGATAGATAGCTAATCACTGGTTCATTTGAAACACTATCTGTGTGTCTCGACCTCCTGTGCCCGTCTCCGGTATCATCTTAAAAGTGCATTTATTTTCATGAATGAAACGGATATCAATGTGGGGCGACGCTATCAAGTTGTTTTGGCAATTAAAATTAATTATTAAGAATTTTCGCCCGCCAAAATTGGGCCACATTGATAAAGCGGCATAGACTAAAGCACGCAATAATAATACGTAGGTACATAATGTTATTGGAACTCTTTCGTTTTCAAATTTAAATTTCTATTTTACCACAATATAAGTATTACATACTTAGATTACATACATACATATAATCACGTTTATAGCACTTATGGGGAAGGCAGAGCCAGCAAAGCCTTTCAGTCTTTTCACGACTTTGTTTTCAACGTTCAGCTGTAAGGCTTAATGGTGTCGAGATCAAATAGTAACAGGTTGCCAAGCCCATTGCCTACAAGAAGAATCCCAATTTTATAAGTCTTTTACGACGTTCCAAGGGAAAGATATGGCGTCGCCCTATTCTAAACACAAAATAAGGAATTTAGGATTATCTAATCTGTAGTCTATTATTGTAGGCTGAAAAAAAAGGTTGGCGACCTCAACTTATTTCAAGGATACCAAAAAGTTTTAGGCTATGACGTAATTAGTTTTTGAGCGAGCCCAAGATTTCAGAATTATTATTATAGAATCTAGAAGGCTCCGCCAATATAACGAACACACATAAATCCTATTACTTGTAGGTACATATCATATTTTAAAATACAGAAAAATAGGTACACATTTAAATAAATGCAGTTAGATCAATTCTTTTTACTGAAGTTAAATTATTTATAAGCATACAACTTCTGACTAATAGTTAAATGTATTTGTGATAAAAATTGATAGATTAATAAGAAAAAAAATCAGGCTAGGATAATTAAAATAAAATAAAAGGACTAAAAATAATCAGCTAGGTACTCACCCTGAACACTGGCAGTTTATTTCACAGTTTTTGCTGCTTTCACCCCACATTTTTGCACAAATGTCCGAGACACAAAATAATTTGAAAATAAACACAATCACAAGTCCATGTTTTCGTTCAGTCTTTAAATCTCTCTCAATTATTCTAAAACCGGTCGAAGTCAACCTAACGCAACCGCTGCCGGCGAACAACTGATATTATGAGCTCCCCCTTGCACGTCGTTGGTCCCTGTTGACAACCCCTCACCTCCAGGGATGTGCTTTAGGATTTTCTACCATTTTGGTAGATTTTTATTGCGTGTGTGCTTAAAGTTTAACTGGTTCTTATTTAGGAATAATTTAACTTTTATTTGTTATATGCTAAAATATAAAACATAAAAATATATGTTGAAACGTTAGTTATGTTTTTTAACATAATTTTTTTTTCCTATAAATAATAATGTTTCATGTAAATTTTGTTTTTGTTTAGACAGACATTGTACACCTGCTTCACTTCGAAATTATTTCGATGGATTACATTTCAAACAAAGGAAGGCATAATATTTCAAGAAAAATCTAGCATATAATACTTAAATTTTTAGGTTACGTAAAATAACCTTTTCGACAGTAGTCTACAAAATCTACACGTGTTGTTATTTTATGAGCATTTTTTGCTCGTGTTTTTGATTGATTGGATTCTGTACTTAGAATTTAACAGCAACTAAGTACTTTTAATAATTCTGTGACTAAATATTGAATAAAATAAATAGTTTTCAACATTAGGCAAAAAAAAATTGCGCAAAAGTAGATTTTTTCTTATGACAACTGGTAACCTAGCTATGCCTGCTGAGGCCAACGGGCAACCCCGCCTAACTAGATCGGCTCGTGAGAAAATAAAATCCTATTTTCAACCCTAATCACTTACAAACAAGCACCAAAATTCAATATAAAAATCATCAATGGAATGTTATACAAAAATCATATGGGCACCAAATCCTGTTTTCACACTCACACAGTCATTAACAAAAAAATAATATTCACTCTTATTGCAAAGTAAAATAAAGCAGAATTTCTATTGATAAGCACTGATATGGCTTTAATCAACACACAGGCGATTGAAAGTTCAATCATATGGTGGTAGTTTAACTCTTCAGAATACATTTTCAACTCTAACGTAATCCTATTAAAATTTGAAATACACTGTATTCTTTACCTGTCCACATCTTTAAACCATATGATGTCGCAAAGGTAAATATCCTTTTTAAAATATCCAGAGATTCATATTATCGGGACATTAAAGTTTAAAGTTGATGGTGCTGTGTTTTTTCATGTACTTTCGATGTTTTTGCAAAATATAAGGTTGTTCCCAAGAATTCCCTTCAAATCATATGGTATAGAAGGAAAGGAATGCCTTTTGTATGCCGCCCAAGAGAGGCTCATTTCTGTCAATAACAATTGTGATGTATACAGTTATATAACATGTAAAATAGCTTGAAATGAGGGTTGGCCAATCTTCCCTGTTGTCTGGTACGAAATTCAGCGATTATACGCCTCAAAAGATGTATAGGCTGTAGAGAACTTTTTGTACTTAATTGTATATTATTACTTTTAATAACCGGTATTTGGGTTTGGGATATCATGGATATTCATTAAAGTTTATTAAACTTTAGGTATATTAATTGACTCTATTTCCTGGTAATCGATAAAGGTATCGATCACCTAATCTTAAAATGTACACTTTCTTACATTCATTACTTCTATGTGAGTTATGGTGCTATTTATTATATTAATATATAGCACCATAAGTCGTAGAAATAACTTCGACTCGCTATGCCAGTCAAATTTAAAAACGCCGGCCGTTAGAGAGGTAACGCGAGGCAAGTCCTTTTTTATTTCCTCCGGAGGATACGATCCTCTCCGCGACATGACTAAGCAAATGAGATACACACAAGTTGTCTAGTCGAGTTGGTCTGTAACTTTAGATTATACACATACATTTAATAACACGACCAAGCCAACTAGATGGATGCTACATATCGGGCTGGATTAGATTATAGTTTGAATGTAACGTACTACATTGAGGCTATTTCCGTAAATACTGGGGTTAAGATATAATCACAAGAAAATAGAGATTACTATTGCAAAACGCTTACCAAAAATATAAAATTTAACATGTATACTGATTTCAAATCAGCTGATTGTATTATTATCGTGGCGACTTAGTAACACGTTCGTTCTATGAAAATATAAAAACAACGATGTTTGAATATTGATTAGTGTAAAACATGAAGTATCTAATAATAGTGATTAGATCATTGAATTATTGGATAAAGGCGCTCAGATGTTCATTATAAATGAATCATACAAATATATAACACGCGCTGGTGTCTTTCCGTTTGTGTTCTACCGAGATTATAGCTGCTTCCTTTAAGATAAATTTGCATTGTAATCTTATCACATTCCATATGACCGTTACTTACGTCACTCGACACCACGCTATCGGGCGAAAGATATAAGTCCTGTGAATTTACCCACGCTTGAAAGTCCCGCATGATACTCTCCTAGAACCAAGTTGATTCCTTTAGGTTAAAAATCTGAAATTCATGTTCAACTTGGGATATTTAGAATCTGAGAATTTTGCCCTTTTGAAAAATATAGGAGGTTTCCATGCTCACTGAACTATCTCTTTATAAAAATCTTCGAAGATGTAAGAAACAATATATCAGTTTTAAAGAAGAAATTTTAAACTAAGATTGTGAGACACAAAATAAAGAAAACGATAATCAAAATCGATATGTCTTGTTTTAAGAAGTGATTGGCCTTTCTGATGATGATGAGGTGACAAGAGTTTTATAGTTAGAAAAGCTAGAAAAAAGGTGGAATAACACTCTATGTTAAATAATTAAGTAAACGACGCCGAGGAATAAGTTAAGCTATTGCCTAAAACATTTAACATGGATACAATTACATGAATTTCAAATAAAATAATAATACAGTGTGTATCGACGTGATAATGTATCAGCTAATATGAACAGGCGCCTCTTATCGAGGCATGCAAATATGAATGGCGCGGGAATCAAATGACGTAGTGTTGTATCAGAATATTACACGTGGTGCTGGTTGGGTACGCACTACATACATACATATAGTCCTGAAAAGACTGAATGGCCACGTTCAGCTGCTCGGCTTAATGATGGAATTGAGATCCAAATAGTGACAGATTGCTAGCCCATCGTCTAAAAAAAGGATCGCAATTTTATAAGCCTATCCCTTAGTCGCCTTTTACGACATCCATAGGAAAGAGATGGAGTCGTCCTATTCTTTTTTGTATTGGTGCCGGGAACCACATGGTACGCACTAGTGTATACTATTTAATTGTCTTAACTCCTGTGGCTCGCCCGCTACTCTCTTCATGTGACGGGATAGACGGCCTTTCTCACCCACTTGCGAAGTTTTTCGCTTTCGAGTTTGAGGTCTTTGATCAGTTGACCAGTAACGATCAGTTTATAATGGAAAATTATCTTTTTTTGTCTGATCTCTAAAATAAAAAAGAAAGCAGCTTTTCATTTTATGATATAAATATAGTTGCGAAAAAACAGAAGATTGGTCCCATAAATACAACACAAAATATCAATCGTTCTTACAATAGGTAGTTTTAAACTTGATTCTCAGCAGTCACGTACAGGAAACGAATAGTTTATGACGAGGCTTCAACCATTTCTATGCGTATTGTGTCAGGATTTTCGGCTACTTGCAATAATACAAAATGACCAACCTCTGTTCAAACAGCTGATTGTTTGTAAACGGTTTCTAAAGAAACATTGTCCTGAAAACACGGTATACCTTTGCCCGATTTCGAAATAATATTCTTTGCTGTTCAGTCTTGGGGAAAAACAAAGAAACTGAATTCAAAAAATCATCTCAGAGCCGATTGGTTCCCGGATTTCTTCATATCATTTATGTGTATGAACTTTTAAACGGCTCAAGGATTAAGAAAAGTACTAAAACAATTATCAATGCCGGTTAAGGTTTCAAGGGCCAGGGCCGGCCTCGTTGAATTTTCAAGGACCAAATTTCGAATGTCTGGAATAAGGTAGATGTTAGGAGTACCCGTAATCGTCGAATATGCATGAAAAGAGTAATGAATGTAGAGGAAGCAGGATAGGTCTGTAAAGATCGTAGAAAGTGGAAATCCATAGTCTCTGCCTACCCCAATGGGAAACAGGCGTGATAGTATGTATGTATGTATGTTAAGATTTCCCTGTTTACAGGACCGAAGAGGTTAGAAGAGACTTGCTTCGTCTAATTACCTACTTGACACCCAGCTAGATGGCTGGGTGTGTCTGTGATCTGTGTCTTTGTTTTATGACGCAATAAAAAAGAATCATGGGCAAAAAATTTACGATTTCAACGTCCATAGTAGTCTAGAATGTGACTAACCCATACCATTATTTTACTGATAAATTTCTTTTGTTACTCAGGTAAAATATTTTAAGGAAATTGTGACTAAATGTAAGTTAATAGATTATTAAAATAAAAGATAACATTCAAAGAAATAATAGAGGACGTCATTGTATCCTAATAATATTAAGTATATATAAGCGAAAGTTTGTAAGTATGTATATGTGAATTTCACTCTTACACCCAAAAACTTATCCTTCTGAATAAATTCTCATGAAACTTTGCAGTAATATGGCTTAGAAATTGGAAAAACAAAGACGCGGGCATCAACTAATAGTTTATAAATGAAAAATGACACAATAATTTCTAATAATAGCACTTTATCTGGATGTATAATATCTGTTAGTCGAGAATCCAAAAAAATTGTAATTTGCTTAATCTCTCCAACTTTTATTTCTTTAAATAAAATTTTTACAATTTTTTTTATCATAAGCACTGATTATTGATTTTTACTTTGGTTTAAATTTTCAACTGCCACTTGTAACATTTTCATGGTAAGGAAGTTTGGGATTACCTTATCATTTTCAAATTCGGTCTCTTCTGGTATTGAGGCTCTATCGTAGATTAGGTATTCGATAACTACCGAAAAGCTAACATTACATTGTGACACGAAACAGCTACACCTTATGGATTCGGTATTATTATTAAAAACTTACTTAACGTAAACAATTCCTATTTGTTGGGTCTATAAACTGGCTGTATTAATTTTGTCTTATTATTATGGTGTTGGCATTGTTTGCTTTCAACGTTAACATATGAATACTAGATTTACACTCGGGAATGTTTAAAAAATAGGCTTTATTACTGAAGGTCTTTTCTGTCTCTGTGCCACATTTTATTAAAATCGGTCCAGTAGTTCATGAGTTTATTTTCTACAAACAGAAATACAAATATTTTTTCTTTAAAATACTCATATTTAAGTTATGTTGCTTTTTTATACAAGGTATTCTAAGTATAATGAAGAAATGCCTGAGTGCTAAAACCGAAAATCACAAGAATTTGCAGTCAGGCATGACGTCACAATAAGTAATTATTAAGAGAATAGAAAAACGTTTTAATTCATCTTACTTTGTTCTCGGCGGTTTATTTTAATTATATATCATTATATAAATTAGTATATTTTTGAATTCTATGTTGATAACACCGGAAGGTCAATGTCCATTGTTGATTTGATGAATGAATGTGCAATAGTAGTATAACAATTAAAAAGTATGGTATATACACCTACATGGATGTAGAACCGTGTGGTTCCCGGCACCAACATAAAAAAGATGTATGCAGAGATAGTGGCAAGTGGAAAAGGTTGTCTCTGCCTACCCCTCCGGGAAAGAGGCGTGATTTTATGTATGTATGTATGTATGGATGTAGAATATTAAAAACTTAACAAACTTATAACAAAATTTGCACGATATTATCGATATTCTTAAGCTTTTGGTGTTAATATCTATAACAGGTGATATAAGTACATTCTCTTATCACATACGCGCCTTCTTTCCATTAAAAAAAAACTTATCTGTCAAGTGCAACGAAATAAACAAGCAACGTGTATATGAAATTCGGCTTTCTTAACTTCGCTTTTAGGATGATAGTTGCTTGTGGAGAAAGGTTTCGCCGGAGTCAAAAGCGCGCGAAATCTGTGCGGCGGTTACGGTACCGTTGCGGAGCGGGCGTTAGACTTTCAAATCTGGAATGTATATTCGTTCTCCCGCCAAGATGAACCTACAATTTTAAATTTACATCTGTGTAATAAATAAGCATTTCAATATATTTCTTATGTTACAACGTTAAGGACGATAATTTATTGACACGAATTCCATGAGGACAAAGTGTTAAATTGTCATGCAAAGTACGTCCCGTGAGGTTTTACAATTGAGTCATAATTTTTTTCGCAACTTTGTGCTTTAATACGATGCGTGAAAGTTCATGTTATCAAAAAATTGAGGAAAAATATAAATTTGCATTATATACACTTGTTCCAACTTTTATGGGTATATACCTACTACATAGTGCCGTGTGGTTCCCGCCACCAACATAAAAAAGAAAAGGACCACACATATATTTTCCCAAACTTGGGATTCTCGTTTTAGGCGAAGGGCTAGCAACGTGTCACTATTTGAAGCCAAACAACTGAACGTGGCCTACCAGTCTTCTTAAGACTTTTGGCTCTGTCTACCCCGCAAGGGATATAGACGTGACTATATGAATAAATGAATGAACCAACTACACAAATGGGGATTGACTTTTAGACTTTAAATGTTAGTACATAAGTAACTTATAATATTTTCTACAAATCCACAAGCATAGTAGGTACCTATTTATCCAAATACACTCTATGTAATCTATTTTAATGTAAAGAGGAAAGATAAGTACTTAGGTACCTACCTACCAAGGTATTTTTGTTTGTTTAATGAGTAAACCGTCGATATAAATATTTTCAGTAGCTATGGGATCTGTGTTATTATAAATTTGGCATTAAAATAGAATCATACATACATAATATATGTATAAGTACCTACATATAATCACGTCTTTATCCCTTACGGGGTAGATAGCGCCAACAGAATTCTCATGTTTGTTTTGTCTCTGCCTAACCATAGCTTTTGTTGTAAGCACAATGAATGATGACGTCATAATAATTATAAAAGCTACCTTGTACAGTCACCCGCATATCCAGTTGCCGTGTATGAAACTCTATGACGTAGTAATAGAGTCGAATTTTCAGTGAATTTGGGTAGGTTAATATGCTGTTGACTGTACAAGCCAGCCGATGGCAATGACGCGGTCATACATCAGTTAAATTATTCATTTCTATTCCTCAGAAACTTAGTCATTGGCATCTGTTCCTTTTGCTTTGATAATAAAAATGTCTGTCCATTTCCACTATCACCAAAAATTATTTTTTTTGTATCATAGTAATCTGTTTTTTAGGTAGGTTAGATCGAATTTGTAATAAACGAGGCACAGGTTCTATTTTAACGCGGACATGACACTGTCCAAGTTAAATTTACAAGTAAATTTTATTTGAACAAATATGAAAATTCCCACAGGAAAGGGAGAAACGGGTATTTCAGTTGAATGCTGGCGGGTATAAGCTAGCAAGTACTAAATAAAAGTAAATAGCAGGCTTCCCCTGTCACTTAGCGAGTTGGCAAATTCCGTGTAAGAAATGTTACCAAGTAAAGTTAGTTTTCTGAGCGAAAAGCTTACGAAGCTAGTTTGTTTTTCAAATCAAACATCCCGTCTTGTATTTGCTAAAATATTCCATTTTCCTTTTTTAGTCCCTACAGACAGATTCTAGCAAAACTCGAAGGTATGTAATGTTTACAATTTGTTTTAACTTTTCAGACAAATCTTTGTATGAACTTGTAACCACAGTGTAGGAACTTCTTTAAAAATCCTTGTTACTCATTTCTAAGGTTAAGGAACCTGCGAAGCAAATCATATTTATACTAATATTATAAAGCTGAAGAGTTTGTATGTTTGTTTGAACGCGCTAATCTCAGAAACTACTGGTTCGAATTGAACAATTATTTTTGCGTTGAATAAACCATTCATCGAGGAAGGCTTTAGGCTATATTACATCACGCTGCAACTATAAGGAGCAACGAAATAATGGAATATGTGAAAAAAAACGGGGGAAATTATTCATCCTTGAGAGCTTCAATGATGCCCAAAATAAATATTCCACGCGGACGAAGTCGCGGGCAGAGCTAGTATCGTATGAATTATTGGTCTGATGCTTTCGTTTTTTTTTACTGATTTAGAGAAAAAAGATCAAGCTGAGCCAGTTCATGTTGAAATTGCTAAAGATAGCGGCCTCTGGCACTGGCCTCCCATTGAATCTTGGTATTCTAGGTCCAGTTCAGAGTACCTAACCGGTTACTCGGACGCGCCCTGCATCCTCAGATTGTACGTCTATCACATTCCTTCCATTGCATTGACATTGCAAACGTTTGAATTTCGAATTCAAAACAAAAATAATTCCAGAAATGTCTTCAGTTTGTTCTATAATTAAAAATCAATTAAAAACAAAACAACCTAACGAAAACCATAGACCTACCATAGAGCACGTGCAACATCCGTCGAAAAGCGCGCCAATATCAAATCATCATGCAAACCAATTCATTCTCTATTACCTACATAAGCAATTAAGTCGTTCATAAAATAAGAAACTTGTTTTCGTCTTGTTGGCATAATGTCGATCGTGAGAACATATTTCCAACAATCTTCTTTCACCTGTATAATTATGTTCTTAAAGTCTAATTTCGTTTGAATGATGGCTGAATACCTGTTCCTCCTTTGACCGACAATGACCTCATGAAAAAGCGAACGAAATAGTTTATGCCGAGTATAACCAGTAATATTTTACAAAGAATTTTCAACCTAGTAACCATGGACATATAATTTACTTTCGTGTTGGTGAAATCATGTTGTGACGTAAGAATCATATGGCGGGAAAAGTCTGGCTGGATTATTTCTTCACTAGCTGTTACCCGTGACTTCGCTCGCGGAAATGTAGCTTCGCCTCGGTTACAGAACAGCGTCCATTTCAGATAGGCCGTGAACTAGTAACAGACAGTTTGGTTTCAGTTATAATACTAGCTACCGTCCATGGTTTCGCTCGTGTGTATCATTATGAGACTTCCTAATCATTGAGATAGAAGGCCTATGTTTTATTCTGATGCAAGATTACCTACCTACTAATTTAGTTTTACCCAAATTCAGGTTTTTACAAAAAATGTAAAATACCTATACAAAAAGTACCCGGCACCAATAAAAAAAGAATAGGATCACTCCATCTCTTTCCCCGTGGATGTCGTAAAAGACGACTAAGGGATAGGCTTATAAATTTGGGGTTCTTCTTTTAGGCGACAGGTTAGCAACCTACCACTATTTGAATCTCAATTTTATCATTAAGCCACACAGCTGAACGTGACCTATCAGTCTTTTTAAGACTGTTGGCTCTGTCTACCCCGCAAGGGATATAGACGTGATTACATGTATGTATGTAAAATTTCCACGCCAGAACGTTAACTTGGCCGATGTCATATCTCCTCACTCTTTCTATCACTTTGGTTAACCTAAAAGGTCATTACGAGAGCCGAGCCAGCCAGGAATTAGCATTATCAGACGCATCATACATTATTTGCCTTGTCAACCCAACACGTCTTCATTGACGGCTTCTGTGGCGCAGCGGCAGTATGCTTGTCTGTGACATGAGAGGTCCCGGGTTCGAATCCCGGTCAGGGCACGATGAGAAAATAACTTTTTCTGATTGGCCTGGGTCTTGGATGTTTATCTATATAAGTATTTATTATAATATAGTATCGTTGAATTAGTATCTCGTAACACAAGTCTCGAAGTCACTTCGAGGCTAATTCAATCTGTGTAATTTGTCCCTTTTATATGTATGTATGTGTTGATATTCCATAAAAAAAATCTGCGTAAAGCGAATAAATTGCCTAAGATATGGGAAGTCCAGATCTTTAATGAGAGATCCAATTAGTGTCTGGCGCGACCACACACTGAGCGAAGGATTAACTTCTAGGCGTGACCAGTTTTCTTAGCATCCGATAGATTGATGAAGATTCCGCTTGCGAGAGCGCTAGTTGTATGGATGACATGCATTTGTTGTATCTGATGTCGCAATCCTTGCAAAAGAAATTGTAAATGATTATGATTGTCTGCGTCGACTTTTCTATCAATAAGAAAATAGATTTTCATACGTACATACATACATATGGTCACGTCTATATGCCTTGCGGGGTAGACAGAGCCAACAGTCTTGAAAAGACTGAATGGCCACATTCAGCTATTTGGCTTAATGATAGAATTGAGATTCAAATAGTGACAGGTTGCTAGCCCATCGACTAAAAAAGAATCCCAAGTTTGTAAGCCTATCCCTTAGTCGCCTTTTACGACATCCACGGGAAAGAGATGGAGTGGTCCTATTCTTTTTTCAATTGGTGCCACACCACACGGCAATTGATAAAGTATAATACGGCAATCTCGTTGATAAAGTACCTAATAATTGGTTGGTAATTTTACTCTAAGGAATTGATATACTCGTATTTAAAAAAAATCTAATAGTGCGCTACCAAAATCCAAACCGTGACTGTCCGGAACTATTTTATGCTACGCCCTTACATACCTACCTGTTCGGCCAAAAAAAAAAAAAAAAGATCTCGTTCCTAGAATCGAAAATAAAGGTATGCGGCGTCGCAAAGCGATGGACCTGCCAGTAATGAGGCAAAAAAGCTTTTGTGAGGACCTCACTGCTCAGCTGATCGCCATTTTGAGGCGCCCCTGTACCACGTTAAAGACTGTCTACAATTTAACGACTATCGTATCGCTAAAATACTTTATATTCCGATTTAATTTGAAATCTTGGTCGTTCGGTAACTTCTTATATTCGTTTTTTTTATTAAAAAGTACTTAGCAACAATCTAGATTATGCACCTCCTACTTAAATGTAAGTAATAGCAACAAACAATAGACGTATGCGTAAAATAAAAGTACATTTGCTGCATACGGTAAGTACTTAGGTACCTACTTTACGACAATTACTTACATTGTACTGCAGTTTGCAGTGGATGCTGGCAAAAATATTTGTTGAAAACAGGTTCTGACAAAAAAGAGTACGCTCATAATACCGGTCTGGCGGCGCGGTCAGCTGATTCCCGCCAAAACACCGTGCCATCAACTAAAAAACCCATCTTTTACAAACGCTATTGTCAAATATCTGCTTTATAACATGTTATTGGGGCTAACAATAACTTTTGTCGACCAAAAACTCAAGGGTTTTATGATTATTGTAGGTTCTCACGTGCAATCAGCTGATTTGGCGCGAAATCCCCGCCATCTTGCCGGGAAACCAGTCGGTTGCTACGCCTGCTGATTTATAATTGTGTTGATATGACCGTATTATCGACTCATTCGAAACATTTTCGTATGATTTTGATTTTAAGGTGAAGGGCAAGGTTAGGTATCATTATTGGTATTTGTTAGTTCGTTTCGACCTTTATTGTCCTAGAGAGGATCAAAAAATCACACAAAATAAAATAAGTTACATAATATTGAAATAATCAAGCAATAGTTGTGCTATTTCAATTTCATTTAAATCGTAATTAAAACAGAAAAATAGCGAATTTCGTGATTGCCAATGTGATATATGTTGAATAGACTATATAAAAAAATAACAAAGGAAAGATTCGAAACCCGTGTCCACTGAAATATTAGATCGGTTACGGGTTGCAATTTTTTTTCTAATGCCACGGTCAGGCGCCTACCTACGTTTTTCTTCAAGTTGTTTGTTTCCGTCATAGGGCCAAATATTCCCGAATTCCAAAGACAATCGTTGAAAAAATTGGTTTGAATTCTTTGTCTCTATCAGATCACTGTATTTAGAAAGAGACAATTTTTGTTTTATTGAAGATGTTAGTTATGCTGAATGGTCAAACATGTGTTTTATTTTTTGCGTTTAAACAAAAGAAAAATTCATTAATGAAGCCGGAAGTCTTGATTAATTTGCAACTGAGTCAGTTCGGAAGTTGGCCGAGTGCCGAATACAAATGTTTGTAAGGATGTGTGTATTTGTTTCTGTTTCACAAAAATTACAAAAACACATTTCTATTCAATAAAATCTTAATATACATATATTGTTTTAATTTTAGTATTTCCTGTTATATGGCAACGGAAATACATAATAACTGGAAAAAGTATTCTTTATATAATTTCCTGTGTATTGTTTTCACGTGCAGATTGTTAAAGTTATACAAGGGAAAGTCTAATAAAATATGGATACCTCTTTTAGGCCATGGGCTAGCATCCTGGCACTCTGTGAATCTCAATTCCACCAATCAGCCTTCAACAATTCAACGTGACCTTTCAGTCTTGTCGAGACTGTTGGCTCTGTCTACTTCGTAAGGTATAAAGACGTGACATGACGTGACGTTCTGCTGGGACACAATCGTATCACATTGGAACAACTTAATGGGACCAGTGGGTTAGATTGATTATACATATTTGTATATCTTATGGTGGTAAGAATACCAACTTTTAATAATAGGAACTGCATCTTAACCGCCCATTTCGAGGAAACCAATAAACATACAATGACCCGATGTCTCCCGGCGGTCCCATAAGAGCCACTGGATAGTACCTGTTATCCAAAGCCCTTGAGGCATGTGAAATCACTTCATCTATGTTAAAATCACAATTCTGTAAAATGTAATTTACAAAAGGATGCATAATACGTTGGTCGTTCAGTATATTGTGAATGAATATGGGTGGTATAGATTAGTTTGCTCAGTGTGTAATAAAACAACGCGATTACAAATCAGAGTTATTTTGATACAACGTAATTTTTAAACCTAATTTTAATTTCTATTTTCTTTTGTGAAGTTTTTGGCCTAATAACTATTGAACAATACAATCATTGTTGTATTGTTTTGGACCCGGATTTTGATTTTGAACTTATTTCTCATAATCCCGAGAAAACACTTATGTTGAAATGAGTGCCATTTGTCTTCGTTAGAAAAAATAATGTTTAAATTTAAGCATCTAACTAAAAATAATAATACTTTGGTATAACCTACCCGAAGAGCTCAGACGGATATACAACAGGCATAATTAGGAAAGGTCTATCTCTTTTCTTACTCATAAACCAAACAGCGGAATGATTCATCGTCTCTTACTCATGTGAATAATATTTACGTATCTTTATTTCTATATTTATTCTTATTTATGTATTTCTATGAATATAATATTTGTATATAAAATTTTTCTTCCATATTTTATGTATCTTTTCTTAAACTGACACCGGATTATTTTTCTGTTTGCAATTTTACCTTTTGCCACCTATTGTACTCCTTTTAGGCTCAATAAAGATTTAAATAAATAAACAAAAGAAAGAATAAGCCATAGAAGAATGAAAATTACTGAAATCACCACTATCTTTTTGAACTGTAGAACCTATTGTTAATGGTTTTTATCGAAGTTGTTAGTGGAAGAAGTAGAGTATATAAATAGATGGGGCAGAAATGACGTTCTAGAATAAGAGTTTAAGATTGTGAAAGGAGACGAGCTTTCCTTTGATTGATTATTGCAATCTGCGTAGAAAGAGAAGCAGTTGGCACATGCTTTGTTAAATCTTCGCTGCCAGACCAGCATGGTAGCATAATTTAACATAATGAAGTGTGAATAATGTAATAAGGCCTCTAGGAACAAACGGACAATCGTTTCGTTTATATTATATAAAAGCGTGTGCTTCTATATAATATAATATAATTATGTGTTTTTCGTCCTGCCATAGTCGGCGAATGAGAAATATTTAAATGTAAATTTTGGCATAGAGATTTTCGATGCCTGTTCGTTCCTCAACGCTTCTCGACGCCTTGGTACTTTTATTTCTACAAATTATTTCTCCCATCTTCTTTCACATTCTTTCCATCTATGCTTCCCTCCGACTGTGCTGCGCCTTCTACAAAGTTAGCTTTACTCTTATCGCGTCATAAGTATGATTATTTATGAAGGGAAAGGAGTAGTATATCGTAAGTGTGATTGAAATACATAATTTTATGTTACCTTTAAAAGTAAGAAATGATAAAAGAAACTCAGTCTTTAAGTACCTATGTACGTATTTAGTAATATTTTTTAAGAAATACGTCGCGTTTTTGCATCTTCGTTTAAATCAAGAACACTCTTGAATATTTTCTTTCAGTGAGCTCACACACACAAACGGACAGACACGTCAAACTAATAACATACCTCTTTTTGTACCGGCGGTTAAGGTAAGAACACGCCGGATTAAGTCATACCTACATATTCCCCATCAGTGCGTTTTCACTCGAGTGTATTCCCAAACATTTGGTTATTCTTCCCCACTATGGGAATAGAACCACAATTTATAAACGGCTCAACCGATATGCTTAACATGTTTTAAGCAAATCGGTTGAGATCGAATCTAAGAACACTCGCACATAAGAAATCGCTTTACCCGTTTCTGAGCGATGATGACACAGACAAACAAACATACACCTCAAACACACCTATTTTGGTATCGCGAGTTAAAAAGAACCAGTAAGTAATAAGAAACTCCATTTTAATTCGAGCACGATTCGAATGATATCAGAATAGGCCCTCATGTCCCTGAATCCCGCGTTTCAAGAGCAACGCTTATGTAATGCGCGACAAGGATGCAAGATGTCGCCTCGTCTCCTGTCCTGTTTGTACTGTTATAAAATGCTAACCGAACTTGAATTTTCAAAATGGTTTTTTGGCCTCACATACTGGATTTTACGCAACATTTTAAGCCGTGTGGTTCCCGGCACCAATAAATAAAAGAATAGGACGACTCCTTCTCTTTCCCACGGATGTTGTAAAACGCGACTAAGGGATAGGCTTATAAATTTGGGATTCCTCTTTAAGGCGATGGGCTAGCATCCTGTCACTATTAAAATCTCAATTCTATCATCAAGCCAAAAAGCTGAACGTGGCATATCAGTCCTTTCAAGACTGTTGGCTCTGTCTACCCCGCAACGGAAGAGATTGCAATACGGCCGCCTTTGTGCTGATAATACTCTTTTTTTGTTCTATGCGTTTATCTTGTCTGTGCAATTAAGTGGTACTTATGCGAACGTGAACCTCACCCGAATATGGTGAGGTTAGGAAGAGAATTGACCCAGTAACCCATAGGACAACGACTACATTTTACCTGCAGGCTGAAAACAGCACTGAGTACACCTTAAAACATACATACAAACATATAGTCACGTCTATATCCCTTGCGGGAGGATATACGCGCCAAAAGTCTCGAAAAAACTGAAAGGCCACTTTCAGCTTCGTTATGATATCGATATTCAAATAGTGACATGTTGTTAGCACATCGCCTAAAAGAGGAATTCCAAGTTTATAAGCATATCCTATAGTCCCATTGTAAGACATCCATGGGAAAGATATGGAGTGATTCTATTCTAAAGTGCCAAAAACCACACGGCACAACACCTTTTCGAGGTCAATAACACAACATACATATTAATTCGCAGATTTTATATAATTCCAGCCTTCGAAGACTACAATAGTTCAGGCCTCCATCCATCTCCATCGCTCTTCTGCCTTTTACCTGTCACTGACCGCAGAAACTTTAATATTAATATGATGTTGCTATGCGATTAGTTTCTTGGACACAGGTTATAAAAAAAAATTAAAAGTCCCACGCATTCTTCTTTGTTGTCTAAAATCTATTGATAAAGTATATCTATTGTTGCGCAAGGGTAATAGTTCGGCCGTCCTTTTGTATTTTATAAAGAAAAAAGACTACAAAGATAATTTGCAACTAATCAGTGTTAAAAATCACTTTACTTCATCACTGCATATCATAAAGTAAAAAAGTCCGTCTATTTTTATTTCTTTGTCTATGTAGGTACGCGGTAATTTAGGATATTTGTAGATGGATTTTGTACCTGTTTTAACTGTTGGAAAGAAGATTTTCTGAGGAAGGTTTACGAGTAAAAAGAAAAAAGGAAATTCTTCTATATCCAATGACTGTTCTATTTTTGTTACATTTCTTTTTATGTGCAATAGAGAGTTTACAAACAAACAAACAAAAAAGTAAAATACCTAAATTATATTACTTATAGGCTATAGTTAAAAATTTAATTGAAAGTATGCTTGAGAATGTAGTTATGTTTTTTTTATGTTCGACTTATCGATAGCTTTAGATATATTATACTAGTTCTTTTTTATGGAACCGATCGTAGATTTGAACGCTTATTTCTCAACTGACAACAAATACTTACTAGATATAAAGAGTACTTGCTAGCCTAATTCGAATCCTTATGGCCAAGACTTTTTGTATAATTTATGTTTGATGTTCACTAAGTACAAACAGACATGTATAATACGATTCGATTATAGATATAGTATGTAATAGTTCGAAATGGCAAGCGGCAAATGTATTCGATAGTTATAACCGTTTTGTTTTTATTTCACTCCACCTCACAGTTGGATACAGGCAAGATTTTTATATACATACATACATAAAATCACGCCTCTTTCCCGGAGGGGTAGGCAGAGACTACCTCTTTCCACTTGCCACGATTTCTGCACACTTCTTCGCTTCATCCACATTCATAAACTCTCTTCATGCAAGCTCGGCGGTTTCGGGTACTCTTGACTGTCTATTTTTATATAGCTGTGTACAAATAGTTGCTTTTAATCCACGGCTAAGCAAAATTCTTCTCACTTCCCTTCCAAATATTTACTGACTTATTATTCGATGTATCTTTTAACCAGAATTCCTAAAAATTTGATCATCTTTGCCTTGCTTCTTTTCTCTGTATCTTGATCTACTCAATGTGCACTTTTTGAACGTTAAAACGTATTTATGTATATATTACGTTTATTCAATAATTTTAGCATCAGAAAAAGAGACGCTTAAAAATTCATTGGTACACGTGGAACAATTTTTGGAAGATGTCGGTAAAAGTTTTCAAGCTGAAAAAGATTATTTACATTCGATAAGCAATGGAATCTCTAAATCACCAAGCACTTATTCAAAATTTGCATCGACTGGTCGACCGAATGAAAATGTTATCTCTATGTTTGTAAGAAATGGTTATAATGAACGAAATAGTGATCATGAACAAGAATCAGATGTCAATTTTAGAGCCCCAGAAATAAAACAAAAAGAAAATACAATAGCAGGGAACAAGGCAATAACAGACCAGGAAAAAGAAAGTGCAGAAAATGGAAAAGCCGATGATATTTTTGGTAAAATGGTATTTCCACCGCAGAGTGAATTCCCTGCTAGTGTTAGTTTGAAGACCACGGCTACGACTCCGATGGTTTTAAGACCTGATTTTGGTGTTGTCGAAGGAGGTCCATCAGTGATAATCACTACAGAGAAGACCACATCAATCGATGAAGTCTTACTACATCCATCTGATTTTGGATACACTACTACTCGTAAAATACCTACGTATGGTGACACGGGAATCCCAATAATACCATCCAAGTACTTAACAACAAAAGGTAATCTTTACTTATATTAGCGTTGTTTGTTTGTTTGAACGCGCTAATCTCAGGAACTACTGGTTCGAATTGAAAAATTGTTTTTGCGTTGAATAGAACATTTATCGAGGAAGGCTTTAGGCTATAAAACATCACGCTGCAACTATAAGGAGCAAATCAATAAAGGAAAATGTGAAAAAAACTGAATTTATCCTTGGGGGTTCAATGATGCCCAAAATAACTATTCCACGCGGACGAAGTCCCGGGCACAGCTAGTGTAAGCATAAAATTCATTCTTTACGCAATATTTTCCTCTGACTCACAAACTCCGTGTAAACTCGGTAAATATCTTTCCTAATATTACAGCGCACAGTGAGTATGTGGCTTCTTTCAAAAAGGACATGATTAAATACGGCATGGGCGTGTTTTCAACCGCCATGTTGAGGGTCTTCCACATCGTCATATACAAAAATCAAGAAGATGTACGAAGATTAGTTTGGGGTTACGGAAGAATTATAGAGAAGTAAGTTCCAACGTCTTCTTTGATGGTTTGACGGCCTCCATGGCGCAGCGGTAGTACGCTTGTCTGTGACACCGGAGGTCCCGGGTTCTAACTCAATCTGTGTAATTTGTCCCGTATGTATAATGTATATATTTATTTATATTTATCTTCTCAGAGGCTAGATTATTACATCACGTCGTGTATATTGTAGTAAGTGTAAATCCATAGACTCTGCCTACGCTTGTGGGAATCATATGATGTATATCATTGATAGATGATAATCATCATCATATGATAATATTGTGTATCATTGATGTCCATATCATGATATGGTATGATAGCCCATGTGCAGCTGTATCCTACTACGAGTAATATTATAAATCCGAAAGTTTGTGAGTGAGAGAAACAAACATCCAAACTGACATAGTTTGGATGTTTGTTTCTCTCACTCACAAACTTTCGGATGTTACTCTTTCACGCAAAAACTAC
The DNA here is from genome assembly GCF_032362555.1 of Amyelois transitella. NCBI lineage: Eukaryota > Metazoa > Arthropoda > Insecta > Lepidoptera > Pyralidae > Amyelois > Amyelois transitella. The sequence continues at coordinate 652,747 of NC_083531.1, forward strand.
TGAACCGATTACGATGAAATTTGGTATGTAGATAGCTGAAGACCACGAATAACATATAGGCTTTTTATCCCGGAGTACCCGCGGGATTGATAGGGTTTCCATGCGGACGAACTCGCGGGCGGCCTCTAGTATGTTAATAATTGAATTGAGATTCAAATAGTTGCTAGCCCATCGGAGAATACAAGAGGAATCTCAAGTTTATTAGCCTTTCCCTTGGTCGCCTTCTACGACATCCTTGGGTAAGATATCATGGAGAACTATACTCAATGTGAAATAGCAAGATAACCTGAGACTTTCTATATTCCAGCTATGACATGCGAGGGCAACTAGACGACTTCGGTCAACCGACCAAGCATGCCTTGGTACAGTCGGCCACGTTAGCTGTCGGCATGCCTGCAGATATAAGAAGATGTTGGTAACAATCGCATTATTTCTGATATTTGTATCTTATTGATACTGATTGATTCCTTATGAGGAGGTAGTACGCTTGTCTGGGACACCGGTGGCCCCGGGTTCGAATCCCGGTCAGGGCATGATGAGAAAAGAACTTTTTCTGATTGGCCTGGGTCTTGGATGTTTCATTATAAAATATAGTATCGTTGAGTTAGTATCTCGTAACACAAGTTTCTAACTTACTTCGAGGCTAACAAAATCTGTGTAATTTGTCCCGTTTATATTTTTATTTATTTATTTTATTTTATTTAACAAATCGTCATCATAATTTCGGCGTTAGCCAGAGTTCCCCTTTAACCGTGATACAGGTAATTTATACGAAGCCGGAACAAATGTCAGGAAAAAATGAAGTATTCACTGATTTTGATAAATATTCCAAACATACTTCCTTCTACCCGCAACTTCGCCTAAAATAATACAGGTATTCCGAAAACCCTCACAGAAGAACCGCAAATCTCACGGGAACTATAAATTTTACCGGGATCAAAGGTCCCAATGTCCTTCTCCAGACTCTTAATTACGTATAAATTTTGTTAAGAACGGTTCAGTGGATAATGCGTGAAGAGGTACCAAACAAACAAATTTACTTCTGCATTTATAATATTAGTTAGAATCAAGATCTCTGGAGGTCTTTGAGTAAGTATAAATCCAAGCGTGGAGAGTAGAAACCTAATGACTATGAGATAGTTTTTCTGTATAAATCCGGAGTTATTTATACAGAAAAGTTATTAAAAGAGTTGAAACCTAATGACGATGAGATAAATTTACAGCGCAAGCGATATTGTTGCATAATTCAATGATGCATCGATGGGACATGTTCTCTGAAGAAGTCAACTCTATTTTGGACCACATTGACTCTTTGTACCTGAAGGAAGAGGCTGGAGATCTGATTGGAAGCATCGAGCCATTAGAACGTTTCGCTAGTTCTAATGACAGTTCTGTTCCTTATACAGTAAGTTCGGCAATATTCGAGGGCGCTGTATAGATCAACCTACCGCAGAATCAATCCGAATCATACATACACACATATAATCACGTCTTTATCCCTTGCGGGGGAGACAGAGCCAACAGTCTTGAAAAGACTGATAGGCCACGTTCACCTATTTAGCTTTAAGATAGAATTGAGATTCAAATAGTGACATGTTGCTAGCCCATCGCATAAAAGAAGAATCCCAAGTTTATAAGCCTATCCCTTAGTCGCCTTTTACGACATCCATGGGAAAGAGATGGAGTGATCCTATCCTTTTTTTTATTGGTGCCAGGAACCACACGGCACAATCATCAATCCGAATCAATGAAAACAAAATAAAATAACGATCTTATTACGAGGTCATTAAACTTTAAATCCAATAACAAAGTGTCTCTTGCTATCTCGCTTATAAAAGACGATAGTTTGCAGATTGCGCTTTGATAGGTTGACGCGCTCAAATATTTTCGCGCTATACAAGAATAGTACATCTGTGTAACTTGTAAAATTGGTAATACCCACAAGAGCTATACATGCATACATATAGTCACGTCTATATCACTAGCGGGTTGAAAGGCCACGTTCAGAATAGAGAGAATAATAAGAAGAGCTATACATACACATAAATATATGTAGGTATGTACTTATGTATGTAGAACGAAAACTATCCTTTCTCTTTCTATAAATCCTGCATCGAATGATGCGAAATCTTACATGGTATCTTTGAATCCCTAGATCTGTAGGAATTGATTGATTTAGAAAAAAAATTATCAGTAATTCTGATATTTAATTTTTAGCTGGTAGAAATGTTTCTGCGGAAAACATTAGCACCGTGGATGCGTTTGAAAAATACATATAGAGGAGAAATACTGAAGGAGAACTTGAATAATGCGATCAGAAAGCGCTTTTTCCTTAATCAAAACTATTCCCCACAAAGGCGTAATAATCCCATAAGGCCACGAAGGATTAAAGAACACCGCGTTATGTACAAAACTAGCGTTACAACAAGAAGAATTAAAAATAACAACAATTATAGAAAGAAACCTTCTAATGGAAGAATTGTCGACGGACGACGATACAACGGTGATTTCAATATAATTCAATGGGTCCCTGGAGTAACTAACAAAAAATTTGAGGAAGAAAGATCTAACATGATAAGGAATAACCTCGCACCGTCAACAATTCTTAATAAGCGCACTACAGCTCAACGTTTTCAGTATAATAATCCGTATACAGCCCGTTATTCATTAGTAGCTAAACAAAGAGAACTAAGCACAAGTGCAACAAATAAGTTTGCAGACAGTGATGATAAAGATCTGAAATTATTTTCAGAGGACGAAAAACCTGACAGAATAAAAAATCCTAACTTCGTTCCTCCAACAAATAGAATTCAACGGACTGTTGCTCAGCGTTTCCATTTTATAAATCCGTATAGCATCCGAAATCCGTTTGCGGATAAACAGCGAGTACTAACAACAAGTACTACAACTAAATTTGAAGTCAGAAATGATAAAGAAACTTTTGAAATGAAGAAGGAATCCCCTGAAGATAAAGCTTTAGAAGATTGGGAAGGTTGGTTACTGTTCTTTAAAACATCATTTTTAACATAAAATCTTAAACTTTAGGCTGAAATTTAGTTATTAGGTATAATTATATCTTTTTTATATTTAATAATAAGGCTAAATAAATTATTGTTTAAATTGTGATTCCCATTATATTCCACCTTATTCCTTATCAGATATATTTTTTTTTGTTTCAGATACCAATTTAATGTCACCAAGTACAAAAAAACATCACAGAAAACATCGCAAACACTCACACAAATGTATGAGGCGTAAGTTAACGAAAATTTTACGATTCATAAGGTATTACCGCGAAAAACACAAGAGGAAGCATATGAGAATTCACCACAAGAACGCCAAACACAAATTCATTTTTAAAGCTTTGGACAGTGACGCTAGCTCTCACAGTGAACACAAACGCTATTCTGAATCAGATACGGATTCTGAGAGCGACAGTGACGGTACAGAAAGTGAATACACCATACCTACTAAACCGTTTTATGAATTTAAAACGTTGAGTTACAACAAAGAAGATTTAGGATTCAGAAGAAGCATGCAAGGAAAACCAAAAGTTAAAAAGGTGGTTAATAAAATCAGAAGACTTAGTAGCGAATCTGATGAAGAGATAGCATTAAAGGTAAATTTGCTTAAAGCTATGGCTCTTGATCCTAAAGCGCATAGTTTACCTCGAACTCATGATAAAAGAAAAAGATCTCTAGGTTCATCCAACGTGATTTGTATTAGTGATGAGGAAAGTCTACTTGAAAATAAAATGTACGAATATTTTAAAAATATATCTGATTATTAAAGTAGAGATTCCGGTTATTCATTACCTACATCTTAATGCATCTGTAGTGTAAGCACTTATTTTATCTTTCTTTATTTTTTATCAGATGGGAAATGACCAACCTTGAAAACGATTTCCTGTAGAATAAATTACTTAGTATCTTCTGTAAAGTTAGAAAAATATATTAGCAACTCTATAGAACAGTCAATAGCAGAAAAACCTGCTCCATTATACCTAATTTTCTTTTGTTTTTATACGAGTTGAGTGCAGTTGACCGTATGTACCAAGATTAGTTTTGGGATATAAAAACTTTATCTAATCTTTTTATAAAGTTGATGATAAGACCACGATAAGCTGTATGGCTATTAATGATGGAATTGAGATTTAGATAGTAACAGGTTGCTGGCCCGTCGCCTAAAAGAAGAATCCCAGGTTTGTAAAATCTTTTTACGTTCTACTTCTTGGTTGTTAATAAGCTGTTATCTGTGGTGCAGCGGCAGTACGCTTGTCTGTCTCACCAGAAGTCCCGAGATCGAAACCCGGCCAGGGCATGATGAGAAAAAAACTTTTTCTGATTGGCCTGGGTCTTGGATGTTTATCTATATAAGTATTTATTATAAAATGTACCTAGAATTGTTGAGTTAGCATCTCGTAACACAAGTCTCGAACTTACTTCGAGGCTAACTCAATCATTGTAATTTGTCCCGTATATATTTATTATTTAGTTATAAAACCGATTTTATGAACACAACGGTTTCATTCATTTGAAAAGACGCCTCCAATTCTCCGCCATTGTCATACTTCCGTTTAGAAATGGCGCCTTTGGGACCAGTGTCTTGTCTGGGCATCTTTATTTATAGATACACAAATTCTGTTCTATTGAAAGTATTGAAACACACTTAAATGGCCGGTCACTTGGCAGTTTGGCACTTGACTCTCGAAATGTTGATATTATTCTTTAACAATTGGTTTCCGGTAAAATCGCTCGTGGTGATTGAAAAATGACTTATTTTTGGACAGACTATGAAATTGATCGTGGTCTGTGGGTATGGGCTAAGTTCTTTGAAGGAAGCAAGCAAGAACAGTCAACTAAGTGTTGTGTGTGGGATTTTTCTTGAATAGATTATAATTCTTGAATTAGCTTTTAATGACAAACGAATTCATGCGTGATGAGATGACCATTAGGTGATAACAAAACAAAGCAGTTAAAGGCCAGGCCACTATCGGGTCAATTATAAAAAAAAATTGGGTCAATCCACAAACCATAACCAACTTACCTTAAAAGACAACACAAGCAGTATCTTTAAAAATCTTGTATAAACATCCGCGGGAATCCTACATTATCCAAATGCCAACGCCTTTGTTTGTCTATGAACTGTCAGTATTTTGGCGCCAAATCGATGGCGCGAGAAGGGACACAAAGCCGACTCGCAAATACCAAACACCGAATCAAGTTACAAGATCTCGCAATAATACTCTTTTATTTGAGTGAATGAAAGGTATTTATTGTAATTTTATGGGAACACTTGTAAAGTACACGCGTTACTGGGAATCCTTTACGGTTTTTTTTTCAGGAATGAATAAAGTGAATGAGTTTCCGGAGGCGCGCGTGATTGCCCGATGTATTGCAAACTTACGTTATTGAATGAGGGTTTCTCTTGTGAATTCACTGGGGAGTCTGATCGGAATGCCAAAACCGCGTTCGGTTTTCATCAAACGATAGGCATTTTTTTTGATTCAATAACAGCGAATCTGTGCGACTAACTTTTATAAGGCATTATGGAAAAATAGTGTCAGTCTTCCCTTTTCGGCGGATACGTTTACCATCTTTCTTTTTAATATCATTGAACCTTTCAAATAAGTAGGTAACTAGTTGTGATAAATGAAAATGACCAGAATTGTAGAATCATGTTTATTCATAAAACAAGAATAGATTTCATTCTTGCTACAATAGTTCCTTCCTGACTTGACAAACAAAGAACCCTCGTCAAGTTTCAAAATTCGATAATTCTTCACTATCATCATTGACAGCCATTGCTTTATACAAATTAACTTTCAAAACAACTTCATCGTCAGATTCCGGAGAAGCTTGTCTTATTACATCTTGATGACTCCTCCTTTTTGGATTAACTTTATCTCTTATTTCATATACTTGTGTCGTGTGTTGATAATAATGTCTGACAGTAGTTTTATTGACGATCATGTCAATAGGTTTACTGATTTTGTTTTCAGTATGATTAGTTTCAGTATAAATAGAAGCTCTAAGATTATTTATGTGTCTATTATGCCTGTGATGACGTTTCTTGCTCTTTCTTCTTTTGTGTCCTTTATGCCGCTTTATGACATTTAAAATTTTTTTAAGCCTGTGCTTTATGCGTTTGTGCCTGTGTTTGTGTGAGTGTTTCTGGTGTGCGTGATGACGTTTGGCTGACGACATTACAAGACCTTGATCTGAAAAGGTTATTAAATTTAAATACCCGATTTTTATTTACCAGGAGTTCTACGAGGAATCGTAAAAAATATTATGTCTCCCTAGGCTCTTGTTTATAAAAACACAAAAATAATTTAATGTAGTAATTTGATAAATATAATATAATAATAGTAAAACCAGCGCCACACACCCACGCACACACACACTCACTTACACACAACATACATATTCTATTTCTTTTTACAATGGCTGATTTTTGCCCGCTAAAAATCTTTTGTATTAGTTTAGTTTTGATGTAAAACATCAAAATGGTTTCTCTTTAGTTGTTTTTCATTTCTTTTACGGTATGAAAATAATGGGGGCCAGCACAACCAACTTTTGTACTCCTATTGTATATGAGATTATAGATCCCTTGCGCTTTATGAAACACTTGAAATGAATTATAATTTTTACATTAGGTATACCTATTTCCTAACAGAACAAAAGCATAAAGAAGTACCTTTATCCAAATTTCTTGTAGATCCTCCTTTCTTGTTGATAAGCAAAAGTCTTTTGACATCATCAGACTTAACGTTCGTCATTATCTTCTTTTCATCTAAATTTATCGAATTATTAGCTTTCTCTTCTAATTTAATGTCTAGGTTAAGTGGTTCTACCATTAAATTAGACGGGTTTATTTGTAACTTCGCAATGTTCCTTCGCAAAGCTTTTTCTTTTGAAGTTACATTATCTTTAAATTGTTCTTTACGCTTGGAATTTATGTAAACTTTAACAGGTTTGCCCTCATTTGTGTCCTTTGCTGCTGTAGGTTTATTTCTTCTCGAATGTAGTGAATACTCATCAGGGAACAAATGATTTCTCAGCCCCCTAATCAATGCTTCCTTTAAAATTTCGCGTTTGGGCGAATCTCTCAGACGTTTCCACGGCGCCAGAAGCTTGTCCATGAAGACCTTTACACGCTATATATATAAAACATAAATATAAATATATACGGGACAAATTACACAGATTGATTTAGCCTCGAAGTAAGTTCGAGATTTGTGTGACGAGTTACTTACTTAACGTTACTTTATTTTATAATAAATACTTATATAAACTCACTCAGAAAAAGTTCTTTTCTCATCATGCCCTGGCCGGAATTCGAACCCGGCACCTCCGATGTCACAGACAAGCGTACTACCGCTGCGCCACAGAGGCCGTCACATAGAATAATAAATCTTACTGTTTGAATAAGTAACTATATTGAAGAAGTGAATTCATGGGTTTTAAAATATTAATCCAACAATGAAATTATTTCGAAGAATCCTTTTCTGGTGCTCACCTACATGTATGCCAATTTTCAGATTTTGACTGTACCTACTGGCTGGCTGGCTGGCCTTAGTCGCCTTTTACGACATCCATGGGAAAGACATGGAGTGGTCCTATTCTACATATTTTGTATTGGTACCGTGAACCACACGGTATATACTTAGTACTCACCGTATAAGGGATTCTAGTAACATTGTTATAAGTATGCAAAGGCACCATGCTTTGAATCAACTCCTCTGTCTCATCATGAGTGTATAGAGAGTCCATGTAATCCATTATAGAATTGAGGTCTAGAGAGAACAGCTCCCTCCGGTGGATCAGCGCGTTGTGAAGCAGTATCGCCTGGGCTTTGAACAATGAAAATTGTAAAGAATAACACATTTTTATCTCAAAAAAGTATCAGACTGTTCGGCTCTTTGATGACGTTTTCTTAAACGCGTAGATAACAAACATACATATATGGTCACATCTATATCCCTTGCGGACTTTTTAACAAGCCATATTTTCTTGTCTAAGCAAACTGCAAAGATTTGAGTAAGCGTAGAGTAAGTTCAAAGTTGGTGTTATGGGATTCTAAGTCAACGTTTCTGTGTTTTACATACATACATACATAAAATCACGCCTCTTTCCCGGAGGGGAAGGCAGAGCCTACATCTTTCCACTTGCCACGATCTCTGCATACTTCCTTCGCTTCATCCACATTCATAACTCTCTTCATGACCTTTTATTCTGTGTTGTTATTTATATAAATTAACATCCAAAACCCAGGCTAAAAAATTATTGAAAAAGTCTTTGCACCACGACTCCACTTGACCAGGGATAGAATCCTGGTCCTGCAGTTTAGAGAGAAGAACAAAAAGCAAACTGGGTGTAAAAAGATTTGACATTAAGTGTTTTACACATACATACATATAATCACGTCTATATCTCTTGGGTAGACAGAACCAACAGTCTTGGAAATACTGATAGGCCACGTTGAGCTGTTTGGCTTACTGATAGAATTGATATTCATATAAAGCGACAGGTTGTTAGCCCGTCACCTAAAAGAAGAATCCCAAGTTTATAAGCATATCCCTTAGTCGCCTCTTACGACATCCATGGGAAAGAGATGGTGTGGTCTTAATCTTTCCCAAAAGCAATTCCATTTACAGTCAATCGAAACGCTATTATTGGTACACATTTATAGCAAAACTATAGGCCGCCCGCGACTTCGTCCGATTGGAATCAATCCCGCGGGAACTCCGGCATAAAAAGTAGCCTATATGTTTTTCTGGGTCTTCAGCTACCTTCACATACCAAATTTCATCGTAATCGGTTCAGTAGTTTTTGCGTGAAAGATTAACAAACATCTAATACTGACATCCTGACATACTCTTTTCAAAACTATTTCTCTTGACAAACACTTTCGCATTTATAACTAGCTGTGCCCGCGAATTCGTCCGCGTGGAATACATATTTTGGGAATCATTGAAGCCCTCAAGGATGAATAATTTTCCCCGTTTTTTCCCATTTTCCATTATTTCTCTACTCCTTATAGTTGCAGCGTAATGTTATATAGCCTAAAGCTTTCCTCGGTAAATGGTTTATTCAACGCAAAAATATTTTTTCAATTCGAACTACTAGTTCCTGAGATTAGCGCGTTCAAACAAACAAACTCTTCAGCTTTATAATATTAGTCTAGTATAGATTGGGATTGATGCCCAAATACCAAGTGTTATAATTAGCATTCCGTTTTGCCGTGTGGTTCCCGGCACCAATACAAAAAAGAATAAGACCACTCCATCTCTTTCCCATGGATGTCGTAAAAGGCGACTGGGGGATAGGCTTACAAACTTGGGATTCTTTTATTAGGCGATGGGCTAGCAACCTGTCACTATTTGAATCTCAATTCTATCATTAAGGCCAAATAGCTGAACGTGGCCATTCAGTCTTTCCAAGACTGTTGGCTCTGTCTACTCCGCAAGGGATATAGACGTGACCATATGTATGTATTCATAATGGTAAACCTACCTTTGAGGTGATCGTATGGCGCATTTGCCATAAACGCCGTGGATTTCATGATGGCATGTTTTGTGGGTTCGCCGAATTCATCGAGATCCCCTATGTTTTCAGCGCTGTAATTATAGAATAGAATAAATACTAAATAATCTTTATTTTCTCCCAAACAAAAAAAAAAAAAAGGTTTCACTTATAAGATATTCACATATACACATCGGGAGACTGGTGCCTAAGCTAGGCTAAAAGCCTGTGTTTCAGGCCACCAGGTCGCGCAGGTCAGAATAGAGTAGAATAGAATAGATTTATTTTCAAAATTGGATACAAGGTATCACTTATTGACGTCACATAACTTAAATCTAATTATAACTACTTACTACCGCTTCCAAAGCGCATGTGTAAAAGAATCGGCGGAACAAACTACACTGCAGCATTTTCATCGGACGTCAATTTACAAATATAGATCTCCTAAATCTAAATCGTGGACGAATGCACATTGTCTACATTAAAAACATGAATGAATGTAGATTAATATGAAGAACTATAATAACTTTTATTAATCTCTCTCTTATTTCCATTAAAAAAAAAACATTAGAAACTAAACTTAAGTCAATCAAATAAAATCTAACATTTAATCATTATCACTAAATATGTGCCGTATGGTTCCCGGCACAAATATAAAAAAGAATAGGATCACTCCATCTCTTTCCCATGGATGACGTAAAAGGCGACTAAGGGATAGGCTTATAAACTTGGGATTCTTCTTTCACGCGACAGACTAGCAACCTGTCACTATTTGAATCTCAATTCTATCATTAAGCCAAACAGCTGAACGTGGCCTATCAGTATTTTTAATACTGTTGGCTCTGTCTACCCGCAAGGGATAAGACGTGATTATATGTATATATGTATGGATGAAGCGAAGGAAGTATGCAGAGATCGTGGCAAGTGGAAAGAGGTAGTCTCTGCCTACCCCTCCAGGAACGAGGCGTGATTTTATGTATGTATGTATGTATGCAACATACGCATCCACTTGTCTCGCCAGAGCGAAACCCAGTTTGATAACTTCCCCCTTTTCTTTGGACCTTCCCATGTCAAATATTTTCAACATGGCGATCGAAAATGCACCCATGCCGTATTGCTTCATCTCGTTTTTGAATGACGCCTCAAAACCCATAGGTGCTGGAACATTTTCATAAGGTTACATATACAGCCAAGTAACTCTTTTATTTTGGACATAAAGGAAGAAAGAAAAATGTTTATTTGATACAAAATATAAATTAAAATATGACAATTTACATCCAAAAAAAAGGTCACAGTCACCAAAAAGCAAATGTCACAGTGTGAGCCGCGACGATGGTCTTCCGCGAATGCTTTTGACGAAAATAAAATTAAAATAGAAATACAATAATATATTTACAATAAAGACATCATTATCCTCGCGTTTTTCCTAAGTAGCACGAGTTATGGTATGTATTCGAGCAGAACTGTTACATTTATGCACAAATTGAATTGTGCCAACTCTTAGAAACTAACATTCGACACAAGAAAGCGACATTCGATCTCAAATGGTAACAAATATCAATCCTCCACATGTAAAATTTATCATCAACACTATACGGGACAAATTAGGTACACAGATTGAGTTAGCCTCGAAGTAAGTTCGAAACTTGTGTTACGAGATACTAACTCAAAGATACTATATTTATAATAGATACCTATATAGATAAAGATCCAAGACCCAGGACAATCAGAGAAAGTTCGTTTCTCATCATGCCCCGGCCGGGATTCGAACCCGGGACCTCCGATGTCACAGACAAGCGCACTACCGCTGCGCCACAGAGGCCGTCAACTGTACACTGTATTCAGTAAATCTATCTATGTACTTATAAAACAATCTCAAAAATACCTTTTGTAGTTGTTAAGTAAATGGGCGGTATGCTCGGAAATTCTTCGACGTCTCCAAAAACAGCAATTGGTTTATGCGTCGTTGTATATCCAAAGTCTTTTGGATCCAGCAGTATTTGGTCAAGATCTGTCGTTGGTGTAGGCGTGTTTAGGATTTCTACTGGGGGCCCGCCTTCGACACCATGCACAAAGTCAGGTTTTAGAACTGCAGGTGTTGTAGGTAAAGTATTTAAAGAAACTTCCACAGGAAATTCACTCTTTTCAGGAAAGTCCATATTGCCAAAAATATCAAAATCTAAGTCACGATCACCGCTTCGTGCGAAAACTCGTCTTAACTTTTTCTCCACGAGATTTCTTGTATCAATATTGTTATAATCTTCAGTTTTCTTTAATTTCTCATGAATTTTCATTAGAATTTCATTGGTTGCTTTTCTAGCATCCCTTTCTGTTTGAATGCTCATATCATCATTGACTAAGCCTTTCAAATCTGACACAGCATGTAAAAGTTTCTTAGTTGAACCCATGCCCATTATTTCATCACTCTTTAAGAGTGCTATTGCTTTCATAAAATTAGGGCGTTGAAAATAATTTTCTGCCAATCTATCATAATTATTGTTTTTTACTAGAATATCATTGTTTATTGTTGCACTTTCCTTTAATTTTGTTACATAAAGAAAATCTAAGTCTCGTAATGTAGCTTCTTCTGATTTCAATTTAGGAGTATATACGGCGGTTGGTTCATTATTCAATTTATCATCTACGGTCTTCAAATAATTTCTCTCGTGTTGTATTCTCTGTCCAATTTTTTCTAGGAATTGTTCTACTTGCACTAAGGAGTTTTTAAATGACTCTTTATCGGATGCTAAAACGATAACTGTTGTAAGATTAGACGTTTAAATATCATCATAATTACTATCAAAAGAAAGGACGTTAGTAATATCATGAGAGATAATTATTTTTCATTTAAATATTTACCTATATTCAATTCAAATATCAGATGGATAAGGTAAGGGTTCTATGGAGACCACCCATACAAAGTATATATCATTACCACTAGAATAGCATGGATTCATTACCTACGTATTCCAGAATGACTACTATTCAATATGTGTGAATTCGCTCTTGCTCTTATTAATTAGCCAAGGATAAGAATAAAAAGTAAATATGTACCTATATCCACTTCGAATGTTGGTTGAAATAATAACAAAAGCATTCCGCTGAAGAATAATATAGAATACATTTGTGAAAAATCATTTCAAACTTACTACAAATCTAGTGTGGGACATAAAATTTAAAACTATAAAAATGTTACGATAAAAGAAAATGTTATTTTTATTCAGAAATATGTGAGTCTTGTAATAAAATGATGTTTTTTGCTTGCCTCGTTATAATATTTGGGTTTTGTGGTAAATATTTTTTAAAGATGAAATTGAGATTAAAATAATGCGAGTTGATATTCGCTATAAAATGAGTATAAAATGTGACTCCATTTCTTGCGATGTGTACTTTATCTTCCATACATAACATCACGCCTCCTTCCCGGAGGAGTAAGCAGAGACTACCTCTTACCACTTGCAATGATCTCTGCATACTTCCTTCGCTTCATCCACATTCATAACTCTCTTCATGCAAGCTCGGCAATTTCGGGTACTTTATCTCACAATACCTGTTAATAATTTTGGTACTGTCTGGGACATCATTTGTAGTAATTTGAATATGTATTTGTTTCAGTTAATATAGATTGTTTAAATCCAAGAAGTGTTAATGTTGCACTGGAAACAGTACTAGAATTTGATGGAAAGCACAATTATCGTGATATGAAAGCCATTGACAAACTACAAGACTACCTTAATACAATCAAATCTATTTTAGGTGAAAATGATAACAGCAGGCGTCACCTCAAAGGAGGGTTTAAATTCAGAGACTTCCTCAAAATGACTTTACAAACTATTTCTTCCTATGAAGATAATGACTTGTTAGATGTAGTAGCTATAGTCAATAATGAAATAAGGAAGTATCATTACAAAGGTTGTAAATTTTATGAGCTCGTCCAGAATCATAACTTGAGGAAGGACATGGCAAAAAAATTGCTTACATTAAACGAATTAACGGCTAAAGACCTCAGGTTTGCAATAAAAAAAGCTATTAGTGCAGTCGACAAAAATGTAATGAGAGAAAAGCGACAGAAGATATTAGACTATCTGGATTCTGTTTATGTTGGTAATGAAATTATAGGGAAAATGCGACAAGTTCTGTCAGAACTAGAACAGTTTAAAAAGAGAAGTAAGAGAGCTAGTTTAGACTTGGTAAAAATTGTGAAGTATGGTTTGAGATCAGTTATATTTGATCATTATTCGAATCTCAACGACAATGCTAGAAAAGAGTTAAAGAGTAAACTGGAGAATATTTGGCATGATCATAAAATAGGCGACCATAATATATGGAACCCTACGACTACAACTGTAAAATCAAATGTAGCTTCAAAGAAGAAGATTAATAAAGATATTTATAAAGTAATTTTAACATCATCGGATAATGAAATTAAACGGTCAAAAAAATCATTTTCAAGAAATAATCCGGTCAAGAAAAGGAAAGGTAGAAATTTAAAGAGAAATGAAATACCTTTACACTTGGAATCATTTTACATGTCAGATGTAAAAAAATATGTTAATCCTAAAAGACATGAATCAACAACAGCGGTTAAAAATAGGCACCATAAAAAATATAGCAAAAAAAAGATTCGGCAGAACGCACATAGAATGAGGCCTAAAGGAAAACGGCGCAAACCTAAAACTACAACTCCGATGTCAGATGGGCGGAAAGACGATTTGAGTACGTTTAGCACTGTGAAGGATTCCATAGAAGTACACAGAAAACGGCAAGTATTCCATTGAAATTATTGTTTATGAGCAGATTGCCCAATACACCTATATGGGCATTTGTAAAATAAAATTAGTACTTTTAACCAAAGTAATTTTAATTCCACTAACAATATGTTATAATTTCATGTAAATTTGATTTTCTTTTCAGACATTCAAAGAAAGGCAAACGTAAAAAAAGAATACGTTCTCGTAAAGATATGTACGAATCAGATTCTTATGAAAAATCGGGATTAGAGATCGATGAAACACAACACGAAAGCTTCAGATCACATAAAACTAAGCTCACCTCGTCACGAAGAAATAATAATATTAACGATAATAGTGATGATACTAAAGAAATCGCCATTGCATTTGAATCTTCTACTATTCCAAATGTGTTAAACAAGATTGATGGAATAGAAAAAGTTTTAAACGAAATCAAATTCATAGTTCGAAATGGATCTAGTGAAACAAGGAAAAGCTTTAATTTCAAGAAAAATACAACTGAAATCTGTTCAGCGCTTAATAAGACTAGTGAAAACCTGTTTTCTCAAAATATTAAAAATGTTGACGGAAGAGATGACCTGAATACACATTTACAAAATAAAAAATCTCTTGATAGCAGAGAAAATATTATAGCATATAAAGAGAAAAATCATCTCAAAACCAAGAAAGCCATAAAAGTACCTAAAAAGGCAAAAATAAGTACAATTACTTCTTCATCGATTAGTACTACAAAAATTACCTCAGAAATCACGGCTACGGCTAATATTCAGAATCCTAGTTATGATGGTAAAATTAAAAGGAAGTCATTAAGTGATGAAGATGAGACTAGAATATTAAATGAACGGATTACAGGAATAATCAGAGATACAACCAAGGCTATTAATACTACACATCAAGAGAAATCAACGACCAATCTGGACATACAAGTAAAGACAAAACCCAATGCAAGTGTGACTTCGGAATTAAATGTTAAAGACTTGATGGCGGCACATATCAACAGTGATATTAGCGGAAATATGAAAAGTAAACAGAGGATTGTGAGAGAAAATAAAGATGAGATTTTTAAGGATATAAATAATATAAAAGATATGTTGAATGAAACCAGAAGGGCTGGATTAGACAGTGTTATTGATATAAATGCTGAAGAAAACAAGAAAATGAATGAAGATATTGATAAAAGAATCGATGGGCATATGAAAAGGTTGTTTTCTTTGACGGGGAAAGAGGGTGATGGTCATAATAGTTCCACAAAGCCGTTTGATTATAATTTCGATGATCTTTTAAGAAATTCAAAAGGAAAAATGCACGAAGACGACTTGTCAATGCATGACATTTATTAAATAATTGGTAACAAATTGTCTATTTCGTTTTGTCTACGATATGACTTTTTTACCCAATCAAGCAATAGGACATGACATAATTGCTTATGCGTCGTAAAATAAAGCAAAAAAGGCTTCACTCCCGTGTAAATTGTAGCTTGTTATTCAGTGTAGTATGATTCCCGTTGGTGTCATGTGGTTTTCGGCAGTGCCGTGTGGCTACTGGCCCCAATAGAAAAAAGAATAGGATCACTACCTACATCTCTATCCTACAAATATCGTTTAAGGAATAACCCCGCAAGGAATGGGAGAAGTCATTATATTATATTTTAAGTATTTACCTATTCCTAAGTATAATGGATGTGACATTCTGGGGCTCAAGTCCAAAAATTAAATGCCCCGTGTGATATTTTGTGTTCATTAACATACTACATATTTATTTTTCTTAAAACAATTCCAACACTAGTTTGAAAATTCCAGAGAATTCCCATAAAATTACAATATCTTTTACTAGTGACATCTCGTTACCGATGAAGAACTAGGTACATAATTGATGCATTATTTATTACACAGATGGCGATAGTACCTAAACGATAAAACTATCGAGTATCGATTATGCAGGAATCACAGGCAGATATCGAGTATTTTCTTTTTATTGTACCTTCTACTTACAAAACGGCTAATGCACTCCATAATAATGTTATAATTAATGTGAAAGTGTGTTTGTTACGCCGTCTTCCACGTCAAACCTCTGAACTGATGTCCATAACATTTTGTTAAATAGTGTGGAATTCGGAAAAGGACTAGCAGGTAGCAAAGTGTGAAACTTTTAGAAAGACATAGGTAGAGTACATACTTGTCACGCAGGCGTATCCTAGTAGGCTAGGATACGCCTCTAGGGACGACTAGTTCAAAATAAATGTGGGATAGCGGAAAAACAATTATGTAGGTCGCTGGATTTTTGGTAAAGAGAATATTGTGAAAGGAAGAAGCGGGAAGCGGGAATGTAAACGCACAACACGTACCTTAATTTCTTGTATTTTGGTTTCCTGTGCCCTGGCCAGGGTTCTTCTTGTTTCAAAGATGCGCACTTTTTCTATTTTTATTATATGAGCGGAGCGGTCAATTTGCGGCCATATTTTTTCTTCAATCACTAGTTTTCAAATTTAAATTGAAATGTTCTATGGCTCCATTCGTAAGCCGTCGAGTGTTTTCGAGCTCCGAAGTAACCACATATGCTGTCACGGTCGTATTGTGCGGAATGAAAAGGGATAGGAACAGTAAAATAAAGCGGCGCGTTCATCCTCCGGCGCCTTGAGAAACATCGCTTTCTCAAAAGAAAAATAAAAGGAAATCACTCATAGAGTAGCGTAAATAGTAGTGGATTTTAATATTAACTAAAGCGGAAAAAATAATATAATAACATTCATAAAATAAGAAATTATTAAGAAAATGCGGTATTGTTATTGCGACGGCAATGGACTTAATTTAACGATTGGTCTTTTAAGAAAACCATTTTGAGTTTTAACTAAACTACTCTCACAGTACCGTCTGCACCTGGATAAGTTTTTTCAATGATTCCCATTGGCCATCGTAATGGGGGAACATTATCTTCATGTATCAACACTACAGTACCAATTTTGACGTTCGTTACATCTTTCAACCATTTCTGACGAACCTGTAAATTATTCAAGTACTCTAAATGCCATCTTTTCCAATATGAGCGAATCATTTGATCGAGTAGCGATTTACGTGTAACTAGCGGCGTAGAAGATACAGGTGCGAGTGGCAAGTACTGTAGTGGAGAAGCCATAATAAAGTGCGCGGGAGTTAAAGGCTCAAGATGCGGTTCTTCCTGTAGTACGCAGAGTGGTCGTGAATTCATTATTGTTTCAATCTGTGTTAATACTGTTAAAAGCTCTTCATATGTAAGTAATTGATTGCCAATAATGCGGTACAAATGAGTCTTCAAACTTTTTATATTTGACTCCCAAATTCCTCCAAAATGCGGAGCGCGGGGAGGAGACATATGCCATTCTATGCGGTGATTTACAAGCTCGCTCGAGAGTAAATCATTATAATCTGAAGAAAGTAAAAAATTATAAAGCTCATTCAAATGAGACTTAGCGCCAACGAAATTAGTTCCATTATCGGAATATAGATGAGAAACTGGACCCCTACGGGATATAAATCTCTTAAACGCAGAAAGAAATGTAATAGAAGATAAATCTGAGGCAAGTTCAATATGAACTGCTTTCGTCACTAAACAAATAAATAGGCAAATATATGCCTTTTGACTTCGCTGACCACGACGTCGACAAATAGTGATGTTAATAGGCCCAGCGTAATCCACGCCAGTATGAACGAAAGCTTTTGTCTCTTGAACACGAAATGCGGGTAAATTCGCCATCTTAGGAGTTGGATGCGAAGGAGAATTTTTAAAACAAAAATTACAATTATGTACTCGTTGCCGTATAACAGATCGAGATGATATTATCCAATATTTTTGGCGAATCAAAGAGCTAAGAAGAGCGGCACCAGTATGACAATGTACGCGGTGAAAATAGTCTATAATCAAGTAAGTAACATTATCATGTTTAGGAAGTAAAATAGGATGTTTCGCTTCGAACGGTAAGTTTGAATTAGCTAATCGACCTCCTATTCTGATTAATTTATCTTCCGATATAAATAAGTCTAATTTATTAAGCGGGGCAGAAGGTATATTACCCTTTTTCAAATCTTTTATGACATGTGTAAAATGAGCGATTTGAACTGATCGAAGCAAATAGTTTTCAGCGGTAATTATATGAGAGGTCTCTAACCATTTAGAGCGGGGCAATAATCTTACAAAGCGTAAAATATATGCAATTATTCTTAACAGTTTATTCCATGAAGAAACTTTGCACGATAGAGAACAAAGAGGAGACAATTCTATACCACGAGAAGCGGTTGCGACAAGCGTTTTACTGTTAAATTCTGGCAAGTCTTCACATTTTTCAGGCTGAAAAGATTCTATTGGCCACTGAGGTACAGGCGTAATTAACCATTCAGGACCGTTCCACCATAACTTGTGCGTAAGTAATTGTTCAGGTAATAAACCTCTCGACAGACAGTCTGCGGGATTCTGAACTCCGGCGACGTGGAAGAAGTTTTTAGGCTCTAGATTCTCGTGACATTTGGCAACACGATTGCTGACAAAAATATTCCACCGATGTGGAGATGAATGAATCCACGAAAGAGCTATTTTTGAGTCTGAAAAAGCATAAACATTATCTATAGGCGTGCGCGCTGAATAAGTATCGTAGAGTAATTTGGTTAGTTTAGACATTATGACGGCAGCACAGAGCTCCAAGCGGGCAAGTGAAACTACTTTGACTGGCGCAACCTTTGACTTTGCACACACCAAGCGGACACATATGTTACCAGTAGGATCGGTAACATGTAAGAAAACAACACAGCCATACGCTTTCATACTAGCGTCAGCGAAAGCAACTATATTAACCCTAGAACCCTGAGCTACAGCCAGATGGCGCGGAATTTTTAAATTAGCAAGAAGATTAGGTCCAGTGTGTAAAATATCATTGAGAGATACACCATTATGACATTGAGCACTCGCGTCCAAAACAACCCTGACTTTAGTAGTCTGTTTGTCCAATCTGACAACTGGGTGGTGAGGAATTATATAACCTCCATCAGACTCGTCCGATGGTAACACTGGATCTAAGTATTTGTTATTTATGTAATCCATGATAGCGGCGTTATAGCTCACACGTAAATCTGTGTCGCTAAGTCTGCGTTCCAGTGCCAATAAACGGCGATGAGCAACAGTGTACGAGTTCCCTAAGCTACTGGGATCCTTAGCAAATGGTAACACGGTGAAATAGCGACCAGTTGAGTTGCGAGAGACAGTAGAAGAGTATATTTGTTCACATTCTTCATCAGTACGACTAAGAAATTTATTCACAGGAACTTCCTCTAATTCCCAGAATTTAGAAAGAGAGGCATCTATACTTTTTTCAAAACAAGTAAGAAATGAAGCGGAAGATGACGACTGAATTGCAGTTATATCGCCAATGACTGACGAAGCGGTATTAGCAGCGGCGTCACCCATGAAAACAAATCCGAAAACAGTTTCAATAGCGGGCGGAGCTGGCGGTGCAATGACTTTTCCACTAAGAAGTAAGAATGGGAATAACTTTGCTCCTAGGACAATTTCGATTTCACCAGGAATATGCCAGAATGGATCTGCAAGCGGTATGTTTACCAGATGCCTAACAATAGATGTGTCAATATAATCTATAGGAAGACGATCGGTAATACAATCTATGACTAATGCGGTTAAGTTAAATGTTTGTTTATTATTTTTTGCAGAAATCGTAAAATTAGCATACCCTATAACAGGCCGGGAAGTCAAACCAACACCCTTTAAAGTCGAATTTGACAGCGGAATAATTTTCAAATTAAGTTTTTTGCAACAGTTTAGAGTAATCAAATTGTTCTGTGAAGCATTATCAATAAGACATCGAACAGTTTCTTTTATATTCTTATCATTATTATACGCGTAAATACTGGCGGTAGAAAGAAGCACTTCAGTACGGTTATGACAAGTTAACGTGGTACAGGGAAGAACATTCGTTAGGTCAGGTGAGCGAGCGCAAAGCGATACGTGCTCGCGATCTTTGCTAATAACGGGCATCGATGCCGCGGAGGTAGAGGCGCAATTCTCTGTACCAGTTTCAGCCGAAACAGCGCTGTCTTGTATGGTTGTCCTAGTGAACGAATCTCGAAATGACGCAGAAGGTGAGTTTTTATTTGAGGATGAATCTGAATGCAACAAAGAATGATGACTTTTTCCACATTGTCTACATTTATACTTCGAATTACATTTTGACACGGAATGTGTCAAGCTAAGGCAGTTTACACACCCTACTTTCGATTTAATAAATTCAAGGCGATTTTTCGGTGACAAAGATTTAGACGTATTACACATTGAACATACAGAGCGGTTATCGATATTATTATTATTGCGGGTTACGAACGAATGGACTGTATGGCGGGAGCGGTTGGAATTATTAATAATAGCATTGTTATTTTGATTAATGCGGTTGAATGAATTATTATTATTAGTAGTGCGATCTAATATTTTTACTTGACTTTTAATGAATTCAACTAAATCTGAATAACTCGGAATCATTTTATCTCTAGCAGTCATTTCAAACGCCTGAGCGGTACTTGAATCTAATTTACGGAATGCTAAATTAAATAAAATAAAATCATAAGTATCTTCAATTTTTAATTGATTTAGTGCAGCGGCGGCAGCGTCAAATGTATCTATGAAATTATTTAATGCGACCGAGTTATTTGAAGCGGCTTTAATATTAAGCAACGTAGAAACATAATACGAACCTAGGGCTCTCTTATCCTGATATTTCTTTGTCAAACTGTCCCAAATGGACTTATAGTTTTCGCCAGAAGGAATCACGCCTGCTATAATTTTTAATGCATTTCCGGTGAGCCTTCCAACTAAATATTGAATTCTATGAGAATCTGTTAAATCTGGATTACAATGTATATTAGCTTGAAAAGATTCATAGAAAACGGGCCAATTTTCAATTTTTCCGTCAAAGCTAGGAATATTAAGCGGAGCTAGTTTGAAGGGAGCCTTATTCGTTGTTTGCGGAACTGCACTCGAAGAAACGGATTTACCTTTTAGATTTACACGAAACCTTACAACACGAGCATAAATATCTTCAAATGATGAAAGTGACTTATAACTTGGTTGGAATTTGGGATCTAATTCCATGTGTAATAGGTTAATTTCATCCAAAGTTTGCATGAAATCATTACGCAATATGTCTACAGTTTGACTATCGGACATAAAAGTCTCAATCGAGCGCAATTCGGTAGTAGATGGCGACAAATGTTTGCCTACCTCGTATAATTTAGTAAGACGTTCAAAGCGAACCTTATTTTTCTCTTGTAACAACTTGAGTTTAGATTCCATGGTAAAAGATGGCGGATAGATATTTTATGAAATAAAACACTTATACCAAAATCTTATTCAAAATAAGCGGTGAGCGGTGTGAGAGTACTGTGAGCGGACGTTTTTATTTAATTGTGTAGGTAGATTCTACACAGAAGCCGGCCGAATGTCGGCGCAATGCGGTTATGATTACTTACAGAAAATCGCGGTTTTAAACAAATCTCGTCAATAATAATACGCATGAAGCGGGTTTGAAGCGGGTTTTATCCGGCTCGAAGGACCACAAAATGGGATAGCGGAAAAACAATTATGTAGGTCGCTGGATTTTTGGTAAAGAGAATATTGTGAAAGGAAGAAGCGGGAAGCGGGAATGTAAACGCACAACACGTACCTTAATTTCTTGTATTTTGGTTTCCTGTGCCCTGGCCAGGGTTCTTCTTGTTTCAAAGATGCGCACTTTTTCTATTTTTATTATATGAGCGGAGCGGTCAATTTGCGGCCATATTTTTTCTTCAATCACTAGTTTTCAAATTTAAATTGAAATGTTCTATGGCTCCATTCGTAAGCCGTCGAGTGTTTTCGAGCTCCGAAGTAACCACATATGCTGTCACGGTCGTATTGTGCGGAATGAAAAGGGATAGGAACAGTAAAATAAAGCGGCGCGTTCAAAATGTTAGAAGAAAATTAAATGTATAGTTTAAATTTTGATCATTTAATGTTTGTTGACATTGTGAGATATATAAAAATTTAAGAATCTTACTCTTTTCTTTACATAGATTACGCTTACGACAGCACACGAACTATGAATTTTTCATGTAAACTATTTGTTTTTATAATAGATTTGAGTGTGTTTGATCTCAATCTGCCTGGTAAGTAAGATGAGGCCTAATGAGGTGCACGCAAGCTCAAATAGTGCGTATTCACAATTGCCTGGAAAATTCTCAATTTATATGTATCGGGGAAGAGAGATGCGGGGACGGAAATCCAAATCACGGCGGTTCGCATGATAAAAGATTTGGCGAATCGCAAGATGCGAAGGATGAGGATATCGACAGTGTCCGGGCGGAATCGCCGCGTCGTCCGATATTTGATATTTTTGAAAAGAAAAAAACTTTTATAAATTAAACAAAAACACCTTGGCTCTTATCACATAACTTTATAATAAATATGAATTGTATGACTTATTTGTAAACAAATAATTCTATGAGAAATTTCAAGAACTTGAACTTACAACTTATTACAAAATTTTTCTAAATTTAGCTATAGTTTTAGTTTGTAATCAGTACTTTAATGTCTTATTAGAATAACTAATAATATATCCATAGGCATTGTCTAAAACTAGAAATATACATTCTAAGTTCAACTTCTCCAAATTTCTCATGAATCTTTGGAAAATCGATTGTAAGGTGATACAATCGATTGTCCGTCATATATTATGTCTTGCCAATCACTATGGTATGTTTAAAAAAAAATCCACGACTGTCAGATGGTTGGTATTTTTGGTTGTCTAATTTTTTTGACACGCCTTGATATTACTGTGCTTGTTTTCATAAAATATCTTTTGATCCTTTAGGATTTCTGAGATTCCGTAAGGTAATTAACGCAATTTGGGTTTTTAATTAATCATTGGCTGTGTTTTTACTAAATGAAATTCACAAATCTTTTTGTAAAATTGAGTAAAAGTACAATAGAGATTGTTGTCAATGTATAAACCGACCGATTTGAGAGAGATAAATTGTGAATGGCAGGGGTCCGCTTTGTGTGTTTTTTAAAATAGTCTGTTTATCGGAGTAATAAACTCTATAATTGTTTATTTATAGGTAAATTAACGAAATCTTAGTGTTGTGCATATTCTATCGAGTGTTAATAACAATTAGTAACTATTTACACTGTATATTACCTTTCCGTATGTAAACATTATTGAATTTGATGCAAAGAAAGTGTAACACTGTGATGATGACTCATTTTTGAGTACTTCAAATTTTATTTATCATGTTTTGATGTATTTGCAGTGTACTGCTATGGTGTTAATTGTTTTAATTACCACTTTCTGATTTCACCGTTGCTCTTTCCGCGGGGAAAACATCTTGAGAACACAGGCAAATTAATAATGTTACAATGGTCAATGCTGAATTAGATTCTCTTGTTAACTGACCATAACAGACAGGAATTGTTTTGAGACTTTCCTACTCCCTGATGTGGTCATGGTCTTAGACAGCCCGGTCTCCTCTTAAAAGACAACAAGAAGGCAATAAAACAGACATTAAAGTCCCCCTACTTTTTTATGTATGTGTTATCTCTGAAAATAGTGGTAGTTTGTTCTTGTTTCAAATATTGGAAAGAGTCTTTTCCCAGGAAGGTCTTTAATAATCTTTAAATGCTACCTGTGTGATGTGAAGTTGGAGCAGATTGCTAGTTATACATAAAATAATGACAGAAAAACATACTATTTTCATGAACAAATGAGGTATATGTCGTTCCCTCTCTTTTCCATGGTCAACCTCAAATATAGAGAAAGAGTAAAGACAAGCCTCATCAAAATTTGTGCAGAATTCATCAAAAACTTTAATTAATTCATATGGGTGATAAAATATTGATTCCAGACAATGGCAACTATGACGGATACTTACGGTACCACTGGGACTCTATCCCTGAAATGGGACCCCAAGAACTTGGAGATCAGGACCACATCCGTGGAGAGAACTCTGGAGCCCCTTGTGTTCCAAGTTACCACCCTTGTGAACAGCAAAGACCGTGCTGCTAAAAAGAAGAGACGTGAGTAAATTTCTCTCTGATCTTATTGATGTAAAAGTACCCTTACATGTTATCATGTCCATATCTCCTGCGGAGTAGACGGCCAACAGACTTGAAAAGGTTGATAAGGCCATGTTCCATGTTCATCTGTTTGGTTTAATGAATTGAGGTTCAAATAGTGACAGGTTGAAAGCACATCACCTTAAAGAATCCCAAGTTTATTAGCCTATGCCTTTGTCGCCTTTTTAAGACATCCGTGGGAAAGAGTATAAATATGGTTCCATACATTATTTTTATAGTATATCTACAGCTAAAAAATGAAGACTTGTCAATATAATTAAGTTAACACCTTATTATCTAAATTATATTTTTATTATGTAAGTACTCAATGAATATGTATAATCATTATTACATTTTAATCAAAATTGATTGCTTTCATGTTTAAAAGGAATTAAATGTGACGTGTGATTCCCGGCACCAAAAGACAAAAGAACCACTCCATCTCTTTCCCATGGATGTTGCAGAAGGCGACTAAGGAATAAGCTTATATACATACTTGGGATGCTTCTTTTAGGTGATAGGCAATCTCTCAATTCTTTAGTCTAACCCGCAAGGGATATACGTAGACGTGATATGTTTTGTAATGAAATTAATTGTATTGTTTTGTGAATTTTTTGTTTATCCATATAAAAATCTCTCCACAGCGGGTAAATCTAAACGTGCTAGCGCTCTAGTTGCCACCGTAGAGCGAGCAACGGAGATTTTCATAGAGCGGGGGCAGACCATCGCTTATGAGAACCCGGAGATCACTCAGGAGATGCTGACCGCTGTGGAGGAGGTCCGGAAAGCTGGTATGTGGAGTTTGACTACATTAATAACTCCATAGTGGGTGAATCAAAATTGCTAACACTCCAAAACCATAGAGTGAGCAACGGAGATCTTCATAGAGCGCGTGCAGACCATCGCTAACGCTTTGGAAGCGGCACTGAACATAGTTTTAAGTAATTTATTTGACGTCAACCAATGTTTTGAAACCAAAAAATATAACAATTATTAAGCGATGTTCAGAATATCCCTTAATAAAGAATAAACATCTATACTAATATTATAAAGCTGAAGAGTTTGTTTGTTTGTTTGAACACGCTAAAAAAATATTTTTGTTTTGAATAGACCATTTTTCGAGGAAGGCTTTAGGCTATGATAACATCACGCTGCAACTTTTAGGAGTGAAGAAAAAAAAGACGGGGAAAATTATTCATCCTTGAGGGTTTCAACGATGCCCAAAATTACTATTCCACGCGGACAAAGTCGCGGGCACAGCTAGTAGTGTATAAGCCAGATAAAATGCTTACTCTAGCGTTAAGCACGTATTTAGACACGCAACCCAAACTCTGATAGGTTTACTATTCCACGCGGACGAAGTCGCGGGCACAGCTAGTTTTGAACAAAAAAAAAGTAAAGTTGAAGTAAAAAAAAAAAAAAATACATCCAATTGAGTGTTGTTTACTTGTTGTATCGCAGGCGCGGCCATGTCGCTGGCCGCGCGCGAGTTCTCCGAGGAGCCGTGCGCGTCCGCCGTGCGCTCGGCCATGGTGCGGTGCGCGCGCGCACTGCTCTCCGCCGTCACGCGGCTGCTGATCCTGGCGGACATGGTGGACGTGAGGCTGCTGCTGTCCAAGTTGCGCACTGTAAGTACATATATACATATATATATATATATATATATAAATACCGGAATTAACGCAGTTGATGTGATGTTCATTTTTTTTACACTAGCTACGTACTTACGTGCATACATATAATCATGTCTATACCCCCTGCGGGGTAGACAGAGCCAACAGTCTTAAAAAGACTGTTTGGCTTAATGATGGAATTGAGATTCAAATGGTGACAGGTTGCTAGCCATAGCCTAAAAAAAGGATCACAATTTTATAAGCCTATCCCTTAGTCGCCTAAGCCTAATTAAGCCAAATAGCTGAGTGTGGCCTATCAGTCTTTTCAAGACTGTTGGCTCTGTCTACCTCACAAGGGATATAGACATGACCATATGTATGTATGTATTATTTATTTTACACTGGTAACCCCCAGCAAGACTTTGCACGGTGTAGTCTAGTAGAAAAATTAATTTTATTTTGTTTTCAGGTGGAAACTGACTTGGACAAGTTAAAATCCGCATCTTCGCAATCCGAACTGGTGGAATCCGCGCGGCAGTTCGGCCGCTCGGCCAACGAGCTCGCCGCGCAAGCTGCGAAACGACAACACGAGCTTAAGGAGCCCAGGTGATACACACATACATACATAAATATATACGGGTAAATTACACAGATTGAGTTAGCCTCGAAGTACTCCGTCTACTCCGCAAGGAATATAGACGTGACTATAGGTGTGTATTTTATCAGTCTTTTCAAGACTGTTGACTCTGTCTACTCCTCAAGGAATATAGACGTGACTATAGGTGTGTATTTTATCAGTTTTTTCAAGACTGTTGACTCTGTCTACTGCGCAAGAGATATAGACGTGACTATAGGGATATATTTTATCTGTCAGTCTTAAAAAGACAGCAACATTCAGCTGCTCACTTAGTATTTAATACGTCAAGCGCCATCTGTTATTAATTTTTATTACTTGTTACAGGATGAAAGATGAACTGGCCGCGGCTAGAGCGGTTCTGAAGAAGCACTCCACCATGCTGCTTACTGCCTCCAAGGTAATATTAATTTAATAAATAAAAATTTAGTCCGAAACCGCCGAGCTTGCCTGAAGAGAGTTATGAATGTGGATGAAGCGAAGGAAGTATGCAGAGATCGTGGCAAGTGTAGTCGATGTAGTCTCTGCCTACCACTCCTCCGGGAAAGAGGCATGATTTTTTTTGTATGTATGTAAAAAAAAAATATGGGGCAAATTACAAAGATTGAGTTAGCCTCGAAGTAAGTTCGAGACTTGTGTCACGAGATACTAACTCAACGATACTATATTTTTTAATGAATACTTATATAGATAAACATCCAATACCCAGGCCAATCAGAAAAAGTTCGTTTCGCATCATCCCCTGGCCGGGATTCGAACCCGGGACCTCCGGTGTCACAGACAAGCGTACTACCGCTGTGCCGCTGTGGCCGTTATTATAATATAGAAATTAGATCAAATAGAAGTAGCGTCGGTGGTCGAATTAGTAAGGTGCCTGGTTAGAATGCGTGTTGCGCAGAAAGGCCACAGGTTCAAATCCCACCTCGGCCGTGTACCAACAATGACTATATTCGAAGTTTACATTAGTTTTAATACTAACCGATGCTCTTACGGTGAGGAAATACATCGTGAGGAAACTTGCACATTCAGGCAACTGGATGTGTGTGTGTTGCGGAGGTCAGACGGGAGTCGCTTCGTGTAAAAACCTGACTCACCCAATCCAGGATCCCATGGTCATGGGCTTACCCCGGGCTCCTCTCCAGAGTGGTGAGGAATGCAAAACCGGCACTAAAGCCGGGAGAGGAAGGAGATATTAGCAGTAGATATATGAGACTTATGTTGACGTAAAATGATCCAATCTTGAAAACAAAGGTAGACTAAGTTTTGCATGAATAAATAAAAACTGTAAAGGTGGACTAAGTTCTGGATAAAATGCGCCGTATATGTGTGTGCCGTGTGGTTACCGGCACCAATACAAAAAAGAATAGGACTACTCCATCTCTTTCCCATGGATGTCGTAAAAGGCGACTAAAGGATAGGCTTACAAACTTGGGATTCTCTTCTAGGCGATGGGCTGGCAACCTGTCACTATTTGAATCTCAATTGTATAATTAAGCCGAACAGCTGAACGTGGCCATTCAGTCTTTTCAAGACTGTTGTCTCTGTCTATCCCGCGAGGGATATAGACGTGACCATATGTATGTATTCTTCTACACACGCGCTTTGGAAGCGGCAGTAGTTATAATTAGATTTAAGTGATGTGACGTCAATAAGTTTATTTTACATACATACATATCATCACGTCTATATCCCTTACGGGGTAGACAGAGCCAACAGTCTTGAAAAGACTGAAAGGCCACGTTCAGCTATTTGGCTTAATGATAGAATTGAGATTCAAATAGTGACAGGTTGCTAGCCTGTCGCCTAAAAAAGAATCCCATGTTTGTAAGCCTATCCCTTAGTCGCCTTTTACGACATCCATGGGAAAGAGATGGAGTGGTCCTATTCTTTTTTGTTTTATTGGTGCCGGGAACCACACGGCATTAAGTTATATAAGTTTATTTTTATTTTTTTTAATAAGTGATACCTTGTATCTAATTTTGAAAATAAATCTATTCTATTCTACGTGTGTGCAGGTGTACGTGCGGCACCCCGAGCTGGCGGCCGCGAAGGCCAACCGCGACTTCGTGCTGCGCGCCGTGTGCTCCGCCGTGGACGCCATCGCCGCCGCCGCGCACGGCCGCCCGGCGCCTGCGCACGGTGCGTTGCTTTTATCTATCTATACTAATGTTGTAAAGCTGAACGGTTTGTTTGTTTGAACGCGCTAATCTTAGGAACTACTGGTTTGAATTGAATTATAATTTTTGTGTTGAATAGACCATTTATCGAGGAGGGCTTTAGGCTGTATAACATCACGCTGCAACGAGCAAAGTAATAATGGAATATGTGTAAAAAAAACGGGGAAAATTATTCATCTTTGAGGACTTCAATGATGCCCAAAATTACTATTTCACGCAGATTATCCGTCGCGAGCACAGCTAGTATATATATTCATATTTATTGGTCTTAAAAATTTGGAATGAAACTAATGACTTAGCAACCCTTTACAGGTAATTCAAAAAAGCGGTAATACTAACGACCCGCCCCGGCTTCGCACGGGTACCATATTATAAACATATAAACAGTCATCTTGAATCACTCTTCCATCTATAAAGAACAAGTGCATCAAAATCCGTTGTGTACTTAAGGACAGATGCGGAGAGCAACTTTGATTTAACTAGATACTATTACTAACATTTGCCGGGAACTTTGCTTTCATGGGTATAATGGATCTAGTACTTTTGTAATAAAAGCGTAACAAACAAACAAAATGATCTCTGACCTAAGCTCATAAAAGAATTGATCAAAAGGTTTAAAAAAAAATTGGCGCGATTGTTATTTTTTTTTTCCAATTCGGTTGTACAAAACCCCGCCAATTCGAAATTATGCCCCGTTTGTATTAAAAAAAAAACTAATATATCGTAAGCGGATGTAACTGGCCACTTGTGAAAACAAAAAACACAATTTTCACATGTTTAAATTTAAATGAATGAATGGAATTGGAAAAAAAAAATGACAATCATTGTTCGCAGTTAAATTGTCTTGAAAATACAATGTTTTTGTTCAATTATTTTTAGTCTTTTTGCCTATTGTTTTAAGTTTTTATTGTGTAGTGATTATGAAGCGCGTACTACATTACAACGCTTGTTAGCAAAATATTAAAATAATTCTGTGTTGTGTTATATCAATAATATTGTTGACGTTTCTTTATTGTTAAGATTTTTATTTGTTTTCCAAAAAGTTTTAAGTTTCTTTGAATTCTATAATTTTAACGCGTTTCCCATATAAGTATTCATAATTATAGTGCATAATTATAATGTCAATAAACACACATTAACTCAGTGGTCGGACTAAATTCCTTTTTTATAACGTTTTGGTGTAAAATATAAATTTGTACTATAACATTGTTTTTTTTTTCAGGTAACAATCGCGCTCCGGTCGAGGGCCCCGGGGAATTGGCCCAAGCGCTCGACGATTTTGATGTAAGTATCGTAGGTCGATTTTAATTTATTTCTTTATTAAATATTAACGAAATAGTCGCTTAGAAATATGAAATTTGGTGCTTAATCCGTTTTTTTAAAATAATACATACATAAAATCGCGCCACTTTCCCGGATGGGTAGGCAGAGACTACCTCTTTCCACTTGCTCTCTGCATACTTCCTTCGCTTCATTCGCACATTCATAACTCTTCACCCAAGCTCGGCGGTTTCGGGTACATAATAGTTCTTAAAAAATTAAGCTCAAAGATTCCGTTACATACAGACATACATACATACATACAACCCAAGCTAATAAAAGCGTAGTAAAAAAAGGGGTTAATAATAGTACTTAAAATTTAAGTGACTTCTGGGAATGTAGGTAGGTGTCTTATTTTGAGTGGGCGTTTAATTAATGCGTTATTTTTATTTGCAAAGGTTACAATGATGTAACATTTTATCTTTATATGTCATTTAAGATTTTTAACAACGATAACAGAATTTCGAATCTTGTAAAATTTTAACCTACAAATGTAATAATTTCTTCTTTTTTTGTACATAAAAGGAGCGCATGGTGATGGAACCGCTCGCTTACTCGGAGCTGCGCACGCGTCCGTCGCTTGAAGAAAGGCTGGAGTCCATCATTTCTGGCGCAGCACTGATGGCTGATAGCTCTTGCACCAGGTAATATTACATACATACATATAATCACGTCTATAGCCCTTGCGGGGTAGACAGAGCTAAGTCTTGGAAATACAGATAGGCAACATTCAGCTGTTTGGCTTAATGATAGATTTGAAATTCATATATAGTAATACGATTCTAGCCCATCGCTTAAAAGAAGAAAACCCCAAGTTTATAAGCCTATCCCTCAGTCGTCTTTTACGCCATCCATGGGAACGAGATTGAATAATGTTTGTTTGTTTGTAATATCTTTATTGCATAGAAATTTGTATAGTAACAAGAAAATAGTAAGTACATAGTTATAAAAGAAACAAATCACTTGCAATGGCGGACTTTCCATGACCATCATGGAATAAGTCACCACTGGAAGATATCCGCTCTTCCAGTCAACCAAACCAAACAAATAAAGTTTTTTTTATGTTTTTTTGTTTATTATTATAGGGACGAGCGTCGCGAGCGCATAGTGGCGGAGTGCAACGCGGTGAGGCAGGCGCTGCAGGACCTGCTGCACGAGTACATGACCAACGTGAGCGCGGCATTCATTTTTAATTCATACATACATACATGCATGCATGCATACATACATACATACATACATGGATACATACATGCATGCATGCATGCACGCATACATGCTCGCATACAAACCTGCAAATATACATACATGCATATGCATGCATACACATACATGCATACTTACTTGCATACATACATGCATACATATACATACACACATGCATACATGCATATACATACAAATAGCTGAGCGTGGCCTATCAGTCTTTTCAAGGCTGTTAATCTCTGTCTACCCCACAAGGTATATATACGTGACCATATGTATGTATGTATGTATGAACTTTTTATTTTGGTTGACTGGAAGAAATCCCGATTGGGATAAGTACGCCATTGTACATATTCTTCTATATCCGATGACTGTTCTGTTTTTGTTATATTTATTTTTATTTGCAATAAAGAGTTTACAAACAAACAAATTCGTAATGTAAACCCGTGTTCACCGTTCCCAGGCGGGCAAGCCCGAACAATCGGAGGGCTTGGAGCGCGCCATCGAGAACATGTGCCGCAAGACGCGCGACCTCCGCCGGCAGCTGCGCAAGGCTGTCGTGGACCACGTCTCAGACAGGTATGTTTATATATGTATTTACGAATGTTATGAATGTGGATGAAGCGAAGGAAATATGCAGAGAGATCGTGGCAAGTGGAAAGAGGTAGTCTCCGCCTACCCCTCCGGGAAAGAGGCGTGATTTTATGTATGTATATGTATTTACTAATATTTAGTAGTTTGTTCCGCCGCTTCTTCTGCATGCGCTTTGGAAGCGGTAGTAGTATAATTAGATTTAAGTGATGTGACCTCAATAAGTGATACCTTGTATCCAATTTTGAAAATAAATCTATTCTATTTTATTCTATTCTATTCTATTATAAAGCTGAAGTGTTTGTTTGTTTGTTTGAACGCGCTAATCTCAGGTACGAATGGTTGGAATTGAATCTTTTTTTGCGATGTATAGAACATTTATCGAGGAAGGCTAAGGAGCAAAGAGAATGTGTAAAGAAAAACGGGTAAAATTATTTATCCTTAAGGGCTTCAATGATAGCAAAATAACTTCCACGCGGACGTAGTCGCGGGCACAGCTAGTAAATATATAGGTATACTAGCTGTGGCCTGTATAATATATATATATATATATAAGTATGTATACATATATATGATGAGCTAGCAACGTGTGCTAGCTCATCGCCTAAAAAAAGAATCCCAAGTTTATAAGCCCTTAGTCGGCTTTTACGACATTATAGGCGTGATTATATGTTATGTTTTCTATAAATATAAATAATTAAGTAACTTATTTTAGTCTTAGTAACGCAAATACATATATGCCGTGTGGTTCCCGGCAATGGCGTGTGGTTCACGGCACCAGTACAAAAAAGAATAGAACCACTCCATCTCTTTCCCATGGATGTCCTAAAAGGCGACTAAAGGATAGGCTTACAAACTTGGGATTCTTTGTTAGGCGAAAGGGTTTTCAAATTCAAATAGTGACAGATTGCTAGAACCTGTCACTATTTGAATCTCAATTCTATCATTAAACCAAATAGCTGAGCGTGGCCATTCAGTCTTTTCAAAACTGTTGGCTCTGTCTACCCCGCAAGGGATATTGACGTGACCATATGTATGTATGTATACATATAAACAACATATTTCTTGTTTGTCTACAGTTTCTTGGAGACCAATGTGCCTCTGCTGGTGCTGATGGAAGCCGCCAGGAACGGCAACGAGAAGGAAGTGGAAGAGTACGCGCTCGTGTTCACAGAACACGCCAACAAATTGGTGGAGGTACGTGGGGATTTTTGTATCTATACTTACTAATATTATAAAGCTGAAGAGTTTGTTTGTACATACATACATACATATGGTCACGTCTATATCCCTTGCGGGGTAGACAGAGCCAACAGTCTTGAAAAGACTGAATGGCCACGCTCAGCTATTTGGCTCAATGATAGAACCGAGATTCAAATAGTGACAGGTTGCTAGCCCATCGCCTAAAAGAGGAATCCTAAGTTTATAAGCCTATCCCTTAGTCGCCTTTTACGACATCCATGGGAACGAGACGGAGTGGTTCTATTCTTTTTTGTAATAGTGCCGGGAACCACACGGCACACACGGAGTTTGTTTGTCTGTTTATTTATTTATTTATTTGGAAGACCAACAACCGTTTACAAAAAATAGCGTCATATATGTAAAACAAATGGTCATTTATAGGTCCTCACAGATACAAAACACTAATACAATGTTTGTTTGTTTGTTTGAACGCGCTTATCTCTTTTATTATATGAATGTTTCCGTCTATCCCACTAATTGAAACATCTACAATTTTTTTAAACATGTTTAATTTTTAGCTATTATTTAACTATGTTACTACAAAATATAGTAAGAGCACAATTCGCCATCTTGGGTCTTGGGCAGAGAAGAGACAGACCACAGACAAACAATAACTTAGAAATAGTCAATCACAGACTTGAGTGTTGCCAATATGAATGTGCTTATTTCTAACACAGACAACTGTTGTTTATATATTTTCTTTATTTATTTATTTGTATTTTACGTATATAATTGTTGTGTCTTAAGGATAATTCTAGTAAAAGAACTGTTGTTCACCCTTGCCTCAATTTTGTTTAAGATCCTCTTACTGTCAGGTTGGCTGGAAGAGATCCCACTTAGGGATAAGCCCGCCTTTGTACTGTACTGTTTTTATTTGTAATGTACTCCTTTAGTGAACAATAAAGCATTTACTTACTTACTGATTTTTATCTTTGTTTCAGGTGGCCAATTTGGTGTGCTCTATGTCAAACAACGAAGATGGCGTCAAAATGGTGCGCCACGCCGCCGGCCAGATCGAGGCTCTGTGCCCGCAGGTAATGGAATAGGTTTATTTTCAAAATTAAATACACACTCAGGTGTCACTTATTGACGTCACATAATTCATTCATTCATATAGTCACGATTATATCCCTTGCGGGGTAGAAAGAGCCAAAAGTCTTGAAGAGACTTGGTAGGCCACGTCCAGCTGTTTGGCTTAATGATAGAATTGTGATTCAAATAGTGACAGGTTGCTAGCCCATCGCCTAAAACGAGAATCCCAAGTTTATATCCCTTAGTCGCCTCTTACGACATCCATGGGATATGAGATGGAGTGGTCCTATTCTTTTTTTGTATTGGTGCCGGGAACCACACGGCACGGTATGTATTGTTATGTTTAATAAAGTGTTTACAAACAAACGAAACGATTGAATCGTTGACAGGTGATCAACGCGGCCCGCGTGCTCGGCGCCCGCGCACGCTCCCGCGTGGCGCAGGAGAACGCGTCCGCCTTCGCGCGCGCGTGGGAGGCGGCCGTGCGGCTGCTCACCGACGCCGTGGACGACATCACCACCATCGACGACTTCCTGGCCGTCTCCGGTGAGGGAACTATGTATATTTACCATGGATGTGACTATGTGTGACATGGATCCCAAGAGGCGACTGAAGGATAGGATTATATAGGTACTTGGGATTTTCTTCTGGGAACTATATTTCTTGGTGATTTTAATCGACTTCAAAAAGGAGGTAGTTCTCAATTCGACTGTATTTACAATAAGGCTGTTTTAGAAAGTTTCTTAGCGGTTTCTGATAAGGCTGAGACACTTCGTTGTTTGGCGTAAGTATGAAACGCGTCCGCCTTCGCCCGCGCGTGGGAGGCGGCCGTGCGGCTGCTCACCGACGCCGTGGACGACATCACCACCATCGACGACTTCCTGGCTGTCTCCGGTGAGGGAACTATGTTTATTTCTTGGTCATTTTTAATCGACTTCTAAAAATAGGTAGTTCTCAATTCGACTGTATTTTTTATATAGCAATGCCTGTATTAATTGTTGTTTCCTATAAAGTTAACGTGTTTTCATGGCGGTTTCTGATAAGGCTAACAAGTTACTTGATTGTTTCTGGCAAGGCTGAGATACTTCTTGCTGGTTCCTTTTGAGTAAGCCTCAATTATTGTTTGAGAATATGCCGTGAGGCTTTTGATAGACGCAGTAGGAGATATCACCACTATTGACGACTTCCTGGCTGTCTCCGGTGAGGATTGTATATTTCTTAGTCATTTTTTAACGACTTGAAAAAGGAGGTAGTTCTCAATTCGACTGTATTTACAATAAGGCTGTTTTAGAAAGTTTCTTAGCGGTTTCTGATAAGGCTGAGACACTTCGGTGTTTGGCGTAAGTATGAAATGCGTCCGCCTTCGCCCGCGCGTGGGAGGCGGCCGTGCGGCTGCTCACCGACGCCGTGGACGACATCACCACCATCGACGACTTCCTGGCTGTCTCCGGTGAGGGAATTATGTTTATTGGTCATTTTTAACCGACTTAAAGTTCTAAATTCGACTGTATTTTCTATAAGGCAATGCCTGGTTAATGTTGTTTCCTATTAGGTTTACGTGTTTCTAGGCGGTTTCTGATAAGGCTATGATACTTCGTTGTTTTTCGTAAACGTTCGTTTCGCGCGCGCGTGGGAGGCGGCCGTGCGGCTGCTCACCGACGCCGTGGACGACATCACCACCATTGACGACTTCCTGGCTGTCTCCGGTGAGGGAACTATGTATATTTACCACGGATGTGACTATGTGTGACATGGATACCAAGAGGCGACTAAAGGATAGGATTATATAGGTACTTGGGATTTTCTTCTGGGAACTATATTTCTTGGTGATTTTTAAACGACTTCAAAAAGGAGGTAGTTCTCAATTCGACTGTATTTTCTATAAGGCAATGCCTGGTTAATGTTGTTTCCTATTAGGTTTACGTATTTCAAGGCGGTTTCTGATAAGGCTGACAAGTTACTTGGTTGTTTCTGGCAAAGCTGAGATACTTCTTGCTGGTTCTTCTTGAGTAAGTCTTAATTTTTGTTTGAGAATATGGCGTGAGGCTTTTGATAGACGCAGCAGAGGATATCACCACTATTGACGACTTCCTTGCTGTTTCCGGTGAGACAACTATGTATATTTCTTGGTCATTTTTAATCGACTTCGAAAAGGAGGTAGTTCTCAATTCGACTGTATTTACAATAAGGCTGTTTTAGAAAGTTTCTTAGCGGTTTCTGATAAGGCTGAGACACTTCGTTGTTTGGCGTAAGTATGAAACGCGTCCGCCTTCGCCCGCGCGTGGGAGGCGGCCGTGCGGCTGCTCACCGACGCCGTGGACGACATCACCACCATCGACGACTTCCTGGCTGTTTCCGGTGAGGGAACTATGTATATTTCTTGGTCATTTTTAATCGACTTCTAAAAATAGGTAGTTCTCAATTCGACTGTATTTACAATAAGGCTGTTTTAGAAAGTTTCTTAGCGGTTTCTGATAAGGCTGAGACACTTCGTTGTTTGGCGTAAGTATAAAACGCGTCCGCCTTCGCGCGCGCGTGGGAGGCGGCCGTGCGGCTGCTCACCGACGCCGTGGACGACATCACCACCATCGACGACTTCCTGGCCGTCTCCGGTGAGGGAACTATGTATATTTCCCATGAATGTCGTAAGAGGCGACTAAAGGATAGGATTATATAGGTACTTGGGATTTTCTTCTGGGAACTATATTTCTTGGTCATTTTTAACCGACTTCTAAAAATAGGTAGTTCTCAATTCGACTGTATTTTGTATAAGGCAATGCCTGGTTAACGTTGTTTCCTATTAGGTTTACGTGTTTCACATTTTTTTTATTTATTCAACAGAAAACCACATCCTGGAAGACGTGAACAAATGCGTGGTGGCGCTCCAGGAGGGCGATCCTGATTCCCTCGAGCGGACCGCCGGCGCTATACGGGGAAGAGCCGCCAGGTATAACATAGATAGATAGATAGATAAAAACTCTTTATTGCACCATAAGAATAAAACGTACAAAACAACATAAAACAGACAGAGATGGTACAAAGGCGGACTTATCGCTAATGCAATATCTTCCAGTCAACCTTTGGGTGAATGGAAACATAACATAACATATAATCACGTCTAACATAATAGATAGATAAAAACTCTTTATTGCACCGTAAAACATACAAAACAACATAAAACAGACAGAGATGGTACAAAGGCGGACTTATCGCTAATGCAATATCTTCCAGTCAACCTTTGGGTGAATGGAAACATAACATAACATATAATCACGTCTAACATAATAGATAGATAAAAACTCTTTATTGCACCGTAAAACATACAAAACAACATAAAACAGACAGAGATGGTACAAAGGCGGACTTATCGCTAATGCAATATCTTCCAGTCAACCTTTGGGTGAATGGAAACATAACATAACATATAATCACGTCTAACATAATAGATAGATAAAAACTCTTTATTGCACCGTAAAACATACAAAACAACATAAAACAGACAGAGATGGTACAAAGGCGGACTTATCGCTAATGCAATATCTTCCAGTCAACCTTTGGGTGAATGGAAACATAACATAACATATAATCACGTCTAACATAATAGATAGATAAAAACTCTTTATTGCACCGTAAAACATACAAAACAACATAAAACAGACAGAGATGGTACAAAGGCGGACTTACCGCTAATGCAATATCTTCCAGTCAACCTTTGGGTGAATGGAAACATAACATAACATATAATCACGTCTAACATAATAGATAGATAAAAACTCTTTATTGCACCGTAAAACATACAAAACAACATAAAACAGACAGAGATGGTACAAAGGCGGACTTATCGCTAATGCAATATCTTCCAGTCAACCTTTGGGTGGAAGGAAACATAACATATAATCACGTCTAACATAAAATATAATTTAAAATTTGAATCTTCTGCTAAAACTATTCAAATATCTGGCTTATTCTAAACTCCTCTTTTAGTGCGATGGCTAGCAACCTATATGAATTTCAATTCTATCATTAAGCCCAGCAGCTGAGCGTGGTCTTTCAGTCTTTTGATGACTGTTGGCTCGTGACTACCCCGCCGAAATAGACGTGACTATATGTCTATCACTATCGTAATATGAGAGAGGTGTGATATGTATGGTCATATTTTTGGAAGTGGAATTGGGTAATTAAAATGGTCTAACTATTGCTCGTGGTGTGATAATATCAAACAATATTTTTTCTAAATGTTTTCTACATACATACATAAAATCACGCCTCTTTCCCGGAGGGGTTGGCAGAGACTACCTCTTTCCACTTGCCACGATCTCTGCATACTTCCTTCGCTTCATCCACATTCATAAATCTCTTCATGCAAGCTCGGCGGTTTCGGGTACTCAAAAAATTCAAAAAAATTCAAAAATTCAAAATTCAAAATTTTTTATTCATTATTATAGGATATTATTGTATCGCTTAATAATTGTCGTATGGTTTAACAACTTGGTTGACGTCAAATAAATTACTTAAAAACTAAGTTTACTGCCGCTTCCAAGGCGTCAGTGCAGAAGAAGCGGTAACAAACTGCACTGCAGCATTTTCTTCAACAACGTCAACTTCACAATATTAAATTATACTTAGAATAGAATAGAATAGAATACTTACTCTTGACCTGACCCTTTACCAGGACGTCCTTAATATTTTCTAATTGGCGTAATGTTAGTGTTTAGATAGAGGAGAGTTGACATACTATCGTTGTTCACAGGGTTTGCTCTGTGGTCACCCAGGAGATGGACAATTACGAGCCATGCATTTACACCAAGCGTGTTCTAGAGGCAGTCACCGTGCTCAGAGATCAAGGTCAGTAACTCATTTGTTGTTCACACTGTTCCTTTTTCGGAAGGCTATTACTAATCCTCTGCTGTCTGTCTGTCTGAAGGCTGTATCTCATAAACCGTGATCGCTAGAAAACTGAATTTTTATTTTTTTTTACAGAATAGGTATTTACATTTTTGTATTACTTTTCAAAATAAATAATGATTTAACAAAAAATTAATTATAAAAGGTATGTATGTACCTATGCAACAAACGTATTTTTTAAGCAATTTTTAGGTCGATTTTAATATACGACGAAAGAGGTGATGATGGCACGGAACCCCTTCATCCGCGAGGCCGACTCGCACTTGGCTGATTTTTTATTTTGTTTCATTTTAGGTGTTATATATAGTCAGTGATACGAGTACTTATATTCGTGGACTCAACGTTTATGCAAAAATCTAGCCATTCGTTCTTTGTTAAAACCGAGTCAGGTTTTGTCGTGAGGAAACCTGCACATTCAGGCAACTGGATGTGTAACCATGGATCCAATATGAGTTAGGTTTACCTGCAAAGGTTGCGGAGGTCAGATGAAAGTCGCTTTGTGTAAAAACCTGATTCACCCAATCCAGGATCCATGGTCAGAGGCATACCCCTCCTCTCCAGAGAGGTCAGATTGCAACCGGGACTAAAGCCAGGAGGAAGAAGGTATTTGTTTAAATCAGAAACTTGATTAAATCATCCAAACTCCGACATGTAATTCCACTCAATTCTGACATTTCTAAAGTTTTTCCAGTTTGTAAATGTTCCCACAATTTACATCAAAGGATTTTAAATTAATTATGCACAAAATAATGGAATTGATTGTAATGAAAATATGTTAAAAAAATTGCATTAATTTATTTATACAAAAGTACAAATTAAAACTAAAGATATTCACTTAATGGCACTGCGTAGAAATATTCATATTTTTTACATGCGAAAAACAACCTTCTTTACACCTCTACAGAATAACAATTCAAAAACAAATCATCAGTAACTTATCTATTAAGTATCTTACATTATAACCGAGTATTGTATGTTTTTTAAACATGTTCAGTACAGGTTAACATGTGTGTCATGTAATTATGCCTAAAGGGCTTTAAAAAGAGCTAAGCATTAGCTGTCTTTGTCAATCATGTCTGAGAATATCGTGTCGTCTCTCTTACACACAACTATAAGAAAGATCGTCCGAATAGTTCCGCGTGCAAAAGAGACGGCGCTCTACCCTAGATAAACAAGGCAATTTCCCTCTCTTTCTAAAGTCTGATAGGCACTAATCAGTACGATAAATTTGAATTAAGCTCTTGATTAAAAAAAAAATGGTTCAAGATTTTAAAGAAATTCCTCTCAAGAAACGTTAAACAGATATAACCTAAATGTGTGTTATTATTCGACCAGATAGTTTAAAAGTACTCACTCTAAAAATATATCTGTCTATACTCGCACTCATTCAGTGTGAATATAGACGGCAACACAAAAGAGCGAGATGCTTATACCAACTTTTAAACTATTTATTCAAATAACACACAAAGAGAATCAATAGAGAATAATATTTATCTACCCTCCTTTGATCCATCTCTAATTCTACGAATACTTGGCTGACGCTGTACTAGAACTTACTACTACTTGAGACGGTTTACTTCCTGGACTCCGGTGGTGGGGGGTGGGCGCGGATGTACTCCAGCGCCTTGAGGATCGCCTCCGGGATCGGCGGGGGAGTGGGGAGGTGGGAGCCCTGGAAGTATATCAATATTTTATTTATTTATTTTAAAAAAAGGCACACCTACTATATACATACATATCTTAGGTATATATAAAATTCTCGTACTCCTCTGAAACGGCTTGACTGATTCTCATGAAATTTTGTGAGTATATTGAGTTATTTTATTTTTGCTGGCTGACAAGCACATAGATTGCGATTCTTTTTTTACTACGCTTTTATTATTTACATTGTAGATTACCATTAAGAATATTTTGAAAATGGAACTATAAAAAACCTGTTACCCACTCCAGAAGGAACCTTGTGGTTCTCTCCAGAGAGCTGAGGACGGAACTGTTAATAACGCCAAGAGGGATAATGACTTAAGTGTCGCAATAAGCACTCCACATAGCGCAAGAACCATGATCCAATTTGGGTTAGCGCCTCCTGTTAAAAGGGTCAAGGAGTTTTGGTATGCATATTATTTCTTGCTTACCCTGGACTCCTCCTTCTTAGCGAGGACACAACCAAGACCAACTCCAGGAGGATTTTCGTAGAACTTGCCCAATGAACCGAAAGAAGTATGTAGAGATCGTGGCAAGTAGAAAGATGTAGTCTCTGCCTAACCCTCCGTGAAAAAAGGCGACATTTTATGTATGTGCTTATTCAAATTTGACGGTCGACCTACCTGGGGCTGGTATCCGTTCTCGTCAGCCACGTACTGCAGCTGGATGGTCTCACCCTCCGGAGACTTCCAGCTGGCCTGGCCTTGGACAACCTCGGCTGCGGTCTCCTGGTAAGAAAAATGATGAGTCAGATCGGTTTTTTGTAATAAGAACATATATTGTGCCGTATCGTATCCTGAAATACCGTTCGGTGCCCGCAATTTTGGAATAGGGCCAATTCCCGAAAAATTAACAAAAGACAATCGCATTTTTTCTCTCTCTCTCAAATAATTACTTTTTATTTTATTTTATGTGGCCAGTAGGTATGAGGTTAATTTTTAAGGTGACGTGATACAAAAATTTAAAACACTTTTTATTCATAAAGAGAACTTGGGCGTTCTTCTCACGGTGACTTGAAGATGCTGACATTTGTCTAAATGCTTTCTCCCTCTTACATACAAAGTGGTTCTATCAAATGCCTACTAACAGTAGTTTCAGTAGAACCAAGTTCTTCTGATCCAAGCATTAGAAAAATCAAAAAGTTATGTAAGGCTAGTGATACCACCACCAACTTAAAGTTTTTCTGTTTGGTCAGCTCAGGTCGGCATTAATTTCGCCTTTTGTAAAAAAAAATTAAATACAGACATAAAATCACGCCTTTTCTTACTTTCTTACATCTTTCCACTTGCCACGATCTCTGCATAGTCTATATCTCTCCACATTGATAACTCTCTTCATGCAAGCTCGGCGGTTTCGGGTACTCTTGACCTGACCCTTTGCCAGGACATATTTTTTGTGCAATAAAGTTTTAGATAAATAAATACTTACAGCGTCAATCTTTTTCAAAGTGCCGCTCTCTTCGGCCTTAATTCCGTTGTCAGTCTCATAAGCGTACTGGTATGCTCCGTCGACACCCACGTCTAACTCTTGACGGAGAACTTGAGCGTTCTTCTCGCCCCCAGCTTGGGGAAGGTGGGATACGTCCGCGCATGCGTACGCGACGAACAGGGTTAAGACGAGGAATTTCTGTAATAGAGATATGTTTATGAGTCTTTGCAAGCATAAACAGGTATTAATAGATGTTAAAACCCTATCAATCCCGCGGGAAGTGCGTGATATAAAAGTAGCCTATATGTTATTCTGGGCCTTCCGCTACTACATACCAAATTTCATCGTAATCGGTTCAGTAGTTTTTAAGTGAAAGAGTAACAAACATCCATACTGACATACTCGCAAACTTTTGCATTTATAATATTAGTAGGATATATTTATA
This sequence comes from Amyelois transitella, assembly GCF_032362555.1. Taxonomy (NCBI): domain Eukaryota; kingdom Metazoa; phylum Arthropoda; class Insecta; order Lepidoptera; family Pyralidae; genus Amyelois; species Amyelois transitella. The sequence continues at coordinate 695,435 of NC_083531.1, forward strand.
TTAATTATATAAAAGGGGGTAATTAATGAATACTTAAATATTTCGTTGTACACACAAAAATCTGTGACAAGTTAGTTATATTATGTAAATCTTGATGTTACATTCGATGTTTCGAGCCAATCTTATCACTTAGTTTCGTGCGAACATATTAAATGTCAACGGCCAGCAATAAGCCCTTTAGAGAGGATGCCATTAGACTGTAGTGTAATGAAATTACAGAAGAATTCGTTTATTTTAGTTTATATTAAATTCTCAAAAAAATATTTATACACACCATTATTTCGCCAATCTATACTAATATTATAAAGCCGAAGAGTTTGTTTGTTTGAACGCGCTAATCTCAGGAACTACTGGTTCGAATTGAAAATTATTTTTACGTTAAAGAAATAATGGAAAATGTTAAAAAAAAACAGGGGAAATTATTCATCCTTGAGGGATTCAATGATGCCCAAAATAACTATTCCACGCGGACGAAGTCGCGTGCACAGCTAGTTATTAATGCCACATTAATAACAAGCTGTGCCCGCATGTGACTGCATTTTTAAAGTGAGTTTTAGTAAATACATTGTACCAACACTTGTCGGATTTTAATTTATTCGATGAACGGTTGATAAAATGTTCACTTTTTTAAATCTAGATTTCTTTTTAGGGTATGGTTTCGAACTTGTCATTGTTTTATTACTATATTTTGTCCTCGACTTTGCCCGCGCTTAATTAAATTCTTCTTTTAGGCGATAGGCTAGCAACCTGTCACTATTTGAATCTCAATTCTATAATCAAGCCAAAAATCTGAACGTGGCCTATTAGTCTTTCTAAGACTGTTTGTTGGCTTTGTCTCGAACACAAGTCTCGAACTTACTTCGAGGCTGACTCAATCTGTGTAATTTGTCCCGTATATATTTATTTACTTATTTATATTTATTTGTTTACCCCGCAAGGGATATAGACGTGACTATATGTATGTATCTATGTAAAATCGTCTAATTTCTGTTATCGACTTTAGTTTGCAATTAGAATGTTAACAAAGTAGGACAAAAGTAAGTGCAGATCTAACTATCGTGCCCTTTGTGAGTAGCCAATGTTATTGCTGATCTCACCGTGTTATAGCCACGAACGAAGTAACACTAGCTGTGCCCTCGACTTAGTCCGCGTGGAATAGTTATTTTCCATTATTTCTTAACTCCTAATAGTTGCAGCGTGATGTTATATAGCCTAAAGCTTTCCTCGATAATTGGTCCATTCAACACAAAAAGAATTCTTCAATTCGAAAACTTGTACTTTAGGCTAGCGACCTGTCACTATTTGAATCCCAATTCCATCATTAAGCTATACAGGTGATCGTTATTATTATAATTTATGTTCTGAAATGTTCAATATCAATGTCTAAATTAAGCTACATCAGTTCTGCTCTTAAAGCACAATTAATTTAGCTACAATAATTCTTGAAAAATACCGGTGTCAGACAATTTCGATAACTTTCTGCGATAACTATATAATATAAATATAAATATATATAAATATATACGGGACAAATTACACAGATTGAGTTAGCCTCGAAGTAAGTTCGAAACTTGTGTTACGAGATACTAACTCAACGATACCATATTTTATAATATAATACTTATATAGATAAACATCCAAGACCCAGGACAATCAGAAAAAGTTCTTTTCTCATCATGCCCTGGCCGGGATTCGAACCCGGGACCTCCAGTGTCACAGACAAGCATACTACCGCTGAGCCACAGAGGCCGTCTACTATAACAACTATGCTCATCTACGAACACTTATTGAAATACCAATTGTGGAGAAATATTAAATTAACACAAGAGATATGACGTTTGCATTCCCTCCATAAAGTCCTGTGTGTGTAGGTACTAAAAGTGACGTCAAACAAACTCCTTATTGTCGCACTATTTCATCGCAAGCACACAATATTTTTTACACTCTTCACTCAAAAATCACATTTTAATAAATTTAATTTTTCTTTTAACAAAAACTACTCTCACCATTTTTGGGTAGCTCGCACGGGTAATTCTTAAATGGAACTGGAGAATTTGCGTTCGTCACGTCTTTTATATGTTGCGGGGGACGCAAGGTCGACGGTCACCCATCATGCATTGACAATTACCATCTTAAATTAATATAAAATTAGGATTATTGCTATTTTGTCACTTAAAGCTGTGTGATTTTCGAGAGATTAGAATGGGACCACATTATCTCTGCTGTAATGAAATGACGTAGAAGGCGACAAAGGGACTGTATATGGAAAATTTCTATGCCTGCTGCCGACAGTATAAATGTAAACAAAATATGTTCGTTGCTTGTAAGTCGTAATAAATAAAAGGATGGACTTATTTGAACCCATGAAAAAAAAACGTTAGTTAAGCAATCTTAAAAGTCTTAGTTAAGCAATCCATGACAAATATTATAAAAAGAGAATGGTATCGCATAAATTTGTGTAATGAAGAAAAGCATGAATCTTGAACCAATTCTGAGGATAGTGACTCAGATGTTGATTAAGACCTTTTGAAGTAATAAATATACCTTTTATTTCTGTTTATTCCTGTAGAGGAAGAAAGATATGTATGCAGATGATATGGGTTGAGAATAATATTCAAGGAATAAATTCAAAATTGTTTATTTCTCCAAGCAAAGTATACAAAAAGGATGCGATTGGAGTCTCCTTTTAAGCGTGCAAGCCTGTACCACGAGACCCCCGCTCTGTCATAAAAGCATATAATGAAACATTAAACAGTTAAAAATAACTTAGTTATGGTTCTGATTCTGGAATACCTACGAGTGCAAGCTCCGGGCGAAGGTGTAGGTTGGAATTAAAAAACTAAATCTCTGTGTATCATATTTTAACATTTATAAGTAACCTTAAGCTGAGTCTGAAGGAACACAGTCACGCTTTTATGGATAAACTGTCCTGAGTGTCTCATTAGTAAGCTGTATGTCTTTAAATATTGTTAAAAATAATCAAATCAAGTCAAATGTCTTTATTGTGGTAACACAGGTAAAAAAAAGCTCGTTATAAAGGTACTGTGAATTTCTGTGACCTGTCATAAATTGACGTACAATAATTTCAGGGTCAAGATGTCCTAACTAATTTTACAATTCAGCTATACATTCGAATTCAAGTAAATTAAAGAGCAAGAGAGATAAAATAAAGGTAGAATAAATAAATATGAAACACAATACAAAGGTCAGCTTATTATCCCTAAGTAGGATCTCGTCTAAGCAACTTAAAATTGAGAGGACAGTGTATATATAAAACCGTGTTGGCTAGACAACAATTACAAGCTGTGGGATTCACAATTACATACATACATACATATGGTCACGTCTATATGCCTTGCGGGGTAGACAGAGCCAACAGTCTTGAAAAGACTGAATGGCCACGTTCAGCTATTTGGCTTAATGATAGAATTCACAATTAAATAGCATTTATCACCCACACTGTGACATTTGACATTGCGTTACGTTGTTGCAATGATCTGAAGTAGTGAATGCGCTGGATGAATTCGATGCTGAAGTGCTAATCAGGCATATTATGCAATATTTATTTTCATGTAAGTATAAATACAATGCATTGTGAAGTAATACACTGTAGAAATATTGAAAGCATTCAAATCGGTCCAAACTCCACCCGCGTAAAATGGAAATTCCTGTTTATACCGTTCCCGTGGAAATGTCCAATTATTCTTAGCGGACGTCTCCTAATAACAATCTACATTCCTGCCAAATTTCAATTTTATTTGTTAGGTCATTTTTCATATATCGTGATAAATAACTGAGTGACTGTTTATCGCTTTTATGTATATAAGTAATGTATTTATTTATTACACATTTATATTAATGTATATCGAATTTTCTTGATATAACTTTTGTTACAGTCCTCAACTACTTGACCAGCGCATTTTTATACAAGTCTGTAAGTTTTAAAGAAGTCATAATAACAGTCTAAATTAAGACATCCGCAAATCCCACCGAATTAGTATTCGAATATCGTAAAGTCTAGAACTTGATAAATACATGGTCTGTATAAATAAGCCATGTATATGCTACTTATTAGGATTAAGGTCATACCAGCATCTTGAACGCAATAATATGTTTTTAAAAGACATATCTAGTATGTAAATAATTATTATTTAAAATAACCTGCTTCGTTCGTATATCAAGTCATGTATTCCACGGTAAAAGCACATGGAATAGAATAGATTTATTTTCAAAATTGGAAACAAGGTAGATATCACTTATTGACGTCACATAACTTAAATCTAATTATAACTACTACCGCTTCCAAAGCGCATGTTTAGAAGAAGTGGTACATACAATAGTATAAAAATGTCTCTTCTAAGTAATCTTAACACAAACTAAATTTTTTTACATACCCACGTGTGTAAAATTTCGACTAGATTGGCTTATAAGGTTATGCTTATATGGGTTAACAAAACAAATTTTTTATATGCTTTTGCATACATAATACACTTTAAGATTGATTTATGAACAATTAACTTAGCGCCGTCTTTGACGATGTATCAAATGAGCGTATCACGTGTGTTTCCAACCTGCGACCTCTCGGTGCGACCCCGGCCGTTCTCCGAATAACCGCTATGCAATAGGGTTGTCAATGCCAGTATAGTTGGAGATCTTCTGTTAGGGCACGATAAATAAAAAAAATTGGCATGTCTACATTTTATTCATTCAAATTTATGGTTTAGTAAAATTGGTAAAAGATGAGACAATTATTAAGTGTCCCATAATAATGAATAAAAGTTCTGAATTTTGAATTTCAAAGAGAAAGTTATCACGCACAAGATTACGCGCGTGTGAAATTCCAGAGAGTTTATTTGTTACAAACGTATAAATCTTTTCTTTTTATTATTAGTGAGAATAGGGAACAGAAGTAAAAACATGTCACAGATGTGACGTTTAGAGTTTCTAAATTTTTAAATACGAAAATAAAATGGTAATATGTCTACTTCGTGCTACTACTAATACGGCGTACTGACCGCACTAGGATTATGCTTACACATCACATCTTTATACAACAGTCACAAAAATGGCTTAATGATGGAATTGAGATTCAAATAGTGGCAGGTTGCTAACCTATCACCTAAAAAAAATAATCCCATTGGTCGCCTTTTACGACATCCATGAGAAAGGAATGGAGTGGTCCTATTATTTTTTATATAACCACAAGTACCACACGTCATATTGCCGGGAAATACATTCGGCAAATATATTCTTTATTCTTCACTCGTAAATGGCGACTTTTCTGCGATCTTGTTTTGTCTCTCACTTGTTGTAAATTTTGAGGCTGAGACTGTTTCTGCACGAACGCTTGGCCACCACAATACATAGCGGTGTGTGTGGCAACCCTACTAGTGTAATTCGCCGTTACATCACCCGGTGCATCTAAGCACGGTCCTTGACATTTGGCGCGTCATGAAGGAAAAACTGAATAAAAATCATTTTCGGTAATTTAGGCCATTAGAAATATGTACATTATTAGTATGACCTCTACTTAATTTTCCTTAACTTTGATGATCTGTTATACATATTTAGTAACACGGACTTATTTGGGTTGGGGGTTATAGCAATGTGTCTGTTAGGTGAGTTAGTTTATGTATTTATAACCAGCTTTTTTGGTGGTGACTTTGTTGCCGTAGTAATTTCCAGAAAAAAGTTACTTCTGAAGGTTATGTTTGTTTATGTGCCAACAAAATCATTAAAATCAGTCCAGTATAGTTGCCGAGTTTCAAACAATGACGTGTTTTATTTTATATTATTAGTATGAATTGAAGCTCCCAGAAAGAAGATATTAGATGCAAAACCTTGTAAAGATACATTTGTAATCCAATTATTTCATCATTGACCATTGTAAAATGCAATTTTATTACAATCAATCATATTGGGTAATTGATTCGCCACTTAATACTTTCATACTTAAGATTTCTTACATTTGCGGCCATACCTGTCTGTCTCGTCCAGTTTCTAAACACTCGTTTACTTTTCAAGCTGTTTTTTGTCTTTAATACACATTTTGTATTAAGAGCGTAGGTGGTCGAATCAGTAAGCTGCCCGGTTAAAATGCGTGTTGCGCATAAAGGCACCAGTTCGAATTCCACCTCGACCATTACCAATTACTAGTTTCGAAGTTACGTACATTAGTTCAAATACTAACCGATGCGGTAAGGGAAAACATTGTTAGATTTCCCTGCAAAGGTTGCGGAGGTCAGACGGGAGTCGCTTAGTGTAAAAACCTGCCTCACCCAATCCAGGATCCATGGTTACGGGCATACCCCAGGCTCCTCTCTAGAGTGGTGAGGATGGAACCGGGACTGTAGCCAGAAAGAAGAGTATATTATATACGAACAAATTACACTGTTGCTGTAATTTGTTCGTATATAATATATTCTTTGCCAGTCCAAAAGTCAAGTGAGTATGTAACGAATCGCCCAAATAGATTTTTTCACGCGGAAGGATAATCCACACTTTAAATATAATCTACTGGGAGTCAAAGCTGAGACCGTAATCGTTTAATCCGAGCCAAAGGTCAAGCAGCGTGGTATCCGAAACGTGATGACCTTTATTGAGATGACATGAGTTGTTTAAAATATTTCCTAATACATGATTTGTTGATTGTAACTGCGCACTTAATTGATAAAGGCGGGTTCTGACTGTCCGTCACTAGATTCAGTATTGTATCAGATGTTGACATCAATACTGTAAACAAACTCTTGTGTCCTTTCCTTCGCAATATGCTTAAATTAGCTTCTATGCTGGTCTGGGTAACGAAAAAAGTACATAGTGTGTGCTCCACTTCATATGCAGACTGAAGATCGAGGGAAATGCTAATAAACTTGAGATTTTTTTCTTTTAGGCGATAGGCTTGCAATCTGTCACTATTTGAATCTTAATTGTATCACACACCCAAACAGTCCTTTCGAGACTTTTGGTTCTGTAGACTCCTTAAGCGATATAGATGTGATTATATTTATTTTATTTATTTATTTATTCTTTATTGTAACAATTACAATTTGTAAAGTACAATAGGCGGGCTTATTATATGTTTGCTTGCATGTCTGTTTAATAAAATATAATTAGTCACGCATTTTTCATGTCTACTTTAAAATAATCTCAACACGATTCCTTCTCCCACTCACTCTCTTCGTTACTTGCTCGTTGTCTTACTTATTTTTATAGTTCGTCTTTTGTTAACATGCGCTGCACTCCGTTTATTAAATGAGTGTAATTGTTACGACTCCTGTAGACCTCCGCAATCCTATGAACAGAGGAACTACATACATACATATAATCACGTCTATTCCCCTTGCGGGGTAGACAGAGCCAACAGACTCCAGAAAACTGAAAGGCCACGTTCAGTGTTTTGGTGTGTTCACGTTCAGGAGTTGAGTTTGAATCATTATAGAGTTAATGACGCGTACCGTGTAAACCCGCCATATTAAATTGATGTTACTATTTTATGACCGCATCAAATGACGGTAGGTGGTAACCTGATGGTGGATATTGGTTCCCGTCTATAAATAATAACCATTTCATAATTTTTATCAATAAACACATAAATCAAATTTGCATAATAAGTTACTTTAATATGAGATAGGACGATTGTATTATATATAGGAATGCGGACGTACGGACTAGACAGACATCATTAAATGTTTGTGATTTTAAATTGTTAATTATTTGTATGATGAGTTTGTGGGCTCTATCTACCCCGCAAATTATGAAACCGTGATTATGTTTGTGAATGTGTTATAATGGTGGATTATTACGTAGCTCCCAACGTAAAAAACACTTTATAGTATGTATTCTAAAATGGTAACAAATTTCGTTCTTCTACGAGTAAAATACATATTTCTAGGCGCTTTCCCAGTTACGCGTTCTATTGCTATGCTTCAGAATTTTCTACCCAACCGTACATACATACAAACATACGTCTATATCCCTTGCGGGGTAGACAGAGCCAGGAGTCTTGAAAATACTGATAGGCCACGTTCAGCTATTCGGCTTTAAGATAGAATTGAGATACCGTACCAACCCAACCGTATTTGTATAAAAGTCAAATTTCTTTGTACACATACATTATAACCTAGCTGTTGGTAGGTTATAAAGTATGTGGTATAAAATTAAACACAACAGTATATTCAAATTAATTTACTCCTCAAACAACCAATTATAATAAACTAGCTGTGCCCGCAACTTTGTCCGCGTTGAATAGTTATTTTGGGCATCATTGAAGCCCTCAAGGATGAATAATTTTCCGCGTTTTGTTTTCAATTTTTCCAGTTTTTCTTTGCTCCTTATAGTTGCAGCTTGATGTTATACAGCCTAAAGCCTTCTCGATAAATGGTCTATTCAACGCAAAAATAATTTTTCAATTCGAACCAGTAGTATCTGAGATTAGCGCGTTCAAACAAACAAACAAACTCTTCAGCATTATAATATTAGTATAGATTAAACTAAAAACAAAGATCTTTAAGAGAAAAGAGAGAGAGAAAGAGATAACAAACAGAAAGACCCAAAATATGAACCTTTACCATAAATTGGTTTAAGTTTTTATGTACACGGAGGTCACCACCACTTTTGCAGTACAGTTTTGGGCCGCCTGAAGGCATATCTTTACCACAGCCATATAGCGATGATAGCCTCTGTGGCGCAGCAGTAGTCTTGACTGTTTGTCTGTGTCATCGGAGGTCCCGGGTTCGAATCCCGGCCAGGGCATGGTGAGAAAAGAACTCTTCTGGCCTGGGTCTTGGTTGTTTGTCTATATAAGTATTTATTATATAATATAGTATCGTTGAGTTGGTATCTCGTAGCACAAGTCTCGAACTTACTTCGAGGCTAACTCAATCTGTGTAATTCGTTCCGTATATATTTATTTATTTATGACAGCCGGAACCAACGGCTTTATATATTATACTTTTTATATATATATTTACGGACGAGCTTCAGAAAATTTTGTAAAAATTGTACAGTGAAACTATAGGTAGTTGATTAAACGGCGCCCGAACAGCTAATACCAATTGGATTTTGGTTGGTTTGGCTCGTACTCATACTGTTGGTACTCTTCTCGCTTAGATTTACATGTGGGGTCTCGCCACAGTTCCAGGTTCAATCCCTTGTAGTATTTGCAGTCGATGATTTCATTCCTGAAAAATAGGTGATTTTCATTTCGCTAGTTAACACTGTAAAATGATTGAGAACAATTTATCTGAATGTCCATACATACATATTGTTACGTCTGTATCCCTTGCGGGGTAGACAGAGCGGACAGTCTCGAAAAGACTGAAAGGCCTCGTTCAGCTGTATGGCTTCATGATGGAATTCAGATTCAAATGGTGTGCTAGACCATCGCCTACAAGAGGAATCCCAAGTTTATAAGCCTATCCCGTAGCCGCCTTTTACGACATCCATGGGAAAGTGGTTCTATTTTAAAGTTTCGGAAACCACACGGCGCACTGAATTTGAATCCCACCATTAAACCGTTCAGCTTAAATTGGCCTTCAAGCCTTTCCGACACTGTTGGCTCGTCTACCCTGTAAGAGATAAGGACGTGATTATATGTATGTATTAGTCAGTATCTTACCCAGGGCCGGGCAGCACGAATGGATTTGGCTGAACAGCTATCACGCTGTCACCATGATCGCAGATCACTTTGGAAAGAGACGTGTCTTGGATCGCCTTCAGTTGTTCTGTAAAAACATCAATGTGTGTAATGTTTTTTTTTCTACACTCGGTACTTTTCGCTTTAGCAAAGAGGACCAAGTGAATTTTTCCAAATTTCAACATAAATGTGGATTTCCTCTAGGAAAATAGTACTCTGATGTATTTAACCTTATTGAACACACTGTTACGTATGTGTCAGTATAATGTTCTATTTCCCTTTGTTATGCAAATTACAAAATTTTATTCATTATTATGGGAAATTTCAACATCATTAAATAATATCTTTTGGTCTCACAACATTGGTTGACGTCAAATAAATTACTTAGTAGGTACTAAGTTTACTACCGCTGCCAAAGCGTCACTGTAGTAGAAGCGGTAACAAACTGCACTGCAGCATTTTCTTCAATAACTTAAACTCACAATTTTTCTACTTCATTTCCTGCGCAGAACTTCTAAACTCGTCATTCTTCTTTTAGACAAGCTAGCAACCTGTCACTATGTGAATCTTACTTCCACCGTTAAGCCACTCAGCTGAACGTGGTTTTCGAAACTTCTCGAATCTGTTGACTTTGTCTGTACATGTAAATAAGTATTTTCATCTCACCCGGACTAAAACCGTAAGGATGTGTCACGCCCTGATACCAGAACCGGTCAGCTCTACGCCACCGCAGCAGCTGTTCAGTCATGATGCAAGCGAGGGTAGGCCCCGCGAGCGCGCCCCTCATCGGCTTCTCCGAGTAGATCCCCGCCATCACCTCCACATCGTCCACTGACTCGTACAGGGTCTCCATTGTTTCCACTTGCTGTGGAAATGAATTGTATTCTTTATTTCTTAGGGGCTTTCTGGGATTGGCCAAGTGAAGTAACCTTATAAGTCTTTAGTTTGATTCTCTAGAAGGATGTATTATACGAGCTGAATGGTGCCGGTATACTGCATCATTCATCATGCATTCTTCCATTGTATACTCAAATTGTACCTACATACTAGATAGATAGAGGATATTTTTCCATTTGAAGCTACCCGTCTTTCTTTTGTTTCACTCACATCTAGTCTGAAGAAGGACAAAGGGTACCCTTCATCTCGGTAAAAACTGTAGTTCGTGTGATTTGCGAAAACCCTGTATCTAAAATCGCGCGGCCGAAGCTGCTCACAAAAGCTAGTTATCACATATTTCAAAAAAAAATTGCTTTACTGCTTACCTCTTTCCCGATCCACTGATGCAAATCCTTGAAACTCTTGGCCACCGGCAACTTGCATAGTTTTCGGTATTCGTTGTAAGGAGGCAGCCCGGTGTCTCGGCCTTTCATCAGATCTGAAGCCAGCACGTCCGACGCCCTTTGAAGATCTGATAGAATTCTTTCGCCTATCTGTGAATTGAAAGAAGATGTTGAACAGAATACCAAGAAAATTATAGTTTTGTCCGTTTTGACTGATATTTATTTGCGATGTTGTGTAAGTTCTTCATTTGTTGAAGTTGTTATTGATGTTCATTTATTTGTTTTGGTATTAATCGTAGAGGCAAGTTAATAGTTTACGACCATTGTGTCTAATACAATTGTAATTTTTGATGCTTTAATCTTTTCGTGGCAAACACCTAGCGCAATAGAAAATTATAGGCATCACCCTTAAAACTTACATCAGGATCGACAGTATTCTCGTTGAAAGCACAGCCCTGCCTGAAGCTGCCCTGCATTAGACCGTCTATGGTGTTGTTGAGAGGTAGGGCTCCGGTCCTCAAGGTCAGGTCCACTATCGGTACTGAGCCCCAGAGTTTGCCGTCCTTGTTGTACAGGCTGGATGCAATTATAATAATAGCATTAGAAAATTAATTTCAAAATTATCAAATTTTCCTATATTTTTTTTTCCAATTTCAACGAATATTATAAATGCGAAAGTATCACCTCTTAATGTCATACTTCTGAAGATTGTGATGAAAATTGGTACAAATATATTTGAGACTTCAGAAAAGGAATTTGGAATTAGAAAAAAACATTACATATTCAATCTTTTTTGCGGCCTAGTGCATCCACTGGAGGACATAACCCTTCTCCAATGCATTCTTATACAGACTTTTTTTTCGTCATTGAGTCGCTTCTTACGGCATTTACAAGACCGATTCCGTGATTGTAATCCACTCCTCTATTTTCGAAACCAAACTACTGACGTAGCAGAAGAACATACGAGTCTGTGAAAACGAAAAAAGACATACTTTCCTCTCCCCTCCTGCAACAGGTGGAACCACCTAGTGGCGGTGACGTACTCTATGCTGACCCGCGGCTCCAACTCAGGGTCGTAGTCGTCCACGTGCAGCGCTCCGGGAAATATAACCTTGTTCTTCACCAAGTACTCGTAACCTGTAGATGGATTGGTCATGTTGAGAGAAGCATTTTTAAAACACCAGTAGTGGACGTAACAAAAGAAAGGCACTTATAGTTGTGCCATGTTGGGAGAACAAAAGCAGCTTAGCGTAGCGTAGCTTAAACGAACGTTTCTTAATCAAATCAGGGTAAGGTCAGGTCGAGAGTACCCTAAACCGACGAGCTTGAATGAAAAGTTGATGGATTGTCTTAAGCTTATTCTTGGTTCTTTTTTAGTTATTTGCAGTGAAAACGTAACAAGAAAACTTAACAAGAAAACTTTAAAGATTTCTTCTTCAGATCGCCAAATATTAATCGCTTTCCTCAACCTTTAAATTTGACGTTGAATCCGCGCTCACATACCGAGGACTTCGGGCGCCCACTCGTAGTAGATCACCTGGTTGCCCATAGCTATCACTATCTCCCGGACTGTGTAGAACAGCTTGTCATCGTCCCAGCATGGGTTGATCGCCTCCAGCTCTTTGGCCAACGAGTTGTGGAGACGGAAGAACAGCAGGAATATCAGATTACCGCCAATGAGAATGTTTGTCGCTGGTGTAGCTGCAAGGGATGAAATGCGTTTTAATAATTATTACATGTTCATATATAGGTAGAACGTCGGGTGACAGTTGCTCAATTCTTCTTCGTAAAGTCGTGTTGTAAAAATTCGTTGCTTGGATTATAATTGGTATTTCTCACCACGAGGTATTTTTCCCAGTTGCCTACGCTATGGTGTCCCCATTTTCTTTAATGTTTAATGTCCCAAATGGTCCTGAACGCAGGAATATTATCATTATCATATACAATATAGTAACATAAATAGAGGGTCGTGGTTGAATCGGTATGGTGCCCGGATAAAATGAAAACAAAAGCACAGAGAAGCACAGGTTCAAATCCCACTTGCATTATACGATTTGTACATACATACATACATATGGTCACGTCTATATCCCCTGCGGGGTAGACAGAGCCAAAAGTCTTGAAAAGACTGAATGGCCACGTTCAGCTATTGGGCTTAATGATAGAATTGAGATTACGATTTGTAATTAGATGGTATTCGTAGTCGCAAGACTGAAAAGCCATACTTAGACACAGCTGAATTTGAAATTCAACAGGTTGCTAGCCTAGCTATTTATTGACAGAAAAATCCAATATATAGACCGTAATTAACGCTTAACGTCGGTCAGAGGAATTAAAACTCTTCATCAAGTCACCTGAATCGTGGCATCTAGTCTCATTGGGTGGCCGGTTCTTAAAGCAAGCGTTGGGCTGGTATTTAAAAGAAGGCGGCCACTGCCTCCCGCCTTCCTCCTCCGTCTTCAGCCGCCCCCCGGACAGCTCCCGGAACTTCATCACTTGCTCCTCATTGTTCCCGTACGTGGCGGACATGTCTAACATCGGAGTTACTGAGTTTACCTGAAACATTTTTTGAACTCTGATGAACCGAAAGCAGTATGCAGAGATCGTGGCAAGTGGAAAGATGTAGTCTTTGCATCCACACACACACACACACATGGTCACGTCTATATCCCTTGCGGGGTAGACAGAGCCAACAGTCTTGAAAAGACTGATGGCCACGTTCAGCTATTTGGCTAAATGACAGAATTGAGATTCAACAAGTGACAGTTGCTAGCCCATCGCCTAAAAACAATCCCAACTTTGTAAGCCTATCCCTTAGTCGCCTTTTACGACATCCATGGGAAAGAGATGGAGTGGTCCTATTCTTTTTTGTATTGATGCCGGGAACCTCACGGCTTTGCATTCCCCTTCGTGAAAGAGGCTATATTATATGTATCTATGTTTTTTTTTGTTTATTTGGGTCTTTTCATAGAAAGACCACTTTCTCTTTTGCGTGATTGTCTGAAGAAATTAATGCACAATTTCACTAAGCCTAGCGCAACAACCGTGATCCATGTTCGTTTTCCTTGCTACAAGGTGACAGAGCTGAAACGAGAATTATTCCATGTAGTTTTTTATCTGACATACTGGATCAATGTAACACTGGGCTCCAGGATGGGTGCAATCGAGAAGAACGCCAGAAGGATAATGATACCGAAAACGTAACTTATCTATACTAATATTATAAAGCTGAAGAGTTTGTTTGTTTGTTTGAACGCGCTAATCTCAGGAACTACTGGTTCTAATTGAAAAATTCTTTTTGTGTTTTATACCATTTATCGAGGAAGCTTTAGGCTATATAACATCACGCTGCAATTACAATAAATAAACACAAGCAACAAAGAATGGAAAAAGTGAAAAAATAACAGGGGAAATAATTCATCATTGAGGGCTTCAATGATGCCCAAAATGACTATTCCACGCGGACGAAGTCGCGGGCACAGCTAGTAGTGTATAAGACAGATAAAATGCTTACTCTAGCGTTCGGCACGGATTTAGGTACGCAACCCAAACTCTGATACGTGATAGCTCTGGTGAGATTCAAACATCTGTGAACGAGAAGGGAAGAGACATTAAAATACATTTTATTCTAAGTTTGAATAGTTGTGAAGTTGACGTTGTTGAAGAAAATGCTGCAGTGCAGTTTGTTACCGCTTCTTCTGCACTGACGCCTTGGAAGCGGCAGTAAATTTAGGTTTAAGTAATATATTTGACGTCAACCAATGTTTTGAAACCAAAAGATTTGACTATTATTAAGCGATGTGAAGTATCCTATAATAATGAATAAAAATTTTTGTTTTTTTTTTTAATAAATCACAACATGACTTATTTGAGTGACTTATTACTATTTTTATAGAAAAATATTTAGTTCTTTATAAACCCATGCAGATAGAATGTTATAATCAACATTTACCGCACCTTACTCCAGTATTCCTGAGGTATAAATCGTCTTCGGCAACAGGGATAGGAATACATCTTGGGTCTTCAGATCCTCCGGGCTGACAGCACGTTTGCGTCATCACAATGTAGTTGACTGCAAATCATTAAAAGAAAAAAAATGATTATGGTTCACGAGGGTAAAGTTAAGTTACTGTAAGATAATATCGTGGTCTATTGGAGCACAATTGAGGAAACAAAATATACCAAGAATTGCGCTTTTGGTAACGAGCGCTAGCAAGCTCATTCCAGATCAGGGAATCATCCAGTGACGGTCAATTGAGAAGGAAAATAGTTGTCTAACAAACCCACCGTTCTGGAGGCTTCAAAATATCCTCAGATCCATGGAAAGAAAGAAAAAAGAGAAGCCCTCAAGAAATTTAGTAAAAGTAGGTACAACTATTCAGTTGACAACATCGATAACATACAGCAAATATAATCAACCAATAGAAAGCAAGTTCGTCTCACCCGTGTCATGTATAGAAGTGGTGTCGCCAGTTATCATCAACCCAACATTCGTTATCATATGCGTATGCTTCTTGTTCTCCTTCCTCGCGTCGGAGACAAGCCCGATCCTCAATGTCCTGGCATTGGGCAGCGGGTTGCCCGACTTGGCGGCTCTGAGGCCCCCCGTGGCGGAGTACTGCGGCGGCAGCATACGATGGTAAGGCGTGAACACACCGCCGCGAGACGGGTACTTCGGATTGTTGCATGTGTGGTCGAAGCGACGGGGCTCGTGAGCGTTGCACGGTTTCACTTGTATTGCGCATGCTCTGGAATCAATTCGTGTTTTTGTTTGATTATACTATGCCACTTATATCAATACTGTATATAAATATATATACTATGAAATTATATTATAATGCCGTGTGGTTTGCGGCAACAATAATAAAGAATAGGACCGCTCCATCTAATTCCCATGGATGTCATACATACATACATAGAATCACGCCTCTTTCCCGGAGGGGTAGGCAGAGACTACCTCTTTCCACTTGCCACGATCTCTGCATACTTCCTTCGCTACTATGTCATAATTAAGGGATATCCCTTTGTGCATGCTCTGGAATCAATTCGTGTCTTTCTTTAATTACACTATCAATACTGTACCTATACATATATATACAAGTATATATATATATATGTGCCGTGTGGTTCCCAGCACCAATATAATACAGAATAGGACTTCTTCATCTCATTCCCATGGATGTCATATTTAAGGGAATTAAGGGATATCCCTTTGTCGCCTTTTACGACATCCATGGGAAAGAGAAGGAGTAGTCCAATCCTTTTTTGTATTGGTGTCGGGAACCACACGACACCGTGACAAACACCAGAAAATTTACGTATGTATGGGATTATTACTCACGGCAATAAGTTCTGTGCGCGCAACTGTTCCACCCTGGCCTGCGAGGTCGGTTGCCCGGTGTACGTGTCATAGTACTGAGCTGACACAGCTCCCAGGCACAATAACGTCACTATCATGAACATTGTAGGGTGTTTTCGATACGCCCGTTGTCGGCTCTCCCCTAGGAAATAAATATAAATATATATACGGGACAAATTACACAGATTGAGTTAGCCTCGAAGTAAGTTCGAGACTTGTGTTACGAGATACTAACTCAACGATACTATATTATATAATAGATACTTATATATGTAGATATACATCCAAGGCCCGGGCCAATCAGAAAAAGTTCTTTTCTAATCATGCCCTGGCCGGGATTCGAACCCGGGACCTCCGGTGTCACAGGCAAGCGTACTACCGCTGCGCCACAGAGGCCGTCCAAAGACCTCTAGGAAATAAGAATACATTAATATGATCAATGCATATAATCACGTCTATATATCTTATCTTATATTACATTGCTAGCCCATCGCCTACAAGAGGAATCACGAGTTCATTTAGGAAGTCAAGCTTACTAAAATATTTCTATTATAGGCACATATATCGTCCTTCACAAAACGCACTCTCTAAATCAAAGACTGAAAAGCCACGTTCTGCCGGATGGCGTAATGATAGAATTAATGCATCAAAGATCTAGGATCATATAAATGGTAAAGTGAAAAATTTGATTTTTGAAATCAAATTCCTTCCAGCATGAGTGGAAAAAATAATAGAATTACAAGAAAAACTAACAAAACAGAAACATAAGGCACAAATTTTGGTTACATCTACTCAGTCCTTCGAAAATTTGTTAGAAATTTACGTAAAGAGTTGTCTAAATATTAAATTTTACCCTCAGGAGATATGAAGCCACGACTAACAGCGTATACAATATGATTACGCTTGAAAACGTGCTAATTGAATTGTAATATGATTGATCCAAGTTTAACAGGATTCACACTTGGTGAGCCACGGTCATTATAATTCTTGGGTTCCGCGGGCAACTAAGAACTGATTTACTACGATCTACTACGAATGTCTAAGCATAAAATATATTCTTCTTTTTATCCTTCACATTTTAAAACTTTGAAACAGATAAAGTTTTTCAAAATGTTGATATTATTTTATTCCCAACTTACACTATTTCTTAATCTTTAATCTTAGTTTGCGATGTTTTTTTTACCAAAATGTGAACATACGCTATTGTCTAAACCTATTGATTTATACGAGGGCTCCCCTCGTAATTCATAAGCCATGTTAATGGTATTGAATTGGTACGTACCTGAAGTGAATTGTCGTAAAGTTAAGACAAGTAAGGTATCGAACAATGGTTGTCAGGTCACTGAATTTTTTCACTAATATTTAATTTTTTCTGATCTATATAAATCAATAGGTTTAGACAATTTTTTATTTATTTTCTTTTATTTGGAAAACATACATTCATATATCTTGTACAAAATCTCATATAATGTAAAATATTTATTTTTTCACATATTAAAAAAAATTGAAACGAAAGAAATATAGTAGGTACCAGATAGCGCCTAATTATTATTGACAAAATGAGAACCGTCGAACCAAGACTTAGTAACAAAATTTTGTTACTAAGTCTTGGTTCGACGGTTCTCATTTTGTCAATAATAATTAGGCGCTATATATTTCTTTCGTTTCAATTTTTTTTGTAATATTAGTATAAATTATTTTTTATTATTAATGAGGATACTTTTGTTGACCAATCAGCCTTACAATTAGAAATGTTCCTCGCTAGCGTTACAAGGTCGGTATGTATAATATGATGAATCAAAATTCTAACCAAGGCAACAGTTTAATAAAATAATAGATCGGCGGCACGCACTTTAATTACATACACAATTACACTTTGGGTTTCAACTTTGTTTTTTTTTAATTACTTGTTATTTTTTTATCTATGATTAGTTCTAGCTTTAGACGGCGGATCTGCTCGCGAGATGTAGATCCTGATGCGCTTGAAATAAGAACTGTTTGTCATGTCCAACTTGAAAGCTTGACCAACTATAGGCAAAACTCATTCTTTATTAGATCAGCTAAGGAATTGAACAAGCTGGTTGTCTCCTCGGAGCTTGACTTTTCAACACACACTAGTTTTAAATTTAGTGTGTGTTGAGAAGTCAAGTTCTTATTTTAAGCGCATCAGGACCTACATCTCGCTAGCAGATCCGCCGTCTAAAGCTAGAACTAATGATAAATAAAAATAACTAGTAATTAAAAGAAACAAAGTTGAAACCCAAAATGTAATTGTGTATGTAATTAAAGTGCGTGCCGCCGATCTATTATTTTATTAAACTGTTGCCTTGGTTAGAATTTTGATTCATCATATTATACATACCGACCTTGTAACGCTAGCGAGGAACATTTCTAATTGTGAGGTTGATTGGTCAACAAAAGTATCCTCATTAATAATAAAAAATAATCTATACTAATATTATAAAGCTGAAAAGTTTGTTTGTTTGAACGCGCTAATCTCATGAACTAATGGTTCGAATTGAAAAATTATTTTTGCGTTGAGTAGACCATTTATTGAGGAAGGCTTTAGGCTAAAGGCAATGGGCAACCAGCTGAACGTGGCCTATCAATCTTTTAAATACTGTTGGCTCTGTCTGTCCCGCAAGGCATATAGACGTGATATATACCTACATATGTATGTATATTTTCGAACAATTTCTTTTTCTAGCGTTCATCTGTGGTACTCGTATGGTATTCTAGGTATTAATTTCTAAGTAGTCTATAGGTTTGCAGTCCATATTTTGATTTTTCCACGTAACTTATGACGTTGTCTTTTCCATAATGGGATGCGAACGCAATAATGTAATTTTCCAATTTTATTAGACACTCGCCGTAAAAGTCGGATGAACGCAGTTAGATGGTCCGGTCCGCGGCCCTGACGTCCCGGTCGCTTAACGCCCGTGACACGGTCACATTGTAAGATGTTAATACACCTCGTAACTTTTACGAATTTATATCACGATGGAGTTTTCTTTATTTTATATCAGTCAGGCTTTTACACGACTATCTCTGACCTCCGCAACCTTTGCAGGGGAAACAAGCAAAAGAATAGATACAAAATTCAGTTATAGCCTACGCTATAAGATTTTTTATTCATTTACATACATACATATGGTCACGTCTATATCCCTTGTAGAGAGCCAACCTCTAGACAGAGCCAACAGTCTTGAAAAGACTGATCGGCCACGTTCAGCTATTTGGCTTTATGATAGAATTGAGATTCAAATAGTGACAGGTTGCTAGCCCATCGCCTAAAAAGGGATCCCAAGTTTGTGAGGCTATCCCTTAGTCGCCTTTTACGACATCCATGGGAAAGAGATGGAGTGGTCCTATTCTTTTTTGTACTGGTGCCGGGAACCACACGGCACGATTGCTTTGACGATAACAAAGACCATACGGCTACCACGTCCCTTGATAACGAAAACATTCGGTTACCCAGGTGTAACCTGTATTCTGAAAAAGTCTTTCAGTTATTTACTACAACCTCTTTAATGTTTAATACGTTAGAAGCAATCAAGAGTACTGGGGTAATCATATTAGCAGATTTATTAAACTCATATATTTTCTAAAAATAAATAGGTTTTAAAAATATATTACATACTTAAGTGGAACTATGTTATTTGCGAACACCGTGAATTATTATAAAATTTCAAGGGTACTGATGCAATATCTAATATTATTATTTTTTTTTTTTGCATTAAGTATGTATTCAACCTAACATGTAATTTTATGAATGACTACGCCTTTGGATATGACCAAAACCACTCGACGATCAAGGATTTCGTCTATCTACTTATGTTAAACGTGTAGCGTCTTTATTTATGTTTAACCGACGGTAACGAAAAATGAGTATTATGTCTTGTAATGTGATACAAATAATGTGTATTACGCCTAGTAATACATGTGTTACTTATACTAAACATGTCTCTTATATAATTTCTTAACGCCTTTACCTATATCCTCATTGTATGATTATTGTTAAGCCGTAATTACCTTCTTCATCCTTTTTTTAAAAGAATAGTAAAGATCGATAACCAAAAAATTGTTGTTTAACCCCGTTTGTAAAAGGAGTAGTCTATAAATAAACATATCATAGACATAGCCTTTGACTAGTTTGTCGTTGACATCATGGTGACAGTGGTGGGATACTGGGATACGAACCTGAGCCCATTTGGATTGATGCTACTGTATCTTTGTACCGCTGCCACCATATTTTTACTTTTATTTATCGAAATATTAAATAATGATCAAGCTGCCGTGTGGTTCCCGGCACCAATACAAAAAAGAATAGGACCACTCCATCTCTTTACCATGGATGTCGTAAAAGGCGACTAAGTAATTGGCTTACAAACTTGGGATTTTTTTTTGAGGCGATGGGCTAGCAACCTGTCACTATTTGAATCTCAATTCTATCATTAAGCCAAAAAGCTGAACTTGGCTCTGTCTACCCCGCAAGGGATATAAACGTGACCATATGTATGTATGTATGTAATGATCAAGTCGGGGTACGTCCTGGCGAAAGGTCAAATCAAGAATACCCGAAACCGGCAAACTTGCATGAAGACAGTTACGAATGTAGTGATGAAGTGAAAGATGTAATCTCTGCCTAAGCGGCAGGGGTATCCCTCATGATTTTGTGTATCAAAGTACCTAAATATGTAATTCCTAAAATTGTTCTTATTATTTGTTACAGTGATGTCAAAGTTCGCCGTGCGCGTCGACGCGGCGGTGTCCGCCCTCGGCGGCGGCGCCGGCGCCGGGCTCGATGAGAACGACTTCATAGACGCCTCTAGATTGGTTTACGACGCGGTCAGGGAGATCAGGCGCGCTGTTCTCATGAATAGGGTGAGTTGGGTTCAATGACCGAATGGTAGTAGACAGACAATGAACAACAGAAGCTACTAGACGTAGCAGCTAATATTTTTCATATTGTTTCTTAGCGTGAAGAAATATTAAGAGAGTCTTTTCCAAAACAGAAGAACTTTTCTGCTTTAAAAGTTATTCAAGTCGACAGAGACACGACTATAGATTTAAATAGGGAAAACGAAAGGCATTTGAGGAGAGAAGAGAGACTTATTGGTTATAAAAAATTCATGGTTTTGTTAACAGATGTATATTATGTATTGCCTTAAAGTCTAGGCTGTTTTAACTGTAACCAGTCGTTCCGTTCATCACTAGTCCAAGTAAAAGCTAACCTGAAAGTACTGAACCTTCTATTAAAATTTGGCATTCAGTCAAAAAATAGTTTTGTATGTTGTTTATAAATATATGTATAATAAATTTATACCTATATTAGGACGAAGAGGAGTTGGATCCAGAGGACGTTGAACTTGACGAACACTACACGCTGGAGACGCGCAGCAAATGTAATTTTATCCCGCTCACTCATTACGAGCATGATGTGTTTGTCTCGCTCACACGCCTGGACATTTGTTTACATTTTGTGTTTGTGGTTATTCAATTTATTGATCAATTCATCAAATCAATGAAACCCATTCTTTTTTTGTCACAGAAAATGTAGTTTGAAATGCAAGACACGCGATCTCTATTTTTGAGGGTATTCGCTACAATTTCTACAACAGATGTCGCTAGTTAAGCATAAGGTCCTGTCACTGTCAAATAGTAAAGTCAACTGCAGATAAACATGACCCTCGCTTTTTATACAAACCAAAACTATAGAGTCAAGGTTCTGTAATTGCACATTGTCTTATTTTGAAGGTGAAAAGTGCTAAAGCTTCGACCATTATCAATACATTTGACTCTGACTTTTGTCCTCTCAAGTGCTGACATCTACTAGAGACATTAAAACCCTTGTAAAAAAACGTATTGCGATCTTATCAAATGTAATTGAGAATTAATAATAATCAATTTGATCACTTGTGTAATGTTACCTTTATTGAGAATATTTCCAATATATTTAATTTGAAAAATTGATCATTAAATTGGAATGTCCGTTCATTCATTTCGTTTTGTAGGTATTTTTTTTAACAATTACGTTTCGTGTTTATTTGTGTCGTGCATGTCTAAATATCATTGTCCATTGTGGTAATTGATACACGGTCATGAAAAATCGATTAGAAATTTAGTCAACAGTAATAATCGACTAAAATCCACTCATAAAGCTCATAAGTACGCAGCATAGCGCATTGGTAATACTCTAACTTGATTCAAACAGAATTTACGTATGAAAAAGCATGAAATAAAATGACAATAAAATGAACTTAATGTTAACTAAATTTACTTAGTGTTGTATTATAATTGCAATAGATGGCGTTGTTTTTTAAATATCCTATATTAGTGAAGAAGAATGTGGTTGTGGTTTTTATGTCAACCAAGTGAGAGCTTAAAATTATAATAAAGTCCGAATAAAGTACTTCTAAATACAAATAAATAATTTTGTGTTTAGAACGTTGCTCAGTGGCGCCATCTATCTAACCGTGTTACGATGAAGTTTATTTTACTCGCGACTAGATGTCGCTTTAAGCTGCTTGTATCATTTTGAGTCAAGTCAGGGTTGTCAATGTGTGTGGAGCCCATGTGACGTCACGCATGCTTGTCCTGTCATTGCATGTAAATGTGTTGCATGTGCCAGACGTCGGACGACTTAGACACGGACACGGAATTCGAACCCGTCGAGGATATGACCATGGAGACGAGGAGCCGATGTGAGTACTCTATTAAAAAAGAAATAAACTAAAAAATGTATAAAGGAGAGCGAAATTGGTGACAATTTTGAATAATAAAGTACATATTTAAATACATACATATAGTCACGTCTGTATCCCTTGCGGGGTAGACAGAGCCAACAGTCCTGAAAAGACTGAATGGCCACGTTCAGATATTTGGCTTAATGATAGAGTTGAGATTCAAATAGTGACAGGTTGCTAGCCCATCGCCCAAAAAAGAATCCCAAGTTTATAAGCCTACCCCTTAGTCGCCTTTTACGACATCCATGGGAGAGGTGATGGAGTGGTCCTATTCTTTTTTTCTATTTGGTGCCGGGAACCACACGGCACATATTTAAATCTTGGTGTTTTTTTGCACCGTGTTGTTCGACACTGAAGAATGAGACTACTCCATCTCTACCCCTGGGTGTCGTTATGCAATCAGCACTTATCACCTAATTTTATTCACCAGCATCCTCCTGGGGTTAATTTACCATCATCTTCCTGTTGCGTTCTGATTGTGAAGACGCCAGGAACGAGTAAGTAAGGTAATAGGGCGGAGCGAGTCCTGACCTTCAAAGCAGAGGAACTTAGTCAAACCTTTATCTTGGATATCTTCGAAGACGCACGTTTATTGCTCAAATTATATAGTGTGTGGGATAGCGGAAAAACAATTATGTAGGTCGCTGGATTTTTGGTAGAGTGAATATTGTGAAAGGAAGAAACGGGAAGCGGGAATGTAAACGCACAACACGTACCTTAATTTCTTGTATTTTGGCTTCTTGGGCCCTGGCCAGGGTTCTTCTTGTTTCTAAGATGCGCAATTTTATTATTTTTACTATATGAGCGGAGCGGCCAAATTGCGGCCATATTTTTTTTTTCAATCACTAATTTTCAAATTTGAATTGAAATGTTCTATGGCTCCATTCGTAAGCCGTCGAGTGTTGTCGAGCTCCGAAGAAACCAAATATGCTGTCACTGTCGTATTGTGCGGAATGAAAAAGGATAGGAAAAGTAAAATAAAGCGGCGCGTTCATCCTCCGGCGCCTTGAGAAACATCGCTTTCTCAAAAGAAAAATAAAAGGAAATCACTCATAGAGTAGCGTAAATAGTAGTGGATTTTAATATTAACTAAAGTGGAAAAAATAATATAATAAGATTCATAAAATAAGAAATTATTAAGAAAATGCGGTATTGTTATTGCGACGGCAATGGACTTAATTTAACGATTGGTCTTTTAAGAAAACCATTTTGAGTTTTAACTAAAGCTACTCTCACAGTACCGTCTGCACCTGGATAAGTTTTTTCAATGATTCCCATTGGCCATCGTAATGGGGGAACATTATCTTCATGTATTAACACTACAGTGCCAATTTTGACATTCGTTACATCTTTCAACCATTTCTGACGAACCTGTAAATTATTCAAGTACTCTAAATGCCATCTTTTCCAATATGAGCGAATCATTTGATCGAGTAGCGATTTACGTGTAACTAGCGGCGTAGAAGATACAGGTGCGAGTGGCAAGTACTGTAGTGGAGAAGCCATAATAAAGTGCGCGGGAGTTAAAGGCTCAAGATGCGGTTCTTCCTGTAGTACGCAGAGGGGTCGTGAATTCATTATTGTTTCAATCTGTGTTAATACTGTTAAAAGCTCTTCATATGTAAGTAATTGATTGCCAATAATGCGGTACAAATGAGTCTTCAAACTTTTTATATTTGACTCCCAAATTCCTCCAAAATGCGGAGCGCGGGGAGGAGACATATGCCATTCTATGCGGCGATTTACAAGCTCGCTTGAGAGTAAATCATTATAATCTGAAGAAAGTAAAAAATTATAAAGCTCATTCAAATGAGACTTAGCGCCAACGAAATTAGTTCCATTATCGGAATATAGATGAGAAACTGGACCCCTACGGGATATAAATCTCTTAAACGCAGAAAGAAATGTAATAGAAGATAAATCCGAGGCAAGTTCAATATGAACGGCTTTCGTCACTAAACAAATAAATAGGCAAATATATGCCTTTTGACTTCGCTGACCACGACGTCGACAAATAGTAATGTTAATAGGCCCAGCGTAATCCACGCCAGTATGAACGAAAGCTTTTGTCTCTTGAACACGAAATGCGGGTAAATTCGCCATTTTAGGAGTTGGATGCGAAGGAGAATTTTTAAAACAAAAATTACAATTATGTACTCGTTGCCGTATAACAGATCGAGATGATATTATCCAATATTTTTGGCGAATCAAAGAGCTAAGAAGAGCGGCACCAGTATGACAATGTACGCGGTGAAAATAGTCTATAATCAAGTAAGTAACATTATCATGTTTAGGAAGTAAAATAGGATGTTTCGCTTCGAACGGTAAGTTTGAATTAGCTAATCGACCTCCTATTCTGATTAATTTATCTTCCGATATAAATAAGTCTAATTTATTAAGCGGGGCAGAAGGAATATTACCCTTTTTCAAATCATTTATGACATTTGTAAAATGAGCGATTTGAACTGATCGAAGCAAATAGTTTTCAGCGGTAATTATATGAGAGGTCTCTAACCTTTTAGAGCGGGGCAATAATCTTACAAAGCGTAAAATATATACAATTATTCTTAACAGTTTATTCCATGAAGAAACTTTGCACGATAGAGAACAAAGAGGAGACAGTTCTACACCACGAGAAGCGGTTGCTACAAGCGTTTTACTGTTAAATTCTGGCAAGTCTTCACATTTTTCAGGCTGAAAAGATTCTATCGGCCACTGAGGTACAGGCGTAATTAACCATTCAGGACCGTTCCACCATAATTTGTGCGTGAGTAATTGTTCAGGTAATAAACCTCTCGACAGACAGTCTGCGGGATTCTGAACTCCGGCGACGTGGTAGAAGTTTTTAGGCTCTAGATTCTCGTGACATTTGGCAACACGATTGCTGACAAAAATATTCCACCGATGTGGAGATGAATGAATCCACGAAAGAGCTATTTTTGAGTCTGAAAAAGCATAAACATTATCTATAGGCGTGCGCGCTGAATAAGTATCGTAGACCAATTTGGTTAGCTTGGACATTATGACGGCAGCACAGAGCTCCAAGCGTGCAAGTGAAATTACTTTGACTGGCGCAACCTTTGACTTTGCACACACCAAGCGGACACATATGTTACCAGTAGGATCGGTAACATGTAAGAAAACAACACAGCCATACGCTTTCATACTAGCGTCAGCGAAAGCAACTATATTAACCCTAGAATCCTGAGCTACAGCCAGATGGCGCGGAATTTTTAAATTAGCAAGAAGATTAGGTCCAGTGTGTAAAATATCATTGAGAGATACACCATTATGACATTGAGCACTCGCGTCCAAAACAATCCTGACTTTAGTAGTCTGTTTGTCCAATCTGACAACTGAGTGGTGAGGAATTATATAACCTCCATCAGACTCGTCCGATGGTAACACTGGATCTAAGTATTTGTTATTTATGTAATCCATGATAGCGGCGTTATAGCTCACACGTAAATCTGTGTCGCTAAGTCTGCGTTCCAGTGCCAATAAACGGCGATGAGCAACAGTGTACGAGTTCCCTAAGCTACTGGGATCCTTAGCAAATGGTAACACGGTGCAATAGCGACCAGATGAGTCGCGAGAGACTGTAGAAGCGTAAATTTGTTCACATTCTTCATCAGTACGACTAAGAAGTTTATTCACAGGAACTTCCTCTAATTCCCAAAATTTAGAAAGAGTGGCATCTATATCTTTTTCAAAAGAAGTAAGAAATGAAGCGGAAGATGAAGACTGAATTGCGGTTATATCGCCAATGACTGACGAAGCGGTATTAGCAGCGGCGTCACCCATGAAAACAAATCCAAAAACAGTTTCAATAGCGGGCGGAGCTGGCGGTGCAATGACTTTTCCACTAAGAAGTAAGAATGGGAATAACTTTGCTCCTAGGACAATTTCGATTTCTCCAGGAATATGCCAGAATGGATCTGCAAGCGGTATGTTTACCAGATGCCTAACAATAGATGTGTCAATATAATCTATAGGAAGACGATCGGTAATACAATCTATGACTAATGCGGTTAATTTAAAAGTTTGTTTATTATTTTTTGCAGAAATCGTAAAATTAGCATACCCTATAACAGGCCGGGAAGTCAAACCAACACCCTTTAAAGTCGAATTTGACAGCGGAATAATTTTCAAATTAAGTTTTTTGCAACAGTTTAGAGTAATCAAATTGTTCTGTGAAGCATTATCAATAAGACATCGAACAGTTTCTTTTATATTTTTATCATTATTATACGCGTAAATACTGGCGGTAGAAAGAAGCACTTCAGTACGGTTATGACAAGTTAACGTGGTACAGGGAAGAACATTCGTTAGGTCAGGTGAGCGAGCGCAGAGCGATACGTGCTCGCGATCTTTGCTAATAACGGGCATTGATGCCGCGGAGGAGGTGGAGGCGCAATTCTCTGTACCAGTTTCAGCCGAAGCAGCGCTGTCTTGTATGGTTGTCCTAGTGAACGAATCTCGAAATGACGCAGAAGGTGAGTTTTTAATTGAGGATGAATCTAAATGTAACAAAGAATGATGACTTTTACCACATTGTCTACATTTATACTTCGAATTACATTTTGACACGGAATGTGTCAAGCTAAGGCAGTTTACACACCCTACTTTCGATTTAATAAATTCAAGGCGATTTTTCGGTGACAAAGATTTAAATGCGGGGCAAGTATAAAGCTGAAAGTGTTCAGACGTATTACACATCGAACATACAGAGCGGTTGTCGATATTATTATTATTGCGGGTTACGAACGAATGGACTGTATAGCGGGAGCGGTTTGAATTATTAATAATAGCGTTGTTATTTTGAGTAGTGCGGTTGAATGAATTATTATTATTAGTAGTGCGATCTAATATTTTTACTTGACTTTTAATAAATTCAACTAAATCTGAATAACTCGGAATCATTTTATCTCTAGCAGTCATTTCAAACGCCTGAGCGGTACTTGAATCTAATTTGCGGAATGCTAAATTAAATAAAATAAAATCATAAGTATCTTCAATTTTTAATTGATTTAGTGCAGCGGCGGCAGCGTCAAATGTATCTATGAAATTATTTAATGCGACAGAGTTATTTGAAGCGGCTTTAATATTAAGCAACGTGGAAACATAGTACGAACCTAGGGCTCTCTTATCCTGATATTTCTTTGTCAAACTGTCCCAAATGGACTTATAGTTTTCGCCAGAAGGAATCACGCCTGCTATAATTTTTAATGCATTTCCGGTGAGCCTTCCAACTAAATATTGAATTCTATGAGAGTCTGTTAAATCTGGATTACAATGTATATTAGCTTTAAAAGATTCATAGAAAACGGGCCAATTTTCAATTTTTCCGTCAAAGCTAGGAATATTAAGCGGAGCTAGTTTGAAGGGAGCCTTATTCGTTGTTTGCGGAACTGCACTCGAAGAAACGGATTTACCTTTTAGATTTACACGAAACCTTACAACACGAGCATAAATATCTTCAAATGATGAAAGTGACTTATAATTTGGTTGGAATTTGGGATCTAATTCCATGTGTAATAGGTTAATTTCATCCAAAGTTTGCATGAAATCATTACGCAATATGTCTACAGTTTGACTATCGGACATAAAAGTCTCAATCGAGCGCAATTCGGTAGTAGATGGAGACAAATGTTTGCCTACCTCGTATAATTTAGTAAGACGTTCAAAGCGAACCTTATTTTTCTCTTGTAACAACTTGAGTTTAGATTCCATGGTAAAAGATGGCGGATAGAGGTATTTTACGAAATAAAACACTTAATACCAAAATCTTATTTAAAATAAGCGGTGAGCGGTGTGAGAGTACTCTGAGCGGACGTTTTTATTTAATTGTGTAGGTAGATTCTACACAGAAGCCGGCCGAATGTCGGCGCAATGCGGTTATGATTATCTACAGAAAATCGCGGTTTTAAACAAATCTCGTCAATAACAATATGCATGAAGCGGGTTTGAAGCGGGTTTTATCCGGCTCGAAGGACCACAAAATGGGATAGCGGAAAAACAATTATGTAGGTCGCTGGATTTTTGGTAGAGTGAATATTGTGAAAGGAAGAAACGGGAAGCGGGAATGTAAACGCACAACACGTACCTTAATTTCTTGTATTTTGGCTTCTTGGGCCCTGGCCAGGGTTCTTCTTGTTTCTAAGATGCGCAATTTTATTATTTTTACTATATGAGCGGAGCGGCCAAATTGCGGCCATATTTTTTTTTTCAATCACTAATTTTCAAATTTGAATTGAAATGTTCTATGGCTCCATTCGTAAGCCGTCGAGTGTTGTCGAGCTCCGAAGAAACCAAATATGCTGTCACTGTCGTATTGTGCGGAATGAAAAGGGATAGGAAAAGTAAAATAAAGCGGCGCGTTCAGTGTGTTTTTTGCTTGTTGATTTGTCTGTACTAATATTATAAAG
Organism: Amyelois transitella; assembly: GCF_032362555.1. Taxonomy (NCBI): domain Eukaryota; kingdom Metazoa; phylum Arthropoda; class Insecta; order Lepidoptera; family Pyralidae; genus Amyelois; species Amyelois transitella. Next base: position 724,882 of record NC_083531.1, read on the forward strand.
CTGAAGAGTTGGTTTGTTTGAACGCGTAAATCTCAGGAACTACTGGTTCGAATTGAAAAATTCTGTGTTGAATACCTAGACCATTTATCGAGGAAGGCTTTAAGCTATATAACATCACATTGCAACTTTTAGAAGCGAAGAAATAATGGAAAATGTGAAAAAAACGGGGACAATTATTTATCCTTGAGGGCTTCAATGATGCCCAAAATAACTATTACACGCGGACGAAGTCGCGGGCACAGCTAGTATAGTGATATTACCTCTGTTAAATATCTTACTTCCATGATATACCACTTGTACTGTCAACAGCACATCAACCTACCCAAATCCACTGCGTATATACGCATCCATTACGGCGCCATAGAATTCCATGCAGAGTATTTTGATTTGGGGTTGACTCTCCTCAGAGCTAAGTCTTCTCAGTTGAAGATTGTTCTAAAAGTATAATTTTTATATTCACAGCGAGCGCTCACACTGGCGAGCACGGCGTGGATGAGTACCCGGATATCAGCGGCATTACTAATGCCCGGGTAAGTTCAGACACATTGACTGGCTTTTGATAGTATCCAAATTGATGGATGTGAAACTGGTCCATTTATCGATGAACTCTGAAGAAAATTAATATTTCGTTTCCGAAGCCCGGGTAAGTTCAGACACATTGACTTGCTTTTGACAGTATCCAAATTGATGGATGTGAAACTGGTCAATTTGTCGATGAATTCTGAAGAAAATTAATATTTCGTTTCCGAAGAAAGCTTTTACATATTTGGTGCCAGTAGACTTTATTCTTTATTCTGAAGAAAATTAATATTTCGTCGTTTCCCAAGAATGCTTTTACATATTTGGTACCAGTAGACTTTATTATTTAAAAAAAGTGGCAACACTTGTCCGGAAGAATAGCCAACCCAAGGCACGTGTACTTACTTGAGTTATTAGGGTTGCCAGTTTAGTAAACGCCCCCAAATCAATGTCTCAATGCGGAATTTGATCACCCAGGGTGATATCACCTGGGTAAACAAAGTGGAATGCATCAAAACACCACACTATGTTGACGCTTGATCCTGGCAACCCCAGGAATAGTCTATCTAATGTTTGATCGTATGATTCTATCTCCTACTCAGAGATGGTCTATCAAATCTTTCTCATATCCAAACAGGAAGCCATGAGAAAAATGACCGAGGAGGACAAACGCAAGATATTGCAGCAAGTTGAGTTGTTCCGCCGCGAGAAGATGACCTTCGACAACGAGGTGGCCAAGTGGGACGACGCCGGCAACGACATCATCATGCTGGCCAAGCACATGTGCATGATCATGCTGGAGATGACCGACTTCACCAGGTAATATTCCACTTACCAGCTTTTTGGTTTTTTTTTTTTTTTCTTTTGTTTTGGCACAAACAGTCAAAAATATAGACAGAATTACAAATACAGTAAACAATATAGTAGACCAAACAGTGCCGATTATGTTTATGGTGTAGTAATTATAAAAGCATGCTTGTTAACAATCAGATAATCTTAATTATCCTAATCGTGATTTAGTACAGTGATGTTGTGAGAGCATTGTTATCCCATAAATACAAAATAATCAATACAAGCAAGCCAAGTGTGCATGATCATGCTGGAGATGACCGACTTTACCAGGTAACATTGCCACTGACCAACTTTCGGGTTATACGAACTGATTCTCCTTGCTTCATGACTTCTTGACTGTCTTTAGTTGTATTCGAATTTTCACTAAAAAAAAAAATGCATGTACACATGGCCTAGTTCCCGATATTTCTGCTGAAAGTGAATTAAGATTCACCATTCATACCTTACTTCCATAAGTAGGAAGCTACTTCCATCATAACATAGAAACTACAAGATAATAGTTTCAATTCGCCGCATTTGCATTTCGGCTCAGTTGCAACTCGCCACACCAGTTCATGTAAAATTACACAAATTTTATTTTGCGACGAAATACAATACATGCAAAAAAATATATATATGCAGTATAAAGTAGCCAAACTAATGCATATTATCAATATCACAGACGTCTATGTCATAAAAATGGTACGATTCATTAATGTATGCAAACGTTTGGACCGAGTTGCACCGTCATAGGTCGAAAAATGAACAAAATACGGTATGCGTTAATTCCCGTTTGCGTACATTAATGATCATTCAACGCGAAAGTTTTAAAGTATTGATTAAGATTTATTATGAAAACATCGTATTTATTTTATACTCGTTACAGAGGCCGCGGTCCCCTGAAAACTACAATGGACGTCATCAACGCGGCTAAGAAGATCTCGGAAGCTGGCACTAAGCTTGACAAGCTCACAAGGGAAATCGCTGAACAGGTGAAATTAACATTATTTTTTAGTGCTGCAGTGTAGTTTGTTCCGCCGCTTCTTTAACACATGCGCTTTGGAAACAAGAAACATAAGTAAGAAAATTGTTTGTCTTTTTAAATGAACGTGAAGTTTCATAGATTATCTTCGAATGCAAACTGACGCCTCAGGTAAATCTTATATATAAAATTCTCGTGTCACAATGTTCGTTCCCGTACTCCTCCGAAACGGCTTAACCGATTCTCATGAAATTTTGTGAGCAAATTGAGTAGGTCTGAGAATTGGCCAACATCAATTTTTCATACCCCTTAGTGATAAGGGTTGTCCATCCTTTACCCTTTTTTTTTAACTAGTAATTATTTCTATGGCAAAACAACGTTTGCCGGGACAGCTAGTCTTAAATAAAATAAACTAAGTTTTATACGGCTTCGAATGCGGAATAAGCTGTAACAAATGGCTGTTGTTCTTATACGTAAGTTTCTCCTCAGTGCCCAGAATCGTCGACGAAGCAAGATCTACTGGCATATCTCCAGCGCATAGCTCTGTACTGCCATCAGATTCAGATCACCAGCAAGGTGAAGGCGGACGTTCAGAACATATCCGGGGAGCTCATTGTCAGCGGGGTGAGTCTATTGCTTTTTTTGATTCTTATTATATATATACTAATTACATTATGTACCTTTATAAAAAGGTGTGAAATGCAATGTTATATTCTAACTGGGATCCGCGACTTTGTTAGCCGTAAATGTTCACTCATAAATTTTAATACATAAAAGCTGTATTGTTAAAATACTTATTACATAAAATACACCTGTATTGCTTCTTAGTGGGGGGAGTCGAACCAAGCATAACACATCTGAGAAAATCGCATTCAAATCAAATCAGAGCAAAAGTTTTCGTGTAATGCGAGTACAAACATACAAACAGTAATTCTAAAAATTACATATTTAATTAGCTTATATTGGTCTTATACAAATCTCCTTTATCGATTTTTGTCCAATATCTTTTAATTACAAACATCGGTCATTTACAATTTAACCCTTTTCTATTAGAAAAACGGATCAAATCTTACATTATAAGGAGGAAATTACAGTAAACTTGGCGAATCATCGTCGTAATAGCTAAGTACATACATACATACATATGGTCACGTCTATATCCCTTGCGGGGTAGACAGAGCCAACAGTCTTGAAAAGACTGAATGGCCACGTACAGCTATTTGGCTTAATGATAGAATTGAGATTCAACTATTGACAGGTTGCTAGCCCATCGCCTAAAAAAGAATCCCAAGTTTGTAAAGCCTATCCCTTAGTCGCCTTTAACGACATCCATGGGAAAGATTTGGAGTGGTCCTATTCTTTTCTGTATTGTTGCCGGAAACCACACGGCATTTCTATTAGATAAACGGATCAAATGTTACATTATAAGTAGGAAATTACAGTAAACTTAGCTAATCATCGTCGTAATAGCTAAGTAACACTCTCGCTTGCCCAGTTGGACAAATAATCCTACTACTATTATAAAGGCGAAAGTTTGTATGGATGTATGGATGTTTGTTACTCTTTCACGCAAAAACTACTGAACCGATTACCATGAAATTTGGTATGTAGGTAGCTGAAGACCCAGGCTACTTTTTACTTTAACACATAGGCTACTTTTTATCCCAGAGTTCCCGCGGGATTGATAGTGTTTCCATGCGGACGAAGTCGCGGGCGGCCTCTAGTACTACTATAAATAAACTATTACTACTACTACTAGTATTAATACTACTCTCGCTTCCCCAGTTGGACAGCGCGACGTCCCTGATCCAAGCGGCCAAGAACCTGATGAACGCGGTGGTTCTCACCGTGAAGGCCTCCTACGTCGCCTCCACAAAGTACACCAGACAGGGCACCATCGCTGTAAGTACCTGTTTATTATATTTGTACATACATACATATAATCACGTCTATATCCTTTGCGGGGTAGACAGAGCCAACAGTCTTGAAAAGACTGATAGGCGACGTTCAGCTGTTTGGCTTAATGATGGAATGGAGATTCAAATAGTGACAGGTTGCTAGCCCTAAATTATATTTGTCTCATACATATTAACAATGATTCTTCAGGTGACGTGTGGTTCCCGGCATCAATGTTAAAAGAATAGGACCAATCCATCTCATTACCCATGGATGTCGTAAGAGGCGACTAAGGGATAGGTTTATAAACTTAGGATTCTTATTTTAGGCGATGGGCTAGCAACCTGTCACTTTTTTAATTCCAATTCCATCATAAAGCCAAGCAGCTGAGCGTGGCCTATTGGTCTCTTGAAGACGGCTGGCTGTCTACCCCGCAAGAGATAGATACTACGCCAACCTTTATCTGCTTGTGTAGATGTCCCAGAAGGCGACTAAAGTAGGGGAAAGCATTGTATATTCGAGCCAAATTATTTGCAGCATGTAAAATATCGCTTATTATTTGTATTTCAAGGGCGCCGTGCTTTAAAAGAAAAAATGTAAATATGTTACGATGAAAGAGTTAGAGATGATGATTTTGTTTCCCTTACGTTACCTATGCCCGTAAGCGGCTCGAGTTTTGATTTGAAACCAGCTCAAAGATATTAAAGTATTTTTTTGTATTTTGCCAAAAGGATTCGTTGCTTGCTGTCCCTATTCCTGAGCTAGTGTCATTATTCCCATTTGGTCAAATGCAGATATACTTTTTATGTTTTAACCGTATTTTAAAACGTTAAAGCGTTATAGTTTGTAACATAAACTGATCAAGATAAACTATGGCAAACTAAAAAAGTGACGAAAACAGAATGGGACTAAATAGGAATGTGACCAAACAAGAATTTTAAAACGAAATGCAAACAGAACAATGTTTACGAATCCTTATTTTAAGCCTTCATATGTAAGAAAAAAGAAAAGGGTGCCTTCAGAATGAAAAGCTTTTTTTTACAAAAATGCATGGCATTGAATGAGCTTACAGTACTACCATGTTTATAAGTCGTCTCTGAAATATTCGACGGCGCAGAATAGCGCAACCTCAATATAATAACGACCTTATTACAGGTACATTAAACTTAAAATCCAAATATAAAATGTCTACTGATACCTCGCTTGTAGTCGCGAATAATTCAGTTCGCGAGTTCAAATGGTGCGCTCTGATAGGCTGATACGTTCAAATATTTAAATTTCGAACGTATCAAAATTACGCGCCATACTTAAATTAAGACTCCCGCGCAGGTACATCGGTGTTACTTATAAAAGTGGGAATACTGTACAAGAGTGATCGTCAGGTATAGCATATATTGGTAATTTTTCAAGGTATTTAAGTAATTATTATATCGATTGATGCGCTGCCCCGCTTTCTGAAGAACTACGTAAGTTTTAGACGATTGATGTTTGATGTTCATCATAGTTTGTTTCTTAAAATGCTTTTTTTTAATTTATTTTAATTTCATCTTTACGCCACAATTTTTATAATGAATCGAGCGGAAAAACCTGCACAGTTAACTGCCGGCGAACACATATTTATTTTTCATTTTAGAATAGAACATTCAAATATTTCATATATTTAATCACCGTGTGTGCATGAGCTTCACTGTTATAGTATAATTACTAGAAACATATTATATTTTTCTATTTGTTTTTGCATTTATATGCAACAATTTTTACCATTCTTAATCATACAATGTTCAACAAATCAGCGGGAATTGTAACATGTCATTACAACTTAAATTTTAATTGTATTTTTTTTAAACATTTGTGTTTATATATAAAATTTTGTGCAATGATTCGCCATATTTTTTTGAATAAAATATATTTAAATTACATGATAAACTTAATAACGTTTATATGCTATAAGTTTTGACATTGGCGGCTAGTAATCGTTCTGGTTTTCAAAATAATCAGATTAATCACAAATTTGAAAAAAAAATTACTTGTAACTACTACGACTAAAATTACATTTCACACCCATAAATGATGTTTACATACCGTGAAAAATCATATCACGATCATTGCACAAAATTCTTCTAATCATCGCTCAAGATATAAATCTTAAAATTCATCGCATTTTAGTCTCCAATCGTGGTGTGGCGCATGAAAGCCCCGGAGAAGAAGCCCCTGATCAGGCCCGAGAAGCCGGAGGAGGTGCGCGCCAAGGTCCGCCGCGGCAGCCAGAAGAAGCAGCCCAGCCCGGTGCATGCGCTGGCCGAGTTCCAGAGCCCGGCCGAGAGTGTTTAAGGTGAGTAAGTTGGAAGGGATTGGTCGTCGACTTAGACTTGCAAATATAAGTGGTTTTTAACTTAATGACATAAAGGATACAATAAATACTTTACGTGCGCGTTTAATACCTGTATAAAATGAGATTTTAGTAAAGAAGCTTAATATGTGTGCATAAAATTTGTTTTTGTATGTAAAAATTCACTTGACACATAACCTGCTGATAAATGGCCTACTGTCAAAGCAGAAGGCCATTTATCTGAATGAGGCTTTCAAGTTTTCGATAGGTAAAGGAACAACACGGAAGGGATGAAGACATGATTAGTAAATATTAAATTTCTTTTTTCACTATATATTTTTCCCTTGTTCGCAGGCGGCGGCTATCGGGTTATTTATTTCACACGTGCGTAACGTAAGATAAAAGTGATTATTTATCAATTATTATTATATAGAAAGCTCATTTATTAGTATTATTCGTGATTACTGTAATATGAACGCGTCCACATTACGACAAATTGGGTTTGAAAATTTATTTATCTTTGTATAAAAAAATGTCGTATACTTAAAACATTTTGCCACCGTCAGCCCATATGACAAATGTTCATGAGATATGTTCATCTCAATCTCTTATTTTAGCCCTTTAAGATTTCGAGGTTGGCATTAAAATGATCTGAGAAAGTAATAGAGAATTGACTGAATGGATCAACTAATTTCTCTCAAAGAATAATCCCATGATTATTTTTATTTTCTATTTCCAATCACCCATATCGGGAAATATCTTTATCATTTTCTGATTTCATCTTTATTCAGGTAGGTACATATATAATGTAGGATGTATTTTACGCGTGAAACAAGAATCTGCCAAAATTGTGATTATTTGCATTTTAAATAGAAACCATTTTACACTTTCTCGAATGTGTATGAAGAAAACGAAAAAATGTGCGTTAGCCGCTTCATTTATTAAAAGTAAACTTTAAGATGTTAACAGTAAAAATTTTTAAGACTTATCACATTTTTAACACAGTTTTTGTAGTTCTAGAATTCTCGGAATAACGATCGAGAAATTGTATTTAAATATAGTTTTATTATAATATTGTATGTTCTTTGACATTAGAGTGAATAAAACAATAAGGCCGCCAAATTTTGATTAGAGACTAGCCGTTTTATATGAATAAAAATCTACATAATCAATATTAACTATATTACGAGTATATATACAATAATAATGTTCTTTATACTTGATGTGACAAAAACCATGTTTGATCCGCGAAGGTCTAGTTTGAAGTTTGTAGGTCCTGTGTAACAATTTCTCGCCAGATAAAAAGTACAATAAAATGACCTTTATAAAAATATTTTGAATTTAATTTTAGTATGGCAACACTTACACTTATACCGCCGCTAAGTCCATATTTTTTGTAAATTCTTTTTATTAGTTAAAAAAGTTTAATAATTTTTATGTTATGTTTATTACTGTTTTTGATATTTACGAAGTTGTCACACATTAAACGCCATAGCCTTTTCGGATTGGACATGGCTTTTGTTAATGTACATCTTCGCAACACTGGTACACTCTTATCTAAAACTCACATTTTTTAAACAAGTGTTTCATAACGTTTTACACCGTCTAGATTGAAAAGGAATCCCATCGATTAGGAAAGCTCAAAATTGCTACGAAAGTTTTTGTAATTAAGGTAAAATATTTAATAATTATAGTCATAAGTGTAGGTAGTGTTTATGCGCGTGAATCGGGAATGCATGATCCAAGCCTCCCATTTCAATAAGGACACGAAAATAAGACGAGAATTACTGACCTTTACTCCTGGGTCGAACGAACCTGCGGATTCACGAACGTTGATAAAGTTATATCTTTCCTCTCTCTCTATCTGCGTGGTTCACCGAAGAGTAAAAAAGAGATAGAAGATAAACGATCGAGACCGTTTTTGCCAAGGAGAATGATGAAATGGGAACGCTTGAGTGTCGTACAATAATAATGGACATGGATAGCAATGTTATCGGTCGAAATTATTGTATTTTTCAAGATGAATGTTTTTAAATATCGCAATGGCGACTTTACAAGTAATAGTAGTAAACAGTGACTATATTATATTTACTCTTGCTAAATACGCTTGGCCGCCATCTTGAGCGATCCGCCATATTAAAGTAATCAAATGAACTATCTGGCTCTATGCGAAATCATGGTTTGATAAAATAATTTCGATTGATAATATGTTTATTAATAGCAATATTATGTATGGAAATTAAGTATTATAGGAATACATTAAGTATATAAAAATAAATTTATTCAATATTATTTGTATTTCACGTTTTCAATTCAGATTACATAGTTTGGTTTTTTTACTGAACATATATCACACTATAATTTAAAATTTATTGATTTACGATATCAAAATACTTTATTGAGTTCAAAGGTTAAGTACTTTTGAATATTGTTTAGTTATTTAAAATATTGTTAAGTCGAGAACTTTTTTTTAATTTCCTTTACTTATATTTAACTATATTGTTTTACTTGAGAAAAAATACATGCTAGAAAATTTTATCGAGCCGCGATATCTATCAAATTCCAAAATATGTGATCTGATTTGAAACCTCAACAATAAATCTATATCATTTTATTGATAGCGTTTAGGCATCCTATAGTTGTTGAATTTAGTATTCTTGTGTTTGTTTAGTTGCTTTCTTTTACTGCAAACTATTCATATTAAATGTTATACCTACTAAACTTGTTGACGTATTGTTTAAACGTCTCTCCCATTTAAACCTGTTTTGTCACGTACCATAGTTTTATAAAATAGTAATTTTATTTTGGCGATTAAAACAAAGTCGCAACTATAGGATATAATTTTAAATGACATTTTAATTGTGATTGTATTGAAATTTATTTTTGAAATTTATTTTTTATATCGTTTATATACAAAACCGCGTAAACATAAGATTTATGTTAAAATATTACCTTTTAGATAACATTTTATCGGAAAAGTATACCTGTTTTACCTGAAATTAAAACAGTTATTATATGCGGTAACCTTATTCGAGACCTATAGAGTGAGATAGCAACACCTTCGTGCTCTTTCAACAGCCCCAAAGTGCCCCCCTCCACCCACTTCCGGTCACCTATCTCGTTCTTTCGGAGTGGAGGGGGGGCCTCGCTTGCCAGTGCGCGCAGGAGCGCTGTCTCCTCACATTGCATCTCACTTAAGTATGTTAAAATAAGCCAGCAGGCAGAATTTAAACTATAGGTCTCGAATAAGGTTACCGCATATAATAACTGTTTTAATTTCAGGTAAAACAGGTATATTATATGCTAAGAACCGTTATTCGAGACCTATAGAGTGAGATGTGTTTGTTATCGCCTGGTGGCAAGCGAAAAATAATAAGCCAATGTGTGATGAAGGTCAGTATGGAATAGTCATTGAAATATGCAATGGCAATAAAAAGAAGACATCTGCTAATCAGTTTTTCTTCTTATAGAAAATATACCTAATCAATGGTATTTGCTGCGACAAATAATGAAATATATATATATATGTATGTATTTTTCTTTAAATGTATAGAATTCTTATAAGCAAGAATTGAAAACAAAAAATTAAATAAAAGTTAAAGTTATTTTCCAGTTAGTAATATGATAATATAAAAGTCATAAAATCAGGTTATAAAGCATCAAAATACTTTGACAAGTTGAACCCATTCTGGGGTTCACGTATCTCTTTTGAATAATAACATGCAAAGGTATTAGGAACACGCCAGTTTCCTTTTTGCATTATCTCATCAATATTACAATTGTCCATCCAGTTTAACGAGGCTGAAGCACTGCGCGTACTCCCTGGACTAGCTTCAACTCCCGCCGAGCGAAGAATCCTCTTGACCCAGCCTCCAAACATAGTCCGAGAGGCAGCCTTAATATTTCCATTACATGAAATGAACAGTTCAGTCATTTCTTCAGTACGCCTTGCTCGAGAAATTTCTATCAGTCTTTTTACATGAAAAACAGAACAGATATTGTAATTCTCAGTTTGTTTGAGACGCCATGAAGACTGCCTGTGCACATAATTGTCAGTCTTAGAGCCGAATACTGGGTGAAACACAATAACATCAGATTGATCTTCATAATGCTGTTCATCAATATGTAACAGGGTTAAATCATGTACTCTTCGACTAGATGCAAGCAAAAGTATCAAAGCTGTGCGCTGAGATAATACAAATAATGAATTTAGATCTGGAGAGTGTGTAATTAACCATTCAATTACAATTCTGGGATCCCAGATTGCTGGTTTACTTTGCTTTTTGTCAGCATTAGCGACTGAAATAGCCTTAAGAATACGCTTCACAATAAACAGACAGTGTAGAAATACAGGATTTATGAACTAAAATGGTTTTATATGACAAATTCAAGCGTATATGCAAATGTGCTAAGTATCTAGCTAGATGGGCTCCGTTGGGTTGTAGGCTGTTAATATTATTAGCCCTACACCAAACTTCCCATTTGGACCAGACAGACTGGTACATTTTGTTTGTTGATGCTCTCAAGCTAGTGTTAAGCAATTGAATTTCGTCATGAGACCAACCTGTCAGTTGATTGCTCCACCCTTCACCAACCAAGCCTCGAGACAGATCTCGGCCACACGAGGCGGTGGGAGCCGAGTCCGTGTATCCGTCAGCCTGTGCTGTAGGTTGGTGATAGTGAACGGCGCTCGCACAGCCCTGCTCTTGAGATCCGGACGCCAATATACTTTGTGCCAACGCGGGGCTATTATGATGTACATTCCCTTCGCCTGGTTCATATGTGCTAGGACCCGGGGAACAAGATGGGGCGGTGGAAACACCCAAGCAAGTTGAAAGTTCCATTTTCTGCTGAACGCGTCGTGAAATATTGCGCTCGAGTCTTCGTAATTGCGCGATGCGTAACAAGCAAGCACGTGTGCGTTCGCGGAAGCGAATAAATCGATTTGTGGTCGACCGTAGCGGTTGAACATCTTTAATGTCAGCTGTAGTTAATTAATTGTAGTATAAGTTGGCACTTATCTAACTGTTCTGCCAGACACCACTTACATTTTTTCCATCTAGCACAGCCCCCCAACCTGAGCCGGAGGCATCGGTTGTCAAAAAATGTGCAGCCCTCTGGCAGTGAATAGGAGTGCCTGATTCTACTGCAGTTAACCACCATTTCAGTTCGTCTTGAACTGGCCACTTGTGGCTGAATTTTCGAAAGTCGTATGCTGGCCTTCTGTATGGGGCGGCAGTGAAGACGACCTCTGGGCACGACGAACGCTGCAAAGTTAAGCATGCCTAGTACCCTCTGGGAATCTTTGAAATTCCATTGATTGGTGTCTCACAAATAAAGTATTTTGTTTTTGATTTTCGACACTTTGTCCTTGGGCAGGTACTTGGAATTCTGGCTGAGATTCCATGTTACACCTAGGTAGTTTATACATTTGGTCGGGACGAGCACAGATTTCTTGTAATTGATCGTCCATCCGAGCAGGGTCAGTATTCGAACAGCTTCTGCAGCATGCTCTATCAAAATTTCTCGGTTTTGATGGACTATCAGATAGTCGTCGAGATAGACTATGAGCCTTAAGCCTCTTTCGCGCAAGAGCTGGGCTACCCAGTTGGATACAGTCGAGAATACTTTGGGTGCTGATGACAGCCCGAAGGGGAGACTGGTCATCTGAAGGAGCTCGATGTTTCCTGAATCCGTTTCGTATAGAACTCTCAGATACCGTTGATCGGCTTCGGCGACCGCCAGGTGAAAATATGCCTGAGATAAATCGATCTCCACGGTCCAGTCTCCTTCTTGTAAGAAGTCTGGAATCCTCTGAACGTTTATAAGGCGAAATTTGAATTGTGCTAGGTAATCGTTTAGCTTTGGTACCAAAACCTTTTGTTTTTTCAAATCTGAAATCTGTTTTGTCATTGCAGCACAGTTGGGTGTCTGAAATTTTCTTAACATGTTTGGTGCTATTAATGGGGGTAGAACTAAAAAGGGGATTCGATAACTCGATATTACTTTTATGATGTAATCTGGAGCGTTGAAATGACGCCAAACATGAATAAAATCTTTCAAACGCCCACCGTAAAAGTTGTCTTGTATATAGTCATTTACGAAAATTACTGTACCGACGGTTTGAATTCTCAGTTGATTTCTTAGTGTTGGTACAGTGCTTCGAATTCGTCCCACTTTTATTCGCCTTGCTGTTTTGATATTTACCGGTCTTTGTCGATAAACCGCGATAACCAGTCGAAGTTGAGGGTACATTATCAAGATTTTGCTCCTGTCTATTGAACGATCTCTGCGATCGTTTGTTTTGAGAATAATCTGTTCTATTCCGCATAGACATGATTGGCTCTTCTGCAGAGCGTTTGTTTGACACAAAAATTTTATTAGTACCCCCAACTTTCTGCAAAAAGGAGCTTAACATATCTGGATTAAATAATTGTGAGTTTGTGGGAGGTATCTTTCTAATGTCTTCTTTTATAAAACGATCTTTAATGCTTGAAAGAACACTGTCGCGTCGCTTTTGTATGACGTCAGCACGCCTCCCACAAACTAATTGTAAAATATCTTCGGACACTTTTACATAGGCCGATTTGTCGGAAAAAAGGGAATTAATTTTATCAAATAACGTATTTGCATCTAAGTTACGACCGGGTAATGATGACCATTCTATGAGCTCTTATAGATTATTTTTTAAGTTCTCATTTTGCTGGATAAGTGCATGAGTCATGGCGCCCAATGACCTATCTAATGACTTTAGCCAGCTAGAATTAGGATCAAAGTATCGAACCTCAGTGTTAACATCAATCTCGTAAAAACCAGGTTTTGCCAAATACTTTTTCTCGGTTTCTACGTATCGAACGCGATCCCACTCGTTCGTATTAAAGTGATGCAGTTTATTAAGAAGATTTAATCGGTTCTCTAATGCATTTTCTACGTTAGGTTCTTTGAGATTAGTGTTAACGTTAAATTCGAAAGTTTTACTTGGTCGCGGTTTGTTGACGAGGGGCTCGTCGGCAAAAAGAGAACTTTTTAAATTGTCGGTAGGATGAAATGAAATGTTAGAATCGTTAGAATCTGAATCACTGATAGACCTACGTTGTTTTTTGGCAAAAGTAGAATCGGTCTGCCTAATATAATTCAATATATCACTTACTTGAGATGTTAATATGTCTAACCTGCGATCCCCACCGCTATGTGTTCTTTTATGACCACGTGTTCGCGCCTTATGGCGGGAACGTAGCCGGTCGGAACTAGATGAGCTTGACGAAGAACTAGTACTGCTGGAACTTGTGGACCGCTCCCGCCGATTCCGTTCGTCTTTATCTGGTGACTTATTCATCATAAAGATTCCTTCTGTAGGAAACTTTAGGGAATTACCTTCCGCAGGCGATGCCTTTTGTAGGCAGTTTTGTAAGTCTTCCGCAGACATACACAATAACAACTTATTGATTTATTAATTAATTTTTTCGAACAGCAACGCTGTTTTATTTATGGGGTGTTGCTTCGACGAAAGTCGATGCCAATGTGAGGAGACAGCGCTCCTGCGCGCACTGGCAAGCGAGGCCCCCCCTCCACTCCGAAAGAACGAGATAGGTGACCGGAAGTGGGTGGAGGGGGGCACTTTGGGGCTGTTGAAAGAGCACGAAGGTGTTGCTATCTCACTCTATAGGTCTCGAATAACGGTTCTTAGCATATAATAGAACAGTTTGATGTGGCTTGTGTCCTATTAAAAATAATGTAACATTTATATCCGTTTCCCTTTGAAATTGGTGTTTTTGTAGTTTTCCAGTTTTCTACCAAACGTAGAATGTAGTAATAAAATATAATAAAATATGTACCCACTTATATCACATCTTTTATTTTGACCTTCCTACGTTAAGACTTTCATGATATAACAGTTAATTATAACAAATAAAAAATACACATGCCATTATGAACACGCTTTTTGAGCGGTAGGCAGATACTTCACCTTTCCCACAATAAATGGTTTAGTTGACAGCTCGTCACTTTACGTATTTCGGCATTATCTTAATACGTTGCATTATTATCACGTCTCTTGGCTTAACTAGACATCTACTTGTCTCATGCTGTATTTCGTCACTTTCGCAATTCGTCCGACATTGTACAAGAAGGCATAAAAGAAAAATCCAGATTATTCTAATATTTTATTATGAACAAAAATAGAAAATATCATTAGTCCGGATTCGCAATTTACTTTCGTCTTCTTTGGTTGCGTTTATAATAATTGAAACAGCATAATCTTTTAAGGCATTCGGCCAAATCAATTGAATTTTTTTCAATGCAGTCACTACTACGCACTTCAGTATTTTGTCTAATAATGCAGCACGTTTGTTGCGATTTCTCTGGGAATAGTAAGTCAACTTTTTTTACTTAGCTTCTCTTTATATTATAGAAATAAAATAAAAAAGGCCTGGTTTCTTAATAATAATCTTATTGATCCTGTTATGCCACTCCTCAAGTGAGTTTATTGTCCGAATGTCCCTGATTATAGCAGCTAAATAACAACACTGAGTCAATCAAGGTATTTGAAAAATACTCATTAAATAATTCAAAGTTTTTACCCTCATGCGAATTATTTAAAATGGTTAACCATCCTTCTGGAATGTGGTTTTTAGGTGAAAATGAAAAAAACATCCCACTATTTCGGCCTTTGGAAACACTTTTGAAATGGCATTTATCACTGCATGCTCAAAATCAACGTGAAATTTTGTTGGATCAAAAAAACTGAACTTAGTTTTAATATGTTTTATAAGTCGACTATATGTTTCTTCACATTTATTTGGTAATAAACAGTAAATCAGCGGTACAACGTTCTCTTCTTTAGTACTTCTTATGTCTTCATGGAATGTGTAGATAAAGCTGTGCAAAAGGCTTAGGAACATATTTGAATGTCCCATCAGCAAATAATTCACGAACATTCTGTAGTGATTCTTGAGCATAACTAGTCATAAATATTAAAATTTTATCACATTCACCATCTTCAATGATCAGAAAATTATTGCTCAGCACCTCTGGTATTACCACATCCTCTGGTCTCATGTAAACAGTTTTGGGAACATCCAAAGATCTTTTACGAATCCGGTATAAGCAATCCTTAACCGAACTAAAATCAGGTATATCATCGACTAGAAGACTATCGATCATCATCACGTAACGCCCTCGTCGCATCTTCAAAGATTTGTTTAACTGGCCTCAAATCTGAACATACCTTTTTTTTGCATTGATCCAATACAACATCAACAGTGTTTGTTGCATGATCGGGATTGCAACTGTGACGCGTTTCCCGTAATAAATTGGAAGTGTCACTCAAAGTTGCACTACCACTACATTCGAAACGATTCACGCAACGCCATCTTGAAGATCCGTCTTTATTACTTTTTGCTAGAGTCAATCTATAGCCACCCATCAGCAAAATACGTTTTCCTCTCTCACTCACTCTCACTTGAAATAAATTTTAAGCTAATAGAATTATTTTCCATTGCTAAAATAAAACTTTTCAATTCAATAAAAAAATTGACATCGGCGGAAACAACTGAAGATGTGACATGAATCGCGTTTTTTTTAAATAAAATACAAAATGAGTATGTTACTATAATACAATATCCTCCTTTTGTAAACCTCATGTAGGTATAAATAAATAGATTATATGTTTGTGATTCATAAAATATCCTCACAGAAGCATAAAATAGATTAATAGGAAAAAATGTTTAACAATTATAAACTTGATTGTACACGCTCGTCGGACGAATTGCGAAATTGACGAAGAACGACGTAGATGTCTAGTTAAGCCAAGAGACGTTATAATAATGCGACGTATTAAGATAATGCCGAAATACGTAAAGTGACGAGCTGTCAACTAAACCCAATAAATACACTTTGCTTCATTTACATCTATTTTTTCAAGTTCGTCTGTGTAGGTCAACCTGAGTTTTCACCTGGTCTTTACCGATTAAACCAAGCATCTATGCCTTTCCTCTCCAATATCCATTTCATTTTTCATTTATATTTTTACTTATGATCACCTCTACAAGACAAGTGGAAAATTATTTCCTTTTAATTATTTTGATTTTTAAATAAACCACATTATAGTATGTGTAACTTTATTCTATTTTTTAACTTAACACTTACAATAAAGCAAAAAGACATGATTTCTTGATGATTGGTACAATATCAACAGTATTGGAACATGATTTGCGATTGTTAAGTACAGATTTTATCTTGCAAAAGGCTTACAAATGAAAAAAAAAGACTGTTCTTAATTATTATTATAGCCAACAAAGTAGCCATTCATAATAACTTAATTATAAGGAAGACTAAACTTATCATATACAAAATCACATTCCTTACATAGTAGATAACTGAAAAATAACAGATTAACATAATAAGAACCTATTTCATGAAAAATATATTCTAAATTCAACAAAGAACCCAGATTATCAGATTTTTATAAAGTAAGACTTACACTTAAAAAAAATTAAGAACAAAAAAACTGTGCGGCCTAGTTTTTAGTTGATGTAAATTTTGTTACACTGGTCCAACAATTTTAATACCAACAAAAACATATTTTCTCTTTATATTTTTCAATAGTTCAAATTATCCCGGTACAGCAAAATTTCGCCAAAATTGTGTCAAATTTTTATATTTGATATAGGTAAACATTTTTTAACAAACCTTAACTTTTTTACTTTCTTGTTCCTCAACGAAGTCCTCTAAATCTCTTTTCCTTGTATTATTATTATCTACATTCTCTTTACCTTGCGTCTTTTTCCCCACTCCTTTACCTTTCACCCCATTTTTAGGGTAATATTCATCTAGTTTGTGGCAATTTTCCCCAGTAAGAGGTTCAAGATTTATTGATTCGTCTAATTCCCTATTTTTCGGGCATTCCTCTTCTTCATCATCATCTGATTCAATTATGTTGCGTTTTGGTTTGGTTTTCGAACTTGTAGCTGCAAGAATTTTTTTTTTAAAACCTTCCCACTAATAAGACTAAAAGTTGTTAATAAAGTGTTGACACGTTCACAACACAGGTGGTTCTTATTTTTGATATTTATTCAACATACAACTGAACCAAAAATTTCGTGACACAAAACAACACAAGATTCCCGAAGTTTCAAATATAAATAAGGCATTCCGTTTGTTTTATATTATTCCAATTTTATCTACCATTATCTTAAAAGTATAATGAAGAGTAACCAAATTTATCTCGTGATGATAAATTACCTGTCTCCTCATCCGGATCACCGGGTTCTGCTGTCCCATTAGTCTCCTTACTGATGAAAAAGTTGGTGATAGGCCTCTGCCATGTTGGCGTCTCCCGTGGGCACACTGGGTTGCCTCCGGAAGAACTTTTTGATGACCTTTCACCACTGCCTGTAAGATAATCATATGATTTGTATCCATATAATAGTAATTTAAACTGTGACTTGCACTTGGTAAGGGAATATTATGTGAAAACCTGCAGGCAAGTAATATTTTACCATGATCCAAAATAGGTAATGTTCCCTTGCATAGGTTACAGAGGTGAGATATATTATACATAATAGATACCATCTTACCTGTCTCCCATTGGGATAGTACTTAAGATTTAAAAGATCTTTTTCAATTGCGGTCAAAGACCTAATGGGCTCCTTAACAGATATGAAACTGGAGCTAATACCAGAAAGAATACATATGATGAGTAATTTTAAACCAATTAAAAGTACATGGGATAGTATAGGAACTTGAACCGTGAACCCACTTACCTGAAGCTACTGCACTACTGGGAGGGGTTGCTACACTGCAGCGAGCCTTGCTGCTTTTACCGGATGACACTAAAAGCACACCATTCAACAACACTTAGTTTTTTTTATTACACTTCTTATTTTTTTATTTTCAATTTACTAATTTAAAGTGATAGTAAATTGAAGAATTGGTAAGACTACAGTAGGTAGGTACTTGTTACTTCAAGTCTTTATTAGTTATAGTAAAAGTACCTAGTTAAATAAAATTAAATGTCCTTTCTTACTAATAAAGTCCTTGTGTAAACTACACACAACGTGTAAACTTGGCTAAGCCGAACACTATGTTTATGTTTTGAAAAATAACATACCTTTCGAACCAACTGAGGCTTTTGTTCTAGCCATGACTGTTTGAATCGTAAAATCTAAATAATTTTGCCAACAAGATGTTAAAAATTATTTGGAAATAAAGCAAAACAAAAATAAATCACACAACAAAAAGCCGCGAAAATGCGCGAATAAATGACATTGACAGAACAAGATCACTCACTCATTTTTTGCCTTTCCTCATGGAACAAGCTAAGGTCAAAGACCATACTGCCTCGTCATTAGTTGAGATATCACTCAAGTCAATTTGATGTTGACGAATAAACTTTTATTGTTTTCCGTCGCCAAAAGCCTTAGAGAATCAACTTAATTTTAAACGAAAAACCAAAGACATTTACACAGCCTGATCTATTTTCTACTTGTAACATTAAAAATGAATCCATTATATAATGTAATTCTTTCGCATAACGGTTTACGCATAACTTTTTGAAGCATAAATTGTCCAAGCATAATCATGTTTAGGGATAACAGCAACAATTAATATATTAAAGCAATAAACTATCCTAGTTTTTATTGGCACAGTTGGAAACTCCGCTCGCTTCGCCGAGGTCGAAAGTAGCCTAAACTCGCCTGTATTAACCTACCGTAACAATTAAGTAGATGTTTTATCATTTTTAAATTTTTTTTACATATTCGTTATGTTTCCCAGATTTCGTTTTGTGACTATTATTATATATTTCAAGAATTAGTACTATTCATATTAGTGCATTTGATGTGACCAGTAAATTATAATTATAAGATATAGGTAATTGTTATAGCAAGTAACAATTGTTTCAAACAGACATTTGATTTCTATTTTTCCTTAATACTGTGGCGACATCTCTACGCCACTCGCCACAAACATCAAATCAAACAACTACTGTCAATCATCGCTAAGAAAATGACGCGCTCAACCAATAGCAGCGAAGAATCTGAGACGCGATTTCAAAGATTTCACGGATTGGAGCTATATATACAACCTCCGACATAACATCGTCGGAGCCGCGGTTCCCCAGGCATAACACCTAGCCTGGCGGAAGATCTTCCCTTTGGTGGCGGTCGAGCCGAATCATCGCTCCCGCTACATTGGTGACCCCGACGTGATTGGAAGCAACCTTCTCCATCATCATCAACTCCAATCCTCAGCATTACTCCTCACTCTGCAAGCAGTCTCACAGCAAGCCAGCAACTGGGTATCGCAGCAGGTCCATCGCAGCCGACTCACCGAGCTTCCTGGTCCTGTCTCCACCCGCACTTCACTCTCTTCGACTTCAGCGACCGACGCATCTACCGCAGCCCACGCCTGGATCTCTTCGACGGCCGCTCTTCTCTCCAGCGTGGCAGCTCTGCACGATAACTCCCGGCGCCAACAAGTCGACTTCGCTCTCTACTGTCTCGACTCACCGCAGACTACGAGCAACGCAACGGCTCACTCCTGACTCACTAGGACTTCGAGCAACTTCCGACTCACTGGAAGACAACTGGCACTTGTAAGCTACCGAAGCACAGATTGCACAGCAAGATCAAGACTTCAGACCTCCGGTCTTGGGGGGGAGTACTGTGGCGACATCTCTACGCCACTCGCCACAAACATCAAATCAAACAACTACTGTCAATCATCGCTAAGAAAATGACGCGCTCAACCAATAGCAGCGAAGAATCTGAGACGCGATTTCAAAGATTTCACGGATTGGAGCTATATATACAACCTCCGACATAACATCGTCGGAGCCGCGGTTCCCCAGGCATAACACCTAGCCTGGCGGAAGATCTTCCCTTTGGTGGCGGTCGAGCCGAATCATCGCTCCCGCTAAAATACTAATAGTCTTACTTTATTATTTATACGGAGATTATGAGAGTTACTCTTTATGCTAAAGGAAATTAGTCTAAAAGTTACTTATGCCACGTGTGTCCGTATGTCAAACATCAATTATGCCTTAGATTTATTATGCCAACCGTTATGCTAAAGAAGAATAAGACAATTATAAAAAAGTGTCCCCCAGAATAATAGCTACCTACATACTAAATAATAAAATGAAAATTAAAGAAACAGAGTTATTTATTCGATGTATTTCCTTAAATTTTAACAGTCTGGTTCGGGGATAGGGATGTGTTTCTTCTTTTTGATTATTGGGATGGCCTCCTCGCAATCGTCCAAGGACTTCGGAACCTTCGGTTTTGGTTGTTCGCAGTCCGAGTCAACTGGAGTTTTTGGTGTGGTTGATGATTTCGATTCACTGCCACCTTCACAATCGATACAAACGGAATTAGTGGCATTGGGACCGGTTGCCTGCTGAACTATGTCTGTAACAAGAGCAAAATTAAAAATAAATACACCAGTTAGGATTCGTCACGGACGCCTAAGAGACGGCAATAGGTGGAGTCCTGCAGCAAGAAAAGGACGGAAACTGGCAGACTTTAGCATTTTTCTCCTTCTATCTTCTGTAAGAATAACTAACTTTGTAACTTTACTTCCTACAACTGGTGACCCCGACGAACAAATAAACACACCAGTCAAATCCACTCCCTACTTTTCCTGCATAGATGAAAGTCAATCAAGGGGAATCATCGGATTCTTCTTTTAGGCGATGGGATAGCAACCTTGCAACAAGTTTATATCTGACGGCGGCGGTGGATTTATACTTACTGTAATTATTAGATGGCGCCCCTTGGCCGAAGTAAGCCTGCAAAATAAAAATCAGTATTTGAAAAAATCAAATTAAAGATAGCAGCTAATTTAGCATTTACACCTGCGGATCTGGTTGTTTTATTGTATCAAGTTTTATCAAAAACGGCCCATAGGTTTGAAGTTAATCCACTGCGAACAATAGTACTTATGTAAAAACCTTTTTTAATAATACTGTTTAATACAGAACTATTTGATGAACTTTGCCGGAACTTGTTTTGATAGAAATTAAAATTGCACTTTCTGAAATAACTCACTGAACTCATATTTTTACTTATTTGGTTTATACATTAGGTATTAATCCATAACATTATTATAAAGGGAACTAAGTTATATAATTTGAAATTGTAACATACGCGCTCCTCTCTTTTTTAAATATTTTGTGCAATGTTCTATTTTTTTTCATAGTGGCCAGCAGTACCACATTCAAATTACTGTACAATTACATGGGTTTGAGAGGTAAGAATAATATTTGCAATTAAGAAAATAACACAAATTTTTGAGTTAATTTAGGTATTTTTAGAAACTGGAGCAAAAAGTAACTTACCATACACACAACAGCAAAAAATAAGACTAAAAACTTCATCCTTTATTTTTTCAATAAAAATTAAGTTGGAAAAACGATAAGATGGAAGTTTAACAGTAATAATATCTTTAAAGCACTTTCCCGCCTTTTATACCAATAAACGTTGCAGTTGACTACGTCAACTGTAACTAATTAAAAATACTTATTGCTTTTATTTTCACAGCTGATTTTAAGAAAAAAGATATGCTAATATATTTATAAAACTAGCGTTTCTCGCAGCTCCGTCGGCGTTAAATTAAAAATCCCTTTCGCTTGGGAATTTTCAGAAAAACGTTGCGTTTGAAATCGGGAAATTAAGTGCAGCCTTCAAAAAAATCGTCGAAAACCGTCCAGCAGTTTAGCGTAACGCACAGATTTTTGCATTTATAGATACTTATAATCATGTTACTTACATGATTATAAGTATGACATTCAAGTGTGATTTTTTTTTCTGGAATTTCCAAAGTGATCAAAATACCCGATTAATAATAGCATAGGGAATTTTAAAATAAACCAACTTTATTAGATCGAAACATATCAGCGCTACCTACAAAAAAATTCAGGTTTTTCGCAAATCCCAAGGGAACTATAGTGTTTTAGAGATGAAAAGTAGCCAATAGGTGTACGCGCTTTATGTCTAGGGCTGCCGGGCTGTGAAGGGAGGCGCAGAGGAGACCGTAGCGGCACGAAGTCACATTTATTTTCCAGATTCTTATCATACTTGCGCATATTTTGAAGAAGATTGCTTCAGTAGATATCGCGTGAAAATACAACATAGAAACAAATAAACTTACTTTCACATTTATAATATTAGCTGAAAATTTACTCGTACCTATGGAAAGGTCTGAATAAATTTCCGTTTCTCTTTATTATATGTAAGTATAGAATGAAATGGATCTCTCATGCATGATACAAAAAACAATACAATATGCTATTGAATTTCCTACGTACACGGCCAGACGTCATATTATTTATATTATTGAGTCATAAATAACAAACATGAGATCAACTACCTTATTTTTGCAAACCTGTACAAATCCTACTAATATAATAAATGCGAAAGTTTGTATGTCAGGATGTCAGTATGGATGTTTGTTACTCTTTCACGCAAAAACTACTGAACCGTTTGCGATGAAATTTAGATTATACTATTATATATAGACTTTTTATCCCGGAGTTCCCGCGGGATTGATAGGGTTTCCATGTGGACGAAGTCGCGGGCGGCCTCTCATACTGATATCCTGACATACTCACAAACTTCACATTTATAATAAGTATTAGAAGGATTTCATTTCATCTTTAAATTGTTCGACGATATAATGGACCAGAACTGTGTTCACACTTTTTTTTCGTCGAACCGCTTGTTAGGCTGAAAAATCATCGACGAACAGTTTCAGACTAACACTTCCCATAACTTTGACTATGCTTTGAGTTAAATTTAATACGGGACCAATAAATCAGATTGGTTCTAAAGTTAAAAAAATTTGTCATATGACAAATTTTTTTAACTTTAGAACCAATCTGATGTACTAACTTTACAAACATTTAAGACCCAGGCCAATCTGAAAGAGTTAGTTTTTTATCAGGCCACTACCGGGATTCGAACCCGGAAATTTAGTGCGAATCTGTGCCACAGAGGCTGCCAGAAATGAGTAGAACAGTTCTTTGTGAAGATGTTTTTTTATCCGCCGTAATATAAAATGATGTTAAAATTTTACTCGAATTATAAAATGATACACCATAAGTTAGAATAGAATTATATTATATTAAACACAATAATTTTATACAATTAAAAATAACGATTAATTTAAATAAAAGAACATGCCGGAACCGTTGCTTTTCTGCCCCAGCAGCTACACGCGCGACGCCGTATTTATCGCGCGAAAAATTATCTAACTGTCCCGTTCCACGTAAATAACAAATAATAAGTGCCGTGTGGTTCCCGGCACAAGTAGATAAAAGAATAGGACAACTCCATCTCTTTCCCATGGGTGTCGTAAAATCCGATTAAGGGATATTCTTTTAGGCGACGGGCCAGCAACATGTCACTATATGAATCTTGATGCTATCATTAAGATGTTACAGCTGAACGTGGCCTTTGGTCTTTTAGAGACTGTTGACTCTGTCTACCCCGCAAGGGATATAGACGTGATTATATGTGGGTATGTAACTGTAGCGGGAGCGATGATTCGGCTCGACCGCCACCAAAGGGAAGATCTTCCGCCAGGCTAGGTGTTTAATCATTTATTTATTCCTTGAATATGTTCACAATATACAAAGGTCTCAAGTATTCAAGCACAGTTTCTGTTAACACACATTCTACCTTTGAAGGCGTCGGAATAATGTACATAGGTATATCTTAAATAAGCAGCGTATATAGGCTCTGTCTAATTGTTATCATTTTACCTTAATAATGTCAAATAATAGTAATAAGTTTGTCTAATTATAATATTAATAAAAAAATATAAATTAATTAAATTGAAAAAAATTAAGTCAAATTCATTAAATGTCAAATTAAATATGATACAGTCAATGAAATACTTCCAAATGTCATAAAAATAAAATATCATTGCTACATTTATTACATAATTTTATCATTTAAAAAATTCCTCTAATGAATAATAACATTTTTCAATTAAATTTTTTTGTAATCTAGCCTTGAATTGTTTGATATTCTGATCTTTAATACTGTCGGGTAGATTATTGTATAGTTTTGGTCCCAACACATATATTGTTCGACTATATGACACAAGGTTTGAATTACTCTGTGGAAGTATTTGTACTTTGTTGCGGGTAGCTCATGGCCTTGTATTTACAATTTGTCTAAAATTATTAATATCATTATGCCTGGGGAACCGCGGCTCCGACGATTTTGTGTCGGAGGTTGTATATACAGCTCCAATCCGTGATCTCTTTGCTTGCGCGATTTAGGTTGTTCGCTGTTTTTGTCTGATAGCATCGCGTGAATTTATTTTTTTATTTTTGTGCCTTTTGGCGTAGGTATAGATTTCGCCACATAACGAATAAAAAAGCGAAACAGCGTTCGTTTTTCGCGCGATAGAAACAGCGTCGCGCTGTCATACTACGGGGATTGAGTACTTGTGTTTCTTTGCCAGTGATAACATACTCTTTCTTACTACGCCTCGATAATTTTCGATTTAGTATACTTCCACCTTATCTCAGATTCCAGTTCAATTGACAACATGAGACTATAGAAGGCACTTTGGAAAAGAACCACTCCATCTCTTTCCCATGGATGTCGTAATAGGCGAATAAGGGAACGGCTTATAAACTTGAGATTCGAGAGCGCTTGACACAATGGCCTCTTAAATGCTTGTGTATTTTTGACATGGTCTTGACATAATTTGTACAGTATGTACATATTTTATTTTATCTTTATTTTTATTTTATTTGACGAAATATTCGTATTGACATAATTAGTTCTACATTCATTCATGTTTTTTAATGTAGGCAATGTGTTGCTCGTCCACGATTTAGATTTAAGAGATCTATATTTGTAAATTGAAGTCCGATAAAAATGCTGCAGTGTAGTTTGTTCCGCCGCTTCTTCTACACATGCGCTTTGGAAGCGGTAGTAGTTATAATTAGATTTAAGTTATGTGACGTCAATAAGTGATACCTTATATCCAATTTTGAAAATAAATCTATTCTATTCTTCTTAGGCGATGGGCTAGCCTGTCAACCTGTCATTATCTAAATTTCAATTCCATCAGTAATTGCAGCTGAACGTCATCCAGACTTCGAAATAGTGGGCTCTGCCTACCCCGTCAGGGATAAAGACGTGACTATATATGTATATGAATGGCTCTCTGTTACCTTACATTTTATTATTTGTATGCTTCTGAAGCACATTTCTAACTACGCCTCATTATGTGATTCTGTCACATTTGTATCAACCTCCATTTCAGTGTCTGTCACACAAGGCCTACATTCATCTTCACTTGCCACACGAGACTCACATTCTGGGTCCAATTCCGCCACGAGAATCTCAATCCTGGGATATGACTCTTCCTCACTGGTCCCACATTGCGGTTCAGAAACGGTCCCACAAGTCCCACTGTCCGGTTCAGAAATGGTCCCACAAGTCCCACTGTCCGGTTCAGAAATGGTCCCACGGTATGATTCAGAAACGGTAACACGAGTCCCACAGTCTGGTTCGGAAACGTCAATACAAGTCCCACTCTCCGGTTCTACCATTGACACACACTCTGGTTCTAATTGTACTGTCAAAGTACTAGGCTGGTTTACCACTTCTACGTTGCATTCATCTGTAAATAAAAGATAATCTTATCTTTACTAATATTATAAAGCTATAGTGTTTGTTTGAACATGCTAATCTCAGGAACTACTTCTATTTGAAAAATATTTTTGCTTTGAATAGACCATTTATCGAGGAAGGTTTTAGGCTATATGACATCACGCTGCAACTATAAGGAGCGAAGAAATAATGGAAAATGTGAAAAAAACGGGGAAAATTTTTCATCCTCGAGTGCTTCAATGATGACCAAAATAACTATTCCACGCGGACGAAGTCGCGGGCACAGCTAGTTCTTATATAAATCTTTCTTATCCTTTAGTACTGTGTGGTTCCAGGCAATAAAGAATAGCCTAATAAGGGCTAGCATCCTGTCACTATTTGAATCTCAATTCCATCTTTATGCCATACAATTGAACATGGCCTTTCAGTCTTTGTAAGGCTGTTGGCTCTGTCTACCCTGTATGTATATACTGTAAAAAAATACCAAGAAGTTAATATTTAATGGATAAATTTACCTAAAACGCGATGATTCCCCTTCTCCTTGAAAACGTGCTGTTTCAGTAATACATTGTTAAAAAAGTTCTGACCACAAACGCACACATGAGCTTTCTTCTTGTTCCTATCATCCACACACGCATTATGTCCCTCGCTCAAATGTGATCGCATTTCTTTCAAATCAACACATATTCTGCGACACACGATACAAATGTGAACATTATCTGTCAGAGTTAATCCCCTCGTGACGTTCTGTATAACATACTTGTACGCTTGTTTCGTTTTGAATTTTGGAACGAAATACTTCGTTAAATCCTCATCGCTCTTAGCGAGACCCGTTCTGTGGTTCTTCAAGTGCTTGTAAAATTTCTCCTCTAATTTCGTCGAGAACGGGCAAAGATCGCAAGACAGATATCTAATATGCTTCCGTATGTGATCACTCAGTTCTTTTCTATTCGGGAATTTGTCTAGACAGATGGGGCAGGTCGAGACGCTTGATATCTGATGGTATTCCATATGTCCCCACATGCCATATCTATTAAATCGCCTTTGACATTTCGGACATTCGAGTCTATGGTCTTTGGAAATCAAACAATTGTGTTTCCGTGTAATGTGCAGTTCTAGGAGGTATTTGTTGAAAAATATCTTGCAGCAGACATCGCATATGAAGATTTGTCTCTCAACGCATTCAGCATGTTCTGAGCTCAGCAAATGAACAGTCTTAATGTGTTGTAGCAGAGAAATTTCATTTTTGTGCTCCTTAACACAGATCTGTAAAAAAATTTGACAATTAAGCTTTTTCTCATAAAGACATACATATAGTCACGTCTATATCCCTTGCAGGGTAGAAAGAGCCAACAGTCTTGAGCTACATTTGGCTTGATGATAGAATTGAGATTCAAATCCCAACTTTAGAAGCCTACCTCTTAGTCGCCTTTTACGACATCCATGGGAAAGAAAGAGCCCTCACACCACTGCTGGGAACCACAATACTACTTGTTTAGAATAAAAAGGTTTCTTTCACTTATTTTTAATAAGTAATCTAATACTAATGCTCAACTTTGGAATGATCTTCCCCAAGATACAAGATCTGCTCTTAACCTTAGTTCTTTTAAAACTCAAAAGACTGTATTCTGATGCATCTACCATTTGAGTGTATTTATATTTATGTATGTTTATCATTAATTAGTTTGTAATTAATTGATTGTTGTAATGCATCCTCAATGCTTTTAATGTGCGCTGCCTCTTTGATTACAGATTTTCCTTTTTATTTTGGTTGACTGGAAGAAATCCTGATTGGGATAAGTCCGCCATTGTACATATTCTTCAATATTCCAATTACTGTTCTATTTTTGTTATATTTATTTTTATGTGCAATAAAGAGTTTACAAACAAATAAACTAATTTCGTAACTTCGTGTCTCTTCAAACCAATACACTGGCAGAATTACCGAAAGCCCAGTGGAAGCCATAATAATATAGAGAAGAAAGAAAGAAGTGTACTACTCATAGTTACGTTTGTTGAGACATAGAACATATATGAGTTACTTGATATAAAAACCTCACATACTGAATGAGGATCAAGGTTGATAAGCATACCCTGAGCTCCCTTTCAGTAAGGTGGGGATGTAACAGGCATTAAAGCCAGGAAGAACATAGAGAACAGATGTTACTAATCATACACACACAGACAAACACGCCATACAGCTCCAATATTCATTTCTCTTCTCACGAGTCTACTTCATGAGATTTAATGTATAATAAATAAATAAATATATACGGGACAAATTACACTGATTGAGTTAGATAGATAGATAAAACTCTTTATTGCACCATAAGAGTAAAACATACAAAACAACACAAAGCAGATATAGATGGTACAAAGGCGGACTTATCGCTAAAGCAATCTCTTCCAGTCAACCTTTGGGTGGAAGGAAACCAAACAGGAGATCGGCATTGGCGCAGAGCAAGATAAATAAATGTTTCAATATAATAAATTACAAACAGAATATATATGCCTCAGAGTACGTTCGAAACTTGTGTTTCGAGATACTAACTCAACAATATTATATTTTATAATAAATACTTATATAGATAAACATCTAAGACCCAGGCCAATTGGAGAAAGTTTGTTTCTCATCATGCCCTGGCCGGGATTAGGCCGGGATTAGATAGGCCGGGTAGTGCACTTGTCTGTGACACCAGAGGTCCCCCTCCGGTGTCACAGACAAGTGCACTACCGCTGCACCACAGAGGCCGACAATATTCTATCGAAACAAGTAGCACTTTTGTTTCACAATTGTAATTTTAATTCTCCTGTGTTATTTTAATGATTGCATCAGATGGCAAGGGTGATAGTGATATTGAAAGCAGAGTGAACACAGGGAACATGGTGAATGGAGCTTTGCATGCCTTTATGAGCAGTCAGAAACTGTCCAAAAAGGCTCGACTGGCTTTGCATAAGGCCTAGGCCTAGATGAACTTATCTTGATCAATTAAGGACATCCTGCTAAAGGGTCAGGTCAAGAGTACCCGAAACCGCCAAGCTTGCATGAATGAATGTGAAGTATGCAGAGATCGTGGCAAGTGGAAAGATGTAGTCTCTGTCTACCCCTACGGGAAAAAGGCGTGATTTTATGTATGTATGTATGTGTTATTTTAATTTTCCTATCTCTTTCTTTTTGTTACATATAAATAAAAGAATAACATACCGAACAAACGAATTGACCGTCTTTAATTGTTTTTAAAATATGCTTATCATGTTTGTATTTCTTGTGAATCTCCACTTCAGTTTCGCTCATCCAAGCTCCTTCTTCGCAGATTTCACAGCTATATAAATCTCCAGCTTGTTTTTTCCTCTTGGGAATTCTCTGAGTATCCATACATGTTCGGAACATCGACATTGTTTATTTATTTCAAATGTAATTGATTGTAAATTAAAATTCAATAAATAGTCGTTATCTTACATCATTTAGCTAAGTAAGATATTTAGAACTACTTAGAAATTGAAAGAAACGATATAAGCAAAGAGCAAAGCAAATGAAAAGCGAATTCCATTTCCAATTATCTCTATTTAGTTTGTGTTTTCAATGACCAAAGATATTGTATTGTACTATTTCCTAAAACCATTTCCTTCGAGAATAGACCATTTCCCACTCAATATGCAAACAAAATCACATTTGACATTGACAAACCAAGCTGTCTTGCCTTTGATAGCTTCAATTTCCTTTGGGCAAGAAAAGCGACAATGCGATTCTACGTATCGATAGATCAATATGTAATTTTATGAATAATTTAGTATTTTTAATATACAATATTACACGCGGAATATTATGTGACTACTAATAAATACCATAAACTCATGTACTTTTCTTTACACCATTGCCACAATCTACATTCATTTTTGTCTTACCTTCATTCTAAAGAGTTCATATTTGCGCGCTTGAAAGAGAGTTCAAACCTTTATGTTACCCTTTACCTTTACCAATGAAGGTACTGGGAAATTCGATGAATCGAATCGAAAACTCATCAATCGAAATCAGATATCTTATAATTTGATATTTGGAATTTTGTAGTTTTTCCTTTTGATATTTTATATAAAACGATCTTAGAACTGAAAATATATGTTTCCCTGTTTCAAAAACTTAGGATATATTTTTCATATAAAATTGAATTGGTTGAAATTCGTTAAAATGCAAAGGTTCTATCTCAGTTCATTGTGACAAAGTTCTAAATGGTGACGTCCCATATGGCCTTTGTAGCGTTTCCTTCCTTCATTTCAATTTGTGAAAAATTCATCACAATTTTACCAGTTCTATGAATTACTAAATTTTCAATATTTACATCATATAAAATATTATAGGTACTACCACCTTGATCCGGTAATTATAACGGTAAGTACAATAAATTATTTATCCAAGAATATTGGCGTAATGTTGCTTCGTTTTCATTAAAGAGAATAGGTAGGTAAATTATGAATTAAACACTTGCGATTTTGGCAACTAGTACAATATCATGATATTAAGTGGCTCAGTTTATCGTGGTGTTAAAATACACCGAAATAAGTAGGTAATATTGGTAAAATTTCTACCTACAATCTATTTGACAGGGCCTACCTACGTATCTATTACCGTCCTCAATTATTTAGAAGACAACAAACACCTAATTCTTCCATGCTTGTTGGTATATTATTTGAAATTTACTATTTGATCAAAAATAATGGTGGACATCCATAATGATTCTAGTTATGCAGGTAACAACTACCTTTAATTACAAAACAATTATTTGTTTATATATTTAATGAAGTTCACATAAATTTTTTTTTGTGTTTAAAAATCAATTTATCTAGAAATCTAGTAGTAGTATGGCCACTTGTAAAAAGCAAAATGTAAGATACAAATTACATAATGAGTGATTATTGATACAAAATAGGTTAAAATTTTTTTTTTAATGCACACATAAATTATATCATTTTACTCTATACCTCATGGGGTAAGCAGAGGCAGAGGAATGGGACGCTCCCATTCCTTGAAGAACATAATCACGTGGATGGCTGACATTTAGAAATAGTTACAGGTTATTAGCCCATCACCTTAAAAATAAATACCAATGTAATAAACCTTGTTCTTGATTGACTTTTACAATAAAACTCGGGAATAAAAGCTGGCCAAAACTGTGTTATCTTTGCTACATCATCATTTAATGACTTATTCCACCTTTCTTTTACATTTATTTGGCAAGAATAGCAGATTTAATTATTTAATTATAAAATATAATATTGCTTGTGAATAAAAAATTGTACCAAGAACCTCAGTCAAAAAGTTTACAAACATTTAATTATCGTTAAAATGACAACATTAGGCAAAACCTAATACTTTTTATATTCTCCTCCTTGCATGGATTTCCTCAATGCTGAGGGCATATATACTTACCTACTTGCATACCCAAGCTTTTTATAAAAGTCAATCAAAGAAAGAGCTAAAAAACCTTGGGATTTCACTTTTGGATGATGGGCTAGCAACCTTTCACTATCTGAATTACAATTCCACTGCTAAGCCATACAGCTGAATGTGGCCTTTTAATCTCTTTAAGACTGATGATTTTGTCTACGCCGTAAGGGATGAAGGATTAATTATTTAATTGTGAGTAAGAAAAAGATTGGTACTGTGTTCAACATGATTTTATATAACATTGTTGCAGCCATGCCCCCCAAAACCCAGCCACGTCAGGACCCCAGGATAGCTCCGAAGGAGATGATAGTCACACGGAGGAAGTCAGCCTTGCAGAAGAGACAGCTCCGAGAGAAAGACAGGAGTATGAAGAACATCACTCAACTGCTGAAATCTCCTACGAAGAACTCACAAGTAAGTACTTCAACAGTAAAGTGTGGAGCAAAAGATTCTTCCATATTGTTTTTTTATTCCTTAAGACTTAATTCAATAATACCTGTATAACGTACAGAAAAATATATAATAATATAGTGACACAAATACAATATCTTATATATAAAATTCTCATGTCACAATGTTTGTTCCCATACTCCTCCGAAACGGTTTGATTTATTCTCATGAAATTTTGTGAGCAATTTGAGTAGGTCTGAGAATCTATTTTTCATACCCCTTAGTGATAAAGGTTGTCCACTCTTAACATTTTTTTAACTAGAAATTACTTAAAAATTATTTTTATGGCAAAACAATGTTTGCCGGGACAGCTAGTAAATATATAAATAATAATAAAATCTAAAACGGATAGCTTTTGCTTTAGTCATTTCTCTTGTATTTTCATAAAATTTTGTCTCGATAATACTGAAAGGCCATGTTCAGCTTTATGATAGATTTCTCTAATATCTCTTACAGTATGATAGATTCAAATAGTGGCAGGTGCTAGCTCATTGCCTAAAATAAAAATTCCAAGTTTAAAAGCCTTTTCCTTGATTACTTTTACAATATGCATGGGTAGAGAAGTAGGCAGGTAACTAAATAGAAATAAAAATGATTTCAAAATATCAAATACCGGCAACCCAAGAAATTGTCATTTCTAGTCATTCTAAAACTAAATAAATAAATTTTTCAGTCTCCCAAGAAGCAGAAAATGGCGCCAAAAGGTAAAATAAATAAAAAGTTACTGCAAGAATTACTTCCGCCCGCCGAGGTGGAATTGAAACCTGTAAAACGGAGACCAAAAGTGAAGGAGCGTGTTTGGTTGAAACCAAAACCTAACTTCAAAATGGTAGCCAAGACTAACAAGAGGAAGCTATGCACTCCACGTAGAGGTAATTAATTTATACGGGACAAATTGAAATTTGAATTGACAAATTGATTTGAATATTTGTCTCCGTTAGGATATCACGGGTCTATACACCCTGGCTCTTTAAGAGAGAACTTGATGTTATGTTGTTCTACTGCCAAAATCCGTTCCCGGGCATATATCAATAGATGATATGTCCATGAGCAGGTCTCGGCACAAGGTGGAGCTATTAGAAATAACATACATACAGACATATGATCACGTCTATAGCCCTAGCGGGGTAGACAGAGCCAACAGTCTAGGAAAAGACTGTAAAGCCACAGTCAGTTCTACGGCTCAATGATTTAAATATAAAACCTTTGATCTCGATTATTTTATAAAAAATACTAGCTTTTGCCCTGAGGCTTCACTCCTTTATTTCAGAACAAAAAAGGAGGAAGATCCTTCTTTATCTGTGCCAAATTTCGTGAAAATTTGTCCATTAGTTTATGAGTTTATTCGTTACAAACAAACCTACAAAAAACACTAATATTTTTATAAACAGTGTGGATGTGGATACCTAATTGTTAACTTTTCATGAATTTCAGAGTTGGATCCCGGTTGTTCCCAAGTGGAACACGTTCAATGTGATTCCTCGGACATATTACAGCTGATTGAGGACACTGAGTCCCTGGATGAAGAGGATTTCCTGGAGATCCTGACCTGCCCCAGTCCGGTCTGGTGGGAGGAGCCGCGTGACCCCTCCTACTGTGAAAGTAAGCATGTAATCATGCATCAACACATACGGTCACGCCTGTATCCCTTGCGGGGTAAGCAGAGCCGACAGTCTTGAAAAGACTGATAGGCCACGTTCAGCTATTTGGTTTAATGATAGAATTGAGATTCAAATAGTGACAGGTTGCTAGCCCATCGCCTAAAAGAAGAATCCCAAGTTTGTAAGCTTATCCCTTGGTCGCCTTTTACGACTTCCATGGGAAAGAGATGGAGTGGTCCTATTCTTTTTTGTACTGGTGCCGGGAACCACACGGCATATCATGCATCAAGCATGTACTAATCCATGCTCTTATTCCACCCATATAGGGTAACTACTAGTTAGCCGGGGCGGGTCGCTAGTTACTAACTAGCGACCCGCCCCGGCTTCGCTCGGGTAGCATTTATACATATCAACCTTCCACTTGAATCACCCAATCTATTAAAAAAAAAACTGTAGGTCGTTTTAAAGATCTAATAAGCATACATATATACATACTGACAGACGCCGGCAGCGACTTTGTTTTATACTATGTAGTAAAAGGAAGACAATTCCGTGGCGCGCGGGAAGATCTTGACAACTAGACCTACATGTTTTTTTTTTTATTGGTCCAAACGCTTTCTAAGCCTATTATTCACCTTGTCAAAAAAAAACAGCCAGATTGGTAGAATAATTGCGGAGATATTGCATTTGGTAGTATGTGGATAACTCGATAATTAGGGTTTTTTTCTTGACAAGACTATATATCAATTTTCGAATTCTCAGAATTTTTGCGAAAATTATTACAAGTTGTTTTATCAACTTACGATCTGAAAACAAATGAGGTTCCTAGTCTGATATGTGAATTTGTTCCCTTAGAAATTGTACCTCCTTCCCCGATGTAAACTGATAAAACGAATTAATCGGTTATACTCGATTTATATCAAACGTACGTTACTTAATATTTTGATTAATACATTTAAAATTTATTTATTGTTTTACATAGTAAATTGATATATTCAGATAATTAGTTAATCTAACGCAAGTATAATTGTTTTCTAGTTTGGTAGGTACATAACTTTGATCAATCTCACAATATTTTTATATTTTAATAAATATTGACTTTCGTACTAGCTGTTGTCCAAAGCTTCGCCTGCGTAAAAAGTAACTCACATCAGGCTCCATCGAATACAATATACAATAAAAAGGTTTTTACATTTGTAAGCATTTTTGTCACTAGCTTTTATTTTTAAGGAATATAAAAAAAGGAAAGATTTGGTTAAGAAAGCTGTGATTAGAAAGAAAAAAGAGTATAAAGAGGAATTTGATAAAAGGCTATCAGAAGACTTTCAGTCAAATTTGAAAGTATTCTGGAAATCCGTAAGGTCAGCCCGAGGAAAAACTATAACCAGAGAGCTGACTAGGATCCGATGCCAGGATGGTAGCGTTGTGAAAGGAGAAGAATGTGTGCTAAAGATATGGAAGGAATATTTTAAAAGTTTATTTGAAAAAAAAGGACATAATAACGATTTCTGCTATAGCGAAGAAAAAGAGAATGAGATGAAAGGCCAAATTGAAATTTTCGAAATTGTGGAAGCACTTAAGAGTATGAAAGCGGGCAAGGCTGCTGGGTATGATAGTGGCGGTCGACATGCTAAAAGCAGGAAAAGGCGTAGTAGCTAGTCAGTTGTACTGCCTTTTCGATTTGTGTTGGAGAAGCGGCCGAGTACCTACCAAAAGATTGGTGTAAGGCTGTTATCGTACCACTTTACAAAGGAAAAGGGTCACAACTAGACAGCAAAAATTATCGTGGTATAAGCCTGCTTAGCGTCGTCGGCAAATTGTATGCTAAGGTATTGATTAATAGAGTCAGGAATGAAACTGATGATAAAATATGGGATGCTTTTCTTTGCGGTGCATAGCCGAAAAGTTTTTGGCCAAGAGTCAAAAAGTCTATTGCACATTCGTAGATCTGGAAAAGGCCTATGACAGAGTTGTGAGGAATGAATTGTGGTCAGCACTTTCTATGCATGGGGTGAGCAGTCTCTCAATACGAGCACTGAAATCCTTATATGAGGATTCGAGTGCTTGTTTTAGGATAAACGGAGCGCACACTGAGTGGTTAAGATTGAGAAAGGATGTGTTGCGTCACCGTGGCTGTTCCACCTATTTATGGATAGTTGTTTGACAGATTTGAAAGAGTCTATAAGTGGATTAAGGATGAATGAGTTACTCGTCAAATGTCTGCTCTATGCCGACGATCAGGTTATACTGGCGTCATCAGCAGAAGAGTTAGTGGAGATGGTAAACTGTATGCATGAAGCTTTAAAGGAGAAAGGAATGAAAGTGAACGTAAGTAAAACTAAAACACTGGTTTTTGAAATGGAGAAAGAAATGACAGCATATAATATTTTGATTGGAGGAGAAAAAGTTGAGCAAGTGAAAGAGTTTGTATATCTAGGATCAAAGTTTACATCAGATGGCAAGTGTGATAGTGATATTGAAAGGAGAGTGAACACGGGGAACATGGTAAATGGAGCTTTGCATGCCTTTATGAGCAGTCAGAAACTATCCAAAAAGGCTCGACTGGCTGTGCATGGCGTGTTGGTCCCGACATTAATGCATGGGAGTGAAAGTTGAGTATGGCAAAAGAAGCACGAAAGCAGAATAAATGCAGTGGAAATGAGAGCGTTAAGGAGTATGATGGGTGTGAAATTGAGTGACCGGATAAGGAACAGCGTGATAAGGGAATGTTGTGATGTGAAAGAAGATGTAGTTACAGGAATAGAAAAGGGCATGTTAAGATGGTTCGGTCATGTGGAGAGGATGAATTAAAGCAGGTTGACTAAGCAGATATACTAGGAGAGTGTGGAGGGAAAGGTCGGAGTGGGAAGACCTAGACGAACGTATCTTGATCAGATTAAGGACGTCCTGGTAAAGAGCCAGGTCAAAAGTACCCGAAACCGCCGAGCTTGCATGAAGAGAGTTATGAATGTGGATGAAGCGATGGAAGTATGCGGAGATCGTGGCAAATGGAAAGAGGTAGTCTATGCCTACCCCTCCGGGAAAGAGGCGTGATTTTATGTATGTACATATGTAGTAATAGAAATATGATGATAGTAATAGAAAATAATGTTCTGGGGGTATATTTTTAATAACAGCGGCCCAGTTTTCGCAAGCAAGTCAAGGTTGCAATGTATGCAGATGAAGTTGCTGCCCATCCACCAAGGATTTTAATAACAGTTTTGGTTTAAAATTGTTGTTTACTACAAAAAAGACGAAATATAATATGTGAGAAACTTGATAACTCATCTTTACATTCTGGAAAATATATTGATAAGTGGATAAGTCACTTGATAAGTCGTCGGTACGCATATTGACATGTCGATTATTTCAAAAACTAAGAAAAATTATGCAAATTACTGTACGTTATTCGAATCATCGTAAAAAGTTTACCTTAGATAAAGTATAAGTTATAAATGTAACAAACATATGCATTTTCCAGAGGAAGCCAAAGTTTAAAATGGCCGCCCTGTAAAATTGCTTTTTTCAACATGTCAAATTCTTCCCGCGGGGCACGGAATTGTTCCCTTTTAAAAGCTTTTTTTTAACTAGACTTATAGTATTTTAAGTAAAAAACTTGTAATTTACTTAAATTGTCTAATTCAGATATTCGTTAATAGATCTAAAGATTACCTACTACACCTAGTTAAATATTCTCGCGAGCTTTTATATCATACTTACTTTTGCACGTGACTTCGCTTTCGTGAGAAATTCCAGAAAAAGCAGCCTATATCACGGTATAATCTATATCTGTGTCAAATTTCGTGAAAATCAGTCTAGTAGTTTTTGCGTTTATTCGTTTTAGATACATACATATGGTCACGTCTATATCCCTTGCGGGGTAGACAGAGCCGACAGTCTTGAAAAGACTGAATGGCCACGTTCAGCTATTTGGGTTTAATATAGAATTGAGATTCAAATAGTGACAGCTTGCTAGCCTATCGCCTAAAGTAAGAATCCCAAGTTTATAAACCAATCCCTTAGTCGCCTTTTACGACATCCGTGGGGAAGGGATGGAGTAGTCCTATTCTTTTTTCTATTGGTGCCGGGAACCACACGGCACTTGAGTGCCTTATTCTAAATTTCTTAAAATAAATATTATTCTCTTTTCAGAACCCATTTTTGTCCCGACACCAAGTCAAGCAACAGATAATTCTACTGAAAATACAATCGATAAAATAATAAGTAATAAAACTATTAAAGATTTAGATCAGAAAGTTGTCAAAAAGAGGAAAAAGCTAGAAAACATTTTGGGTAATATTAAAAGTAAGAGAAAGTTTGAACACGATGCTGGTGATCATAAAAGCGATACTTTAGACATTGATTTGCTTAATGATGAAATGCTTAGAAATTTAGAAGCGATTCATATACCCATAGAACCTAGTCATGATGCAGTTGAATTGAAAAAAGTCAAAATTGAAAAAGAAAATGAAGTGTCCATTAAAAATAATAGTTCACATTCGGATGAAGTCAAACTTGAAATGGTTCCTAGTCATATTGCGCAAAATGAATTAGATACTAAAATTAATGAAGATCAAAATGTAGCAGTTAAAAAAATAACTTCCAAATCAGATCGAAATGAATTGAAAGATTTAAAAGTGCCGGATATTTTGCCACCTCTGCAAAGGAATCCTATGCATACAACGTCAGTTTTGGATAAAATCGTTATAAATAGCAATTTAATGTCCAAAGATGCAGAGAAAATAAATGTTAAATTCAAAATGGATTCGGCTATTGAAAGGGAAAATTCAACAGTCACCTCTCCTTTCTTTGAGAAATCCAAAGATGATGACACGATATCAGACACTAACATCAAATTCATTGACAAAGTAGAAGATCAAGAGTTAGACGACACCTCGCAAATTATTTTGGACAAAATCAAGAAGTTTTTCCACGAGAAGAAAGTGAATAAGAAGGAATACATAACAGTGTATAGAATCGTCGATAAAGAGGAAAAACAAGAATTGAAGAATGATGATCAAAGTAAAATCAACTATTTTTACAAGAAATGTAAAAACTTTAGGAAGAAATGTGATAATGTTGACACAAGCAAAAGTAATTCTGGTAAAACTTTAGCGTTGGCCAACAGTAATATGAAATATTGCTTGAATTGTTCATCAATTTTCGAAACGAAAGAATGCCACTATTGTGCGGCGATGTCTGAACCAAGAGAGTGCGTGTGCGACAAATCGCAGGATAATCGCAGCGATTTGTCGTGCGACAATTGTGATAGGAGTGAATGAATTGTTATTTGTTCGAATAAATGAAGTGTTATTTGTAAATCAAGTATTCTTTATTGTCCTAAAATTATCTGTATTTTGCGTCCCCAACATGGAGAAGTATTGGCGTATCTAGAGATATTCCAGAAGGGCATGGCCGACTAAACTATCTTAAGGGTGGGCACTGGATTATTTCCCTCCCCCTTGAGATATTAAAAATTATGCAGCCTGAAAAAATGATGTGCATAATCGTGTTTCTCTACTCAACATTAAAAAACTTTTATTCGTTATTGCAGGATACGTAAACAACATAATAAGTCATTTATATTGTACCTTTTTTATGTACTTACACAAAATTATATACAGGAGCATTTAATACAGTAGTTTTAGTACAAAGGTGCTACTTATTTCAATAGAAATTTCTTCCAGTAGACACATGAGAGAGATGAATATAAAAGCGGTATGGCGTGCGTG
The DNA here is from genome assembly GCF_032362555.1 of Amyelois transitella. Taxonomy (NCBI): domain Eukaryota; kingdom Metazoa; phylum Arthropoda; class Insecta; order Lepidoptera; family Pyralidae; genus Amyelois; species Amyelois transitella. The sequence continues at coordinate 764,299 of NC_083531.1, forward strand.
CGTACCTACTTGCGTACTTGTGCGTGTTTGTACTGTACTTGTTTAGAATTAGTCGTATGAACGTCGTTTGACGCACCGATGTTGGCTAATATTTGTATTGTACAATTATTAGCCTACATTTCTTATTTAATAAATTTGATTTATGTTTGTGTTATCATGCTCCTTTTTTCACGAATCGATTCCCATCCGACCTTTGCTGCACTACATGAAGGTGCCTATTCCTTTACTCGCCTTTTACAACTCACATTGCTCTTGGCTTGGTATTATTGTACAAATATTGACCTGTCTGTCTGGCTAATTAAACCGTTGCAGCTTTAAATTTTCATTGTCGTTCGTTTTGTTTTCTTGAAATTATACAACCTCCGACACAACTTGTTGGAGCCGCGGTTCCCCAGGAATAACACCTAGCCAAGCGGAAGATCTTCCCTTTGGTGGCGGTCGAGCCGAATCATCGCTCCCGCTACAATCCTAATAAAAACAAAATGGCGTATCCTTCAATACACATATATTAAATTAATTGTTCCTATTAAAATAATACTTATACCTACCATCTTTATTTATTTTATGCGTAGAATAAAGAGTATAATTAATTATTCATGTTACTTACTCATTTAGTCAGAAGAACAATTGTTTGAACATTCAAGTGAGAATTTACTGAGACAGAAAATATAAGTACTTCCATGAATTAATTTTTTCACCTGTGCAAACATATAACTCAAAACAAGACGTCATTTTAAAAATATAATAGGTACTTATTATTTCTTATCCATTGTCAAATCCGGCGGAGGAGCTATATTATGTGGTTGTATTTAAAAAAAAAGCAGTGAATATGATGTGGAAAACTGTGTTTTTATTGTCTTTGGTGAGTACCTATCTTTCAATTGGAGCGGCAATTTTTTCTCGAATGGGTAGGCAGAGACTACAGTAAAGTTTTACAAGATTACGAAACTTATGCCATGTGGTCTCCGTCACTTAAGTCACGGGGTGGTCCCACCTTCATGACTTTAGGTTAGATTTGGAAAATTTACAGCTATTTTTTTTATTCTAGACTTTAATCAATCTTAACTATCAATATCTATTACACCCAGGCGAACCTCCCGAATACCCGGACACCCGGTTCAGAATTCCGCGAAATATTCCTTGAGATGGGATTCACGGAGAAATACACACAATACAACTAAATTAAATTTCAAAATCTTTAAATTTAACATACTAAAATAATTAACTCGTCAAAAGCTATCTAGATAAACTTGGTCATAACCCCTCGCAGCATAATTTGCGCGATGCTGTTATTAATGGAGCGAAAAACAATAGCTGTTTAGCTTTTTATTATGACGTAAAACAGGACAGCGATAGTGTTTCGCGAGATAAAAACAAGGTCGCGCTTTTCATGCTAAGGGTGCTGGTCTATATGACTATACTATACTATGACTAATAGCTCTTTTCCCCAGATAATGTGATGAGGGTGTTTAGGTACCTACCCGGAGGGAAAAATATTAATTACTTACTAACTTTCTCCCATGTGTAAAGTAACCTATATCCTTCTCCGTAATACACACTTAATTCATATAAAATTTCATGAAGATCGGTTCAGTGGTTTAACATGAAAGACGAACAAACAAACACACTTTCACATTTATAATATTAGAATATGGATTTCTTCCGCTTCTAACTTTCTGGACTTGATTCCGGTCTTGTCTTTAATTAACGTACAATTTCTCTGTGTAAAATAAGTACAGCTCTTAAAATCAGCTAGTTTAGGTCTAAAAGGGTGCAACCCCGAAAAATTCGAAATATGAACAGTCAACTATTTCGAAAGGGTCTACATTTTGTCAAAAGCTATTTCAACACACACGGGAAAAGAAAAACATTTGAATTTTTTGGAAAAAAAAAACGTTTCCAGTTTTAAAATCAGTATGTTTTCGTTGAGAGCTTTCTGTTTTAAAATCAGTATGTTTTCGTTGAGGTTTCATTATTCGCTTAGAGATGACTCTTAAGTTTTTAAAGCGTAGGTATGCTTTGTTTCTTACAGATAAGCAACTGCTTAGCCCTTCCCTTCGGTTTGGGTAAGTTAAACCATGTTTTTAATACTTACTTAAACTTACGTACACTTGGCAGACGAGCCCCAGCCCAGGCTCAATTCCAGAGAGATGAGAACGAAAAGGGGCTAACGCCAGTAGGATATTTATTAAATTTTTTTTCAGAAAGTAGAGACTTTTCTTCATTTTCATATATAATCTATGGAAAGATTTCGTAAGATGCATATTGGCGACGACCAAGCGGTATAAAAAAAGTAATTTCATCACAGTAAAACTTAGTGTAGTAGTGCTTTTGTCCTTGAGTCACTTCTACGACATCGGCAGGATAAAGTAGAGTGATAATTTTCTACTTTTTCGTATACACAAAAATTTCCCTACCCGTCTCTCTCCGACTTAAGATTGAGCGAACAGATAGAAAGGGAAGGAAATATAAGACATAACACGAAAGCCCCACTGAAAAGAAAAATAATAACAATTACAAGTTTATGCTTAGACGAAAATTGAATAAAACTACTCCCCGAACGCTGCGCAGAAATTATTTTATGTGAAAAAGGAAGTGTCAAATTCTAGGGTCTACTTATTTGCCAGGTGCTATACGACTTTAAGAAGCCGTCTCAGCAATATTCTTCTACCACTGCGTTCGACCATATGACATGCTCTGATAGGCTTTGCCGCTAAAATATTTTCACATTATACAAATATTTGACATTGAAAAATGATCATACAATAGATACTTACTATGTGTAATTTCCTAGCTGTGCCCGCGACTTCGTCCGCCTGAAATAGTTATTTTGGGCATCATTGAAGCCCTCAAGGATGAATAATTGTCCCCGTTTTTTTTCACATTTTCCAATATTTCTTCGCTCCTAATAGTTGCAGCGTGATGTTACAGCCTAAAGCCTTCCTCGAAAAATGGTCTATCATACACATTTTTTTAAAATTCGAACCAGTGCCGTTCCCGGCAGTGCCGTGTGGTTCCCGGCACCAATACAAAAAAGAATAGGATCACTCCATCTCTTTCCCATGGATGTCGTAAAAGGCGACTAAGGGATAGGCTGACAAAGTTGGGATTCTTTTTTAGGCGATGGGCTAGCAACCTGTCACTAGTTGAATCTCAAATCTATCATTAAGCCAAATAGCTGAACGTGGCCATTCAGTCTTTTCAAGACTGTTGGCTCTGTCTACCCTGCAAGGGATATAGACGTGACCATATGTATGTATGTATGTCGAACCAGTAGTTCCTGAGATTAGCGCTTTCAAATAAACAAACAAACTCTTCAGCTTTATAATATTAGTGTAGCTACTCGTATATGTAGTATAGATTTGTTTCACTTTTGCAGGTGGAATTTCGTCACATTTGGATAAAGCGAAAGGTCTCACCGACCATTTAGGGTCATTACCCGACGAGCCTAGTGATGATGACCTTTCGGACCCATCAAAGAAAATTCCGGGACATGATGACCTTTCTGACCCATTGAAGAAACTCCCGGGACATGATGACCTTTCTGACCCATTGAAGAAACTCCCGGGACATGATGACCTTTCTGACCCATTGAAGAAACTCCCGGGACATGATGACCTTTCTGACCCATTGAAGAAACTGCCGGGACATGATGACCTTTCTGACCCATTGAAGAAACTCCCGGGACATGATGACCTTTCTGATCCTTTGAAGAAACTGCCGGGACATGATGACCTTTCTGACCCATTGAAGAAACTCCCGGGACATGATGACCTTTCTGATCCTTTGAAGAAACTGCCGGGACATGATGACCTTTCTGACCCATTGAAGAAACTCCCGGGACATGATGACCTTCTGCACCCTTTACACGACCATCTCCTGGATCCGCTAAAGAAAATTCCAGGTCTTGATGACCTTAAGCATCCTTTGGATAAAATACCTGGAAAGGACGTAATCCACCATATCCTTGATCCACTACACAAACACCCACATATTCCCTCTATTCCAGATATTCCTTCAGCAACTCCGTGCGATGATGACGCTGTAACTCCCCCAACAAAACCTGATACACCCTCAGTGACCACACCATCAGTTGCTACTCCAACTACGCCTAAAACACCATCAGTTACTACTCCAACAACACCTAAAGCACCTTCAGCTACTACCCCTACTACTCCTTGCGATGAAGATGTCCCAACTACACCTAAAACACCGTCAGTTACTACTCCTAAAACCCCATCAGTTACAACTCCTAAAACCCCATCAGTTACTACTCCTAAAACCCCATCAGTTACAACTCCTAAAACCCCATCAGTTACAACTCCTAAAACCCCATCAGTTACTACTCCTACTACTCCCAAAACGCCACCAGTCACCCCTCCATGTGATCAGGATGATCCAGCTAAAGGGACGCCGTCTTCTAAGCATGATGACCCTTCAGAAATTCTATCAAAATTGAAACCTGAAGAAAAGAAGCAATTGAAGAAATTCCTCCATTTCTTGGATGGAATTTTCAAATCAGAATAGAACCAAGTACTAAAGATATCTACAATAAGCATTATTGGCGCTTTATTCAGAACGTTTTGTAACGTCGAATGTGTAATTAATAAGACAAAAATCTAATGTTTTTTTTATTCACCACCAGCGACTCACCCCGGCCTAGCACGGTTACCTTTTATAGATATATTTTCAAAAATACTAACAAAATCTGTCCACAACTATCCAAAATTCGCGGATACATAACATGCAGACTAAAATCAAATTGGGTGAATTTATCTTTTATATTATTTATCACCCTGCTTATTTTAACGGCATGAATGTAAATTGAGAATCATATGGGCGCATTCTGTAGATATTCTTGCTTTGGAATCAAAACAGATTATTTTTTTAAATTTATATTTTTATTTAAATTTAACAAATGACGTTTAATTAGATTTTACTTATGGAAAATTATCAATAATTACTTGACAGTAGCAGTCTTATACAATACCTATGTATATTATTAGTACGTCGAGTTATTTTTTTGGGAAATTCTTCTTTTTAGTTTTCCTTTGAAATTGAGAATGATGAGAATTTACCCAAATTTTGTCATTATGGAAACGACACATTAGTAGTCACAAATGTCCACTAAAATAATACGATCTCTGGTCAAACCCATGTGATAATGCGCCTTTCTGTGTTTTGACATGTACTCTTTATCAATCTTGAGATTACAAGACGTGCAAGGAACGCCAGTAGAGTTATTGCACCCAGCTCGGAAATGCATCCTACTGCCTCTTTCTTCCATACAAACCTTACACATCATGCAACGGTATATAATTTTGTGCTCAATCCCATCCACAATAGGTTGAATATTGAAGACGGTAGTCATATTGTGTTGTTGGTCGTGATCAGAGATGTGTCGTGAAAGGAATTTTCTATCACATTTCAAACATTTTACTGTCACTTCTTTTGTTCCACCTTCGCCACACCCGCTCCTGTGAAGAAGGCCACTTCTGTAGCTAAGAAAGTTGACTTGACATTTTGGGCATTGGAATAACATATTTTTCGGTATCGGCACCATATGTTTAGGAGTCGAGTGATTAGGTTTATTGACCGTTCCACCACTCGAGGTAGACTGCGCATCCACGTTTGAGCTTTCCTTGTTTTTGATTATATCATTGTGAACTTTTTTGTGTGCTTTGGTTTCATTGTATGACAAAAACTTTGCACCACAAATTGTGCACTCGTAAGGTACTTGTCGACTCTGTACCATAGAATTACTTTTCATTGTAAACTTTTCTTTATGTTTGTTTTTTATGTGTTTATTATAAGTTTCAAAAACGTAACTAGAAGCGCAAAATTTACAATTTGGTTTATAAAAAATTTTCTTTTGTTCTTGCGTTGAAATAATTTTACCATGCTGGAAATTGGAGTGTCTACGTAGCATACTGAGAGTCTTATAATAGCAGGAACATAATTTACATTGAAAGTAGGTTTCTTGGGACAATGACCCCGTCTGATATTTTTGAGAGGAATCTCCTATATTATTGCAATCATTTACTTCCATCTCTACATCTTTATCCTTTTCATTGGTCCGGTTTAGCGAAATATTAACGTTAACTCCAAAATCCGCTACTGTTTGTGCGGAGTCTGTATTAACTGCGACATCTATTTTATCTGGCGCAGCGTCTGTGTTGACACCAAAATCAGCTTTATTGATCACATCTGTGTCGCTTGCTACATCAGCTGTGAATTCGTGTCGAGTAGTTTGTGTTGCAATGTCTTTTTTGGTTTCCGAATTCCTGCACCACCGGTATACCCTTGTCGGCGTAACCGTATCTTCGTCAGAAGACAATTCTATTACTTCAGTTTCATCATAAAGGAGGACAGTGGAACAAGTATCTGCGAAGAAATTATTTAAAATGTAAGCCACATCTGCCACAAGGAGTAATGTTAATTCTTTGCATTTAATATTAAAGGGGTTCTTCGAGTTATTCAAATTAGCGAATCCTACCGCCCACCATGAGAATATTATTTCGACTAAGCAAGGATGCAAGGATTTAAGAGTGCTTCTCCTTTTAGCCCATTTGAACATCGAACAAAATGTTTATTCATTATTCAACATCACTTAATAATTGTCATATCTTTTGGTTTCGCAAAATTAATAACTTTTAAGTAAAGTTTAAAGTAGATATTTTTTTTTATTAAGTTTACTGCGGTTTCTAAAGCGTCAGTGCAAAACTGCACTGCAGCATTTTGTTTACGTTAACTTGATATGGTCACGTTAACGTGATATTTTTTTCCTTTCCTTTCTTGTTAAAATTTATTTAAGTATACACGAATAGTAGGAATTACAATTTACCATCATCTATCGGTTCAGTCTTGTTTCTCACTCTGAAGGACATGTTGCAGCAGCTCGGTCGGCCGTCGGCAGCTCTGTCTACCCCGTTGGCGATAGGATGTTTCTGTTGTCTGAATTGAAGATATATTTTATGTTATTCTGTTGACTGTTCGCTAACTCAGCGACTGATAAGGGATGATATACAAACATAAACTCTGCCTACCCCTCTTTCCCAGAGGGGAAGGCAAGGACTACATCTTTCCAATTGCCGCAATCTCTGCATACTTTTTTCGTCTCATCTATCTTTCATAGAATTGTCAATCTTAAAAGGCGACAAATTTGATCAGAAATTCATATACCTAGCATTTATCAATTTACGCACAATCCTACTACTATTATAAAGGCGAAAGTTTGTATGGATGTTTGTTACTCTTTCACGCAAAAACTACTGAACCGATTACCATGAAATTTGGTATGTAGGTAGCTGAAGACCCAGAATAACACATAGGCTACTTTTTATCCCAGAGTTCCCGCGGGATTGATAGGGTTTCCATGCGGACGAAGTCGCGGGCGGCCTCTAGTAAAAAATATTTTTTAGTTCCCTAATATGTATAAATATAAAAACCTTTCTTTTCTTTAGTTCTGGTTCCATCCTCACCTCTGTTGAGAAAAGCCCGGGGTATGCCTTTGACCCCATGGTCATGGATCCTAGATTGGGCGAGTCAGGTTTTTACATGAATCGACTCCCATCTAACATCCGTAACCTTACATACATACCGGCCTATACAAATCAAGTTCCACGTTCAGCTATTTCGCTTTAAGAAGAATTGATATTCAAATAGTGACAGGTTGCTAGCCCATCGCCTAAAAGAAGAATCCCAAGTTTATAAGTCTATCTCTTAGTCACCTTTTACGACAACCGCGGTCCGCAACCTTCACGGATGTGCAGGTTTTCTCTCTTACAGTGAGGGTTAGTATTCAAACTAAACATTAAAAACTTTTATAACCAATTAAATATATCCTGAATGTCATCTATTGTTGTGGTCAAGAGTACCTGAAACCTGAGCCGAGCTTACACGAAGAGAGTTTTGGTTATAAATGTGGATGAAGCGAAAGAAGTAAGCAAGTTAAGTATGTACCTAGTGTAGGGATCAGGCAAGCGGAAAGATGTAGTCTCGGCTAACCCTTCGAGGGAAAGAGAGGTGATTCTATGTATGTATAGCCTAGCTTTTGCACGGAGCTTCGCTCCCGTGGAAATTTATTGACAAAATGTCTATGTTATTCCTATCTGCCAAATTTCATAAAAATAGGATTAGTAGTTTTTTAATTTCTTTGTTACAAACATATACAAATCTTTTTTCTTTATTTTAAACTAGCGACCCGCCCCGGCTTCGCACGGGTGCAAAATTCGGAAAAAATTATACATAAAAACCTCTTGAATCACTCTACCTGTTACAAAAAACCGCATCAAAATCCGTTGCGTAATTTTAAAGATTTAAGCATACAGACAAACAGACTAAAATAGCGACTTTGTTTTATACTTACTATGTAGTGATGTGGATACATACATACATGTGGTCACGTCTATATCCCTTGCGGGGTAGACAATCTTGAAAAGACTGAATGACCACCCCACCTTCAGCTATTTGGCTTAATGATATAATTGAGATTCAAATAGTAATAGGTTGCTAGCCCATCGCCTAAAAAAGAATCCCAAGTTTGTAAGCCTAAGTATATATATAAATGTGGATAATGATCAAAAAACTACTAACCTTTATCTAGAGCCAGTTGAAAATTAGTTACAATATCCTTTAAACTGATGGTGTCCACTGAAATTGAGTGTCTGACGAGTCTGACCAATACTGCATTAATGCCTGACTTTATCGAAATTTATTTTACATTGGGCGAGTGGAATGGCGAGTGACATGAGCTTCTGATATATATTGAAAATATTTATTTTTTTATCTGATATTTTCAATCTTTTTCTTACAGATAGATAGATAAAATGAAAGTGGCTTGCCTTTTATACTTTCTTGATGTACCTGAATGAAATTTTCTTATGACTAGACAGATTATAAATCAAGACATTGAGCAAAAAATTATGTACAAAGAAATAAGTCCAGAATTATCTTATTGTATTATCAACAATAGACTTCGAAGAAATAATTTAATCAATCAGTTACCAATAATAATTTATTTCAAGTTTGCGTGTTTTGCCTCTGTGGAAACTCATCTTACGCTTAAAGCTAAAAAAAAACTATTTTAGGAATAACAGTTTATTTATTTAACAAATTAATCTACAAACTTGCTGAGAGTGTTAATGCCATTACAAATAAAAATTACAATAACGTTGTGAGCATTTTAAAAGCAAAGTAAAATTGGACTAATTTTCTATTTCTTGGGATAAAACCATAGATATAAACAAATTGAAGCAGATTTTTTAAAATTTTGGCTATAGATAATAGTTGTCTAATTTCGACAGCTGACAATTACAAAAAACAAAATGGACGGCGAACTTAATGAGCCCAAAATCTTTAAAAATACTTACATTATCTTATTCTTACGCCCTAAATCTTGACCGTTTATTCAAGCGGTTAAAACTTTTTGCGTTTATTATCTTTAATTGCTGTGATGTTAACGACTTAATTTCTTTGACGACGCGGGAAAATAAAAAATAATTCAGCTTAATTTGACTTACATTCTTAAAAATATCACGTTTATATTCTATAGAAAAAAAAACTCTTTCAAATTTATTAGGAATATCCTGCTTTTAAAATAATATAAATAACATCGTAATTTTTTTTTAAACTAAAGAATGCTTAGGAAATAAAAATCTAAAGTACTTTTTGTATGAAAACATTTTTGTCCTTTCAAAACAATTTATTATGCAAATTTATTATAAATTAGTGGAAATTACGAAGCTTTGATTATTGTTAGCGATAACAATGTGAAATAGTGTATGATATACTAGAATCTATAAACAGACGTATGATGAAATCGCACGTATTACGTCTTCATTCCAAAACGGGGTAGACAGAACCATTACTCCTAGTATATGAAGCCGTTCCGCATAATTGAGGGACAATGACAGGTTACTTGGCCTCTGAAAACGGATCTGAAGTGCAAAGCAGACTGGGAAAATGGCAGGAGATTAGAAAACGTATGTAGGTCTAAAGATCAGTAGGACCAAAACAGAACATATGTTCCTCGACTTCGGTGGGTCATCAAATTTCTCCTCAATTGCCTTAAGTGGTGTGACCTTACCAGTCTGCTCAAATTTTAAGTATTTAGGTTCGCTTATACAGGGAGACGGAGGCATCGACCGGGATGTTAACAACAGAGTAGGGGCAGGATGGGCAAAATGGCGACAAGTAACAGGAGTGACATGCGATCCTCGTATGCCTCTTAAATTAAAAGGGAAAATATACAAGACTGTCATCAGACCGGTTATGCTGTATGGAGCAGAGTGTTGGGCAACGAAAGCAACGGATGAAAGGAAACTGCATGCAAGTGAGATGCGAATGTTACGATGGATGTGTGGAGTGACAAGAATGGATAAAAAACGTAACGAGTATATAAGAGGAAGTATGAAAGTAGCGCCAATAAATGAAAAGATGAATGGTAATAAGCTGGGTTGGTACGGACACATCATGAGAAGAGAGGAAGGTCATGTTACTAAAAGAGCCTTAAATATGAAAGTGAAAGGTTCAAGAAATAGGGGAAGACCGAAAAAGAGATGGATGGACGGCGTAAAGGATAGTATGAGGAGAAAGGGAGTGACCAGTGAGATGGCAATTGACAGAAGTAATTGGAAAAAAACTAACATACTGTGCCGACCCCGCGTAGAAAGGGGGAAAAGGTAACGACGAAGAAGAATGATAGGTTACTAGGCCATCACTATAAAAATCCCAAATTTATTGTACTCCTTGATTGACTTACAATTTGTGCGTGATTAGAAGCAGCTGTAATACATACATACATCTTTTTTTATCTTCGTTACCAAACCAATATTGCCATGTAATGTAAATATGAACGATAACATATATTTAGATACATACATATAATCACGTCCACATCCCTTGCAACTAAGGGATAGGCATATAAACTTGGGATTCTTCTTTTAGGCGACGGGCTAGCAACCTGTCACTATATGAATCTCAATTCTGTCATTAAGCCAAGCGGCTGAGCGTGGCCTATCGTCTTTGTAAGACTGTTGGCTCTGTCTACCCCGCGAGGGATACAGACGTGACTAAATGTATGTACATGCTCTTTCTCCTTGCAAAATATTAACGATACAAAATAAATAATACACTAAATGAGAGAAAACAAATTGAGCAAGAATTACGACAAAAATATACAAAGATTATTGAGATCATAGTTGTAAACTATATAGAAAAAGTACCAGCAGCGATGTTAAGGTATTCCATAATGAAATATATAAATATATATGTTAATATTTCTATAATATTTTTTATACATAAAGGTTAACTATAAATTAATGAAAATATTTATCCTACAATTTTATATTGAACAACACAAACTCATAACAACCTTATAGCAAATTTATTAACATTTACTAACAAATCAATGCACCATCTAATAAGTGACTTATAAACAATAAGATGTTTTAATAATTAACTATTTGTCATTAAGTTCTTCCTTCTCAGTTGTTCCTTAATCTGAGCGTGCCTTAATCTCTCTTCCTTGCTTAAAATCAATTTCCTAGAAAACTTTCTCCTAATATTTGACTTTGGCTTAATATTATTAATTTTAGTGTTTGTATTTTGTATTGCAACATTACTCGTTGCTTTTTCTTCCTTTGAAATATCATTTACACTCAACTCTTCTGTCGTGTAATCTCCAAATTCATTTGTTTCCTTCAAATCTTTCAAATTTCCAGCGTGATCTTTATTCATTCTGTTGTAAATCTTCAAAAACTGCCAGAATTCAATGCCAGCACCTTGCACGTTGTTCTCGTAAAATTCAATAAGTTGTTTGTCGCATTTGTGTTTGTTCTCTATAGGCCTCGGTTTGGCCCGCCTCACTATTTCAATCGCTTTCTTATTACGATTATTAACAGATTTATTTATTTTAACCTCTTTCCCTTTTAACTTGTGTTTCCAAACTTTCTTTTTAAAAGGCTTAGGGTTAGTTTCGTGTCTACGGCTGTGCAATTTCAACGCTGCGAATGTTCTACAAAATTTGTCGCAATTATTGCAAGGATACAACATTTTCGCTTTGTGTCTCGTCGCAAGACGACCTAGAGTCTTAATTACATCTAAATACTGATCGCCGACACTTTTCAATTTCTTAATTTCCCTTTTATCAAACTCGGGTAGTATAAATTCATCGTTCACATTCAAATTTTCATGTTCAACCACCCACTCGCCAGACTTTTTGACCAATTTCGTTTTAGCTACGGACATGTCTTTTTTAATTTTATTGTTTTTGTCAATATTGATATACGCTATCTTATTAAGATTCCTAACACTAGGTATAATTTCAATTTCTTTTATAATTCCATCGTTAACGTTATAGCAATATCTGGAGGCGTCATTGGAATTCTTGTTTTTGTCGTTAAGTTTGTGATACGGTAGTGTTATACTGATTCCGTGCGCGTCTTTCAGATGCTTAGTGATTGTCAGTTCGGTGACGTAATTGCAAATGGGGCATTTCTTCAAGGGTGTGTCACTACATATATCGAAATGCACCGCGCAATGTTGTAACAATTTCTGTTTTGTTTCGTATAGCTGAAAGAAAATAAAGTTTACATACTACATTTTTAATTTTTGGCATTTAATATATTTTTGTTTTGGGGTTTTCGAAAAAGACGGCTCAGAATGTTGGATACAATCTTGACTGCTTAAAAAATTAATGAAAAATAAACAAACATAAAAATCTGTTATAATTTTTTATATTTAAGACTGAATTGCTCACACCTAATTTCTTTCGATTCATGACTAAAATTAGATACATAGATAATTTATTTATTTGATTTGCTACACACAATTTACAATTTCGTATGACATACAAATTACTGAGTAATTCTTTAAAAGTTTTGCTTTTTATCTGACGATTGAAGTCAAAAAAGGTCAGGATGTGACCGGTATTAACGCTAGGAGGAAGAAGGATTAAACTTTTTAATGACAATTTTAATATTTCAACATCAAGTAATACATACCTTATAACAGATATAACACTGGTGCGTGTTGATCTTCAATTTTAGATTTTTCCCTTTATCTCCCATTTCTCCTTTTTTAACCCTTTTATCATCAACTACGTCTGTCTCGTCAAAATTTTGACCAGCCTCCTCATTTGATTCACAATTGTCAGTTCCATTTAAGACATTTTTAATAACTACATCATTTTCATTGTCAATATTTTTTTCGTCATTAATATTTACGCCATTATGATTGAGATTAATTTCATCATTTTCAGTAAAACCGTTCGCTAGAATAGTTAAATTTTCTTTTGTATTCACTATTATTTCTGTTGTAATGCTGTTCGAATCTTTAGCGTTAAATTTGTCATTTTTGCTTTCATCTGTTAATGAGTTAGTAACATTATTACCAATAGGATTCTCTTCTACATCAAACACATCTTCGTAAATATTTCTAACATCATCATTCATTTCAATATCATTATTTAAAGAAATTTCATCAGCGGTATCATAATCTATAGACGTTTCATTGTTAAACTGATCGCTTATTATTTTATCATCTTTTGTCTTAGAATTATTTTCCGCATTCTTATTATTTTTATCAATATCATTATTGTTAACTTGATTCACGCTTATGTATTTTATTTTTGAATTATTTTCTGTAACAAAATATTATAGTAAGAACACATTATGGTGAAAAGATCTCGCAGTTAAGTAGATGAATTATTAATAAAATCCTACTTATGTATACGATATAATTATGCGAAAGTTTGCAAGGATATTTGTGTGTTTGTTATTCTTTCACGAAAAAAACTACTTGACAGATTTTCGTGAAACTTCACAGTAATACAGCTTAGACATTGGGACAACGAAATAAGTTAAAATGGCGGTCAAAGTTGCGGGCGCCAGATGGTACAAATATACGGGTTATAAAACACTGGTCAATAAGTTTTTTTTTTCTTATGACCTGGCCGGAGAACGAATCTGGGACTTGGAAAGCACACTCCTACTGCGTCGCAGCGGCCAAAATTATGTCATTATATTGTAATACTGTGTGTTTTCCTTTATCTCTTTTTAATGGATATCGGACGACGACCAAGTGAATAGGCACATTCATCAAGAGCAGCTTTTACTAAAACCCCGTAAGGTTTAGGTAACAATTCGATGATACTTTTTTTTTAATTATGTAAGTACATTAGTTTGAGTGCTAACCTTTGCTCTTACCTGTATCCGGCCATTAAATGTGTAACCATGATCCAATACTGGTTACGTTCCCCTGCAAAGGTTGCGGAGGTCAGACGGGAGTCGCTTCGTGTAAAAACCTGACTCACCCAATCCAGGATCCATGGTCGAAGACATACCCCGGGCTCTCCAGAGCGTTAACGATGTGTCAGGGACCATATATATATCTAATCACGTCTATATCATATATAATCACGTCTATATCCCTTGCGGCGCAGACAGAGCCAACAGTGTTATAAAGCAATATAGGTCACGTTTCTCATCCATTTTCTCACCTTTATTCTTATTGGCTGACATGGCGCGTATCCGTTCGTTGTATTGCCGTCTCGCTCTCTCCAATATGCGCGTCCACTTCCTCAGTCTCACTTTGGACAGCAGCTTCCGTATGCGTTTTCTGACTTCCTTCTCTTTTCTAGCGTACAAGGTGTTTTGCTCTGAAAATAAACAAATTGTAATTAATATTTTATTTATAGCTTTGCCCGCGACTTCGTCCGCGTGGAATTTTGGGCATCATTGAAACCCTCAAGGTTGAATATTTTTCCTCGTTTTTTTTTCACATATTGCATTATTTCTTTGCTTCTAATAGTTGCAGCGTGATGTTATATAGCCTAAAGCCTTCCTCGATAAATGGTCTATTCAACGCAAAAATATTTTTTCAATTCGAACCAGCAGTTCCTGTCCGCGTTCAAGCAAACAAACAAACTAACTCTTCAGCTTTTTAATATTAGTATAGATTATTTTGGCCTTTGTGAAGTTGAGGTTATTGAAGAAAATGCTGCAGTGCCATTTATTACTTCTCCTTCTTCACTGATGCTTTGGAAGCGGCAGTGAACATAGTTTTAAGTAATTCATTTGACGTCAACCAATGTTGTGAAAAACCCAATTATAAATGTCAATTATAAGTAACAGATGTTAGTGTATAATAAATAAATTACATATATACATAAACAGTAAATATAAACTAACACAGACTACATACATATAATTACACGAAATAAATAAATACATATTGATATACATACCTATACAAAATAGCTTTATTAAAAGTTATGCAGAGAGATAGTACTTTTTCAAGTTCGTAAATACCATTTGCTATAAGAAAAAACCTTAAAACTTAACAACCATACATACATATAATCACGTCTATATTACGCCCTGCGGGGTAGACAGAACCAACAGTCTTGAAAGACTTATAGGCCACGTTCAGCTGTTCAGCTCGATGATAGAATTGAGATTCAAATAGTCACAGGTTGCTAGCCCATCGCCTAAAAGAAGAATCCCAAATTAATTAGCCTATGCATTAGTCGCCTTTTACGGCATCCATGGGAAAGAGATATTCTTTTTTCTATTAGTGCCGGGAACCACACGGCAAACATAACCCTGTAGTATCAAATAGCAGGTACCCATCACCGCTAATCTGACACTTGAATTTAGAAAACTTATCATATATATTTTTGCCCACAAAACACATAAGCTTTTAAAAAAAAAACTTAACCCTGTACAAAAATGTAGTGTGTAGCGCTCTTACCGTCAATCATAGCGGCCCTCCCCCTCAGCCTGCGACGGAACCTGTGCGGCGAGGTCGCGTACAGCCCGCAGGACGTGCTCCGTCTGATGTCCTCGTTCAGTACCGACTTGGAGTACGATAAGTCTGTCGCGTCGCGGTCTAGAGCCACGTCTGTTATTATATCTGTTAATAAGATGGCGGCGTTTATTGTCTATTTGTCTATAGCTGTGCCCGCGACTTCGTCCGCGTGGAATAGTTATTTTGGGCATCATTGAAGCCCTCAAGGATGAATAAATTTCCCTGTTTTTTTTTCACATTATCCATTATTTCTTCGCTCCTAATAGTTGCAGCGTGACGTTATACAGCCTAAAGCCTTCCTCGATAAATGGTCTATTCGACACAAAAATAATTTTTCAATTCGAACCAGTAATTCCTGAGATTAGCGCGTTCAAACAAACAAACTCTTCAGCTTTATAATATTAGTATAGATGAAAAGATTTGTACGAATTATCATACATGCTATCAAAGCTTTATATTTTACGGGGCAGACAGATCTAATAGTCTTTATAAGTCTTAAGAAGAAGAAAGAAGTCTGAAAGGCACAGGTTCAAATCTCAGCTCGGTCATGTACCAATGACTATTTTCGAAGTTACGTACATTAGTTTGAATACTAACCAGCGTTTTTACGGTGCGAGAAAACATCGCGAGGAAACCTGCACATTCCGGCAACTGGATGTGTAACCATGATGGATCCAATACGGGTGAGGTTCCCCTGCAAAGGTTGCGGAGGTCAGACGGGAGTCGCTTCGTGTAAAAAACCTGACTCACCCAATCCAGGGTCCATGGTCGAAGGCATACCCCGGGCTCCTCTCCAGAGTGGTGGGGATGCAACCGGGACTAAAGCCAGGGGGAACTCACTGGCCAAAGGCTCCTGCTTCTGAATCTCCTCAAGGTCCACCTCAGCATCAGGGATCGGTTCCTGCGGTTCCTCTTTTATCGTGACTGAAGTCTCCATTTTCCTGAAACGCAATTTGACGTGAAAAGAATTCACCGTTAATAATATATACATACATACAGTCACATCTATACCCATGTGGGGTAGACAGAGCCAACTGTCTTGAAAAGACTGATAAGCCACGCTCAGCCATGATGATAGATTTGAGATTCAAATAGTGACAGGTGGCTGGCTAGCCCGTCGCCTAAAAAAGGAATCCCAAGTTTGTAAGCCTATCTCTTAGTCGCCTTTTACGACATCCATAGGAAAGAGATGTAGTGGTCCTATTCTTTTTTGTACTGGTGCCGGGAACCATATATGTATGTAGTAATTAATTATAGAATACAGATAATTCAATGCAAATTTGACGGTCTCTGTGGCGCAGCGGTAGTGCGCTTGTATGTGACACCGGAGGTCCCGGGTTCGAGTCCCGGCCAGGGCATTATGGGAACGAAATGGTCTTGGATGTTTATCTATATAAATACATATTTATTATAAAATATACTCGTAGAATCGTTGGGTTAATATCACGTAACATAAGTTTCAAACTTATTGCGAGCCTAAAACAATATGTGTAATATTTATAAGTTATTTATGGTTTTCCTGACGTCCTCCGAGCACCACTCGGTCACCCAGGTACACTGTTTAAAATGTACGAATATAAATTATGTATACTTACATGCTCTTTATAGTCTTGTAGCGAATTCCATGCCGGTTGTAGTAATGTGTAATTAAGTAGGCGTGTAACTTGAAATTCTTGTTGCATATCTTGCATAACACATCCTAGAATAGATATATAGAATAAAATAGAATAGAATAAATTTATTTTCAAAATTCGTCAATAAGTCAATATGTGATACCTTGTGCTACAAGGTATCACTTATTGACGACACATCACTTAAATCTATTTATGACTACTACCGCTTCCAAAGCGTGTGTGTAGAAGAAGCTGCGGAACAAACTACACTGCAGCATTTTCATCGGACGTCAATTAACAAATATAGATCTCTTAAATCTAAATCGTGGACGAATGCACATTGTCTACATTAAAAAACATGAATGAATGTAGAACTAATTATATCAATCATATAATCACGTCTATATCCCTTGCGGGGTAGACAGAGGCAACAGTCTTGAAAATACTGTTCGGTTTACTGATAGAATTGAGATTCATATAAGTTACAGGTTGCCGTCCGCCAAATTCCGAAAGTTTGTATGTCAGGATATCAGTATGGATGTTTGTTGCTCTTTCACGCAAAAACTACTGAACCGATTACGATGAAATTTGGTACATAGGTAGCTGAAGACCCAGAATCAACATATACTTTAACTTTTATCCCGTAGCTCCCGCGGGATTGATTCCACGCGGACGAAGTCGCGGGCAGCTTCAAGTACATATATAAATATATATGTATAGGGTCAGGTCAAAAGTATCCGAAACTGCCGAGCTTGCATGAAGACAGTTATGAATGTGGATGAAGCGTAGGAAGTATGCAGAGATCGTGGCAAGTGGAAAGAGGTAGTCTCTGCCTACCCATCCGGGAAAGAGGAGTGATTTTATGTATGTATGTATGTATATATATAATATATTATATTAATAGATAGTATATATCTATTAATATAATATAAATCTATTTCAATTTTTTATTTTTATTTTAAAATTATAATATTTTAATTATTATAATATTATAATTTTAAAATAAAAAATTATATTATTAATTATATATATATATATGTATACTCACGTCTTCATCCCCGTGGCCGTATCTCACATGTTGCTCGATGCTCAGTTTCCTGTGCGTCACGAATTTGCACACGTCACAAGCGTACGTGCGCCTGTGGCGGACATGTTTGAGCATGTGACGCACGAGTCGCTGCCTACTGTCGTTTATAATATATATGTATATATAGTATATATATATATATATATATATGTATACTCACGTCTTCATCCCCGTGGCCGTATCTCACATGTCTCTCGATGCTCAGTTTCCTGTGCGTCACAAACTTGCACACGTCACAAGCGTACGTGCGCCTGTGACGGACATGTTTGAGCATGTGACGCACGAGTCGCTGCCTGCTGTCGTAACTGTAACAAATCGTTTAATTTCAATTTCAATTTTTCGAGCGACAAATGTGTATTACCAAAGTTATAGTAATGCATTTAACATATCATCACATCTATAATCCTTGCGGGGTAGACAGAGCCGACAGTCTTTCCCATGAATGTCGTAAAAGGCGACTAAGGGATAGACTTATAAACTTGGGATTATTTTTAAGGGCGATGTGCTAGCAACCTGTCACTATTTGAATCTCAATTCTATCATTAAGCCAAACAGCTGAACGTGGCCATTTAGCCTTCAACACTGGCTCTGTCTACCCCGCATGGGATATAGACGTGACTATATGTATGTATTTAAATATATACGTGACAAATTACACAGATTGAGTTAGCCTCGAAGTAAGTTCGAAACTTGTGTTACGAGATACTAACTCAACGATACTATATTTTATAATAAATACGTATATAGATAAACATCCAAGACCCAGGCCAATCAGAGAAAGTTCGTTTCTCATCATGCCCTGGCCAGGATTCGAACCCGGGACCTCCGGTGACACAGACAAGCGCACTACCGCTGCGCCACAGAGGCCGTCAATGTATGTATTAATTACAGCCAAAAAAAATCACGTACCCGAATCCGCAATGATCGCAGTACATCATCTTAAACTTCGTATTGGTGCTCGTGTCGTCCCCGTGACGTCGTCTCGTGTGCACGTTGAGCCGGTGCCGCCTCGCGAACAGCTCGCCGCAAACGCCGCACGAGAACTGATCCGCCTCGTTGTGGATCAAAGTGTGTTTCTTTAGGGAACTCTGAAAGATACATACATACATACACACATACATACATAGGTACAGTACTACCACTTTAATAAGTCACACCGTTGTACCTGCGCAGAAATCAATTTTTGTCACGACGCGAAAATATCTGCGCCAATCATAGTGCGCCAATTTGAACGCGGGATCAAAACCGTTCGCTATTGGCTAATTGCGTACGCGCCATGTCTGGAGTCGACAACGTCGCGGCGTCGCAGTAGTCGGTAATGAGCGAGATACACGACTCCTGTTGTTTTGGGATTTAAAATCCTATGTAGTAGCAATAAGTTCGTTATTCCACTAATGTTTTCATTCGGCCAGATTCGGCGGTCAGTTGTACTATTCTGCGCCGTCGAACAAAGCAGATGTAACTTATATGTAAAAGTGGTAGACCTGTAAATATAGTCACGTCTATATCCCTTGCGGGGTAGACAGAGACAACAGTCTCGAAAAGAGTGATGGGCCACGTTTAGCTGTTTGGCTCAATGATAGAATTGAGATTCAAATAGTGACAGGTTGCTAGCCCATACCACCCTTAAAAAATAATCCCAAGTTTGTGAGCATAGGCTTATGTCGTAAAAGGCGACTAAGGGCTATCCCTTAGTCGCCTTTTACGACATCCATGGGAAAGAGAGTATTGGTGCCGGGCCGGGAACCACACGACACGTGCATATAGTTTAAATAAATAAATAAATATTTTAACGAAAAAAAAGGAAAAAAAAATAACTCACCATATCTTTGAACCTCCTCTTGCACGATTTATCCGGACATCGGTACGGCCTCACATCGATGTGCGCCCGTAGATGCGACGCCATATTGTTTTTGTTCGATATCACGACGCCGCACACTTCGCACTCGGCGCGGTAAGCCTTGTCGTGTACCGTTTTCTGAGATGTGAGATAACATACGTACATACATATAATGGTCACGTCTATATCCCTTGCGAGGTAGACAGAGCCAACAGTCTTGAAAATGAGACCTTGTTACTTATACATAAAATTCATTCATTAATTCATTCAAAAACGAATGGCCACGTTCAGCTATTTGGCTTAATGATAGAATTGAGATTCAAATAGCGACAGGTTGCTAGCCCATCGCCTAAACAAGAATCCCAAGTTTGTAAGCCTATCCCTTAGTTGCCTTTTAAGACATCCATGGAAAAGAAATGGAGTGGTCTTATTCTTTTTTGTATTGGTGCCGAGAACCACACGGCACTTATTTATCTACGCCAACAATACAACGGTTGTAATAGTAGGTACACGTCTTAAAGTATTTGGCGAAGAATTCACATACATATTACAAAGTATAATTTCTGTTGACTGGAATAAATCCCGATTTTTTTATGTGTGCAATAAAGAGTCATTACAAACAAACAATAATTTTGACAGACATATGTAGACGAAATTGGATAGAAAATCACTTAAGCAAGTCTTTAACACTTAAGTCCGGCACTTAAGAATAGGACCGTTCGATGTCGTAAAAGGCTCTTAAGGGGATGGCTTATAATCCTGTCACTATTTGAATCTCAATTCTATACATACATACATACAAACATATAATCACGTCTATATCCCTTGCGGGGTAGACAGAGCCAACAGTCTTGAAAAGACTGATAGGCCCCGTTCAGCTGTTTGGCTTTATGATGAAATTGAGATTCAAATAGTGACAGGTTGCTAGCCCATCGCCTAAAAGAAGAATCTCATGTTTATAAGCTATAATTAAGCCAAAACATCCCAACGTGGCCTTTAAGTATTTTCAAGACTGTTGGCTCTGTCTACCCCGCCGGGGGGATATAGACGTGACTAAACATATGTATGTAAGTAATGATAGAATTTAAATTCAAATAGTGACAAAAAATAAGTTAATTTTGACACTCACTATATGATAGTTCAGTTTTCCCGATGTCTTGAACTTGGACGGGCATTTAGGACACGGTATCACCTTCAAATCCACAGCGAAATGGCGCTCGGACACGTGATTTTTCAACATGCATTTGGCGTAAAATCTGAAATAGATTAAATAACAAAAAAAAAATTTAAATTTTCATGGACCTACTAAATAATGACATCTGTTGGAATGTACATATGTATAGCTAGTAGAACCTAATCAAGAAAAAAAAAGGTTTTAATTAGAATTGAAAGGAAAAAACAGCGCACCAATAGAAAAAAAAACAATAGGTCTACTCCGTCTCTTTCCCATGGATGTCGTAAATGACGACTAAGAGATAGGTTTACAAACTAGGGATTTTTTAGGCGATGGGCTAGCAACCTGTCACTATTTGAACCACAATTCTATCATTAAGCCAAACAGCCGAACTTGGCCTATCCGTCTTATCAAGACTGTGTTGGCTCTGTCTACCCGGCAAGGGATATAGACGTGACCGTATGTATGTATGTATGTAAAAACCGAACAGTACAAAAGCTTAATATGTGACCCACTGTACAGTACACTCACTTTTTGTCACAGTAGGAACAATGATGCCATTTCAGCGTGCCAGTGTGACGCTCGTGGTGTTTCCGTAATGTGGAGCTGTCTCTGCAGGCGTATGTACAATACTGACATTTGTATGGCTTCTCGTCTGCAAACAACGGATTTGTTTTGATGAAACAAAGTCGCTATTTAAGTCTGTTTGTCTGTATGCTTAAATCATTAAAATTAGGCAACGGATTTTGATGCGGTTTTTTGTAACAGGTAGAGTGATTCAAGAGGAAGGTTTTTATGCATAATAACATTTACAATTTTGCACCCGTGCGAAGCCGGGGCGGGTCGCTAGTTTATTATAAACTGGAGGCCACCCGCGACTTCGTCCGCATGGAAACCGTATCAATCCCGCGGGAACTCCGGGATAAAAAGTAGCCTATATGTTATTTTGGGTCTTCAGCTACCTACATACCAAATTTCATAGTAATCGTGTCAGTAGTTTTTGCTTGAAAGAGTAACAAACATCCATACTGACATCCTGACATATTCACAAACTTTAGATTTATAATATTAGTAGGATAATTAAAATAAATAAATAAAAACCACTTATTTCAGATTGAGGTCCATACATACTATGTATATTATGGTTCGTGTTAGATAATCTTAAAATCTTTATAATCTTTAAAGCCTTGTGGTTCCCGAAACCAATAGAAAAATGAATACCTAGGACTACTCCATCTCTTTCCCATGGATGTCGTAAAACCGACTAAGGGATAGGCTTATAAACTTGATATACTAATTTTAGGCGATGGGCCAGAAACCTGTCGCTATTTGAATCTCGATTCTATCATTAAGCCAAACAGCTGAATGTGGCTAATTGGTCTTTTCGATACTGTTTGGCTCTGTCTACCCCGCAACGGACATAGACGTAATATGTATGTATGTACTATAACGCTGTTTTTAATGTTAATTGTTATCAAACATAATGAATCTTGTTAAGGTTAAAATTTATTAAACAATTGCTGTAAGCGCAGTTAACAGTACGATAAGCGGCTTATTATACACCCGCGTAGTCTCTACTATAGTGTTCACTTCATTGACTCACCCAGGTCAGTATATAAATAAATAAATATAAAAATATATGGGACAAATTACACAGATTGAGTTAGCCTCGAAGTAAGTTCGAAACTTGTGTTACGAGATACTAACCCAATGATACTTTATTTTATAATAAATATGTACTTATATAGATAAACATCCAAGACCCAGACCAGACAGAAAGTGCGTTCCTCATCATGCCCTGACCGGGAATCGGACCCGGGACCTCCGGTGTCACAGACAAGCGCACTACCGCTGCGCCACAGAGGCCGTCCATGGTCAAAGGCTTAGCCCTTAGCTAGGCTCCTCTCCAGAGAGGTGAGGATGCAACCGGGACTAAAAGCCAGGGGGAAGAAGTCTGTACTACAATGTCACAACGAATTTCGTACGAAATTTGTTTTTGTATAACTATATGTATATTTGCGGAAAATATAACAGATATGAAATAATAAAAAATCATACGACTAGAGTTCAGCTGTTTGTCACTGTTGCTGTTGTTCAACTCTTTTGTCACAGGCGAAAACGCATCTTCGTACGAATTACGTTGCGACTTTCTTTCGTAGTGAGGCAAATGGTAACGTGTAATTTTCACCTTATTATGTGCAAGCTAGTGAAGTAGGCGCTTAGACTTTTATTTTTTAAACAGTACGTATTGAGGCTTGCGTTTTTTGCATTTTTTTAAGTAGTTGTAACGGTGCTTATGTGAAACTTTATTAATCCATAGAAAAAAAACACGTGCAATGAGAACAGTAAAAGGTCATGGTTAATTTAATACAACAACACTATTAAGCTTCACTAATTACTATACACGTGAAACGCAAATACTATTCACTAGCATTGCCCGCGACTTCGTCCGCGTGGAATAGTTATTTTGGGCATCATTGAAGCCCTCAAGGATGAATAATTATCCCGTTTTTTTTTCACCTTTTCCGTTATTTCCTCGCTCCTAAAAGTTGCAGCGTGATGTTGTATAACCTAAAGCCTTCCTCGATTAATGATCTATTCGACACAAAAAGAATTTTGCAGTTCAAACAAACAAACTCTTCAGCTTTATAATATGAGTAGTAGTATAGATTGTGATTGATTTTTCATTCAACAAAATTATGTGTTAGGTACAATTACATATGTACATTTTATCCCTTGCGGGGTAGACAGAAAAGGACTCAAAACGACACGAAGGCCACGGTCAACTGGTACACCTAAATACATACTACTAAATACGTTAGATAGACAGAGCAAAGTCTCGAAAAGCTGAAATCTTACGATTAGCTGGATAGCTTAAGAACTTCGTAGTAAGAATACAACGGCGGACTTATCCGTTAAAAATATCCATTCTAATGAACAGTTGTAAGAAGGAATAGACCCTTTATTTGATCATCAGTGTATTCCTGAAAGTCCTGACACGCATTCCCTGCATTCTTAGCTGTGTGTATTGGAAATCCGGGGTCAACTAAGTAATTTTATGAGATTTAAATAATTGTAAATTATTTACTGTACAAAAAGTAAAAGTTATTATTCGAAGAAGATGCACAACGGAAATATTCGGAAAGATATTATAATTTTGTGACAGTAAAATACATAAACAAAACAAGAAAGAGACAGAAGAAATATTGACGTATTGAAATAAAGTGCGTGAAAAAGACAATAATAGTAGTTAGTATTAAGTTAGATTACGTGAATTAAAATGATTTTAAGCCTAATCTACGCCTTATTCCAAATATATGGAGTAGGTAAGTATCTTTTACTTCATGTTTTAATAAGCAAAAAAATAAACAACAAAATGTTTCTACTAATTGAAGAATGAAAAACCATACACTCTAACATACATATAATCACGTGTATATCCCTTGTATAGACTAAGGTAAAAAAGGAATCCCAAGTTTATAAGCCTATCCCGTCGCCTTTTACAACATCCATGGGAAAGAGATGGGGTGATCCTATTATTATTTGTATTGGTCCTTTTTTGTATAAAGATGTTAAGAAAATATAATAATAAAACACATTTCAGCAGATTCCAGAGTGCACTGTTTAGACAAAATGGCGACCACTTGGATCCCACTCGGCTACTCTTGTCCAGTCAATTGTAACAACGTTATAAGCGCCATTAACAGGTAATAATTAATTAAGCGATGACCTAGCGAAAGGTCAAGTCAAGAGTGCCCGAAACCGCCGAGCTTGCATGAAGAGAGTTATGAATGTGGATGAAGCGAAAAATGTGTGCAGAGATCGGGGCAAGTGGAATAAGAATCATGATTTTATGTATGTAACATGAAATAAACAATACATAAATGTGAATATAATAACAAAATTTACTTTGTCTTAACTCGATATGTTGAGATATGATTGATTATATAAGTATGATTGACCATGATGTTAGATTTGGTGAGTCAGGTGGTAGCGCGCTGCGAGTCAATACTTGACTTACCCACTCCGGGAACAAGGCAAACCCTCAACTCTAGTGAGGTGAGCATTTAATCTAGCCTGACTGCCAGGAGAATAAGATAAGATAGATTAAAAAAAAATCATATTACATACATACATGACGTTTGGATTCCCGCCAAAAAGTCCGATATATACTTACATGTTGTATGCGACATTTCTTTTTACAGATTAAAAATGATTGACTACGAGACAATCATAATGCCGGACACGAGTTACGAGAACGCAGTGGACAGTATTGAACAGTACATAGACAAATTGACTGGTTTAAAAGAGGTAATATTGTAGAAGTAGATGTTTCCCATTGTTTATGCACGAAAATATTAGACTAATTATTAATTTTTATATAAACATGACATGACAATGAGTATTTGTTTACACTTCTGATTTTCTTTGTTAAAAAAACAGGCGTGTTTGTAGTTTGTTAGTAGGCGAAAACTACAGTATGTATGTATGATAACGGCTAGTAACTATAAGACAGTATAATTTGTTCTTCCTGGAAAGGAAGCGGTAGCTTCAATTATAAAAAATTATAACCGAACTTACGAGTATACCTAATGTCAGCCTTTAAACTTGGAAAAGATAATGGTCTTTATTTGAGGTCTGACGTTCTTCATCTGATGTTCTTTATTTAAAATCCTATCCTATTATTATTTGTATTGGTCCTTTTTTGTATAAAGATGTTAAGAAAATATAATAATAAAACACATTTCAGCAGATTCCAGAGTGCACTGTTTAGACAAAATGGCGACCACTTGGATCCCACTCGGCTACTCTTGTCCAGTCAATTGTAACAACGTTATAAGCGCCATTAACAGGTAATAATTAATTAAGCGATGACCTAGCGAAAGGTCAAGTCAAGAGTGCCCGAAACCGCCGAGCTTGCATGAAGAGAGTTATGAATGTGGATGAAGCGAAAAATGTGTGCAGAGATCGGGGCAAGTGGAATAAGAATCATGATTTTATGTATGTAACATGAAATAAACAATACATAAATGTGAATATAATAACAAAATTTACTTTGTCTTAACTCGATATGTTGAGATATGATTGATTATATAAGTATGATTGACCATGATGTTAGATTTGGTGAGTCAGGTGGTAGCGCGCTGCGAGTCAATACTTGACTTACCCACTCCGGGAACAAGGCAAACCCTCAACTCTAGTGAGGTGAGCATTTAATCTAGCCTGACTGCCAGGAGGATAAGATAAGATAGATTAAAAAATACATTTTACATACATCAACATGACGTTTGGATTCCCGCCAAAAAGTCCGATATATACTTACATGTTGTATGCGACATTTTTTTTACAGATTAAAAATGATTGACTACGAGACAATCATAATGCCGGACACGAGTTACGAGAATGCAGTGGACAGTATTGAACAGTACATAGACAAATTGACTGGTTTAAAAGAGGTAATATTGTAGAAGTAGATGTTTCCCATTGTTTATGCACGAAAATATTAGACTAATTATTAATTTTTATATAAACATGACATGACAATGAATATTTGTTTACACTTCTGATTTTTTTTGTTAAAAAAAAACAGGCGTGTTTGTAGTTTGTTTGTAGGCGAAAACAGTATATATTACAGTATGTATGTATGATAACAGCTAGTAACTATAAGACAGTATAATTTATTCTTCCTGGAAAGGAAGCGGTAGCTTTAATTATAAAAAATTATAACCGAACTAACGAGTATACCTAATGTCAGCCTTTAAACTTGGAAAAGATAATGGTCTTTATTTGAGGTCTGACGTTCTTCATCTGATGTTCTTTATTAAAAATAATTTTTTTTTAAGATAAGTGGTAGCAAAGTAGTGTCGAACTCAACGGACGAGCGCGAATATGTGGAGGAGGCCATGGAAAAAATGAAACTAGTCAAGAAGATGAAACGAAGATTTTCAAAAGGTAATAAACTCATATACAGGGTTATTTTTGACTTATGAGAATTCTTTAACAGGCGAATCAGTACACTAAACTGAACAACTTTTACTATGAGACCTACCTTGAAATCACGAAAAAAATCAACTGCTTCCTACAAAAGGTGCTGGCTCGGGCATTCAAAACGTATGAAACAGCTGATTTTATTATACAAAGTTCTTTTTATTTAATTTGAATCCTTTTAGGAAGTAAATCAGTCACCAGACCAGCAAATTATTTTACTATGTGTAATAGACCTGTTAACGGCAGAAATACAACATCTGAATGTTCCATTCTAACTAATTAAAAATAACGCTGTATATTTTACGCCTCTTTCCAATAGGTGAAAATGTGAACCATAGAATTCAGAATAAGCGAAGATGATAGAAGTGTTTAGTTCTGGCGAATGTGCCTTAGTAATTGATGGTAATTACCCGTCATTTGAAAGCTTAATATGCGCAGAAAACTGCATGCGACGCAATACAAATAATTCCTATAGTTTCAATTAAATAACGCTTCACAAATCAAAGTATTAAAACGCCGCATTCAATTATAGATTCAAAAAATAAGCCGCCATCTATTGACAGTTATTCGAACTACTAACGAAATCAATCGACAACCCATTGTGTGTTACAGGGAACTGCTTCAAATTTTACAAGATGGCGGACAAGAGAAGCCTAAAGAAGTGCATTTCGGTGAGAGGCGGTTACGATGTGGACGAAACTATCGCCATTATATCGGAAACATTGAGCAAGTACACTCACTCTAACGTCACCGCCGATGTTACTAAGGTAAAATAGCAAGCATTTAGCAAAAGCGATTAAAATCATTTGAAGCAGATTCTGGTAACACTCTTTAATATCAAACTAAAAGCCCTTGCCGTTCCGTATGGGAAAATTCAGTTTTTATCGTCTTATTTACATAAGTAAATGCTTTATTGTAAAATCAGTACATACATACATACATATGGTCACGTCTATATCCCTTGCGGGGTAGACAGAGCCGACAGTCTTGAAAAGACTGAATGGCTACGTTCAGCTATTTGGCTTAATGATAGTATTCAGATTCAAATAGTGACAGGTTTCTAGACCATCGCCTAAAATGAGAGAGAGATGGAGTGATTGAATTCTTTTTTTTTATTGGTGCCGGGAACCACATGGCATTGTATAACGGATAAACATTATGCATAACACATAATATTTATTTTTTATTTTTGAGTAATTATTGCCATTTATTTTTTTTAACTCACTCTTCCCGAAGTCTCCTTTTAGTTCTAAATTTAAATATACATACATACATAAAATCACGCCTCTTTCCCGGAGGGGTAGGCAGAGACTACCTCTTTCCACTTGCCACGATCTCATCCACATTCATAACTCTCTTAATGCAAAGTTAAATATATATGTATACGAGTATATTTTTTTTACTGATAACACCAGAAGCTAATGATAAAAATGCTGGGCGAGGAGGACCTGGCCGTCGGCAAATTCGACATCAAGTCCGTGGTGAAGTTCCTCGGGCACGCCTTCCACGCATACGAGGACATCAAGAGGAACAACATGGTCATACAGTTGAGGTCGCAGCACTGCCTGACCACTTATGTACCGGGATGCTTTTGTCGGCCAGGGTAAAGATATATAAGAAAAAATTAAAAAAAAAAAAAAAAATTATGAATTAGGTATTATAGGATACTTCATATCGCTTAATAATAGTCAAAAGACTACTGCGTCTTCATATGCGCCGTGTGGTTCCCGGCACAAATACATAAAAAAGAATAGGACCACTCCATCTCTTTGCCATGGATGTCGTAAAAGCGACTCATGGGAAAAAGATGGGGTGGTTCTTTTCTAAATTGTCGACATTAATATAATATAAACCATATTATACCTACTAATATAATATTATAAATGCAAAATTAACTCTATATGTCTGTTACGCTTTCACGCCTAAACAACTGAACCGTTTTTGATGAAATATAGTACACAGAAATAACAGTTGACCCTGATAAAAAATAAAGACAATGTGCATTCGTCCACGATATGGATTTAAGAGATCTATATTTGTAAATTGACGTCCGATGAAAATGCTGCAGTGTAGTTTGTTCCGCCGCTTCTTCTACACATGCGCTTTGGAAGCGGCAGCAGATATAACTAGATTTAAGTGATGTGAAGTCAAAACCTAGCAGAATACAAATTTGCTTTATGATTTAATTTGACGGCCTCTGTGGCGCAGCGGTAGTGCGCTTGTCTGTCCGAATCCCGGCCAGGGCATGATGCGAATGAACTTTCTCCGATTGGCCTGGGTCTTGGATGTTTATCTATATAAGTATTTATTATAAAATATAGTATCGTTGAGTTGGTATCACGTATCACAAGTCTCGAACTAACTTCGAGGCTAACTCAATCAGTGTAATTTGTCCCGTACATATTTATATTTTATTTATACATACATACATAAAATTACGCCTCTTTCCCGGAGGGGTGGTAGGCAGAGACTACCTCTTTCCACTTGCCACGATCCCTGCATACTTCCTTCGCTTCATCCACATTCATAACTCTCTTCTTCTACACATGCGCTTTGGAAGCGGTAGTAGTTATAATTAGATTCAAGTGATGTGACGTCAATAAGTGATACCTTGTATCCAATTTTGAAAATAAATCTATTCTATTCAATTCATGACCCTTTACCAGGACGTTATTATATACGTTATATTTATATTTATTTAATTTTTAATTTTTTTGTTTTGCAGATACGTGGAGCAATTCGGACGGTGTATAAGACCATCAGACTGCTACTCAGGCAACACGTATGACAAGTACATTACGAGGATCGTGATTCTGTAAATAAAATTTTATCCAAACTTATATAATACTAGCCGTGCCCGCGACTCCGTCCGCGTGGAATAATTATTTTGGGAAGCCTTCGGGGTGAATAATTTGCCCCGTTTTTTTTTTCACATTTCCCATTATTTCTTCGCTCCTACTAGTTGCAGCGTGATGTTATATAGCCTAAAGCCTTCCTCGATAAATGGCCTATTCAACGCACGCAAAGAATTTTTCAATTCGAACCAGTAGTTCCTGAGATTAGCGCGTTCAAACAAACAAACTCTTCAGTTTTATAACATTAGTATAGACAAACGTCCTGAGGGAACTTTTCAATTCTGACCAGTAGTTCCTGTGATTAGCGCGTTCAAACAAACAAACAAACAAACTCTTCAGCTTTATAATATTAGTATAGATAGATGGTGATTACAATAGTGACTCACTTGTATGCAAAAGTCGATGAGTCTTCAGAGAATAAATGGCTCTGAATGTTTTCCCGCATACCTCGCATTTGTGCGGCTTCTCGCCTGAAAATAGATAAAATATACATATAAATACAGACACATTGTCACGTCTATA
The DNA here is from genome assembly GCF_032362555.1 of Amyelois transitella. NCBI lineage: Eukaryota > Metazoa > Arthropoda > Insecta > Lepidoptera > Pyralidae > Amyelois > Amyelois transitella. The sequence continues at coordinate 795,188 of NC_083531.1, forward strand.
TCCCTCGCGGCGTAGACAGAGCACACAGTCTTGAAAAGACTGAAAGGCCACGTTCAGCTGTATGGATTTTTGATGGAATTGAGATTCAAATAGTGACAGGTCGCTAGCCTATTGCCACAACGGGAACCGCAGGTTTATAAGCTATCCTTAAAGCGCCTTTTACGACATCCATGGGAAAGATGGAGTGGTTCTTTTCTATTAAAATCCATACTAATATTGGTAAAATAAAAAATTGTGTTTAATACTATAGTATTAAACACAAATTTTTATTTTACAATAACAATCTCACCAGTTTGATAATACTATAAACAATCTCACCAGTATGGTAATACTATAAACAATCTCACCAGTATGATAATACTATAAACAATTTCACCAGTATGGTAAAACTATAAACAATCTCACCAGTATGGTAATACTATAAACAATCTCACCAGTATGATAATACTATAAACAATTTCACCAGTATGGTAAAACTATAAACAATCTCACCAGTATGGTAATACTATAAACACTCTCACCAATATGGTAGTACCTACTATAAACAATCTCACCAGTATGATAATACTATAAACAATCTCACCAGTATGCACCAGTCTGTGTTGATCCAACTTGCTGGGCATCGTGAACCGTTTGCCGCAGAACTCGCACTCGTGCGTCGGTGTTGCGTGCACCTGTAAATAATTATATATATTATAATATAATAAAGCTGAAGTGTTTGTTTGTTTGTTTGAACGCGCTAATCTCAGGAACTACTGGTTCGAATTGAAAAATTCTTTATGCATTGAATAGACCATTTATTGAGGAAGGCTTTAGGCTAAAATCTCGCTGCAACTATAAGGAGCAAAGAAATAATGGAATATGTATAATAGCGGTAATACGCTTGTCTGTGACACCAGAGGTCCCTGGTTCAAATCCCGGCCAGGGCATGATGAGAAACGAACATTCTCTGATTGGTCTGGATCTTAGATATTTATATATAAAAGTATTTATTATAAAATATAGCATCGTTGAGTTAGTATCTCGTTAACACAAGTTTCGAACTTACTTCGAGGCTAACTCAATCTATGTTATTTGTCCCGCATATATACACAATCAGCCAATCAACAAGGGAACAGTTTTATTAATAAGTATTGATTAAACATACATATAATCACGTCTATATCCCTTGCGGGGTAGACAGAGCCAAATCTTAAAAAAAACTGATAAGCTGTTTGGCTTAATGATAGAATTGAGACTCAAATACTGACAGGTTGCTAGCCTTTCGCCTAAAAGAAGAATCCCAAGTTTACAAGCCTATACCTTAGTCACCTTTTACGACATCCATGGGAAAGAGATGGGAGTGGTCCTATTCTTTTTTCTATATGTGCCGGTAATCACACAACACAAAATAGAAAAAAAAAGATTGATAAAAAACATATAAGTTAAGTGAAGAGTACCCTTGTCTTGTGCCTTGCTAGATACCTATTGGTCTTGAACTGTGCATCGCATGTGTCACACCGATAGTCCAGTGTCTCCCTGTGGATCTCCATGTGACGGCTGTCTTTATATCGCTGAAAAGTGAAAAATAAATTTACAACCTTTGCTTTTAACGTACCTACGTAGGAATTGAGATTCAAATAGTGTCAGAATTCGCCAATCCTTCGCCTACAAGAGGAATCACAAGTTTGTCAGCCTATCCCATAGTCGCCTTTTGCGACATCCACGGGGAAAGAGATGGAGTGGTCCTTTTAATTTTTTCTATTAGTGCCGAGAACCACACGGCATCAATACGTACAGTGGTCGAATTAGTATTACAATTAAGGCAATTGTTTTTTTTTACTTTAAGTACTTAAGAGTAAGTTATATTTGTGTGATGCTAATAAACTTTTATGCATTCATTCATTCATTCATTCGAGAGAATATAATGGTGATATGTTTTTAGGGAAGAGAAGACTGATCTTCTAAACCAGCCATACTCAACCTTTCTTAAACTTGAGCCAAAAACCGTTTCCGTCATGTGACCCTGGGGTGCAAGCGAGAAACTATTAGGTGATAAATAAAAAGTGCCGTGTGGTTCCCGGCACCAATACAAAAAAGAATGGGACCACTCCATCTCTTAACCATGGATGTCCTAAAAAGCGACTAAGGGATAGGCTTTTAAACTTGAGATTATTCCTTTAGGCGATGGGCTAGCAACGTATCACTATTTGGATCTCAATTCCATCATTAAGCCGAGCAGCTGAATGTGGCCAATCAGACTTTTCGGGACTATTGGCTCTGTCTACCCCGCAAGGGATATAGACGTGACTATATGTATGTATGTATAAATAAAAAGTAAATCAGAGACAGTAATGGTGTATTTACTCTATTGATTTTACATACCTCGATGTAAAATTACGGCGCTTTGCTCACTTTCCAGTTCTTGCTTAAGGCTTTTAAACCTTCTTTAAATAGAAGGAAGCATAGGAACTTCAAAGTGGGCCAATTATAATGACCTGGTGAGCCACAGGTTGAGTATAGCATTAAATTTCATTTATTTCTGAACAATATACATACATTGTATTGAAATGTTACATTAATTACACTTATATTTTCTTAAATTCTTCATAGCTGTTATAAACTATCTACATACATAGGTACCTTATGGCAAATTTTGCACACTGATGTTTTACCGCCTTCCACTTTCTTCTTCTTCTTAACCACTGGTTTCTCCGATTCATCATCTTCATCGGAGTATGTGTAACGGACTGATGATTTAGTTCCCTGAAAAACAACCAATTGATAAAGGGTGGTTCTTTGTTATAAAGTTTGTATTAAGTCAAGATGTAGGCATAGGTAGCTGATCGACTCGTCGTTTTTGCCGTGTGGTTCCCGGCACCAATACAAAAAAGAATAGGACCACTCCATCTCTTTTCCAAGGATGTCGTAAAAGGCGACTAAGGGATAGGCTTACAAACTAGGGACTCTTTTTTTTAAGGCGATGGGTTAGCAGCCTGTCAGTATTTCAATCTCGATTCTATCATCAAGCCAAACAGCTGAACATGGCCATTCAGCCTTTTCAAGACTGTTGGCTCTGTCTAGCCCACAAGGGATATAGCCGTTACCATATGTATGTATGTAAAGTCAAGCGGCAATAAACTTAGTTTTAAATAAATTATTTGACGTCCACCTATTTTATGAAACAAAAAGATTCAATTATTATGTGATATTGAAATGTCCCATAATAAAGACTAAAAATTTTAAATTTGAATTTGAATGGAGAATTGAAAAAAGAGGGCTTTCTAGAGCAATTGCCGAATATTTGTGGTAGTGTGTTGGCAATGCATCACTTAATGTTGTCCTTATTCATCTACACAGGTTGATTTGGCTGCGGCCTCTAGACTACTTTCTTGGCTAAATATTTATTAACTAGCTGTGCCCGCGACTTTGTCTGCGTGGAATAATTATTTTGGGCATCATTGAAGCTATCATGGATGCCGTTTTTTTTTTCACTTTTTCCATTATGTATAATGTAACTGTAAAGATAGAATTAAGCTTTTTAAATAAATAAATAAATTATTTCTTCGCTCCTAATAGTTGCAGCCTGATGTTATATAGTCTAAAGCCTTCCTCAATAAATGGTCTATTCAACACAAAAATAATTTTTCAATTCCAATCAGTAGTTCCTGAGATTAGCGCGTCCAAACAAACAAATTCTACAGTTTTATAATATTAGTATAGATTACCATTCAGGCAAAACAAGAAATTCTAAATAGTCCAAGATCCCAGAGCCGTAAGACACAACTTATTTTCTAAAGAATGGCTCTTTCGATTCTCAGTAGTCTTTCATGTACTTTTAATACCTGCATGTTTGTGAGACTTGCCCGGTGACACCTGCGCAGGTACCAGGCGAGAAAGGTAACTAAAAATCACAGTTACTTAACTTAAATTTTTATGACTGATTTTTATATATATTTTATAGACTATTACTCTGAAGTCATATCAGAGAAGTCAGACGCTTTCCATGCGCCAAAACTTTTGTCAGACGCTTTAAAGCTCTATCAAAAAAAAATTAACTTAATTTATTTTTAAATGTCTGACTTTTATATATGTTATTCAGGTAACTATTACAAAGTTGTATTAAATCAGTCAGACAGTTTGTAATGACCAAACACCCCTTAAACACAAGAATTACTCAGCCTCGAGTATGAGCGCGATAGCACAATGCGCATGCGCGTCAGAGTAAAATATCTAATATTTGAAAAGTACTTACTGTTTTCAATTTCATATTTTTGCATATCTATTCAAATACGATGAAATTTATAAGTAAAATAATAATTAATCATTTTTAAAATAATATAATATATTGCATATAAATAGGGGAAAATGAATTTTTTTGTAGCAATAGCCTTTCAAAAAGAATGATTTTTATTTTATTTAAAAAAATATATCTATTATAATAATTTCAATAAAAAAATAATTAATTATGATTAATCAATTGAATATTTATTTTATTGTCTCTTTATCATCTTCATCATCAAAATAATCATTTGAATTTTCATCATTTATTAAATCTCTATACTGCCCACTCAAGTCATCGTCCTCATCATCAGTTAGATTGTCGTTGCTGGCAGAATTTTCCGTAAAAATAAAATCATAAACAATTAAAAAATAGTATAGTAATAGTAAACTTATAACATATAAATATAAGTGAAAGGCGACTAAGGGATAGGCTTACAAACTTGGGATTCTTTTTTAGGCGATGGGCGAGCAACCTATCACTATTTGAATCTCAATTCTATCATTAAGCCAAATAGATGAACGTGGCCATTTAGTCTTTTCAAGACTGTTGGCTCTGTCTACCCCGCAAGGGATATAGACGTGACCATATGTATGTAGTCTACTTTAATTTCGACACCACCGCAACGGCATCGATGGTCCAGTGGTTAGCGCGTGAGACTGTGAAGTTGGCGGTCCGAGTTCAAGTCCCAATAATAACAAGATATATATTAATTTTTATTAAAAATGTTTTTTTTTGTGTTGTTTGAGTATTTATTAAAAAAACTGAAAATCAAAATACTACATATAATCATACGGTAAAAATATTTTATCTGTACATTTAATATTTTGACTGAAACAAATAGAGAATTTTTTTTTTACATTTTTTGTCTGTCTGTCCGTATCAGACTGTATGATTAAGATTCAACTCAAACTTTACGCGGACGACGTCGCGGGCAACAGCTAGTATGCAATATATTATATTATTTTAAAAATGATTAATTATTATTTTAATTATAAATTTCATCGTATTTGAATAGATATGCAAAAATATGAAATTGAAAACAGTAAGTACTTTTCAAATATTAGATATTTTACTCTGACGCGCATGCGCATTGTGCTATCGCGCTCATACTCGAGGCTGAGTAATTCTTGTGTTTAAGGGGTGTTTGGTCATTACAAACTGTCTGACTGATTTAATACAACTTTGTAATAGTTATCTGAATAACATATATAAAAGTCAGACATTTAAAAATAAATTAAGTTAATTTTTTTTTGATAGAGCTTTAAAGCGTCTGACAAAAGTTTTGGCGCATGGAAAGCGTCTGACTTCTCTGATATGACTTCAGAGTAATAGTCTATAAAATATATATAAAAATCAGTCATAAAAATTTAAGTTAAGTAACTGTGATTTTTAGTTACCTTTCTCGCCTGGTACCTGCGCAGGTGTCACCGGGCAAGTCTCACAAACATGCAGGTATTAAAAGTACATGAAAGACTACTGAGAATCGAAAGAGCCATTCTTTAGAAAATAAGTTGTGTCTTACGGCTCTGGGATCTTGCTCTAAAAGTAACTTCATTACTTTGGAGTATTTTATGTAGAATTACATGACTACATAAATAGGCCATCTTATATTATTTATTTATTTAAAAAAATGTACACCAACAGTATTTACTTACTACATTCTTAACAAAGATACACAAATATTAGTCCCAAAGTAAACACAAATAACAGGTATACACAACATTTACCAAAGATATCAAATGACTAACACATTTTAAAGTATGATGCTTGAGTTGTGATGAACAATCCCTGATATGTTTGAGCAACTTCTGTTTAAAGACATTCAGGCTATCGTCAAATATGTCCAAGTTCCCCAAGTCGCCATTTATAGAATTATATGAATTGCACATACAGTTAACAGGAGCGTGGCTATCCAGATTGGTTCTAGACGGCGCCGGACCACCTAGGAGTTTGGTGATGGGTTTACGCGGCATTCTACTTGGAGCTTTAATATTTATTGATGATAGTATGTCCCCGGAATCTAATAAGTTATTTAATATTTTATCCACACTAATAATAAAGAGGAAAGATTTGTATTTTTGTATGTTTGTGTGGAATAAACTCAAAAACTACTGGTCCGATTTTGATAAAATTTGGCACAGATATAGAATAGACCTTCAAAAGTGACATAGGCATAAATTTGTTTTGAAATAAATTTATTTCAAAATATAAAACACAAAAATATGTCCACCTGTGCGAAGCCGGGGCGGGCCGCTAGTATAGAAATATAACATCATGTAATTTGCGTCGATCGTACAAAGATGTCATATCGAAATACTTCAACAGCTCATTATAAGGACAACGATGAGAGATGTTAGGTGCCGAGAATGCTAAGTGCCTAGTAAAAGCTCTCTGGATTTGTTCAATTCGCTGAGAGTGGACAGCATATGTTGGATTCCAAACCGAGCTAGCATATTCCAAGTTACTTCTGACCAACATATTAAAAAGGAGAATCTTTGTTTCAGCAAAACGGAACTCTTTCGAATTTCGTTTGAGAAACCCTAACATTTGAGCTGATCTTCTTACAATATTATCAACATGATCAACAAAACCGAGCTCTGAATCCAGCCAAACACCAAGATCCTTAATTACTTTCACTTTTTGTAATTCCTCTGATCCTTTTTTGTAAGATGTGGCAATGGGTTGTCTTTTTCTTGTGAATGATATGTAATGGCATTTATTTATGTTTATTGACATATCATTGGCTTTGCACCATGCTGTCAATTGGTCGATATCGTTTTGTAAAAGATCCGCATCAGTTGAAGACTTTATAACTTTATAGATTTTTGAGTCATCAGCGAATATTGAACACTTGGAGTTTAAGATAATGTCAGGTAAATCACTAATGAATATAGAAAACAATATTGGTCCTAGGTGTGAACCTTGTGGAACTCCGGAGCCAGCGTAATAGACGTGTGATTCATATCCCAGAACCACGACAATTTGCGATCTTCGTTCAAGGTATGACTTTAGCCAATTTAGGAGGGAGCCATGGATACCATTTGCTTCTAGCCTTGATTTCTAGCCTTCTAGCCTTATATTAGGCGTATCTAGGGCTTGTTAATGTTACCTAAATGAACAATTTGTGCAACAAATGCAACTGTATGATACGCGATGCAAATCCGACATAAAATCAATCAGTAACATTATATTTCCCAGTAAATACAAAAAAAGTAATGTTAAACAATGTTAACTGGGAATATTATATACAGTAAATAAAGCCAAATATATTGTTACCTAGCATAACATATATACTTATGGTCACTTCTATATCCCTTGCGGGGTAGACAGAGCAAAAAGTCTTGAAAAGACTGAATGGCCACGTTCAGCTATTTAGCTTAATGATAGAATTGAGATTCAAATAGTGACAGGTTACTAACCCGTCGCCTGCAAAAGAATTCCAAGTTTGTAAGCCTATCCCAGTCGCCTTTTACGACATCCATGGGAAAGAGATGGGAGTGGTCCTATTCTTTTTTGTATTGGTGCCGAGAACCACCAGCATAACAATACTTAATTTATAACAGTGACCCAATAGTAAGGTAAGTCAAGCCAATCTACTGAGTTAAGACCTACCCTACCTACTAATAAATTATTTACATAAATCATTATTGTGACGAGATCTATGGGGTATTTGAAAGGTAACTTGACAAAAATGTCTATTTTTGTAATTATAAGCCATGATTATGTGATTGATTTACTAATAAAATATTATTGGTGTGCTGATAAAAACAAAGTGGGCAATCTAAATAGATTATCAATTAACAATATAGACTCATACCCTTTTCGATGTTGACTCCATTTTCCTATTAGTACCTCAACTCACATACGTATTTGTGCATTTATTATTCACAAATTTCTTAATAAATTAAAAAATCCAGTAATTTGTTTACATAGTTGTGGAGTTCACATACAAGTACCACAGAGATTACTACGCGTCGCGACGCCGCGCTCTGTGCTGCGTGCCCCCCACCACCGCGCGAGTTACACTGTGACGCGTATTAGGTGTGAAATTAATTAATATTGTATAAATTCATGTAAATTTTGTAAAATAAATCATTCCCGGTTGCGAGCTCGAATGTGAGGACGTGTTGTCGCGGCACGCTCTTATATTCTTGTCAGCTTTCTGGAAACTTTCGATTTTCTGTGCGTTACGTGTTTGTGACTCGTCGTGCCGCGGGCGTGGATCGTTGAAGAACTGATTCATCGGCGACTTGGCGGACGCGCACGTGGTTCGGCGGGAGCAAGGCGGAACGAGCGGACTCACCGACTGACCAGGGGGCATTGCGAGTACTCGTACGAGCAGTGTCCTTGTGCGAAGTCGCTACCAAGTGCGTTTCCTTCCGGAGGCACCTTGGTGCTGAGCGGTTGCCCTTTTCAGGGCATCAGCGAGGCAAAACCGTTGCCCACACGCCTTTAGTGTGGAAGAAGCCCCTACATTTAGTTAGGGCCTTTCCTCGAGCGAATTGGTCGGCTTTCTAACGAACGCCACCGAGCTGGTCGGTCGAGGAAGGTAGTGCGGACCCTTGCACTAGCCCTTACCCCTTCAGGGTAACGGCAAGATATAAGGTTGGGCCCGGGACCACTGGCCTTGGGGGCTCCCCTAGTCAACCCCGGGTATCGGATAGGTAGTTAAGGTTGTAGGTACACACCTGCGAGCCCTAACAAGGTTGGCCGCAGCCCTTTACACACAGCACGGAGTAGGGACCGCTAGGCACACACCCTTTCGTCTATCCCCGACGAAAGGAAGCACTAGGGACCCAAGCACACCCACTTGGGTACCGCTCCTTGCCGGCGCAAGCCGTGCAATGGAGCCTATATCGGCGGGGGCCGGAGAACTAATAGAGTTCTTCCGGCTCCAATGCCGAAAAAACCCACAGCTAGCGGAAGAATTCCGCTCTTTCTCCCGGAGGATACCGGACTCCCCGGCCTCCCCCGACCCCGACCCCCTTCCCCCTTGCCCGATCGCGACCGCGACCGCCCCCTCCCCTAACCGGTTCAATGTCCTCCCCGTGGAGGAACCTCTCCCCCCCCACCGCCCCGCCCCTACCCGGCCCGACTCGGAGTCGGACATGGAGGTCGAGCGCGCTCCCCGCCAGCGGAGTGCCTCATCGTCATCATCTTCCTCGGACTACACTGTCGTTGCGGGGAAACGACAAAGGAAGAAGAATAGATCCGCGACTAACCCGGCAAAGTCGCAGAAAGTGTCAAGCGCCCCAAAGCGCAAGACCCCTGCCCCCTCCCAAGGCCCCTCAGGCCCCTCTCCCTCCTCCAACGCGCCGAAGCCAAAGGCGCCTCCACCCATAATCATTCACGACTCAAAAATCTGGGAGTCGTTGTCTAAGTCTCTGGCTTCTAGCCAGATCAATTATACCAAGGCGCAGAGATGCGCCCTCGGTATAAGAGTAACCACTCAATTTCTCGCCGACTACAAGGCGATCACTAGAACACTCAACGAGCGCCAGATCTCCTGGCACTCATTCACCCTCGAGGACGAGAGAGTCCTCCGCGCAGTCATCAAGCGCATCCCCGCCGAAATCTCCACGGACTTCATCCGGGAGTCACTGACGGCCCAGTCCCTCCCCGTCCGGGAAGTCCACCGGATGTTTAAGGGGAAGAACCCACGGGTACCATACGACATGGTGCTCGTCGTCCTGGACCTCTCCCCGGAAGGGAAGAAAATTTTCCAAGTCAAACAGGTGGCCGGCCTCTCTGGCTGCCTAGTAGAACCCCCCCGCCGCAGAGGAGTAATTGGGCAGTGTCACAACTGCCAAAATTACGGCCACTCGGCGCGAAACTGCCACGCGCGGCCGAGGTGCGTTAAGTGCCTAGGCGATCACTCCACTACGGAGTGCAAGCGCACCCGCGACGCTCCGGGAGAACCGGCTTGCGTTCTCTGCGGGGCCAACGGACACCCTGCCAACTGGCGCGGTTGCCCGAAAGCCCCCAGAACAAAGCCGGCCCCACCCGGAGCTAGCAACTCCCGCAGGCCCCAAGCCTCCCCCCCTGCAGTCGGCAATCAAGCCGACTTCCCAGCCCTAAGGCAGAAACCCTCTGTTTCTGCCAACCTAAGCCAAGCCCCTCAGGCAAGGCAAAACTATGCCGCCGCATTAAACGGCGGCTCCCCTCCATCCCGCCAGCCCGTTCCGGCTCCTGGCCCTATCCCTGCCCCTAGTAGAAAGGCGGCCCCAAAGCCCCCGAGCCCCCGCAACGCAACCTCCGAGGAAGCGGTCGACATATGTATGGACGTGCTCGACTCAATCGACCTGGACATGGTCGAAGAGATCGGCCACGCCCTCATCCAAGCCGGTAACGATTGGAAAGCCCGACTTCGGGTGATCCGTCACTACCGGAACGAGATCGATAGGATCTCTAGGGTCCAAATCCCCAGTCACCTCCTCCCTCAGCAACCGTAATGGGTAGTACGAATCTGAGGCACAAACCCCGTTCGCTGACGCTGGCTTTCTTCAACGCCAACGGCAAAATGTTAGACCAGAGGACCGAGATCTCCCGGTACCTCACCCAACACCAGGTCGACATTCTCCTTGTGCAGGAAACATTCTTAAAACCTTCCATCCGAAACCCGCGCATCTCTAACTACAACATCATTAGAGACGATAGATTAGATACCGCCAGAGGCGGGACTCTAATTTATTATAAGCGCTCCCTGCACTGTGTGCGCCTGGACCCACCCTCTCTCACAAACATGGAGTGCTCGCTCATGAGGATAGCGATGTCTGGGCATTCCCCGATCGTTATTGCCTCAGTCTACCTCAGCCCAAACCGCTCATTGCTGCGGAGTGATCTCGAAACCTTGTTATCCATAGGTAATGCCACCATATTAGCTGGTGATTTCAACAGCAAGCATACCAGATGGAACTCCCTCACCAACTCCACAAACGGAGAAATACTAACTCAACTCGAGGAGTCTCTGGACTTTGACGTAATAGCCCCACTAGCCCCGACCCGGTACCCCGGTGTAGTCGACCAAAACCCCAGTGTCCTTGACTTTGCAATCCTAAAGAACATCACCCTTCAGGTGTGCTCTATAGAGGTGCACTCAGAGCTTCACTCTGACCACAGACCTGTCCTCCTCCAGTTAGGTGAGGCCGACAATGGCCGTTCAGCGCACACAAGGACGGTAACGGACTGGAAGAAACTCGCAAGAGTCCTCGACCAACCGTCGCCTGACTTGGATGCGATCCCCGACCGCATATCTTCGCCCTCCGAGGCAGACCTTGCGATCTCGGCGGTCACAAGTCGCTTGCGATCAGCCGTTAACGACTGCTCCAGGCAGGTCCCATCTATGGATCCAACCCATAGATTCGAACTGCCGGAGGACGCGCGCGCCTTGTTGACAGCCAAGAACGCCGCCCAAAGACGCTACGATCTCTACCCCACCGAAGAGGCCCGCTCGACCATGCGCCGTCTCCAACGTCAAGTTGGGGAGCGCATGCGAGAGCTCAGGGACGAACGGTGGGGTAACTTCCTCTCCGAGATCAGACCCTCCCACGTCGCCTACTGGCGCGTCGCCCGATCTCTACGATGCGATCAAATCGCGTCGACACCCCCTCTCACCCGCCCCGACGGCTCCATCGCTTTCGATGACGACGAAAAAGCTGAATGCCTAGCAGACAGCCTGGAGAGCCAATGCTCTCCTAGTCTCGAGCCAGTAGACCCGATACACGAGCAAGAGGTGGAGTCGCACGTCGCGAGCGTAGTCTCCGAGGCGTCGATCCCGCCTACCATCCCGCTCGCCCCCACCACCTTAGAAGAGGTCCAATCCATCATTAAGTCCCTCAAGATCCGGAAGGCCCCTGGGGCCGACGGAGTCTCAAACAGCGTGCTCAAACGCCTCCCCGAAACCTTATTACTGCTGCTGGTATGCATCTTCAATGCTTGCCTAGCTAACTGCACCTTCCCTAACGCCTGGAAACAAGCGACAGTAATAGGAATTCCCAAGCCCGGAAAGGACCTCAAAAATCCAGTTTCATATCGGCCAATCAGCCTTCTCAGCTGCATAGGCAAGATATATGAGAGGATCTTAGCGATCCGACTCAGGGACTACACCGACTCCCTCGACCTCCTCCCAAACGAGCAGATGGGCTTTCGCGCTAAACACTCCTGCGCCAACCAACTGCACCGCATCACAGAGCACATCCTCAGAAACCGCCCTCGCGGCCGGCAGACGGGGGCGCTCTTCTTCGACGTAGCGAAGGCGTTCGACAAAGTCTGGCACGCCGGCTTGATCGCCAAGCTGGCCAACCTACAACTGCCAGACAGTCTCGTGCGCATCATCAGAGACTTTTTGTCGAATCGCACTTTTCGCTATAGAGTGGAAGGCTGCCTCTCGAGCCCCCATCCCATAAAAGCCGGAGTCCCTCAAGGCTCAGTGCTATCCCCCATCCTGTACGCCCTGTACACCAACGACGTTCCCAAAACTCCCCAAGTGGAACTCGCCCTATTCGCCGATGACACGGCCCTCTTCACCTCCGACACACGACGTGAAACCATTTCCAAACGACTCCAGCTAGCTGCTAACGCACTTGGGGAGTGGTTTAGGAAATGGAGGATCGAAGTGAACCCCGAAAAGAGTACGGCAGTATTCTTCTCCCAAGACCCCCGCGGTGCCACCAGGCCTTCAGCCTACAGCACCCGATCCCCCCTGACGCCGATATCTTTGTTTGGAAAGTCCATTCAGTGGGCCAGACAAGCCAAGTATCTGGGTGTCACCCTTGACAGTGGGATGACTTTCGGACCTCACATCCAGAAAGTCAGAAACCGAGCTGCCTTCTTCCTCGGCAGACTCACGCCCATGATAGGCAACGCAAAGATGTCGCTTAGAAATAAGTTGACTCTTTACAAGTTGTGCATCCGCCCCGTCCTGACCTACGCTAGCGTCGTATTCGCACACGCAGCCCCCTCCCACATCGAAAAACTCCAACGTATCCAAAACAGGTTCGCGCGGAGAGCCACGGGTTCGCCCCTGGGTCTTCGAACACGCGACCTGCACAGGGACTTGGAGCTCCCCACAATAGCAGACTTTCTCAAAGGCGTGTCGGAGCGCTATTTTGAAAAAGCTGCCACCCACCCCAACCCTCTGGTGGTCCAGGCCGCAGACTACACACCAAGACCAGACGCCCCGTTGCGCCGCCGACGCCCGAGGAATGTCCTCCACGATCCGGACGACCCCATCACGGTTGCCAACCGCCCCCCCGATAACCCTGCGCCCGCCAGGAGGCAAGGTTATCGATACCGTCCCCATCGCGCTCACCGGAACAGGGCGCGAAGAAGTAGGAACAGTAGCTCTTTTACCAGGTACCGCAATGTACCAGGGCGCTTCACGCCGACACGTTAGGCCCCTAAGGCAGGCTAGTCAAGATTAGAACCCATAAGGTTGAGCGTTGCATCCGCTCGCGAGTTTGCATTGCTCGCATTGCTCAAAGGCAAAGTCCAAGGCCGAGGTTCGTCCCAACGGGGAGCCCCTTGCGCGCTTTTGCCGAAAAGGCTGTTAGGAGGAGCGTCAAGCCCTCGCCTAAAAATGTCCCGCTGTAATAGTGAATGCCCCTCAGGCAAACTATGTTCTCATAGTCAAAAAAAAAAAAAAAAAAAAAAAAAAAAAAAAGTAAAATAAATGATTCTCATTACACATCTTTCTACTGGTATTTCATTTTGAGTAGTCCAAGCTCACAACAATTGGTGACCCCGATTCAAAAAAAAGAAAAATATTCAAGAAAATGGAAAGAAAGGAAGAATATACTGACGCGTCCGCCTCTCCGGAAGCAGTTGCAAGGGAAGTCTCCACCATTTCTCTTCAGTCAAGAATACCATCATTTTGGCGAGCACAACCGAAACTGTGGTTTGCACAATTTGAGGCCGTGGTATCATCATACAAGACCAGTGAAGATCAGAAATATAATCTCGTTATCGCCGTATTAGAAAGAACAGACATCGAGCAAGTGAGCGATATCATCTGCAATCCCCCATCTGCTGGAAAATATCAGGCTCTGAAGAAGAGATTGTTGTCGGTGTACGAGGAATCAGAGTCCAAACAATTTCAAAAGCTGTTAGGAGGATTAGAACTGGGAGAACAGAAGCCTTCACAACTTCTTCGTGTTATGCGAGATTTATCCGGAACAAAAGTCGCTGATGATGCCCTGAAAGTTCTGTGGATGGGACATTTACCGTCACAAGTACGAGCCGTGCTGTCTGTCAGCACAGAATCCTCGCTCGACACCATGGCCACGATGGCAGACAAAATGATGGAGCACACAGAACAAACCGTAGCAGAAATTCGACAGGATGCAACCCCTGGAAGCAGCAGCGGAGCACAAAACAATTTGCAATTTCAAGTATTAAGCAAACAAATAGAAAAGCTTACACTCGAGATTGCCGCTCTCAAGGAAGATCGATCCAGATTTCGTGGTCGTCAGCCCTTTAGAAACCCCCGTCGAAACAAATCGTCAACAAGATCGAAGTCGAGAAATGGAAGAAAACCAGGTGACCCAGAATGGGAGTGCTCCTACCACTATCGTTTCGGTGATAGGGCCAGAAAATGCCAGTCACCCTGCGCTCGACGACGGTCGGAAAACTAGAAGCAACATCGACGGTGGCGGGCGTTGGTGTTATTAAAGGGAGTAACCGCCTCTGCATCAGGGAGCTGAACACAAAGGAGCGTTTTCTCGTTGACACCGGCGCAGACATATCTGTATTAGCAGCAAGAAACAGAAAACAAACTCCGAGCAACACCTACAAACTGTACGCAGCGAACAATACGCCGATACGAACCTACGGAGAGAAAACTATAGATCTCAACATAGGACTTCGTCGCACATACAGATGGACTTTCATCGTTGCCGACGTACAGACATCTATACTGGGGGCAGATTTTTTACGAAATCACAAGTTACTCGTCGATCTACATCAAAAGAAACTCATAGACAGCGTCACCGATTTGAAGATAGAAGTCATAGAAACAACAAGTGATCAGCCGTCAGTATACATCATAGACAAAAATCACATATATCAAGATATCTTAAAAAAATATCCCGATGTACTACGCCCGATGTCATTGAGAGAACCAACAAAACATAGCGTTACACATCACATCGAAACCACCGGCCCCCCACTCTTCGCCCGGCCTCGACCCCTACCACCCGACAAGTACAAAGCAGCCAAGATGGAGTTCGAGAAAATGATGGAGATGGGTATTTGCCAACCGTCCAAAAGTCCATGGGCAAGTCCATTGCACGTCGTCACTAAGAAAAATGGCTCACTTCGTGTTTGTGGAGACTACAGAAGACTTAACGCCGTGACTGTACCCGACCGTTATCCCATACCAAGAATTCAAGACTTCACATACAGATTGCACAATAAGAAAATATTTACGAAATTGGACTTGAAAATGGCATACTATTGGATCCCAATCAAAGATGAAGATAAAGCAAAGACAGCCATAATTACACCGTTTGGACTCTTCGAATTTAATTGCATGACGTTTGGTCTACGAAACTCAAGCCAAACATTCCAAAGATTCATGCACGAGGTACTGCGAGGCTTGGATGACATCGTATATTCATTCATCGACGATTTATTAATATTTTCAAATACTCCGGATGACCACAAAAAGCACATAGAACAAGTCCTGGAACGCCTAAGTAAATATGGAGTATCGTTAAATATCGAGAAATGTGAATTCGGAAGAAACAAAATTGAATTCCTCGGTTATCAAGTCTCAGTGGAGGGGATAACACCGACCGATGAACGCACGCGCGCCATCTCTAACTATCCGAAGCCAAACACTGTGCAAGATCTCAGAAGATTTCTCGGCATGGTCAACTTCTATCGTGACTGCCTACCTCATCAAGCTGAACATCAATATGAACTGAACAAGTACTTGCATAACGCCAAGAAAAACGATAAGACGCCGATAATATGGACAATTGAAGCAGAAACAGCTTTCGATACATGCCGACAAAGCATTCTCGAAGCCACCACATTATCGCATCCAATGCCCGGTGCACCGTTATCATTGATGACCGACGCATCTGACTGCAGTTTGGGCGCAGTGCTACAACAGAAAGAAAAAGATGCATGGAAACCACTCGCATTTTTCTCAAAGGCTATGAGCGAAACGCAACGGCGATACAGCGTGTACGATCGCGAATTACTAGCTATGTACACCGCTGTCAAACACCTACGTCGACTTATAGAGGGGAGTGAAATAACTATTTACACCGATCACAAGCCGCTAGTAAACGCCTTAACAAGACCGCCGAGCAGCAGTGACACACCGAGAAGAGAAAGACAACTCCATTATATTAGCCAGTTTTGTACAAAAATCAAATTCATACATGGAGAGAGAAACCAAGCTGCAGATGCCATGTCACGTATAGAAGAAATAGAATTGCTCACATGGATAGATTACGAAAAATTATCACAAGAACAGAGAAAAGATGTCACCCTGCAAGATTTGAGAAAACATCCAAAGTTAACCTTTGCCGACAAAATTTTTGCAGGCGTCACTCAACCTATCACATGCGAAACATCGACGGGAAAAAATCGACTTTATCTACCGAAAGCTTTTCGTTACGCTGCTTTCAAAGCGCAACACGAATTAAGCCATCCAGGAATACGCACATCGAGAAGAATAATGACTTCAAAATATTTTTGGCCGTCGATAAACAAGGACGTCGGAACATGGGCCAAATCCTGCATTGGGTGTCAGCGTGCGAAAATTCATAGACACGTAGTCAGTCCCTTGGGCGAGTTTTCACCGGCAAGAAGATTTGAACATATACATACAGACATCGTTGGACCTCTGCCGATCTCGCAAGGTTACCGCTATCTCGTGACGATAATCGATCGCAATACAAACTGGATGGAAGCTATACCGGTCAAAGAGATCACCGCCAATATTGTTGCTCAAGCTGTCTACGAAGGATGGATATCGAGATTTGGATGTCCCATAAGAATCACCACGGACCAAGGCCGACAGTTCGAGTCATCTTTATTCAATGCACTAATGAAGAAATGTGGTATAAGGCGCATAAGAACTACAGCTTATCATCCTCAAGCTAATGGAAAAGTGGAAAGATTCCATCGCACATTGAAGGCGGCATTGATGGCCAGAGACGCAATTTCAAAGTGGAAAGAAGATTTACCCACAGTTTTGCTTGGCTTACGCACTGCACTTCGTGATGACAACACTAGTCCTGCACTGATGACTTATGGTTCTACGCTACGAGTCCCGTTCGATTTCTTTGTACCTACGAAGTCAAAGAATGAAGACGCCGAATTCATCCGTCAGTTTACAGAGACAATGTCAACATTCACACCTGTACAGAGAAAAATCGCATCGAGCAAGAATCTCTTTGTATATAAGGAATTGTCAAATTGCAGTCATGTATTCGTTCGCAATGACACCGTAAGAAGCCCGTTAACAGCGCCATATGACGGCCCATACAAAGTGATTGAGCGACACAGCAAACATTTTAAGATTGAATTGCCTCTACGAGCATCCAACATATCCATAGATCGACTCAAACCGGCGCACATAATCAATCTAGACGACAACATAGCAGCGAACGCGCAACAGAGCCATCCCCACTCTTCGGAACCCGCACCCGCGGCAAACACAGGTCCGCGCGCGCCGTCGGTTCACACACCGAGTGCGCCAAAACCACGCATTGTCATGAACAAGCCAAGAACACAGGAGACATTAACTAATTCGAAGACATCAAGATATGGAAGAAAAATCAAACCTAGTGTACGCTTCGCTTGAAGGGGGATAATGTGGAGTTCACATACAAGTACCACAGAGATTACTACGCGTCGCGACGCCGCGCTCTGTGCTGCGTGCCCCCCACCACCGCGCGAGTTACACTGTGACGCGTATTAGGTGTGAAATTAATTAATATTGTATAAATTCATGTAAATTTTGTAAAATAAATGATTCTCATTACACATCTTTCTACTGGTATTTCATTTTGAGTAGTCCAAGCTCACAACATAGTTTTCCGGTTTTATTTCGAGCAAACAGAAATAACGAAGTAGGGTTGGTTCGTATTTACGCGACCAGGTTTTAGGCACTGGTTTTTTAAGTACAAATACGGAAACCATCAAACAACCAAGTATTTTAATTCATTGAAATGTAAAATTAAGTAAACAAGTGCCTGCGAAGCCCTTTTTTCTAAATAAACTATTGATTTTGACTTATTCGTACTCCTAACACTTTTGATAATAAGGCCTAAGCTTTTCAAAAAATAAGAAATTAAATAGTTTCAATTCTTATTTTATGAGAAGCTTATTGCTAATAGCATAAGCATAACACAATCGTGTAAACTTTTAAACACATGAACTATTTCTTTATTTAGAATGTATATTATTTTTGGAGTAGTATATTTTTGTCGGACATCTTGCTGGGCGCTCCTTAGCGGGTTACGAAAAAGAAGAACGTCACGTGAACCCATGAAAAAAAACTCAAATTGAAAAAAATATGGTTCAGTTTAGTTCGATCTGTATGTATTAAGTCCGCGATCAAATCGCGTTTTGATGAACCGATTTGATGCGGTTTTCTGGAAAGTGTTTGTTACACTTAGAAAAAGTTTTTAGAAATTTAACCGACTTCAGAAAAGGTTGACATACATGGAGGCGGATCTCTTTTTTCAAAAGTTTTCTGTAATCGTTCTCGTACTTCTGCACATTAAGGTTCATTTTCTTATAAAAAGCCGGCAAGTATTTTTTACCCGGGTATTTACTCGAACGCGTACCTGTACGTAGTACGTGAATTTACAAGTAGACCCAAGACGAACTAATATTTTTATTTGTTTTTGATTTGATTGATGGTTTGACTTGACAATGACGTTTTGATTTTTGACAATCAGAAACAAAACATGATAAACAAGTGGCAAAGAACCGAAGAACAAAGTCATACAGACAACATTAAAATAAACTTTCAAAAGAAAAGTCAGTGTCATCTGTTATGGTCATGTCAGTTAATCAGTCACAGTCAGCAGGTTAGGTAGTGTCAAAATATCACGAGGTTGGTGTGCCCGCGATTTTCGAGATAGTCATTAATTTTTCTATTATTTTATTCAATAAACTTAATTTATTACATTATTCTATGAACTATACAAACTTATGATCTTAGACTTTTTATTTGAATAGTTGTTTCGGAGAAAAAGCTAAACGTTTATCATTTTATAACCTTCGTCACTGGAGCCCGATTGTTGATGATTGTGTAATAAATAAAATTAAAGTGTTTTTTGCACTAGTTTTTGTACTTACACAGCAAAAACAAATGTGTTCATAGTCTGTGTAAACCATTATACAAATACAGATTGTGTGAGTCATTTTTGTAAGTTGAGCCTGTTTTTATCTCAGTCTTAAATTGTAATTTCATTACAACACACTTAGGGTTTTGTTCTTAAAAACAAAATGTATAAAGGATATGGTAGTTTATGTCATCATAAATTATCATTCTCCTAGACTTTTTAAATTATTGTTTCCCTAAATATTTTTTAAACAGAACCTAGTTTAAGTATGTATTCTGCTACCAAACTTTGCATTTTATAAATAATTTTCAGTTTTACATGTAAGTTTTACACGTTCTAAAGAAATAGAATGAAGAGTCAGTGAAACCATGACTTGTAAATTCTTAAATTGAAAACAAATTACAATCTATGTTGTTCTCTTTTGACCTTGAATTCAGAGTAAAATTGTTTCCTGTTGACCCTAAGTTCAAGTTCATAGCTAATTTTCTCATTCATAGTACACTGTACATTTTACTGTATTTACATGTAACTTTTAACATAAAATGTGAGTCAGTATGTCAAGAGTGGGTGTGTAGTGGGTTCAAATTCCACTTTGTAGTTGTAGGTCTATCATTGATCCTATTTTTTTAATATTACAACAATTTTTTTCAAAAACAGGCACATAAATATAATAAACAGCATAAAATTGATCTAGGTGTCCTACATTCTGGAAGTTTAGTTTTCACATAATGTCTGATATATTTTTTTGCTTTATTAAATTTTTCATGTCCACCAATTAAAGTATTATTGATGACAAATATGCATAAAGTTGTGTACAATTGAATGTTAAAAGAAATATTCTATATTTTCTTAATTTCTATACAATAAAGATATTACAAACAAATATGATAAATACTTGGCATCATTTATTTCTAGCTAACTATTTTCTTTCCTCTATTTTCAGGCACAACATGTTTTAAGAAACAAAAATGTTGAACACACTATGCAAAAACTACAAGATTCCATACAAAATATTATGCCTAACAAGTTATAATAATGTCCTAAAAATACAACTGAAAACGTGGGCCAGAAGTCCAGTATTTCTAAACCAAAGACTAGAATGTAGAGTGCATTCCACACAGAGTGATTCCCATAGACAAAAAGTTGTTATAGAGACAACAGTTCCTAAAATTGCCATAGACAAGAAGAAGTTAGATTTATGGAATACGGTTGAGCCGTACGTGAAACTTGCCAGATGGGACAAACCGATAGGTAAGTTTAGATTATAATTTAGGTTATCTATTTAAATCTCTATTCTATGTTTAAGCTGAACAAACAGCTGAATGTGGCCTTCCAGTCTTGTCGGCTCTGTCAGGGGAGTGATGAGTGATGTGATTATATGTTATGTTACATTTATTTATATATGTTAGGAACGAACCTCTGAGTTAGCAAAATAAACAAATGCACTAAAAATGAAATTTAAAAAAATTGGTTTGTTTGAACGCGCTTATCTCAGGAACTACTGGCTGGAATTGAAATTTTTTTTTTGTTTAATAGACCATTTATCGAAGAAGGCTTTAGACTACTATTAGGAGCAAAGAAATAATGGAGAATGTGAAAGAAAATGTGGGAAATTATTCATCCTTGAGGGCTTGAATGATGCCTATTAATTTTTCCACGCACAGCTAGTTTAATATATGTATTCATCAAAAAATTACAAACTACATATCATTACAGATTTTTGACCAAATGCAATTGTGACGAGCGATGATGAGTATAATATAATGATTTGTTTGCAGGCGTGTACCTGTTGTACTGGCCGTGCACATGGTCCATAGCCCTGGGCTCGCTCCCCGGGACCGTCCCGCTGCAAACCAGCCTGCAGACCGCGGCGCTGTTCCTGGTGGGAGCCGGGCTCATGAGAGGCGCGGGATGCACCATTAATGACTTGTGGGACAGGGATGTTGATGCGCAGGTACGATTTGAATACAGATGAAGGCCTTTGATCAAATTAAGGACGTCCTGGTAAAGGGTCAGGTCAAGAGTACCCGAAACCGCCGAGCTTGCATGAAGAGAGTTATGAATGTGGATGAAGCAAAGGAAGTGTGCAGAGATCGTGGCAAGTGGAAAGAGGTAGTCTCTGCCTACCCCTCCGGGAAAGAGGCGTGATTTTATGTATGTATGTATGTATGAAGGCCTTTCGTGCCGTGTGGTTCCCGGCACCAGTATAAAAAAGAATAGGACCAATTCGACTCTTTCCTATGGATGTCGTAAAAAGCGACTAAGGGATTGGCTTACCAACTTGGGATTCTTTTTTTGGCGATGGGCTAGCGACCTGTCACTGTTTGAGTCTCAATTCTATCATTAAGCCAAATACATAGCTGAGTGTGGCCTTTTCAAGACTGTTGGCTCTGTCTACCTCACAAGGGATATAGACGTGACCATATATATGTATATGTATGTATGAAGGACTTTCGGTCAAGGGCACAAATTCGAATCCAGCCCGGCTATGTACCAATGCCTATTTTCAAATGTATGTACATTAGTTTGAATATTAACCGATCCTCTTACATTGAGGGAAAACTTCGTGAGGAAACCTGCACACTCAGGCAATTGGATGTGAAACCATGATTGATCCAATAAGGGCTAGGTTTAACTGCAAAGGTTGCGGAGGTTAGATAGGAGTCGCTTCGTGTAAAAACCTGACTCACCCAATCCAGGGTCCATAGTCAAAGGCATACCCCGGGCTCTTCTCCAGAGTGGTGAGGATACAACCGGGACTTAAATCAGGAGGAAGAAGTCTCTACTATAATGTTTGGTCAGGTTTGTGCGTGCAAAGAACCATGTTTTTGTTTCTAGCGGAAGGTTATTCCAAAGCCGAGCAGAAGTTATATATATTTTTAACTAGAAGCCGCCCGAGACTTCGTCCGCATGGAAACCCTATCAATCCCGCGGGAACTCCGGGATAAAAAGTAGCCTGTATGTCATTCTGGGTCTTCAGCATAAATACATAACATACCAAATTTCATCGTAATCGTGTCAGTAGTTTTAGCGTGAAAGTGTAACATACATCCACAGTGACATAGTCACAAACTTTCGCATTTATAATATTTTATTTATTTATTCTTTATTGTAACAATTACAATTTGTAAAGTACAATAGGCGGACTTAATGCTACTTAATAGCATTATCTAACAGATAGTTTATTTATTTTTTTTACAGGTGGAGCGCACAAAAGACAGACCATTAGTGTCGGGCGTCATAACGTCCAAACAAGCCGTGTATTTTTTGGCGGCACAATTGACATTAGCGCTGGGAGTCTTGTTACAACTGAACTGTTACAGCGTCGCACTAGGCGCGAGTAGTATGCGTAAGTATACATACATACATACATATGGTCACGTCTATATCTTTTTTTTAAGGCGAGGGGCTAGCAACTTGTCACTATTTAAATCTCAATTCTATCATTAAGCCAAATAGCTGAACATGGCCATTCAGTCTTTTCAAGACTGTTGGCTCTGCCTACTCCGCAAGGGCTATAGACGTGACCATATGTATGTAAATAATATCTTATATATAAAATTTTCGTGTCACAATGTTCGTTCCCGTACTCCTCCGAAACGGCTGGACCGATTCTCATGAAATTTTGTGAGCATATTGAGTAGGTCTGAGAATCTGCTAACATTTTTTTTTAACTAAAAATAACTTAAAAATTATTATTTATATGGCCGAACAACGTTTGCAGCTAGTGATAAATAAATAAATAGCCGTGTGGTTTCCGGCACCAATACAAAAAAGAATAGGACCACTCCATCTCTTTCCCATGGATATCGTAAAAGGCGACTAAGGGATAGGCTTACAAACTTGGAATTCTTTTTTAGGCGATGGGCTAGCAACCTATCAATATTTGGATCTCAATTCTGTCATCGAGCCAAACAGCTGAACGTGGCCTATCATCAGTCTTTTCAAGAATATTCTCTCTGTCTACTCCGCAAGGGATATAGACGTGACCATATATAAATATATACGGGACAAATTACATACACAGATTGAGTTAGCCTCCAAGTAAGTTCAAGACTTGTGTTACGAGATACTAACTCAACGGTACGGTATTTTATAATGAATACTTATATAGATAAACATTCAAGACCCAGGCCAATCAGAAAAAGTTATTTTCTCATCATGCCATGGCCGGGATTCGAACCCGGGACCTCCGGTGTCACAGACGAGCGTATTACCGCTGCGCCACAGGGGCCAAACGACCATATGAATATATGGGAAAGAGGCGTGATTTTATGTATGTATGTATGAATATATGTACTATGTGTATGTGATAAATAATATCTTGTTTCAGTGCTCGTCGTAACTTACCCGCTAGCGAAACGATTCACCAACTACCCTCAAATGTTCCTCGGAGCGACCTTCAACTGGGGGGCCTTATTAGGGTACACGGCCATACAGGGCAGTTTGAACCCCAGCGTCTGCCTGCCTTTGTATGGAGCCGCCTTGGCTTGGACGGTCGTGTATGATACAATTTATGCGCATCAGGTCAGTAGAAGTTATATATATATATATATATATATATATCTATTCTAATATTATAAAGCTGAAGAGTTTATTTGTTTGAACGAGCTAATCTCGGGAACTACTGGTTCAAATTAAAAAAATATTGAAAAATTTTGTGTTGAATAGACCATTTATGGAGGAAGGCTTTAGGCTTTATAACATCACGTTGCAACTATTAGGAGCGAAGAAATAATGGTAAATTTGAAAAAAAAAACGGGGAAAATTACTCATTCTTGAGGGCTTCCGTTGCGTGCGCTGCGAAAACGGTTCAAGATACCAAAAATATATATATGAAAGAATTATTCCTCTTGAAAAAATCTAAAAAAAATTCCACGACAGTATACATATGTCTATCTTATAAGATTAACTCACTAGAACCGTTCTAATGGTAATCAAAATTTATAAAGCTGAGGAGGCTGTTCGCAAAAATAAATGATGCCCAAAATAACTATTCCACGCGGACGAAGTCGCGGGAACAACTAGTCTATTCTAATATTATAAAGCTGAAGAGTTTGTTTGTTTGTTTGAACGCGCTAATATCAGGAACTTCTGGTTCGAATTGAAAAATTCTTTTTGTGTTGAATAGACCATCTTCGAGGAAGGCTTTAGGCTATATCACATCACGCTGCAACTATAAGGAGCGAAGCAATAATGGAAAATGTGAAAAAAAAACGGGGAGAATTATTCTGCTACATACATCCTTGAGGGCTTTAATGATGCCCAAAATAACTATTCCACGCGGACGAAGACGCGGGCGCAGCTAGTGGTTCAATGAAGGGTTTTATCTATCTATCTATGACGGCCTCTTTGGCTCAGCGGCAGTACGCTTGTCTGTGACACCGGAGGTCCCGGGTTTGAATCCCGGTCAGGGCATGATGAAAAAAGAACTTTTTCTGATTGGCCTGAGTTTTGGATGTTTATCTATATAAGTATTTATTATAAAATATATTATCGTTGAGTTAGTATCTCGTAACACAAGTCTCGAACTTACTTCGAGGCTAACTCAATCAGTGTAAATTGTCCCGTAGGTATATATTTATATTTATTTATATTTATCTATCCACCCCGCAAAGGATATAGACGTAACTTACTATGTAGTTAGTTACGTATATGTAAATAAATCCAGTTATTTACATACCTACTATTATTTACCTTTATTTGCCTACCCCTCCGGGAAAGAGGCTTGATTTTATGCATGCATGTATTTACATACGTACATATATACATATATGTATATGTAGGTATGTAAATAACTTCTAATTTCCCTTTTTCATCTCCCAACTAACAGGACAAACTGGACGACGCCCGCATCGGCATGAAATCCACCGCGCTGACTTTCGGCGCTCGCACGAAACCCGTGCTGGCGGCGTGTCTGTGCGGCAGCGGCGCCGCTCTGGCCGCCGCCGGAGTCTCCGCCGGACTAGCGGCGCCGCACTACGTCGCTGTAGCCGCTTACGTGGCGCACGTGGGGAGGCAGGTGAGGCCTGGTTAACGATATGTATAATATACATATAGGTTTTTAAACCTGAAATCAATGATCTGATGAATGAATGTCTATGATCAGCGCGTGCAAACAAACAAACTCTTTAGCTTAAGTATTGTAATATAAGTATATAAGTATTGATAAACAAGATAAATACAAATATATTTATTTGCCAATAAAATAAGAATTGAGATCCAAGTAGTGACAGGTTCCTAGCACATAGTCTCAAAAAACCCCAAGTTTATAAGCCTATCCCTTAGTACCCTTTTACGACATCCATAGGAAAGACATATTCATCTTTTTACTACGCTTTTATATTAGCTTGGGTTGTATGTATGTATGTATGTAACGGAATCTTTGAGCTTAATTTTCACTGATTTCTAAACGTCTGATCAACTTGAAACTTTGCACACGTATCAAGGACCGATGACAATGCAATATTTTGATAAGAGTTTCTCATTATCCTTATTAAAACTGCCAGGATTAATAAATTCATTTTTAGATCCTTCGTATGAGAGTAAGAGAGACAGAGATAGCACCAGTGCCAGTAATCTCCATACAAGAAACCAAGAAGTTCTGACGTATAAGGAGTCCAAAAAGAGATGTAATATATTTCCATATAATGTTACTATTAACCTGAGGCTTTTTTATTTCATCGCATCGCTCCATTTAGAATTACCATTAGAAACAATAGTAGAATTAGTAGAATATTTTAAAACAATAAAAAATATATAAGTAATAAAACAAAAATAATAAATGAAAATTGAACAACTAAATTTACAACAATACAAGAATAAAGTTACTACCTACAGAACTTTGTGATATTTAATACGTATTTAACATATTAATGCAATTCTTGAATTAACATTAGGTATCTTTTGCCTATTTTTAATAGCAACACTGTAATACTCGTTTAAGAAATGAGTGACATTTATTTATGTCAAATAAGTTTTGCAGTAAGTTTCGAATTCGATTAGAAAACCTGTAAACTTTCTTTCTGTTTTTTTATACCGGTGCCTATGTATTTGCACTTTGTTTTGTGCTGATAACTTGTCGTTATTTGTAGTTTGGAATCTTCCGTTGAGTCGAGCTTTGTTCTTCCGGATATTCGTGTGATTTTATCATCTGAGATTGGACTCTGACTGTGTTCACTGTGTTATGCAGATAGGACTCCTGTAAAAAGTACCTGATTATTTGAGATAGGAGTCCCAAGTTTGTGTTTGTTTTTGTGAAAGACAGTTTTACAACGAAAGTGCCACGATGTCTTCCGATAAACATTGTTGCGTTCCTGGTTGTAAAGGCAGTGGAGGTATGTTTGAAATATTTTTGTTCCTGTATCAATCTGCCTCTTAATCTTGTGGTTTGATTCCTGGCAAGGCCACAATCGAAAATTATTATGTTTGCTGGATAATCAAAAATATTATTAACAGTGATTTATCACTATAAAATTCTTTTCAACTGGGTTTAACAATCATCATACATACATATAATCACGTCTATATCCCTTGCGGGGTAGACAGAGCCAACAGTCTTGTAAAGACTGATAGGCCACGTTCAGCTATTTGGATTTAAGATAGAATTGAGATTCAAATAGTGACAGGTTGCAAGCCCATCGCCTAAAAAAGAATCATCATTATGAGAATATTATGAGATTTAATCCAATCAGGCCACATATAACTTTAAGAAAGTTAGTTGTGAAAACCTCCGGCGATGGGCGCATGGTTGCGAAAGTTTTTTCTAGTAAGATAGTTATACTAGAAGTGTTAACTTCCAAAAAATAATTGTATAAAAAAACTAAAAAACTACGCGTTTTATTGCTAATCGAACTAAAAAATAGAAAATAAATAATAGTTTAAAAAAAACTAAAAAACTACGCTTTATTGCTAATCAAACTAAAAAATAGAAAATAAAAATTAATGACAAAGGAATTATAAAACAGTAGTAGTAAGTCGAACAATCAGTTATAGTCAATTACCTCTGATTAAAATTATAACAAAATTAAATTTATAAACAAAACAATTTAAATCTGAGTAAAAAGCGTGGGGTGCCTGATGTAGTAAATATTAAAATCATTCTATTAGCATATATTTATGACAAGAGAGTTATGAAAATGAAGTAAAATGCACCCCACGCTTTTTACTCTGATTTAAATTGTTTTGTTTAAAAATTTAATTTTGTTATAATTTTAATCAGAGGTAATTGACTATAACTGATTGTTCGATTTACTACTACTGTTTTATAATTCCTTTGTCATTAATTTTTATTTTCTATTTTTTAGTTTGATTAGCAATAAAGCGTAGTTTTTTAGTTTTTTTTAATTTGTGTTGGTGCCGGGAACCACACGTCATAATTACAATTACAAATAAAAAATAAATAAATTCATATGAAATTTTTTTGTGTGAGTATTCGAATACATAATTTTAATAAAAAAAGAAAATCAACACTAACAACTTATTTATGTTATTTCATTGTTACAGATCTACACGCTGGACGTGGACAATCCTGACGACTG
The DNA here is from genome assembly GCF_032362555.1 of Amyelois transitella. Taxonomy (NCBI): domain Eukaryota; kingdom Metazoa; phylum Arthropoda; class Insecta; order Lepidoptera; family Pyralidae; genus Amyelois; species Amyelois transitella. The sequence continues at coordinate 823,303 of NC_083531.1, forward strand.
CGCCAAAAAGTTCAAATCTAACTCCTTAGTCGGCCTTATTATCTTATTAGGCATCGTAGGAGGCGGCTACCAGCAATATATCGACAACAGGGAGAAGAATAAAGGCAAAGAAAACTTGGATGTGGTCAAAAGCTGCGTTTTTAGCTAAAACAAATATAACACATAGGAATTGTGAGGTGTTTTTTTAGAAACTCAAAATTAGATCGATATTGAAATTAGGGTTATTTATTTGTTGTTACATTGGGTGTAGCTCGAAGATCTATTTTACGTAAGCAAGCAACAAATATAAGTCTGTTAATAACCTAACTTGATTGATAATGGGGCTTATTCGCTTACGTCGGCAGGTAATAAATCTCTGTCTTTCTTTTTGGTTCAAATCAGAGTTAGAAAGGGAGGGAAGATAAGGCATGTGCCTTATTCGTGAAAAAACGTTGTTATTTGCCGATTCAGTGAGTCGATATGTGAGTATGATTTAAATGTCATCATAAATGCTATTTTCCGAACTTTGTCAGATACCAGTCGTTTCTCGTCTAACATTTCTCGCCTGAGACACGATGTTTCTTACCTTGAACATGATATTTCTCGTCATAAGAGCGATGCTTTATAGTAAAAAAGTTAACTTTCTCATAAGATACCAATGTTAACGTCAAAGATGCGTCTTTTCTTATCAAAAGAGCAAGTGGAGAATGATTGTAAATCAATGTTTCCACTATAATTTGTTACTTATCATTATTTATTACTTTTATTTTATAAACCATATTAATATTTTAAATAACCGAAATTTGGGACAGCTTAAAGACACACAAGTATTTATGCAAATTTTTTTATATCAATGAAATGATAAACTGAAATTTCAAAGTTACTTTAAATTGAACAAATATTGTCACGATATGAGTGAGTGTTACTACTTTTGTAAATGTGTGTTATTGCATAAACAATTTATAATTGCATTAGTAATTTTGACTTTTAGCGATTAATGGTTATTTGAACGGGTATAATAATTGTCACCAGTAGAAGTATAAGACGGCGTATTTTATTAGAAAAAATAAATAAAAATATTTAAATGTACAAGATACCTTTGACAAATATTTGTATAATAAAATGATTCGTTGATTTATAATTAGAATTAGTTTTAAACAAGTGGCTGTGTTAATATTTATATATTAGCAGTTGTCAACTTTTGTTCCTAAATATAGTTAATTGGGTTTTAGTTTTTTAATTTAGGAATATAGTTTCAATTATTAATTTTTTTTTTCATACAAAGCGCACTTTTAAATAAAAAGCATGTTAGTTGAGCTTAAAACGACAAATACAACTTTAAAAAAAATTATATCGATAATCCAATAGTGAAAAATCAAGGTCGTGACCTGAGGCGTACCCCAAGCTCCTATCCAGGGATATGATAAAAATGGCAGAAATTGTGTCAGGAGGAAGATATTGATCCGAGAGAAAAACATGGAAGAAAATCTTATATAAATTTAGATAAAATAATGTGAAAATTATTAAGCGAACACTTTGGAAAAACAATATTTTTATAGTTTTAATTTTTTTAATGGTGCCTAGTGTATTTTTCTAACTACATCCTACTTCTAACGTTTATACCCTTATGGTTGAACCTTCTTATTGGTTTTTAAAACAATTTAAAAAAATACATGAATAAGTTAATAACAAAATAATCGAAAATATATTTTGTACTTTCCTGGAAAACAAAAATTTCTTTTTTTATACCTACTTATCACTTATGTTCTTTAGAGATATTGTGTTTGTGTGCGTCTAGTCATTAGATTTTGTATAATAAACAATTTGTACAAATTTCTTTTATTTTTATTTCCATTAGCGGTGCCACAGACGTGCCAAAGTCGCAGATTATGTACCTTTATAACAGTGAGAAACTTTCATAACCGGTTCAATGAAACAAAGTTACTATACCTCTTTATGATATAAGTATTGATTTAAAGGTTTTCTACCACAGAGGTTTTATACGAGAGGAAAGATGACATGCCTTGTTTGAGTTTGAAAAGACACCCACATTAAGTTGTTTAAGATTTATTTTTGCTGCCACACCTCTGGACAACTGTGATGATTTATTTAGAATCAAACTTCCATGAGCATTTCACTATGTCTGCGTACTCCTCTGTTCCGGTCTACTTTTTTGGAGAAATCTTTCCAGGTTCAGGCTGTGAGGCTCTGGAATGCTCTTCCTGAAATGATTAGGAGAGCTCCTAGTCGCTCTGCGTTCAAACATGCTGTGAAGGGGTTCTTTCTTCGGCAGATTAATGATGGGTCATCCTAATTATATATGTTATATATTTTATGTATGTATATGTATTTATAGTGTATATTATGTATCTTGTATGTATTTACGCATTTTTTTTTGGAATGTATGTATTTTGTCTGTATGCATGTGCACTTTATCGCACCACCAACTTAGTTTTTTCTGTTTGGTCAGCTGGTTGACTGGTAGAGAATGCCAAGCGGCATTAAGTCCGCCTTTTGTACATTTTTGTTTTTGTGCAATAAAGTTTAAATAAATAAATAAATATGTCTATGCTGGGACTAACTCGTCCCACTATGGGTGTGAAGACCTAGACGAACGTATCTTGATCAAATTAAGGACGTCCTGGCAAAGGGTCAGGTCAAGAGTACCCGAAACCGCCGAGCTTGCATGAAGAGAGTTATAAATGTGAATGAAGTGAAGGAAGTATGCAGAGATCGTGGCAAGTGGAAAGAGGTAGTCTCTGCCTACCCCTCCGCGAGAGAGGCTTGATTTTATGTACATATGTATGTCTCACTATGGGAATGGGACAAGCGGGATTCACCGGCATTCACCTGGCGCTTTGTCCCGCTTGCAAAATGTAGTAAATAAAAACACAGTCGTAATTTCGTTCATTTAATTGAATATGTTAACATCCACATTAGTGTAATTAAAGCAAAGTGTGTGTGCATACATTTAGCAAAAGTGGACCTATTTGTAATGAGACAATTATTATATTAAAAATGTGCACTGCTTACAGAACAATATACACAGTAAAATATAACAAAAATTTTATAAAAAAAAAAAATATACCCCATTAAATTACAAATTTTAATTTTTCTAGTCTGTGGCTTGACTAACGTCAGATTCGAATTATAATAGTGATGAACGAGACTTGGGCTTTAAAAAAAGACTAGATGAGTCTTGAGTTGTAAGACTAACAATTAATTTGAGCCAGTCTTTTATTGTAAATTAATCGGCCGAACAAATTTAATTACAATTTAAAAACTTTAATTCCTATTTAGGAACGTAATGTCATACAAATACAAATAAAGTCAATATATGTTTTTAAAACAATTACAAATATAAATTATAATTTTTTATAGATAAGACAACCTGACCCTTGGTTAACATTGACAGTGAGTCAGTTTTATCTGCCGTCAAGTGTACTTAAAAACCTCTCTAACAATGACAATTTGTGATAACAAAGTGATACAAATTTTAAAATTCTAAAATACTGAGAGATTGAATACAATTTTTGTTTTATCCTAAATATTTTGACTAATTTTAATAATGTTAATCCAAAAACGTAAAGCTGAGTTCACATTGGGCTACACGCAAAATTTTTCTACCTAAATGTAAAAAAATGTTTAACTGGTAAAACTTGTTAAAATTTATATAATTTCTATCAATATAAGATAACGTTTTAAACAAAATCCAAGGTTTAATTTTTTTTTTTCGAATAGGTATAGTATAGTTTTTCAGAGTCCTGCGAGGCCTTAATATTGAATTAAGAACACGAAGAGATGAAAGAAAGAAAAGAGACATATAAACTTCTAATACAAATTTTATAATCATATAAGAAAAGAAAATTTCGAATTTCAATATAAATTACTCAAAATATTGGATTTTGCTTCAAACATTATTATATCGATATACTTACTTGTTCATTAATATTAAATCATTATAAAAAAAAGAACTTATTAGCTTCAATATTCCGTTTGTTAGTATTTCAAATGTCTATCTTAAAATTGTACTTTTCATTAATTTATTTGTCAAAGAAATATTCCTCTAGTGTGTTACAAAAACCTAACAGTTTTAACACACACTGACATATAAGATTTAAATAGATAAGTATCACTAAGTAAATAAGTAAGTTAAGTAATTTTCTGCAAATTTGCGTTTGTTCATATGTCGCCAATGATAAAGAATTATCAGATGCATCATACAGTACTTAAGTAGAATGATGATTGGTTCCCTTTAGTCTAAAAACATTTTCCGAGTTAAACCCCCATCTACCGAACTATCCACAAACATGTCATATCTTACCTCTCTCAATGTGCATTCGTCCACGATTTAGATTTAAGAGATCTGTAAATTGACGTCCAGTGAAAATGCTGCAGTGTAGTTTGTTCCGCCACTTCTTCTACACATGCGCTTTGGAAGCGGCAGTAGTTATAAAAAGCGATGTGACGTCAACAAGTGATACCTTGTATCCAATTTTGTAAATTAATCTATTCTATCATAATACCTCTCTTTTCATCTCATCAAGCGAAGGGAGAGAGTCATATTCGTCGTCAATTAATGCAGGAATTATTTCAACTGATCCTATGAATATACAAATACCAAATTTACAAATGAAGCCCAAAATTGGGACGTATTTAAGTGACGCGGAGATATAAGACAAATTTTCAACTTCAAGGTATATATGGGAAAACTTGCGTGACGCGGCCGATGCCCCTGCAAAGCAGAAAAAAAATTATAATTATTATAAATACATACATAGTGCCCTGTGGTTCCCGACACCAATAAAAAAAAAAGAATAGGACCACTCCATCTCGTTCCCATGGATGTCGTTAAAGGCGACTAAGGGATTAACCTAGGCTTGTAAACTTGGGATTCTTCTTTTAGGCGACGGGCTAGCAACCTCAAGTCACTATTTGAATCTCAATTCTATCATTCCCAGAAGAATCCCAAGTTTACAAGCCTAGGTATCCCTTACTCGCCTTTTACGACATCCATGGGAACGAGATGGAGTGGTCCTATTCCCAAACGATATGACAATTAGTAGGTGACATAACATAACATAAAAAATCACGCCTCTTTCCCGGAGGGGTAGGCAGAGACTACCTCTTTAGTAAGTGACATTCAAAATATTCCACAATAACGAATAAGAAAAAAAAATTTGAATTTTGAAAAAAGAATTTTCTAAATTTCCCCCACCTGGTGCCGCCGCCGGCGGTGAACAGCAGCCGGCGGCCGCGCGCGAGGAACTCCGGCAGCCGCACGAACCGGAACAGCGCAGGCGCAGCTTCCCCGGCGCGGATCACGCTGTCGCGGGACATTATGCCCTGGGGAAGTACACACATATGTACGTTGAAGTTGACGTCGTTGAAGAAAATGCTGCAGTGCAGTTTGTTACCGCTTCTTCTGCACTGACGCCTTGGAAGCGGCAGTAAACTTAGTTTTAAGTAATTTATTTGACGTCAACCAATTTTGTGAAACCAAACGTTTTGACAATTATTAAGCGATACGAAGTATTGTATAATACCTAATAAATAAAAATTTTGAATTTGAATTTGTCTGTTTGACAAGTGACAAGCTTATTCTATATTTTTTGGCCCGTTTGTTCCTATACACGTAAAAATTAATTTAAATCTTTCATACATACATATGATCACGTCTTCATCCCTTGCGGGCTAGACAGAGCCGACAGTCTTGAAAAGACTGAATGGCCACGTTCTGCTATTTGGCTTAATGATAGAATTGAGATTCAAATAGTGATAGGTAGCTAGCCCATCGCCTAAAAAAGAATCCCAAGTTTGTAAGCCTATCCCTTAGTCGCCTTTTACGAAATCCGTGGGAAAGAGATGGAGTGGTCCTATTCTTTTTCGTATTGGTGCCGGGAACCACACGGCACATATTGTTGCTGCTATATCTTAAGCCGGGTAGACAGAGCCACCAGTCATTATACAATTTGTGCTAAATAATATCAGAAAACTTAACTAGAGAAGGTAAATTAAGATGGTGGAGTTACTGTAACTTACATTTTTTTATGTCAATTTCTTTATACTATTTTTACATACATAAAGTGACGTCTATATTTTTTGCGAGGTAGGTATAGCCGTCAGCCTTGAAAGACTAATAGGCCTCGTTCAGCCGTTTGGCTTAGATAGAATTGAGATTCAAATAGTGACAAGTTGCTAGCCCATCGCCTAAAAGAAGATTCTCATGTTTATAACTCTATCCCTTAGTCGCATTTTACGACATCCATGGGAAAGAGTCGTAATAACGTCGTAACTTTCTCAATCGATGCTCTTTGCCCAAACAAAATTAAAATTGAATAAAATACATATATAAATAATAATTCTGATGTGCCGTGTGGTTCCCGGCACCAACAGAAAAAAGAATAGGACCACTCCATCTCTCTCCTATGGATGTCGTAAAAGGCGACTAAGGGGTAGGCTTATAAACTTGGGATTCTTCTTTTAGGCGATAGGCTAGCAACCTGTCACTGTTTGAACCTAAATTCTATCATTAACCCATACAGCTGAACGTGGCCATTCAGTCTTTTCAAGACTGTTGGCTCTGTCTACCCCGCAAGGGATATAGACGTGACTATATGTATATATGTAAAATACCTATAATGTTTACATAAATAATAATTCTGATATTTACCTCGACTATAGCGGTCTGTCGCACATTGCCCACGTGGACGGTGCATTGGAACCCCGGCCCTATGGACGTGGAGTGGCGAAGAACTTGCACCGTCGCCTGCATCAATAAATAAATGTCAAAACAGACCAGAGATTAAAATTTTAAAATTTCGCACAGCGCCATCTATGGAGCAGCATACATACATACATACATATGGTCACGTCTATATCCCTTGCTGGGTAGACAGAGCCAACAGTCTTGAAAAGACTGAATGGCCACGTTCAGCTATTTGGCATAATGATAGAATTGAGATTCAAATAGTGACAGGTTGCTAGCCCATCGCCTAAAAAAGAATCCCAAGTTTATAAGCCTATCCCTTAGTCGCCTTTTACGACATCCATGGGAAAGAGATGGAGTGGTCCTATTCTTTTTGTATTGGTGCCGGGAACCACACGGAAACCACTGCATGGAGCAGCATTGTAAAATAATGAACCGTTGCACGTTTCAAGTCCGTACATTGCCAACTATCTATTACTAACTGTCTGCATATATAAATAAGCAACCTTTTTATGTTTGAAACTGGTCACTAATAAAAAGGGATTATCATACAGAAATTTGAATTAAAAAAAAATGATGAAAATGTAATTTTGTTTTAAGAGCAATTGTTTACATATAAGTCTCAATAGTATTTAATACTAGCTGTTGCCCGCAACTCCGTTTGCGTGTTATTGGAAATACAAAGGTTAAGTTTATTATATTAATTAATCAAAAACTCGCGAGATGGCTGTAGTTTTGCTCCGCCTCCATTTAATAATAATAAAAAAAGTTACGTTTGTACTCTATGACCTAGAGTACAATCTCGCGAGTTTTTGATTAATAGAGTCTATGTCATAGTCATAATCATGTCTATGCTCTATGATTAATACGCTTGCGCGTTACAATTCCGCACAGCGCCATCTATCATTCACCTGGAAGAACAGACATCCGCGGGGCTCCTCGGGGTCCTCCAGATACACTCGGCCCTCGCAGGTGCACTCCGGCCCGTCCGCGTCATCTTCTTGTTCTAGAAGATTCTTGTTTTTCCTCCGCACCGATTTCCTGTTGTCATTGTCCGTTTGTGATTGTTTCATTAGTTCTTGTACCTGGGGTATATAAGGAAAAATGTCAAAATTATTGTTCTATAGAGTCATTATTTTATTTATATATTTGTGTAAATCAAAAAATAATAATAAAACTTGATGTTTGATATGTTCCTTTTATAACTATGTACTTACTATTTTCTTGTTACTGTGTAAATTTCTATGCAATAAAGATATTACAAACAAACAAACAAATAAAATAAAGAGAAATTAAGTACAAGGGCAGAGAAATTTCTACCAACTGGCCCACGACAGGAAAGTGTGAAGAAAGGCATTGGCTTGTGTACATAATAATTAAGATATAAAATTACATAAACTTACTGATATTAATAAACCTACAAAATAAAAGTCATTGTGAAATAATAAAAATTATTTCACAGATGTGGGACAGGATATGAGAATAGGCAAAACTTCTTAGTAAATGCCAAGTCATTGAGAAAAAAAGTAAAAGAATAGGAACTCTCCGTCTCTTTACCATGGATGTCGTTAAAGGCGACTAAGGGATAGGCTTATAAAATTGCGATCCCTTTTTTAGACGATGGGCTAGCAACCTGTCACTATTTGGATCTCAATTCCATCATTAAGCCGAGCAGCTGAACCTGGCCATTCAGTCTTTTCGGGACTACTGGCTCTGCCTACCCCGTAAGGGATATAGACGTGACTATATGTATGTATGAACTAATGATGGGTCATCCTAATTATATATTTTATGTATGTATATGTATTTATAGTGTATATTATGTATTTGTATGTATATCTTGTATGTCTCTTAACGGCCTCTGTGGCTCAGCGGTAGTACGCTTGTCTGTGACACCGGAGGTCCCGGGTTCGAATCCCGGCCAGGGCATGATGAGAAAAGAACTTTTTCTGATTGTCCTGGGTCTTGGATGTTTATCTATATAAGTATTTATTATAAAATATAGTATCGTTGAGTTAGTATCTCGTAACACAAGTTTCGAACTTACTTCGAGGCTAACTCAATCAGTGTAATTTGTCCCGTATATATTTATTTATTTTATGTATTTACGCATTTTTTTTGTAATGTATGTATTTTGTCAGTATGCATGTGCACTTTATCGCATCACCAACTTAAAGTTTTTTCTGTTTGGTCAGCTGGTTGACTGGTAGAGAATGCCAAACGGCATTAAGTCCGCCTTTTGTACATTTTTTTGTGCAATAAAGTTTAAATAAATAAATAAATAAATGTATGTATGCAGATATAACTGTTGTACACAAGTCCTAAGGGAACTCACCGACAGAGAAGCGACACAGTTCCCGTTGCAGCCGCCAAACTGCGGGCGGCGACGCGGCGCCCGGGGCGCGCGGTACGTCAGCAGCACCTGGTGATCAAACGTTTGGTGAGTCCCCATTTAATATAGTATTAGAACGTTTATGTACGTGTGGTTCGCCGCACTAGTGGAAAAAAGTATAGGACCACTTCACCCATTTCCCATGGATCCCATCAATGTGTGTGATGTGTGTCTGTCCGGGCCGCAGGGCGCTGGGCGCGGCTGAGAGTCCGAGCGAGGCGCAGTGTCCGGCGGTGACGCGGACCCGGGGCTCTGCCCGCTGTGAGCTGTGTGAGACACTCGCCTGTCCGGGCCGCAGGGCGCTGGGCGCGGCTGAGAGTCCGAGCGAGGCGCAGTGTCCGGCGGTGACGCGGACCCGGGGCTCTGCCCGCTGTGAGCTGTGTGAGACACTCGCCTGTCCGGGCCGCAGGGCGCTGGGCGCGGCTGAGAGTCCGAGCGAGGCGCAGTGTCCGGCGGTGACGCGGACCCGGGGCTCTGCCCGCTGTGAGCTGTGTGAGACACTCGCCTGTCCGGGCCGCAGGGCGCTGGGCGCGGCTGAGAGTCCGAGCGAGGCGCAGTGTCCGGCGGTGACGCGGACCCGGGGCTCTGCCCGCTGTGAGCTGTGTGAGACACTCGCCTGTCCGGGCCGCAGGGCGCTGGGCGCGGCTGAGAGTCCGAGCGAGGCGCAGTGTCCGGCGGTGACGCGGACCCGGGGCTCTGCCCGCTGTGAGCTGTGTGAGACACTCGCCTGTCCGGGCCGCAGGGCGCTGGGCGCGGCTGAGAGTCCGAGCGAGGCGCAGTGTCCGGCGGTGACGCGGACCCGGGGCTCTGCCCGCTGTGAGCTGTGTGAGACACTCGCCTGTCCGGGCCGCAGGGCGCTGGGCGCGGCTGAGAGTCCGAGCGAGGCGCAGTGTCCGGCGGTGACGCGGACCCGGGGCTCTGCCCGCTGTGAGCTGTGTGAGACACTCGCCTGTCCGGGCCGCAGGGCGCTGGGCGCGGCTGAGAGTCCGAGCGAGGCGCAGTGTCCGGCGGTGACGCGGACCCGGGGCTCTGCCCGCTGTGAGCTGTGTGAGACACTCGCCTGTCCGGGCCGCAGGGCGCTGGGCGCGGCTGAGAGTCCGAGCGAGGCGCAGTGTCCGGCGGTGACGCGGACCCGGGGCTCTGCCCGCTGTGAGCTGTGTGAGACACTCGCCTGTCCGGGCCGCAGGGCGCTGGGCGCGGCTGAGAGTCCGAGCGAGGCGCAGTGTCCGGCGGTGACGCGGACCCGGGGCTCTGCCCGCTGTGAGCTGTGTGAGACACTCGCCTGTCCGGGCCGCAGGGCGCTGGGCGCGGCTGAGAGTCCGAGCGAGGCGCAGTGTCCGGCGGTGACGCGGACCCGGGGCTCTGCCCGCTGTGAGCTGTGTGAGACACTCGCCTGTCCGGGCCGCAGGGCGCTGGGCGCGGCTGAGAGTCCGAGCGAGGCGCAGTGTCCGGCGGTGACGCGGACCCGGGGCTCTGCCCGCTGTGAGCTGTGTGAGACACTCGCCTGTCCGGGCCGCAGGGCGCTGGGCGCGGCTGAGAGTCCGAGCGAGGCGCAGTGTCCGGCGGTGACGCGGACCCGGGGCTCTGCCCGCTGTGAGCTGTGTGAGACACTCGCCTGTCCGGGCCGCAGGGCGCTGGGCGCGGCTGAGAGTCCGAGCGAGGCGCAGTGTCCGGCGGTGACGCGGACCCGGGGCTCTGCCCGCTGTGAGCTGTGTGAGACACTCGCCTGTCCGGGCCGCAGGGCGCTGGGCGCGGCTGAGAGTCCGAGCGAGGCGCAGTGTCCGGCGGTGACGCGGACCCGGGGCTCTGCCCGCTGTGAGCTGTGTGAGACACTCGCCTGTCCGGGCCGCAGGGCGCTGGGCGCGGCTGAGAGTCCGAGCGAGGCGCAGTGTCCGGCGGTGACGCGGACCCGGGGCTCTGCCCGCTGTGAGCTGTGTGAGACACTCGCCTGTCCGGGCCGCAGGGCGCTGGGCGCGGCTGAGAGTCCGAGCGAGGCGCAGTGTCCGGCGGTGACGCGGACCCGGGGCTCTGCCCGCTGTGAGCTGTGTGAGACACTCGCCTGTCCGGGCCGCAGGGCGCTGGGCGCGGCTGAGAGTCCGAGCGAGGCGCAGTGTCCGGCGGTGACGCGGACCCGGGGCTCTGCCCGCTGTGAGCTGTGTGAGACACTCGCCTGTCCGGGCCGCAGGGCGCTGGGCGCGGCTGAGAGTCCGAGCGAGGCGCAGTGTCCGGCGGTGACGCGGACCCGGGGCTCTGCCCGCTGTGAGCTGTGTGAGACACTCGCCTGTCCGGGCCGCAGGGCGCTGGGCGCGGCTGAGAGTCCGAGCGAGGCGCAGTGTCCGGCGGTGACGCGCGCGCACGGCGCCCTGTTCCTGTACACGCTGCGAACTGTGATCGGCACGAACGACCCGGTTTCCGTGGGACCTGGCGACCGAAACAATTGATACATTTAATCACGTCTATATCCCGTGCGGGGTAGACAGAGTCAACAGTCATCAAAAAACTGAAAGGTCTCGTTCAGTTGTTTGGCTTAGTGACAAAATTGAGATTCAAATAGAGACAGGTTGCTAGCCCATCGCCTAAAACTCATCAGTTTTTCGTAAAAGGCGACTAAGGGATAGGCTTATACGATGGTATAGGCTTAGTCGCCTTTTACGACATCCATGGGAAAGAGATGGAGTGGTCCTTTTCTTTTTTCTGTCGGTGCCGGGAACCACACGACACGAAACAATTAATATAGTATAATGAATAATCTATGTATAAGAGGCACAGGTTTAAATCCCACCACGGCCATGTACCAATAACTATTTTCGAAGTTACGTACATTAGTTTGAATACTAACCGACGCTCTTACGGTGAGAGAACACATCGTGTGGAAACCTGCACATTCAGGCAACTGGATGTGTGACCATGATCGATCCAATACGGGTTAGGTTCCGCTGCAAAGGTTGCGGAGGTCTGATGGGAGTCGCTTCGTGTAAAAACCTGACTCACCCAATCCAGGATCCATGGTCTAAGGCATACCCCGGGCTCGTCTCCAGAGTTGTGGGGATGCAACCTGGACTAAAGCCTGTATAGGGATTTTGCACATTTTAATAGTTTTAACCTTTTCAGCGCCAAAGTCTGATATATCAGACGTTTAAGTTTCGTGCCCTCGCCGCCAAAGTCTGATATATCAGTCAAATAAATCTTACCAATTTAGCTGTATTTTTTCTTATCTTTATAGTACCTGACGACATATGCATAACATTTTTAGACAGTTCATACTTTAGTTAATCAAAAATAACAATTTCACGATTTATTATAATGTTATTTGAATAATAAATTATCAAAAACAAAACCATGTTTATCAGAGATTCTGACTTTTTTTTTATTTGAACCCTCAGCGCCAATGTCTTATATATCAGACATTAGTGATGTTACATTACAATGTTACTACTTAAACCAGAAATCTGGAACTCTCAAAAGAAACGTCTAAGAAATTAAAAATATTACAGGTTTTTGTTTTGGCCATAAAACTTTTTAGTGTGTCGTAATTTTACCAAGTTTTAGCACAGAAAATGCATTTATTTTCAAATGATGTTTTGCATCGAACTCAGTAAATTGCATGGTATGTCACAACACTATAGCGACACGATCATGCATCTGTCTCGTACGCCAACGACTGATATATAAGACGCGGAAGTGACGTCAGAGGCGTTAGATGTTTCTAGAACTATTTATTTCGTGCTGTACAATGAGGGTAGGAGGTATCGATAAATTATGGAAGTACCCTGTCATGTTATTTTCTGGGATATCATCTCTGCGTTGCTGTGTAGATTTATTATAATTGCAAATTAATATTTATTGAAATATGACCACTGCAAAGGAGTTGATTAGGATTTACCTTTTAGCCATGGCAATTGTAAGTAAAACAAAATTGAGACGACGAAACGAAAAATTACACTTTCAGATGATTCAAGTTAGTCATGTAGGGTAGGTAAAATTTTTACAACATTCAATCGGTTTTTGTCTTTAAAATAAAAATAACCTGATTGAAGGATTTTTAAATAATAATAATACGATCATCAATATTAGTAAAATAATAATTGTCTCCATCATTTAATTAATTAAATCAATAAGTTAAATGTATATCTTTCGTAAGGTATCGAAGTTTATGACCGGAAGTTGACACATCACTAACACTCGTTAAAAATTCATATTAAGCGTACGCCACTGTCTGATTTATCAGACACGTAGTGATGCAATTAATTATCATGATTACTTGTGCGTTTTTTCGCTGTATTAATACGCCACTGAGATTTCAATACATTTTAAAATGTTTCAAGGAGTAACAATAATAAAATAAAACCCATGAACTTAAAATATAACTGTTTTATAATGATTTATTTAATACAAATTAATAATATCGATACTCAATATTGTCAACACTAGTAAATCAACCACGTTTATTGCCGTGGCGTGTGGTGAACGTTTTTGACGAAAACTCTTGGCGTGGAAAGGGTTAAATAATATAATTGCAAATAAATAAAATTATAAATACACACATACAACCGTGTAAATTGACGTCCGATGAAAATGCTGCAGTGTAGTTTGTTCCGCCGCTTCTTCTGCCCATGCGCTTTGGAAGCGGTAGTAGTTATAATTAGATTTAAGTTATGTGACGTCAATTTCAAAATTGGATACAAAGTATCACTTACCTTGTATCCAATTTTGAAAATACGAGTAAATCTATTCTATAAAAACTCATACGCGGAACTCCTTCGTCCCGCCAAAAATTCGGCGGACGAGTAAATTTAAAAATGTCAAAGAACGTTTTGACAATTATTAAGCGATATGAAGTATCCTATAATAATAAATAAAAATTTTTAATTTGAATTTTGTTTTTTTGACAAGTGAAAACCTTATTCTATATTTTTTGACCAGTTTGTTCCTGTACACTTAAAAAAATAATTTAAATCTTTCATTTTATCTTATATCCATTATCCAATCTTCTCTTACTCTGACTGCGCTTCACCTTCAATTGAGTAAGCTTTAAATCTATCGATACACCTGTATGAAGAAGAAGAAGTCTTCTTCTTCATCTTACCTATGATGAGCTGATCGCCCTCATATATCTGCCCTTTGGCCATCAGCCCGCCGACGACGGGGCCCTCAGAGTCACCCACGTGGAAAATCTCGTCGATTTGAAACTCGCACGTCTCCTAAAATAAACAGTTAAACTAAATATAAAACACGTCTCTAACCGTGCGTACAAATTAACATAACATAACATGTAATGCTCCCTTGCGGAGTGGACAGGGCCAACAAGTCTTAAAGACTTAGGCCACGTTCAGGTATTGTTTGGCTAAATTATAGTATTGACATTGAAATAGTGACAGGTTGCTAGCCTATCGCTTGAAAGAAGAATCTCAAATTTTCAAGCCTAACCCTTAGACGCCTTATACGACACCAAGAGATGGAGAGTTCCTATTCTCTTTTTTTTTATTAGAGCCGGAAACCACACGGCGGCGTCTTATATATAAATCTTATACATAGACACATTCTTAGGCAGTTTAGTCTCAACTCGATAATATATTTTTCTTATACATTTTGTGCGAAATACTATCAGAAAATTTAACATGATAAGGTAAATTAAGATAGTGGAGTTACTGTAATTATTAATCTCAATTCTATCATCAAGCCGAACAGCTGAACGCGGCCAATCAGTCTTTACAAAACTGTTGGCTCTGACTACCCCGCAAGGGATATAGACGCGACTATATGTATGTATGTATGTAAGTATGTCTCAACTGTGTTTTTTTATAATGTTGTGTTTAATTCTGTATTTTGTGTCTGTAGCAACTGAATAAACGATTTTATCTATCTATCTTTGTATGTGTATGTAAGTATGTATGTTGAGACTATACAAGTTATATGTATGTATGTATATGTATATATGTTTGTAAGTATGTATGTTGAGACTACACAAGTTAACTCACATCCTCCGGCTTCTCCTTAACATCCACGCTGGGCGGTTGGAGCGCTAACAGGTACGCGTGCAAAGCGTTGAGTCCCGCGCCGCGCACGCAGCTGACGGGGAACACTGGAATATGCTCCAATTCCGGCCTGGAACGCGGTTCAAATTCAAATTCAAAATTTTTATTCATACATACATACATATGATCACGTCTTTATCCCTTGCGGGCTAGACAGAGCCAACAGTCTTGATAAGACTGATAGGCCACAGGCCTGGAAATACGTCAAAATGTTGTTATTTCTAATTTAAAAAAATTACATACATATGTATTAAAGGGTCAGGTCAAAAGTACCCGAAACCGCCGAGCTTGCATGAAGAGAGTTATGAATGTGGATGAAGCGAAGAAAAAAAGAGAAGAGATTTTATGTATGTATGTTTGTCTATCCCTTGCGGGGTGGACAGAGCCAACAATCTTGAAAAGACTGAATGGCCACGTTCAGCTGTTCGGCTTAATGATAGAATTGAGATTCAAACAGTGTCGGGTTGCTAGCCCATCGCCTAAAAAAGAAACCCAAGTTTGTAAGCCTATCCCTTAGTCGCCTTTTACGACATTCATGGGAAAGAGATGGAGTGGTCCTATTCATTTTTGTATTGGTGCCGGGAACCACACGGCACTTTTTATTCATTATTATAGGATACTTCGTATCGCTTAATAATTGTCAAAACGTATGGTTTAACAACATTGGTTGACGTCAAATAAATTACTTAAAACTAAGTTTACTACTTTACAGTGAGAGATCATGTTAAAAATTAAATAAATAAATAATAATAAATAAATATGAACGGGATAAATTACACAGATTGTGTTGTGAGCTAGCACGAAAGTAAGTTCGAGACTTGTGTTACGAGATACTAACTCAACGATACTGTATTTTATAATAAATACTTATAAAGATAAACATCCAAGACCCAGGCCAATCAGAAAAAGTTCGTTTCTCATCATGCCCTGGCCGGGATTCGAACCCGGGACCTCCAGTGTCACAGACAAGCGTATTACCGCTGCGCCACAGAGGCCGTCAAATTTAAAAATTGCTAATTATCATGATTTCTATACACATATATATCTATACTAATATTATAAAGCTGAAGAGTTTGTTTGATATGCTCCAATTGCGGTTTGGAACGCAGGAAGAGATTATTCAAAAATGGCTAATTAATTATCTTGATGATTTCCTACAAGCGGCCCGTTAAGGCTTTGCGCGCGGCATAAACATGGATATTACTCGACCGATTTTGTCGAAATTTTGACATTTTTTAAATTCCAGGAAATTCGCAAGACCCACGGTAAATTAATATGAGAAACATAGAGAAACTGTGAGGGCCGTGTTGTTCCCGAAACCAATTTAAAAAACAATTGGACCATTCCATCCCTTATCCATGGAAGTCGTGAAAGCCGACTAAGGGATTCTTCTTTTAGGCGATGGGATAGCAACCTATCACTATTTGAATCTCACTTCTATCTAATATCTAATAAGCCTAACAGCTGAACCGGCAATGTCTAACCCGCAAGGGATAAAGACGTGATTAAAGGAATGAATGAATGAGATAAAAACCTTTTCTGGTAATTCTGAATAGCTAAGACCCACGGTAAATTTTAATATGAGAAACAATGAGAAACTCACCCCTCCTCTACCTCTTCTCCCTTGCCATCGTTGATAGAGTCCAGTATAAGTTTCTGCGGCGCCACGCAGTCTCTCGCCATGTTTTCGTCGGTTATCAAAAGTGGTTTCTGTAACAAGAAATTTTATGTCATAAATCCTAACTAAATAAATATATACGGGACAAATTACACAGATTGAGTCTTATATAGACAAGGAAGGTGAGGTTCTTCGTCTTTTTTATAGCTTTTAGTTACGGTTATCACGTGGTTATCACTCAAATCAAATATGAAATATATTTAAATAAATATATACGGGACAAATTACACAAATTGAGTTAGCCTGGACGTAAGTTCTAGTTCTTGCGTTACGAGATACTAACTCAACGATACTATATTTTATGATAAATACTTATATAGATGAACATCCACTTATAAATACTTATATAGATGTAGTTACAGGAATAGAAAAGGGTATGTTAAGATGGTTCGGTTATGTGGAGAGGATGAATGAAAGCAGGTTGACTAAGGAGAATGGTCGGAGTGGGAAGACCTAGACGAACGTATCTTGATCAAATTAAGGACGTCCTGGTAAAGGGTCAGGTCAAAAGTATCCGAAACCGCCGAGCTTGTATGAAGAGAGTTATGAATGTGGATGAAGCGAAGGAAGTATGCAGAGATCGTGGCAAGTGGAAAGAGGTAGTCTCTGCCTACCCCTCCGTGAAAGAGGCGTGATTTTATGTATGTATGTATGAACATCCAAGAACCAGGCCAAGTAGAGAAAGTTAGTTTCTCATCATGCCCTGGCCGGGATTCGAACCCGGGACCTCCTGTGTTACAGACAAGTGCACTACCGCCGCGCCACAGAGGCAGTCAACTAATATAAAAAATGCGAAAGTAAATTTGTTAAGTTTATTCGTAATCTCTACGTAGTGTTATCTACTGATCCAAAGATATAAGTATATATAATTCAGGAGTCTGAAGATGGACATACTTTTCATCCCTTACCATTCATTCCGATAAAATCTAAAGCTACCGTGGGATTTGCAAAAAAACCTGAATTCTTTGGTAGATGGCGCTAAACTCGCGCGGGCGGAGCCGCGTTTGAAAGCATGTTACATTAAAAAATGCCAAAAACAGTGAGTTACACAAAAAATAACGTCAAATTAATAAAAAAGAAAAATTAAATTTTGACATCCCCGATTTGGTCAGTGTTCCCATTCATTCACTCATTCGTTCACTTTTGCATTGCCCACAGTATGCAGTAAGGCTCTCAGCCTCCCTGTTAAAGGTAATCTCATGGAGAATGGCAGCTCAAAGACTATATTGAGAGTATATACTGGAATGGCGGCTCAAAGACTATAATGAGAGTGTACATATACAGGAGAGGCTCTGTCATAGCTACCTTGCCCACGGTGTGCAGTAAGGCCCTCAGCCTCCCTAGCAGGGGCGCCACGGCGTTGGATTGCTCGCACTTGCTGATGACGGTGAAGAACGGGAGGTCCAGGGCTATGAGCAGGTCTATGTGCTCTTCAGTTATACGAGTGATTCCCGCCGTTGCTGAGATCTGAAAAAAAAATAGCAACAATAAAGACAACATACATACATACATAAAATTACGCCTTTTTCCCGGAGGGGTAGGTGGAGACTACCTCTTCCACTTGCCACGATCTCTGCATACTTATTTCGCTTCATCCACATTCATAACTCTTCATGCAAGCTCGGCGGTTTCGGGTACGGGGCATACAGACAATAAAATTGCCGAGCGGTTCCTTGCAACAATAGAAAGAGAGAAAAGGACCACTCCATCTCTTTCCCATGGATGTCGTAAAAGGCGACTAAGCGATAGGCTTACAAACTAGGGATTCTTTTTATATGCGATGGGCTAGCAACTTGTCACTATTTGAATATCAATTCTATTATTAAGCCTATCAGCTGAACGTGGCCTGTAAGTCTTTCAAGAGTTCGTGCTGTCATCATAAAGCTGTTAAATGAACGTGAAGTCTTTTCAGGACTGCTGGCTCTGTCAACCCCGCGAGGGATAAAGATGTGATTATATGAATGAATGAATGACAAAATCTCACCACGAGCATAGCATAATGCGGCGAGTAGCCAGTGAGGCCGTGGACAGTAGTCCGCTGGTACTCGCTGCGGCCGGCCAAGTCCAGACAGGCAATTATAGCTGTTAAAGTGTATCTTGATGACATGATGACAGATGACAATGACGGCCAACTCACCACGAGCATAGCATAATGCGGCGAGTAGCCAGTGAGGCCGTGGACAGTGGTCCGCTGGTACTTGCTGCGGCCGGCCAAGTCCAGGCAGGAAACTATAGCTGTGGAAGTATATCTTGACGACATGATGACAGATGACAATGACGGCCAACTCACCACGAGCATAGCATAATGCGGCGAGTAGCCAGTGAGGCCGTGGACAGTGGTCCGCTGGTACTTGCTGTGGCCGGCCAAGTCCAGACAGGAAACTATAGCTGTTAAAGTGTATCTTGACGACATGATGACAGATGACAATGACGGCCAACTCACCACGAGCATAGCATAATGCGGCGAGTAGCCAGTGAGGCCGTGGACAGTGGTCCGCTGGTACTTGCTGCGGCCGGCCAAGTCCAGGCAGGAAACTATAGCTGTGGAAGTATATCTTGACGACATGATGACAGATGACAATGACGGCCAACTCACCACGAGCATAGCATAATGCGGCGAGTAGCCAGTGAGGCCGTGGACAGTGGTCCGCTGGTACTTGCTGTGGCCGGCCAAGTCCAGACAGGAAACTATAGCTGTTAAAGTGTATCTTGATGACATGATGACAGATGACAATGACGGCCAACTCACCACGAGCATAGCATAATGCGGCGAGTAGCCAGTGAGGCCGTGGACAGTGGTCCGCTGGTACTTGCTGTGGCCGGCCAAGTCCAGAAAGGAAACCAGCTTGGCGCTCCGTTCGCCGATACGTTCCGCTGTCATGAGTTCTGAACAACCGTAGTTTACCACGTTACCCTGAAAGGAGAATTTTTTATTAAGATGGTAATGGTTGCATGTAACTCTTACGGTTAGGTTAAACATCGTGAGGAAACCTGCACATTGAGGTAGACGGATGTGTTACCATGATCGATACAAAACGTACATACATATGTACATATCACCACGTCTATATCCCTTGCGGGTAGACAGAGCCAACAGTTTTCTTGAAAAGACTGATAGGCCACTTTCAGCTTAATGATAGAATTGAGATTCAAATAGTGACAGGTTGCTAGCCCATCGCCCAAAAGAATCCGAAGTTTATAAGCCTATCCCTTAGGAACAAGATAGAGTGGTCCTATTCTTTTTTTTATTGCTGCCGGGAACCACTCTGTGACTATATGTATATATATATTTATTGTAATTCATTCACCTGAGCATCGAACCCCAATATCTCGTGGCTCAGCGACGAGGTCCGGCCGCTCTTCACCTCGTGCAAATGTCTGAACATGTTGAGACGGGCGCTGCCACGACCGTTGTCCAATTCGCCTGGAAGAAGAAACGTTTAAATTTTTTTTTTTAATTAGTGACCATTTTACAGCCTTTTTGTTTTTGTATAAATGTGTAATTCCCTGGAATCATATACATCCTACCGATTACGGTGAAATTTGATATTTAGGTTAGCTGAAGACCCATAATAACATACAGGCTACTTTTTATCCCGGAGTTCCCGCGAGACTGATACGGTTTCCATGCGGACGAAGTCGCGGGCGGCCTCTAGTACATACATAAAATCACGCCTTTTTCCCGGAGGGGTAGGAAGAGACTACATCTTTCCACTTGCCACGATCTCTGCATACATCCTTCGCTCCATCCACATTCATAACTCTCATCATGCAAGCTCGGCGGTATGGGTACTCTTGACCTGACCCTTTGCCAGGACGCCCTTAATAAGATCAAGATACATTGATCGAATTTATTCGAACTAATAGACTTTTTAGTCTTAAAAAATTAAGATTCTTCTTTTAAGCGATGGGTGAGCGACCTGTCACTATTTGAATCTCAATTCCATCATCAAGCCAAACAGCTGAACGTGGCCCATCAGTCTTAACAAGATTATGTCTACCCCGCAAGGGATATAGACGTGATTATAATATAATTACCTTCGGTGCAACAAAGTGACAAAAAGCCAAAATTGCAGAAACCGAACTAAGCATGCCAAATTGTTTTTGAATCATACCTTTTCTTGGGGCAACAAAAACATCGGCGTAAGTAAACAATTAATTTTGCAAAGATGTTAAACCTACTTACTATAAATATTAATCCAGAAATGAACAAATACATGGGAAAATAATTAAAACTCTTCTCCCGTTAAATTTATAAATAATAAATATAAATAAATATATACGAGACAAATTACACAGATTGAGTTAGCCTCGAAGTAAGTTAGAGACTTGTGTCACGAGATACTAACTCAACGATACTATATTTCATAATAAATACTTATATAGATAAACATCCTAGACCCAGGCCAATCAGAAAAAGTTCTTTTCTCATCATGCCCTGGCCCGGATTCGAACCCGAGACCTCCGGTGTCACAGACAAGCGTACTGCCGCTGCGCCACAGAGGCCGTTATAAAAGAGTTATTGCGACTTTGTTGCACTGAAGGTGCGAATTATGTATGTATACTGTTTTATCGATCATACCTTGCGTCAGGACCCCGATGATGGTAGACTTGCCCGCCTCGTTGGCCCCCATGACCGCCACCCTCAGCTCCACACTCTGTTGGGTGTCGGCCAACTGTCAACAATGACATACTGTTGAGACTATTGTGGCGACATCTCTACGCCACTCGTCACAACATTGAATGAAAAAAACTACTGTCAATCATCGCGAAGAAATTGACGCTCTCAACCAATAGCAGCGAAGAATTTAAATCGCGATTTCAAAGATTTCAGGGATCGTCAACCGTTCAACATCGTCTGTCGCGCGGTTCCCCAGGCATAACACGTAGCCTGGCGGAAGATCTTCCTTTGGTGGCTGTCGAGCCGAAACATCGCTCCCGCTACAACTACTAACGCCATCTATACGAGAGTCTCCACAGCAATATCAGACGTTTTGGTGACGTCACGATTTTGTACAGTGTGTACATATCTTATATTGTTTGACGAAATATATGTATTGTAATATTTGAATTCAAACCGATGCTCTTACGGTGAAGGAAAATATCGTGAGGAAACCTGCACATTCTGCAAACTGTATGTGTAACCATGATCGATCCATCTCAGGGTCAGATGATCAGATTGAAAGTCGCTTCGTATAAAAATCCAACTCACTTTATCCAGGATCCATGGTCAAATTCATACCCTGTGCTCCTCTCCAGAGTGATTTGTAATTTTTATTTTAATGTCATTTTTACTCATTAATATAATTGCTTGTATGTTTTGATATTAAAATTTATTTTTAAATACGACATTTGACGTCCATTAGGACAGTTCACAGCGATGATCACAAATATGTTACAGCCTTTAACCTGTGTTGCACAATAAATATAGTATAGCGGTAGTAGCGTAGTTACTACGAGGCTGAAATAGCCTGTGTTATTTGTCCCGTATATATATTTATCTATGTATATGTACTCATATTAAAAAGCTAAAGAGTTTGTTTGAACGCACTAATCTCAGGAACTACTGGTTCGTATTATAAAAATTATGTTTGCTTTAAATAGACCATTTATCAAGGCTTTAGGCTATATAACATCACGCTGCAACTATAAGGAGCAAAGACATAATGGAATATGAAAAAAAACCGGGAAAATTATTCATCCTTGAGGGCTTCAATGATGCCCCAAATAACTATTCAACGCGGACACAGCTTCAAATATATTTGATTTGATTGCTAACAACGTAATAACCGTAACTGCCTCACCTTCCTGATATAGACCTCGGCGACGGCGCGCTGCGGGCCCACCCTGCGCACGGCCACATGCGCCAGCGCGGCGCCGAGCGCGCGCGCCATGCCGCGCAGCGCGTGCAGCGAGGCGCGCAGCGGGCGCGCGCGCAGCCCGCGCAGCGCGCCGCAGTCGCGCACGCCCACCACGTACACCGCGCTGCCGCCGCCCGACCGCAGCCGCCACTTCAGCTGGCACAAACATGTTGTGTCATTTTTTTATTTATATATTTATGTACAACAAGAAAAATTAGCAAAAAAAAAACTTAAAATAAAGAGAAATTCAGTACAAGGGCACTACTTATTTCTAGAGATATTTCTTCCAGCAGGCCCAAACAGTCATTACATTTTTACAATAAGAATTACATATTAAATAGACAAATAGCACCAAAAAATTTAACAAATTTAACAGTGAAGTCCTTGTTGTAGCATTTCAAACTGCGGTAGAAGAAATTTATTCAAGTGTAGTTCTTGAGAAAGCGAGGTGGCACAAATATGTTTAAATTATTACATACATACATACAAATAGTCACGTCTCTATCCCTTGCGGGGTAGACAGAGACAACAGGCTTGAAAAGACTGATAGACCACGATCAGCTGTTTGGCTTAATGATGGAATTGAGATTCAAATAGTCACAGACAGGTTCCTAGCCCATCGTCTAAAAAAAGGATCGAAATTTTATAAGCCTATCCCTTAGTCGCCTTTTACGACATCCACAGAAAAGAGATCGAATAATCCTATTCTTTTTTTATTAGTACGGGGAACCACACGGCATGAGTGTACACTACAAACCTGTGTAACGAGATGCTGGAACCTCCTCTCGCAAGGAGCCACCAGTTGCAGTTTGTACTCCACGTTCCCGAACCTGGGCTCGGGCGGCAACCGCCCGTACACCTCGTCCCCTGAGTCTTCGGCCTCTGATGCGCTGAAAAAATTATAATACATATGGTCACGTCTATATCCCTTGCGGGGTAGACAGAGCCAACAGTCTTGAAAAGACTGAATGGCCACGTTCAGCTATTTGGCTTAATGATAGAATTGAGATTCAAATAGTGACAGGTTGCTAGCCCAACGCCTAAAAAAGAATCCCAAGTTTGTAAGCCTATCCCTTAGTCGCCTCTTACGACGTCCATGGGAAAGAGATAGAGTGGTCCTATTCTTTTTTGTGTTGGTGCCGGGAACCACACGGCACTGAAAAAATATTATTATTTATTCGAATCTTAGTATCACTGATTAAAGACGACTATGACTAACTGATTAACTGACATATTAGAATAGAATAGATTTATTTTCAAAATTGGATACAAGGTATTATCACTTATTGATATTCAATGCAAACTTCAAGGCATTAATTTTAAAGTTTGCCGTGTAAGTTCCTTATGAGGTCAAAGGGTGCACCACTAAGAGGGTTACCCAATATTCCCGTGGGAACGGAAATGGAAGAAATTTTTCATTTCACACGAGTAGAATTGGAAAAATGGTCCTCTTTCGAATATAAACGTTATTAGTGTGTTTTTCAAGAACCAAAGATTCAATTTCTCATGAATGTGTAGATAAAATATGCAGTTCTATTTGCCCATGCGACGTCTTAATGTCGGTTTTTTTCTTTTTCTTATAAAAGATTTGAGTGCGTTTGACCTCAATCTGCTAGGTGGCAAGGAAAAATGAGGCCTGAAGCTCAAATAATGCCTTAATTAAAGCTTTAGGCTTTAAATAAGGCATTATTTGAGATTATCTTGTAAAAGAAAAAAGATAAAGGACGTCCTGGTAAAGGGTCAGGTCAAAAGTACCCGAAACCGTCGAGCTTGCATGAAGAGAGTTATGAATGAGGATGAAGCGAAGGAAATATGCAGAGATCGTGGCAAGTGGAAAGAGGTAGTCTCTGCCTACCCCTCCGGGACAGAGGCGTGAGTTTATGTATGTATGTAGAAAAAAGATTTACACTTCACAACGGCCAAATGTGTGTCATAAAAATATAACTCATCAAAATCAAGGTCCAAAAGAGCTTGTATCTATGGCAAAAAAAAAAAAAGAAACACAAGTTTTTTACTCTCGTTACTAACCTGTCATCGTACGACTCCATATCGTCAGAACTACAAAAATCGTTGTCCAAATCCTCCGGACAAAAATCACCGTTCATGTACACATCGTCTTTCAACCGGACTTTCTCCAACTTATCGATAACATTGTACACTTCATTGCCATACTTGTTATCGATGTCTTTCCTCCTAAATTTGTAACCGTCTGTGAGATCGTTCACATTTTTGCCGATACTGTCGTCCAATTTATTAGGGGTTATTGACGTTTGGTTGTTCAGATGGTCTGGTTTCTCATCCCACGCCGTGGAGGCGGACTCTTTGGGTGGCGAAATTTTATTCTTTTTTCTCCTGTTTTTCCGACTGGAGTTGCGGCGTTTCGGTCTCTTGTCGTCCGTTTTGGAGTCTGCAATTGTTATACATATATATAGTCACATCTATTTCCTTGCGGGGTAGACAGGACATAGTCTTTGGATAAGACTGAAAGGCCACGTTCAGCTGTTTGGCTCAATGGTGGATTTGAGATTCAGAAATAGTGACAGGTTACTAGCCCATCGCCTACAAAAAGAATCTTAAGTTTACAAGCCTATCCCTTAGTCGCCTTTTACGACATCCATGGGAAAGAGAGCATAAATATTTTACGTTTTATTTAAAACGTAAAATATTTTCAATATTCATATATACTCATATGATAATTACATAGGTAATAAATTTTGACAGAACATCCCATAAGTAGGGACAAGTAAATTAAACGACTTAGTATTTACACATCTTTTTGCGGTAGAAAAACTAACTTTAGAAACTTGTTTTTTTAATATAGAAATATCAAAAATTTTATATAGAAATATTTTTGATGAGATTGAGTTAAAATCTATCTTAGATTTTTAAATTCTTGTTTCCGTGTCGTTATTTTTCTTTTCATTATTATTTTATGTTTTTTTTTTTATATTTTTTTTTTGTTTAACAAGAAAACTTTATTAAAATATTAAAAAAAAATTATTTTCTTTTATCTTTTTTTTTGTTTACATACATACTTAGCTAAAATGTATTATACATTACCTGTGTTAACTTCTATGTAGCTCTCAATATAGCTGCCGCTTTTCACCAACAACTCTGTGCTGAGATCTGGCTCGCAGAGGAACGAGGACTCCTCTGGCAGCGTCTCGTTCTTACCCTGGGACTTCCTCCCTCTTCTCCGTCCTGCGACAGAAGAATTAACGATCAAACAGACTGGTCCCACTCCTGGTTAGGTGGCGATTTGAAACATACATACACACAAGTGGATTTTTTTTCCGTGCGGTTCCCGGCACCAGTACATAAAAGAATAGGACCACTCCATCTCGAACCCATGGATGTCGTAAAAGGCGACTAAGGGATAGGCTTACAAACTTGGGTTTCTTTTTTTAGGCGATAGGCTAGTAACCTGTCACTATTTAACACTCAATTCTATCATTAAGCCAAACAGCTGAACGTGGTCCGTCAGACTTTTCGAGATTGTTGGCTCTGTCTACCCCGCGAGGGATAAAGACGTGAATATGTATGTATGAGAGTCAAATAGTGACAGGTTGCTAACACAAAAACCACCCAAGTGATCCCTATCGAACTGACTGCCTCCTGCTACTTAATCTAAATATGTAGCGACGACAAAATAAAAGAATACAAATCTGTTGATGTGTTTGTTACTTGTTCACAGTTAAACCACTCGAGCGATCTTCGTGAATTTTTAAACTATTATCAGTTCATAAACAATCAACCAATATTAACTAGCAACTTGCCACTATTTGAATCTCAATTCTATCATTGAGCCTAACAACTGAACGTGGCTTATTGGTCTTTTCCAGACAGTTGGCCCTGTCCACCCCGCAAGGGATATAGACGTGATTATATGTATGTACCAAACAATATTATAAATGTAATATTCGATCAGTGAGTATCCAAATTACGGAACAACTTTTATTAAAACAAAATATCTACATATAAGCGTAATAAACAATTTTTTAGCCAAATAAATGAAGTTCATGATGTGAACACTTCACATATTCAACTTGGTATCATTTTGTAAAAGGCGTTTTGGACTCGCCCAAACAATGTGATAATTATGTGCTCCGTTTTAACTCAGACAGTTTCTTTTATTGATGCGATTATTCCACTTATATTTCAGTTGTTGTGAAATTTAATATTTCGTCATCAAAACAAAAAATTAGTCATGCCTTTTTCGCGGATGACGTGGAACGTGCAGCATACACGTCATTATCAACAACACATACATACATATTATCATAATATATGCCGTGTGATTCCCCGGCACTAATACAACAAAGAATAGGACCACTTTACTCTTTCCCGTGGATGTCGTAAAAGGCGACTAAAGGATAGGCTTATAAAGTTGGTATTCTTTTTTTTGGCGATGGGCTAGCAACCTGTCACTATTTGAATCTCAATTCTATCCTCAAGCCGAAAAGCTGAACGTGGCCTATCAGTCTTTTTTTTTCAATTATTGTGGCACAAATAGTCAAAAATACAGACAGAATTACAAATACAGTAAACAATATAGTACCTAGACCAAACAGTGCCGATTATGTTTTTGGTGTAGTAATTATAAAAGCATGCTGTTAACAATCAGATGATCAGATCAGTCTTTTCGGGACTGTTGGCTCTGTCTGCCCCGCAGGGGATGTAGACGTGACTGTGTGTGGTGTGTGTGTGTGTGTGTGTGTGTACCTTTGGGGGCATCAGGCTTTTTCTTCACAGTGTCCTGTTCCTGTTTGTGTTTCTTCTTATTACTCTGCTTTTGGCTCTGATGGCCGTCCGCTGGATCGAACAGGCTGAAGAATGAATCCATTTCTGTAACAAAACATTTTACATGATAAAGTATTAATCTAATTATTCTTATCACTACATAGTATAAAACAAAGTCGCTATTTTAGTCTGTCTGTATGCTTAAATCTTTAAAATTACGCATCGGATTTTGATGCTGTTTTTTGTAACAGGTAGAGTGATTCAAGAGGAAGGTTTTTATGTATAATTTTTTTCCGAATTTTGCACCCGTGCGAAGTCGGGGCGGGTCGCTAGTTATGTATAATCGAAGTATGTAAGCCTAAAACTAAATTGTTACCTACACGTTATAGATATACAGTTTTATTTGTTGTGTTAAATTAGTAACTTTAAATGAGACTGACTGCAGTCAAACTGAAACAGTTTTGCGGAATATTGTTTAAGTTTATAATGAATATTGTGTAGTAAATAAATAAATTTAAAAAAAATATGGATATCTATTTATTAATTGAAACTTTCTTACACAAAATACAAATGTATAGCACAATTGGCGGACTTTATGCTAGAAGTATTATCTACCAGTCAGCCGTTGCTCTGACAGAGAACTTTATGTGGGGGATATCATATAACAATTATAAAATATTCATCATTCATTCATCAATGAAAAACAACCCGTGGTTTCCGTTATTTTAGAATAGAACCACTCCGTATTATTCCCATGGACATCGTTAAAGACGACTAAGGAATAGGCTTTCGAACTCGGTCGGTTCCTCTTGTAGGCGATGGGCTAACAACCTTTAACTAACTTATTTGAATCTCAATTCCATCATAAAGCCGTGCTGCTGAGCGTGACCTGTCAGTCTTTTCGAGATTGTTGGCCCTGCCTACCCCGCGAGGGATATAGACGTGACTATATCCTATGTATGTATATAATCGAAATAGATAACTAAATACTTATATCTTATAATTAATTATTATTTTAGATTTGAATCTTCATTAATGTTATTACCTGAACAAATTATCTATAGGTACTAATATTATAAAGCTGAAGAGTTTGTTTGTTTGTTTGAACGCTCTAATCGCAGGAGCTACTGGTTTAAATTGAAAAAAATGTTTTGTGTTAAATAGACCATTTATCGAGGAATTTATTTTATATTATAATACAGGCCCTAAAAGACTCTGCGTATTGGTAACTTGCTTAATAATCCACGATAATTTTAGATTTCAAACATTTGGCACAGTCACAAATGTTTATAAACTATACAAGAAACAGCTTTGTAGTTATGATAATCATACAAAAGTCATCCAAGTCGGTAAGGTTAAATTAATTACTAATAATCTCAGTTGCACACTTGACTACTAGGTTTCTTAACCTAGACTGCTTTTTCAATATATATTTTTTTTTCATTATCTTCGGCATTGTTAGATTTAATTTACGTAGACTTGTATATTCCCAGATAGCACGGGAGGCAGTCAGGATTTTTTCTTTCGCCCAGTATAGGTACCTTAAAATACGCAAACCCTGAATTCAAAAATAGAATCTGAATGGAATTGGAGAGTAAACCTGCAGAACTAAAATAGCATTTTTTACAGTTTGTTTACGCGCGTTATTTTTGGCGCGAATATGTTGGCATTGGCAGCCATTACGATATAAGAACTATTTGGCGCGATACCCTAACTTGCACGAAATTATCCAACTTTACATTTTATTTGCTTTCTTTGCCAAAAATATTTTAATATATACTAAATTATAGGTACCTATTATATTGATGCTGTTTATCGATCTATCGATGTTTCTAACATCCTAATTTCGGCGGCCCCCTATGTAGGTACAGACCAATATATAGGTACAACTTATTATGTTTATAACTAATCTTGGTATACAATAATAACTGATTATGTTTACGACATCAATGGAAAAGATTTGGAAGAAGACAAAGGTATAAAAATAAATCAATTGTAATTATCACAATCACAATGTAGGATTAGTTGTAAATTGGAATATGGGAAGGGTAAGGCCTAAATAAATGCAAATAAACTGATCAAGTGTGTTTGTCTGTTTTGCTTTCGCGCCCAAACCACAGTAGTGATTTTGATGAAATTTGATATTGAGATATACCTAGTTGACCATGAAGAAGAACAAAGGCTACAAATATGATTAAATTATTGGAATATTTTGTGCCGTGTTGTTCCCAGCACCAGTACAAAAAAGAATCGGACCACTCCATCTTTTTCCCATGGATGTCGTAAAAGGCGACTAAGGGATAGGCTTACATACTTGGGATTCTTTTTTTAGGCGATGGGCTAGCAACCTGTCACTATTTGAATCTCAATTCTATCATTAAGCCAAATAGCTGAGCGTGGCCTATCAGTCTTTTCACGACTGTTGGCTCTGTCTACCCCGCAAGGGAGATAGACATGGCTATATGTATGTATGTATTTTTAATGACATTCAAAAGTTAATTTTCATGATATGAATAACATTATGATGAAACTACCATAATGTGATGAGCTCGCAACCTGTCAATATTAGAATCTCAATTCCACAATGCAGCCAAACAACTGAATATGGCCTTTCAATATTTTAGAGACGCAAGGGATATACATAGATGTGAATTTAAGTATGTTTATATGTATGTTACTTCAGCAGCAACTGTCACGAACAAAAAAAAACTAATGGACAAGGTATGTACACTGTACAGGTATTTAATATAGTGGAATGAACAAATTAGTTCTAAACTTAAATTTATTTTATTTTTAAATATTTCTTTTCATCATAATATTTTATAATTATTACAATATTTAATCACATCAATATTCATTACCCAACAAAACATTCCTCATATGCAATAATTTACTATAAAGGTAGTTGTGCAGTGCAATATCACAAATTATTACATCAAATAAAATTTATCTATCTTGTAAACAGCAAATGAATTTCTTTTACAACTAAGTAGATTATTTTTTTTTTAATTTAACTTGACTTATATTAATGAAAAGTAAGAAGGTAAATAAAAAAAAAAAACAGAATATTAATCTTTATGTTGTTTAAACTTTGGATATACCAACATAAAAATTAAATAATAAAGAACCAAAGAAAATTAAATAAAATGTAGGTAGGTACATACATTATAAAGATTTGCAATCATAACGCGCGTGTAAGAATAGTTTTGTAATAACGCAAGGTTGTTACGAAATGCATACATATTAGAAAGGCAAAATAATAAATTCGCGCTATAAGAGATTACAATAGACTTTATTAAACTAATTTATGTAGGTATTTTTAAAGTAAAAAATAGAATCAAAAATTCAAAAAAGGAATGTTTTCACTACATTTATATATTTTTTATTATAAAAAAAAGAGTAAGGATACTCACAAACAGCTGCTTTGTAGGTTCAAGGTCGGCGAGGAAACTGGCTCACTGTTACCAAGAGGACTGCTATAGCGTTTGTGAGTCAACAAAATCGTACACAAACAAGGGAACAATGCCAAAATTTAATGACGTAAAAGATAAAGAAGCAACAACTGTTTAAATACAAAAGTAGATAACGAATATCATAGTGGATAGCTTTAGGCAAGTCTACTTTGGTTTCACTGCTTCAACAACAACCGTTTCACTAAATTATGATTTTTGTCAACATGCTATGATTATGTATTTGCAGACGACTACAATACACTTAAAAATTCAAAAATATTTTGATAAATTATAGGTAATGTATGTACCTATGAGTTTATAAAGATTTCCCGGATTGTTCTACGGTTTCGTTCGGTTCCGTTCCGTTCCGTTTTGCAAACAAACATTTGACTTAACAAAATATCAACTATCAACCTTGCTGCTGACATTGACATTTTGTTTCCTTGTGCGTTGTAGGTACTATTGACTGAACTACTTGCATCCATGACCAAAAAAAAAATACTGCCAATGTCAACATGATATAAAGTAAACTTTGTTTTGTTTTGATTTTTGCGGTTTTTGCCGGGATTTTAAACTAAATAGATTTTATTTAATAACTAGGAATAATGTTGATACAAGTGGAAAATAATCTGAAAGATGCTGAAAACGAGCAGATATTCGAGCAGCGTGCCCACTTCTTACCTTGTAAAGTCGAAGCAGATGGACCGGCTAATGTGCAAAAATATTTTGAACCATACGTGCAGGAAACGGAGAATAGAGGTAATATTCTTATTCCTTGTCTTAAATTTATAAAGAAATAAAGTAAATCTATTTGCATAATACTTGAAGAATGTGAGAAAATATACCTAACCTGTCAAAAATATTACTATCAGTGACACTTTATTTCATAATTATCTGATCTGCTTAGCCATACATATCTTACATTGAGTATAAATTCGTTTTTTTGTTTGTCTAATAGCCCCGCTAATAGCTCTCATTAGTTTTTATGAACCAATTTTGATAACATTTATCATTAATTCGTACTGCTGAACAGGCCCAGTATACAGTCTCATAAAAACTGTTGACCGTCTACCTTGTATATTTATTTTTTACCTACTGGTATTGGTCTCAGTTACATCATCACCTTTTTGGAGAGAAGCTGGGGTAGTGGCTATTGGCACTGTCTGAAGAAGTCATAATGTGTTATCATAAATGTAACTGGCATTACCAATTTACCTTGGTTCCAGAACTAACAGCAACATTCAGAGGCCGGCTTCTCAACGGCAAGAAGTTAGAGCTGCCTCAGGGTTATGAAGCCGTTGTGGTCACTGAAGCCAAGAGGCCCCTTGCAGAGGATGCCGACAGAAGATTTCAGGTTTGTATCTGATACTATTTTTGTGGATGAAGCGAAGGAAGTACACAGAGATCATGGCAAGTGGAAAGAGGTTGTCTCTGCCTACCCCTCTGGGGTATATATCTCTGCATACTTCCTTCACTTTATCCACATTCATAACTCTCTTCATGCAAACTCGAAGAATGTAAATCCATATATATATATATAACATATGATTTCAGATAGCAGGTGGTTTTAAAGAGGTTGTATACTGGAATTGGGATAAGCAACCTTCCAAGAATGACAACCTTGTGAAGGCATTGGACTGGGTGGACATTGCTGAAGCGGTGAGCCTGTCTGCTCCCTTCATGCTTTTGCTCTCTGCTGTGTCACAGTTGTTTAGTTACTTAATGAAAAGACTGAATGGCCACATTCAGCTATTTGGCTTAATGATAGAATTGAGGTTCAAATAGTGACAGATTGCTAACCCATCGCCTAAAAAAGAATCCCAAGTTTGTAAACTAAACAATTCTTAATTATAATAATATAAAACTTTTATGTGTGATTTCACAACTGATGCATAGATACATATAATCACGTCTATATCCCTTGCGGGGTAGACAGACCCAGCGGTATTATAATGACTGATAGACCATATTCAGCTTTTTAGCTTAACGATAGAATTGAGATTCAACTAGTGACAGGTTGCTCGCCCATCGCCTAAGAAGAATCCCAAGTTTGTAAGCCTATCCCTTAGTCGCCTTTAACGACATCCATGAGAAAGATCAGATAGAGTGGCCCTATTCTTTTTTTCTATCGGTGCCGGGAACCGTACGGCACTAATATTATATTTTTATTATATATACTTACATACATACATAAAATCACGCCTCTTTCCCGGCGGGGTAGGCAGAGACTACCTCTTATCACTTGCCACGATCTCTGCATACTTCCTTCGCTTCATCCACATTCATAACTCTCTTCATGCAAGCTCGGCGGTTTCGGGTACTTTAGACCTGACCCTTTACCAGGATGTCCTTAATTATATACATAATAAAGTTATACAGGGTGACATTTAAAACAACTGCATCCTTTTAAACATAGACTATACCCATGTTTCTGAGCCGTTTGAGCCTATTTTTATTTAAATTAAACGTCATCATTTACACATTTAAAAAAAAGAAATTAAAACTAAACATGTAAATAAATGTCTGAAAAGTAATTATTTTTCTAGTATCAAGATCAAGTAAAGTACAGAGTTGTCGAGATCGCTCAGCTGAATGAATTGTGCCGTTGACCTCTGAATCTTACGCGTCGCTTTTCCGCCGGCCGGGGTGATATGACGTATTTAGGATCGTGAATTTTGATACTTTTATTTTTTTTTCGTACTTTCTGAAATATGAACTGATATTTTTCTATTAACGTTTTTAAATATCCTTTAGATGAGTACACTTAACAGTTAAATTTATGCAGTTGAATTATAAGTCACCCTGTATATACTTTATCTACTTAATATTGTTTCAGCTGCATGGTGATGATTAAACCTAAAGCTTCGGTAATTCCAGCTACTGATCTGCACACGGTAACCGCTTTACGTCAAAAATGCCATTAAATCGGTCAGTCAGTCATGTGTGGCCACGTTACCATTCAAAATTACCTACTCGGCATAGCACGCTTATATTTTTTTATTCTAGTTCAATTCAAATTTAGATTTTTTTTTATTATTGTGGGACATTTCAACATTACTTAATAATTGTATCATGACGTCAGCCAATATTGGTTGACGTCAAATAAATTACTTAAAACTAAGTTTACTGCCGCTTCCTAAGCGTCAGTGCAGAAGAAGCGGTAACAAACTGCACTGTAGCATTTTCTTATTTACACTTTATAAGTTTCTGTCTAGATGTAATATATCTTGCTGGATAATCATGAAATCAATGGAAACTGTTAAAATAAGACAATAGTTGTTATATTATGACTAAGAGGAATAAATTGTATTTCTTTTTCGTCGAATTATACATATATTTTTTGCAAGTATTTTTTTTTTTCTCTAAAACTTAAAATAAACGAACCCAAATGGAAATTTCGCTTAAAATTTGTTCCTGCACTCTTTCCTTGGGATGGAACCAGTGTCCACCTATGAATGACGATGATGATAAATGCTGAATAAGCCGCCGTATCATGCAAGCCAAGGTGAAACTTGCCGTAAAGTCATTGGAATAAACTTAAAATCAATCGCTTTTACGACAGACGAGAGGCAGTAAATTTTTATCGTTATTTACTAACGTTAAGAAAACCTTTGCATATATATAGTACCTTGTCCATTCGTTTATTAGGTTTTTGACAGTTGCCGTAAATTTTTTTAACCTTTCGTGAAAATCATACGTCGTTATAAATATTTTAATTGTTTATATGTATAATCAGAATCACATTTATCCAATATACGGTACAAATAACATAGATTGAGTTAGCCTCGAAGTAATTTCGAGACTTTTGTTATGAGGTTAAGAGGTAAAAAGTAAAAGGTTAGTACAAAAGTACCCTCAAAGTAATTACGAGGGTACTTTTGTACTAACTCAACGATACTATGTTTTATAATAAATACTTCTTATGTAGGTAAACATCCAAGATTCAGGACCATCAGAGAAAGTTCTTTTCTCATAATGCCCTGGCCGGGATTCGAACCCAGGACAATCATGAGACAAGCTCACTACCGCTGCGCCGCAGATGCCATTACATCATTATTACTTAACTTACCTATTAAATGTTAAAATTATTCGATAATTGTGTTTTGGGATACTAACTAAACGATATCTTTTACTAATATTATAAAGCGGAAGAGTTTGTTTGTTTGTTTGAAGGCGCTAATCTCAGGAACTACTGGTTCGAATTGAAAATTATTTTTGCGTTGAATAGACCTATATCGGGGAAGGCTTTAGGCTATATAACATTACACTGCAACTATAAGGAGCAAAGAAATAATGGAATATGTGAATAAAAAACAGGGAAAATTATTCATCCTTGAGGGCTTTAATGAAGTCGCGGGCACAGCTAGTTAAGTATAACGAAAAAACGGAACAAACATTTAGGAACCAACTCACACTTGACCACTTTTACCATAGTAACTTATCATAATTTCTCCTCAGTATTTTCATACAAACGTAGTCAGAATGTACTTTATAGCATTCATACTATTTCTATATTTTGATAACACATACTGCAGTTTGTGGGCGAAAGGAATTGTACATTACTCCCTCAATACAAAGGATTATGGTCTGTATATATAAATCTAAAATATATTAAACATATCTTGATCAAATTAAGGACGTCCTGGTAAAGGGTCAGGTCAAAAGTACCCGAAACCGCCGAGCTTGCATGAAGAGAGTTATGAATGTGGATGAAGCAAGTAAGGATTATGCAGGGATCGTGGCAAGTGGAAAGAGGTAGTCTCTGCCTACCCCTCTGGGAAAGAGGCGTGATTTTATGTATGTATGTATGTATATTAAACTTGCGCTATTGAGTGTCTAACTGACTGACCCTTATGTCTACATATCATCACGTCTATATCCCTTGCGGGGTAGACAGAGCCAGCAGTCTTGAAAAGACTAAAAGGCCACGTTCAGCTGTTTGGCTTAATGATAGAATTGAGATTCAAATAGAGACCGGTTGCTAGCCCATCGCCTAAAAGAATTCCAAGTTTATAAACCAATCCCTTAGCCGCCTTTTACGATATCCATGGGAAAGAGATGGAGTAGTCCTAATCTATTTTTCTATTGGTGCCGGGAACCACAAGGCATGTCTAGAAAGTTTGTAACGTAGGATTATATACATATGTGGTCTGAGGCTGAAATAAGAGAAAAATTCCCGCGGAAACGGAACTTATTGGTATACTAGCTGTGCCCGCGACTTCGTCCGCGTGGAATAGTTATTTTTGGCATCATGGCGGTCAGGCGGTCACGCGTATTAGAAAGAACGCTGGTTCGCCGTATAAATGTTTCGCTGCAAATTGCTTATAACGACTATATCTCAAAACCTATTCGTCTGATTTATATACTGTAAATGGCAATTTTAGTCTACATGAAAAGCCGAAAGTAATAAACATATTTATTTGGATAAGGATTAATACTTAATTAAAGAAAATTGGTTTCGAAATAACTTATGTTTATAATGAAAAAATAATCTTAAAAAATGAACATAAAAGTGGTTATTGTAAGTAAACCTTAAGAGATAGATATATGCTCTCGCGGACTTTTTTGTGGCAAAAAATGAGTACTTCACATCTTTAGTACACTGTTTTACTATATCTTTGTTGGTTTGCGCAGCGTTCGCGTGGAAAGCTCGCAGATGGCCGACTTATTCAACTTTCACCTGCATTGTTGACGTTTCCCGTAGGAAATCCGGGATAAAATGTAGCCTATAGCCTTCCTCGATAAATAGACTATCTAACAGTGAAAGAATTATTCAAATCGGTTCAGTAGTTTCTGAGATTAGCGCGTTTAAACAAACAAACAAACAAAACAAACTCTTCAGCTTTATAATATTAGTATAGATTTCGTTTTATGCGGGCGGAGCCGCGTGCGAATGCTAGTACTTTGTATATAAAACTCCTGCGCAACTGAGTGACTACCAGGCTGACAGACGACCTACAACCGAAATTATCAACTCCGCATAAGCCATTCCAAAGCGCCAGTGCAAAAGAAGCGGTAACATACTGCACTGCAATATTTTCTTCATCAATGTCATCTTCACAATTATCTAAACATAGAATAGAAATTTAGTTATATGTGCAACCCATGTATACCTTTCAAAGACATTCAATCCGTGATCAAGAATCAAATTTGAGTCAGGTCAGACCTGACTTACCAATTTTAGGATTGTGGCCGCAGGCGCATCCCGGGCTCCTCTCAAGACATGTGAAGACACAACCAAGAATCATAATAAATATTATGTCGCTTACATGAAAGAGCCCGATAGGACAACTGTCGTGAGCGTTTGAAGCACTTACGCATGTTAAGCAACTCCGTGTGCAGTCCTCACTTGGATGGGTGACCGCGAATGGCACGAAATTTTCTCCAGCTCCTCCGTGCTTTACGAGACATTTGAAGCCGTTAGTCCCGGCTGTCATTAGGTACTAGAGGCAGCAGTAATACAATGCTTGATGCGTTTAGGCGGCTTGAAAAGTCTGACACCGTTTATAAAGCGCTAGTGTCAACGAATGCCGTGTGGTTCCCGGCACCAATACAAAAAAGTATAGGACCACTCCATCTCTTTTCCATGGATGTCGTAAATGGCGACTAAGGGATAGGCTTACAAACTTGGGATTCTTTTTTAGGCGATGGGCTAGCAAACTGTTCCTATTTGAATCTCAATTCTATCATTGAGCCAAATAGCTGAACGTGGCCATTCTGTCTTTTCAAGACTATTGGCTCTGTCTACCCCGCAAGGAATATAGACGTGACCATATGTATGTAGTGTCAACGAACAAACATGCACAGGTTAAAAAAAAATGTAGGTACTGGAACTAAGCTCTGTACGTAACAGTGTTTTTAAACTCCCCATACAGACCCTCACTCGCAAGAAGTGATAATGCATACATTGCAGAAGATACAGAATGAGATCTGCCTGAAATTCTTCAGCATACCCGTGAACTACACCGCGCCCGACGGCGAGAAGGTTCTGTACATACAGAACCCGAAGAAACTGAAGAATTGTCCCCCCCAGACTTACGACTTCAGCTTATCTGTCATTGTAAGTATTATTATCAAATTGAGAACGTCCTGGTAAAGGGTCAGGTCAAAAGTACCGGAAACCGCCGAGAATCAAGAGAGTTATGAATGTGGATGAAGCGAAGGAAGTATGCAGAGATCGTGGCAAGTGGAAAGAGGTAGTCTCTGCATACCCCTCCGGGAAAGAGGCGTGATTGTATGTATGTAAGTATTATATATAATCTTGTAGGCGATGGGCTAGTTCAATCGTAATATCATCATGAAGCTATACAGCTGAACGTGGCCTTTCAGTCTTTTCCGAGACTGTTGACTTTGTCTACCCCGCAAGGGATGTAGACGTGACTATATGTATGTAGGTAAAACTTTTTTTTTAGAGACTGTTGACTTTGTCTACCCCGCAAGGTATGTAGACGTGATTACATGTATGTAGGTATGTAAGTTTTAAACTTGGCTAGCAACTGTCACTACCTTTGTCTATTGATTCTATCATAACCTAATCCAAGATACACTCGGCCCCCTTTTAGTCTTTGAATTGCTTTGTCAACCTCGTAAGGAAAAAAGCCTTTATCACGATCGAAGACTTGATGATTGTGAATAGAATAGAATAGAATAGAATATTTATTTGCTTTTGACTAGGGTTTTGTGTTTGGTGTGTGTTTAGATTTATCATGTAATTGTAAATCAATAGAGGAAGACGCCTTACTCACCGACGCTATTTTAGCGAGGTAAGACATCGTGAGGAAACCCTTATCAGGCAACTTTCTTGGAAACCGCATCAAAATTCGGTTTAGCGAACGCGAGATATTCACGGACAACATAGGTACAGGTCGAACTGAGAACCACCTTTGTGACTGACAGGTTGCTAGCCCATCGCCTAAAAGAAGAATCTCAAGTTGATAAGCCTATCACTTAGTCGCCTTCTACTTTTTCATGGGAATAAGAGGGAGCGGTCCTTTTCTTTTTGTTTATTGGTGCCGGGAACCACAATGCACATATATTTCTTCAATATTTTTTCAATTGTTTGATTCTTGGAGCATTTTTTCCAGGACATGCCTGTCGGTTACAAATGCATCAATGAACGGGACATTAGCAGACTCGTAGTCGAGATGGTAAAAGCCAGCATTCACAAAACTGGTGAGATACTTTACTAGACGCACGCGCATACGGTCATTGCATAATAGTTACATAAGTACACATACATACATATAAACACGACTATTTTTATCTGGTTTTGTGCAGGTGTCATACATACGTATAGGCACGTCAATATCCCTTGCGGGGTAGATAGAGCCAACAGTCTTGAAACGACTGCTAGGCCACATTCAGCTTTTCTGTCTTTCTCAAAGCAAATCTCAATTCTATCAAGCCATGATAGAATTGAGATTTAAATAGGGACAGCCCATCGCCTAAAAGGAGAATCCCAATATAAATAAGCCTATCCCTTAGTCGCCTTTTACGATATCCATGGGTTAGAGAAGGAGTGGTCCTATTTTTTTTTTATTGGTACCGTGAAACACACTCACTCGCTGTAAACAATTTTCATTAATTTTCAGAAACAGTGATGAATAGTTACGATTTGATGAAGAAATTCCAGGAAAAGGTAAACCTACATAATCTATGTCGTTAAGAAGTTACAATATCTATATAGGCTAGCATCCTTATCCACACTAATATAAAGAGAATAGATTTGAATTTTTTTTTTGTTTGTTACGAATCAGCTGGACTCTTTTACACGAAAGGCACAGATATAGTGTTATTATATTACTTAGTTAAGTATATTCCAGACATTTATCCCAGTCGCATGCCTTGGAATCCTTGACGTCATATAAAAAGCGAAACAGCGATATGTATGGCTGGGGTCAGTAACAAAATAGCCGCGACTTCGTCTGACCTCCGTGACCTTGTAAACTTGAACCTGTGATGTCTGACCTCCGTGACCTTGTAAACTTGAACCTGTGATGTCTGACCTCCGTGACCTTGTAAACTTGAACCTGTGATGTCTGACCTCCGTGACCTTGTAAAATTGAACCTCCCCCTGGTTGCGACAACTTAGGAGTACAATGAGTAAACGATGATTTGTATTTTGGTTGTCAAATTAGCCTGTTTAATCTAAGCGGGATCCATCTAATGGAATATGGTTCTTCTACTCTTGACGGCCCCTGTGGCGCAGCGGTAGTACGCTTGCCTGTGACATCGGAGGTCCCGGGTTCGAATCCCGGCCAGGGCATGATGAGAAACGAACTTTTTCTGATTGGTCTGGGTTTTGGATATTTATCTATATAAGTATTTATTATAAAATATAGTGAGCTATCTTTGAGTTATATATAGCTTATCGTTGAGTTAGTATCTCGTAACACAAGTCAGGAACTTACTTCGAGGCTAACTCAATCTGTGTAATTTGTCCCGTATAATATACTCTTGACATTTCGCGATCTGTTAAGTGTCGTGCTCGTATGTTCAGGCAGAAAATGCCGAACGAGCGTCTCTGCTTAACCCGAACGATCGTAATTACATCAACGCGCATTACTTCCAAGAATGCGGGGGTCAGAACCAGCGCAGTGAGCCTTCCAGACGCCAGGTAAGTGTTTGAACTATCTAGATGGTTTGCAAGTAGTCGAAGCATTCAATGCATACATACATACCTACTTACATAGAATTATGTCTATATCTCTTGCCGGGTAGACAGAGTCCACGGTCTTGAAAATATTCATAGGCCACGTTCAGCTGTTTGGCTTACTGGAAGAATTGAGATCCATATAAAATGATAAGTACTTACAAGTGCTAGCCCGTCGCCTAACTGAGAAAAAACATCACGAGGAAACCTGTACAATGAGATAAGATAAGATAAATTTACATACATACATACATATCATCACGTCTATATCCCTTACGGGGTAGACAGAGCCAACAGTCTTGAAAAGACTGAAAGGCCACGTTCAGCTATTTGGCTTAATGATAGAATTGAGATTCAAATAGTGACAGGTTGCTAGCCTGTCGCCTAAAAAAGAATCCCAAGTTTGTAAGCCTATCCCTTAGTCGCCTTTTACGACATCCATGGGAAAGAGATGGAGTGGTCCTATTCTTTTTTCTATTGGTGCCGGGAACCACACGGCAAATTTATTTGCCAAAACATGTGTTCAATATACAACATATAAGGATATGAGGTAACCATATTGCAATATGGGTAAGGTTGCTCTGCAAGAAAGGTAAGACAAGAATCGCTTCGTGTAAAACCGTTCATAATGGTCAAGATAATCACCTAAGGCTTAGGTGATTATCTTGACCATTATGAACGGTTCTCCATCAGAGGAGACGCAACAGGCCAAAGGATGACACGATGATAAACTTGACATGCTTTATATAACGCGTGACTGAGTCAACCTGTCACTATTTGAATCTCAATTCTATCATTAAGCCAAACAGCTGAACGTGACCTTTCAATCTTTTGATGACTGTTGGCTCAGTCTACCCCGCAAGGGATATAGACGTGATTATATGTTGTGTTGTGACTGGGAATGAGTTTTAATTAAACCTAACTGAATTATTTCTTAAGGAAAGCGATGACGTGGATTCGGAGATGTCCTCGAAGAACTGGGAATACTACAGCTCGAAAGTGTGGCCTCTGGGTTTGGTTATTTACAAAATCAATAGCAGTTTGCGTAAGTTTCAATTTCTGATCACAGTGTAAACGTATGAGAGGGTAGGACCGCGATCCGCCATTTTGTGTCGACCGCAAGTACACAGCAACTTGCACTAAAGAGTTCCTAGTATAGCGGGCAACATTGTAGGCTCTTCCGGGGAGACATCGCGTCACTCTCCGCCCCCCGCGTCCATACCCCGCCGTTCCCAGTACCCGCGTCAAGGACCGCCCGCGCGCCTTATTGAACAAATCAGTAAAAATATTTTGTCTATACATTTAATATTTTGACTGAAACGGATAGGGAATTTTTTTTTACATTTTTTTGTCTGTCTGTCTGTATCTGACTGTATGATTAAGATTCAATTCGAAATTTACGCGGACGAAGTCGCGGGCAACAGCTAGTCAGTCTCTAAAGAACGCGCGGACCGGTGCGGTATGCATTTCTTATTAGCGAGCGAGTTTTGTATTTATTTTTATAAGTTACCGAAGTGAAGTTGTTATCCCGTTGTTGGCTTTTACTTTTCAATCTCGCCCCGCTATAAGTACCTACTACTTACGTAATTTAATAAAAAATATCCTCAACATTATCTTTGTTGACGTCAATTCGAAAGCCGCGCGAAGTAGCGAACTAACAAGAAAGAAAGAGTTCGCTTCATTTGTTTACCTTTGTATTTTTCGAAATTACATTTCTTTAATAAATATTCCGATGGGCTTCTGTGAAGAGAGTTATGAATGTCAAGTATAACGATCAGAGCCGGATTAACCCTGTCATGGGCCTGTAGGCACTACCATTTTCGGGCCCCTTTTCTTTACCTATTCTGACTGATAATCATGTGATGTATTTTTTTGCCAACATTTTAGTGTCAAAATATAGTATTTTTTAAGAAAAGCTTTTAAAAATATAGTACCTTGCACATAAATATAGTATTTTAGTAGGGAACAATAAAAAATTACCTAAGTTACATTTTACTAATTTATTTTTTATTTTTTACTGGCCAAAAACTATATTTTTTTTGCACTTTTTAACATTTTTTTCTCTCCAATAAAACTGGCAGAAGGTTTATCGCAGTAAATTTTTAAATAACTATAAATCAGAAGCTCATTTTTAGTAGGTATAAAAGATATATGTGCTCTGTTTCTTTCTTCACACCATTTAGAATTCATAATCCTTTCTATGAATGCCGAAATAGCGGGAACACTTTTGTTTTAAATACTTTTGGTTTTGTGTATGTGAAAATCGTAAGTCTTCAAATACGGAGAACACATAAACTTTTTAAAATTTACCTTATTAATTATTACCACGCTACGGAAGCTTACAGAACGCACCCAACAAATCGGGGATTCCCCCAACGTACATGAAGTCCAGTTAGTTGCGATTCGAAGGATTATATTAGTTCTTATATTAGATAGGTACTAGATGGTTCTGTATGTATAAAGTGTTACAGGTGTTGAAAAAGAAAGAAAAGTTTTGTTAATTATCATTTTCGTTCAATTAAAAAAAAAATATTTTCGGAATGCAGTGCAGTGGGCGGGGCCCCTGTCGATGCTGGGCCCCTAGGCAGTTGCCTACTCTGCCTTAAGGTTAATCCGGCTCAACGATGCGCTAGCAACCTGCCACTATTTGAATCTCAATTCCTTCATGGGTCCGTGCAGTTGAGCGTGGCCTTTCAGTCTTTACAAGACTGTTGGCTCTGTCTACCCCGTAACGGATATAGACGTGATTATATGTATATTTACATATGTTGAAAACAAAAGCGATCGTGATGTCAAAACTTCGTGGCGAACAACTAAGTACCAACTATTAGAAAAATATAAAAAAATATTTCTTAAGGAAAGCGACGACGTGGATTCGGAGATGTCTTCTAAGAACTGGGAATACTACTTACTAATAAAAATTGTACAGGGGGCACCACAGCTTTCTCGGCGTTGTTGGCAGCCATGCGCACCATAGAACTGGACACGTGTGTGATGTTCCAAGAAGCAGAGGACGACAACGTGCTGGATCCCAAGAATATGATCGTTTTTGAAGAGGAAGGCGA
Organism: Amyelois transitella; assembly: GCF_032362555.1. Classification (NCBI taxonomy): domain Eukaryota; kingdom Metazoa; phylum Arthropoda; class Insecta; order Lepidoptera; family Pyralidae; genus Amyelois; species Amyelois transitella. The sequence goes on from NC_083531.1 coordinate 866,866, forward strand.
AGACTGGCCGCTGCTCGGGTTTCAAGAGGGTGTCCAAGTAAGCTTTGGCATTAAAGATGTACAAATACAAATACTTTATTTGCTATAAATGCGGTACAATTATAGGTGTTACAAAGCATATACATGTCGCGCATTTAACCAGTCATGAGTCATGACTTGCAAAAATACAGAAAAAAATTAAACGAAAATGAAAATTGAAATGAAAATTAAATTAAAATAATGTCATATTATAGATACTATGTTCTTGTCAAAATTTATTTTTTATCGAAATATTCGTCAACAGTATAAAACGATTTTTCGATAAGCCACAGTTTTAATTTAGTTTTAAAGGCATTCGGAGATAGCGACTTTACATCGTCGTACCATGACCTTAATTAGGTCTGGGTAGATTCTTACAGGACCACTGAGGAAGACGGAAGCCAGTTCGTGTAAACAGGCTTTATAGTGCCGTGTCGTTCCCGGCACGAATATAAAAAAGAATAGGACCATTCCATCTCTTTCCCATGCATATCGTAAAAGGCGACTAAGGACAGGCTTATAAACTTGATTTTTTTCTGTGGTGATTCCGTTTGAGCCACGAGAACTAAACTGTCCGCTATTGTACTTGTATTATGAGCGAGATAGCAGTAGACATTTGAATTTTAATGAAGTTGTAATAAGGGCGTTGTTTCGTTGAGTTTTCATTCGGTCTGATTCGGCGGCAGGTTGCGCTATTCTGCGCTATCGAATTTACAGAGTTCCTGTCAATAAATACCTATATTATCTCTTATCATCATGTTGTAGACGGTAAAATTATCAACAATGGCGCAATGCGAAGACCCGGGACACGCGTCTCACGCTCTGATGATGCTCTTGCGCATCCTGGGCATACCGATGATGTCTAACAGATACGACCGGGACAACTACCTCAAAATTAATTGGAAGAACGTGCAAAAAGGTCAGTTCTGGAAGATTTCATTGCTCAGTTTTTTATTTACTGTAGAATAACTAACCATTTCTCAGTAAATATGGCTTTATTCAATAAAATTATACAGTATGACTTTGAGCATGTGACAGAAATGAAATGTTCCTTTTATGAGCTTGTTTGTTTGAACGCGCTTATCTCAGGAAGTACTGGTTCGGATTGAAAAATTCTTTTTGCGTTGAATAGACCATTTATCGAGGAAGGCTTTAGGCTATATAACATCACGCTGCAACTATAAGGAGCAAATAAATAATGGAAAATGTGAAAAAAAACGGGGAAAATTATTCATCCTTCAATGATGCCCAAAATAACTTTTCCACGCGGACGAAGTATGTGAGAATGACGCTTTCTAAGATACTAACGGGCTAGAAATGAAGTGGTTTCACCACTCCAACTTCCAAAATCCTCGTCCTTTGTGCAGTGCCAATTTCTAACCGACACCATCTCTTCCAGGCCAGGAATTGTATCTGGAGAAGGCTCCCAAAGAGGCGTGGCTTAAGAATATACCCTATGACTTCACAAGCGCATCTCACGCGCCTGCCACTTTTTTGTGTCCTGGGTGTCTGACCACGTACACTGTTGAGCCTATACAGGTATAATTACAACACTTTTCAACCTAGAAAGTAGAACATACATACATATTGTCACGTTTACATCCCTTGCGGGGTAGACAGAGCCAACAGTCTTGAAAAGACTGATTGGCCACATTCAGCTATTTGGCTTAAAGATAGAATTGAGATTCAATTAGTGACAGGTTGCTAGACCATCGCCTAAAAAAAGAATCCCAAGTTTGTAATTCTATCCCTTAGTCCACAAAACCATGGCAACCGTTGCTATGGCATATACCTACCAAGAAGGTTTCCTACAAAGAAAACTCCATGAACAAAATCCAAAAGCAAATCCAAGTTGCGGCCGTATACTTTGCTTGACCAAATTCATTACAATTTCAGGACCACCTCTGGCACCGAACCTTGACCATGGGCCGAACTAGCCGCCTCTCCGCCGACGACATCAAACTGATCTCCACAGTGTACACAGAGCAGTGCCAAGCGAGAGTACTGCCGATGCCAAACAGAGCAGTGAAGCTGGAAGATTATGGTCAGTCTTCATACTACAGTAGAATCCCGATTATCCGAATCAATTTAACCAGTGGTGATTCGAAAATCCGGATAATAGATTTCATAGTCAAATCAGACAATATTTGTCAAATCAGACCACTCCATCTCGTTCCCATGGATGTCGTAAAAGGCGACTAAAGGATAGGTTTACTAACTTGAGATTGTTCTTTTAGCAACCTGTCACTATTTGAATCTCAGTGCCAAACAGCTGAACGTGGCATATCAGTCTTCTCAAGACTCTTGGCGCTGTCTACCCCGCAAGGAGTAAAGACGTGATTATGTTATATGTCCTGGATATGAAATCAAAGAACCACCGGTGGCGAGTAATAAAGAGGATCTGATTTAATTTACAGAATTATCACTTTTTCTTTTAATGGCAGGTGAAGTTAACGCGCGGGGTGCCCAAGTTTTTGAGGAAGAAAATAATAATGGTGCTGGAAACACTGTAAGTCTGTTTTGAGCATATAGTTTTGATTTAATTATAACTGTATTAGTAATAGGTACTGATTCGCCAGTACGATTATACTTAAGTTAGATGTATATCTAAAACTTAGTTGTGGTTCACTTAATTGCTCTATAAAAGTCTTACCTATTGCTAATGAAATTTTACAGCGATTCATAAATTTAATGTAAATTTCAAAAGATGAATTCGATAAACTGCTAATCGAGAAAGCATAGTGTTGACAGTTAAAAAAAAGAAAATAAAAACCTTACCTAGCTACCTACCTATAAACAATCTAGGTATAAAAATATTCCCATTTTTATATTCCCATTCTTATATTTCCCAGGAGATCTCCATTTCACATAATAGGATTAACTACTTTTTACTTTTAACTACCTATTTAGCGGGAGCGATGATTCGGCTCGACCGCCACCAAACGGAAGATCTTCCGCGAGGCTGGTGTTATCCTGTTTTTATCCTTTAAGACGCTCAGCCTAAACCTGAATCTAGAGATTGAAATATTCCATGTAGGTTATATAAGTACGGGTGCATTAAAAAAAGATTTCTCGAAATTTTCGCGGGAACAGAATTTGACGATATTTTTTTTAAGCGGGCATTCTTGCAGTGTCTAATATAAAAAAATATGATATGGGTCCTTCTAACTCTGCCGGTCATTGACAGACCTCTTTGTATGTTGACAGATAAAAACAAAGGGGAAAAAAAAGAAGCTATACGGCTTAGATCAATCCTCGTTCGAGTTCCTTACGCACCAAGCCCCTGATGGAATATCCGACTGGAATATCGATTTCGATTAGGAAATAAAAAAAAAATTTTAGTTTTTTGTGACTTAAGACTTACAGGCAGCGGATATAATATTTAAGTCAGTTTTTTTTTTAAATAAATAGCAGCACAAACTTCGTTCTTGTTTCACTTTTTCTCCACTATGTTTCAGCGCTTAAACTAATCAATGCCATTATTCATTGCTAAAGCATAAGTATATCATATCTTCTCTCTCGTCGGAACGGAAGCAATAGAGAGAGAAAGCACATATACTTATCTCTGTTCATACTGTGAAAACATCGGTTGATGTAAAACATTTTTATATGACAATTTTATTAAGTGCACCATGAATGTTAATAATTAAAAAGTAAGTGTGTGAAATGGAGAATACATATAATAATAGCAAACTTTAAAGACATTCTCATAGATATAGGAACAACTAATTTTGGGTCTATAATGTTTTAATAGATTATATCACCGGAACATAACAAGAACTGCAAGTTTATAAATTTTCTATTCAGTTTTTAAACTTTTGTATTCTTAAGGAGGGAAAAATTAAAAGCTCTCCTGTAAATGGACATCCGTATTATTATAAATTTACCATAAGTAGTGGCAAATTGATAAAAATGCAAAAATGTGGACGTAAGATAATTCAATTCGTAACTCATTTCGAATCCTATGAAAGTTTATAAAATTACTAGGAAATAAATAAACTTGCGGTTCTTGTTATATTCGGATGACACATACATACATATAATCACGTCTTTACCCCTTACTTACGGGGTAGACAAAGCCCGAAAAGACTGGAAGGCCGTGTTCAGCCGATGGCATTGAGATTCAGATTATTACAGTTTGCCAGCCTCACCTCGCCTAAATCTCCTAAAAGAAGAATCACAAGTTTATAAACCTTTTGAAACTCTTTGTCTTTTTATCGCTACCAATCCAGCTTGAGACGAGGCACCTATAGGTATTTTAATTACCTTTTCTTTTCTCTATTGGTGCCGGGAACCACACAAAAAAGAATAGGACCACTCCATCTCTTTCCCATGGATGTCGTAAAAGGCGACTAAGGGATAGGCTTACAAACTTGGGATTCTTTTTTAGGCGATGGGTTAGCAACCTGTCACTATTTGAATCTCAATTCTATCTAAAAGCCAAACAGCTGAACGTGGCCTATCAGTCTTTTCAAGACTGTTGGCTCTGTCTACCCCGCAAGGGATATGGACGTGATTATATGTATGTATGTATGTAATTACCTTTTAATTTCCCATAGGAGCCGTCTGCTGTAGACTACGGCTACTAGCGGGATATACTCACGCTTCACAACGCGACGCTGACAAGATTTACGTATCCTGTAATAGAGTTCCGAATTCTTTCTTCTTTTATAAACAAGCCGTATATGTATATGTATAAATTAAACAATTGTTTAAAATTGTATTTTTTTTTTAACAGAACCTTTTATTTTGCCAGCTTTAGAACCTGATAAAGCTATATAAAATGTTGTTTTACTTGCAATAAACATATTGTTTTCTATGTTAAAACAACTATTATCCACGTCCACACTATTGATAAAGAGAATAGATTTTTATTTTTTGTATGTTTGTAACGAATAAACTTAAATTTCTAATGGTTAAAGATTTTTGAAATAGTGAAATTTTTATAATCATATTAGACAGTTACATTATTCAAAAATGCCATTAGGCATATTTTTTTTAAAGAAATAAAATTTCAAACCGATTAATCAATATTTATAAAGAAATCTAATAAAAAAAGCGCTTCCGAAATTCTTTTATGGCGTGCGCTGACCACATACTTAGTTGATTATGTATGCACAAAAAGTATTACAAAAATGGTTTTAATTATCTCTATAAAAAGTTGGCGACACAATATGTCCGACTTCTAATTAAGTTACTATAATGTATTTAAAAATAAAGTTATATTTAAAAAATTTATACGTAAAAAATGTATATATGTACATTTATCTGTCTATCGACAAATACTTTTTAAAATATCACAGTTTGTATCACAGATTTTATAACATATTTTTTTTTAAATGTAGGTAGAGTGTATTCTTCCATGATCTAGATTTAAGAGATCTATATTTGTGAATTGACATCCGATATAAATGCTGCAGTGTATTTTTTCCACAAATAGTAGATTATATTTAGACTTATAATGACGTTAATAAATTATACCTTGTATCTAATAAAAAAAAAATTATTCTATGAAAATGTAACAATGTTGTCAACTTAAAAAAGTTTCATCGCCGATAATTTTGAAACTAAATTCCAAAAATAGATAGTTTTACAATCACGTCAAACGTACAATTTACATATTATGTTTCGCTTCTTATTGCCATCTAAATAATTGTACAGTCACTTGGACTGTAAAATATATATATATATATAAGTATACAGGAAAATTTACATAAATTGAGCTAGCCCCAAATTTAGCTCGAGACTTTAGTTATCGGATACTAACTCAATGACACTATATTTTCAAAACGCAACTAATCAAAAAAACTTATTTTTTTCATTGTGCCCTGGCCGAGGATTCAATCCCGTTACAGACACTATCGCTACTCCACATAGGCTGTAAATGTTTAGATACAAAACAACATTAACTTACCTCAAAAACAACCTTTCCTTTTTTTTAAGTAGTATCTGGCTAAAGCAGTAGATTGGGTGGAAACTAAACTACAAATTGACAAACATAATTACTTGAGTTTTAACTTATATAAAAATAAAAACATACATAAAATCACGCCTTTACCTGAAGGATAAACCTTTCGGTTCACATACATTAAATGTTTAATTGTACATGATCAATAAAAAAAAATATTTTTTTTTCTGAACTAGTAGGCTTATGGCTTTGCAATTTCGCGCTGTTTCACCAAACTTCATATAATTAATTATATAATAATTAAATTAAAATCGGCAGAATTGATTTTGAAAAAGCATCATAAATTCCAAATACCTAGCTTAAAATAACAACTTATAATCTAAAACAGTCTTCTTTCTTGAGGTACAAAATAAAACATCCGTTTCCTGTAAATTCTCTTTAGTCACACAACTTATAGCTAAATTACAATGTTCTTTAAAATAAGTTGAAAGTATAAGGTACGCGGAAATGCAAGTACAAATATTGTAGTATAATATTATTTGTACTAATTATTATATGTAGTATTCATTTCATAGTTCAGAAAAATTTAAGACCTTTTCCCAACTTTTCGCTGATAGAGTTTTTAGTATATTTGACACGTAAAATAAATTTTTTAATAACCTATACTTAATCCACACCAAGTATCAGAATTAAGTCGCCATTTTATTTATCCTCATAATGGCCGCGCTAACATCTGACATCCAAAAAGAAGTGTCATGGTGTATGTTCGCGGATAATATTGTTTTGGTTGGAGAACGGACCTAAAGCAGACTGGGACAATGACAATGGAACATATGTTTTTCGATTTTGGCGGTTTTTCAAATTACTCCTCAAAATTGCCTTGAATGGTGTGACCTTGCCAGTTTGCTCAAATCTATACTAATATTATAAAGCTGAAGAGTTTGTTTGTTTGAACGCGCTTATCTCAGGAACTACTGGTTCGAATTGAAAAATTCTTATTAGTTATTGATAGTATGAGTACTAAGCGAGTGCCTAGTGCGACTGCAAGTGACAGAAGTAATTGGAAAAAACTAAATTCTGTGACACCAGGTAAAGAGTGGAAAAAGGTAACGACAAAGAAGAATCCACACGTACCTTACGATGCTTGATAAAACTTTGCATTCTAGTAACATCACAAAATGCTCCTCCTCACTCCTCGCAATATGGGTAAGATGCTATTAAACTATTTGAATCTTAATTTTATCATCAAGAAAAAACAGCTCAACGTGGCCTTTCGGTTTTTTAAGTCTGTTGGCCCTGTCTACCCCGCAGAGGATATAGACGTGACTGTGTGTATGCTATTAAATAAAATTATAGGTATAACCTATAAAAATATATGTGATGAGGTTATGTACAGAAAAAAAAATCATACAGGCTACTTTACAATGGCGCTCAAATAATTTTTATTTACCCGAATTACTTTTGTCAAATCAATGACTTTTTTGCGTTATCGTTGGTAAAGAGCATGCCCACAAAGTTCTATCAAACCATAATACCTAAGATAGCGCTGCACTTTCAGTAATTTTGGCTCAGAGTCTGATTCCGTAATCATGGAATTTGGAGCCCCACAGTGGCATGTATATCTGACTATATGGTCTCACAATACTGATATTATGAAGATTTCTAATAAGTAAAAACCTCATGGTATTAAAATCAAAATTTGTAACAGAGACCTCTTGACCGCAGAAATTGAAATGATTTAATTCATTTCAATTACAAATTATGTAGAGACATACACATACATACATACATTATTATGTGGAGAAATTGGAATAATTAACAATTTCTTCGAGACTTAATTATAATTATTAATTATATAATTATATAATTATTAATTATAATTAAGTCTCGAAACTTAATAATTCCAATTTCTCTACATAACGGACATTTCTATAAAAGCAAAAGGCCAAGTACCTAAAAGTGCAGCTATCTCGACATAACACCGTTTACATATAGACAAAGTTGAATCTGCACAAACTCTGTGACAGCGAAGATATGATTGGTCCGTAGCCCTGCGCGTTATCATACAACTCAAATAGGGGCGCGGCAACCAATTTGTAGTTCTTGGGCACTGCGAATAAGGCTCTGTCTTGAAGTTGCACTAAGAAGAGGCGCTTGTGCTCTTTCGGTTTGGTAATGTGCGGTGGAATGTAGGGGTATTGGGGGGGTTCGAAGTTCGGGCGCCACCAGTTGCCTGAAAGGAAAAACATCTTTGCTTAATACAAATAGATTTGTTAATTACAAATTACTTTGTTAATTACAAATGACTTTGTTAATTACAATTAACTTTGTTAATTACAAATGACTTTGTTAATTACAAATGACTTTGTTAATTACAAATGACTTTGTTAATTACAATTAACTTTGTTAATTAAAAATAACTTTGTTAATTACAAATAACTTTGTTAATTACAAATAACTTTGTTAATTACAAATAACTTTGTTAATTACAAATAACTCTTTTTATTACAAATAACTCTGTACTGTGTAAATAATTGCATTAATAACAAATCGATTTGATTACGATTTATTGATCAATATTGTATAAATTATCGTATACTAGCTTTTGGCCGCGACACCGCCCGCGTGGACCTCTCCCCGGTTTTTCGCAACATAAGTAAGCCTATGTTGTTCCCTATGGTCAACTCTATCTTTATACCAAATTTCATCAAAATCGGTTCAACGATTTTTACGCGTGAATGCGTAGCAAATAAGGCTTACTCACTTACTTTCGTATTCATTATATATTAGTAGAGAACGTATCATGTACACGAGAAATAAAAAAAAATGATCACAGAGTCTAGAAAATATAGAGTGCCCAAAAAATATAGAAGCAGTAGTAGACAAAACAAATGAATATAGAAGCATATTATAGGTTACTTTGCAGGGGAACCTTACCGATATAGGATCGTGGTCACACATAAGTTGTCTAAATGTTCACATTTCCTCACAATGTATTGAAATCATATTGAAATAACTAGTTCTACATTAATTCATGTTTTTTAATGTATACATTGTGCATTCGTGCGTGATTTGAATTTAAGAGATCTTACATATTTGTATATTGACGGCCTATGAAAATGCTGCAGTGTAGTTTGTTCCGCCGCTTCTTCTACACATGCGCTTTGGAAGCGGCAATAGTTATAATTAGATTTAAGTGATGTGACGTCAATAAGTGATACCTTTTATTCAACATACATACATACATTTTTCTTTTAGGCGACAGGCTAGCAACCTGTCACTATTTGAATCTCAATTCTATCATTAAGCTAAATAGCTGAACGTGGCCTGTCAGTCTTTTTAAGACTGTTGGTTCTGTCTACCCCGCAAGGGATATAGACGTGAACATGGTTGGATCCTCACCTATGGTATCCTCAATGAGCCACTCCTGTTGAACACCGTCCTGTCTGCCCAGTGTCTCCGTGAGTAGCCTCTTGAGACCTTCAATCTCATCCTGAAATGTGAGGTTTTTACTAGAATAGAATAGAATAGAATAGATTTATTTTCAAAATTGGATACAAGGTATCACTTATTGACGTCACATAACTTAAATCTAATTATAACTACTACCGCTTCCAAAGCGCATGTGTAGAAGAAGCGGCGGAACAAAATGATGAATGTATAAACTAAGAGATAGCTTAGTCAAATTCATGATTGATGATTCAAATAATGTGCACGGTGTGGTTCCTGGCACCAATAGAAAAAAGAATAGGACCATTCCATCTCTCTTCCATGGATGTCGTAAAAGGCGACTAAGGGGTAGGCTTATAAACTAGGGATTCTTCTTTTGGGTGATGGGGTAGCAACCTGTCACTATTTGAATCCCAATTCTATCTTAAAGCCAAATAGCTGAATGTGTCCTATCAGTCTTTTTAAGACTGTTGTTAGCTCTGTCTACCACACCACACCGGATATAGACGTGATAATAACTATAAATAAATAAATTTTTAAATTACATGGTATTTGCTTAAGGGTACCTTCTCAGCATAAATGCTGGCTTCAAATAACCCGTGATTATTTTCCGGGGGTACCATTATTACTACGAAAGACCGATTCTTACCTCTCCTGGGTTAAGTTCTCCTCCAGGCAGCTTGAAGAATGCCGTCCCTAGCTGGAGGAGCAGCACGTGAGGTAATCCATGCTCATGAACCAGCAGGACACCTTCAACAGACCTGGAATTTATTGATACTATTACGTCTAGTCTTTTATACTTATAATCTTCTTCATGGCATTAGTCCTGGTTACATCACCTCTCTGGAAGAGCCAGCAATGCGCCTTTAACCTTGATCCCTGATTAAGTAAGCAGGTTTTTTTATACAGGACAAATTACACAGATTGAGTTCACCTCGAAGTAAGTTCGAAACTTGTGTTACGAGATTCTAACTCAACAATACTATATTTAATAATAAATACTTAGATAGATAAACATCCAAGACCCAGACCAATTAGCGAAAGTTCGTTACTCTTCATGCCCTGACCGGAATTCGAACCCGGGACCTCCGGTATCACAGACAAGCGTATTACCGCTACGCCACAGAGGCCGTCAAGCTTCATGTTATGATTATGGTTACTACTGTCTGATCTCCCTAGCTTTTGCAGGGGAACCTTATCCATATCAGATCATGAGAAATATTTTAATCTTATTTAATAACAACAGTTTTAAATTAGATAACCTTACCTTCTCATTCCAATTTTGACAAATTCCTCCCGCATCCTTTGAAACCTGGCAGGCACTGATGCATCTTTCTCAAACAGCGGCTCCTTTGTCCCGAACGTATAATTAGTTAAAGGATAAAGATTTATTGTCCTATTTAAAGTCAAAGTATTGGCGTTATTTTGGCCATTCTGATGCTGCATGCCCGGACGCGCTGGCCACATTTTGTTACCCGGACCTCCCTGGACTGCTGCCAAACCCGCCATTGCTTAGATAAGTAACTAATAATCGATGAAATTTTCAATTACGGACACAACTTTAGCAACGTATTTATCAAAAAAATACCACGAGCGCACTACAAAACTTGAACTAAATCGAAACGAAGGACCGACGCCAATGCCGAATGAAACGAAAACAAAATGAGTGAATGACAGTGACAGAATCAATGAATTATTATTTTAGTGTTGGTTAAACATTTCGCTTAATCCAGTTTTTTAAATTATTGTCGATTGTCGGTAATTACCGATTTAACCTCTAACTGCGTTTTATTTATTAACTACAGTCCTAAAAAAATTTGTTTTTGCCGACCAAATGTCAACCACACGGAGCATAAAATAAAACGCGTACGTAACAAAACAAGTCGCAAATGAAAAACTAATTTATCAAGAAATATATGATTAGGTACCTACCTAATCTAATTTGTCGAAATTAATTAATTGATGTATTTAAATTATTATCAAAATGTCACAGCAATTAGAGCTATTAACAGAGAATCCATCACAATGGACTTCGGTTTCATTACTCTCACCAGAAATCCAAAAAAAGGAAATAAAACCTTATGTTGTCCGTAAGTTTTTATTTATAATTTAAATGGCATGACATGTTACCAATAAAAATGATAATAACCCTTTGGAATCCTCCCCAGTGGCCCTGAAAGAGTTAGAAGGCAACCCTGACAGCCGTACATCCAGCCTTATGAATGTAGACAAGTTCTCCGCAGTTCGGGCTGTTGTGAGACACCTGGCGAGGCTGAGGTCGGCAAATAAGGAGCCGTGGGCCTCCGAAGATGTTACAGTGTTCCTGGAAAGTTTAAGGTGAAGTTTGTGATGTATCTGTTGTGTTCTTGCGTGTTATGTGTAGCCTAAACATAAGTTAGAAACACTTAGATTTATTTTCAAAATTGAATGTGAAGGTTTCCTCGCAATGTTTTCCTTCACCATATGAGTATCAGTTAGTATTCAAACTAATGTACATGGCAAAGGTAGTATTTGAACTTGTGCCTTTCTGCGCATTGTGAATTACTGAGCACCTTACGATTGAACCACCAATGCTCACTGGTGTGTATGTATGTAAATGTATGCAAGTGATAACCGCAAAACTGAGTAGACAAATAATTAAAAAAGAAAAATTACCCAGCTGTTTGTACTATGCGTTAATATGTAGTTAAGTTCTCTTTTTTTAAAGATTCAAGTATACAAAATTCTCCCTCTTCTTACAGGTTCAGTCCGGAGTGTGTAGAAGAGCTTACATCTCTTTTATGTTTAGACAAAGTGTACGAGAATGTTCCTAAACACCTGCGTGTGAAGCCAGGCTTGGTGGATCTACAGTGGAAAGTTGATATATCTCTAAGGTGATTTTGAGTCTCTATCTTAAAATCTCACTTCTCCATATGTGTGGTCTCCGGCAAAGAATAGAACCACTCAATCTTTTTTCCATGGATATCATAAAAAGCAACTAAGGGATACGCTAATAAACTTGGTATTTATCTTTAAGGTGATGGGCTAGCAACCTGACACTATTTAAATCTCAATTCCATTATTAAGTCAAACAGCTGAATGTGGCCTTTCAGTCTTTGTGAGACTCTTACTTATGTTTACCATGTAAAGGATAAAGACATGATTACTCCAAAAGATGGCACAAAATTTGAGAAGGCTGGCTGAGAAATCTGTCTTACTCTGTCCTTAACTGTAATATTTTACTGGTAACAGTTGGAGACATCTTTTCAAGGTCTCAAGTTTTAGACTTCAAGGATGTGCTGATGCGAGTCAGAATTTATTATTTTTTTTTACAAAAGTTCACGTGTGTAGTTATTTAATAAATATGTTTACTATTTATTATTAATATTTTTAACATATTTTCATTTTCAACTTCAAATTCTTGTTTCTTTCAGCCAATCAAATATGTCTTCAGAGAATGCGAATGCATCCCAAGCCAAAGAAATAATGAGACGGTACACCCATATTATACTGATCTTAACACTCACCGATGGACAAACCCTCACATACAGGTTATCTATAAACAAGTTTCACGAATTAAGATATACAGTGGCATGCGCTTTGAAGAATATGATCGTTTTGGAGAAAAGAAAATGTATGAGGAAAGACTGACACAGGCTGCCGTGGGGGTGAGCTGTATATATAAAGGTTCTGTGCCTCCGTTTGTAATTAAGAACCTTCTAGATAATCATCGCTCGTTCGATTTTAATAGCACTCCTAATTGTATCGCCTTGCGTTCTGAGTAAGGCTTGCTACACACATTCAGGTCAAGTTAATTTCCACAGACTGTAAAGTTGAATAAGTATGGGTGCATAACAAGCTTATGTTCAATAAAGCCAAGGAATGGCGTGATGGTTTTAATAAGGCCTCTTCTTCTTTGTCCTCGCCTCTTCCCGTTACGCGGGGTCGGCTTTCCTAATCTTAAGGCGCCATTTCTTCCGCTGATACGCGTCGTCAGTTGACAGGCCCAACTCTTTCATGTCTCTCTGGACATTTGACATCCAGGTTGTTAGGGCCCTGCCTTTCCCTCTCTTTAACGTAGCCATGGAAAGGCACTTCTTTACAGCGTGATCTTCGGGTCTACGCATTACATGTCCAAACCATCTTAGTCTGGATTCTTTGAGCTTCTCGGTTATGGGTGCCACCTTGAAACTGCCCCGTATATGTTCATTTCGGACTTTATCTTTGAGGGTAACTCCACCTGCCCAACGGAGCATACGCATTTCCGTCGTGTGTAGTTTATGCTCTTGCGTTTGCTTTGAGGCCCACGTTTCGCTGCCATAGAGTAGAACTGGTCTCACGGCGGTTTTATAGACTTTGCCTTTGGTTCTTACAGGCATTTTAGGATCACATAGGACTCCTGTCAGTTCTCGCCATTTACTCCACCCAGACGTGGTTCTATGGGTTATGTCAGCGGTGATCGTGCCGTCCTCGGCGATAACAGAACCTAGGTATTTGAACTTGTTTACTCTCGGTAGGATTTCTCCATCAAGCTTCAGCTCTGTGTGTGTCGTGCTAGATTTGTCAAGGCTAAAGTTGCACACCATATACTCTGTCTTAGTTCTGCTAATACGTAGTCCACCGGACTCGAGGGCGCTCCTCCATTGCTCTAGGCTGTCCTGTACTTCTTGCTTGTTGTTCGATATTAATGCAACATCATCCGCATACAGGAGGTTCCATGGTACGGGCTTCTGAATTTTCTCCGTAAGGTAGTTCATCACGATGTTAAATAGTAATGGGCTAAGCGCGCTGCCTTGATGAACCCCCACTTTGATATCGAAGCTTTTTGATACACCTGCGGCACATCGGACACTCGTTTGCACGTTAACATACATATCTGATATGAGCTTTATGTACCGTTCTGGAATGTTCTGGGAGCGCAAGGCCTGCCAGATCAATGTTCTAGGTACACGATCGAAAGCCTTTTCAAGATCTATGAAAATCATCCATAGTGTTTGTTTGTTGTCACGAGATTTTTCCATTAACAGCCTTATCACGTGTATTGCGTCTGTGGTTCCCTTCCCAGCGGTGAAACCAAATTGGTTTTCTGATATGAGAGTTAGACTTTGAAGACGTAATAAGGCCAATAAAAAAATTACTAATTTTTTTTTAAAGCCTTGTACACCAATAATAATAAATTTACCAGCCTTAGCTGAGATAGAAAAACAAATATAATAATAATAAATATAAATAGAACAGATTACACCGATTGAGTTAGCCTCGAAATAAGTTCGACTATTTTTTTTCGTAAAATAGATGAACATCCTAATAAAACATATAAAATCGACAAATCAACTTCTTTGTTATTGGCCTTAATTTCTAATTAGACAAACTCGTTAAGGCTAATAGATAAAGCGACTCATATTTAGGTGCTAGAAATATTGCTTAAGAAAATAAATGTGGAAATGAAATTTTCAAATTAACAAGTTTTAAAATCTGTTTGACAGATTGTTTTGCCTTTTGAACTAGAATATGCTTATCACATTCCATTCGTAATAATTACATTTCTGAACTAAAGTAAAGTATAGTTGTTAATTTCGAATTATTAGAAAAAAATATGTACCGAATAAAATGTTAACATTTTTAAAATCTTGATAAGAATAACATCAGCCCCTGTAGTAAGACACGCGCGACGCCATTTTTAACACACGAAAAACTATCGCGTTTCGCATTTTATTGTGACTCGAAACGGCCATGCTACGGGAGCAGGACAGATATATGATTATGATGTAGGAGCGACAAGGATAGAACATACGAATTTATGTATTTGACAGCTGTCATTCTAATCATCATACATTTTAAGAAGTATAAATGGTGCACTGTTCGTATAATAATGTTCAAGAGTTTATTTTTTAATAAAAGAATGAAATACTTTCAACTGAGTTTTTTATTTATTCAGTCACCCTTCACTCGGGATTTCCGGCGCGATCTCGTTTAATGTGTTTTCATCTTTCTGAAATGAAGAAAATAAATCAGAGATATGTTACGCCTTAAAATGAATACATCGACAAACATCCCTTACGGACAGACAGAGTCAACAATGTCGAAAATACTGGATTAAATTTAAATATTGAAACACTATTATATTAGATTAGGACCACTCCATCTCTTTCCCATGAATGTCGTAAGTGGCGTCTAGAACATAGACTTATAAACTTGGGATGCTTTTTTTAGGCGATGGACTAGCAACCTGTCAATATTTCAATCTCAATCCCATCATCAAGCCATACAACTGAACGTGGCCTTTCGGTATTTTCAATTGTCTTCCCCTTAGTGGATAAAGACGTGATTACATGTACCTATGTGAGTAAATCATCTGTTAGGTTGCATGTGTTTTTGCATGCCATCACTAGTTAAATGCGCGAAATGTATATGCTTTGTAACACCTATAATTGTACCGCATTTATAGCATATAAAGTATTTGTATATTATTTTGTGTACATTGGCTGCCTCACCTGTGCGTGTCTATGTAGCGTGTGCGCGCGCAGCGTGGCCCGCTGGGCGAAGGCGGCGCCGCACGCGCACGAGAACGGCCGCTCGCCGGAGTGCGTGCGCTCGTGGGCGAACAGCACGCTTTTGCGCTGAAATATTAATATTTTAAGATTTAAAGACATTATAAGTTCATAATGACTTTAATGTGGATGAAGCGAAGGAAGTATGCAGAGAGCGTGGCAATTGGAAGGAGGTAGTCTCTGCCTACCCCTCCGGGAAAGAGGCGTGATTTTATGTATGTATGTATTAGTACATACTATTTACTAATTTATGTACACAGAAAACATCGACACTGATAATCACAAGAAACAAAATAACATAGGTTCTGCTTATTTCAAAAGAAATCTCCTCCAGCAGACCCGAGATAGGAGATAAGACGGAAAGAGTGACAGAACAGAAATAAAATATAATTAAATATATATGTAAATAACAAATAATAAACTTACATAAAATACATATATACAATATATTATACCGAATTAGCAAAGCTTCGAGAGGTAATAGTTTTTAATTTTTTTTTTTTAATAATACAGTAATAAAAAATAAATTCTCAACATTAAACTATGTATTCTTTCGTCCAAATTACTAATCTAAATTTGAATAATTGTGAAGTGTGTTTCTGTATTGATACTCAAGTTATAGATATTGATATTCAAGTCAATCCATCTATTTCCCATGGATGTCATAAAAGGCGACTAAGGGAATTGTTAAATCTTCATGGTTTTGATTTCATTTATGAACACCGTGGCCTTTCATTCTTTTGAAGATTGCCAACTCTAGTCTTCCCCACAAGGTTATATAGACGTGATTAGGTATATGTATGTAAGTCAATGGAAAAAAAAATGGATGTCAATGGAAATAGTGGCACAACTGACCGTGAAGCTCCTGTGGCACACCGCGCACGTCTCGGACGGCGGCGCGTGCGCGTGCGCGGCGCGGGCGTGCGCGCGCGCCGCCGAGCGCGAGCTGTACGCGCGCCCGCACGTGTCGCAGCTGGAATTATACAGTTACATATAACCACGTCTATATCTCTTGCGGGGTAGACAGAGCATACGGTCTCGACACGATTTTTACAGCGTGTCACTATCTGAAACTCGGCATCATTTTGTGCCATACAGCTGAGCGTGGAATTTCAGTCGTTTCGAGACTACAGGGTGACTTTTAATTCAACTGCATAAATTTTACTGTTAAGTGTACTCATCTATAGGATATTTAAAAACGTTTAAAGAAAATTATCAGTTCATATTTCAGAAAGTACGAAAAAAAAATAAAATATCAAAATCCACGATCCTAAATACGTCATATCACCCCGCGACAAATACCAAAAGCGACGCGTAAGATTCAGAGGTCAACGACACAATTCATTCAGCTGAGCGATCTCGACAACTCTGTACTTTACTTGATCTTGATACTAGAAAAATAATTAATTTTTCAGACATTTATTTACATGTTTAGTTTTAATTTCTTTTTGTACCATTGGTCTGTATTAAAGCGTGTGACGTAGTTTTTGAGGGTTTTTTAAATGTGAAAATGATGACGTTTAATTTAAATAAAAATAGGCTCAAACGGCTCAGAAGCATGGGTATAGTCTATGTTTTAAAGGATTCAGTTGGTTTAAATGTCACCCTGTATACGCTCTGTCTACTACGTGAAGGACAAAGACGTGATACATTTATGTATATATATAATTAATACCTGTGTTGTTTAGGGACACCGTGAGCTGAAGACAAATGGCCGGCGAGAGACGAAACTGTCACAAAATGCTGCGAGCAATGCGGACAGGAGTGCCTGATAAACAATATCATTAGATTAGATTAATAAATATACATACATATAATCACGTCTATATCCCTTGCGAGATATGCAGAGCCGACAGTCTTGAATAGACTGAAAGGACATGTATATATAGCTTTATATAGCTTCATAATTTAATTGAGATTCAAATAGTAACAGGTTGCTAGCCCATTGCCTAAAAGGCAAATCCCAAGTTTATAAGCCTATCCCTTAATGGCCTTTTACGACATCCATTGGAAATATACGTAGTGGTTCTACACTTAAGTGCTAATTAATATAGTTTGATGGAAAAATACACATTTTATTATTTATAGACATAGGTACATGGTTATTTACGTGATTTAAATTCCCTCACGGTATTAAATTACTACTACTCTACTCACTTGTAAGATGAAGCGTCACGATGTCTTTTCGCCCTTTTGAAATGTATCCGCAGATTTTCCTGTAAATAAAGAGACTATCAAAATTAAAAAAAGTTTAAGTAACACTGTAATAAAATCGACTAATTGAAGCATAAATTTGAACATAATAACGAGTAATTTAATCATATGAATTCAATCATAATTACAACTAAATGAGATCAAAATTACGACTAAATTTTATCATAATAACGACTGAATCAGATCATAATTACGACCAAATTTGATTATAATTACGAAAGAATTAGATCGTAATTACGACCAAATTTGGTCACAATTACGACCAAATAGATAGATAGATAGATAGATAGATAATTCATTTATTTGATTTGCTACACACAATTTACAATGAACATACGGAATACAAATTAATTAGGGTGTGAGTTGCAGCAATACAAAAAGGTCACAACTCAACGAATTTATTGCTATAGAGCAATACGCTGATTTTCAGTTATGACCTAGGTGCTAGTGCAGGTCAATCTGCGTACGTAATAAAAATAAACAAAGACTCGTGTCGTGATCGTGACTTAAAAGTTTCATTTGTATAAGTGTGATAAATGTAGCGGCTTAATAACCAAAAGAGTATCTAAAATATTTGAAAATTCAACACATGCCCCGGCATCGCTTGTGTAACGTTATAAACCTTTCTTGAAACATTTATTTAAATATATAATGGGAATGGAATAAAAGAGTACATGAGAAGCAGAAACCGCCATCAGTGCCGAATATGCAAGTTCTGCAGATCCAAAAGATGCCTGCGGAATTTAACTTTGAACAAAGTGATAGATGCTTGAAGCCTAATGGGGGGAGGTATATTATTCCAACATTTAGTGGCCTGGTAGCGGAAGCTGCCCCTGAATGCAGCCGTTTTGTGTCGATAAGTTAGTAATGGGGGCCGACATGATCTCGCGTTATGCTGGGTGTTGAATTTTATTTTAGAGTGGAGATACTCAGGGATCCCGTGTCTTATTACTCCGAATAATAAACTAGCAAGATGTAGTTGCCTGCGCGAGTCCATATTTAACATGGAGGCCTTGTTAAGGTATGGCGTAATGCGACTTCGAGGTGGAATATCAAAACAAAATCGGCAGCATGCATTTTGGACACGTTGAATTAATCGCCGAGTTCTCTCCAATAAGCGAGGCCCATAGACAACATCCCCGTAATAGGCTATTTTACACCATGTAAAAAAAAATATAAAAATGCACGTATCTTATAGATTTTGTAAAAAATAAAAGAAAAACATCGATCATTATTCATAAAAGTGCAATATGGATTTTATAATTCAATTTAAAAAATCCTCTTTTTTAATCTGTTCTTCAAAAGTCGAAAACGCTATCCGCCATGTTGGGTACTGATGTGACGTCATACTTTTAGTAAACAAATATCGAATCGAAAACATATTGATGATGTCAGGCTCTGTTTATTTTGAAATTTTAAAATTTCTATCACGTTTTTGGGTTTTTACTCTTTAATAATTTAATAGAATCATGGAAGACGGTTTTGTGAAAGCAGACAATATAAATCTACCGAGGATTAATACGTTGATGGTGGCGAAATTTTTTGCGTCCAATCCCGATTTCTGTTCTGCTGAGTTAAGAAATGTTAAAACAACGATGTAAGTATTTATTGTATTAAACATTCTCTTACAATACACAATTATAATAGGTAAATTATTACACAACCAATCCAACATAACCTATTTTTTGTATTGTTTACTAAAAGTATGACGTCACGAGTCAAAACAACATGGCGGATGGCGTTTTCGCGCGAAAATACAAAATCATAAATAATAAATAGTTTTTAGAGCACTTTTCGGCTTCAAAAAATTTTAATAAAAATTCTATAGGTATAACACAGTCTCAGGATTGATTTAAAACAGTTTTCAAAAAAGAGTGTAATAGCCTATTGAGCCGCGATAAAACCAGAGCCTCACACAACCTAATACGTACATTCTCTGACAAAAAATTTCTAACCTTGTATAAAACCTTCAGACGAAAGAAGCAGTTTCTGACGACCTCCAACACGTGTTTCTCGAAACGAAGCTCACCATCCATAACTATGCCCAGGTTTTTCGCCTCATCGACTCTTTCCACAGCTGAACCTAGCAATGTTATTTTAGGATTACTGCTTATAGTCTTCTGAATTTGAACTCTAGTACCAAGGATTAGCGTTTTAGTCTTCGAAGGGTTTAGTACTAACGAGTTTTTAGCTGACCAATCGGCGATAAGTTCCAGGTCCTCATTCATTTTAACCACTGCAGATGATACTTCTTCTGGCTTGTGTGAAATGTATAACTGTACGTCATCCGCGTAACAGTGATATCTGCAATGCCTAATGACGTTAGTTAGATCGGCACTATAGATTATGAAGAGGAGGGGCCCGAGTATAGATCCTTGAGGGATCCCACGGTTCACTGGTTTGGGAGTAGACATGAGGTATGAACCATCCTCTTTTGTCAGTTTAACTCGCTGCGATCTGCCGAAAAGGTAGCTATGAAACCATCTGACGCAATGATGATCTAGGCCGTAATACGCTAACTTTGAAAGAAGCAGAGAGATGTCAAGGCTATCAAAAGCACGCGAATAATCCAGTAAAGTGAGCAAAGTACCACGACCCTCATCCTGCTCAGCCAATATATTATCAGTGACGTCAATCAAAGTAGTGAGGGTGCCACGGCTCCTGCGAAAACCAGACTGTAACGTAGGCAATATTTTATTTGCTTCGATGTATTTCGAAAGTTGTAACTGTGCTGCTTTTTCAAGAACCTTCGAAAGATAAGATAGCAGGCTTATTGGTCTAAGGTCAGATAAGCTACTGGGATTGTTAGTCTTAGGGATCGGAGTAACCACAGCCTCCCTCAGGATCGGAGTAACCAAATTTGATCATAATTACGACAAAATTCTATCATAATAACGACTGAATCAGATCATAATTACGAGCAAATTTGATCATAATTACGACCAAACTTAATCATAAATATGACCAAATTCGATCACATTTACGACCAAATCCCAACTAATATCCCGTACATCCATCTCAGTTTGGTCCAAAGGTTCGGCTGGCAGAGAATGCCTTGTGGCATTAAGTCCACCTGTTGTAAATTTTACGTGCATATAGTTTGACGGCCTCTGTGGCGCAGCGGTAGTTCACTTGTCTGTGTCACCGGAGGTCCCGGGTTCGAATCCCGGCCAGAGTATGATGAGAAACGAACTTTCTCTGATTGGCCTGGGTCTTGGATGTTTATCTATATAAGTATTTATTATTATTATAAAATATGGTATCGTTGTGTTAGTATCTCGTAACACAAGTCTCAAACTTACATCGAGGCTAACTCAATCTGTGAAATTTGTCCCGTATATATTTATATTTAAATAAATAAATCATATAAAATTACCGGAGTCTTGAACTTCAGATCGCACTCCACACAATAGTGGTCTGTCTGTTCGTGCACCGCTCTGATGTGTCTCCTCAGCAAGCTTGGGTACACGAAACTGCTAGGACACTGGGCGCATTGCAACATTCGCGATTTGTCGTGGCGACTGAAAAGAAATTGGATTAAAGTGAAATAATATTTTATTACCAAAACATACATACATATAATCACGTCTATATACCTTGTGGGATAGACAGAGCCAACAGTCTTGAAAATACTGGTAGGCCACTTTCAACTGCTAAGCTTAATGTTAGAATTTCAGATTGAGATTTGAGATTCAAATAGTGACAGGTTGCTAGCCGATCGCCTCAAAGAAGAATCCCAAATTTATAAGCCTATCGCGCTTAGTCGCTTTTTCGACATCCACGGGAAAGACCGACATTATTGACAGCTCCTATTTCCAATAATATTTTTTTTTTATTTTCTCCCGAAATTAGCCAAAGTTAAGTAGACGCGTAAACACAAACGAAGGACTTAACTATATCTGTGCTAAATTTAATTTTATATCACGTCTATTTTCCTTGCGAGGTAAACAGAGCCAACAGTCTTGAAAAGACTGGTAGGCCACGATCAACTGTTTGGCTTAATGATAGCAACGAGATTCAAATAGTTTCTTATTATTTATTGATTTTAAACTATCTGGTGCCTGCAAATTCGTCCGCTATTAAACAGAATGTCATTGATAATTGCAATAAAAATAAGCCATATAAAATATAATATAAAATGGGCCATATTACCCCTATGGGAAGTATGGGAATTTTTGTATACTTGTACTAAACAGTTTTCAAACTGAACTAAAAAAAAGAAAAGAATATAGATGTGATTATGTATAAAAAATAAAATTACTCACGCGGCATGCACTCTCAGAGTCTCCAAGCTCTTGAACAGTTCCCCGCAGCGGTGACACGCGTGCCTGTCGCTTGTGTGAGAACGCGCGTGGCGTTGCATTACTGTGCGTTTGCTGAATTAAAAAAATAAACAACTTTTTTTTATTATTTAAAATTTACTTATTATATTTTTTTTACATTTACAAACATGCCATGTTGTTTCCGGCACCAATAAAAAAAAAGACTATGACGACTCTGTCTTGTTCCCATGGATGTCGTAAAAGGCGACAAAGGGATAGGCTTTTATATATTATAGGCCGAACTAGCAAAGGCCAGTTTGAGAGAGCAATGGATAAATATTTGAAACAATTTCTCAGATATATAAAAAAATTATATTCCACCATAATGGCTACGTAATATTTTTAAATAACCTACGTATTTCATTCTTTATTTTATGAAAGTAAATCTGTATCTCAACACGAATAGGTGTATGTTTATTAAAAAATTAAAAACGATTTTGTGTCTCACTTGGATGTGAACGAGCAATGCTGACAGCGGTAGGTGGCGCTGTTGTCGGTGTGCGCTATAGCGTAATGTTCCAGCAAATGTTGGCGGGCGCCGCGCTGGATACCGCATACTTTGCATGAGTACCTAGATATATTAAAATAAACAATGAAAAAAATTTAACTTTTAAATACAATATGTATAAAATAAACATACATACATATGGTCACGTCTATATCCCTTGTGGGGTAGACAGAGTCAACAGTCTTGAAAAGACTGATCGGCCACGTTCAGCTATTTGGCTAGCCCATCGCCTAAAAAAAGAATCCCAAGTTTGTAAGCCTGTCCCTTAGTCGCCATTTACAACATCCATGGGATAGAGATGGAGTGGTCCTATTCTTTTTTGTATTGGTGCCGGGAACCACACGGCTCTTCACATTGCAATTTCAGATAATAAATACCCATTTTTAATTCATATAATCACGTCTATATCCCTTGCGGGGTAGACAGAGCCAACAGTCTGGAAAAGATTAAATGGCCAAGTTCAACTATTTGGCTTAATGATAGAATTGAGATTCAAATAATGACAGGTTGCTAGCCCGTCGCCTAAAAAAGATCTCAAGTTTGTAAGCCCATCCCTTAGTCGCCTTTTACGAAATCCATGGGAAAGAGATGAAGTGGTCCTGTTCTCATTTGTATTAGTGCCGAGTACCACACGACAAACTTTATGTACGTATATTTTTATATTCAATTTGTATCATATACCTGGTAGTATGAGACTTCATATGCCCACGCAGCGAGACGGCGGTGGGGCAGTATTGAGAGCAGATCTCACATTTCAGGGAGCCATTCTCCTGAGGGAAACATATTTTCCTTATTAGCACATAGAATAGGATAACTGTTCTTTCGATTCAATCTCAAAATATAAAAATACGATTTATTTTCAACAAAATAAATGGTAGAGGAAAGTAACCAAATATGGGCTACCATTTTGTTTTTGCCTCAAAAATAAAAAACTATTAAAAAAATAACCATTTATTGTGGTCAAAATAATCACACATACATTTTTAAAGAGCTAAGTAACAATCATATGTTCTTAATATTATTATGTATATATTATTATCTTGAGCATTAAACAAAATATCAAAATAGATTCTAAATATGGAACAGGTACTTAAATATGGGCTACTAATAGAAACTTAATATGTCTTCTACGAAAATAACAATTATAAATATTTACCTTATAAGAGATCAAATTACTTTGGTAGATGGAAGAAATCACATAATTTACTTACAAAAATCACATATCCAAGTGTCGAACTCTGGCCCAGCACAGTCATTATGTGCCCAGAGCTGACACATTAAACATCTTACCCACAGTTCTCCTGCTGCGTTTTCTGAAAAAAATTCCTGACAAAACATACACGCTGCATCGGCAGTATCAGGAGCCTCTCTTCCTATAGGGGCATCTGGTTCACTATCTGAATCAAATTGGACATATTCTTCACTTACACTTTCTTCCTTGGTCTTGGCTTACTTATTTCCTAAACTTCTTTTGCTTGGGTTACTTATCTTTTGTTTTATTTTCTTTTTCAATTTTCTTCCTACTTGTTGCAATAAGGCCATTTTTATATGGAGACAAAGTTATGACCGAAACCACAGCTGCCCATATTTAGGACCATAGTAATAGCCCATATTCGAAATTCTTAACTAAAATAAATTTGATCTTGTACTTTACAAATCATATATAGCAAGCAATAAATCGACCGAAAATCATAAAATTAAACTTATATTTTGTAATAAAACACATGGTTACAGTATGTAGACCTAATTTTCTTTGATTAAACAACACATTGATACGAACCTCAGAAAACTTTTCGACAGCAACAACACAAGAACAGCTGACAATGGCGACAGCTCGCGCGCGATTGACGAGAGCGAGTGAGTGCGATGTCAAAGCGAATGAATGCGATGGACGATCGTCGTTTGTTGTGTCATTCGACTGTAGGTTTTCGAGAATTGTTACTAGCCCATATTAAAGCACTAGCCCACATTTAGTTACTTTCCTCTATTGTTTTCAACATAACGTAAAGTAAAAAATAAATTTCAGCTTCAAATATTGAGCAGCTTCAACCCTTCGCACCATGCGATTCGCCGAATCTTTCATCATACGAACTCAGCATCTCCCTTTCCCGATACATAGAACTAAGGGATGTTTAACAGTAAAAAGTCATTATTCTGGCTTACGCGCACCACTTCAGGCCTCATCATGATTACCACCAGGCAAATTGAGGTCAAACGCACTCAAATTATTATAAAAATAAAGTTCAGTTTTACCTTTATTTATTTGACGAAATATTCATATCGCAACCATTAGTTTTAAATTCATTCATGTTTTTTAATGTAGAGTTCACGATTTAGATTTAAGAGATCTAAATTTGTAAATTGACGTCCGGTGAAAATGCTGCAGTGTAGTTTTTTTCCGCCGCTTCT
This sequence comes from Amyelois transitella, assembly GCF_032362555.1. Taxonomy (NCBI): domain Eukaryota; kingdom Metazoa; phylum Arthropoda; class Insecta; order Lepidoptera; family Pyralidae; genus Amyelois; species Amyelois transitella. The sequence continues at coordinate 892,225 of NC_083531.1, forward strand.
TCTACACAAGCGCTTTGGAAGCGGTAGTAGATATAATTAGATTTAAGTGATGTGACGTCAATAAGTGATACCTTGTATCCAATTTTGAAAATAAATCTATTCTATTCTTTTAAGGGAATACTAACACTTGTGTGCTTCTGCATGTGAGTCATAAGAACATCTTCAAAGTTGAACCCTTTAACGCACTTCTCACACTTGTACAAACTGCGCTGGTACTCCGCCGACTTCGAGCGGTCTTCCATTTCTTTTAGAACCTGCAACATAAATAAATAATTAATCTTTATTGTCTCACCAATATCACAAAAAAGTTTACAAAAAAACTTACAAAAATAACTTCATTGGTAGGTATTACGAAAAAGGATTATGGTGGGTTGATACCTAAACTAGGAAGTATCCTGTATCTTAGGATATCAACCCTCCAACCCATTAAATTTATAAATAAAATAAATGCATCAATGCATAGACATTATCTTCTTTGAGTGATCCCTTGCGGGGTTGAAATATCCAATAGTTATGGAAAACACTGGAAGGCCACATCCAGCTTTATGAAAATATGAGGTTGCTAGCCCATGACCTACAAGAGGAATCCCAAGTATATAACCATATTATTTAGTCGCTTTTTATGACATCCATGGGAAAGATATAGAGTGGTTCTATAGGCCAGCATGCTTAACCCTCTTTGTTATGGATGAAATGATAATGCGTATCAAAAAACCTACCTGTTCCTTAGTCAGCTTTATAACCACATACTCATCGGTCTCCTGCACCATGCGGGATGAGAAGCCCTCTTTGACCACTTTCTGTCTCTTTTGCTTTACTTTCTTTGTCTGTCTGTTTGTCATGGCGCTTGTTTGTTGAACTGTATCTTCACTTTGCACTTCTGTCTTTACGGGCTCCTCGGTTTTCTGAAAGCCAAATCTTTCTGAGTTTTTAAGTCCATAGAAATGTGTTAAGCGTATTCGTATAAGTTTTCCATCAATTACCTACACTTCTTTGCTTGAATTAGAATCATATTATTTTTATAAGTACATTATAAACATCATATCTTATTTACAATACAGACAATGTATAATGTAAGTTTAACCTTTTGTTTATTGTCTTTAAATAATTTAGAATAGTTGTTTTAAAATAATATTACATATAATACTCGAGTTACCTTTTACCTCGGCCTAAAGTTTTAGGTTATTGTTAAAATAAAGTGTCTACATAAGAAATATAATGTCTTAAGATTGTGTACAATAAAATTAAAAAAACATTACATACTACTTCCTTCTCCTTACTCCTAGGAAACAGTTCATCATCAGTCTTCAACATCACAAGTGGCACATCATCATAATAATCACCGTCAGATTCATCATCCTCAGGATACTTGTAAGTTTCTGTTTTAGTGGTGAAATCGTGGAGTTTGTTAGTGTTTAGTTTTGAGTCCTGAAACAAAAATCGCGCTGGTCTAATGGCATCAAAACAATTTGTACCTTTATGGTGTAGGTAGCGTGGCTAAGACAAGAGAAAAATGGAAAATGGTGTAACCGCCTTTTGTGTCAAACCAAAAAAGGCACATTTGCGTGCAACTAACCATATGTGATTCCTTGTTTTTTTTTATTATACTGGTAAATAAATTAAATTATAAATAAACTTATGAGTCCTGGCATGGCATCATGCAATGGAAATACATTTTTCTGGAATTGACTAAAATACAATAGCAATACTAATTACTTGTAGTGTCTATTAAGGCCTGGTGTTGTTTTGCGGCTGCGAATATTGGATTCTATTTTAAAATTAATATAAAAGAAATATTTAAGAAAAAGAAAAAAAAGGTGTGGATGAAGCAAATAAAATATGTAGACTTCATGGAAATGTGCAAATCGAAATATGTAGTCTCTGCCTTACCCTCTGGGAAAAAGGTGTGATTTTATGTATGTATGTATGTACAAAAGAAAAACAAATGTATTATCAAAGTTTGTGAATGAGCAGTGTCATAGATGTTTCAATAGTGTGGAGTTGGAAATAAATTACCTACCTGTTGATAACAGTTAGACAGGATCTCCTCCGCTCTAAGGCAATGTTGCACAAACTTCTGCACTTTCCGCAACAAGCAACCACAATAAATACATATAAACATATCCGAGTAGTTTGATACAACCTAAAATAAAAAAGAATTTAAATCAAATGAATTATTTTATTAATAGAAATTGGATGTATGTATCTGTCCTGACACATGTAAGATAGAAAAGGAATGATTCTATTCTTCACATATTCACATTTCAAGTCTTAGAAAGTTAGTAAAGAAATATTCTCAGGACCTGCTTTAAAAATACTGTACATACCACTGAACTTTACATACTTTTCATGTATTTTGAGAAAAATGAGAATGTTCTTCAACTTGTTCGTTTTGTAAATAACTAACCCCTTAGTTTCTTGCCCGTGTTATACTTTTTTTTTCTCTTTGTTATTTCAAATGGAGACCGTCAAAATTCTATTTTGCTAAGTATTTAAGAAATCTTTACCAAATACTATAAGAGGTGTAATCGTTGTAATTGGCACACTTTTGAGTCAAGAGACCGGACAGGGTTAGTAATGTATGTAATGTTTATTTCTCTTCATGCAAGACAGGCAATGTTACGCTTGACTAATGTTTTTATTCAATAAATAAAACTGATAGACTGTTACCTTAAAACTCCTCGTCGGCACAACATCTCTATACGTAAATATCTCAGAATTAGTCATTGCATACACATTGTCGCCTGCCGTGAGGCACACGCGGCATATTTTCTTACTTTCCGTATTACTGAATTCGAAGTTTACAGACATTTTTTCACAAAATAAAGAGGTAAACAAACAGATCCCAAACAAAACCAAACATTTTCATTCATTGCACAATTGGATTGTCAATGTCATGTGATATTCGAGATGGCATGACTTATTTACAGAAAAGAAAGAAAGACTTCTAGGCTTGCACCACTATGCCTGGTCCTTTTTGATGTCACACATACATATTCTAAGTCGAATCGTGAAGATTCAAGATGACGAATCGGAAAACATAATTACATCTCTATTTGACAAAAGTCTAATTATCTAGCACTCAATCTATCCAAAACCAAGTTTATTCCCTTTGCACCCCATGTTCCCTCTCAATCAGCGCTATCCTTCTCAACAATCCTACATACATGCTCTGAGCATCCCAATTTTTTGTCAGATTGTAATTGTACTCCAATTGAGCGTGTCTCCTCTATTAAATATCTAGGTGTAATTATAGATAGTGAAATTAACTGGAAACTGCACATTGATTCTGTCACTTCTCGAATCAGAAAGCTCATGTTTGTCTTTAAAAGACTCAGGTCAATCTCTGATTTCCATACAATGAAAATTGTCTATTATGCCCTTGCTCAGTCTATTCTGTCGTATGGAATTATAGCCTGGGGCAGTTCTGCGAAAACCCACATGTTCAGGCTGGAGAGAGCTCAGAGAGCTCTTCTTAAAGTAATTACGAATAATCCAGTTCGCTTCCCTACAAATGAATTGTATTCATTATGCAGAGTACTTACAGTTCGACAGCTTTACGTTCTACAGACTGTTCTATATAAACATTCACAACTAGCCTATGACCCCACAATCTGTCATAATAAGCGTAGATCAGACAAAGTCTGCCGAATCGAAATACGACGTACTTACTACCTTAGCTGCTCAACATTTTTACTACATTAGCTCTACTTTGTATAATAGAATAAATAAACTACTTAATATATATCCGCTTACATCTTACAAATGCAGGGTTACATGCACTGAATGGCTCATGCAACTATCTTACGATGATACGGAAAGTCTTATAAAAGTCGGCGAATAACAATAATTTCTTTTACGTTAAATATTCTCATGATTGAATATCCTCTAGACGTTTCAAATCGCAATACAGCCTTACATACTTCCTCTCTATACCTACACCAACACAAACACGTTTTCCACACAACACACTAACAAAACACATTTGCACCCAATATCAAATCTTTTTTTTTTCCTTCTCTTTTGTTGTAATAAATGGATTAGGTGCTAAGATTAAGGAAACACATTATATAAATGTTTTCTGGAGGTGGGCGTTGAGATCTGCGACACAGTTTCATAACTTCTGCAGATGTCATCGTTATCCTATGTTTACTTAAATTGTACTTGTTTTTGTTTCCAAATAAAATATTTTTCATTTTTTCATTTTTCATGCTAGAAACTTTGATTCGCATAAAGTCAATTTCAATAGCATAATTTTTTATCATTATTGTAAGCCTGAAATAACTTAAAAACAATAAAGATATAACTGTTATACTATTCCCAAGAAAAAAAAAAAAATCTCTATTTGACAGTGACCGTGAGTAAATTGTCTAGTGTTTTTTTTTTACTCCTTGTTGGTTGTTTTTATTTCTATTCCATTGTCATTATCTTTGTAATTAATAAATTGTTAAAAATTTGCCATTAGCTAATTGCAATTTCTAATCTAACTAACAATGTAAATTTTACTTCTGTAAGAATGTAATAGAAATGGCTATCATTTAAAATACACAAGCAAATAATTTATACATTGTATCTAGTGACTAAATTTTACCAAGTGCATATTGACGTGCTTTCAAAATGGGTAAAAACAAAATGATAGCGAAAAGTTGCCCTAAATGTGAGATGCAGGTATGTAGCGAAGATAAATGACCTGAAACAACACATTTTTAATGGCTCAACATTATTTATTGACTTACTAGCTTCCGCCTCGTTGCTTCGCTCCTGTGATAATATAAGGGTAAAAAGTCAATCTAAATTTCATCAAAATCCGTCCAGTTGATTTTACTTGAAAGAGTAACAAACAAACTTACATTGACAAGTAAAAATTAAATATATATTTAATGATGATCCATTATACTAGAATTGCTTATAACCTGAGCTATGAATTTACATAACATGAATCATTCAAATCTGTGCCTTCTGAAAAATGAAAAAAATGAGAAAAAATATGTCCATTCACATCACTTAGAAGTCTTCATTTCAGGTCGCTGTAGCCTCGAAATCCTGCAAGTGTGGTCACACATTCTTTGCGGCCAGACGCGGGGCGGACAGCCTGCCGGCCGTCGAGGACATCCGACGTCGCACCGGCCGCGTCAGAAGATCTCAACCTCAGTTTTATGATGCTCAACATTACCAGAAGCAGATAAAACGAAGAGTAAGTATCTACTTCCTGGATCAAAATCGGATACATTCTGGCAAAAGGTTGGGTCAAATGTACTTTATTTACTACTTTGCATGAAGAGAGTTATGAATGTGGATGAAGCAAATGAAGTATGCAGGTTTCATGGCAAGTGGAAAGATGTAGTCTCTGCCTACCCCTCTGGAAGAGGCATGATTTTATGTATGTATGCAAGGCCAACTATTTATATTCCTTGCAAAATGTGTGTTAGTAATGTATTTCTGCCCCGCCAGGAAAGAAGCATGTTGGTATGTATAATGGACTCTATTTCAGTCTTTTGTTTCAGTCACCAAAGAAAAGAGGACTGGATGAGGACTACAAAGGCAATAAAGATAAAAGTGAAAGTGGTAAGTGCTTGTTACAGCTCAGCTCTTATTCTTTAACTTTTCACAGTTAGTGTAATATAAAATAGTGTGGGTCAACTACAGAAAAGGACATATGGTTCTTACAGGCAGGGTCAGGAGAGAAAGCAAGTTACAAATCAAATTCAAAATTTTTATTCCTTTATATTTAACATGAATTTGGGAATTAGTGAAGTTTCGTCAAAGTACATTCTATTCATAGAATTGATTCTTCTTCTGAAGTCAAAAAGGAAAGGCTTTGTGTAGGCGATAGACTAGTAACCTGTCACCATTTAAATCTCAATTCCATCATCATAGTGATGAACAGTCTCAGTCTTTTCAAGACTGCTGGCACTGTCTACCGTATAAGGGAGAAAGAAGTGATTATATATGGGTAAGGCCGTAAATTTTGCCACTATTTGAAAAAAAAATATGTCCCACATTTTGACTGCATATATAAAAGACTAATGCTAGTAATTTGTTACTAAGGTACTCATAATATATTTTGTAGCTCTTATCTCTACATAATTTAATTTCAAAAGTTCAAACACTTCAATACTTTAACTTCTAGAGTGTGTTCAACTTGGCCAGTCCTCCAAATTTTGCAAAAATCGCGTTGTCTTTTTTATCATCCAAATACTAGATAACTACAAAACTCGTAGTATATTTATTGAATGTCAAGTTTACAAGAACTTAACCTACAGAACGCAAAACTAAGCAGCCAATTAATAATATGATTTATTAAAATAAGTAGATTTAATTTTTTTATCGCAATTTAAATGTTTGTCCCCGTATTTTTGCTTATATGTTACAATTTTGTATGTTACCACAATTTCACCTCTAATTAAGGTAAAACATTTTGGTAATATTTTGTATCGATACTGGCAACACTGAAGTGTCCATGGACAAAAAGAAAAAAAAAACCATTTTGTTTACTGTGGTGGGTTTGACAAAAAGTGAGTGCAGGTGTGTGTCGTCATTCGGGATTTATTCGATTTCAAAGGTAAAGAATTGGTTTATTACTCCTATTTTCATGTGAAAGTATTATTTAGTGAATAAGTTATGCAGGAGCCGTGTTTTGTTTTAAATTTAGCTCGAATGATCGAGTTATGGTAAATTATAACCAAAAAAATCTTGCTTCTGCGTTACTTCTAGGTTACTGCTATGTTATCGGTAACATTGATTGTATGTTACGTAACGTTTAAGTGTTGTAAGGATTCGTACATAGACTCGTGCAATAGGCTACGACTCATTTAATTTCATATATTAAATAAGTATTTCCTGTAGTTAATGGCTTAGGAAAACAAAATATTATTATTATTTTAATCATTAAAAGTGCAAGATGAATTTTGAAATCCAATTTATAAAATGTGTTTTTTATAGAAGGAAGCGAGCAGAACGATGAAGAACTTGGCAGCACGGTTAGAGAGAATAATGAAAATGAAGGGAATTATTTAAGTTTCAACATAAAAGATTCGTTATGGTTAGATAATTTGAAAGAAAAACGTGGAAGTATTATATTGGATTTGTTGAGATCATAGAATTTAAAAATGACGAAACATATTACAAAATAATTTTTTTTTTAAATGTTAAGATTTCAAATAATTCTGTAAAATTCTTAGTGCAAAGAAAGTTAGATCTTGATTCTGTGACCACAATTTCTATAGTAAAAAAGATAAATTTGATTCAGTTAGAGACAGATTCAAAAGAATATTATCTGCAAAATGATGAAGATACTGTATTTTTTATTTAAATATTTTAAATCATTTGTTAGTTGACATAAGTAAAAGTGGTTACCTAGTTCCTTTTTTGTGATTTTATTGATTAATTAGTACACATTGTGTTTTAAGTACCTATTTAATGAATAGACATTTTAGAAGATTTCATTGTTTTTTATTTGCTTCTTCTTTTTCTTAGTCGTATTCCTCATGGCTGAGAAGTCGTGATCATTATATGGATTTCAATGAAACACACACAACGACTTTCTTGGCAATATTAATAGAGTGGTTTGCCATTGCCTTCTCCATTTCACACACTAACTGATAAATAATCGACTAATGTGACTTCCTCACGATGTTTTCCTTCACCGGAAGCAAGTGGTGGTCATGAAAAGTACTAAACGTAAGTCAGATTAGCATACAAACTCATGTGGCTCGAGTAGGATTCGAACCCGGGACATTTCGATCACCAGGCGGACGTCTTAACCACTAGACCACCACCGCTTCATTTCATTTATATGCTTAGTTCTTACATAAGGTTAATAGATACCCTGGCCCGTACGCCCGTACATACATTTTGTTTTGGAACATTGCATTAACTTCGTTTGTGTTTCTCAGAATACATTTGCTTCTCCAATTCCTATGGAATTGTGCTTGCCATTACAATCGTACGTTAGTATAATTTTCAGTAGGTACTTTACGAAAATATTATGAAATTTGAAAAAAAAAATTAATAAAAAAAAGAGGCAGTACTTCTGAACTCGACCTTACACTCTTTACTCGTTACTTTCGTGTTACTTATACGTTACCATAACATAGAAGTATCTATGTTACTCTATGTTACTAAGTGGCAAAATCTACGGCCTTACCCATATATGAACAGTTTCTTTCATTTCAGCAACAGCTCGAGCCCGTCGCCGCCGTGCCCTACGCAGGGCTCAACGGCCCCCGGTCACGACCAACGAGCGAGCCGCCAGAGACCCCACGCCGCAACTCAAACCTTCACAACTAGCTCGCTGCAGGCTTATACTGCAAGAAATCAATAGAAAAATGCGAGCTGTTACGTGGCAGCCGCCGACGGATCTCTAGCCTAGTTAATAAAAAAAAAAGTTCCTGTCAATGTCATGACAGTTTTAATTAGAAAATGGCGGCAATTTTAGTAAATATTTTCAATTATTTTTAATTTCTATGATCTTTTTGGTTCTTGAATAAATTAAAGAACTAGTAGTTAGAAAACAAAACGAAAACGAGGGCAGTTTCGTGGCGGCTCCAAAGGGATCTCTAATTAAAAAATTTACAATTAAGAGGGAAAAAATGTTTGACAAATATCTTAAGATAATTTTTTTAATTTTCATTACAAATATTATGAGTATGATTTTTAAAGAATTATTATGAGTTGATTTATTTTTTTATTTTATTTTAATAGATGACGCTGATCAGATAATAAGCAGAATGTATATTATAGAATTTGGTACTTATTAAAATTCGAAAACTCAGAATTTTTATTAAAATGCGAACTGTATAGTAATGTTTAATTTAATTGTAATTATTAAATTAAGTAATAACATCAATGGGTTTCATTTCCACATTGGTATGAAAAAAAAATTCTGGAATGGCTTTACCTCTGCACCTCCGAGAAAGAGGCGTGATTTTATGTCGCAGACTTCCAAGCTTTATCCCAATAACAGAAGAAGCTTTTGGGACACGAAGACCGCTCCAGCGGGGCTAGTAAACAGGCGCGACACTGTTTTCAGCGATAGTCTATCGCTGATTCGCTTTTTATTTTGACGTGACACGGGAGTTGCGATGCAACTGAGACTAATGCCAAGAGGATATTTATTTCTTCTATGCCCGTGTTATCACATACTAAAATACAAGCTTGACCCGCAATTTCGTCTCCGCGAATAAAGCCCCACCTACAGCAGCGCTATAATTTAGCGCCACCTACAAAAGAATACAGGTTTTTCGCAAAGTTCACTGGAACTTTAATTTTTACCTTTGCCCTTTCAAGAAGATTGGTTTTGTAGTTAACGCGTGTAGAGACAACAAAAAAAGCTTACTTTCGCATTTAAAGGTAATATTTTTGGAATAACACTTGTTCTTCAACCCCTTGGCGTAAACGTCACCACCTCTCTTGAGACTGTAGTCAGGGTGTTACACGAATTTTGCAACTTTTGCAGCAGTAGGTACTTAACCCCTGTTTTCATTGTAACATGGTTATAGTCGCCCTTTATCGACGAAAATATTAAATGGCCCTATTCTAAACTGCTAGGAACCATCCACACGGCACATAACGTTGTTCATTTTGTGTTTCTTATTTCATCAGACGGCACCCTTTGTGTTGTAAGTACCTAGAACATGTTCGTATCTATTAATAAACATTTTCCAGATTATTTTGATTGGCGTCATGAGGTCAGTACAAGGTGTCTATATAATATGAGATCACGGGCCCCAATCAGTATTGTAGTAACAATGAAGGTATTGTTGCCAGTCGTGTGGTCCGCCCTTGCGCTTATGTGTGCTACAGCGCATGCGGCAAGTGTCAATAGTTCTGAGTAAGTTTGTTAATTTTGGTTAAAAAAGGTAGACTCGAGCTTTGCAGCTTAGCGGATGAGACAGCAACTTAAAGTGGGAACTAATGAGATGAATGAAAGAAGGTGAAAAGATATATCTTTTTACTCAGTTAAGCGTTTGCCAATTTTCTCAGCTATTGACTATAAAGTTCGAAGCCTGAAACCGAGAAATTTTAAAACTGCGTCTGAAGTGACAAAAATTTTCCCCAAGGAGACGAAACTTGGGCAACTGGACTATATAGTACATACATGGTCATGGTCACACACGACAGCAGGAAGAAGCTGTCCAATTTGCTGAGGCATTGCTTGGTTAAAAAAAGTTGATATAAACAAATGTCAGTCAACGTCAGAGCCTTCAAGATTTTTATTTTTCATGAAGTTTCTTTTTTCCGATCCGACTTTTTGCAGTCAGTAAAGTTTTGTGTTTTGTGGTGGTGTCATTAAATTTTGCGGAAAATTATATTTTTAAAGTAAGTAAACATAGTTTTATATCATAGGGGATTTCTTACACTTACAGAATAAACAAAAACAGACATTGTAAGCTATTCATATAATAAAACATCTCTTATCTTTAACCTATTATAACCTTGTTACTTCGAGACGGTCGTGTAAATAAAATTATAATAAATTGATAACAAACTTACTTTTTCACCCAAGCTAGACCAGCTTCCCTTGTTCCTTTCTTTTCCTTTTATTACCGAACATTCCAATAATGAAATAAGGTACCGGTACTTTTAGGGTATAGTACCGGTACTCATATGAAACAGGTTCCGAAATGAAAAGAACCATTAAATTACCGGTACAAAACCGGTATTTTTGGTACCGTTTCCAAGCCTTGTCCACAGCCTTCTCGGTACACAACTGGTATTTTTGGTACCGTTTCCAAGCCTTCTTCTTTCCATATACATACATATGTTACAGTTAAAACTAGTTTTTAGATAGAACGCGTTTTCCCTAGTTAGAACTAGATTTTACTAAATGCCTTTGTTAAAACTAGAATTAACTAATGCTCAAAATATCAGTTAAAACAGGTTCTTGCTAGACAACACGCGTTTTTCCGAAGAGAGCCAGTTAAAACTGTTCCGACCAAGATCAAAAAGGTGTCTCTGCAAGAAAAATGGTTGCCTTTGTAACTAAAAGTGCCACGATAGTTTGTCTTGTAATAACAAGTAGATCCTCATCCTTTTTATAAATTTAAGTTTGTTAAATTTTTATATTGTATGACAGAGTTGAGAGGAATGAATTGTGGTCAGCACTTTCTATGCATGGGGTGAGCAGTCTGCAATAAATAAATAATAGGAGCACTGAAATCCTTATATGAGGATTCGAGTGCTTGTGTCAGGATAAACCTTTCTCAATCTTAAACCACTCAGTGTGCGCTCGCACACCGAGTGGTTTAAGACACTCATTCCTCTCAACTCTGCCATACAATGTAAAAATTAAACAATCTTAAAGTTTTAAAAAGGATGAGGATCTACTTATTATTACAAGACAAACTATCGCGGCACTTTGTGTTACAAAGGCAACCATTTTTCTTGCAGATAAACCTTTTTGACCTTGGTCGGAACAGTTTTAACTGGCTCTCTTCGGAAAAACGCGTGTACTAGACAACACGCGTTGAAAGAACTTGTTTTAACTGATATTTAATTTTGAGCATTAGTTAATTCTAGTTTTAACAAAGGCATTTAGTAAAAACTAGTTCTAACTAGGGAAAACGCGTTCTATCTAAAAACTAGTTTTAACTGTAACACATACATACATAAAATCACGTCTCTTGCCCGGAGGGGTAGGCAGAGACTACCTCTTTCCGCTTGCCACGATCTTGCATACTTCCTTCGCTTCATCCACATTCATAACTCTCTTCATGCAAGCTTGGCGGTTTCGGGTACTTTTGACCTGACCCTTACATTATTATATATATTCCATCACATTCTGTAAAAAGTAACTGAACTAATATTTTACAGGACAAAAATGGCTGACTACGAAACTATAGTAGTCGGCATGGGCGCCGCGGGTACGACAGCTGCCTCAACGCTAGCACAGAATGGTGTTAGAGTTTTAGCCCTGGAAGCAATGGACCGGATCGGAGGAAGAGTGCACACTGTGCCCTTCGGAGACGGGGTTGTTGAAATGGGTGCTGAGTGGTGGGTAATGCTTCTGAATAACTGCTGTACTACTTCTTATTTGTCTAAGTGTATTCCCGGTCACATCTACAACCCTTTGATACAGAGCTAGGGGTCTGCTACTAGAATAGAGTATATTACAAAATAGGATACAAGGTATCACTTATTGACGTCACATCACTTAAATCTAATAATCACTACCACCGCTTCCAAAGCGCGTGTGTAGAAGTAGCGGCGAAACAAACTACACTGCAGCATTTTCGTCGGACGTCAATTGACAAATATGTCTCTCTTACTAGTACATTGTGGACCAATGCACATTGTCTACATTAAAAAACTGCAATGAATGAATGTAAAACTAATAAACATATTCAAATAAATGTATATGTATAAGTTTGGAAATAATTATTGGTACATGGCCAAGCTGGGATTTGAACCTGTGCCTTCATTCCCATCACGCATTTTAATCGGACATGTAGTTTAAGGAGTTTAAATTTAAACTTCTTTGATTCCAGGATCCACGGCACGTCTCCAAGCAGAACGTACGACCTGGCCACAAAGCACGGGGTGAACCTGACGGAGCAGGACGTCTCCTTGGAGGTGTTCACGTCAGACGGTAACAGAGCCAACAGCAGCCTCATCAATGAGCTGTTTGAGTTGGCAATCGGGTCGGTCAATGATCTGGTCAATGTTGATGAGCCGATGGGCGTCTTTCTTACGAGGAAGTAAGTTCTTGATTCTACATACATACGGTCACGTGTCACCCTTGCGGGGTAGACAGAGCCGACAGTCTTGAAAAGACTGAATGGCCACATTCAGCTATTTGGCTTAAAGATATAATTGAGATTCAAATTGTGACAGTTTGCTAGCCCATCACCTAAAAAAGAATCCCAAGTTTATAAGCCTACCCCTTAGTCGCCTTTTACGACATCCATGGGAAAGAGATGGAGTGGTCCTATTCTTTTTTGTATTGGTGCCGGGAACCATATGGCACATCTTGATTCATCTGTACAATATTGAGTTGACATAGTGAACCAATGGTTTCTTGGTCAATATTTGTATTGAAATAATTAGATTAACATTCATACATTTTTTTTTAATGTAGACACACATGCACATTGCATTCGTCCAGATTTAGTGTTAAGACATCTATATTTGTAAATTGACGTACGTTGAAAATGCTGCAGTGTAGTTTGTTCTGCCACTTCTACACATGCGCTTTGGAAGCTGAACAGCTGAACGTGGCCATTCAGTCCTTTGATGACCATTGACTCTGTCTACCCCGCAGGGGTGATTATATTTTATGTTATATTTTTACAGAATAATGGACTACCTCAAAGAACACCACCCATCCGTCCTAGAAGACAAGGACTTCATAGCGGAATTCCTGAACCTTCTGGACCTGATAATAGGAAACTACGAGGCCAGTAACAGCTGGAACGACGTCACCACCGCCAGCAACTACCAGGAGCTGGACGGCCACCAGCACGTCAGCTGGGGCTCCAGCGGATACAAGACACTGTTCGACATACTGTTAGTGAGTGTCTCCCCTTTCTTTCTTTTCTATATTATTATGGCTTCCAACCGGACGGATGGACCAGATGGGTGCTGAGTGGTGAGTAATGCTTCTGAATAACTGCTGTTCTACTTCTTATTTGTCAAAGCGTATTCCCGGTCACATCCACAACCCCCTGATACAGAGCTAGCATCCGTCCTGGAAGACAAGGACTTCATAGCAGAATTCCTGAACCTAGAAGGTTCTGGACTTGATAATAGGAAGCAACGAAGCCAGTAACAGCTGGAACGACGTCACCACCGCCAGCAACTACCAGGAGCTGGACGGCCACCAGCATGTCAGCTGGGGCTCCAACGGGTACAAGACACTGTTCGACATACTGTTAGTGAGTGTCTCCCCTTTCTTATACATACATACATACATATGGTCACGTCTATATGCGGGGTAGACAGAGCCAACAGGCTTGAAGCTATTTAGCTTAATGTTGCTAGCCCATCGCCTAAAAGTTGAATCCCAAGTTTATAAGCCTATCCCTTAGTCTTTCTTTCTTTTCTATATTATTGCTATGTTTCCTCTCAACGTCAGAGCGTCGGTTAGCACTCAAAACAATGTTTGTGTCTAAGAAAGGTCAAATAAGATCATTGGTCAAGGTAGGATTTAATTCAGGCACCTTATCGGTTTGACTACTGTCACTGTATTGTCTATAAAGGCAGTCAGCTTCACAATATCCAAACTTAGAATAGAAGTATCAGCTAATATCTGCTTCCTCCTGGTGTAAGACCTGCTTACATCCTCACCTCTATGAAGAGTAGCCCAGGGTGTGTCTTTGACCAGGATCCTGGATTGAGTCAGTCAGGTTTTGACACGACTAATGTATGACCTCCGCAACCTTTGGATACCTTTTTACTTTTGGATAATCGTTTCACATTCAGTTGCCTGAATGTGAGTTTCCTCACGACGTTTCCTCTCAGCGTAAGCGCATCGGTTAGCACTAAAACTAATATATGTAACTCAGAAAAGAGTCATTAGTTCATGGCCAAGACCGGAATTATTGTAACGTGTTGTTGTAACACTGACTGAACCAACATTTCTCTTCTTTTTTCAGAATAAATACAATAACGGCCCCGGTCTCCCGTCGCTAACAATAAAACTGAATAGCGAGGTCACAAATATAGCATACTCCAACGACCCAAGTAAAAAGGTCACAGTTACCACGGCAGATGGCACCACATACACTGCGGACAATGTTATAGTGACAGTTTCTTTAGGCGTTTTGAAAGCGAGGTGAGTTATATGTCTACGTCACCTCAATTGACAGATGTAAATGATCTATAGTTCAACTTAAATGCCGGCTGGACGTCGCATCAATGTTCCAATATAACCAATAGACATTGGCAAAAGCCAAGTTTATTCTATACTATTAAATTAAACGAGCAATATTTGTATATAGGTACATATATTTGAACTCGCGTTTTCGGTAAAGGCTCTTAAAGATTTTATTTGAAATTTTAAATACACATGGTTGGTTCGATAAGATGGTTGCTAGGCTATGATAATTGTAGTTTTACTGATGTAATTTTGAAACAGTTATTAACAAAAAGCACCGAACATAGCTCGGTCGCCCAGGTACAATTGATTTTATGGGAAGTAGCTCTGAAACTGCGCCCTCTATTACAGACACAGAGAACTATTCACACCGACTTTATCCCAGCCCAAGCAAACGGCCATAGACAAAATATCGTTCGGCTTACTGGACAAAGTTATATTCTTATTTCCGAATCACTGGTGGATGGACACCGATCATCCTATATGTTTTTTTTGGAAGCCTAATGACAAGAAAAACGTGTTGAATGAAGACGCTTGGTTATTGAAAATGTCGTCTATTTCTACCCCCATGGGAAGCAATAAAGCAATGACTTTTTGGACTTCCGGAGATTCGGGGATTGTGGTCAGTATACTCATGGGGATAGGCATGTTGGTTGATTAATTTTATGTATTAATATCACTTGTATAAAAGATGAGTCGAAAATAGTGGGAGAAGTTGCTATGTTTTGCGGAAGCTAATAAATCAACGCCATCTATTGTCATGTTGCAGAACTACCAATTAAAGCTTTTGAGTACGTACGTACAACTTAGTCGTTCATTTAAATTTGTTGTTACATTGGCTAGGTAAAGGTTAAATTGCCTTTAAAAAGTCGCATGCACAGATAATATAACAACGCATATCCTTACTAATAACAAAAGCGAAAATTTGTTTCATTAATATCAGTATTTTTTAATATGGAGACGGGGGATATGTATAGCTAATAAATGGCGCTACTGTTTAATTAGTTTTTTTTTGTCCTGCGTACAATACATCTCCTTTTCTATATTTGTAAAGATAACAGCATGATCTATGATAACTTTTGTCAGTCACTGACGGGTCGATTCACATGGGTATACTAACTGCTAAGACCAAGCCTCTTTGTTTGAGCACCTTTTATCTTGCTGTACTGCAGCGTTACGGTTATTTTCACGCTTGTGCTACTCCATTTCACCCTGGGTTCGATATCCAATTCGGGAATATACCTCAAAGGCTTGCACAGAAAAAGTGGGTATGCTTACTTGCTTATAGAACGAAATAGAACTAAAGGAAAATTATAGTGACTTTTTAGAAATAGCGCCATCTGGCGTGGCTTGCATTGTTATAAAAAGCACGAGTGGATTTTACGTTTAAGTGTAACTAACGTCCCATAGATGTCGCTTTACATCATCCTGCTGGCATTTGTCCCTATTACGTCACTGCTTGGTGTACCTTCGGAGTACTATAAATATGGTTTCATTGGTTGATATTATATATCCTTCCCTTTTGAATTCTACAGTAAAAAGGAGTGGCGGTCTTATTCTAAAGAGCATTAAACACAGAGCTTATAGCTAAAGGGTTATAAAAAAAAAACGTGTCCTTCCAGGCATAAAGAGCTATTCACACCGAGCTTGTCACAACCAAAAACAATAGCCATAGACAAGTTAACCATAGGCGTAATGGACAAAATTCAGTTTTTATTCGCAACAGCCTGGTGGCCCAAGGTTAAGCCTGCATTCTTTGGTTTCCTCTGGGACGGCGTGGCGAGGAAGCGGTTGACCGAGGGAGACAATTGGTTGACTAGAGTGTTTGCCGCGAGCACGCCGATGGGTTGCGGGCAAGCTTTGACGTTTTGGACTAGCGGGGAGGTTGGGAAGTTGGTCAGTATATGGTGTTTATCTATATATGTATATCTTTGTCTTTATACAGGGTGACATTTAAAACAATTTATTTTTATTTAAATTAAACGTCATCATTTTCACATTTAAAAAAACCCTCAAAACTACGTCACACGCTTTATTAAAGACCAATACTACAAAAAGAAATTAAAACTGAACATGTAAATAAATTATTTTTATAGTATCAAGATCAAGTAAAGTACAGAGTTGTCGAGATCGCTCAGCTGAATGAATTGTGTCGTTGACCTCTGAATCTTACGCGTCGCTTTTCCGCCGGCCGGGGTGATTTGACATATTTAGGATCGTGGATTTAGATACTTTTATTTTTTTTCGTACTTTCTGAAATATGAACCGATATTTTTCTTTTAACGTTTTCAAATATCGTTAAGATGAGTACACTTAACAGTTAAATTAATGCAGTTGAATTAAAAGTCACCCTGTATACTAGCTGTGCCTGACCTGACCTACGCCGACCTGTTTCTAAACTAATATTATAAAGCTGAAGAGTTTGTTTCTTTGCTTGTTTGAACGTGCTAATCTCAGAAACTATTGGTTCGAATTGAAAAAATATTATTTTTGCGTTGAATAGATCATTTATCAAAGGAGGCTTTAGGCTATATAACATCACGCTGCAACTATAGCGAGCAAAGAAATAATGAAAAATGTGAAAAAAAACGGGGAAAATTTTTCCTCCTTGAGGGGTTCAATGATGCCCAAAATAACTATTCCACGCGGACGAAGTCGCAGGCACAGCTAGGGTGAGCAAATAAGACATACGCCCACGGATTTTCGACTGGTTTGAAAAATAAAAAAAAACAACGTCCTCTGCTTTTATTCCGCTCTTCATTTGGTTAATATGGTGGACATTCATTTCGTTTTACATTTTATTACAACATTTTTTTTTTTTTTTTTTTTTTTTTTTGGGACAAATTACACAGATTGAGTTAG
Organism: Amyelois transitella; assembly: GCF_032362555.1. Taxonomy (NCBI): domain Eukaryota; kingdom Metazoa; phylum Arthropoda; class Insecta; order Lepidoptera; family Pyralidae; genus Amyelois; species Amyelois transitella. The sequence continues at coordinate 909,902 of NC_083531.1, forward strand.
CCTCGAAGTAAGTTCGAGACTTGTGTTACGAGATACTAACTCAACGATACTATATATATTTTTATAATAAATACTTATATAGATAAACATCCAAGACCCAGGCCAATCAGAAAAAGTTCTTTTCTCATCATGCCCTGGCCGGGATTCGAACCCGGGACCTCCGGTGACACAGACAAGCGTACTACCGCTGCGCCACAGAGGCCGTCGAAATTTTACGTACCTACCATTATAACCAGGGTGTGGCTGGAAGAGATCCCACTCAGGGATAAGCCCGCCTTTGTACTGTACTATTAATTTTTAAAAAAATATATTCATTATTATAGGATACTTCATATCGCTTAATAATAGTCAAATCTTTTGGTTTCACATTGGTCGACGTCAAATAAATTAAATACTAAAACCTAAGTTTAATGCCGCTTCCAAGGCGTGAGTGCAAAAGAAGCGGTAACAAACTGCACTGCAGCATTTTCTTCAACAACGTCAACTTCACAACATTTAATTTATTTCTGAACAATGTACATTGTATTGAAATGTTCCACTAATCACACTAATACATTCTTAAATTCTAAACATGTTCTAAATATAATAAAGGAACATTTTATTAAAAATATAAATAAATGTTATTACAAGATTCCATGTCCAAAAATTTTAAAGTCAAATAAAAAAAAATTACATTGTTGATGTTTTATATTTGTAATGTACTTCTTTAGTGAACAATAAAGCATTTACTTGCTCACTTACGGTGTTTTAGGTAGAGACGATGCCAGAAGATATAGTGAGGACGAAGCTGATGGGTCTACTCAGGATGTTCATGGGCAAGGATGTTGATGTTCCGGAGCCCATCGCAATGAAGAGGTAAAGGCCGCTGTCAGACATGAATGTGGATGGATGGAATACGATAATATGAATTTTTTTTTTGTTATTTTGTGAGAAAGGTGAATGTTTCTTCGACTTCTTAGTTTCTTGCTCATATTATATTATACTTGTTCTTTGTCCTTTGTTTTTGAAATGAAGACTGTCAAGATTATATTTTGTTATATAAGAATTCTTTGCCAAATACTTCAACAGGTGTACCTACTACTAACGTTGTATTATTGGCGTAAATAATAAATGACACCATTTCGCCACTTAATATGGCATACAAAGTTATTTTTGCATTTGTTTTTGCGTTATTCATATGTTTATTATATAAGTACATACACACATACATATAGTTACGTCTATATCCCTTGCGGGGTAGACAGAGCCAACAGTCTTGAAAATACTGATAGGCCACGTTCAGCTGTTTGGCTCAATGATAGAATTGAGATTCAAATAGTGACAGGTAGTACACTAGATTCACATAGTGACAGGAAAAGTTGCTAGCCCATCGCCTAAAAGAGGGATCCCAAGTTTATATGCCAATCCCTTAGTCGCCTTTTACGGCATCGGCGTAATATACCTACCACATGATGAATAAGAGGTCAATACCTAATAACACCTACTTACGTCAATAGCTTAAATTTAAGTCGCGTCAATGGTTGCATCACCTTCCTCATCAGGTCGACGTGGTTCCACAACCCCTTCACCAGAGGAAGCTATACATACGACAACATTCTTGCGCCGAAGTACCCCACGGCAAGGTCGGATCTCGCTGCACCCATCACGGACTCGGGTAATCATACATACATACATCACTACATAGTACTTATAAAACAAAGTCGCTATTTTAGTCTGTTTGTCTGTATGCTTAAATCTTTAAAATTACGCAACGGATTTTGATGCGGTTTTTTGTAACAGGTAGAGTGATTCAAGAGGAAGGTTTTTATATATAATAAATTCTATTAAATAATGGAGAAATACTGTTATTTTCAGGGTTTCTAATGTGGTGTCGTAAAATAATAGAATTTTGATAAATAAACATATTGATTTTTTCCGTATTTTGCACCCGTGCGAAGCCGGGGCGGGTCGCTAGTACATACATAAAATCACGCCTCTTTCCCGGAAGGGTAGGCAGGGACTACCTCTTTCCACTTGCCACGATCTCTGCATACTTCCTTATAATCATCACTAATGAATAATCATAACAAAATAATACTTACATACATATGTATATATAGCAGATATCATCGGCGCGACTTTTGTATACTCTCATTAAATTTAGTAAACTCAATCTTAGAAAAACATTGCCAACTGAACACTTTAGTGAATAAAAAAAAATATACATACATACACACATATTGTCACGTCTGTATCCCTTGCGGGGTAGACGGAGCCAACAGTCTTGAAAAGACTGATAGGCCACGTTCAGATGTTTGGTTTTATTATAGAATTGAGATTCAAATAGTGACAGGTTGCTAGTCGGTCGCCTAAAAAGGAGAATCCCAAGTTCATAAGCCTATCCCTTAGTCGCTTATTACGATAACGATGGAAAAGAGATGGAGTGATCCTATTCTTTTTTATATTGGTGTCGGGAACCACATGGCACACTTTGTTTCACATACGAGTATTTAGCTAAAACAATTGTGCATACACCCTTAAGATTATTTGTGTTACCTCTGAATACAATAAAAATATAATTGACTAGCTGTGATCGCGACTTCGTCCGCGTGGAATAGTTTTGGGCATCATTGAAGCCGTCAAGGATGAATAATTTTCCCCGTTTTTTTTTCACATTTTCAATTATTCCTTCGCTCCTAAAAGTTGCAGCGTGATGTTATATAGCCTAAAGCCTTCCTCGATAAATGATCTATTCAACACAAACTCGAACCAGTAGTTCCTGAGATTAGCGCGTTCAAACAAACAAACAAACTCTTCAGCTTTATAATGTTACCTACTGTAAATTAAGTATTTGTATAACACTCAGATGGCAACCTGAGGGTGCTATTCGCTGGTGAAGCTACCGACCAGCACCACTTCTCAACGGTCCACGGCGCTACCGACACGGGTCACAGGGAGGCCGCGAGAATACTTGAAAGGAGGGTTAGGAGTCATCTGTGAACGTTTTTATGACGTCATAAGAGTAGATAGTGTTGATGTGACCGATAAATATATATGTGTAGGTATATATTCACTAGCTGTCCCGGCAAACGTTGTTTTGTAATATATACATACATAAAAATCACGCCTCTTTCCCGTAGGGGTAGGCAGAGACTACCTTTTTCCACTTTCCACCACCACGATCTCTGCATACTTCCTTCGCTTCATCTACATTCATAACTCTCTTCATGCAAGCTCGCCGGTTTCGGGTACGCTTGACCTGACCCTTTGCCAGGACGTCCTTAATTTGATCAAGATACGTATGAAATTTATATAATTATGTATTCAAATATATATAATTAACATTTCGGAGGAGTACGAGAACGAACATTGTTACACGGCTTGACCGATTCTCATGAAATTTTGTGAGCATATTGAGTATCTAAGTCTGAGAATCGGCCAACATCAATTTTTTGTCCATCCTTAGCATTTTTTTTAACTAGAAATTACTTTTCTTTAATTATTATATATGGCAAAATAACGTTTGCCTGGACACCTAGTATTACTATATAAAATTTGAATATTTATTTTTGTAATAAAATATACAATACAATTCGTATAAATATATAGCCAATTTTTTGCTACCAATTTTTGTAACATTGTAAATGTAAGATGAATTGTAAAATATTTATATTTTTCCGTAAAGTGTTGTATCGCTTTTTTTAATATTAATATATTATACCAATTGCCATAGACATATGCATTTAAAAAATGTGCCATTGTCGACGATTTTTTAACAAGATTACATAAAAAAATTAAGGTTTGAAGTCGATATGCATATAATTGTGAATAACGAAAAATCATTTGTTGATATGAAAAATAATATACATATAATTTTATTTATGCTTTTTAGAAATCACTAATTTATTATTAAAATCATTATGCGTATTGCTTTTTATGCGTATCGACTCCACACCGGTATTAAGTACAAAATATTGTCATAGTCAACTAAACTGCACATTTTTTCCCAATAAAAATGCGTAGAAAGTTTTTTTACTTGTCTTTCAAGTTTTCATATATTTAACTAATTGGGAAAAATATATAAATATATGTACACGGGGTCACGACCACTAGTCTAGACTAAACTTAACATTGTGTTGGTTGAATTAAGCGTTATCATTATGGTTGGTCGCATACTCGTATAAGGTAAAATATTTATTGACCGCAGAAGTTCTTCCAAATAATGTTATTATTTGTTATATATTGTGATTGTTATATTTACCTATGTAATGCATTGAAATGTTGTATTGTTTGTACCATAGTTTATACTTTTGCTACACACAATAAAACGATAAAATGTGAAAATCAAAGTAGTTTTATTTTCGCTAAAATATTATTTATTGATATAAGTAATCATGTATCGATGCATGCTGGTGAATTAAGCGGTTGGGCGCATTATGTCCAATTCGCAAAATGACAAATTGTCCGGTTCACAATTGGTCCAGATCGAAATTGGTCCATTGCCTGGACCAATCGCGAATTGGACTAATTGCGAACTGGACCAAATGCGAACTGGACAATTGGACATTTCGTGAATTGGGCATAATGCGCCCGTACGGAATTAAGACACTAACATACTTACATGCATATAATCACGTTTTTATCTCCTACGGGTTAGACAGAGCCGACAGTCTCGCAAAGACTGAAAGGCCACGTTCAGCTGTAAGTATAGCTTAAAAATGGAAATGAGATTCAAATAGTGACAGGTTTGCTAGCCCATCGCCTAAATGAACAATCTCAAGTTTATTAACTTTTCCCTTAATCGCCTTTTACGACATCCATAGGAAAAATATGACAAGATTCAGACACTAACATAAAAATAATATATATAAAAATAATAAGCCAACCATTTCTATAGTCAAAAAAAATGATTACATACATACATATCTACATAAAAATCACGCCTCTTTCCCAATGATTACATCAATAAACAAAATCAATAAAACGCATTTCAATCAACTTCCAATATGATAACGTTCCTCATAATTGTTATTTCCGTGCAAAGTATCAACGGTATTTACATGACAGTCAATTTCAATAATGAAACTGAATTAAATATATATAAAAATTACGTGAAAGCCGTCTGCAGCAATAGAGAGGATATATGCAGAGTAGAACATAAAAATGTGTGTGCTGTAAGAAAATTAAATGATTTAATGGAATATAAGGAATTTGAAAACTCGTGCCAAGTTTTTATGTTCAATTTTTGTGATTCTCCCGGGAGGGGTAAGTAGGCTAAAACATACGTACATATGCTCACGTCTATATCCCTTGCGGGGTAGATAGAGCCAACAAACTGTCTTGAAAAGACTGTAAGGTCACCTTCAGCTGTTTGGCTTAATGATAGAATTGAGATTCAAATAGTGACAGGTTTCTAAGTCTATTCCTTAGTCGCCACTCATCGCCTAAAAAATATGCGCAAGTTTATAAGCCTATCTCTTAGTCGCCTTTTACGACATCCACAGGAAAGAGATGCGAGTGGTCCTATTCTTTTTTGTATTAGCGCTGGGAACCACACGGCACAGGTAGGCTGATCAATCATTTATTTTCTTCAGTTCCTCAACGAATATAATAAATAACTAAAAGTTACCTAACTTAAAGTTATTTGTATCTGGGTAAGACCTATACACACGTGGACCGTAATCCCTACACAAGGAAAACATTACCGGGAATCATAACAATATATAACATATAATCACGTTTATATCCCCCGCTGGGCAGACAGAGCCAACAGTCATTCAAAGACTGAAAGGCCACGCCCAACTGTCCGTCTCAATGATAGAATTGAGATTCAAACAGTGACAGGTTGCTAGCCCATCGCCTAAAAGAGTAATCCCAAATATATAAGCCTATTGGAGGAATCCCAAGTATATAATTGGTTTACGTAGGTATAGACCCGAGATCCAGCAAGTAAGTATCACGCCTCTTTCCAGGCAGACTCTACATCTTGCCACTTGTCACGTAAGTTCATCGGTTTCGGGTAATCTTGACCTGACCGTTCGACAGAACGTCTGCGTTTTCATGAAGTTCGCCTGATTTTGAAGCTAAAATTTATTTAATTGTAAAATTTTGTTATTTTTGAATAAACTGATGATTTCAGAATATCACATAGTCGCGTCGGGCAAATGTGATACTCATATAAAAACTAGACGTAACGAAGGCAGTCAGGCCGAAAACAATAGTCAATCAACTACTGAAAGGAATGACGAAGTAATTAGCGAATCAACATTAAATACTGAATCTATTGATGACAATGAAGCTACGACTGCGGAAACAACTGATGGTAGATAATTTTTAATTGAACCTATGTAGGTACCTAGTACGTCTATTTCAGGTGTCATAACATTTTAGCGGCAATTTATTTACATAATAATCGATTCGAATAACTTTTTCATATTAAAAGTTTATGATACAATTATGCCAAAAACTTTATGCAGTTTTCGAAGTTTGCCTTTATAATTAGAATATAGACCCGTCCCCCTTTCACGTTTAGCGATTAATATGAGATTTTGCTCCGAAATAGTATCAATAAACATCGTAACCTAGAAAGATGAAAGAAAGAATAATAATTTGTTTCATATAAAAAACAACTACAATACAAAATTATTCCAAAAGCATATTAATTTATTTTTTTACGTAAAAATGCCTGTCAACGACATATTACTTAACAATTTTCCCGCCATTTTCAAAAACCGCCGATCCATCCGATTGAAATTCGCGCATTTCAGTGGTCAATATCACAAAGTCTATATTGAGGAATGCAAAGAAGACCACCACCAAATTCGTGCCCCTTTACGAAGTGGACACCGCTTTTGATGACCACACGTGCCCACTCTCCTGCCCTGAAATTTATTCGCCCGTTTGCGTCAGCGCCAACCGGGGAAACGGACTGTATTTCAAGTTTTGGACTTTCGTCAACCACTGCAGCGGAGATCTGTACTATTGTAAGAATCCCGATGGTAAGTACTTTTTATGGAGTCACTTCTTTTCACTTAATTTTAAGTTCTAATATTCCTTGGACGTCATATTTGTTAGCATGCAGCTAATTTGTTAAGTATACTTAATACCTACCTGCTATAATGGTTTTAGGAATGCTAGATTCAAAATAAAATAACACGGAATACTTTTTAATTAATTGCAAGCATACATTTGTGCCCCAATTTTTTTTAAAAGTAAAGACATTTCGGGTACTCGTTCTCTTTCTCGTAAATAAATGTGACAAGAGGCGACTAACAGAATATCTATGGAAATTAGCGGACTTTTCCAAAGTAAAATCTGAAAGTGTAACAATGAAAGACTGGTAGATCATTATCAAAGGTGTAACTCGGGCTACTCTCCAGAAGACAGAATGAGGATGTAACCATGATTAATGCCAGCAGCTAAATCGTCCCGAATACAACAAGTTTCGTATACTTAGTTAAAAAAAAAACTACAAAAAGTGTATTTCGTTCAGAATTTGCACCGCCTCCCGACGAGAGTGAAGAGGATGTGAACGCATCCAAACTGGGGTGGTCCTACTGCGGCGCCTCCAGGTATAAAACTAAGCTTGTATGTACCATCAGATCAATGTTCTTGCGTTTATCTTTCTCATTATCCAGAGTCATAGCTTCTATGATTGATGATAACGGTTTACCATAAGTAAATTGCGCTGTTTCCTCTTGGTCATACTAATTTGTCATACCAGTATGACTACAAGGATGCTTCCTCCAAATCCCATCCAACCTCCATGGCTGATCACACTTTCCCGCCACCTGTGACTTCAGATATATGCTCTCTCACTCTGAATCGATAGGTATACCTATGCTCTCTCACTCTGAATCATGGGAGGAGTGCGCTGCTGTCGCGTAAGCTTCCCTAACATCACACTTTTTTGACTCTGCTCTCTCATAGCCCGACATTACTCACCTCTATCCTACTTACATATGGGCGTAGCGTAGCTATGCTGAATCCAGTGTTTAAGGGTGCATCATGTTAAGGTGTTAATTTATTGCCCAAAGTCGATAAATTCTTTAAAATGTCGACTGGTGGAGGATGCAGGAAATTGTACCATGGGAACAAATGAGATGTAAAGACAACAAGTGCACGCATAAATTGAATCTTACATACATATAATCACGTCATATCACTTGCGGGGTAAACAGAGCCAACAGTCTTACTGTAAGTACTGAACCGATTTCCTAAAAACTTTCACCAACTGCTTTGTTTTAACTCAGAAAACATTTAAAACTTTGTTCCATCCAAATCGGTTAACTAAAAAATAAGTTATCGTCATTTGAGTGAACTCAAGGCATGAGTTTGCCTGCAAATAAGTACACGCGGAAAAATCCGAAATTTACGCGAACGAAATCGCGAGCACAGCTAGTCCTATTATAAAGTTGTAACCACATAGCACCACTTAACATTATATTATTTAATTTTCTTGTAGATATCTGTAATCTTATTATAGAGCTGTAACCACATAGCACCACTTAACATTATATTATTTAATTTTCTTGTAGATATCTGTAATCCTATTATAAAGTTGCAACCACATAGCACCACTTAACATTATATTATTTAATTTTCTTGTAGATATCTGTAATCCTATTACAAAGGTGTAACCACATAGCACGACTTAACATTACCTATATTATTTAATTTTCTTGTAGATATCTGTAATCCTATTATAAAGGTGTAACCACATAGCACCACTTAACATTATACATAAATACATACATACATATGGTCACGTCTATATCCCTTGCGGGGTAGACAGAGCCAAAAATCTTGAAAAGACTGAATGGCCACGTTCAGCTATTTGGCTTAACGATAGAATTGAGATTCAACTAGTGACAGGTTGCTAGCCCATCGCCTAAAAAAGAATCCCAAGTTTGCACGCCTATCCCTTAGTCGCCTTTTACGACATCCATGGGAAAGAGATGGAGTGGTCCTATTCTTTTTTGTGTTAATGCCTTAACATTATATTATTTAATTTTCTTGTAGATATCTCCAATTCGCGCGGTTCTCTGAATCAGCCTCCTCCCTGGGGTACTACGGCTGGTTGTCAGGCAAGCAGAAGTACTCTCACATCATGGAGCCCTACGAAAGGAAGCCTGGATATGGATAAGAGAAATAAAAAAAAAAGAAATGTGAAGAAGAAAGAATTAAAAAAAATAAGTAATATATCGGTGTTTATTTTCTTGAATTATATTAGACATTTTAAATTTAAAAAAGTACTAAATACATTTTGTACTTCACGCTTTATTTTATCTTACATCTTCATTCCTTACAGGGTAGACAGAGTTAACAGATTTCGGTAACCACATTCAGCTAGTTTTATGTTACAAAAGCAATAATCTGGATTTACCTATATGTAAGATCTAAGGCTGTGTGTATAAAAATAAATTACTGTTTGTTTGTCACGTCAAAACTCGGGAACGGCTAGCAATTCACCTGATGTTTTAAAACGCTTAATAGGAGTACTATGTACAATAATATAATATATTTATTTACTGTGTGTACTGTATAGTGCCGTGTGGTTCCCGGCACTATTACAAAAAAGAATAGGACCACTCCATCTCTTTCCCATGGATGTCGTAAAAGGCGACTAAGGGATAGGCTTATAAACTTAGGAATTCTCTTTTAGGCGATGGGCTAGCAACCTGTCACTATTTGAATCTCGGTTCTATCATTAAGCCAAATAGCTGAACATGGCCATTCAGTCTTTTCAAGACTGTTGGCTCTGTCTACCCCGCAAGGGATATAGACGTGACCATATGTATGTATGTATTTATTTACATATGTAAACTGCTCGATTTACTGGTAAACAGCTCCAGCTTTAATTCCACCTCTTAGAAGTATACATTTTAGTCTTTTAAAGCCGCATTTCACATTATTAAAAATAAATGCTGCAGTGTAGTTCGTTCCGCCGCTTCTTCTTCACATGCGCTTTGGAAGCGGCAGTAGTTATAATTAGATTTAAGTGACGTCAATGAGTGATACCCGGTATCCAAATTTTGAAAAAAAAAAAGCATTCTATTCTAAAAAAAAAAAAATATTTCAACTCATAATACCATACTTCCTCAACACGCTAACATCATACAAACTCTCGTCGACTCTCTGATTCGGATGATGTACCAAATGTAGCAACACTCTCATTCTACCGCTACCAACCCACCCGCACAATTCGCACCTGAAACTCTTTTTATCACTCGCATGACAACTCAACATGTGTTTCTTCAAATAATACGGCGTACAAAACGTCATATTGCACATATCACACACATTCTTCTTCGTACAACTCCTGTGCTTGTTCAGAGTGATTGCCGAAGGGAATTTCGTCTGACAATCGTCGCATTGCAACTCCGTCCCTTGGTTCACTTCGCCGTTAGCATGCTTCTGTTTGTGACAGAGCAGCGACCTATAGTGGTGGGCTATGAACGAGCACTGATCGCATTTCAAAGGATTATTCTTCCTGTGAATCAATTCGTGTTTGTTTTTGTTCTTTTTGGACGCGCTCCGATACGGACAGTGAGAACATTTGAACGGTTTTATGCCTGTAAGAGATTACATGCATACATAAGTACATATAATTGTGCCGTGTGGTTCTCGGCACCAATACAAAAAAGAATAGGACCACTCCATCTCTTTCCCATGAATGCCGTAAAAGGCGACTAAGGGATAGGCTTATAAACTTGATTCTTTTTTAGTGAACGTGACCATTCAGGCTTTTCAAGACTGCTGGCTCTGTCTATCCCGCAAGGGATATAGATGTGATTATACATATGTATGCATCATACATACATATGGTCACGTCTATATCCCATGCGGGATAGACAGAGCCAAAATTCTCGAAAAGACCATTACGCCACGGCTAGCTGTTTGGCTTAATGATAGAATTGATATTTATCTATCCTATTGCCTATCCCTTAGACGTCTTTTACGACCCTGAATTAGGTGATTCCGTTTTTACACGAAACGACTGCCGTCTGACCTCCACAACATTTGCAGGGGAACCTTTCCGTATTGGATCGATCATGGTCACACATCCAGTTGCCTGAATGTGCAGGTTTCCTCGCGATGTTTTCCCTCGTAAGAGCATCGGTTAGTATTCATTTTTTACTTAACTAAATTACTTTAATGTCTGATCCATCCAATACAGGATCTATGGTCAAGGCCAAACTCCGGACTCTTCTCCGACGGCCTTCTTCTATGACGGCCTCTGGTAGTACGCTTGTCTGTGTCACAGAAGGTCCCGGGTTCGAATCCCGGCCAGATGAGAAAAGAACTTTTTCTGATTGACCTGGGTCTTTGATGTTTATTTATATAAGTATATATAAAATTCTCGTGTCACAATGTTTGTCTCCGTACTCCTCCGAAACGGCTTTACCGATTTTAACCAAATTTTGCATGCATATTCAGTAGGTCTGAGAATCGGCTAACATCTATTTTTCATACCCCTAAGTGTTAAGGGTTGTTCAGACTTAATTTTTTTTTAACAACAAATTACTTATAAATTATTTATATGGCAAAACAACGTTTGTCGGGACAGCTAGTATAAGTATATATTATAAAATATAGTATCGTTGAGTTAGTATCTCGTAACACAAGTCTCGAACTTACTTCGAGGCTAACTCAATCAGTGTAATTTGTCGCGTATACTATATTTATTTATTTATTATTTATTCTCCAGAGTGCTAAGGATGCAGCGAGGACAATAGCCAAAAGAAGAAGGGAGAAGAATACATACATACATATGGTCACGTCTATATCCCATGCGGGGTAGACAGAGCCAACAGTCTTGAAGACTAAATGGCCACGTTCAGCTATTTGGCTTAATGATAGAATTGAGATTCAAATAGTGACAGGTTGCTAGCCCATCGCCTAAAAGAAGAATCCCAAGTTTATAAGCCTATCCCTTAGTCGCCTTTTACGACATCCATGGGAAAGAGATGGAGTGGCCCTATTCTTTTTTCTATTGGTTCCGGGAAACACACTTCAGGGAGAAGAATCTGTAGAAGAATTAAAATACCTTTGTGAACTCTGACGTGTTCTTCGAAGACTGACTTGTTGTAAGTGGAGTACTCGCACATGGTACACTGGAACGGATTCAAACCCTGGTGCGTCTTCCGGATGTGACGGACCATCCGTTCTTCGTTGTCTGTAGTGTACCTGTAAGATTATTTGCGTAGTTTGATATTAAAACAAAGAATATTTTACGGGTGCAGTGTGGTTTCTGGCACCAATAGAAAAAAGAATAGGACCACTCCATCTCTCTCCCATTGATGTCGTAAAAGGCAACTAAGGGATAGGCTTACAAACTTGGGATTCTTGTTTTAGGCGATGGGCTAGCAACCTGTCACTACTTGAATCTCAATTCTATTGTTAAGCCAAATAGCAGAACGTGGCCTATCAGTCTTTACAAGACTGTTGGCTCTGTCTACCCCGCAAGGGCTATAGACGTGATTATATGTATGTAAAACAAAGAATATTTTACGGACGTACTTTTATTTGCGCAATACAGTTTTGGCAAGAAGAAAGAGAGTAATAAGAAGTGCTGCCACATACGGCAAAAGTATGGAACTAAAAATGGTTGCGTTTAATTTCTAACAATAACTGTAAAGATTTAATTTTACACATACATAATATAATCACGTCTTTATCCTTTGCCACGTTAACAGATCAAATAGTCTTGTAGAGACTGAAACGCATAAATTGGTTCTCTTTGACGTATTTATATGTATTGGAAAATACGCACCTTTGGCACTCTGGACATTTGATGCGAGGTTTGTAAATTGATTTGTTTTCTGATTTTATTTCCTGATTTTCAGGATCCTGGGACTCCATTTGTGACGAATGCGACTCGTCCAATTGCACTTTTGGCTCGTGATTCCTGCAACATTAAGGGAGAATATACATATATAAATATTATCATGACTTGAAACAGGCTTGAAGAGGCTGAAAGGCCACATTTCACTATATGGTTTTATGATGTAATTTAGATCTAAATAGGGTTAAACTCTTGAAACGGGCCACCGCCGGAGAGGGGTGGGGAGGGGGCAGGGGGATGGGGGAGGGGTTAACACCCCCCCTCCCGTGACCCCCCCTTGCCGGAAGCCTATAGTTTTTTTTTTACGAATTTTTAAATTTTTTATATAAAAAGTGTGCTAAAGGTCATTAACCGCCAGATGGGCAAGGGGGGGGGGAAAGTCAGAAGGGATGAAAGGGGTGAAGGTGAGTTAAACCTAACCTAACCTATACGTACTGTCTATTATACTTTTTTACTCAGTTTGAACGCTCCGCTCGCTTCGCTCGCTACGCTTTGGTGGTTTACACCAACCTAACCTAACCTAACCAAACCGAGTTTGATTTGTGACTAATTTTTTTCTTTTCATTGCGGGGGGGCTGCGCCCCCTGCACCCCCTGCTGTCCGTTTACCGACAGCTACTTTCGAAGTCAGTAGATAAGATGACAGTAGCACATAACCAAAACGGCGGATTGCGTTCTGTTCATAGTTAGTGTCTTTTTTGTTTTTACTTTTAAGCAAAGTTTTTGACTATATTTTTAGTGCTAAAATATATTAATTAATGTGTTGTACATGTTAAATGGACAAACTAATTATTTAATACTAAATTAACACAGTTTACAATGACAAACCGAAAATATTGCGTTGTTTAGTGCAATTTTTAAGATTTTCAAAAATTCGTATAAAAAAAAGGGGGGGCTTCCGGCAAAAAAAATACTTGGGTCATACAAACCCTCCCCACCCCCTCCCCAACCTCTCTGGCGGTGGCCCGGTTTTAAGAGTTGAGCCGAGATATTAACCCAAAGATACTATATCTTTTAATAATTACATATATCTCATAATACTTATAAAATTATTAATTAATAATATAGTAATAAGAACTCACAAAACTACTGCATTGTCAGCCAGGTCCTCGGTCGTGGGGTCTTCTAATAAGATAGTATCCATAGTCTCTATAACATTGTGTTTGTTGGCTTCCACGTACTCTGCTCCTTGGTCCACATTGATAAACACTGGGAGTTCGTTTTGTGATTCCATATTCTTAGCCTTAAAAATGAGTTATTCAAAATACCTAATTCTCATTACAAGACTGCACTGCTAGAAAAAAAACCAATTCAACTTATCCACAGATATAAACATAACCTGAGAAGCTGTGAGAAAAAACTTGGGAAAAACAAAAAACAAAACAAATCATTCTTGACACAACTGTTTGTCAATGTCAATAGCAGGATACTATATTTGAGGCACAAGCAGCAAAAAATAATCTCTTCGTAGAGCTAATAAAACATTTTTTTTCCCGATGGTGTGGACTCAGCATGATAAAGTCAAAACGGGAAAATATGCTAGAAAACAAAATATTTGCAATTATCTCAGGATAGCAAAGCAAATTAAATTGCTTATAGACTTTTTATTTATGTTACAAATCTCAATCTGCTTCATCAACTTTGCTAGAAACTCACATAACATAATTAATGGCTCAAACTGAAGTCACCCAAAGAAAGTTATTTTATACCAGCAGCTTGAATAAATATTTTTTGTGTGATAACTGTGGCTCGGAAAATCGATTTATTGATAAAAAATCATTGCGCGATCACATTAAATGCTGCAATAGAAAAATTAACTTGAATCAGGTAACAGTAAAGCCCAGAAAATTGAGGTAAGTAGAAAATAGAAAGAGACCAGATTCTTCTAAATGGCAAGATATCGGTGGTCGTAAATGCTGATCAAGGGTAGGCTAGCAGAAATTGGTATTGTATAAGGTTTTATTTTAAATGCCTTTTTTATCATTATTATATTTTATTAATTTGCAATTTAGCAAGAAGCTACAGTGTAGGTAGAGTGTTTAAATGACTAGAGTAATAATTAAATTAATATTTTTGCTAACATTACAGATCAATAGATACTAAAATACATTTTTGCCCAGTATGCAGCAAGAATTACGTAAATTTTTCGACTTTACGATACCACATACGCCAAGCCCATTTCAATTTGATATCAAAAACCCCGTACTATGAGCAGAAGAAGATCAACCAAGTTTGGTTTGAGAACGTTCTCAACAGTGACGCAGTGATAGAAGTCCACAAAACAGGTGTTAACTCTTTGGTGATCAGACGACTAAGCAAAAACACCGCAATCAAAGTTCATAAAACAGAGACAAGTAAAGTTGATTTAACTAATATGTATCCAACTTATAATCGTAAGAAATTGGTTCAGTGTACGGAGTGCGGAATCAATGTTCATCCGCATTTACTTATAAAGCATAAGTTGAAACATCAACGAGAGAAAGAGGGGGCAAATCAAGTTTGAAAACAAATATAAATCTTAATGTTTTCTAGAGCCTGTAAGTCTTACAATAAGTGTAACATATTTATGAACGCAAAATGAAACCCTTGTTTTTCTATAATTTAATAAATTTGACGGCCTCTGTGGCGCAGCGGTAATATGCTTGTCTGTGTCACCGTAGGTCCCGGGTTCGAATCCTGGCCAGGGCGTGATGAGAAACGAACTTTTTCTGATTGGCCTGGGTCTTGGATGTTTATCTATATAAGTATTTATTATAAAATATAGTATTGTTGAGTTAGTATCTCGTAACACAAGTCTCGAACTTTACTTCGAGGCTAACTCAATCAGTGTAATTTGTCCCGTATATATTTATATTTTATTATATATTTATATTATATCTATAGTATGCTCAGCATCATCCAAACATCTTGTTTTTATACTCTCTGGTGGGGAATCAGTGTCAAGGCGTAGGTAAGGAGGGGCAGGGTGGGCAGGCCCACCACAGGCTAGTTTTATGTCGACCCCAGAAATTTTTATATTTACGCGCAAGACTTCCCATCATTTCTTATTACAATGTGTGGTCTATATGACCATTTAATTTTAAATTTGCTGTGCTGTGATATATAAGTTATTCTGAAAATATTGTTCTAGTCTATATTATGTAACTCCATCTGTTTTTTAAGCTATTTGTCTTCTTTGTAAATTGTCAAATTCAAATATAAAATTAACCACCCAATTATTGTGGAACTTCTTAATAAATATTTATTTATTATAATAAAAAATGTTTCAATTTTTTATTTGAGCTTTATAATTATTTTAATGCCCAGTTTTACACGTGATCAGATTTTGCGGACATAGACTAGGACTACCCAATGCCATTCTACCTATAATTATGCACTTTCATTAGTTTCAGATGAACGTCAAGATGACCGAGCCACCTCGCAAAACACAAATATTGTCGAACCAGCCCTTAGTACCTAGTTTGTATGTGTTTGTACCTATATCAAAAAAGTTTGTACCTCAAAGAATTCTAAAATATCGATTGTGATATGTGGTCGTGGTCGTGTCCTCCATCTTGACGTCAAAATGGAGGAACCACATATCATTTCATTGATATAGGTACCAACAGGTACAAACCAGGTACTAAGGGCTGGTTCGACAATATTTGTGTTTTGCGAGGTGGCTCCGCCATCTTAGTTTCAGAGTTTACCTATTTTACAGTGAGTGAAAACATCGTTAAGGGACGTGGGACTCACGTCGAGAGGAAAAAGAGTGTGCCAACCCGTTCATTATCAGTGGCAGCTGTTAAGTGCGCTGATACAACATACTTTTTAATATCTGCTTCCTCCAACTGGCGTCAGTCTCAGTTACATTTTCACTACCCTGGAGAGGAGCCCGGGGTTCGCCATTGAAAGTGGATCCTGTATCAGATTTTTACACGAAGCGACTCCCAGAGCAAGCCTTTGTAGCGGGAGCGATATTTCGGGCTCGACCGCCGCAAAGGGAAGATCTTCCGCCAGGCTATGTGTTATGCCTAGGGAATTGCGGCTCTGACGATGTTGTGTCGGAGGTTGTATATATGCTCCAATCCGTGAAATCTTTGCTTGCGCGATTAAGACTATTCGTCGTTATTGACGGAAAAACAACAAAGTGCCGTGTGGATCCCGGCATCAATAGAAAAAAGCATAGGACCACTCCATCCCTTTCCCATGGATGTCGTAAAAGGCTACTAAGGGATAGGCTTATAAACTTGGGATTCTTCTTTTACTGTCACTTTATATTAATCTAAATTCTATCATGCATACATTCCTTTTTTCGGTATGAACAAGTCAAACTAAATAAAAGCTTTTAAAAATACCCTTATATTGTAATTCTCAGTTCCTTCGTTTTGTTTTTTTCACCTACATCTTCATGTTTTATCCACTCAACACTAAGGCCTCCATATACGCATATTTAACTCGGACACTATCCATTATCCACTATCAAAGTAGCACCTTTGTACTAGAATTACTGTAATAAATGCTCCTGTATATAATTTTGTGTACATAAATAAATAAATAAATCTGAAGAGAGTTATGAATGTGGGTGAAGCGAAGGAAGTATGCAGAGATCGTGGCAAGTGGAAAGAGGTAGCCTCTGCCTACCCCTCCGGAAAAGAGGCGTGACTACGTATGTATGTATGTAAATAAATATGAGTACCGACGGCTGCTGGCAACCCTAGCATAACTTGTTTCCTTTGCTTGTTCGTCGGCAAGCCATTCTAATATCTGTGGACCGGCCGGCTGTCAGAAAAAGTTTAGATCAGTTTCAGATTTTAAACTCTGTCAATCAAGGATAATAATTACCAATAAAAGAACGTACATAACTTAGTTTAAAGTTTCTCTATAATGGCCATACCAGCCTTACGCCAGCCGAAATTATCCGGCAACTTGGACGATTCATCTAAAATAGGTGTTGGAGAAGCGCAGAATGTTATTCTAACTTTAAAAGACAGTAAAAAAGTCTTGGTAACTTCAGACGCGTACCAAGGGATAATGAAAACCAAGGACATGTTTAAATGTATCTTCTGTGGGATTGACATGGAGTTGGATACGAATTATAAGGATAACCACATCAATAGCGCAGCTCATAAACATCGTATGCGCACCTACCCTCATGTTGAAGATTATGGAGAAAATTTGATAAGAAAAGTAAGTTCTTATAATGCTCTCTCTTATGAAAGTAGGTATTTACTGATTGAATTCTCAGAAATATGTTTCAAACATGCAAGCAATGCATGCACTTAATTAGGTTATGAATATATTTTTCTAGCTGTCTCGGCAAACATTGTTCTGCATTTTGTGGGTATGAAAAATAGACATTGGCCAATTCTCAGACCTACTCACAAAATTTAATGAGAATCGGTCAAGCTATTTCAGAGGAGTACGGGAATGAACATCGTGATATGAGATATATATATTTTATTTTTATGCTCGACCTCAACAATTTAACTATGTTTAAACAATATCAAAAATTGGTTTAATAGTTTAATGGTGATTTTCATAAATTATTTAAAAAAATCAAGTTTGGCAAGATTTTCTTTTTTTTTCTATTATCAAAAAACATCCTAAACTTTTTGGTTCCAGATAAAATACACTCACTTTTTTAACATCAAAATTTTTTTTTCAGTTGAACTCAAAGCTCTGTTTTTGCACTATTTGCAACATTGTAGTGTTGTATCCCTTCCTCAAACACCACATTGCTGGGCTGGTACACACCACTGAACTAAAGAAGGCATTAATAAGGGCCACGGCATATGATGCTTAGATAACATTATATACATCAAAGATTTTGTAAAGCCAATGTTATTTATGTATAGATCCTTTATAATGGGTATTTTGGAATAGACCACTCATTTTTGGCCCTTAAAGGGTGGAAAATTGGATCAGCTATGATTGATGACATTGTGATATGAAGTTAGTCGAAGCTTAATTATATTATTGTGATGAAATCTTTTTGTTAGTTTGTGTATTCGTTTTTACTAGCACAATCCTTTTTATTGTTGTAGTTTTTAACTTACGTGGCAGATAACAACTTGATGTCCGACACTCAAGACCCTGGGGGTCGACCATAAAATGGATTTCCCCTTTGTTATTAAAAAAGGTCACAATAGAAAGGCTTTTAGTGATATGGTCACCTCTGCTGTTATTTTTTAATACAAAATAGTGAAGTTGCTGTAATTTATTGTGATGCCACAGAGATATTATTTTGTACAAATTTATGTAATATAATTTGAAGTATTTAGTGCCATATGCCGTAAAACCCTTATGATGGTAAACTATTAGACCAGAAGGCTGTCAATTAATTACAAATATTAATTTTCGACTGCTCATCTGAAAAATGTTTATATCATTAACTCTCTTAGCATCATCATTAAGCCATTCAGCTGAATGTAGTGTGAGAGCCTTTGTCTTTTCTCACCTATTGGCTGTGTCTACCACGTAAGGAATGAAAACGTAATGTATGCTATATAAGATAATTAAATAAAAGATTTAATAAATTTAAATTTTTTATTATATTCACTTACAATTACTTTCTGCGTTTCTTGGCTTTCTTTTTGATATTTTTCTTGGCGCCGACTTTATTTATTTTCGCTATTTTCCTCTTGTGCAGCCAGACTGGATATTGTCCGTTTTGATCCTTTAAAGTTTTTGAACTAAAGACGCGTTTTTTACCATTATCTCCTTCAACTTCAATTTTTTCGTCGTCCGAACTCATTTCCACATCGTCAGGATCCTCCTCGGCAGGTTTCTCCAGATTTTTGCGCTTTTTCTTGCCAATTTGACCAGCATCCAAAAATATCACTTGATCTGATTCCATAACCTCACTTTCTGTTACCTTTTCTTCCTCTTTAATACCAAGCATTTTCTTTAACCTGGCCAGTTCTTTTACAGCATATCGTTCCCGCTTGATAGCTCGACATTTTCGCTTCCATCTACTGCGTAATGATTTCGCCATAGTTGATCAGAAAATATTTTTGTTATTGAGACGTGCGTTGCAATTTGCAGCACGTTCGTGAAGGAAAAGAAATATCAATGTCAAGTAAAATTAAGAGATTGTCAATGTCAAAATGATGGTTTTTGTATCGGTTTTATTTTGTAGCTATATATTGACATAAAAAGTTAGCTTAATGACGATATAAAAGCATTCAGTAATATTTTTATTTAACTATATACTTTATTTTTATATAAATTACTTATTTAGAAAGGTAACAAACAAAATATTCTGGGAAAATTTTAAGTCTTCGACGTGTGTAATGGTGAGTATAGAAAATATTTTAGCTAAAGCACAGGACCAAACATTTATTTTTTACAAACACCTATTTATAATCAATCGATTGAAGTCATTTAAGTATTCGGTAAATTACGATTGCAGCGCAATTGTGCTTTTTTTACTTGTTTTTTTCCTCTCATCATAACTGTCAAAGTCAGTATTACTTTTTGTTTGTCATCTTGTTTTGTCAGTTCAGGCTTGTGTTTCTTTTCTTGTCCTTGTTTTTCAAATGAAATCTCAAAAAATAACATTTGGACTTGTTCCAAAACTTTTCTGTTTATAACAGCCGGTTTATTAATCCCATATTCGACGAAGTTTCTTTGTTTTGAGTGTATTTTAGTTTTATTGAAACGCAAAGTGGCGTCTGTAATCATTTAACATTTGATTGTTATTTATTATAAAATGGGAAGTTTGAAAGCTGATGATGATGATAAAAAGGAGTTTGATGATAGCGGGTACGTTCAGGATGGTAAGTAGAGTTTTAATTTCATGAGTACTTTTTTTGTCTTGGTACCCACATATATAATTTTTTTTATTCGCTTTTATTCACCTATATCCCTTATTTTTCTTCTTATCGAAACTTATTTTTCGTCAGTCATCGACTACAGAGCTTGTAGAGAAGAATTGTTTATAAGTCTACCTCAATTTAGGAAAGTAAAAATTCAAGATATAAATATCAGCATTTACAGATAAATGGTTTTCCATTAATAAGAATTTTGTCCATAATTAGTGATATTATTACAGCCACCTGTTTTCTATATATTTCAGAGGGCCCCCACAAGTCGTCCCTGGAGGAAGGGAAGCACATTTCACTTCTGGACTTGTCGGATGATGTGCTGCTTTGTATACTGCGCTACTGTGAGGCCTTTGACCTGAAAGCACTGGGCTTGTGAGTATTTCAAACACCTTTGTTGCGGCTTGTAGGCAACCTTCTTCATATATGCCATAGATAGATAGATAGATAAAACTCTTTATTGCACCATAAGAGTAAAACATACAAAACAACACAAAGCAGAAGCAGCAGCAGCCATAGTAAAAGTTGCTGTGGTTTTGTTGGCTCTGTCTACCCCGCAAGGGATATAGACTTGACTATATGTATCAGAACAATCAACAAATATAAAACTCGTTCAAAACGAAAGAGTTTTATATATTATATTGATTAGAAGAATTTTCAAACCACACAGCACAGAATGACACACATGATTAAAATCACTTCCCCTCAGCACGTGCACTCGCCTAGCGTCTCTGATCCGGGATCGCTCGCTGTGGCAGGATGTGGACGCGCGCGGAGCCCCGTGCGGCCGGCGGAGGCTCCGCTGGCTGCTCGCTCACGCCCTGCACGCGGGCACCACACGGCTCAAGATTAAAGGGTTCGCTGAACAATTCAAGGGGTGAGTTCTTCGCTTGATTTGTAAGCCGTTTTCTAGGACTATGCATATAAATAGAAGGTTGTAGGCTTAATGATGTGGAGATTGTTGGAACAGTGTGTGATTATGATTACAGATATATTAGCTTCTAAAGCAAAAGATTAAGCCCTTAGATAGAATAGCAAGTTTATTAACTTATCCTTTAGTCGCCTTTTACGACATCCATGGGAAAGGGAAGGAGTGGTCCTTTTTTTTTATTGGTGCCGGTAATCACACGGCAATTATACATACATAGAATAGAATAGATTTATTTTCAAAATTGGATACAAGATATCACTTATTGACGTCACATCACTTAAATCTAATTATAACTACTACCGCTTCCAAAGCGCATGTGTAGAA
The DNA here is from genome assembly GCF_032362555.1 of Amyelois transitella. Taxonomy (NCBI): domain Eukaryota; kingdom Metazoa; phylum Arthropoda; class Insecta; order Lepidoptera; family Pyralidae; genus Amyelois; species Amyelois transitella. The sequence goes on from NC_083531.1 coordinate 931,787, forward strand.
GAAGCGGCGAAACAAACTACACTGCAGCATTTTCATCGGACGTCAATGTACAAATATAGATCTCTTAAATCTAAATCATGAACGAATACATATTGTCTACATTAAAAAACATGAATGAATGTAGAACTAGTTATTTCAATACGAATTCGATATTTCGTCAAATAAATAAAGATAAAATAAAATATGTACACACTGTACAAATTATGTCAACACCATGTCAAAAATGCACAAGCATTTAAGAGGCCATTATGTCATATGGTCACGTCTACATCCCTTGCGGGGTAGACAGAGCCAATAGTCTTGAAAATACTGATAGGCCACGTTCACGGCAATTATATACAAAAATTTGTATAAAAATCAATAATGATACCCCCGTGCGAACCCCTGGCGGGTTGCTGGTGACGCTTGATTTTATTTAACTTTATCATGAGTAATGGAGTATTGAAGTATGTAATGTTCATTTATATTTCAGTTGTCAAGGACACGTGAATCATCCGCGGAAGGAAACGGAAGTTAAGTCCGGGGAGAAGGCGGACGAAGCCGGGACATCGGGACGGAGTGCCCCGCCACCGCGGAGTAAGTTGATCACGTCTTTATTCCTTACGGTTTAGACAGAGAGAAGAGTCTTAGTTGAATGTTGGCTCTGTCTACCCCACAAGTGATATATTAATAACAAAAGTACTTAGCTAAAGTACGTTGATCACGTCTATATTCCTTACGGTTTAGACAGAGCCAAGAGTCAATTTAAATGTAAATTTCTGAACTTAAATAAAAAGTTATAAATAAATATAAATAAATAAATATATACGGGACAAATTACACTGATTGAGTTAGCCTCGAAGTAAGTTCGAGACTTGTGTTACGAGATACTAACTCAACGATACTATATTTTATAATAAATACTTATATAGATAAACATCCAAGACCCAGGCCAATCAGAAAAAGTTCTTTTCTCATCATGCCCTGGCCGGGATTCGAACCCGGGACCTCCGGTGTCACAGACAAGCGTACTACCGCTGAGCCACAGAGGCCGTCAGAGTTAGTTTCATTAATGCTTCAGTTTTTATTTTCTTCTTACATTAATAAAAGACGGCCTCTGTGGCGCAGCGGTAGAACGCTTGTCTGTGACACCGGAGGTCCCGGGTTTGAATCCCGGCCAGGGCATGATGAGAAAAGAACTTTTTCTGATTGGCCTGGGTCTTGGATGTTTATCTATATAAGTATTTATTATAAAATATAATATCGTTGAGTAAGTAACTCGTAACACAAGTCTAGAACTTACTTAGATTCTAACTCAATCAGTGTTATTTGTCCGGTATATATTTATTTATTTATATATATTAGATAATATATTTTTTTATAATTTCAGCTTGGCCCAGCCGGGAGTTTCACTTATATCAATTACCGAGGTGAGAGTCGAGAAATAACGAAATGACAATTTATTTAATTATTTATTTATATACATAGATGCTGAGATATATACATACATACATACATAGGAGCCGTGTGGTTCCCGGTACCAATAGAAACACTTCGTTTCTGTCAGATGTCGTAAAAGGCGACTTAGGGATAGGCTAAGAAACTTGGGATTCTTTTTTAAGGTGATGGGCTAGCAACCTGTGTCACTATTTGAATCTCAATTCCATCATCGAGCCGAACAGCTGAACGTGGCCATTCTTTTCAAAATTGTTGGCTCTGTGCACCCCGCAAGGGATAGACATACATACATACATACATAAAATCACGCCTCTTTCCCGGAGGGGTAGGCAGAGACTACCTCTTTCCACTTGCCACGATCTCTGCATATTTCCTTCGCTTCATCCACATTCGTAACTCTCTTCATGCAAGCTCGGCGGTTTCGGGTACTTTTGACCTGACCCTTTACCAGGACGTCCTTAATTTGATCAAGATACGTTCGTCTAGGTCTTCCCACTCCGACCTTTCCCTCCACACTCTCCTCGTATATCTGCTTAGTCAACCTGTTTTCATTCATCCTCTCCACATGACCGAACCAACTCAACATACCCTTTTCTATTCCTGTAACTACATCTTCTTTCACATCACAACATTCCCTTATCACGCTTATCCTTATCCGGTCACTCAATTTCACACCCATCATACTCCTTAACGCTCTCCGTGAGCGGTACGCGGTCTGCTGAAAGCTGCTGAAAGCCATAATTATGTGTATATATTTTTTTATTTTTAAAATTAGAATTAACAACATTTTGACGTATGTATTTCAGGCCCAGCGTGTCCCCGTCTTGGCCCGACGAGGATATGCCCCGGTCTCATAGGCCGTCCCCGGACACCGCCTGCCCCGGTCCCGTGTTCCCTTTGTCGCCGTGTCTCCTACGACAAGCGTCGCTGCAGTGCTCGCTTACGGAATTGGCGATCGAGTATTGCGATATTAACTGTAGCAATGTAAGTTGTTCCATTTTCGCCGTTTTTAGCGTGTTGAAACTTATCGAGAAGATGTTCCTGTAGGCTTGTGTGTGATGTGATGCTTGGGGAACCGCGCGACGGAGGACGTTGTGTCGGAGGTTGCTATATATAGCCCCAATCCGTGAAATGATTGCTTGCGCGATTTAGACTCTTAGCAGTTAGAGTGGAATAAAGTGGAATGGGGTGGTATAGAGTGGGATATAGTGGAATAAAGTGGAATAGGGTGGAATAGAGTGGAATAGAATTAAGTAGAGTGGAATAGTTAAGTAGAGTGGAATAGGGTGGAATAGAGTGGAATAGAGTGGAATAGGGTGGAATAGAGTTGAGTAGAGTGGAATAGGGTGGAATAGAGTGGAATAGGGTGGAATAGAGTGGAGTAGAGTGGTATAGAGTGGAATAGGGTGGAATAGAGTTGAGTAGAGTGGAATAGGGTGAAATAGAGTGGAATAGCTCACTCCATGCTAGTTTAGCATTCACAAAGGTGAAACAAATAACACGAAGATGCACGCGTCGCGCTAGCTTTTTGGTTCTACCCAAGACGAGAACGAACTATGGGAAAAAATCAATTACCTTCGAAGGCGCACAGTTTTATACAAACTACCGTCTGACTTAAAAAATGTTAATCCATTTAATGCATTCAAGGTTAAACTTGCAGAATATATTATGAAACATTATTAGCTTAAATGTTTTATAGGAAGTACGTACATAAAGTGGCTAAGATAAAAACAGTGAATGCATTGCTAGGGTGCAAACAGGGTGTGTGCGAACAAGGCGAATGTAATACTTTTTACTCTTTAAATATGTTCTCATGTCATGTCTTTTTTGAGAATAAATATCTTTAAACCTATAGGGTGGAATAGAGTGGAATAGAGTGGAATAGAGTGGAGTAGAGTGGAATAGAGTTAAGTAGAGTGGAATAGGGTGGAATAGAGTGGAATAGAGTGGAATGGGATGGAATAGGATGGAATAGAGTTGTATAGGATGGAATAGAGTGGTATAGATTGGAATAGGATGGAATAGAGTGGAATAGAGTGGTATAGAGTGGAATAGGGTGAAATAGAGTGGTATAGAGTGGTATAGAGTGGTATAGAGTGGAAAAGGGTGGAATAGAGTGGAATAGAGTTGAGTAGAGTGGAATAGAGTGGTATAGAGTGGAAAAGGGTGGAATAGAGTGGAATAGAGTTGAGTAGAGTGGAATGGAGTGGAGTAGAGTGAAATAGAGTTGAGTAGAGTGGAATAGAGTTGAGTAGTGTGGAATAGGATGGAATAGAGTGAAATAGGGTGGAATAGAGTAGACTGGAGTAGAAAAGAGTAGTACCACACGGAATATTTTTTTATATACAGTTACAGAAATCATGTTTTCCGTTGACAGATTTCTCTGAGCCACTTCCCACCGCGCCTGACAAGTTTGTCTCTGCGCGGCACCAAGTGTTACAACATGCCGCTGGACAAGTCCTTCCTGTTCAAGATACAGAATGTGTTGCCCGACTTGGAGGTGAGATAACGATTTAAAAAGCGAATTTAATTTTTTGAGAGAACTAGCTGTGCCCGCGACTTCGTCCGCGCGGAATAGTTAGTTTGGCCATCATTGAAACCCTCAAGGATGAATAATTTTCCCCGTCATTCCATATTTATCTTTGCTCCTTATAGTTGCAGCGTGATTTTATAAGTATAAAGCCTTAAGCCTTCCTCGATAAATGGTCTATTCAACACAAATACAATTTTTCAATTTTAACCAGTAGTTCCTGAGATTAGTGCGTTTAAACATACAAATAAACTCTTCATCTTTATAATATTAGTATAGATTGTATTTAGGTGTATTTATTTGTTATTTGACATTATATATGTACACAGCACGGAGGATTATATTAATGATAAACGTGTGTGGCCCGAGCTTGACATGACCTCTTAAATGCTTGTGCGTTTTTGACATGGTCTTGACATAATTTGTACAGTATGTACATATTTTATTTTATCTTTATTTTTATTTTATTTGACGAAATATTCGTATTGACATAATTAGATTTACATTCATTCATGTTTTTTAATGTAGACAAAGTGCATTCGTCCACGATTTAGATTTACGAGATCTACTATATTTGTAAATTGACGTCCGATGAAAATGCTGCAGTGCAGTTTGTTCCGCCGCTTCTTCTGCACACGCGCTTTGGAAGTGGCAGTAGTTATAATTAGATTTAAGTGATGCGACGTCAACAAGTGATACCTTGTATCCAATTTTGAAAATAAATCTAGATAGATAGATAGATAAAACTCTTTATTGCACCATAAGAGTAAAACATACAAAACAACACAAAGCAGATATAGATGGTACAAAGGCGGACTTATCGCTAAAGCAATCTCTTCCAGTCAACCTTTGGGTGGAAGGAAACCAAACAGGAGATTGGCGTTGGCGCAGAGCAAGATAAATAAATGTTTGAACATAATAAAATACAAACATAATATATATCTACATATATATAATACATATCCTACTACTATTATAAAGGCGAAAGTTTGTATGGATGTTTGTTACTCTTTCACGCAAAAACTACTGAACCGATTACCATGAAATTTGGTATGTAGGTAGCTGAAGACCCAGAATAACACATAGGCTACTTTTTATCCCAGAGTTCCCGCGGGATTGATAGGGTTTCCATGCGGACGAAGTCGCGGGCGGCCTCTAGTAAATACATAAAAATAACATATACTAAGGATAGAGTAGAATTATCTCAATCTATTCTATTGTATTGTATCCGCCAGGAGTTGGACGTGTCGGAGTGCGGCTGGCTGGAGGCGGCGTGCCTGCTGCCGCTGAGCAAGCTGCGCGCGCTGCGCCGCCTGCGCGCCGCCCGCTGCGCGCGCCTCGCCGAGTGCGTCGCGTACGCCTCGCTCGCCGCGCGCTACGGCTTCCGCGCGCTGCAGGTCGCCCGCTCTGTTTACAGTTTCATTCATTCATTCGTTCGTTCGTTCACTCGTTCGTTCACTATTTCATTCACTCATTCGTTCACTCGTTCATTCATTCACTCACTCATTCACTCACTCATTCCGTCACTCATTCACTCACTCATTCATTCACTCACTCATTCGTTACTAGTACTCGTACTCATTCCTTATTAACTCATTCATACATTAATTCACTCATGCATTCACTCATTCATTCGTTCGTTCGTTCATTCGCTCACTCATTATTAACACATTTAATTATTCATTAACTCATTCACTCATGCATTCACTTATTATCTCATCATCATATTAATATAATCACACACGACGAACAATGAGCGGGGTATAACATGAAAATGCTCAAGGCGCTCTTCATAAAAGGAATGTGCGCGGCCCATACGGCGCCTGTAACATACGATTTTTTATGAAGCGACACTGAATTCAACGATTGAGTCTTTTACGACAACATCGTCCCAGTTGGTCAAAATTTATTATCAACAAGCAGGTGTTCGACTTGCGCGGCTCCCCGCTGGGCGACTCGGAGGCGACGGCGCTGGGCTGGCTGCCGCGGCTCGAGGAGCTGTACCTGTCGTCGGCGCGGGAGACGTGCGCGGCGCCGCACGCGCACCACGCGGGCGACACGCTGCCGCCCGCCGCAGAACTACACGGCTGGGAGGCACAGGTCACTGTCTATATACATACATACATACATAAAATATCTATAATAAGTAATAAACATACATACATACATAAACTCACGCCTCTTTCCCGGAGGGGTAGGCAGAGACTACCTCTTTCCACTTGCCACGATCCCTGCATACTTCCTTTGCTTCATCCACATTCATAACTCTCTTCATGCAAGCTCGGCGGTTTCGGGTACTTTTGACCTGACCCTTTGCCAGGACGTCCTTAATTTGATCAAGATACGTTCGTCTAGGTCTTCCCACCCCGACCTTTCCCTCCACACTCTCCTTGTATATCTGCTTAGTCAACCTGCTTTCATTCATCCTCTCCACATGACCAAACCATCTCAACATACCCTTTTCTATTCCTGTAACTACATCTTCTTTCACATCACAACATTCCCAAGATTACATGATTACGCGATTCATTTTCATCTTATTTCAATAAGTAATATAATAATAATAAAATATCTTCTTCTTCTTCGTCGTTACCTTTTCCCACTTTCTACGTGGGGTCGGCACAGTATGTTAGTTTTATCACTAATCATACTGGAAAGCTTTGGCTTTAGTTTTATGACCGGCCGCCTGCCTGACGTCAACCCTCTTTGGGTGTGCTTTTGTGGCACCTAGCTGTATGTGCTCTTGTCCCTCAGTCGCCTTTTACGACATCCACGGGAAGGAATGGAGTGGACCTATTCTTTTTTTTCTGTTGGTGCCGGGAACCAAACGGCACTATATATATTTATAATAAACTATCGGCCCGCCCTGGCTTCGCACGGGTGGACATATTTTTGTGTTTTATATTTTGAAATAAATTTATTTCAAAACAAATTTAAGCCTATGTCACTTTTGAAGGTCTATTCTATATCTGTGCCAAATTTTATCAAAATCGGACCAGTAGTTTTTGAGTTTATTCCACACAAACATACAAAAATACAAATCTTTCCTCTTTATTATTAGTGTGGAGTGTGGATATATACAGGACAAATTACACAGATTGAGTTAGCCTCAAAGTAAGTTCGACACTTGTGTTACGAGATACTAACTCGACGATACTATATCTATACTAATATTATAAAGCTGAAGAGTTTGTTTGTTTGTTTGATCGCGCTAATCTCAGGAACTAGTGGTTCGAATTGCAAAATTCTTTTTGCGTTAAATAGACCATTTATCGAGGAAGGCTTTAGGCTGTATAACATGCAACTATAAGGAGCAAAGAAATTATTCATCCTTGAGGGAGGAGTCGTACTATTTGTTTAAAAAGTGAAATATTTTTAATATTGGCATGATAATAACTTATGTAATAACTTAAGACAGAAGGTCCTTTAAGTAGAGACTAAAATAGATTAACCGATTTGGTATTACATGGATCACACAACTTTTTACGGTAGACAGACTGAGACTTGGGTTTTTCACAGAATATTTTTGATGGCATATTATATGTTTGTTTGTAATATCTTTATTGCATTACCTGTATGAAATAGCAGGTATCCGTCGCCGCAATTTTTTCAATACAAACAACTTTTAGACGTATAATGAAAAAAAAATTGCCAACAAATCACGACATTGTTTATAAAAAAATATAACTTTATCATTATCACAGAAACAAAGAAATGGTACATAGTTATAAATGAAACAAATCACTTGCAATTAATTTATCCTATATTGCCATATTATCCTATGAAGGGATCACTTCCAGTCAAAGGGCAAACAATAAAGGAACTACATACATACATATGGTCACATCTATATACCTTGCGGGGTAGACAGAGCCAACAGTCTTGAAAAGACTGATAGGTCACGTTCAGCTGTTTGGCTTAATGATAGAATTGAGATTCAAATAGTGAGGGGTTGCTAGCCCATCGCCTGAAAGAAGAATCCCAAATTTATAAGCCTATCCCTTTATCGCCGTTTACGACATCCATGGGAACGAGATGGAGTGGTCCTATTCATTTTTTTATTGATGCCGGGAACCACACGGCACAATAAAGGAACTACAATAATATTAATTCCCATTCTATTTACAGGAACCGGAATACTTCAAGTACATATTGAAACGTCCTAAGGGCAAAAGGGGCGTTAAACCGGACGAGCAATGCTTCCACGGTTTGCCCTTCAACCAATGTACGGATGGCTTCGAGTAAGTTCCATTTTTTTCCCCCCATAAATGAGAGGTTTTGGATTTCCACAACCATTATTACGGCTCTGTCGAACCCGCAAGGGATATAGGCGTGATTATATGTTTATATATGTATGAGGAATCCTAAGTTTATAAGCCTATCCCTTAATCGTCTTTTACGACACCCATGGGAAAGAAATAGACTGGTCCTTTATGGTCCATGTTATAATCCAATATGCGTTAAGTACCCCTGCAAAGGTTGCGGAGGTCAGACGGGAGTCGCTTCGTGTAAAACCTGACTCACCCAATCCAGGATCCATGGTCGAAGACATACCCCGGGCTCCTCTCCAGAGTGGTGAGGATGCAACCGGGACTAAAGCCAGGAGGAAAACTAACTTTCGCTTATATATAATATTAATTGCGAGTCTAATGATAAGACGAGTTCTGAATAAATAGCTAAATAAATATACATATACGGGATAAATTATACAGATTGAGTTAGCCTCGAAGTAAGTTCGAGACTTGTGTTACGAGATACTAACTCAACGATACTATATTTATAATAAATACTTATATAGATAAACATCCAAGACCTAAACCAATCAGAGAAGGTTCGTTTCTCATCACGCCCTGACCGGGATTCGAACCCGGGACCTCCGGTGTCACAGACAAGCGTATTACCGCTGCGCCGAAGAGGCCGTCGTAACCTAATACATACATACATACATATAGTCACGTCTATATCCCTTACGAGGTAGACAGAGCCAATAGTCCCGAAAAGACTAACTCGTAACCTAATGTTTTCAACTATTACAGACAAGAAACCACTAAGAAGTCTACTCGCGATCTGAAACGCACAGCGCAAATAACAGAAGAGCCCGGGCCTTCCAAGAGGAGGCGCTCACTGACAGACTCCTCATGGGACTCCGATGAAGAACAATTCGAAAATAGTGATGAAAACGGTGATGAAACGAAATCAAGTGAATGTGATGGTGGTGATGTGAAAACTGGACAGTTTAATAATGATTTGGGTGATGGAGCTGTGAATTCTGATGGCAACGGTGAAGCTAATGTAGTTAGAGAAGATGTAGTTCTGAACGGAGATCTTAATGAACAAAGAAGTAACAACGGCCAAGTTGAAGTGAATATAATTGAGGCTAACCTCAGAAATGGTAATGTGAATGATAACATTGAAGTGAGACCGCTTGCTCATGTTCTTTTTGTGAATGTTGGACACCAATTGAGACCGGTTTGTAGGTTGGCTGCACCTAATGAAGTCAACGGTGATGACTTGAGAAGATGGCCTCTGGAACAATTGTCGTTCTTAAATCAACAAACAACGAACAATCATGACTTGATAACTGACTCGGCTATACGCAGCTTCGGTCATTCGGATGATGATAATATAAATGTGTTCCACATAGGCGGTCCGCCTAACCCGCAGAATTCTAGACCGAACAAGTCCAATTTGAGAATTTTGTCCGTAGTTGGATATAAGAATATAACGGATAGGAGTTTGGTGCATTTGAGAACGTCCGCTCCTAATTTGGAAGTGATAGATTTTAGCCGTACTGGTGTTACTGAAAATGGGGTGAACATGTTTAAACTAAGCAGGCCGGAGGTGGAGGTTAAGTATAGTGCGTTTGTTGAACAATAGCCTTTAGGATTCATACAGTTAAAAATAGGGAATAGGCTTGTATCAGAGATTTTGTTTGTAAACGCGGGTCCTACTTTTTTTTGGTCGGTAATTTGACTTTAAAAAGGAGGATATTATGAAACGCCTTGACCTAATAAATATACAGGGTTGTCAATAAAATGTCAAAATTGTAAGACTTGGTAGCTAAGGTCATAAACAACAACATTTGTTCTATGATTTATGGTAATTTGTTAAATTTACAGTTATACATAAATAAATATCTACTTAATTATATGTTTGAATGTTTTCAACTTTTTGTCATTTAACTTTTTATACGCACGCGTCATGCGTTCTTGTGTGAGCATGGTAAAAATGTCACATGTCATTCTTGGAGCGGTAGACAGAGGCCACATCTATCATCACAGTATATACATCCAGTCACGTCCATATCCCTTGAAGGGTAGACGAAGCCAACAGTCTTAAAAAGACTGATAGGCCACGGTCAGCTGTCATCATCACAGCACAATAAATATACTTTTGTTAAATCATTTTTAATTAATGTTTTGAGTTATCCAAGGAAAAACGTTGTTTTTATGATAAAGTTCTGTATAGCACAGCACATACATATATTGAATAAGTTCATTCGTAAATTACCTTGTATTTCTCTCCATAATAAATAATATTATTAGCAGAAACAAATAGTGAAAAATGTAAGTTATCCGATTTGCGCTATGGTTAGCATTCATATCGAATGTCAAATTAAGTGAAATTTTTAGAATTGGATTGAACAAACAAAAGCACATTTTTTTTTAAATTAGGGTACATGTTAAGTTACATGTAGTTCGTATTTTGTCACAATTACCTAAAAAAAATAATGTAATAGATTTATTTGTAGCATGTAAATAAATTATTTTTATTTATTATGTACGGATTGTCGTTAATTAAAATGAATATTTTTAAAAGTAAGTGTGATTCGCTAGATGTTTTACAAAATATTTATACATATATATATAAAGACCTAAAAACATACGGTTTTCGCTTTGATTGGTCAGCCTTACCTTAAATTAATTCGAAATATAATTGAGTAAGTAAAATTTTAACCTTAAATCTTAATCCGCCTCATTAAAGTTCGCCTTTCTATAATTTGAAGGAGGTTTTTCGAAACTGCAATAAGTTTTGTTAATGAAATCATTAAATTTGATAGATAAATATCTAGTTATTAATGAATAAAAAAAAATTTAAATTCCGGGGTAAATAATGATAATTAAGACCAAAAATTCTATGTAGTAAAATAATAAAAACTTCTTTTTGTTCAAATATGATAAAGAAAATTTAGTGCGAAACGAAGAATAACTCCGGACTTGGAAAAGATCTCAAAAATACTGTTTTCTAAAAATTGTTAATGTGTCTGTTATATTGAGTACAAATTAAGAAGTAAATTTTAACAGATTTTTTGTCTCACAAACAAATGTGTCTATTTTACTTGGACATATGTCAGACAAAGGCCAGTTTTAAAACTGTGAATTTGTACTTAATTTAACCGGATATAATATAAAATATTAAAATAAATGTCATGTATGTATCACTATATTTTAATACATTAGTACTTGCTTAGTATTTAAATATGCAACTCTCCTTATAGTGTATTTCTCAATAGCGCCCTTCAAAACTTGATGTTTAGTAAACAGCATGAAAGTCTTGCTTTACATGCTAACAAAAAATTATATTCAGACTGATGTCCTCAGAAACAAATATAAAGCATGAAAATAGTAAAAATTTTGCCAAAAACAGTGTGTGATTCATTTAAAGCCAACAGATGATATTTCATTGGGGGAGAATACATTATGAAGAGACAGAATTTAGTATAATATATATGTAAAATTGTATTTTTAAATAAATGAATTGAATTTGCTTTAAATTGTATTTGTGATTTTCTATTTTGCGATTATTTGCAAGCTCGTTAGCAAAAATTGTAGATTTAATGCATAATCTTTCATTTTGAATGAATTACGAAAAATTATGCATTGTGCTTGTTGTAGCAACGACCCCAGAACAAGGATTTGAAGAACTTTCTACAGTTTAAAACTTTGAAAAAGTATTTTAATACGTTACATTTAATTTTTTTTGGCAGAAATCAATTATACAACCCCCTATAGCTATGACTTCTTAACTTTGACATAATTATAAAATTACCTTAAATTTATTTGAAATCTAACTTTAAAAGTTATACTGTGTATACCTTTTAGAAGTCGAAATTCTAACGGTATTCTAAACTATTGAACTGATATTTTACTGATTGGAATAAAAAATTAAGTTAAAATTTATAGAGATTTGAAGCGGACGACGGACTGTTATATCATTAAACTCATAGGTTTTATTGAATCAATTTTTATTGAACTTCACATTCTATCTTTCAAGTAAAACTTGAGAGTGTCAATCAACTTAATGACAACATTGTGGTAAGTTCTCAAAACGTCGAATGTGTCCAAAATCTTATACTCGTTCCACGAAAAAGCGTGTTCCTGCATGTCAGATTTCAAGCGAATCAAGTTTGAGCTCAGTGTGTCCAAATTTGCTGTTATATACCCAACCTTGAAGACCATATCGTTGTTAAATCTGTCTTTTATGGCGACCATTGGCTCTAATTTCCCTTTAATGTCACCGAACATATCGTTCAAGTATTCCAATAGTTTTGCACGAATTAAATTGGGTGGATTGAAGTTTCTGCGGCCGCTGGTAAGAGTTAATGTGTTGGTTAAATTAGCATTTACGTCATTCATATTATTTGTTGTGTTAACTAGATCGGTATCATTAGATGTAACTGGATCTTGATTGAATTTTTCGACATTAATATCATCATTAACATCTCTTTTGTTTCGCCTTTTGCGTGTTACATTCAAATTATCTTTATCATTCGCTGACGCACTTTCACCTAAGTTGTTGTCTATATTGCTTGTTTGTATTGTTTTATTTTGTGAAACTATATGTTTGTCGTTTGATATACTCTCAGTCATACTCAAATCTCGTTTAACTCTGTCATTCTCATCACTGGTCTCGTGTTGAGTTGTAGGACGTTGTTCATCGTCAGATTTCACTGGAACGGGTAGTTCCATAACGAAATATGCTGTAGTTTTATTTTCATTACGACTTTTCTCAATGTTATCATTAAACTCATTTAGAACACGAAGCAGTTTATTCAAAACCGTCTTTAGATTGACTTCATCTCTTTCAATTTCTTTTAATGTGGCAGCAGTTGTTTGTGTAGTAGTAGTTTTAATGGTGGTAGGAGCTTTAGGAAAAAGGTTTTTGAACCAACTTAGAAAACGCCTAGACTGTTCATTGTTATTTAGGTTTTCATCAAAAATGTCACTCCTTTTTGTTATTAACTTGTTAAGGTGGCGCGTAGTAGGCTTTCCAGTACGCAACATATTCTCATCAGTTTTAATCGTTTCTATAAATCGGTTGAATTCTTGCGACGTGCTCAGATTAATTCCGTCTTTGTGCACATCTTTTTTGACTCTCGTTGGTATGTCTATAATTTTGTAATCATTATCAACAAACGTATAGATGTCGTTATTTTCATTTTTTGTATATGCATATAAAGGGGATATAATGCCTGAAATATAGAAATAATTCTGTTTTAAACTTGGCTGATGACTTCAAATTTAAAATCATCATAAATCTTTGAAAACTAACAGACATTATAAGGGACATTACTATAAACTTGTGATAACATATGCAGTTAATACTCACATAACAACAAAATTGTACCCAACATCTCAGCTAACTGCAATTAAAAAAAAAAAAAAATTCGAAATTTTATAGTCATAGGGAAAAAGTATTGTTAACAATAATTATAAACAGTCAACAGCATATCAAGTTACCCAAATTCACCGATAATTTGCCTTTATTACTACGGTATTCAGTCCCGTGCAGGGTATAACAGTATAACTTGATGTGTGGTTCGTACCCACAATAAAAAAGAAATATTAAGTTTCTAAATGTATACACTAACGCCAAAAGAATGTAGAATATATATTTTGATATTATTACCTAAACACACGAGATTTTCTTTCTTGCTCAAACAAATACAATTAAAAATTAACTGTTATAAAAGTTGGAAATAAGTAATTAACTATAACAGAAGTTCATTAGCTGTTACAAGTAAAATTTGGCGGTGTGAACAATGGCGAATTGATTTGAAGTGAGAAGTACTTTTGGAAGACTTTGGAGGGGGATGAATTGAAAAAGTCTTGGTGAAGGGTCAAGTCAAGACTGCCCTTAACTCATGAGATTGCATGAAAAGAGTGAATGTAGATGATGCAAAAGTATGAGGGGATCGCGGCAAGAAATGGTCTCTGCCTATTCCTGCGGGACAGAAACGTGATATTGTAGATCGAAGACTATAGACACTTTTACCAATAGTAAATCGATGTCGAATTATGAGTTCTTCGCTACATTATCACACTTTTAAGGGGTCAGTGAAACATTATAACTCTTATAGTTTCGTCCTTTCTGTCTGTTCAAAGGTTCCAGCCATTTTGTTTGAAGTTGAAATTTAAAAGGTTTAAAGGCATTATGCAGTTGCTTTGAAGAACAAAATTAAACCATTAAGTACATGTAGGTCCTGTTACTATAATGACGTCAATGAAAATAGACCTGCGGGGTTTCATTGGATAGGTAGCGTTGTAAATGAAATGGGTAGTTAACCAAATCATCAAGCAATCTTTGGTTCAATCAATTGATATTTTGGTGATCTTGCATTCATTGCAGATGGACTGTCTGAATTGCGATTGGGTAATCTGGCTTGGAACACCAAACGGCCTCAAAGCACGTTGTAACAGGCTGTTCGTCAAGCTTGGAAGTATCATTATCCTCCTGGCGTCAGTCAGCCTATAACTTATATTGAGTACGAACATGAAGCGACTCCTGTCTTATACCTCCAACTTTCTTAGGGGAACCTGACCCATATTCTATTATGGTTACACGTCCAGTTACCTGATTGAGCTCCCTTACTTACAAAGGTTTCCCGTAGAGTAAGAGCGTCAGTTGGCAAACTTAAGTACATAATTTAGTAGAGATTCAGGTGGATTTGAATTTGTGCACATGCTTCTTAGGGCCTAACCCTTTCACCACGTCGGCTTTCAGAAGAAAGCACCTTCATGTAGTCTGTCATTTAGCTAAAGTAGTGATGACAAGCGCTAATTTTAGGGGTAAATAAAAAAATTGTGTCATGTAAAGTAAGTTTTATGAAACTGATGTAATTTTAGAAATAATGCAGTTATTTTCTTATCAATCACCTTCATTTGTTGAAACACCTCTTCCCACTTCCCATCGGTCCATTTATTCCAATTATCAGTAACATCCTTCTGAATTCTTTTGAATTCCTCCTCCACACTATCAATTGTACCCAAAATGTATCCTATATTGAAGACTTTATTTTTGTCATAAAATACTTTTAATTCAACCGCCGCCTTATACCTTTCGTCGTTAACTATAAAGCTATCATTCAATACCTTCTTAATAATAGTCACATTTTTAGTTTCAGTCGAGCCGATTTGTGTGTCAATACCAAATTTTCTTGTTTTGTTTCCATCGCGTTGTCCGGATTTTATTTCATCGATATTTTTAAAAACCTCTTGTACTCTTTCGATGTTGTGTAAAATTTCTGTAATATTATATCTGTGGTCGGTTCTTAGTATTAAACTTTTGTTATCTTCCCGGCTACGTTTGCGGGGTCTCTCGCCGAGTTTATACCAATGCTTTCGTCGCCTTAATTGTACATCGTTATTTTCGTCCATGATTTTATCACTTTCATCTTGTTTGTCTTCTTTAGATTCTCTTTCGGTATTTTTATGTAATTCAACTGTAATCTTTTGACTTTTATTCAAATTTTCGAAATTACGTGCTTGGTCTTTTAAAATTCCACCGTAAATTGTCGTTTCTTTTATAGATGTATGACGCGTAGTTGACATTTCCAATCTAACCTGCGAAACTACTCCTAACCCTGAAATATTTTAAAGAAATTAAAGCGAAGTAAAATGACAAATACACCAATGGACAAAATCACTTATGACTAGAACATCTGTAGAAATTCAATGTGCAATTTTCAATTCTCGCAGTATCTGAAGATTCAAGTGAAGTGTTCTTAAAGACATTACATTCATACACACATACCAAAACCTCTCCCATTGGGGTAGGCAGAGACTATGGATTTCCACTTGCTACGATCCTTACAGACCTCTCTCGCTTCCTCCACACTCATTACTCTTCTCATGCTTATTCGATGATAGCGGGTACCTACTCCTAACATCTCCCTTTTTTATGACATTCGAAATTGGTCCATGGAAGTTCGACAATCAAAGTTCAAGAAAGATACACTCACTATTTTATACAACTCCAAGATCTCTAAGGCTAACCAATTAATTTTATGCTCCGATAAAATAATTTCTTTCTTTCTTTATTTAACCTAAATAAAGTGAAAGAGAAGATAATAAAATAAACTTTGTCTGTGTGAAAGTTAAGATACATATTTTCTTACAAGAACTTACATACTACCAAATTATAATGGAGATACATTTACAAGGAGCCTCTGTTAAGCTCGTTGCTTGTGGAAAACATAATATCAAAGTTCCTTGAATTTTACGCTGATTCTTAACATTCATCGATTGATTATACTTATCTATTAATAAAACTCCACAGCAGAAGTTAACATTTTGCCTGTTGAAAAGCAGTAATATTTTGTTTTAGATTCTGGTTATCTGTATAGTAATTAAACTGATACTAAGCATTTATGATGGGCTGATCAGTGTTTGGTTCATACAAATTGGAAGAAAATTGATTAAACGCGCATTATAGTTTTAATCAAGTGTTCAATATTAACGACTTGGTTGCACCTACTTTTAAATCGACTGCATTGTGAGTGTAATCGATTAGATTCCGAATCATCGGTTCCCAATGATCAAGTGTGCTCGGAAGTAAAATATGCCTGCTTTCTGGGTACAATATGCGTAAATTCGTTTTTTGTAAGTATTTGAAGTATAGTCTCTTAGACTTTGATGGAATTTTTTAATAAAAATATCTAGGCGAACCTTATGAAGGTACCTTGGTCGAATTGTAGTCAGGTCAAGAACCCTAAAGGAACGAGAATGCATAAAAATATTGTACCTACTTTAAAAACCATGCAAGTTATATCATAGCTTGAAAATTTTGGTAAAGCTTTATAAAATGGCTGTCTGCATGACTCTTTTGTCTTGGAAATTTGAGTTCTTTGTGTTATTATTTCATAAGCGGTTACTTCGAAATCCACAAAAACAAAATCAAGTGTTCCTTTTTTACTCTTTCGAAAACCATTTGACGAAAATAAGATACTTAAAATGTTCTTTCTAAAATTATAACTGAAGTTTAGAAAATGATTCTTAATTTTATACGCCTTCATTTCCAGGTATATTAACAGCTTGCACAATAGCAACTAATGATTCTGTGTTCATTGGTAACATTTATCATAGGGATGACACTGATGTAGTAAGAAGATCTGGTGACAACAAGAAGACAGAAGGAGCAGAGTACCACCGTTCTAATGAACTAGAGAGTAACAATACAGATTTAGAAGCACAGAAAGACATAGACATTGACAGCGCCATTGAAAATTCTAAATTAAAGAAAATAAGAAGAAATTTTTGGGATTGGTTCAATGGCGTCCTGGACATAGGAAAAACAGAAACTAGGAAATTCATAAAAAAGTCGAATAGTAACGAAATTTTTAAGAAAGTCGCTGAATTTGTTAGTAATGAAGAAAAAGAAGTACGGCATCCCTTAGGAAATGGCCGTCGTCAAGGCTGGCCACAACACCTCTACAATAATTTTGTTTTGCCAAAACTTGTGGAAACTAATAAACACGATGAAAGCAGACACGACAATTTCACTGATGTATTAATTAAGCTAACACAAGCTGTGAACGATTTAAATAAAAATTTGAAAACACAGAACGACAATGCATTTTTAGTTTGGAATGTTCCGAAAGAGAACTTAAAAAAATTAAGACTCAAACGTGAAACAATTGCCAGCAATTTTCAAAATAGGAACATAACAGATATTGCAAGCAGCTCAAGTGATTTGAAACACAAATTGATTGATTATTTCAAAGAAACTTTGGATGATATGAAGAAGAAAATAGCGAGTCTAGCTTCAGTCAAAGATGAATATTATCATGATAGCGCTTTTAAAATTGGTTATTTGATGGCCACGGTAGATATTTTGGAAACTAATATAACGCGGTTGAGGAAAGAAATGGACGAAAAGGAAGGACAGTGGGATGATCCTCAGATTGCTGTAATGTTTGACACACTAAAAGAGCATAATAAAATTATTTTAGAATTGTTAAAATCCTTAAGATTCTACATTGAAAAAAGCAAAGACTCTAATGATTTAATCCCATAAAACCTGCTGATAGCACTATACCATTTTGTCTTAAAGTCATTCCTACCTAAAATCTAAGCCTTAGCTGATTTGGTGACATTAGGTATATCCTAAAGAGAATTCACTAAGAATTTCGTTTCGTTTTTTTACTATTTTTCTACGTCACAACCCAACTGTCAATTATAGCGAAGAATATGACGCGCTAAGCCAATAGCAGCCAAGAATCAAAATCGCGCAAACAAAGTTTTCATATATTGGAGCATAAATAATAACACCTAGCCTGGCGGAAGATCTTCCCTTTGGTGGCGGTCGAGCCGAATCATCGCTCCCGCTACATTGGTGACCCCAAAGTGATTGGAAGCAACCTTCTTCAGCATCAACTCCAATCCTCACCATCATCACGATTATTGACAATTGGTGTGTGACCTTAGTCATGTCGTCATAGTATTCCCCCCTAAGACCGGTGGTCTAAAATATTGATCTTGCTGTGCAATCTGTGAAGATGAAGATTTCAGTAGCTTACAAGTGCCAGTTGTCTCCCAGTGAGTCGGGAGTTGCTCCAAGTCTTAGTGAGTCAGGAGTGAATTCTTTTTCTCCTTT
The DNA here is from genome assembly GCF_032362555.1 of Amyelois transitella. Taxonomy (NCBI): domain Eukaryota; kingdom Metazoa; phylum Arthropoda; class Insecta; order Lepidoptera; family Pyralidae; genus Amyelois; species Amyelois transitella. The sequence continues at coordinate 950,628 of NC_083531.1, forward strand.
GTTGTAATATTCAAAAAAGTGTCTCAGTCATTTTTTTTATCAAATACATTAAAAAATAAATTTCTGAACATTGAATATGTTTATTTACACAAAACAATATTAGGCGACGAAGAAACAGCAGTAGAGTAAGAATTTGTAAAAAAAATCTGTCTGTCTGAGAACAATAGCTTTTTTTTGCATGCAGTACCTACCGCCTTGTGTGAGTTAAGAGTCTTAACTTAAGACGGCAAGTGAGACAGGTCATGATGTCGGCCGCATGATTTTCCCGGGAAAGAGATGCAGTGGTTCTATTATTTTTAGTATTGGTGCCGGGAACCACACGGCATGTTCATAACAGTGATATGAAATAAAATAATGAGAAAGCTAAAACATTTTATTTTATTTTCAGTCTATTTAAACCTCAGATTTTTAAACATCAAAAATTCAATTAACACTAACTATATAAGTAAAGTAACTTATTTAAATAAGTATCTAGGTATATAAATCACTGGGAAGTAAGCTATTTACATACATAATGATGGGTAGGTACTTAGGATCCGTACTAATATTATAAATGTAAAAGTGTATGTATTTGTTAGTCCGTCTTTCACGTCAAAACCATTGGTCTCCATGAAATTTTGCGAATATATAGTGCGGAGGGCGAAGAAGGACATAGGGTTTATTCTCGCGGGCGGATCCGTGGGCGAAAGCTAGTATAACTAAACATGTACAACTATAATGAAATCAAGCGCCAATCAAAAGTTTCTAGATAAAATGCGCTGGCCCTAGCATAGAATCGGAACAGAACGGCATTGCCTTTTGGCGCTCTTGTATGATTGTAAAAAAAACAATCAATTCGAAAGGTCCTTGAAATTTCTGGTATCCCCAGGAATAAAAAATGTACCTAAATGAATATGCAACAAAATAAAATATATTTTATCTTATACATTACGACAATAAACTTAATAAATGCATTTTTTGAGCATTTATGAACAAGAATTTTATACAAAGGGAAAATTAAGCCTACATAGCATTTTGTACTTTTATTTTAAGTACAAATGTGAAATATCTTCAATATGAACTTATATAGTAATTTACAACAGGTTAATTTAAAAACAACTACCTACCTTTTTGTTTAAGTAACAACAAAATACATCAACGGTATAATTTTTCTCTTAAAAAAACTTTAAAGGCCTTAAAGAGCATAGAAATGTTGTTAATGATTTTATATATTTCTATACCCTTTACTGTGATACTATGTGCAATAACAGTCTAAGATAAAAATTACCCACCAAACGATTTGCTCACAACGCGATGTTGTGTAAAATAGATATCCATAATACCTATTTGTTATAAAATATAGTCAAGTCGAGTTACTAAAGTGTAAGTTGTACCGTATAAATTTATATTTATTTATTTATGTGATCATTATATGAGTTAAATTTAACGGCTCTGTGAATATGCCTGCTCTTTTATAATTTATATATTTTTTTAGGGTAGATATAAAACGCTACAGCTATGTATATATTCACCTTCTACTAAGTACAAACTATACTCGCGTGTTTTTGTGATGTCAAATGGAACGACGCATGATGGGCAATGTGTCAAAACCTGAGTCCCGTATTTTATTTAAAGAAATTATCAGCCATTTTTTTTTTTTAATTATCACCGCGTTCTAGCTTGGGATTTCCTCAGCGGTTGCATTATTGTCTCCAGCACTACAGCCGCGGCATTCGCTTTGCTGCATCTAAAACATATTGTCAAATAAAATGCGTTATAATGAGCGATATAATTATTTTCTGCGGTTTTAAGTTGATAGATAAGTTATACAAATTTTGGACCTAAAAAAATTTACGGTGTCCAAAAAAAAAAAAAGTGTGAACGAGTTGACTGCATAACCATTTCATGCCATCGATTGTATGATGTTACAATTTAGAACGACTACCGTAGAAAAAGATAATTAATTTGCCAAAACACGTCATCATACATTCAAATGCATTGGTTGTTTAAAAAATACATCATAGGTACATCATGTTTTACCATTTTTGGTGTGCAAAAAGCTTATGACTGAGCTGCTGTTTTTCAGCAGGTGGGTTCTTTTATTGTGTTTATTTTTTAATTATTTTTTTATAAGCCACTACATATTATATCACATACCTACTTACAATTAAACTTTAAGTCTCGACACGAGTCTTTGTTTGTTTTTGTTTTTACTAGCGCAGTTTGACCTGCACTAGCACCTAGGTCATGTGTGTATGAAATTGTAAATTATTCTGTGTAGCAAACTCAAACAAATGAATTATCTATCTATCTGTCTATGTTATAGGTACAAATATTGTTTACCTGGGGAACATATCGTTGCACTTGAGTTCAGTCCAGCCCGAGAACGCCTCGTACAACATGGTGTCGAGAGCTCTGTCCGCCGGCAGCTCGCCCGTCAGCATCCTCAGTGCTAGCCTGCCAATTACGAAAGAAATATATTATTTTGAAGGTATGCTATAACAGAATCATGCTTTCTTTTAGACGGCTTCTCAGTGCTAGCCTGCCAATTACGAGAGAAATATATTAGTTTGAAGGTATGCTATAACAGAATCACGCTTTCTTTTAGACGGCTTCTCAGTGCTAGCCTGCCAATTACGAGAGAAATATATTATTTTGAAGGTATGCTATAACAGAATCATGCTTTCTTTTAGACGGCCTTGTTAGGCGCTGTTGTTGGATTTATCGCCTCTGAACCAAAAGGTCCCGGGTTCGATTCTCGGTTAGGTCATGATAAATAAGAACATTTTGCGATGAGCCTGGGTCTTGTCCCGGATGTCTATCTATTTAAGTTCTTATTTTAAAATATAGTATCGATGAGTAAGTAGCACGTAATAGATGTAATTTTTATTTTGGTTGACTGAAAGAAATCCCAAAATTGGGATAAGTCCGCCATTGTACATATTCTTCTATAATCCAATGACTGTACTATTTTTGTTACATATCTTTTTATGTGCAATAAAGAGTTTAAAAAACAAACAAAACAAAAAAAAAGCACATACATATACATACATACATATGGTCACGTCTATATCCCTTGCGGGATAGACAGAGCCAACAGTCTTTTAAAGACTGAAAGGCTACGTTCAGCTATTTGGCTTTAAGATAAAATTGAGATTCAAATAGTGACAGGTTGCTAGCCCATCGCCTAGAAAAGAATCCCATGTTTGTAAGTCTATCCTTTCGCCGCCTTTTACGACATCCATGGGAAAGAGATGGAGTGGTCCTATTCTTTTTTTTGTATTGGTGCCGGGAACCACACGGCACATAAAAAAACACGTACCCGTTAATACGAGCCATAGTAGCGTACGGCGGATGGAGTTTGCTGCTGGCAACCAAATTCCTGCAGTACAGCAGCCACACGCAGTCCAGCTCGGTGTAACCTGCAAAAATCGGGGTGAGGATGAAGGTTCGACGGCCTCTGTGGCGCAGCGGTAGTGCGCTTGTCTGTGTCACCGGAGGTCCCGGGTTCGAATCCCGGCCAGGGCATGATGAGAAACGAACTTTCTCTGATTGGCCTGGGTCTTGGATGTTTATCTATATACGTATTTATTATAAAATATAGTATCGTTGAGTTAGTATCTCGTAACACAAGTTTCGAACTTACATCGAGACTAACTCAATCTGTGTAATTTGTCCCGTATATATTTATTATATTTAAGGTTAGCCGTGTGGTTTCTGTCACCGTTTGAATTGAACCGCTGCTGCATATCTTTCTATGTCTATATGCGAACTAAAGGTTAGTAGGGTTTTAACTGTGAATTCCTCGTGTAGACGACGGGCTAGCAACCTATCGCTATTTAAATCTTAATTCCATCATAAATCGTGATTGATTGAACTTGGCCTATCGGTCTTTTCGAGACTGTTGACTGTGTATGACAGGTTGCTAGTGTGAATGGGTCTTTACTCAAAAGGGACATATTTAATTTATATCCACAATTTTTGTTTAACAACGGTGACTATTTCCACTCCACCAACAAACATACATATAATGACTTATACGATACACTTCTTTCGCTTTATCCATATACTCATAACTCAGGAGTTTTGTCACGATTGTTCCTGACCTGCCTTTTGTCAGAACGCCCCCGATTCCACTAAGAGGGGCCTAAAACGCTTATCGGACAGTAGCTGCATCTAAGAAACTGATAAAGCTCTGGGTATCGGTTTGATAAAAAGCGTTAAATGTTTATCAAATTGTGTTACCTGGTGTGCCGTGTGGTTCCCGGCACCAATACAAAAAAATAATAGGTCCACTCCATCTCTTTCCCATGGATGTCGTAAAAGGCGACTAAGGGATAGGCTTATAAAATTGCGATCCTTTTTTTAGGCGATGGGCTAGCAACCTGTCACTATTTGAATCTAAATTAAATCATTAAGCCAAATAGCTGAGCGTGGCCATTCCGTCTTTTCAGGACTGTTGGCTCTGTCTACCCCGCAAGGGATATGGACGTGACCATATGTATGTATGTATGTTACCTGGTCGTTTGGAATCTTTCAGCGAGGATTGCAGATGCTGTAACGCCTGAGCGTTGCCATCAACGTTCCGGGAGAGGCTCGTCTGCTCTCGTGATTGGAGGTGGTTCAAGACGTTTCTGCAAAATATTCAAGGACGAATTTTAATTTCTAACATACATACATACATACATATGGTCACGTCTATGTCCCTTGCGGGGTAGACAGAGCCAACAGTCTTGAAAAGACTGAATGGCCACGTTCAGCTATTTGGCTTAATGATAGAATTGAGATTCAAATAGTGACAGTCTGCTAGCCCATCGCCTAAAAAAGAATCCCAAGTTTGTAAGCCTATCCCTTAGTCGCCTTTTACGACATCCATGGGAAAGAGATGGAGTGGTCCTATTCTTTTTTCATCTCCATCATTTTCCCATGGATGTCGTAAAAGGCGACTAAGGGATATGCTTTTAGGCGATGGGCTAGCAACCTATCTCCATTCTTTCTTTAAGCCCAATAGCTGAACGTGGCCTATCATTCTTCAAGGCAGTTGGCTCTGTCTATGTATATGAAAGGAGAGTGTGAGTCATGAAATCACTTACTTGGTGTTCTTATAAGCTCTTCCGAGGTGTATAGCGGCTCTTGCAGTGCTCATGCCGATCTCCAAGAAGTTCTCCAAAATTGTTTTGCCGATGTTAAAGTCGTCAAAGTCTTGCTGCCGGAGGTTCTGGCGTTTCCTGAAAGACAACACATATATATTCACGTCTATATCCCTTACGGGGTAGACAGAGCCAACAGTCTTGTAAAGACTTGCCACGTTCAGCTATTTGGCTGAATGATAGAATTGAGATTCAAATAGAGATAGTTGCTAGCCCATCGCTTAAAAAAGAATTCCAAGTTTGTAAGCCTATCCCTTAGTCGCCTTTTACGACATCCATGGGAAAGAGATGGAGTGGTCCCATTCTTTTTTGTATTGGTGCCGGGAACCACACGTCTACTTACATACATTCATATAATCACGTCTATATCCCTTGCGGGGTAAACAGAGCCAACAGTCTTGATAAGACTGATAGGCCACGTTCAGCTGTTTGGCTTATTGATAGAATTAAGAATGAAATAGTGCCAAGTTGCTAGCCCATCGCCTAAAAGAGGAATCCCAAATTATAAGCCTATCCCTAATTTTACAACAATGTTGCCCGGTAGGTATACTGATTTTTACATTAATTTTTGATTTAAAATTTTGATTTTGATTGTGATGTTACACTTACGTGAACGTACTGCCGCTGTCGTGGTGATAATTCGCTAATTCATTCTCCACGGCTTCCACCTTAGTGGGATCCATGAAGAGGGCGTTGAACGCGAAAATATCGGGGTCCTTCAGCATTTTAATTCGTGTTGCTTCCTAAAATTATGATATTCTGTGTATTAAAATTACATTAAAGGTTCAGAATCTTAGAATCTGTCTTTCTCCTATTTCCACTTTAGTTAAAATCATTAACACAAACTAGGCAACTTCTAGGCACACTCCCGCATGTTGATGCTATGCAGGGACTGTACAATTTATAAATTAAATTTTAGTTTGTAGTCATCTTTTTTCTTTCTTTTTATAAGTACATAGTTTTAGCTTTAAATAGATTAGTTTGTAAGTATCTTTTTTCTTTCTTTTTATAAGTAGTTTTTGCTTTAGTTTTAATTTGATTTAATTATAGTTGTATTAAAATATTATTTATTCTATATAATAAAATTATTTTTACGTCTAAAAATAAAAAAAAATTAACACAAATAAAATTACTCGTGAATTTCTATGTTCACAATAGAATAAATAACTAAAATAATATTCGGTTGAACATTCACCCAGAGCCGGATTAACCTTAAGGCAGAGTAGGCAACTGCCTAGGGGCCCAGCATCGACAGGGGCCCCGCCCACTGCACTGCATTCCGAAAATATTTTTTTTTGAATTGAACGAAAATGATAATTAACAAAACTTTTCTTTCTTTTTCAACACCTGTAACACTTTATACATACAGAACCATCTAGTATCTAATATAAGAACTAATATAATCCTTCGAATCGCAACTAACTGGACTTCATGTACGTTGGGGGAATCCCCGATTTGTTGGGTGCGTTCTGTAAGCTTCCGTAGCGTGGTAATAATTTGTAGTGTAATAGTTCCGAAACTTTCAAAATACCTATAACCTACGTATCTTTAATTACAATATGTGATATGAGTTCTGCGATTGCAAGGTAAATTTTAAAAAGTTTATGTGTTCTCCGTATTTGAAGACTTACGATTTTCACATACACAAAACCAAAAGTATTTAAAACAAAAGTGTTCCCGCTATTTCGGCATTCATAGAAAGGATTATGAATTCTAAATGGTGTGAAGAAAGAAACAGAGCACATATATCTTTTATACCTACTAAAAATGAGCTTTTGATTTATAGTTATTTAAAAATTTACTGCGATAAACCTTCTGCCAGTTTTATTGGAGAGAAAAAATTGTTAAAAAGTGCAAAAAAAATATAGTTTTTGGCCAGTAAAAAATAAAAAATAAATTAGTAAAATGTAACTTAGGTAATTTTTTATTGTTCCCTACTAAAATACTATATTTATGTGCAAGGTACTATATTTTTAAAAGCTTTTCTTAAAAAATACTATATTTTGACACTAAAATGTTGGCAACCCTAGTAAAAGGCAAAAAAAAATACATCACATGATTATCAGTCAGAATAGGTAAAGAAAAGGGGCCCGAAAATGGTAGTGCCTACAGGCCCATGACAGGGTTAATCCGGCTCTGCATTCACCTGGTTCTCCCACGCCATTAGCTGAATGTTATGCAGCAGCATCACATCTAGAGACAGAATCCCGAACGAGAGCAAATCCGTGCTATTCGTCGATATTATCTTCCTAGAACTGTTCTGCATAGTGTAATTATCTCCAAAGTAAATGTCTCTCAATTTCGTCATCACTATAGACACGTTGCCTTCCAATAAACTATCATTCAACGCTTTCAGAACTTGTCCAAACTGATCGCTGGCCCTTTTAGAATTGTTCTTAACGACGAAATCGGGATCAGAAGTTATCCAATTATGTAGCTCTTGAACTTTTTCAATCAAATAACTAGTCATTGTGTTACTTTGTAAATAGTCATCATATAAGTTCTCGTCGTTGTAATAATCTTCGTAATCGTCGTGTTTGCGTAATCCAGCTATGTACCCGTCTGATAGTTTGATATCTTTATGTTTATTAATAAATATATCAGGTAATGTTGGTTTGAAGTCAGGAATAGCGTTGTCTTCGTAAGGGAGTTTAGGTTGGTCTTTCTTTTCAATCTTCCTTTCTTCATGATCAATGCTCTCATGTAACGGATGGATTTGAGGTTTCGAAGCTAGATTAGGCTTTCGGTCTCTGTTCGCAATGGCGTTTTTGAAAATCGGTAACTTTTCTAGTATCGGCATTTGGATGTCGTCCTCTGATGGCGGATCTATAGGGTTTTCTGTAGTTGTGTATTTCGAGTTTTTATTTGAGTAGACCGGCTCCTGAAATTTTAATTATTTATTTTATGTTGTTTTTCTTTAGATGTGGTCTCTGCCTGCCTCTCCGGGAAAGAGGCGTGATTTATGTTTGTATGTATGTATTACTTTAAGGAAAATTGAAACACAAGCAAAGGTGGCACAAGGTGGGCGCCATAAGTTCATACATACATAAAATCACGCCTCTTTCCCGGAGGGGTAGGCAGAGACTACCACTATCCACTTGCCACGATCTCTGCACACTTCCTTCGCTTCATCCACATTCATAACTCTCTTCATGCAAGCTCGGCGGTTTCATTCGGTTCATCCCGCTACATATCCTAAATTTCGAGGGAAATTTTATTTTTAAAGGCAAAATTTTATAACCTACAAAAATACAAAACACCGGTACTCACCGGAGAATCGAACAGTTGTTCGGTGTAAGTCTGGCTGGCGCCCCATTTGGTGATGACCACCGTGGCCAGCACCAGCGCCGCGCACACCGCGAAGCAAGATGCGCTTGCGACGATCCATACTTTCAGAGGGACCTGGGAATCAATGACATATTAATGAAACATTTATTTTTATACATACATATGGTCACGTCTATATCCCTTGCGGGGTAGACAGAGCCAACAGTCTTGAAAAGACTGATAATGGCCACGTTCAGCTATTTGGCTTAATGATAGAATTGAGATTCAAATAGTAACAGGTTGCTAGCCAATCGCCTAAAAAAAGATACATAATATTTAAGACCTTGTTGTACTCATATTATGCAAATAAAAGTTTTGAATTGAATTGAATTGAATCCTAATTTTGTAAGCCTATCCCTTAGTCGCCATTTACGACATCCATGGGAAAGAGATGGAGTGGTCCTATTCTTTTTTCATTGGTGCCGGGAACCACACGGCACACGGTTTATTTTTAATCATAAATGTTATACATTTTAATCACGTAGGTACGGGTTAGACAGAGCCAACAGGTGTGAAAAGGCTGAAATGCCACGTTCAGCTGTATGGATTGTTGTTAGAATTGTGATTCAAAGTATAGTGATAAGTTGTTAGCCCATTTCCCTAAAGATATGTATATCTCAAGTTCATAAGCGCCTTTCAAGTTTATTTTCAAGTTGTAGACTTCCCAAGACTGGCTCTGTCAATCCCGTAAGGGATAAAGATATGATTATATGTATGCATGAAATCATTTAGTTGAATGTAATATTAGGTACAGTAAGTACAATTAGTGCTGTGTGGTTCTCGTATCCTTTGAATAGGATAACTCCATTTCTTGCCCATGAATGTGGAAAAATCTAAATTGAACCATAGATAATATTATGAAGTAAATTTAGTTACATTTTCCCACATCAATTCAAATATCTTTTTTTTCTACTCTAGCGGTAACCACAAAGCCCTTTATTGTTTATTAAATACGTACATACATACATACATACATATGATCACGTCTATATCCCTTGCGGGGTAGACAGAGCCAACAGTCTTGAAAAGACTGAATGGCCACGTTCAGCTATTTGGCTTAATGATAGAACCGAGATTCAAATAGTGACAGGTTGCTAGCCCATCGCCTAAAAGAGGAATCCTAAGTTTATAAGCCTATCCCTTAGTCGCCTTTTACGACATCCATGGGAAAGAGATGGAGTGGTCCTATTCTTTTTTGTAATAGTGCCGGGAACCACACGGCATATTAAATACGTACTTCAGTGAAATTTTACTCTCCATGTAGGTAAGCAATTCTCTAAATGGCAAATTGTGAGGTCGCTTACCTCACATCACTAGGCCATACACATTATGGTTATTACGTAACACGGAAACAGACAAACTTACACTTTCAAATGTTTAGCCATCCACGACTGACATTTGCTGGCAGCTTTTGCCCGCGACTTCGCGACGCTAACAGTTGTTTACGAAAGTTTTAAACTTTATATTATTATATAATTTTATTTAATTAACACGCAAATTGCATAGCAACTAGGTATATTCTTATAAAATATATATATATGGGAAACTTGGGATTCTTCTAGAAGGCAATGTGCTAGCATCCTGTCACTATTTGAATCCTAATTCCATCATTTATCTATACAGTTGCAAGTGGCGTTTCAGTCTTTTCAAGACTGTCGGCTCTGTCTACCTTGCAAGGGATATAGACGAGACTGTAACTACTAATATACTAAAACTGAAAAGACTATTTGTTTTTTATTAACTATTTATTTACGAAGCGGATTTTGTTTGAAGTTAAGCACAAAGTTAGATTAGACCTTCATGGAAATGAAAGGCTTTTATTTCTAGAAATTTCTTCCACGGTATTGAAGCCTCGGTTAAAAGCTAGCAGAGGTATAATTTTGAAGGAACATCTACGTGTTGCCTAACTTATATGCTATCACAGGTAACGGTTGCGCAGGCGCATATAACCCGCTATTAGTCTTTCCGCATTACGTATGTCCCGGTGTTACCTCACTGTATCAGGAGTAGGTATACATTGCAAGAATGCCAAAAATACAACTAAGTAGAAGAAGTTATCTATTACAATATTAATTTGGATGCCGTAAAAGGCGACTAAAAGATAAGCTTATAAACTTGGGATTCTTCTTTTAGGCGATGGGTTAGCAACCTGTCACTATTTGAATCTCAATTCTATCATTAAGCAAAACAGCTGAATGCGGCATATCAGTCTTTTCAAGACTGTTGGCTCTGTTTACCTCGCAAGGGATATAGACATGATTATATGTATGTATGTAAGTAGACAGACAAAACCTTTAATAGTAATAAAATGCTTGTTACTATTAAATGGTCATTGTATGAATGGTCAATTCAAACGAAGCCAAAAAAAAAATAAAGTTGAATAACAAGAACTACAAATAAGTAAGAATGTTTTCACACACAATGCCTAGATCTAAGCGGCAGCAGTCGGCGGGCGGTCCAGTTCACCCCGCTCGTCTCTTTGTCGCCCCTGGTACCGCTAGACCCTTTTCTTGTTTCATTCAGCTTATCAACATTTATGTATCACTCACACTCGGTTTAGCTGGGATGACACTCGGCTCCAATCCGTTATCATGGTAGCTCGACTCTCGCAAGAGGAAGACGGAGGCCGCTTCTCAAAATCGCTCATTCGACTTACTTATCAATATTTTTGTATTACTCACACTCGGTTTAGCTGGGATGCTTTCACAAATAATAGGTCTCGGCGGTAGCGGTCGACGAGCGGTTATATTCACCCCGCTCGACCGATTTGCCCCGCTGGTACCGCTAGACCCCGCGTTCGGGTACACTCGGCTCCAATCCGTAGTCATGGTAGCTCGACTCTCGCAAGAGGTGGAGGAAGGAGGCCGCTTCTCAAATTCGTATTGGAACATTTCGATCTGAAAAAAGAAATCAGTTCTATTTTAAAATTGTACATTGCAGTCTCAGTACAAGTGATGCGTAGGTATTAACTCATTGCCTAAAAGAAGAATCCCAAGTTAACCTGTCACTATTTGAATCTTAATTCCATCATACAGCTATACAGCTAAACGCGGCTTTACAGTATTTTCAAGGTAGCTCTGTCTACCCCGCAAGGGATACGGACGTGATTATATGTAGTATGTAGCTTACGTTGGTCTTTTTCTACTTGGTTTGGCGATCGCTTAAGCATACGTATGCGTGCCAATAGAATAGAATAGAATAGATTTATTTTCAAAATTGGATACAAGGTATCACTTATTGACGTCACATCACTTAAATCTAATTATAACTACTACCGCTTCCAAAGCGCATGTGTAGAAGAAGCGGCGGAACAAACTACACTGCAGCATTTTCATCGGACATCAATATACAAATATAGATCTCTTAAACCTAAATCATGGACGAATGCACATTGTCTACATTAAAAAACATGAATGAATGTAGAACTAGTTATTTCAATACGAATATTTCGTTATTATTTGGTTATTTGGTTCAATATTAGTTGGCCCGGTGTGTACGCCGCTTAACAATATAAAGATTATTAATTTTTCTTAGGATTTAAAAAAGCGTGACGTCCGGATGCAGCGGAAGATGCATCGGCTAACAATAAAGTAAGTGGAGCGAGTCTGATTCAGGTAATGTGTACATACATGCACACAATCGCGCCTATATCCTTTGCGGGGTAGACAGAGCCAAATGTTTTGTAAAGACTGAAAGGCCTCGTCCAGATGTATAGCTTAGTGATGGAGTTGAGATTCAAATAGTGACAGGCTGCTAGCCCATCGATTACAAGAAGAATTCAAATTCAAAAAAATTCTAATATTTTTATTCATTATTATAGGATACTACATATCGCTTAATAATTGTCAAAACGTTTGATTTCACAATATTGGTTGACTTCAAATAAATTACTAAAATTGATGTAGGTATGTATGTTATGTTCAAAGAAGTTGGAAATGTTATACAAACTCCTTCTTGTTATGTTCTTGTTTATCTGTGGTGCGGCGTCCCATGCGCGCGCATCTTCAAAAACACCTGGTTTCGTGTCCCGCTATGTGGTTTTATTGCATGAATATTTATAAATAGCTATAAATATACATACATACATATGGTCACGTCCATATCCCTTGCGGGGTAAACAGAGCCAACAGTCTTGAAAAGACTGAATGGCCACGTTCAGCTATTTGGCTTAATGATAGAATTGAGATTCAAATAGTGACAGGTTGCTGTGCCATCGCCTAAAAATAAGAATCCCAAGTTTGTAAGCCTATCCCTTAGTCGCCTTTTACGACATTCATAGAAAAAGAGATGGAGTGGTCCTATTCTTTTTTGGTATTGGTGCCGGGAACCACACGGCACTCTATAAATATATATTAAGAATCCTAAGTTATTTAGCCATTCCTTAAGTCGTTTACGTCATCATGTATGGCTAGAATCAATCTGCTTGCTAGGAGTAGTGCCGTGTGGTTCTGACACTAGGACCACTACATATCTTTGCCATGGATCGTGATCTCAGTGACATGTTGCTAGCCTACCGCCTACGAGATGTTAGCAATTATTTATTTTACATAGTTTATTTATATGTTACTAGCTGTGCCTGCGACTTCGTCCGCGCGGAATAGTTATATTGGGCATCATTGAAGCCCTCAACGATGAATAATTTTCCCCGTTTTTTTCACATTTTCCATTATTTCTTCGCTCCTCATAGTTGCAGCGTGATGCTGTATAGCCTAATGCCTTCCTCAATAAATAATCTATTCAACACAAAAAGAATTTTTCAATTCGAACCAGTAGTTCCTGAGATTAGCGCGTTCAAACAAACAAACAAACTCTTCTGCTTTATAATATTAGTATAGATTTATTTTACAAATCGTTTCAACATACATAATTATATGTTGTATAAGTAAAAAGGTGTAATAAAAATGTATTCCAATGTCGATGATTAATAATGTTTTTGACAGCCGGCCTTTTTGAATTGACGATGGAATCATTCTGCTGCTTACGTTTGACTTGAGAAAATCTCTGTTCTAACCTAACCCCATAAAATGTTTGTTTAAATTATTCCTGCTTACTAATGAATAATGAATAAAGAAAAAGAGAGAAATCCCAAGTTTATAAGCCTATCTCTACGTCGCCTTTTACGCCATGTCCTCAGGTAGGTATCTGAAATGATCATATCGTGGTCATTAGACCACATACCGACAGCCGTGAGGTTATCAATGAGAAGAGAGAACAATGAGACGCAGTCACGGGCGCGGTGCGAATGTCAACGTGGGAATCTCTCCTAAACAATAGTTTACCTCGATGACAGCGGTCAGCGCCCTTCAAAAGATTTCATACATACTTATACATAATCACATGTCTATATAAGTATGCCTTGGGGGTAGACAGAGTTAACAGTCTTGAAAAGACTGAAAGTCTACTTTTAGCTGTAGGTATGTCATAATAATGATAGAATTGTGAAAAAAAATAAAAGCGTAGTAAAAATAAGTGACAGATTGTTAAAATCTGTAGTGCCGTGTGGTTCCCGGCACCAATAAAAAAAAAGAATAGGAACACTCGTATAGTCGTAAGGCGACTAAGGATTAGGCTTATAAACTTGGGATTCTTTTAGGCGATGGGCTAGGGTCTTTTCAAGAATGTTGGCTCTGTCTACCCCGCAAGGGATATAGACGTGACCATATGTATGTATGTATGATACCAGTAAATAACGATGGCTTGATCCTTAGTATGTTATATTTCAGAAAAAAACTCGTGTAAAGATACAATGTCGGAGCAAAAACATATCGTAAGTAATTTTCCTACGGCCTTGTCATATCATTTTTCCACATTGACAAAATACAAAATGTACGGCTAGCAACGCGAAAGCAGCAGCAGTTAACAGCCAAGAAAGTAAGCAGCGCGGCCGTCGCTAACAATGCAGTGTAGTTTGTTCCGCCGCTTCTTTTACACATGCGCTTTGGAAGTTAGTAGTTATAATGAGATTTGAGTGATGTGACGTCAATAAGTGATACCTTGTATCCAATTTTGAAAATAAATCTATTCTATTCTAATACCCATCTTTTGTCGTCGGCTAACAAAAGGGTAACGAGCGAGAAAGCAACGGATCCCTAACCTTGCTCTCGGAAGCTCACATTTATCTCACTCTAGTTACTTTAAAATGTGAGGCATTATAGATAACTACTGTAATCTGCTGTAATTCTATATAACTGTGCGCCCAGGCAGCGCGAAATGGGGTAAGAGTCGTGAGAAATTGTGAGAGTCTTGTAAAAAAAAAAAGTTTTGAAATTAGAACAATTTTCCGTGATTCCTCCTTTCTAACGTTGGCGTCGTCTATAACCACGATACAAGAGGAAGTCAGAATTAACTCACGTCTGCCTTGTCTTTGGCACATAGGGGCAGGGAAATTAGAAAATTAAGCCCACTTAGATCATGTTTGTAGGAAGTATAGTTAAAAAGTTATTTATTCCTACAGAAGATAGAAGGAGAAAAGAGGAGAGAAATAATAAGTTTAAAATGTCTATATTATAGAGTTGCCACGAATAGTGAATTGGCCGAATACCGAATATTCGGCAACGCGGTCGGCCGAAGCGCCGAATATTCGGCCGACGAATATTCGGCACGAAATACATCCCTAAAATCTTTCCACTGCATTTATTCTATTTTCGTGCTTCTTTTGCCATACCCAACTTTCGCTCCCATTCATTAATTTCGGGACCAACACGCCCCTATGCACAGCCAGTCGAGCCTTTTTGGACAGTTTCTGACTGCTTATAAAGGCATGCAAAGCTCCATTCACCATGTTCACTCTCCTTTCAATACCACTATCACACTTGCCATCTGATGTAAACTTTGATCCTACTCGTAGATATACAAACTCTTTCACTTGTTCAACTTTTTTTTTAAGTAACTAATGAAAATGATGGTACTATTGAAATACATGACAGTTTCTGGAACTGAAGTAGCAACAGATAATATGCGAAATGCTAATGATTAGGTAGACGTGGAGAAGAGTGCTGTGGCAAACCAGTTGGATTTTTATTTGAAAACAGTTCGCTTAGATCGGAAGGCCGACCCTTACAACTAACTTGTGGTTCGCAAACGAAAAACAATTCCCAAACCTTTCGAAATTTGCTAAAGTTTATCATTCTTCTCCTGGAAGTAGCGTGTATAGTGAAGGTTATTTTCTGAGGCTGGTATTATTTACGATGAATAGCGTAATCGTTTGCAACCAAAAATGCTGAAAAGCTTGTTTTTATTCATCATAACTTACCACTGGTCAATTTTAATTACTAAAGTGTTGTAATTTGGAATTAGATACATAATTTTGAGTAATATACGTGTCTTTTTTACATAATTTGGTATTCGGTATTCGGCCGAATAATAGGTACTATTCGGCCGAATACCGAATAGCAAAAAAAGTGGCCGAATAGGCCGAATACCGAATAATTGCCGAATATTCGTGGCATCTCTACTATATTATACGTAAAAATTAAGAATATTTGACAATAAAAGCTCTTTTTGACATATCTCTAACAAACAAAATCATGGCAACCGCTATGGCGTAGGTATACCAAGAAGGTTGCCTACAATGTTTGACCCTGGTGAAAATGTTTTGCTTTCAATCTCGCATTTTTTGACGTTGGAAAGAGACTAACTATACTATACCTACCTAGTTGTAATAGTTTTTTTTTTATTCACCTCATTTGTCTATCGCCTTTCTACCTATTAATTCCGGGAATTCGAGAAAACCTCTCTCAGTGTGGTTCCCTGCCCTCTATATAATAGAACCACTCCATATCTTTCCTATGGATGGCTTATAAACTTGGGATTCCTTTTGTAAGCGATAGGCTAGCAACCTGTTACTATTTGAATCTGAATTCCATCATGACACGTTCAGCTGTATACCTATACAGCTGAACGTGTCCTGTCAGTTTTTCAAGACCGCTGGCTCTGTCTACCTTGCAAGGGATATATAAGGCGTTGTCTTTCTACTTTATCACCAATTTTAATCATGAATGAAAAAAGCGGCGACGGGTCACAAGTCATAGTTTCTATTTCCGGAGCCCCAACACGGAGATAACGGAATCAATATAACTATGGTTAGGTCAAGGGTTGGCTGCTGTCTTTTCTATTAAGCACTTTCTTTCATCTTTTTAATCTTTTTCACATAACAAAATACTCGTGTCTTCCTTTGCGTACACAGACAAACAGTCTATTAAAAATAAAATTGGTAATACATTCCTCTAGTGCAGCTTTTACCATGATCCAAAAGGTAATCCATCCAATGAGTCTTGGATGTTTATCTTTATAGGTATTTATAATAAAAATAGTTAGCTGTTCCGGCAAACGTTGTTCTGCATTTTGTGGGTATGAAAAATAGATGTTGGCCGATTCTCAGACCTTCTCAATATGCTCACAAAATTTCATGAGAATCTCAGGAACTACTGGTTCAAATTGGAAAATTCTTTGTGTTGAATAGACCATTTATCGAGGAAGGCTTAAAGCTATATAATATCAAGCTGCAGCTATGAGGAGCGAATAAATAATGGGAAATGTGAAAAAAAAAAACGGGGAAAATTATTCATCTTTCAGGGCTTCAATGATGCCCAAAATAACTATTTCACGCGGACGAGAATAAGATATAGATCTTTAGTATCGTTGCGTTAGTATGTCATAATACTAGTCTCAAACTTAACTCAATCAGGTGTCATCTGTCACATATATATAAAAAAATAGGTTAGGTTTGGGGCAACGGTTGCTGAGGTCAGACCGGTCAGTTCAAGGTGCGACTTATTGACAATGATCCAGGATTGATTTGTGTGAGTGATGCAACTCCCATCTGACATCCGCAAACTCAACAGAAAACCTTAGGCAGCATTGGTTTCAATTCCTGAAGAAACACGGTTTCCTCACGATCTTTTCCCTCACCGTCAGATCATCGGTTAGTACTCCATCAAAATTTTTCCATCAGAATTGTCCGGCAGAAAAGAGGTAGGATCTGCTATGACCACGAAATTCGAACTCCTTTACCGTGATTCGGGTGCGCGTTTTGTCATGACCACCTCCTACCATCGAAGTTAACAAATCAGCATATTTGCATAATAAGTCACATTGTTCTGTACCAATAATAACTGATTTCCATTCGTTTCATATTCATTTGTAGGAAACGCAGACGATGAGTTTCAGTTTTTTGTTTTGAAGTTTTTATAGAAAGAAAGAAGTCCAGTTTTTAAACCATACGTTAGTAGGTATAATATCTGACATACATAAGTTTAAATATAAAAAGTATTTATATTTATTTTAGATAATTGAGACGGATTCACTCAAAAATTACTGGACCTTTTTATCTGGTTCATAGACAAGGCAAGATTTAAATTAGATACTTTAAGGCTTAATACGCGTCACAAGTTTATTTTGTTTGTAAATTCGTGTATAAAAAAATTACAGTTTGAAATCGGAAGTATTTTAGTGACCAAAGATACAGCTCAGATAAGTAGGTATAAAAAATAATTAAAACAAACAGTGATGCATATTTTCGGGGCGTTAACATTATGTCGATACTGCATAATACAATATTATCCATCAAATTTTATTTAACTGGAAAGAAGTACTTAGTTACTTGTTTATAAAAATGATATTCTCCAGAGGTAGGTAGACTTACAATCGAAGTTTTCTATCGATATCATGGAATATATTTAATTCTATACCTACTTAAAATACCTATCGTCGCAGTTTATGGATGAAGGAACATGATAATTATTGTTTCTGTTGATTTGTATCGGTTACCTATCAACCACATTGGCCACCACACCACCCCTACACGCTTCAGAGAACATTATTTTTTACTTGCAGGCTGTTAAATAATTAGGTCAAATTTTATATTAACTCAACTCCACACACAAAGAGAATGAAATGTCTTTTCACTGATTTAATTACAATACGTAATGAGAAATGTCAGCCGCACATACATTATTAATTATAAAATACGAGGTTATTGCGTAGGTATTTTTCGATAGTAGAATGTTTTAACTATAATGTAAAATTTATCCTAACTATTAAAATATACCTTATCTTAAAATGGAAAATGGACCTAATATTTAAATTATTTTAAATCTCCATATTAACAAGCAACACGATTTAATGTGTCAGTGGCAGTAGTCTGATTATGTGCATGCAAATTTCCATTAGGACCAAATAAAATGCATAAAACCTACCTCAACACAAATTCCAAGTTAGAACTTGTAAATAACCAAGTCACTTTATCGACTTTTAAACCGATCGGTGTCACAACACTAGCACATTTTTTTTTTATAAAACGCCGAATCAAATAATTTCAAAACGGCCAGAATTCCTTTTTTCTTAAAATTTGTCTCGAACAGTCGGAAGTTATAAAACGAGCTATACAGCCAAGCGTGCGGCTAAACCGGCAGTTTTTGTTGCACTAAAGTATGGTAACACGACAACAGTTAGGTACATAGGACAACAAACTGTGAAATGGCGAAAGTAAGCAAAGATGATGCGCGTGTAACGCAGAAATTATTCTCATTTAATTAGCCATTTTAATTTTTGAATGCACCAATTGCAAGACCTTTAACATCTCTAGTGAAATTTCTTGTCGTTCAAAAACAAACTTTTTGGCGGTAACGACGCTAATAACAATTAAGTTACGTAAAGAGTTACCGAAATATATATCATGCCTAATATTATTGCGCGGGTTTTATAGTTATTATGCCTATTTCCTTATGAGACTTTCACCAATTAACACTCAAAATACATATTCTTCTATTGATGAAATAGTCAGATAGCCACTCAAAGGGTATACTTATTTGAATTCAAGTAGGTAAGTATTTAAACCTACACATGCAGATAATTGCTTAAGTATATATCTAGTTATTAACACTAAGTAGGTTATATTGAAAGTACCTAATGAGACAAGATTACAATCAAAACAATTTTCCTAGTAAGGAAAATTAGGTAAGTAGTTAGGTAAAAGAAAATAAAACAAGGGTCAGTGTTTGGCCAAGATAGGTATAAATATACATATAATGGCACCCTGTACTTAGCGATGTCATAATGGTTACTGGGACCCTTTTTTCTTGGTTTTAGTAAGAGACAAATACGGAAATATTGTTTTTGTGCCTTTTCATACCGCCCATGATACTTCTCGTAAGCAAAATTGCAAAGCACATACCTAGCTTGTAGTCTATCTCGCTGTGATAATCAAATAAAATCATCTATACTAATATTATACGATTGAAATTATTCATCCTACTTACTTCGAGGCTAACTATATCTGTGTAATTTGTCAAAAAAATCCTTGAGGGCTTCAATGATGCCCAAAATAACTATTCCACGCGGACGAAGTCGCGGGCACAGGTAGTTGATAATATACAGTAAGTAGCCTTATTTTGGCGTTATTAAGAAGTCGCGTCGAAACCGGCTTTCAATCATTTAATCGCGCCAGTTTTGCAGATCGGCGTAACGGCGCACATAAAACTTATATCACCTCATTTTGGTAAGAAGTTAAGTACCTACTTAGGTAATATATTTTATCATATCATTTTAATCGAAAAAAAAGGAATCGGTATAAATTCTATTTCGTTAATTAAATTCTATTTACGTGGATTAGTGTAGTGATCATCCCTCCAGCAGTCCAATATTTATTATTCCACAGGGGCTTACGTCATACGTCAAAATTAAAAAAAAATACAATCTCGGCAGAATCACCGAAAGTCCAGTGGAAGCCATAATGTAAAAGAGAAAGAAAGAACAAGTACAATCGTAAGTTTTTTTTTTAATTCGTTCTGTCACTTGTTTGCTATAGACTAAAAGTACTGTAACAAGGGGAAAGGGAATTTTATTGAAAGAGTGGTCAACAGATACAATACCTTTGTAGTTACTTAGGTACTCAATGCAACTTGTACAGTTTTTTAAACTTTCTTCAAGTATTAAGACCGTACTGAAGTATAGAATCAAAGTGTTTCAATATTAATTATAAGAATTTTTAAATGGCAAATCTAAAATTAAATTTAACCTAATACCCGCTACATTCTTTTCAGATGTCCTTTGTAAATTTTGTAGATAGTAATTAAGAAGATAATAGACACACGAAGTCCCTTTTTAATAGGAAATCCCGAAGTCCCTCATTACAGACTACTCATTTCCTACCCATGCTTTCCTTGGCGCCATCCGTCCATTTAGTTTTCGGTTTTCTTCCATTTCTACTGCTTTTCACAAGGTTTTTGCCCGTTTACTTTTTCCAAAAAGAAGAGCCCGTGATCCGTCTGTGACCATAGACCAAAGAGATATCTGAATTAAAAAACTCAAAGTGAAATTTATAAATTTATGTAGCTTATATAACTACTTAATTAATCGTACATATGTCCCATGACAATGCAAACAAAAGAATTAAATATTATTATTAATGAGAACTTAATCCTTAGGTAAATTTAATAAACAGCTGAATACATTACTCTCCTTTTTAAGCATTCGCGTGAAGCAGACGTGGACCGGATAACGGCATCTCTGCCGATGCAACCTTGCGACCTAGAAGTGAAGGCGGGTTGCACAGACATTCGTAAGTTCAACGTTAACTAACACTTAGCCTCTGTTGATTAACGATACATTCATAAAATCATGCCTCTTTCCTGAAGGGTAGGCAGAGACTCCATATTATAGACACATAGGTACTTGCCACGATCTCTGCATGCTTCTTATCTAAGCATATAAACAATTTCCGGATTATGATTGAGATTGATAAACGAGGAGCTTATAGTCACGAGTCATGATTTAATTTAACTCTTTGATAACCGAGGAGCTTATATAGGTAACGAGTGATAATTTAATTTAACTCAAGAATCACGAAATAACATGCCGTAACAGTGTGGTGTTTGTTAACCTAACTCAGCTTGAATCATTGGATTTGACTTTTATAATACCACAATGGGATATAACCCACAATCGAATGACGATGAGGGTATAATGGTAAAATGCTCGTCTCTCAGTTGTTGAAATAAGTTGACTGAGTATTTCCTGATGCGAACTTACAAATTTTCATTGTTCATTCATTCGGCTTGAGGATCTTCGCAGAATATAAATAATCTATGGTTTGCGATAGGTATATTATTATGACAAATATACGCGAGAGAACCAGAAAACCAAAGTTAGGTACTTAGTTAGCCATAAACAACCGTACACTTTGTTAAATAAAAGCAATGTAGAAGACATTTGTTACACTTATTGCTACTTTAAATCATTTTTGTGCAACTCGTCACGGACGCATCGCTCTTATTTCCGAAGCGTTAATTTAACATAACAAAGCTTGCAAATAAAGGTGTCGCCATTATGAATAGCGCAAATATTTTTCTGTCACGGTTTGTCTAATTGGTGAAAATTGGTGGAAAGTTTTGAGAGACGTCGACACCAAAGCATGGTTTTGATAGATTTGGCACAGACTTTAATCTTGATGGCATTAGTTTGACCCGGTTGCGACGTACCCTGGAGTATCTTTTTCGCATGGATGTCGTAAAAGGTGACTAAGGGAATAGGAGCACTTCCATCTAGTGCAAGCTTCCATGTTGAACTGGTAGCGAGAATCAACGGAAAAATTATTTAACTTGGGATTTTTTTTTATGCGAAGTAATCTATGTCACTAACACTAAGCCATACAATTTAGAACTGAATTGTAAATACATATGCGATAAATAAACTGAAATTAACCCATAGCAATATTACAAACTAGCTGTGCCCGCGACTACGTCCGCGTGGAATGGTGGATGAATAATTTTCCCCGTTTTTTTTCACATTTTCTATTATTTATTCGCTCCTAATAGTTGCAGCGTAATGTTATATAGCTTTCTATACAAACCAGTAGTTCCTGAGATTAGCGCGTTCAAACAAACAAACTCTTCAGCTTTATAAGTGTAGATGTTAAATCGTATTTGTTCGTCCGTCTTTCCTACAAAACCACTGGCGTGGAAGGACATACTTTTCAAGCGGACAGAGCCGCAGGCGAAAGCTAGACTAGGTAACTACAATAAATTAAAATAAAGTTTTGGAATGACATTTTAATAATATTGTAATTACAATATTCCTTAATATAAAAATGTACAAACCTAATTTCTCTTATCTTATAACAATTTGTATGAAACACAATTTAACATAAAAATTTACAACTTTAACCACAAACTAGAACGTAATACATCTAATATCTGTACACAATATTCAAATCTATAGTCTGAGTAACGGAATCCGAAATGCGACTAATTTAAAAGGAAATCTCTACATCTATGACTTTTATCATAGACATAAAAAAAATTTGCTCTATGGACGCGCTTCCCGCGCGAATTCTATCAAATCGATGGTTCATAAAAACTTGAGATTCATATTTTAGTCGATGTAACCTGTCACTATTTCCAAATCTCAATTTCAAATAGCGATCCAGCTTCTTCCTGGCTTTAGTCCTGGTTGTATCCTCATCGTAAAATAGGACCCCGGGACCCCCCGAACTGAAGTGCATTCAAGTCACAATGAAAAATTAGATTTTTAAATTGACTGGTTACAAATAGGTTTTTAGACACTCAACTCAACTATAGTCTATGTCACTACTTGATCGCACATAAGAAATTAGTCAAAAAAAAAATGTATGAACTAAAATTCCGGCTTGCCCTACGAAAAATCCTGTTGTCCGTCATTTGAATAGCATGAAAAAAAAACCATCGCTTCAGATTAAAAATAAAAACAACAACGCTATAGACTAAAAAGCAGGCTTAAGATATTTATTTATATCAGTCGCTGGCAGGTTTCTTGAATAAGACTATAAAAATACTACCTATTCTAAAAGATTTTAGGTACAGGTGTGGTGCTATGTATCAAAATTAAACTCTTCATCACTGATATTATCCAGATTCATTCCAATTAAATTCTTTTGTCGCTCAGAAGCTATATTATTTAAACTTACTTGTTTTCGATCGACCATATCATTATTACCAGACACTTTACTATTATGGTCAGTATCTTTATCATTTAGATCAAAATTTTCTTTAAAATTAGACCTGTTGGTATCATTATCCGCATTCCGAGACATTTCAAAATTATTTTTGTCACCATTACCAATATTAACGGCGATCTGCGCGTCTAAAGCGTCCATTAATTTCATATCATCCATTTCAGTGTCACTAGTTTCATTCGCTAAGTTATGTAAATCTATTTGTCCGTTCAGTTTAGTATCAGAATTCTCACTAACTTCAGCAGAGTTAACTGCATTAGATTGTTCATTTATTTCGACTTGTAAATTAGAATCTTTTTGCGAATCACTATCTACCCTTTCATTTTCTTGTGATGATTGTGATTCTTTTTGACTATTTTCAGATTGATATTCTTCCATTGGTTCGTCTTTTTGTACTTCATGATTTTGTGATTCAACATCACCTAATTTACTATCACAACGTTCTTTCGTGTCATTATTATTAACTGTGCTATCATTAGTGTCACGAGCATTATTTACTCCTGTTGTGGTATCAATTAATTTAACGTTACTACTAAAGTCTTTATCAGTTTCATTCATTAAATGATCATTATCTTCATTGGAGTTGTCATTTAATTTACCATCACTACTTGACTCTTCATTTCTAAGTATGTTATCATCAGTTTCGTTTACCGCATGATCACTTTCTTTACTCTCATTTAATTTGTCATCACAACTAACACATTCACTATCATTAATTTGTAAACCCGAATCATTGACTTCAGGCGAAACCGTATTTCTGATCTTCACTTCACTACTATTACACAATTCGAAATTCTTCTCTGTATCTTGCGAATTTTCACTTAACAGTGAATCGAAAGCGTTCTCCGCATCAATCGCCTCATTCCTCTTGAACGGTCCAAAAATACTTTCAGAACAGTCCGAATCGTTTGCACTGTCATTTTTATTTAAACTATCTATTATACTATTAATATCTCTACTCATAACAAAGTCGTTACAATCATTCTCCATTTTCGATTTCCTTCGTCTCCTCGGCACTTTTCCTAGGAATTTCTTTGAGAATATAGTTTTAAGAGTTATAGTTGTGAGTGAGTCTATATTAGTTTTTCTTTCTTCCGCGTCAGTGTCCGAGTCATCGGAGTCCCAATGGACGTAATCCCGAGAGTAATACTCCTTAACTTCATCTCCAATGGCCACCATGGTATCGTAGCCGGTTGAGGGTTCAGTTTTAATGCGGTACCGGTATGGGTAAACGCGGTCTGGGTCGAATCCGAAGTCCTGAAAACATAATTATTGTTATAAATTCAAGAACACATGAAACAGATGAATTATCATTTTGCTTCATCACTTAGATTTCATTAAGAATATGAGGAGTGAGAGTTACTCGCTAGGATAAAAATTTTAATATGTGCCATGTGGTTTCCGGCACCAATATAAAAAAGAATAGGCCTACTCCATCTCTTACCCATGAATGTCGTAAAAGGCGACTAAGGGACAGGCTTATAGACTTGCGATTCTTCTTTTAGACGATTGGCTAGCAACCTCTCACTATTTAAATCTCAATTAAATTATTGAGCCAAACAGTTGACCGTGGCTCAGCAGTTTTGTCAAGACTCTGTCTACTCCGCATGGGATATAGACGTGACTATATGTATGTACAAAAATAAGTTTTTGAGTAATATATACTCACAGGATCAACTTCGGAAACATCATAACCCTCCCCTTTGACGTTGGTTAACAGTACGTCACACCGGTGCAGACATATTTGTGTGTCCATTAGCTGTTTCTCCACTTCCGGATCCACTATCGCTTCACCTGCAACAATATCATAGAAAAGAATAGATTTATTTTCAAAATTGGATACAAGGTATCTCACTTATTGACGTCACATAACTTAAATCTAATTATAACTACTACCGCTTCCAAAGCGCATGTGTAGAAGAAGCGGCGGAACAAACTACACTGCAGCATTTACATCGGACTATATATTACATATTCATTATATGTAGATCAAAAAGCTGAACTCTACCCCGCAAGGGATATAGAGGTGATTGTAAGTATAATATAAAGAAAGAAAGAAAAATATTTCATTCGATATCACAAACTATACAAAGTAACAGGATTTTACAATTTGGGCATTTTTGTGAATATCAAAAAGGCTTCCTCTCAGCATAATGTTGCGGTGTTAACCACAACACCGGTCTTACGAGGACACCTTTTTAAAAATTAAAATTCTATACTTACAGTCTAAAACTAAAAGATAGAACAAGCACATATATATGTATGTATGTAGGTTCAAATCCCACTTCGGCCATGTACCAATGATTATTTTCGAAGTTATGTACATTAATTTGAATACTAACCGATGTTTTAAGTGGAGAAAAGCATCACGAAGAAACCTGCACATTCAGGCAATTGGACGTGTAACCATGATCGATCCAATATGGGTAAGGTTCACCCGCGAAGGTTGCGGAGGTCAGACGGGAGTCGCTTCGTGTAAAAACCTGACTCACCCAATCCTGGATCCATGGTCGAAGGCATACCCCGGGCTCCTCTCCAGAGTGGTGAGGATGCAACCGGGACTATAGCCAGGATGAAGAATAACAATTATAATAATAATAACATACATAATATACAAAGGAAGTGTGAATGGGACTGTTGGAGTGGGAAGACCTAGATGAACGTATCTTGATTTAATTAAGGACGTCCTGGTAAAGGGTCAGGTCAAGAGTACCCGAAACCGCCGAGCTTGCATGAAGAGAGTTATGAATGTGGATGAAGCGAAGGAAGTGTGCAGGGATCGTGGCAAGTGGAGAGAGGTAGTCTCTGCCTACCCCTCCGGGAAACAGGCGTGATTTTATGTATGTATGTATGTATAAAACATCACGAAGAAACCTGCACATTCAGGCAACTGGACGTGTAACCATGATCGATCCAATATGGGTAAGGTTCACCCGCGAAGGTTGCGGAGGTCAGACGGGAGTCGCTTCGTGTAAAAACCTGACTCACCCAATCCTGGATCCATGGTCGAAGTTATACCCCGGGCTCCTCTCCAGAGTGGTGAGGATGCAACCGGGACTAAAGCCAGGAAGAAGAAGAACAATAAAGACATAGACATACATACTATACAAAAGAAGTTAGAATGGGACTGTTGGAGTGGGAAGGCCTAGACGAACGTACTCTTGATCAAATCAGAGACGTTCTAGCAAAAGCTGAGGTCAAGAGTACCCGAAACCGACGAGCTTGCATGAAGAGAGTTATGAATGTGGATGAAGCGAAGGAAGTATGCAGAGATCGTGGCAAATGAAAAGAGGTAGTCTCTGCCGGAGGGGTCTCCGGGAAAGAGGCGTGATTTTATGTATGTATTGTATGTATGCATAAATGATGGAATGAGAGAAAAAGACAAACCACTGACCTTTCTTTCTAACAGTACACGTCACTTCGTGTTTCTTCAAATTCTTCAGCAGTGTGTACGTGCGATTACACTTGTTGCATTTACCTGAGAAAAAAATTGAGAAAATAAATAAATATGTATATATACGGGACAAATTACACAGTTTGTGTTAGCCTCGAAGTAAGTTCGAGACTTGTGTAACGAGATACTAACTCAACGATACTATATTTTATAATAAATACTGTAGATAAACTGAATAGTTTATATATGTAGATAAACATCCAAGAGCCAGGCCAATCAGAGAAAGTTCGTTTCTCATTATGCATTGGCCGGGATTCGAACCCGGGACTTCCGGTGACACAGACAAGCGCACTACCGCTGCGCCACAGAGGCCAAAATTTGAATAGATTATTTACGATTGGTTCTAGTCTATGGTATAAGATCGTTGGTTAACGGCACTTAAGAATAGTTACTCCGTATCTTATCTATGGATGTCGTAAAAGGCAACTAAGGGTAAGCTAGTGAACTTGGGAATTTTTTTTTGTTGGCAATAGGCTAGCAACCTGTCACAATTTTAATCTCAATTCCATCATTAAGTAAAGAAATAGCTGGTGTACTGAATGAGGAAGAAGTTGCATAGCAGCTGAACGTGGTCTTCCCGTCTAAAAGACTGCTGACTATGTCTACCCCGCGAGGGATATAGACGTGACTATATGTATGTACCTTTGTATCAGATACTGAGTGCCCTTCAATATGCAAGGCGATTTACCAGACACCCTGTATAGTTGATCGAAGTGATAGAATTAGATGAATTTGATTCGAGTACCCACCTCCTGGACTACCATCGGGTCTCTGGCAGCGGTGACTGTTGGCTATGTCTACCCCGCGAGGGATATAGACGTGACTACATATATGTATCAGATACTGAGTGCCCTTCAATATGCAACGCGATTTACCAGACACCCTGTATAGTTGATCGAAGTGATAGAATTAGATGAATTTGATTCGAGTACCCACCTCCCGGTCTACCATCGGGTCCCTGGCAGCGGTGACTGCTGACTATGTCTACCCCGCGAGGGATATAGACGTGACTATATGTATGTACCTATGTATCAGATACTGAGTGCCCTTCAATATACAACGCGATTTACCAGACACCTTGTATAGTTGATCGAAGTGATATGTAGGTAAGTCACTGTATCAGATACTGAGTGCCCTTCAATATGCAAGGCGATTTACCAGACACCCTGTATAGTTTATCAAAGTGACAGAAATAGATGAATTTGATTCGAGTACCCACCTCCCGGTCTACCATCGGGTCCCTGGCAGCGGTGACTGTTGGCTATGTCTACCCCGCGAGGGATATAGACGTGACTATATGTATGTACCTATGTATCAGATACTGAGTGCCCTTCAATATACAACGCGATTTACCAGACACCTTGTATAGTTGATCGAAGTGATATGTAGGTAAGTCACTGTATCAGATACTGAGTGCCCTTCAATATGCAAGGCGATTTACCAGACACCCTGTATAGTTTATCAAAGTGACAGAAATAGATGAATTTGATTCGAGTACCCACCTCCCGGTCTACCATCGGGTCCCTGGCAGCGGTGACTGTTGGCTATGTCTACCCCGCGAGGGATATAGACGTGACTATATGTATGTACCTATGTATCAGATACTGAGTGCCCTTCAATATACAACGCGATTTACCAGACACCTTGTATAGTTGATCGAAGTGATATGTAGGTAAGTCACTGTATCAGATACTGAGTGCCCTTCAATATGCAAGGCGATTTACCAGACACCCTGTATAGTTTATCAAAGTGACAGAAATAGATGAATTTGATTCGAGTACCCACCTCCCGGTCTACCATCGGGTCCCTGGCAGCGGTGACTGTTGGCTATGTCTACCCCGCGAGGGATATAGACGTGACTATATGTATGTACCTATGTATCAGATACTGAGTGCCCTTCAATATACAACGCGATTTACCAGACACCTTGTATAGTTGATCGAAGTGATATGTAGGTAAGTCACTGTATCAGATACTGAGTGCCCTTCAATATGCAAGGCGATTTACCAGACACCCTGTATAGTTTATCAAAGTGACAGAAATAGATGAATTTGATTCGAGTACCCACCTCCCGGTCTACCATCGGGTCCCTGGCAGCGGTGACTGTTGGCTATGTCTACCCCGCGAGGGATATAGACGTGACTATATGTATGTACCTATGTATCAGATACTGAGTGCCCTTCAATATGCAGATGGCGCTACTAGTCCTAGTATATAGTCGATCGGATAGAGAGAAATGAGTTTATAGACGTGACTATATGTAAGTCATTGTATCAGATACTGAGTGCCCTTCAATATGCAGATGGCGCTACTAGTCCTAGTATATAGTCGATCGGATAGAGAGAAATGAGTTTATAGACGTGACTATATGTAAGTCATTGTATCAGATACTGAGTGCCCTTCAATATGCAGATGGCGCTACTAGTCCTAGTATATAGTCGATCGAACAGAGAAATGAGTTATATTCCAGTGCTCACCTCCCGGTCTACCATCAGGTCCCTGGCAGCGGTGTGAGTCCAGCAGCAGCTGCGTGGGGTACGTCCTCCAGCACTCCGGACATTTCTTATCGGGAACTTCTGTGAACGGCTTGCAGTCTTCTGTCTCAAAGTGGCTGTGGACGGAGAGGTTAAAAGATATTGTGACATAATTATTATATTTTATTTTTATTAAATATTAATTGATGACATTATTGCTAAATATATATTATTTTTAATTAAGTATAAATTAAGGTGAATTTTTGATTTTTAATTTATTATTGAATGATTTAAAATGAAAAAAAAAATGATCTGACTGAATTATTGTATGTCTTGTGAAGACAGATCACAGTGACACGAACTGTTTTGTATCATCTTTTCTACCTTTCCGCAATAAAGAGATTTGAATTTGAAATTGAAATTTAATAAATAAATTTAAACAGGCAGTTTCCATTGTCATTCACCTTGTGGGGAGAGGCTGGTGCACTGAGATACAGGCTCTGCTTAGTTCAGACACCATTCTCTCGCAATCTTTTGTTATATTCCTTACCTGTGATTTGTTTGTTTATACACTAACTATAAGATTGTAGAGAAAATAAAGAAATTTTTGATTTTGATTTGATTGTCTCTATAGGATCAGATACTAGAGGCGGCCAGCGACTTCGACCGCGTATGTATCTTATTTTCAATTAGGAATCAATACCGCGGTATCTCCGGAATAAAAAGTAGCCTATGTGTTATTCTGGGTTTTCATCTACCTTCATAAAAAAATTTAATCGTAATTATGTTCAGTAGTATTTGAGTGAAAGAGTAACAAACATCCATAAATACATACACACAAACATGCATACCTTTTTCGCTTCATCCACATTCATAACTCTGTTCAAACAAACACGGTTTTGTGTACTCCGATGATATAGACCAGTTGACTGTTTTATCGACACTACAATAGGTGGATAACAGATGTCGCCACTCACTCGTCGTATTCACTCAGCAGCGTGAAGATGGCGCCACAGTGCCGACAGCGGTACGGCTTGCTCTTGTGCCGCCTGTGGTGGGACAATCCCTCCTCGCCGGTGGAGAACCATTCGCCGCAAGGGTTGCATGATAATCTGTTTTAATAAATTTATATATAGGAATAATGTGCCCGAGCTTGACCTAATGACCTCTTAAATACTTGTGTATTTTTGACATGGTGTTGACATAATTTGTACAGTGGGTACATATTTTGTTTTTTTATATTTATTTATGTGACGAAATACTCAAAAAATTCAAAAAAAAAAAAAATCAAAATTTTTTATTCATTATTATAGGATATTATTATATCGCTTAATAATTGTCGTATGGTTTAACAACTTGGTTGACGTCAAATAAATTACTTAAAAACTAAGTTTACTGCCGCTTCCAAGGCGTCAGTGCAGAAGAAGCGGTAACAAACTGCACTGCAGCATTTTCTTCAACAACGTCAACTTCACAATACTCGTATTATTGAAATAATTCGTTTTACATTCATTCATGTTTTTAATGTGTACAATGTCCGGTGAAAATGCTGCAGTGCAGTTTGTTCCGCCGTTTCACACGCGCATTGGAAGTGGTAGTACCTATTTAAGTGATGTGACGTCAATAAGTGGTACCTTGTATCCAATTTTGAAAATAAATCCAAGCAAACAAAAAAAAAACAATTACAAATCTTTCCCATGGATGACGTAAAAGATGACTGAGGTAAAGGCTAATAAATTTAGGATTCCTCCTGTAGGCGATGGGCTAGCCACCTGTCGCTATTTGAATCTCAATTCCATCATTACAGCCGAGCGTAGCCATTCAGTCTTTTCAAGACACATCAGCTTTGTATTTGTATGGAACCAATTTGTATGGGAATGCACAAAATATTTTTATCATGCAGTATCCCACAAACATGCTATGCACGATTCCTTGACGAACAAAATTTCATCATGTATAGAGACCTAATGTAAGAATATACTAATTGGGTGCTGCAAAGGTGACAATATTCTAGTTATTGCGCGGGGTCTCGCTTCCGTGCGCATATAATCACGTCTATATCCCTTGCGGGGTAGACAGAGCCAACAGTCTTGAAAAGACTGATTCCACGTTCAGCTATTTGGCTACATAATAGAATTCAGTTTCAAATAGTGACAGGTTGTTAGCCCATCGCCTAAAAGAAGAATCCCAAGTTTATAACCCTATGTCTTAGTCGCCTTTTACGACATCCATGGGAAAGAGATACAGCGGTCCTACTCTTTATTTCTTTTGGTGTCACATTTAAATTTAAACGATGCTAAACTAAATTATTTATTTAATCAACTGACTTCAAAAAAGTAAAAAAAAATTGAACTTACTTGTTCGGTGTGAAGGTGACGAGGTGACACCTCAAATGCGTGGCGAGCCCCTGAGCTGACTTGCTGCCGGCGCCGCACACCGCGCAGACGTGCTGCGGGGGCGGGGACGGGGGGCGCTTGGGCTTCGCTTTGGGCTTGGGGGGGGCCTTGAGGGGGAGAGACAGTCTGAAAGAGAAGTGCTTTGACATTATCTTCATGTTGCCTTTGCTAACTAAAACACTAAACATATTGTATGTTTCTACTATATGTATATAGATAGATAGATAGATAGATAAAAACGTTTATTCAGTTATATACATAACGGCCTCTGTGGCGCAGCGGTAGAACGCTTGTCTGTGACACCGGAGGTCCTGGGTTCGAATCCCGGCCAGGGCATGATGAGAAACGAACTTTCTCTGATTGGTCTGGGTCTTGGATGTTTATCTATATAAGTATTCATTATAAAAATATAGAATCGTTGAGTTAGTATCTAGTAACACAAGACTCGAACTTACTTCGAGGCTAACTCAATCTGTGTAATTTGTCCCGTATATACATACATATGGTCACGTCTATATCCCTTGCGGGCTAGACAGAGCCAACAGTCTTGAAAGACTGAATGGCCACGTTCAGCTGTTTGGCTTTAAGATGGAATTGAGATTCAAATAGTGACAGGTTGCTAGCCCATCGCCTAAAAGAAGAATCCTAAGTTTATAAGCCCACCCCTTAGTCGCCTTTTACGACATCCATGGGAAAGAGATGGAGTGGTCCTATTCTTTTTTCTATTCGTGCCGGGAACCACACGGCTAAATACCTAAAATAAAGATATTGAATTTGAATTAACATAAAGAGATACTCACTTGACTTTCTTAGCTGGCACTCCGTATTTTTCAATCTTATTCTCTGAAAGCGGTTCCTTCTCTCTGGACCTCTTCGTTCTGCATGACTCTTCTTCAGTCTGTTACAATAAGACATATCAATTATAATCTACTGTCAAGCGTCGGCGGTCGAATAGGCAAGGTGTCCGGTTAAAAAGCGTTACAGCACAGGTTCAAATCATACCTCGGCCATGTACCAATGACTTATCGAAGTTACGTACATTAGTTTGTATACTAACCGATGCTCAATGGGCAATGGATATGGGTGATGTGACCCATCGCCTAAAAAAAGAATCCCAAGCTTATATGCATATTACGACATCTCAGTCTCCCTTAGTCGCATTTTACGACATCCATGGGAACGAGATGGCGGTGGTCCTATTCTTTTATTTATTGCTGCCGGTAACCACACGGCTGACATGATTATAGAATTGATTGTATGTACGTAATCCATAATAAAATTATACAATACCTTATATAATACTTTGACGTCTAAAAGCTCTTTGAGCTCCCTCTGAAGGCCTTTGACGGGTGGCTGTGACAAGTTCTTTGAAGTTTTACTGTTGTTCTGAGAATAGAGTAATCATACTGTTATTATTTTTTAATCTTATATATAAAATTCTCGTGTCACAAAGTTCGTTCCCGTACTCCTACGAAACGGCTTGACCGATTCTCATGAAATTTTTTTGAGCATATTGAGTAGGTCTGAGAATCGGCCTACATCTATTTTGCATACCCACAATATGCAAATAATATTTACTTATTTAAGAGCGGGTCTTTCTAAGGTTTTTCTTAAGGTTTATATAACTTAAAAGAAAGGCCCTAAAATAGGCCCTCTTGGTTCTAAAAATGTATTTTTTTCAAGACAATAAAGAATATTTATTTATTATATATCTATATTGAGGACGTCCACGGTTCTTCCCTCTGTTAGTATGGGAACGAACATTGTGACACGAGAATTTCATATATATAAGATAATATATATAACTTTTAACCCATATCGCGTCAAGCTAACAGTGTACCTTCAGAGCACTAAGTCTCCCATTGTCATCACTAGATTTTCTCTTGATACTAAGCTTAGTGTTGTCATCGCTGCCAGACTGCCTCGTGGCGCGCCCCCGCGGCGAAGCGGACGCTTGTTTGCTCGGCGCTTGGCGGGTTTTACGCGCCGCGGACGCATGTTCTTCTTCGACCTGAAATTCAAAAGAACAGTAAGGTTTCATAATAGTTAAACTTCAAAAATCAAAATTATATTTCATTCAGAAAAATAGGGGCAATTTGTAGGCCCTTGGTTCACGTTATTTTACATTTCAATAAATTAAATTTATGTCTAATGTGTGCTAAAATTAAAGCTACAAACTACATAAGCACTTAACCCGTCTTTTTCAAAGAAGAGAAGTGAAAGTTCTTCAAAATGATACCATTCCCATTGGTCTTTTCAAGACTGTTGGTTGTGTCTACTGGCAAGGGTTATAGATGTGATTATTTGAATGTATTTATTTGGGTAAAAATTACGGCCAGTTTGAAAAAGATCCTATTTTTTTTTTGGGAATGTTTTCTGGAGGTGGGTGTTGAGATTTGCGACACAGTTTCATAACTTCTGCAGATGTCTTCGTTATCTTATGTTACTTAAATTGTACTTGTTCTTCTTTCCAAATACAATATTTTTCATTTTCAATATGTAACTCTATCCTTACTTTAAAGTACTGATTTAATTTAATTTCACTAATACAGTCCACCTTTCCACAACAGGGACAATAAAGAAATTTTCATACCTTAACACCAGGCTCCTTTTTCACTCTAATATCTTTCTTAGAAACATTCTTCTTCACAGATTTAGATAATGGTTCATCATCTTCTATCTCTTTCTTGATTAGCTTCTTATTTTTGACTGAAGATTTTTTCGATAAAGGTTTGTCATCGTCATTGGCTGCGTAGATAGGTTCCGTCACTCCTAGTATGCAGTCTCCAGAGTCTGACTGGAACAAAATAGAAGTTAAATTGTTATTAAGGTTACATACACAAAATATGTTTTCAAGTTACTTGAAAATATTTAAATTAAATAATGCCGTGTGCCTCTCAGCACTTTAGAATAGGACACTTCATGTCTCTTCCAGGGAAGTTGTAACTAGCTAGGCAAGCAACTTGTCACTATATGAATCTCATTCAATCATTAATACATGCAGCTGAACTTGGCCTGTCAGTCTTTGGTTCTGTCTACCCTGTGAGGGATGAAGACTTTACTATACATATGTATGTATAACATCAATGACACTCACTGATGCAGTACTCATGATGATCCTTTTATGCGCTTGCAACGGAAGGCCGAGCCGCAGACGTGTTCGTTTGTTGATATGTCTGCACATCTCCATGAACTCGTAGAAATCGTTCACTTTGTCCACACACAGCTCGCATATGAGCGGTGGCATTTTGTCATCTTGGTGGACCTGAAAGAAATTATGTAAAACTGTTGTATTACTGAGATAATAACCCCTATACTAAATATTAAATTTTTCATTTATTTGGGGACAGTGGAAAGTTGCTAACGTGTCTCTAAATCTTAAATCTAATGATTTTTAATATTACCTATTGTAATTTGTTGAACTTAACCTACTTTTGCAAAGAAACAAATAAAATAGCTTCTGGGTCTGTAAAAACTTGCCTAGAATCAAATCGGCTCATATGAACTTAATTTTTACCTCTATTTGTAAGCATTCTTGGATTTTTTGTTTAAGTTCCACTCCGTTATTGTCCAAGTCAATAACATTTTGAACTATTGGCATTTTGTAGCCTGCGCCGCCTCCACACAGTCGACATGCTCGGTAGATCTCGTAAATAGTTTGTTTCTCAACTTTTGAGTTTAAGATACTATCCATTTTCACTAAAATATCATATTTCTATCAGGATATAAAACTGATAAATACAATGACGACGACAGATTGCCGCGAAGCAGCCATTAACTGTGTGTTGCCATTGTCAAACGGGCGCTATTAATTTTGCAATTTGTCTCGGCGACTTGGTGCAATCTTAACCAAATTGCTTAATGAGTACAAACGAATTTCAGATTAATATTTAAGATATAAGATACAAGAAGAACTATTCAGAAATTTCTATACAAAAACGTCTCCTTTGATGCGGGGTAAGGTTAACGTACACTAAGGCAATTTGAAATTAGTCACAGACTTAGAAATGTAAAGTTTTTACATACATTTAATACGCATAGCCAAGTCTTTATCACTAATGGAATGGACTGCACCAATGTGTGTGATTTCTGTGGGCTTATAGGCTATCTGAAGTGCTGATAGCATACTAGTCTATTTTAAAAAAATAGAAGCTTTACCCGCATATTATTATGCTTTCCGCACGGGAAGTCAAGTAACTAATACATTCTATTTATTTTACTTAAAAGCTGACGTAAAATAAAAGTGAAAATTATTGAATTTTAACGATTAATCAATATCAACTTGTTGAAGCACCACCTTGAGAAAAATTTGTTTATTTAGTTTAGTGTGTGTCTACGTTGTGCATACAATGGAATTCCGATTGTATACGCATTTGGTGGGATAGTGTGTTTTCTTTTTGTGAATGTGTAACGATCCATTCATTCATTCATATAATTACGTCTATATCCCTTGTGGGGTAGACAGAGCTAGCAGTCTTGAAAGACTGTCAGGCTACGTTCAGCAAATAGTCACAGGACATTGCCTAAAAAAAGAATCCCCAGTGCCCTGTGGTTCCCGGCACCATTACAAAAAAGAATAGGACCACTCCATCTCTTTCCCACACATGTCGTAAAAGGCGACTCAGGGATAGGCTTATAAACTTGGGATTCCTCTTTTAGGCGATGGGCTAGCAACCTGTCACTATTTGAATCTCAATTCTATCATTAAGTCGAGCAGCTGAACGTGGCCATTCAGTCTTTTCATGACTGTTGGCTCTGTCTACCCCGCAAGGGATATAGATGTGACCATGTATGTATGAGAAATTAAAAAAAACAACTTCCAAGTTTTAATTCTGTTCTAATATAAATTTTGCATTGTGATTAATCAAAAAAAACAATCAACATTGTGATCAATACTAATAAATTTAAATTCCAATTTTTTATTTGTGTAACATGAGTACAAGGTCAACAATATTACAATATTATACAATAATGATACAAATTGTATAATGAAAAGAGCCTTTAGTAATATTTCCGTGATTATTCATGCTGGCAATTCTGAATCATATGTCATGATATTGTATTGTCTTGTCCTCGAATGTCGTTGTCGGTATCGGTAATCACTTTGTTTGTCTAATTTTGTGAACTACAAGCATTTTGAACTTGAATATTTGTGATTAATTTTGTTTCAAAACTCCAGTGTTTGCTGTGAATTGTATATGGACTAAAAGTAAGTCATATAGCTTATATTAGTAGAAATGTGTCGGTTGTTTGTGTTACCCGACAAAGTGATAAAGGTACGGTACAACTAACCGTCACTACCTTTGGAAACTGGCATGCTTTCAGTTCAATTGTGTTTGGCTAAACCCCTATTTCAAATTGGGGTTTCAGGGTTAGTGCTCTGTGTACTATTTAAAATGCACAGCACGTAGGCAAGATACAATTATTTATTTTGTTAACAAAGTAATGAAAGACCAACAGGAGGAAGCATGGCTTTTTAATTCGGCCGGCCTAAATATTAATGTCAGATTTCTCGGTAATGTACCTTCTAAAAATTCATGATTTATATTTGTATATTTTTATAGGGGAAAATATAAATTTGACTCTGTTCTATTCAACATGATCCCTCAATATGTTATTTCAAAATAATCTGTGTCAATAAAGACTATTTGTTTATAATATTTTGAGGTTATTTCCTACATAAATTATTATGAAGGTAAACTTAATTTTACTATGGATTTTTAAAATATAATAATAATAATTACTATCCTCCCGACCCGTTATGTTTCTTCAAGTGGAGTAGCCCTAAATCTGCCTGTAAACCCAGATTCCCAGATTCAAAACCTATTAAACACATATCAATGATTCTTTTCTAAGTAATATACATTAGTTTAAATGCTAACCAAAGCACTTCACTGTGAATGGTCAAACTGATAATACTTTATGTAAAAACCTGACTTACTCAGGCAATATTTTAACCCGATTCTACTAGCATGATGGCGATTTTTAATTTTAAAATTTACGTACTGTCATCATGTTTGTTATTTAAATATTTATTTTTTATATTCACATTTATGTGTTTATTAAAATGGACCAAGAAGTTCATAAAAAATGGGTTTATTGTATGGGATAGCCCCTTTTATATTAACTTTATTGTTATTTAACCCTTCTTTGCATGATGATGGAAATTTCAATCATAACATTTAGTGAAGAAAAAAAGGTACTCAAAAACTGTAAACTTTAAATTTGTTTTTGCTGGCAACTTTATAAATGACTATTGCGTACAACAAAACCCTAGTACCAGTCTACTAGAAGAAGAATTACAATAAAAAAAAAGAAAGGTCACTTCGGTGTAAATTTCCCAAATGTAAAGGCTATTCCACAATTTCCTGTAATCAATGTGGAGTTAATTTGTGCTTGAATAAAAATAATAATTGTTTTTTAAATTATCATTTAGAATAAAGGAGAATAAGTAAACAATATCTTTTGACTTATTTAGTAATGAGTTATACATGTAACAATGTATAATGATGTAAATTTTCATCACTGTTTTTTAAATAATTCAAATTCTTATTTATACTAGGATTTTTTTAAATATTTTTCCTTTAATCTAGAGCATTAATTACATCAACCTGATTTATTTAAAAACAAATAGGAAAAATCATGCAATGAAGGGTTAATTATCTATTATTAAAGGTTATATACAACTAAATATTTTGTGAAAATTTTAAACATCTCCTTAATAATATTTAGCAAAAAATACAAAAATTACATGTTCATTTCATAATAATAATTATATTTTTATTGTATTTTTTTTTGTATTTGATGTTATACCTGCAATCGGCTTTCTAGCTGTCAAGGTTTATGAGACAGTTTGGTGATTGACGGACAGATGGTGGAGGCTTAGATATGTTCAATAATAACAATAGGGTCCTGTTTTATATCATTTTTGTAGGAAACCCTAAAAACTACACACAGAATAAAAGTGTTCTATTGTTATTTAAAAAAAATGTTCTGTACCCAAGCATAACCCTCGCAATAGGCCTTAGAGCATTGCCATTAAAGAGATAATAGAATTGTTGACACCACCATTGTATTGTTCTTTTCCAAAAATTACCAACCTATTGTAATAAATATTGTCTTTAAACTTGAAATCTTTAACTTATACATGACATTTTTATCTAAAACATTACACAGTAACATACCTACATTTTTGTCTCATGTCACAATGTTCATTCCCGTACTCCTCCAAAATGGCTTTACCAATTGTCATGAAAGTTTAAGCATATTGAGTAGGTCTGCGAATCAGCCAACATCAATTTTTTATACCCCTAAGTGATAAGGGTTGTCCACCCTAAGCATTTTTATTAACTAGAAATTATTAAAATAATATTTATATGGCAAAACAATGTATGCGGGAACAGCTTGTCTTATGTATAAAATTGTCGTAGTTCGTTACCATACTCCTCCGAAACGGCTTGACCGATTCTCATGAAATTTGTGAGCATATTGAGTAGGTCTGAGAATCCGCCAATATCTATTTTTTCATACCCACACAATGCAAAACAACATTTGCCGGGACAGCTAGTTTTTATCTATAACAATATGCATAGTAACATAAACAATTTTATTCTGCGAACGAAGCATGGCTTTTTAATTCGGCGGGCCTAAATATTAATGTCAGATTTCTTGGTAGTGTACCTTCTAAAAATTCATGATTTATATTTGTATATTTTTATAGGGGAAAATATAAATTTGACTCTGTTCTATTCAACTTTATCCCTCAATATGTTATATCAAAATAATCTGTGTCAATAAAGACTATTTGTTTATAATATTTTGAGGTTATTTCCTACATAAATTATTATGAAGGTAAACTTAATTTTTCTATGGATTTTTAAAATATAATAATAATTATAACTATCCTCCCGACCCGTTATGTTTCTTCATGTGGAGTAGCCCTAGGTCTGCCTGTAAACCCAGATTCCCAGATTCAAAACCTATTAAACACATATCAATGATTCTTTTCTTAGTAATATACATTAGTTTAATTGCTAACCAAAGCACTTCACTGTGAATGGTCAAACTGGTAATGCTTTATGTAAAAACCTGACTTACTCAGGCAATATTTTAAACCCGGGCTGTTCTACTAGCATGATGGCGATTTACACTTACTATTCACCTTCTTAGATGACTTAGCTAAGGCACACAACAAGAGGTTTTTATGAAGTCCTACCGCTTCCAAAGCGAAATCAGAAAAAAAACGTAGGTTATGAGGTACAATGGTGGACTTATTGCTAAAGCAATCTCTTCCAGTCAACCTTAGGGTGGGAGGAAGATTACATAACATGTAATCAAGTCTATATCCCTTGCGGGGTAGACAGAGCCAACAGTCATTAAAAGACTGAAAGGCCATGTTCAGGTGTTTGGCTTAATGATAGAATTAAGATTCAAATAGTGACAGGTTGCTATTGCATCGCCGTAAAGAGGAATCCCAAGTATACGAGTATAAGCCTATCCCTTAGTCACCTTTCGCTAAAGAGATGGGAGTGCTCCTTTTCATTTGTCTATTGGGTAACGACGGCACTGGTGGGAGGAAACTAAACTTTTACTATGCAGTGATTTTGGACTATGTTTTTATTAATACTATATGTATGCTGATTTTCAGTGAATTTGGAACTTTTTTTTTTGTAATCTGGTTTTAGTCAAAACCGAAAGAAGAAGAAACAGAAAGCAAAAATCTTTAATATTATGTATATGACTACCCCAATGTTTACAAACAAAAATGCACCCTAAAATTTTGCGTCGCATTTTCCTATTACGTATTTGTAGTTCTACGAAATCATGACGTCACGGTGACGCAATCTATTTAAATATGTTGCAATGTCACAGTATAAGTAAATCAGTAGGACAATGTATTTTTTAACAATATTAGCTTTTGCGCGTCACTTATTTAAACCCTTTATTTAAACCCATGGGAAAAAGTAGTCCATGTTAATCCTGAATGTTTTGTTTTAGAGCAAGATCCCAGAGCCGTAAGACACAACTTATTTTCTAAAGAATGGATCTTTCGATTCTCAGTAGTCTTTCATGTACTTTTAATACCTGCATGTTTGTGAGACTTGCCCGGTGACACCTGCGCAGGTACCAGGCGAGAAAGGTAACTAAAAATCACAGTTACTTAACTTAAATTTTTATGACTGATTTTTATATATATTTTATAGACTATTACTCTGAAGTCATATCAGAGAAGTCAGACGCTTTCCATGCGCCAGAACTTTTGTCAGACGCTTTAAAGCTCTATCAAAAAAAAATTAACTTAATTTATTTTTAAATGTCTGACTTTTATATATGTTATTCAGATAACTATTACAAAGTTGTATTAAATCAGTCAGACAGTTTGTAATGACCAAACACCCCTTAAACACAAGAATTACTCAGCCTCGAGTATGAGCGCGATAGCACAATGCGCATGCGCGTCAGAGTAAAATCTCTAATAATTAATTGAAAAGTACTTACTGTTTTCAATTTCATATTTTTGCATATCTATTCAAATACGATGAAATTTATAATTAAAATAATAATTAATCATTTTTAATATAATATAATATATTGCATATAAATAGGGGAAAATGAATTTTTTTGTAGCAATAGCCTTTCAAAAAGAATGATTTTTATTTTATTTTTTTAAAATATATCTATTATAATAATTTCAATAAAAAAAAATTAATTATGATTAATCAATTGAATAATTATTTTATTGTCCCTTTATCATCTTCATCATCAAAATAATCATTTGAATTTTCATCATTTATTAAATCTCTATAATGTCCACTCAAGTCATCGTCCTCATCATCAGTTAGATTGTCGTTGCTGGCAGAATTTTCCGTAAAAATAAAATCATAAACAATTAAAAAATAGTATAGTAATAGTAAACCTATAACATATAAATATAAGTGAAAGGCGACTAAGGGATAGGCTTACAAACTTGGGATTCTTTTTTAGGCGATGGGCGAGCAACCTATCACTATTTGAATCTCAATTCTATCATTAAGCCAAATAGCTGAACGTGGCCATTTAGTCTTTTCAAGACTGTTGGCTCTGTCTATCCCGCAAGGGATATAGACGTGACCATATGTATGTAGTCTACTTTAATTTCGACACCACCGCAACGGCTTCGATGGTCCAGTGATTAGCGCGTGAGACTGTGAAGTTGGCGGTCCGAGTTCGAGTCCCAACAATAACAAGATATATATTAATTTTTATTATTATTAAAATAAAATTTAAAAATGTTTTTTTTGTGTTGTTTGAGTATTTATTAAAAAAACTGAAAATCAAAATACTACATATAATCATACGGTAAAAATATTTTGTCTGTACATTTAATATTTTGACTAAAACAAATAGAGATTTTTTTTTACATTTTTTGTCTGTCTGTCTGTATGATTAAGATTCAACTCGAACTTTACGCGGACAACGTCGCGGGCAACAGCTAGTATGCAATATATTATATTATTTTAAAAATGATTAATTATTATTTTAATTATAAATTTCATCGTATTTGAATAGATATGCAAAAATATGAAATTGAAAACAGTAAGTACTTTTCAAATATTAGATATTTTACTCTGACGCGCATGCGCATTGTGCTATCGCGCTCATACTCGAGGCTGATTAATTCTTGTGTTTAAGGGGTGTTTGGTCATTACAAACTGTCTGACTGATTTAATACAACTTTGTAATAGTTATCTGAATAACATATATAAAAGTCAGACATTTAAAAATAAATTAAGTTAATTTTTTTTTGATAGAGCTTTAAAGCGTCTGACAGAAGTTCTGGCGCATGGAAAGCGTCTGACTTCTCTGATATGACTTCAGAGTAATAGTCTATAAAATATATATAAAAATCAGTCATAAAAATTTAAGTTAAGTAACTGTGATTTTTAGTTACCTTTCTCGCCTGGTACCTGCGCAGGTGTCACCGGGCAAGTCTCACAAACATGCAGGTATTAAAAGTACATGAAAGACTACTGAGAATCGAAAGATCCATTCTTTAGAAAATAAGTTGTGTCTTACGGCTCTGGGATCTTGGACTATTTAGCGTTGTGCTAAATATCAGCGAAATCGGTGTAGTATTTTTTGCGTGTGTTACAAAAATTAAACAAAAATATTAGTACATACTTTATAATTATAGTATGGATTTTTTACACATGTTTTATTATTTTTTTTTTCATAAAAGACTACTGTGTATTTAACATACATATACACACAATCACGTCTACATCTATTGCTAGGCAGACGTAGCTAACAGTCTCGAAAAGACTGAGGGCCCACGTATAGCTTAATGATAGAATTGAGACACTAGTTGTAACAGTTCCCTTTTTTGGTTTATTAATTTATGAAGATTTTCATTCATGTAAAAGTTTGTTGCTGAAGTCATCATTAGCATACAAACTTTTTAAATGGAACTAGCTTTCGTCCGCGGCTCCGCCAGAGTTTAACGAGAAATCTTAGTAATTTCCTTTTCCGTGAATTTCGTCTTAGTGCACGTGCTAGATCACATAAAAAATTTCAAATTTGTAGAAATAATTGTTTAAAATAACATAATGAGCTTTTATGTTATAACGAAAATTTATTA
This sequence comes from Amyelois transitella, assembly GCF_032362555.1. Lineage (NCBI taxonomy): Eukaryota > Metazoa > Arthropoda > Insecta > Lepidoptera > Pyralidae > Amyelois > Amyelois transitella. The sequence goes on from NC_083531.1 coordinate 994,014, forward strand.
ACAAAATAAAACAACTCCTTTGACTACTGATTATTTTATGCTTTGGCACGTTACTGATATGATTTAAAATGAGTCATCCTTCTGATATAAATACTATGGCGTGGCTTTCATTTCATTCTTTCGTCGCAAAACTACGTGGAGACTCTGCTAGAGCGCTTAAAAAACAAATAATAAAAAAAAAACACCATACAAATAAAAAACATAACCATACAATTACAAAACATACATACACACATTTCATAATTAAAAGTGATTAAAAATATAAAAAAAAATTGTGATAAAAAATAACTTTAATTTAAAAAAGTAGTGTATATATGTATATATATTTTTATTTTGTTTAATTTCATCAGGTAATTTTGTTTATCTTTATTTATGTAATATAATTTTAGTCATTAATACATACATACGATCCTACATTAAATTACGTCTACATCCCTTGCGGGTTAGACAGAGCCAACAGTCTCACAAAGACTTGAAAGGACGCGTTCAGCTGTATGTAAATTGTTCAAATAGTGACAGGTTGCTAGACCATTGCCTAAAAGAAGAATCGCAAGTGTATAAGCCCACCCCTTAGTCTCCTTCTACGACATCCATGGGAAAGATGTTTTCATTACATATTTATTTTCCATTCTGATCCCTCGTTCAGTGGGGACGAGGATAAGAATGGAATAGAAAATATTTAAATACGTAATAATAATAATAAAAAGTGGATCTACCTACATTAGTTTAGTTGCCGACCGATGTTACTACGGCGAGGGAAAACATTAGAATAGAATAGATTTATTTTGAAAATTGGTTACAAGGTATCACTTATTGACGTGACATCACTTAAATCTAATTATAACTACTACCGCTTCCAAAGCGCGTGTGTAGAAGAAGCGGCGGAACAAACTACACTGCAGTATTAATGATGAAACCTGCACATTCAGACATTTGGATGTGTAATCGTGATCCAATATGGGTCTGGTTTTGACACGAAGCGACTCACGTCTGACCTCCGCGACCTTTGCAGGGGAACCTGACCTTACTTCGGTCCGTGGGAAAGAGATGGAGTGATCCAAATTTATGGAAGTGCCGGGGAGGGGGGGGGGGGTCACACTACTATTATAAAGCTAAAGAGTTTGTTTGTTTGAACGCGCTAATCTCATGAAGTACCTACTGGTTCGAAATGAAAAATTCTTTTCAATAGGCCATTTATTGAGGAAGGTTTTAGGCTATATAACATCACGCTGCCACTATGAGGAGCAAAGAAATAATGGAATATGTGAAAAAAACGGGGAAAATTATTCACGCTTGAGGGCTTCAATGATGCCCAAAATAACTATTCCACGCGGACGAAGTCGCGGGCACAGCTAGTTCATCTCGTTCCCGTGGATGTCGTAAAAGGCGACTAAGGGATAGGCTTATAAACATGGGATTCTTCTTTTAGGCGATGGGCTAGCAACCTGTCACTATTTGAATCTCAATTCCATCATAAAGCCAAACAGCTGGCTCTGTCTACCACGCAAGAGATATAGACGTGATTATATGTATGTACGTACACCAGCCGCGGTAGCTGGATGACACAATGATGGTTCTCATTCTTGTTCAACAGATGACAATGCCCATGACGCAGTGACAACGGTAACCGCTTGAAGTGAACGTGATCATAACAGCCGATACAGCATGTTCCAAAAGCCTGCTTTCGGGAGCAACAGCTCCGGTTTTGGTGAGTTTTTTAATTTTTAATCTGTACCTAACATTTTTTTTTGTACGTGTTTACCTACCTATGAAGTAGAAGACTCTTGCGGCGAAGAAGGAAAAGATGAAACCTTAACGGAGAGAAATTTATTAATTTATTCATATAGTCACGTCTGTATTCTTTGCGGGGTAGACAGTGCCAACAGTCTTGAAAAGAGTGTTGGCGACTTGTTGACGATAGTAGTATACAGAGATCGGGGAAAGTGGAAAGAAGCAGGCTCTCCGGGAAAAAAGACGTGATTATGTGGCCTATGAGTTCTGTTCGAGACTCAATGGATATAGACGTGATTAGGTACATACATACATATAGTCACGCCTATATACCTTGTGGGGTAGACAGAGCGAAAAGTCAACAGATAGAATTGGGATTTAAATAGCGACAGATTGCTAGCCCATCGCCAAGAAAAATAATCCCAAGTTTATAAGCCTATCCCTTAGTCGCCGTTTACGATATCCACGGGAAAGAGATGGGTGGTTCTGTTTTTTTTTTCTTCTGATGCCAGGAGCCACGCGGTTAAATCAAATCAAATGTCTTTATTGTGGTAACACAGGTAAAAAAAAAGCTCGTAATAAAGGTACTGTGAATCGCTGTGACCGGTCATAAATCGACGTACAATAATTTCTGGGTCAAGTTATCCTAACTAATTTTACAATTCAGCTATACATTCGAATTCAAGTAAATTATATAAAATAAAACTAATTAATATAAAATTGCATTGAAAATTAATTACAAAATAACATCATGTCAATCTATCTTCTAAAAATTCTTTTATAATAACATTTATCTGTCAAAATTAATTTTAATTAACTAATAATCATTTGCTTTTTTTTAATAATGTTTTTTTAGGATTAAACATACATATCTCTTGTTAACGCTCGTGAATAATAGCATTGCAGGACTGGTCAGGGACTGCATAAATAATTTTTTTTTTTCTAAATAAAGATTAAATTTGATGAATTAAAAAAAAAATTACATTGAATTTACCCCCCCTTTCTAGGTTCTTTCAACGCTGGTAGTTCCACGACTACTCCGTTCGGCGGGTTCAAGACTAACACCGGTACTAGCGCGTTCGGAGCGCCGCCCGCTTTCGGCGCTAGTACCTCTACGCAACCCGCAACTGGGGGAGGTGAGTGACATACATACATATAATCACGTCTATATCCCTTGCGGGGTAGACAGAGCCAGCAGTCTTGAAAAGACTGATAGGCCACGTTCAGCTGTTTGGCTTTATGATGGAATTGAGATTCAAATAGTGACAGGTTGCTAGCCCATCGCCTAAAAGAATCCCAAGTTTTTAAGCCTATCCCTTAGTCGCCTTTTACGACATCCATGGGAACGAGATGGAGTGGTCCTATTCCTATTCTATACTTTATTGGTGTCGGGAACCACACGGCACGGAGGTGAGTGACCAGAGAAAAAAATAAATCATTTTCATTCGCATCTATAATGACTTCTCTTTCCTCCTGGCTTTAGTCCCGGTTGCATAGTCACCACTCTGGAGAGGAGACCGGGGTTTGCTTTTCACCATGGCTCCTGGATTGGGTGAGACAGGTTTTTACGCAAAGCGACTCCCATCCGACCTCCGCAACCTTTGTAGGTGAATCTGACCCATATTGCAACGATAATGTAGTACATAACTTTGAAAATAGTCATTGGACCATGTCCGAACTGGGATTCGAACCTGTGCCTTTGTCACGCATTTTAAATCGGGCACCTTACCGATTCATCACCGACGCTCCATCTATAATTACTATTTGAAGGAATGTTTCGAGAACATTTATAGCAATACTTCTAATTAGGATTTATTAAAAAGAGTGTTGCTTAATATGTTTTCGCCGCCACCCGTTCTTGGCGCTAGTACATTTGACAGCATGTCAATTAACGCCAACACAGAACTATGACGCAGTTGCAGTGTCAAATTTTGGCAGCTGTCATCTATACTAATATTATAAAGCTGAAGAGTTTGTTTGTTTGTTTGAACGCGCTAATCTCCGAAACTACCTACTGGTTCGAATTGAAAAATTATTTTTGTGTTGAATAGACCATTTATCGAAGAAGGCTTAAGGCTATATAACATCACGCTGCAACTATTAGAAGCGAAGCAATAATGGAGAATGTGAAAAATAAAATCGAGGAATATATTAAACATCCTTGAGGGCTTCAATGATGCCCGAAATAACTATTCCACGCGAACGAAGTCGCGGGCACATCTAGTGTTCAACATACATACATACATAAAATCACGCCTCTTTCCCGGAGGGGTAGGCAGAGACCACCTCTTTCCACTCGCCACGATCTCTGCACACTCCCTTCGCTTCATCCACATTCATAACTCTCTTCATGCAAGCTCGGCGGTTTCGGGTACTTTTGACCTGACCCTTTACCAGGACGTCCTTAATTTGATCAAGATACGTTCGTCTAGGTCTTCCCACTCCGATCTAGTGTTCAATATGTTTTAAAAAATACTTTAATTTCAGGATTGTTCGGCGCTACCCAGCCCACGACGAGCCTCTTCGGGAACACGGCCGCGTCCACGTCAGCCCCGCCGTTCGGGGCTTCGCCCTCGGGCTTCGGCTTCGGCGGCGGCTCCTCCACCAGCACGGGGCTGTTCGCGCAGCCCGCGAACAACAGCGGGCTGTTCTCCAGCAACCAGAACACGTCCGCCTTTGGTGCTAAGCCTTCCAGTAAGTGTATGAAGATGGGAAGAAGGCAGAAGGTGCCGTGTGGTTCCCGGCACCAATAAAATATAGAACAGGAATAGGACCTCTCCATCTGTTTCCCATGGATGTCGTAAAAGGCGACTAAGGGATAGGCTTACAAACTCCCGGCACCAATACAAAAAAGAATAGGAACTCTCCATATGTTTCCCATGGATGTCGTAAATGGTGACTTAGGGATAGGCTTACAAACTTGGGATTCTTTTTTTAGGCGATGGGCTAGCAACCTGTCACTATGTGGATCTCAATAGTATCAATAAGCCAAATAGCTGAACGTGGACGATCAGTCTTTTCAAGACTGTTGGCTCTGTCTACCCCACAAGGGATATAGACGTGACCATATGTATGTATGTAAGTGTATAAAGAAATTGATGTTAGACATAGTGAAATGATTAGGACAGCTCCTATTCGCTCTGCGTTCAAACATGCTGTGAAGGGGTTCTTCCTTCGGCAGATTAATGATGGGTCATCCTAATTTGATATTTTATGTATGTAGGTATATGTATTTATAGTGTATATTATGTATGTATATCTTGTATGTATTTACGCATTTTTTTTTGTAATGTATGTATTTTGTGAGTATGCATGTGCACTTTATCGCACCACCAACTTAAAGTTTTTTCTGTTTGGTCAGCCGGTTGACTGGTAGAGAATGCCAAACGGCATTAAGTCCGCCTTTTGTACATTTTTGTTTTTGTGCAATAAAGTTTAAATAAATAAATAGTCTTGTGTGTGTTTTTTGGTCCAGTGCATAAGGTCTTCTTCGTCCTAGCCTTATCCCGTTTCTATATCGGATGATATCGGGATCAATTAACTAACATACATACATATAATCACGTCTTTATTCCTTGCGGGGTATACAGCGCCAACATTTTTGATAAGAATGATAGGCCACGTTCAGCTGTTTGGCTCAATGATAGAATTGAGATTCAAATAGTGACAGGTTGCTAGCCCATCGCCTAAAAGAAGAAAACCAAGTTTATAAGCCCTTAGACGCCTTTTACGACATCCATGAGAACTTGATGGAGTGGTCCTATTCTTTTTTTTATTATATAGGTCACGTATATGAATGGGTATATATATTCTGTTTATTTCTTAAAAATACAACTACATTATATTAATTAATTAATATTATAGTTGTATTTTGTTGGTATATATAACTAAGTTAAGGGGTTAATAATACAGGTATTTAACTCGTTCGTAATAAATAAATAAGCCTTGAAGTAAGTTCGAGACTTGTGTTACGAGATATATATATTATAATATTATTATCTCGCGATTATTATCCCCTCAACTTAGTTGGAATCTTTGCCGCTTACAAAATTGTAATTTTTTTTTTAAATAACTAAACATTTTTTTTTTAATTTCTCAGCAGGTTTCGGCTTCGGCGGCACTTCCACATCGGCCACCACCACGGGAGGTCTCTTCGGTTCCACACAGAACACCAACAACTCTTTGTTCGGACAACAGCAGTCCACGGGGCTCGGCACCGGACTCTTCTCGAACACAACCGGTTAGATGGCACTGCTGTGTTGAATTATTTTTTTTATAAGTTACACCAATCTTTAACGGCCTCTGTGGCGCAGCGGTAGTGCGCTTGTCTGTGACACCGGGGGTTCAAATCCCGGCCGGGGCATGATGAGAAACGAACCTCCTCCGATTGGCCTGGGTCTTGCATGTCTATCTATATAAGTATTTATTATAAAATATAGTATCGTTGAGTTAGTATCTCGTAACACAAGTCTCGAATTTACTTCGAGACTAACTCAATCGGTGTAATTTGTCCCGTATATATTTATATTTAATCTATCTATCCGTGTGGTTCCCGGCACCAATGCAACAAAGAATAGGACCACTCCATTTCTTTCCCATGGATGTCGTAAAAGGCGACTAAGGGGTAGGCTTATAAACTTGGAATGCTTCTTTTAGGCGATGGGCTAGCAACCTGTCACTATTTGAATCTCAATCCTATCTTAAAGCCAAATAGCTGAACGTGACCTATCAGTCTTTACAAGACTGTAGGCTCTGTCTACCCCGCAAGGGATATAGACGTGATTATATGTATGTATGTATATTGAATTGAATTTAATAAGGGCTCCCGGGCTGTGAAGAGGCCGGGGAGACCGAAACGGCATGACGTCACACATACAAAGAGAACATCGACTGATTGACATCTCTATATATTTAGATTGATGTGGTCCAATTCTACTTTTCGTACATACATACATATAATCACGTCTATATCCCTTGCGGGGTAGACAGAGCCAACAGTCTTGAAAAGACTGATAGGCCACGTTCAGCTGTTTGGCTTTATGATGGAATTGAGATTCAAATAGTGACAGGTTGCTAGCCTATCGCCTAAAAGTAGAATCTCAAGTTTACAAGCCCATCCCTTAGTCGCCTTTTACGACATCCATGGGAACGAGATGGAGTGGTCCTATTCTTTTTTTATTGGTGCCGGGAACCACACGGCACCGTGGCTTCTTTCCGTGTCTAATATAAAAATTTATTCTCTTTATTCAACAGGTACATTCGGCCAGCAAGCGGCCACGGGCACCGGCCACGTGAAATACAACCCCTTAGTCGGCACTGACGTCGTCGTTAAAGGCGGAACTTCGCAGAATGTCATCATCAAGCATCATTGTATCACTTGTATGAAGGTAAGTTGTCACCGGGTCCATATAATAACTTTAAGATTAAATATTATACATAGAATTATTGACATCAATAGGAGATGAATGCTGATTTTACGCGTGTGCTAAAGTTAAGACTCATGGGTGTATTGGTAAAGTATACCTGGGAACGCGAAAATGCCGACAACGAAAACCGATAACGCCGAAAACGATAACGACCCCCCCCCCCCCTTCCTACTATAACTAACCCTTTTCACTTAATTATTAATTAATTTAATTAACTAATTAAAACGTTACAATGCTTCCTACGAAAGCGTACTCTTGTCTAAAAATACGTTAAGCGCCACCAGTTTTGCATACTTTTTATAGTTTTTTTCGAGTCTGAAATAATTTGTTCTGAAAACTCTGTTCTTTGATGATCGTTCAGCCTTCGGACAGTTTGAAAACATAATTTTTCGGGTTTCAGCCGAATTGACATTGGCACTTCTATTTTCTATTCAACAATTGCTCAAGACTAAATGCTTGATCTCTTGTTGTAAATTTTGAGAACAGTTTCTAAGACTATATCACATACATACATACATAAAATCACGCCTCTTTCCCGGAGAGGTAGTCAGAGACTACCTCTTTCCACTATATTATTTTCTTTTTTTTTTCAACAGGAATATGAGAGCAAGTCTTTAGAGGAGCTCCGCCTGGAGGATTACACGGCGGGCCGCAAGGGCTCCGCCGGCGGCGGCATGTTCGGCGGGTTCCAGCAGACGGAGAACAAGCCGCTGTTCGGAGGCAGCAGTGAGTTGTGTTTGTCTTAACTAGCTACTGCCCGCGACTTGGTCCGCGTGAATTTTGAATTTTTCCGCGTAAACTTATTTGCGGGGGCAAACTTGTTCGGCGGGTTCCAACAGACGGAGAACAAGCCGCTGTTCGGAGGCAGCAGTGAGTTTTGTTTGTCTTAACTAGCTGTTGCCCGCGACTTGGTCCGCGTGAATTTTGAATTTTTCCGCGTAAACTTATTTGCGGGCAAACTCGTTCGGCGGGTTCCAGCAGACGGAGAACAAGCCGCTGTTCGGAGGCAGCAGTGAGTTGTGTTTGTCTCTTGTGTGCTTTATGGTATTTGGAATAAGGTTCGTTTTTGTTTGAGATAAGTAGGTTTTTGGAAGAGGAAACCGAATCATCGCTCCCGCTACACACACACACACAGGGCCAACAGTCTTGAAAAGACTGAATGGCCACGCTCAGCTATTTGGCCTAATGATAGAATTGAGATTCAAATAGTGACAGGTTGCTAGCCCACCGCCTAAAAAAGAATCCCAAGTTTGTAATTCTATCCCTTAGTCGCCTTTTACGACATCCATGGGAAAGAGATGGTCCTATTCTTTGTTTGTATTGGTGCCGGGAACCACACGGCACAAATGAACATTATATGAGAATTATATTAAAAGTATTAGATTGTAACTTGAAGTCTGTTTGTTCCAGCTTTCGGCCAGCCGGCCACGACGAGCGCTCCCAACGTGTTCGGCGGCGGCGGCGCCCTTAACACTTCCGGCGGATTTGGACAGACCAGTGAGTTTTTATTATATTTATACTAATATTATAAAGCTGAAGAGTTTGTTTGTTTGAACGCGCTAATCTCAGGAAATACTGGTCCCAATTGAAAAATTGTTTTTGCGTTGAATAGACCATTTATCGAGGAAGGCTTTAGGCTCTATACAAAACAATGCAACTATAAGGAACAAAGAAAAAATGGAAAATGTGAAAAATTTATTCATCCTTCACGGCTTCAATGATGCCCAAAAAAACTATTCCACGCGGACGAAGTTGCGGGCACAGCTAGTACTTGATATAATACTTGAGAACGTATCTTGATCAAATTAAGGACGTCCTGGTAAAGGGTCAGGTCAAAAGTACCCGAAACCGCCGAGCTTGCATGAAGAGAGTTATGAATGTGGATGAAGCGAAGGAAATATGCAGAGATCGTGGCAAGTGGAAAGAGGTAGTCTCTGCCTACCCCTCCGGGAAAGAGGCGTGATTTTATGTATGTATGTATAATACTAGCTGTGCCCGCGACTTCGTCCGCGTGGAATAGTTACTTTGTGCACCATTGAAGCCCTCAAGGATGAATAATTTTTCCCTGATTTTTTTCACATTCTCCATCATTTCTTCGCTCCTTATAGTTGCAGCGTGATGTTATATAGCTTAAAGCCTTCCTCGATAAATAGAAGAATCCCAAGTTGTTAAGCCCATCCCTTAGTCGCCTTTTACGACATCAAAGGGAATGATACAGAGTGGTCTTATTCCTTTTTTTATTGGTGCCGGGGACCACACGGCACCTCTTTAAAAGAAATCCAGTGTCCTTTTATAAAAAAAAAGTAACTATAGCTCTAAGTTGTTGTTGTTGTTGTAATTGAGATGTTGTTGTTGTTGTTGCAGACACTTTCTCTTTCGGCAACAACGCCCAGAACACAACAAACACGACAGGATTGTTCGGCACCGCTAAACCAGCTTTTGGAGCTCCGGCCACCAGTGGTGAGTTTGTTACATACATACATACATATGGTCACGTCTATATCCCTTTCGGGGTGGACAGAGCCAACAGTCTCGCAAGGACTGAATGGCTACGTTCAGCTATTTGGCTTAATGATAGAATTGAGATTCAAATAGTGACAGGTTACTAACCCATCGCCTAAAAAAGAATCCCAAGTTTGTAAGCCCGTCCCTTAGTCGCCTTTTAGAAAGAGAAAGAGATGAATCGATCGTATTTTGTTTTTTGTATTGCAGCCGGGAACCACACGGCATATATTCTTAACAATAATTACATTCCTATAAAAATAATTGTATTCTAAAAAATAATTTATTCAGTAATAAAAGATTTCAATTTATTCCCGTGAGATGGACCATGCGGAACCATTTTATTTTTTAATGTTTTATTATTTTATTTTTTATATTTTGTTATCAGGCACTGGTCTGTTCGGCGCGGCGTCGACACAGGCTTCTACTTTCGGAACGAACACATCTACGTTTGGATTCGGCGCTACCACACAGAATCAGGTATGTCTACGAGTATTGTTACATAAATTACTACATAGTATAAAACAAAGTCGCTATTTTAGTCTGTTTGTCTGTATGCTTAAATCTTTAAAATTACACAACGGATTTTGATGCGTTTTTTTGTAACAGGTAGAGTGATTCATGAGGAAGGTTTTTATGTATAATAACGTTTATAATTTTGCACCCGTGCGAAGCCGGGGCGGGTCGCTAGTTAAATATAACATAACAAAAACCATAAACGAAAAAAGTTTTATCCTTTCCTTTCCAAAATCCTTTGCCGGGCAGACGGAACCAATAGTCTTAAAAAAACTTACAAGCCATGGCTTTATGATTTAATTGAGATTCAAATAGGTTGCTAGCTCATTGCTTTAATAGTTTTTAATAGTCTTAAAAAAACTTACAAGCCATGGCTTTATGATTTAATTAAGATTCAAATAGGTTGTTAGCTCATCGCTTAAATAGTTTTTTTATACTTGTTTATTCGTGGCAAGTGGAAATATGTCGTCTCTGCCTACCCCTCCGGGTAAAAAGGCGTGATTTTTTATGTATGTGTACTTGTTTAACGTGTAATAAAAAAACCGTCCCCACAGACGGGCGGCTTGTTCGGCGCAAAGCCGGCCACATCCGGTTTCGGCGCGCCCGCCACTTCCGGTTTCGGGGGCTTCGGCGCCGCCAGCCCCGCGCCCACGCTCTTCGGCGCCAAGCCGCAGCAGAGCGCCGCGCCCGCCTTCGGCACCCCCACGCCTGGTGAGTCTCTTCTTCTTCTTCTTAGTCTAAGTCCTCCTCCTCCTCTTCCTCTTTACCCTCCACTTCTATCTACTCTTCTTCGTCCTCTTCTATCTACTCTACTTCCACTTCTATCTACTCTTCTTCCTCCTCTTCTATCTACTCTTCCTCCTCCTCTTCTATCTACTCTTCTTCCTCCTCTTCTATCTTCTCTTCCTTCTCCTCTTCTATCTACTCTTCCTCCAAGCTATAGTCCTTGTTACCACACACTACCACTGGAGAGGAGCCTCGGGTACGCCCATGACCATGGATTCTAGATGAGAAATTCTAGGTGAGAAAACATCGTGAAAAAACCTGTAAATTCAGACAACTGGATGCGTAACTATGATCTCATACGGGTTAAGGTTCCTCTGCAAAGGTTACAGAGGTAAGTCTCTTATACTACACTTTGTTCAAGCATTTATTTTAAATTCTGACAACTCTTTTATTGTTGCATTATTAAGTTACCGATGCGATTTCTCACAACAATTGTTTCAATGTCCTAAGAACATTTTATCGATTTAAAATTAAATACAAGTTTTATAACATTCAGTTTTAATTCTAGGAATATATATGTTGCATAAGTGGATATAGATAACAATTTACTTTGACTTTTAAAGCGATTAATATCGATTCAATAATTGACAGTACATGTTTTTTAGCATTTTTCAAGCACTACCAACGAGGTACGTTCCGTACTACTTGAAAAAAAAAAAAAAACATTTTGGACATTTAAAAGCGTTTAATAAGCAACAATTGTTGGCAGATTAACGTGATTTTTCAAACTGAATATTTTTTAACGATGCATTTTAAAGTTGATTTTGACTAAACAATTAACAGTATGTCTCTATGCAATAAAGTTGTTCAACAAACAAACATAACATTTACGTAGAACATAGAACGGAATGGGAGCTGTCAAAAACAAAAATTAACGAATGGACACCACAAATATAGGGTGACATTTAAAACAACTGCATCCTTTTAAACATATACTATACCCATGCTTCTGAGCCGTTTGAGCCTATTTTTATTTAAATTAAACATCATCATTTTCACATTTAAAAAACCCTCAAAAACTACGTCACACGCTTTATTAAAGACCAATACTATAAAGAGAAATTAAAACTAAACATGTAAATAAGTGTCTGAAAAATAAATTATTTTTCTAGTATCAAGATCAAGTAAAGTACAGTTGTCGAGATTGCTCAGCTGAATGAATTGTGTCGTTGACCTCTGAATCTTGCGCGTCGCTTTTCCGCCGGCCGGGGTGATATGACGTATTTAGGATCGTGGATTTTGATACTTTTGAGTTTTTTTCGTACTTTCTGAAATATTTATATTTCTGAATTATAAATATTATTTAACGTTTTTAAAAATCCTTTAGATACAGACACTTAACAGTTAAATTTATGCAGTTGAATTAAAAGTCACCCTGTATAGCGTCAAATTCACAGCAAACCACTGTACCAGACAATGGTACCTATAAAAATTAATTAAGTTGATGAGTGTCGGTGATATAGTTTGCCGATTAAAATGAGAGATGGAAGTACAGGTTCGAATCGTACATCTTAACTCGGCCGTGTATCACTCTTTTTTTGAGTTTTCATATTTTTCCAATACAGTACCACCACGTTTATGAGTCACTCGTTCATTCATATAATCACGTCTCATTCCCTTGCGGGGTAGACAGAGCCGGCAGTCTCGAAAGACTGATGGGCCACGTTCAGCTGTCAGGCTTAATGTTAGAATTGAGATTTAAATAGTGACAGGTTGCTAGCACATCGCCTTAAAGAAGAATCCCAAGTTTATAAGCAAATCCGTTAGTCGCCTTTAAAGATATCCATGGGAAAGAGATGGAGTGATCCTATTTTTTTTATATTGGTTCCGGGAACCACACGGCACTTTATTAGTCACAAAACATAGCGTTGCCTACCGCCGAATCAAACCGAATGAAAATTCAATGCAATAACAACCTTATTACAAGTAGTTTAAACCTAAAATCCAAAAAATAACTTCAGGTGTTAAGTCCATAAAAGTGGAAATTTCAGTTCGCGTTTTCAAATGGCTCGCTCTGATTGGCTCCACTGTTCAAATATTTTCGCGTCATACAAAAATTAGACCTCTGCGCAGGTCCATCGATGTGACTTATAAACGTAACGGTAATATTGGACGTTCCCCTACGCCTTTTCCCATCCAAAGTTCCAAAAATATATAATTATTGTTTATTATATTTCATTCAACTCACGCAACGGGTCAGTACACTCAACATGACAAAACTAACTAAGCATTCCTTTTTCTATTGAATGCCAATATATAGCACCACAATGACTTGACAAGTTGATATAGTCGAAGTTAAAATTATTACGAAAAAATCGTGAATACTTAAAAAAAACAGAAAAGCAGCTATTTATAAAAAATACATGTATTAAACGGTCATGTTACGTGTTATAAACTTGGGATTCTTCTTTTAGGCGATGGGCTAGCAACCTGTCAATATTTGAATCCCAATTCTATCATTAAGCCAAACAGCTGAACGTGGCCTATCAGTCTTTTCAAGACTGTTGGCCCCGCAAGGGATATAGACGTGATTTTAGATATGTATGTATGTTACGGAAACTTATTTAATTTCGAACGTTTCGAATCATGTTATAATGATCCTTAGTCACTGAGCGTTACGTTATATGCGCATGTTTGATACCTGTATTATTTTTAAATAGTATAATGCAACGGGACAGTTTTAAAATCTGTAAATTCCAAGTCTTGACACCAGACACTTTTATCGAGAACGCAAAACGCGTCCGCGCCCTCTAACATCCCACCGTTGACGCACCCCCTTTTAACGGCGTCGCTGACCGTGAATAGAACCTGTGAACTTTTGCAAAAGGCACACAATGCGAAAGGTGGAGAGAAATGTCTGCTTCAGCCAATGAACCAGGTTTTTCTTTTATCTTCAGGGCCCAGTGAGACGTGCCTAAAGCTTGCCGTCGAGACGATTTTAAACGCACAAAGAGTGGAGATGAAAGTCATCGCGATGGATATAAAGAAAACTCTGGACGCTATACATTTGCGTTTGGTTTCAATCGATAGTAAGATAAATCCAGCAGGCGGTGTCCCATTGGAGCGTATTATGCAGGAAAAGTTACAATTAAATGATTATTCTAACGAGAAAAATGAGACTGCAGTACGTACAAGGCCTGCGGCTGTGGCCCAAATAAAGCTAGATGATAAGAGTACTCAAGATCGCGGCGGTTGTTCTCAGAGACTACCAGAGACCGTTGAAGACGAGGTAGAAAAACCGATCACTTTTACTGAACCTCACTCTCAGAAAAATGAACCTGAATGGAGTGGCGAAGTTGAAAATAAGAAAGTTGTAACTGAAGCTAATAATAGTAACGACGGTCCAAATTATGGAATTAATTGTGATGTAGCAAATCAGATTGCGTTAGATAGAATAGTACATATTCATAATGATAACTATAAGAAAATATTAGCATCTGAGAGGAAAAATAATAAAAAATCTGCACGTGATTTTAATGAAAACCAATATTATTTAAACAATGGAAGACGTATAATCGCCTCAGCGGGACGGTTTAAAGTCAAGCATGACGTTGTAAATCAGTCCACTTGCTCTCAAGCCTTACACATACCGGAGAGCCGTGAGGACAAATATTCAAAAAAAATTATCAATCTGTCGGATAGACAAGGCGTTTGTAATAAAGGAGTCCTATTAAGGAATGCTAAACTCGTTGTTACAAGTGAGACAGCCCAAAGAGACGACGTTATAACCAAGGAGAATTTACCTGAAACTTTAAAAATCCAAATTCCGAATAACGAGGCCGTACATAAATCCTCTTTTTATATCAATTTTCCGAACGAAGAAACTTCTTCGGATTTTGATAATAGCATTTCAAATGAGGAAATTTCATCTGAATATTATAACACAGATTTAACAAATCAGACGACAGAATCCGATTCTGATAATTGCTTTGTAAATGATAAAATTGTTACTATAGCTGAGAGAGACGTTTCAAATGAGAGATCTTCATATAAAACGGTAAGAAGCGAGATCTCGAATCAGCAAGCTATGACTAAATTCCCTTTTAATTTCCCATTCAATGGATATGATGCAACACCATCAAATTCCGATAACAGCGTTTCAAGTGAGGTAACTTTAACGCAAACAGAAAGTAACGATGTTTCGAATAAGACCTCAACTGAATCTATAAAAAGCCTATTTCCTAATCAAGAAGCTGTAACCGAAGCAGATAACATATCACCTTTTCGCTTCAGTTTCAATGTTACTAATAAAAAGACTAAATCAGATTCTGATAATAAAGTTGCAAGTGAGGAAACTTCAACTGAAACTATCAAGAGCCAATTTCCCTTTCAGGAAGCTGTAACCGAAACAGATAAAGTATCACCTTTTCGCTTCATGTTCAATGTTACTAATAAAAAATCTAAATCAGATTCTGATAATAATGTTGCAAGTGAGGAAACTTCAACTGAAACTATCAAGAGCCAATTTCCTAATCAGGAAGCTGTAACCGAAGCAGATAAAGAATCACCTTTTAGCTTCAGTGCCAATAATTATTTATCAATTAACGTTCTAAATGAAGAAACATCTGATTCTGGAATTGAAGTTCTAACTGACAAAATCAAAACTCTAGTTGAAACAAACGTTTCGGATCAGGAAACTGCATTGAAAACTGAACAATGCGAAAATGCAATACCTGATGCCTTACCACTTTTAGGATTAGATCTCTGGTCTCATAAATATTAGGTAACTGTAGATAATAACAACGTGACGTTCCAAATAATGTAATTGTGTCCGAAATGTGGAAATATATTTCAAAATTAAGCGTTATTGACTTGACTGATATCATATAGTGCTGTTTTCGAAATAAAACAACGTGAAAGACATAGAACAACCGAAATAATACTGTAAAACTCTTCCGATACTGAATGACTAACCCAAACTGCTAGGTCAAGAAATGGTGCCTTATGTGGTCTAAGGGTGCACTATAAAATCAGAATTTTCTGGGATCGTGACTCGTTCTCTAGTTAAATCATAAAAGAGAAGCGATTACATGTTATTCCTCCTGGCTTTTAGTCCCGGTTGCATCCTCACCACTCTGGAAAGGACCCCGGGTGTGCCTTTGACCATGGGCCCTGGATTTGTTGAGTCAGGTTTTTACACGAAGCGACTCCTATCTGACCTCTGCAACCTTTGCAGGCAAACCTATCCCGTATTGGTTCAATTTTTGTTAAACATCCAGTTTCCTGAATGTGGAGGTTTCCTCGCGATGTTTTCTCTCACCGTAAGAGCATCGGTTAGTATTCAAACTAATGTAGGTAACTTTCGAAAATAGTCATCGGTACATGGTCGAGGTGGGATTCCAACCTGTGCTTTTTTCATCACGTATTTTAAGCGGGCACCTTACCTTTTCGACTACCAATGCTCTAAGATAAGCGATAACATCATTACTTCCTAATTAAACGAAAACGCCGTAAACAAATTAATACCAATCTGTAATCATTTCATCATTTAATGGCGTAAATACTAATAAAATAAGAAGACCAATTTAATTTTATAACTGATTTGAATGTATGCGATTTTTTTTGCAAGTGGCGTAGCTATATATATAACTCCGGGGCTCACGAATGAGGGGGGATGGAATGAGATGGATATAGTTGCAATATATAATGATTGAAAATAACAACCAGTTGGGCTAGAAATGCCACGAGCGACGCTATCGCTGTCCTGTTTCACGTCATAATAAAAAGCGAAATGTATAGATTATCGCGCGATGAAAACGGCATCGCGCGTGTCACGCTAGCCCCGCAGTGCACAATAGTTTTAAAGTTAAAATACACAAGACGTTGACATTATATAGGTAAGTCTATAGTTGACATGCGAAACTTCTGCCGATAATGGAACAGACAAACACACAAAAGATTCAATATCGATTGATTATGTTTAATGAGCTCTATTGCAAAATGCAATAATGTGTAGCTAGAAACAAAACGATCTTTTTCAACGTGTTCCTCACGGAATAGAGCCCTCCCTAACTTTTGAGCCCCGGGTTGCCTCTTGATAGCTACGCCACTTAATTTTGTAATACTGAGGTGCAAGAGCCTTTTAATTTTCAATACCTTTATTTTTATTTGATCGATTATTAAATTTAATCGTTAATTGTATGTGTTTTAACCTTCTTTCAATGAATAGATTAGACCTACGAATTATGTTTTTTTTTTTTTAATTAAGGCTAAATCATTTTTTTTCGTACTTTGTTCACAAAATTAATATGTTGAATTTGAGAAATTTGTTATCTTTCTTAGCATAGTGCATATATGACTACGAACAAATTTTAATGTGCGACCGAATTCTGTATTTTTATTTTGTCTTCAAATAATGAAAGCATTTCATTTTATTTTATACCAATTAAGTACATACAAAAAGTATTTTTTTACGACACAGAAAATTATAGTGTTTTGCATTTAAGAAATATATCTTTTCTAATAAATAATATTTCGTAAATAGTGTTTGTTCTTAAGATCGTCACATAACAAGCCGACTCATGCGCAAAAGGTTTCTTGCGAAATGAGATAATCAAATTTTATTTTAATCCCCGTCGTGATATTTTGAGAGAGTGCTTTTGCGCATGAGTCTACAAGCCGTGTGGTTCCTGGAAGATAGAATAGAACCACTTCTAATATCATCATTCTCCTGACCCTTGTCCCGGTTGCGTCCTCACCTCTCTTGAGGAGGAACCCTGGGTTCGCTTGTGACAACCCCGCAGAGGAAAGTCATACCTATATTGGATCGTGGTTACACATACATTCGCCTGTTTCTCTCGCTTGGTTGGCACTCAAACTAATGTACTGCTAAAAGAGTTATTTGTACAAATGGTAAAGTGGGATTTGAACCTGTACTTGCATGCGCATCACACATATTTCCTCCTAAGAGCAAATGTTAACAATCAATCAATCAATACTAAGAGTTGTTGGTACGTGACTGAGCTTGGATTTGAACCTGTACCTCTATTCGCATAACTCATTTAAAACGGACACCTTAACGATTCGACTATCGCCGTTCTTCATCTTCTTATCTGAACGCCTTTAGTCCAGGTAAGGTCGCAATTATAATTTACTAGCTTTCACCCGCAGCTTCAACCGCGCTATTTATTAAGCCAGCCATCTACACGCGCACTTAGCGCCATTTACACGCGCATTTAGCGCCACCTACAAAATAATACAGGTTTTTAGCAAATTCCACGAGAACTTTAGTTTTTACTGGATGAAAGTTACCTTAGGTCTTTCTCCAGACTTTTTTGTATATACGATTTGACTGTATCTGTGACGCAGCAGTCTTGTTTGTAACACAGGGTTCAAATCCTGGTCCCGGGTTCGAATCCTGGTTAAGGCAAAATCAAAATCAATATTTCATTAAATCATTATTTTAAACTAGGTGACGCCCGCAACTCCGTTTGCGTGTTATTGGAAAAAAGAGGTTTATTAAGAGAGAGGTAATTAAGGGTATTAAATTTACTCAAATTTCGGTGCATATTCATTCAAATCATTCATTCATCACAGAGTAGCTGGTCCCATTGGCTTCTACATCACATGTCTTCCATATTTTTTTTTAAAAGAAAAGCTCCTCCCTTTAATTTAGATGATTTAGCTGGTCTATAATGGTTCTGCATCAGATGTTCCAGATCTTCGATTTTTATACGCTAACAGAAAATGCTCATCAGGTTGAACAACTTTTGTTAAGACGTCATTTCGATATTTCCTATAGTTTAGCTGAGGTGTTATGGTTCGATATCAGCTGTACCAGATTCCAAAATAAATTATACCCTATATGTCGGCCAGGCATAAGAGCTGTACAATTAAAAAAAGTTTCATTCAAATCAGTTCAGTAGTTCCGGAGATTAGCGTGTACATACAAACAGACGACTTTTTTTTTCAAATTCATGCTCTGTTTCTATTTTTATATCGTTATAAATATATATTTTTTAAATATAGTCTATATATAGACTAATCTTTTTAACTGTCTTATTACATGTATTTATAGTGAGTAAAACACAAGTCTCGAACTTACTTCGAGGCTCACTCAATCTGTGTAAGTTGTCGCGTAACTATACATACATACATACATAAAATCACTTTCCCGGAAGGGTAGGCAGAGACTACCTCTTTCCACTTGCCACGATCTCTGCATACTTCCTTCGCTTCATCCACATTCATAACTCTCTTCATACAAGCTCGCGGCGGTTTCGGGTAATTTTGACCTGACCTATATATATATATGTATTTTTTAATTATTGATTGATTGATATACCATCAGCTTTCGGCTCGCTGTCGGGCGGTTTCGGCACCACGACGTCAACGGCCGGCGGGTTGTTCGGCGCGAACAACACGTTCGGCAAACCGGCTGCGCAGGCGCCAGCCTTCGGATTCGGCACTACACAGCAACCCACTCTGGGTAAATGATTATTAGTACCTACATATTTGACGGGGGTTTTTCTTAACTCACCGATCTCCATAAGGCCCTCCACGACGCAAAGGATCGCAACAGGTGGAAGGAAGAGATCAAAGAGAAAGTGATTCGGCGGGGGAGTCACGACCCTCAGCAATGAGGTATACGACGCGAGGAGGAGGTTTCTTAACTGTTTCATACTTAGAGTATATACTTTGTTGCTTATAATTTTTCAATGGTTACAAACTTACCGTGTGGTTCCCGGCTCCAATGTAAAAAAGAATTGGATCACTACATTTCTTTCCCATGGATGTCGTAAACTAGGCCTATAAACTAAAGGGGATAGGCTTTGAAACTTGGGATTCGTCTTTTTAGGCGATGGGCTAGCAATCTGTCAATCTCAATTCTATCATTAAGCCTAACAGCTGAACGTAGCGTGTCAGTCTTTCAAGACTGGGGGCTCTGTCTACCTCGCAAGGGATATAGACGTGATTATATGAATGAATGAATGAGTTACAATATTTAATTAAAGAAAATTTTTTGGAAAAAAAAATTAAGTATAATAGATAAAATGCATCAAAATGTTAAAGTAAGTATAATTAAAACCCGTTAACCAGCATACATACAAGGTTCGGCTGGTAGACTCAAGGCCGCCTGTTTTGCAATAAAGTTTAAATAAGTGCCGTGTGGTTACCGGCACCAATACAAAAAAGAATAGACTATACTAAGATATAGGCTTACAAACTTTGGATTATTTTTTAGGCGATGGGCTAGCAATCTGTCACTATTTGAATCTCAATTCTATATCTAAGCTGAACGTGGCCATTCAGTCTTTTCAGGACTGTTGGCTCTGTCTACCCCGCAAGGGATATAGACGTGACCATATGTATGTATGTATGATTAAATTTTATTTAGACGGCCACTGTGGCGCAGCGGTAGTACGCTTGTCTGTGACACCGGGGGTTCCGGGTTCGAATCCCGGCCAGGGCATGATGTAAAACGAACTTGCTCCGATTGACCTGGGTCTTGGATGTTTATCTATATATGTATTTATTATAAAATATATTATCGTTGAGTTAGTATCTCGTGACACACAAGTCTCGAACTTACTTCGAGGCTAACTCAATCAGTGTAATTTGTCCCGTACCTATTATATTTATTTATTTAAATAAATTTGATTCAGGCACAGGGCTGGGGTCCACCGGTCTGGGCGGCGCGTTCGGCCAGAAACCGGCCACGGCCACTGGGTTCGGAACCCTGGGCGGCACCATGTTCCAGCAGACCAATAACAACACCTTCAGGACTGGTGAGTGTGTGGACTTCTTCCACCTGGTTATTTATTAGTCAATGTATAGACGGCCTCTGTGGCGCAGCGGTAATACGCTTGTCTGTGACACCGGGGGTCCCGGGTTCGAATCCCGGCCAGGGCATGATGAGAAAAGGAACTTTTTCTGATTGGCCTGGGTCTTGGATGTTTATCTATATAAGTATTTTTTATGAAATATAGTACCGTTGAGTTAGTATCTCGTAACACAAGTCTCGAACTTACTTCGAGGCTAACTCAGTCTGTGTAATTTGTCCCGTATATATGTATTATTTATTTATAGACACTGGTTATTTATTAGTCCCGGTTGCATCCTCACCAATCTGGAGAGGGGCCCGAGGTCTTCGATCGTGGATCCTGAATGAATGAACGAATGAATGAACGATTTGAATTAACGTTTTGAATGTTGAATGATCGATCTGAATGAATGTTTTATTATGATAGAGTCATGATACAGTTTAATTGGGTTGCCTGGATTGGGTGATTCAGGTATTTACATGAAGCGACCCCTGTCTTTTCCCTGTCTCTTATATTTGAGAATTGACGTCCGGTGAAAATGCTGCAGTGTAGTTTGTTCCGCCGGTTCTTCTACACACGCGCTTTGGAAGCGGCCATAGTTTATATCAGATTTAAGTGATGTGACGTCAATAAGTGGTATCTTTGTATCCAATTTTGAAAATAAATCTATTCTATTCTATTCTTCAGGATTGGACAGTGGTCTCGGCGGTGGGCTGTTCAACAATTCCAGTCTGGGCGGCGGCACCCTAGGAATGGGTCTCAACACAAACAACTCCGGCACCGTGTTAGGAAAGTGAGTGTTTTATTTCCATTGTTTCTTCGTTCGTAATAGTTGCAGCGTGATGTTATATAGCCTGAAGGTTTCCTCGATAAATGGTCTATTCAACGCAAAAGGAATTTTTTAATTCGAACCAGTAGTTCTTGAGATTAGCGCGTTCAAACAAATGAAACTCTTCAGCTTTATAATATTACTCGTAGTTTATGTTTGTAGACTTTTATTCTTATAAAGACATATTTTACATCACTTACATAAGAACATAAAATACAATAAAAACAATACATAAGTTCGTTGTCACAGAAATAAAACTGCAAAAGTTCAGTAAATGTAATAGTATAGACCAGTCTTTCCCAAAGTGGGCGATAACGCCCCCTATTGGGCGCTGCGGGTCTCAAGGGGGGCGGTAAGAGACCCAGAAAGAAAATGGGGGCGTTGTGTATAGGCATTATATACATATATAGGTCACAATAATTAATTAAACTAATTTGAAGTTATAGTGGTTTTTATATAGGTGAAAAATAGGGGCGCTAAAAAAATATTTATTCTCAAAGTGGGCAGTAGACAAAATAAGTTTGGGACTCTCTGGTATAGATGTTTATTTTATTTTATTTTATTTTATTTTACGACAGCACT
This sequence comes from Amyelois transitella, assembly GCF_032362555.1. NCBI lineage: Eukaryota > Metazoa > Arthropoda > Insecta > Lepidoptera > Pyralidae > Amyelois > Amyelois transitella. The sequence goes on from NC_083531.1 coordinate 1,016,150, forward strand.
TCAACGGGCAACGTGCATGAACAAATACTGACGCTGGCGGCGCGGCCGTACGGCGACTCGCCGCTTTTCAAGAACCTTCTGCCCGACAGGAGTAAGTAGATATAAATATACATACATACCTACATAAAATCACGCCTCTTTCCCGGAGGGGTAGGGGTAGTAACAGCTGAACGTGGCCTTTCAGTCTTTTCAAGGCTTTTGGCTCTGTCTACACCGCAACGGATATATATATGTAATGTTTCAAGAAGATAAATTCAGTAGATAAACCCGTGAACAGGTAACAAACAAACAAATAAATTCACTTGCGCATTAAAAATATTAGTTGGAATTGATATTTACGATGTTCGAAATTTCCATACATACATACATAAAATCACGCCTCTTTCCCGGAGGGGTAGGCAGAGACTACCTCTTTCCACTTGCCACGATCTCTGCATACTTCCTTCGCTTCATCCACATTCATAACTCTCTTCATGCAAGCTCGGCGGTTTCGGGTACTTTTGACATGACCCTTTGCCAGAACGTCCTTAATTTGGTCAAGATACGTTCGTCTAGGCCTCCCCACTCCGACCTTTCCCTCCACACTCTCCTTGTATATCTGCTTAGTCAACCTGCTTTCATTCATCCTCTTAATATACCCTTTTCTATTCCTGTAACTACATCTTCTTTCATTTTGTAATATTAGTTGAAATCAATATTTGCGATGTTCGAAATTTGATTGAATACATTTGATTGGCTCCACAGCAACCACAGCGGAGGACGTTCTCAAACCGACCAATCCGGCGGCTGTCAAGGCCGCGTTGGAATCCAGCGGCGGGTACAGAGTCGGTTCGCCGAACGTCAACATCAAACTGAGCGTGCGGCCCGCTACGCACCATGATAAGGTATATACATACATTATGTCACTACATATCGTGATGTCTAGGCATTCTGTGTGTATGTATGGTCTAATCTCGAAAAGTTGTGCACGGATTTTGTTCCTGTTTGAAATGTTGGAAAGAGGTTTTTCTACCCGTGCGAAGCTGGAGCGGCTCGCTAGTGTATCTTAATTTTTTTATTTAATTAATTTATATGCCGTGTGGTTACCGGCACCAAAAGAAAAAGAAAAGGACCACTCCCATCTCGTTTTCATGGATGTTGTTTACCCTGCAAAGGATATAGACATGATTAAATGAATGAATGTATGAGTAAAACGCAACGCGTAAGATTACAATCAACTGATTTTAAATTTGTAATATGAAAACAGCAATTTATAAAACATTAAAAGAACGCCAGAACTTTAGATTATAAAATATATTTCAGCTAGCCTATGTTATTTTTACACACATACATAAAACTCGCAATTTTCCCGGAGGGGTAGGCAGAGATCTCTGCATACTTCTTTCGCTAATTTTATCAATCAATTCGTGAAAATTTCGTTATATAGGTATATTTATTTATTTTGTTACAGAAATCCCTATTCGACGGCTTGGAAGAGGCGGACGCTAGTTTAGAAGATAAACTGAGTTTGAAGCCGAGCCGCAAGAGGCTGGTGTTGAGACAGACCCATAGGAATGAAGAACACAATTCTGTTGAACAGATAAATAATAATAACAGGTGAGAAATCACGTTTTTATCCCCAACGAGGTAGACATAACCAAGAGACTCGAACGTCCCGTTCAGATGGATAGCTTAATGATGGAATTGAGATTGAAAATCACGCCTCTTTTCAGGGAGGGGTAGTCAGAGATTACATCCGGAGGTCCCGAGTTCGAATCTCGGTCAGGGCATGTTGAGAAACGAGCTTTTTCTGATTGACATGGGTCTTAGATGTTTACTTCGAGGCTAACTCAATCTGTATACAAAATATATAATCTGCACCGTATTTTTTTTTTAGAAAATACAGCCAGAAAATGCACCCTTTATATTCGTATCTCATTTAAATTGTTGCATAATAAATAAATATATACAGGACAAATTACACAGATTGAGTTAGCCTCGAAGTTAGTTCGAGACTTGTGTTACGAGATACAAACTCAACTATACTATATTTTATAATAAATACTTAAATACTTATATAGATAAACATCCAAGACCTAGGTCAATTAGAATGAATCGTTTCTCATCATGCCCTGGCCGGGATTCGAACCCGGGACCTTCGGTGTCACAGACAAGCGCACTACCGCTGCGCCACCGATGCCGTCATAATATTCTTATTTCGAAAATTAAATTTGTATTTATTTTTAATTTTTTTGTACAGATCAATGCCAGAAGAACAGCCCGCACAGACAGAGCCGGCTAAATCTTCTGAGACAAGTCTCGATGAACTGGAGAGGGTTAAGAGACAGGTGGACTTCAACGAGGAAAATTGTGAGTGGCGAAGAAAAAAAGGCGGACGGAGTTAAACTATACGGAAAGAGTGTTATTGTAATACATACACAGCCGTAGGAAAAAAGGCGGACGGAGTGTAACTATACGGAAAAATGAAGCACCAATCTATACTAATATTATAAAGCTGAAGATTTTGTTGGTTTGTTTGTTTGAACGCGCTTATCTCAGGAATTAGGAATTGAAAAATGGTTTTTGTGTAGAATAGACTATTTATCGAGGAAGGCTTTAGGCTATATAACATCACGCTGCAACTTTAAGGAGCGAAAAAATAATGGCTGCAATGATTGGCTTATATAAGCTTGGGATTCTTCTTTTAGGCGATGGCCTACCAACCTGTCATTATTTGAATCTCAATTCTATCACCAAGCCAAAAATCTGAAATTTGCCCATCAGTCTTTTCAAGACTGTTGGCTCTGTCTACCCCGCAAGGGATATAGACGTCATTATATATTGCTAGCACTTGCAACTTTTATTTTAGCAGTAAAAATGACGTTAAATGTTAAGGAGTGAAAATGAAAGATTGAAGTTTGTAAGATGAGAAAGTATATAATAGAAACTGAAATAAAATATTTGTTTTGCTAAATCTAACTGAGTAATCCCACATGTATATGTATGTATGTTCTATGTAAGTGAAATGAAGAAAACCAAAAATTTTTCGTTCCATTTTTTATTGTATTTAACATTACATTGCTTTATCTCCACAGCTTTGAAGAACAATTCGGAGAGACACGGCAGTTGGTAAGTCTACTTGATTTTATCCGCTTTTTTTTTCTATTTACGAACTCTTTTTTTTTTATGAACCGTTGTTTAAATATGTAATTTAAAATAAGAGGGAAAACGTGTTGGAAGAGTAATCATAATCTTTTATTCCAGGGCAAATATTTGAATTATTTCATACATACATACATGAAATCACGCCCACGATATAGACGTGACTGTATGTATGTATGTATGTTTCCTTTCAAGTTCTCTTACATTTTTGTTTGAAGGTTAACGTCGCCCAAAACGAACAACAATTCGTGGTCGGACAACGAGAAAGCGGCGGAAGTTGGAGAAACGCCAAGACTCTACCCTAATTTAGGTGAGAAACTCCATCAAAAATACTTACTTATACTATATTTTGCCATGGTCAAAGGCATGCTTCCCGAGCTTCTATCCGCAGTTGTGAGGACGCAACTGTCTGTCTGTTTGCATGTTTGTTTTGTACACGCTAATTTTCGGAACTACTGAACGGATTTGAATGAAACTTTTTTTTGTTGTTGTATAGGTAATTAAGGTGAGAAATGCCATCAAAAATACTTAATTATATTTTGCCATGGTCAAACAAAGGCATACCCCGGGCTCCTTTCCAGAGTGGTGAGGACGCAACCGGGACTAAAGCCAGGAGGAAGGAGACTAAAAATACTTTAATTAATTAAAAAAGATAGATACATACATATAGTCATCGTCATCATATGAGTGATCCTATACTTTTATCCATTGGTGCCGGGTATCACACGCCACAAATAATAATGAAAAATAAATGTCATCATTATTAAAAAAAAAAAAAACTTTACAGACAAAGAACTCCCCGCCCAAACGGCCGAACGTCGCGCCAGCTGGTTAACCACGAAGCCGCTTCGCAAACCGGTGAATTGGAGCCCAGGGTGCGCCGAGAACTCGGTGAGAGAGCTCGGGGTCCGGGACCGCTCCCTCGGCAAGGAGAACATCGACACTCTGTCCGGTGAGTCTATATATGTAGATATTAGCGCCCCGGGCGCGTTGAGAACTCTTTGCATAAAAATCTTATCAATTTCCCAGTGCAACAATTTGTATCATGCTATCTCGCTCGTAATTGTAGCACCAATAGCGGTCAGTTCAGTTCGCGGGTTCAAATGGCGCGCTCTGATTTTATAATAATATTTAATTAATATACCTAATACATACATATGATCACGTCTATATCCCTAGCGGGGTAGACAGAGCCACCAGTCTTGAAAAGACTGATAGGCCACGCTCAGCTGTTTGGCTTAGTGATAGAATTGAGATTCAAATAGCGACAGGTTGCTAGCCCATCGCCTAAAAGAGGAATCCCAAGTTTATAAGCCTATCCCATAGTCGCCTTTTACGACATCCATGGGAAAGAGATGGAGTGGTCCTATTCTTTTTTGTATTGGTGCCGGGAACCACGTGTTATGCCGGGAACCACACGGTACAATATAATGTACCTAATCTTTATTTTAATTTAATTTAGCCAATAACAAAAGAATAAACATTTTTAAACTGTCTTACATCTATGATTAAAAAAAAAAATGAAAACTCCCACGAATATGTTTGCGCCAATCAGTACGCTCGATTTGTACATTTGAAAAAAGAATTGTTTGTTCGTCTCACTTTTCCGTCTATATCAAGCGACTGATCAAAGTTATTTGTTGTATGAAGGTAGTTTAATAACTACAGAGTGTCTACATAATGTACAGTCTTCTTCCTCCTGGCTTTAGTACCGGTTGCATCCTCACCTCTCTGGAGAGGAGCCCGGGGTATGACTTCGCTAGAGGATCCAGGATTGGGTGAGTCAGGTTTTTACACGAAGCGACTCCCGTCTGACCTCCGCAACCTTTGCAGGTAAACCTAACCCGTATTGGATCGATCATGGTCACACATCCAGTTGCCTGAATGTTGCAGATTTTCACACGATGTTTTCCCACACCGCAACAGCATCGGTTAGAAATCAAACTAATGTAGGTACACTTCGAAAATAGTCATTGGTATATGGCCGAGATGGGATTTGAACCTGTGCCTCGGTCAGTAATGCGCATCACGCATCTGACAAAATCTACAATCTATCCTAATAATCCCCTCTCCCCTCCTAAGGCGGCCCCCTCCACTTCTGCCTCCACCGCGGCGGTTCGCAATTTGCCTGCGCTTGCGAGAAAATCGCTCATCAAATTGCCGGAGTATACGGTTACTATCCTATCCTTTTTTATTCCTGTCCTATCCTAAACTTCTTTTAGAGTATTTGAAAGTTAATGTAGTAGTCAACCTTTTTTACGTACGCCATAGCAACCGTTGCCATGGTTTCTTTAGTTAGGAAAAAAATGTCTGAATTATTTTTATTGTCAAATTTTTCATTATATTTCCATAAGTAGAGGCCGCCCGCGACTTCGTCCGCGTGGAATCAATCCCGTGGGAACTCCGGGATAAAATATATGTTATTCTGGGTCTTCAGCTACCTACATACCAAATTTCATCGTAATCGGTTCAGTAGTTTTTGCGTGAAAGCGTAACAAACATCCATACTGACATCCTGGCAGACTCACAAACTTTCGCATTTATAATATTAGTAGGATATAGATGAGTGGTCCTTTTTTGGAACCACACGGCCTAGTAATGTTAAATAATGATAATAATTTGTGTTCAGTTATCAATTATGTAAAACGGAACGTATCTCCTTACTAGTGCTTGACAATCGTTATTACCACGTTATTGTTTTCAATTTTTTGTATAAATTGTTATAAATCTTTATTCCCAGTTATCAGTTACGTAAAACGGAACGTATCTCCTTCCTAGTGCTTGACAATTGTTATTACCACGCTATTGTTGTCAAGTTTTTGTATAAATTGTTACATAGGTACATACATACATAAAATCACGCCTCTTTCCCAAGTAAATTATATTTATATTTTATATTATTATAATATTAAGCTTTTCTCGAAACTAGGACTTTGATAAATCGATTCCTCGAGCCGAAAGCCCCTAATCTGTAACTTTCATGAAAATCGTTGGAGCCGTTTCCGAGTTCCTGATTATATACATATATACAAGAATTGCTCGTTTAAATATATTAGATTTAATTTAATTTTTTTTTCGTTTCTCTTTTTTTCTTTTCTTTATAAATTGTTATAAATCATTATTTCAGTATCGGAAGAAGAACACGTTCCTCCCGTTTCGATGCCGCCGCATCCCACGGGAATCAAGCTGACTCGGCCCGGATACTACACTATACCGTCCCTGGACGACCTTACAGGTGAGTGTTAAATTGCATAGTCACGTCTGTTTCCCACGCGGGGTAGACAGAGTCTTGATAAGACTGATAGGCCACGTTCGCCTGTACGGATTCTGTGATGGAATTGAGATTCAATTAGTGTCAGTTTGCTAGCTCATCGCGTAAAAGATGAATCGTAGTTTTATAAGACTATCACTTAGTCGCCTTTTACGACTTTCCGTGGTAGAGAGAGTGCTGACTGAATACTTATATAGGTAAGGTCAATCAGAGAAAGTTCTATTCTCATCATGCCCTGGCCGGGATTCGAACTCGGGACCTCCAGTGTCACAGACAAGCGTACTACAGCTACCACAGAGGTCGTCGAATTATATATATGTATGTTTGTTTGTTTGTAATATCTTTATTGCATTAAAAATTTACACAGTAACTAGAAAATAGTAAGTACATAGTTATAAAAGAAACAAATCACTTGCAATGGCGGACTTATCCCATTATGTATTGAAGTACATGTTAAACTAATTTAAACAATGGACATACATACATACATACATATGGTCACGCTCACATCCCTTGTGGGGTAGACAGAGCCAACAGTCTTGCAAAGACTGATAGGCCAAGTTCAGCTTTTTGGCTTAATGATAGAATTGAGATTCAAATAGCGACAGGTTGCTAGCCCATCGCCTAAAAAAGAATCCAAAGTTTGTAAGCCTATATCACTTAGTCGGCTTTTACGACATCCATGGGAAAGAGATGGAGTGGTCCTATTCTTTTTTGTACTGGTACCGGGAACCACACGGCAGACTTAAACAATGGAATGTTTCTAAATAAAGGTTACCTACGGCCGGACGGCAGCTGCGTTGTTCCCAATTTCACAATCGGAAGGAAAAACTACGGCAACGTGTATTATGACTGCGAGATGGACGTCGCGGGATTGGACTTGGACGCTTTGGGTGAGTTTATTATTTATCATACATTCATGTCACGTTTATATCCCTTGCGGGGTAGACAGAGCCAGCAGTCTTATCGACAACTTATCGACACAAAACGGCTGCATTCAGGGGCAGCTTCCGCTACCAGGCCACTAAATGTTGGAATAATATACCTCCCCCCATTAGGCTTCAAGCATCTATCACTTTGTTCAAAGTTAAATTCCGCAGGCATCTTTTGGATCTGCAGAACTTGCATATTCGGCACTGATGGCGGTTTCTGCTTCTCATGTACTCTTTTATTCCATTCCCATTATATATTTAAATAAATGTTTCAAGAAAAAGGTTTATAACGTTACACAAGCGATGCCGGGGCATGTGTTGAATTTTCAAATATTTTGGGATACTCTTTTGGTTATTAAGCCGCTACATTTATCACACTTATACAAATGAAACTTTTAAGTCACGATCACGACACGAGTCTTTGTTTATTTTTTATTACGTACGCAGATTGACCTGCACTAGCACCTAGGTCATAACTGAAAATCAGCGTATTGCTCAATAGCAATAAATTCGTTGAGTTGTGACCTTTTTGTATTGCTGCAACTCACACCCTAATTAATTTGTATTCCGTATGTTCATTGTAAATTGTGTGTAGCAAATCAAATAAATGAATTATCTATCTATCTATCAGTCTGGAAAAAACCGATGGGCCACGTTCAGCCGTTGGGCTTAATGATAGAATTGAGATTCAAATATTTATTATTGCTGGCCCATCGCCTAAAAGAAGAATCTAAAAAATATAAAGCCTATCCCATAGTTGCCTTTTACAACATCCATAGGAAAGGTATGGAGTGTTCCTATTCTTTTTTGTATTGGACCACACGGCATAAACATCGTTCAACATATTTAACTAACTTTTTTTCACTTAGTTAACTAACTAACTTTCTCCGCAGTGCACTTCCTGAACAAAGAGGTGATAGTGTACCCGGAAGACGCCGACAAGCCGCCGGTGGGCGAGGCACTGAACAGACGCGCCATCGTCACCCTGGACAGAGTCTGGCCACGGGACAAGACCGAGAAGAGGCCGATCACTGATCCGGAGAGGTGAGATGTAGAAATGTTTGTCAAATAATATATACGTAATAAATGTACATACATACATACATATGGTCACGTCTATATCCTTTGCGGGGTAGACAGAGCCAACAGTCTTGAAAAGACTGAATGGCCACGTTCAGCTATTTGGCTTAATGATAGAACTGAGATTCAAATAGTGACAGGTTGCTAGCCCATCGCCTAAAAGAGGAATCCTAAGTTTATCCCTTAGTCGCCTTTTACGACATCCATGGGAAAGAGATGGAGTGGTCCTATTCTTTTTTGTAATGATGCCGGGAACCACACGGCGGTAATAAATATATGCGGGACAAATTACACAGATTGAGTTAGCCTCGAAGTAAGTTCGAGACTTGTGTTACGAGATACTAACTCAATGATACTATATTTTATAATTAATACCTTTATAGATAATTGTTACCGCTTCTTCTGCACTGACGCCTTGGAAGCGGCAGTAAACTTAGTTTTAAGTTATTTATTTGACGTCAACCAATGTTGTTAAACCATACGTTTTGACAATTATTAAGCGATGTGAAATATCCTATAAATGAATAAAAATTTTGAATTTTAAATTTGAATAAATGTTTGTCAAATAATATATAGGTAATAAATATATACGGGACAAATTACACTGATTGAGTTAGCCTCGAAGTGAGTTCGAGACTTGTGTTACGAGATACTAACTCAATGATAATAGACTACCGCACAGACTAGCGCACTATCGCTGTGCCACAGAGGCCGTCAACAAACTAAATAAAAATATAATGAAGAGAAGTTAGTTACATATCGTTATATTCTGCGGCTAGCTTCAATTCATAAATTGAGATTGTTTTTTTAACTGTCAACTGTCAGGGAAAATAACATTCGCAAGCGTTAACATAACCTCTTTCGTCAATTTTAGATTTTTGTGTATTCATGTTTTTTTACCGACAAGATGAAATAACCTAGAGAAAAAAGGGAAAATAAGAAATCATATGCTGTTTTTATACATAACACCTGCTGTCAGTGTCAGTAATGTCAATTTGTTTTTTTTTAAAGACTGAAAGCATTGACAAAGATATAAAACTCTTATTTGTTCTCTCGTTTCAGACTTCTCAAAATGGATTACGAGGGCAAATTGCGTAGAGTTTGCGACAAACACGACACGAAATTCATAGAGTACCGCCCGCAGACCGGTAGTTGGGTGTTCAGGGTGAGTTTTGACCTACATACATACATATGGTCACGCCTATATCCCTTGCGGGGTAGACAGAGCCAACAGGCTTGAAAAGACTGAATGGCCACGTTCAGCTATTTGGCTTAGTATAGCAATAAATTCGTTGAGTTGTGACAAATGTAAGTGTGAAATTGTAAATTGTGTGTAGCAAACTCAAATAAACATACTTTCATATAATCACGTCTATATCCATGGCGGGGTAGACAGATCCTGAAGTCTTGATATGCCACGTTCAGCTATTTGGCTTTAAGATAGAATTGAGATTCAAATAGTGACAGGTTGCTTGCTAGCCCATCGCCTAAAAAAGAATCCCAAGCTTGCAAGCCTATCCCTTAGTCGCCTTTTATGACATTCATGGGAAAGAGATGGAGTGGTCCTATTCTTTTTTGTATTGGTGCCGGGAACCACACGGCACAATATGATAAATCAACTTTAAGAATCCATAATTTTTCCCCCAGGTAGAACACTTCAGCAAGTACGGCTTGACTGACTCAGATGAGGAGGACGACATCACTCCTGATGTGCTGAAGAGGCAGCTGGTGGAACAGCAGCAGCTGCAGAAGTCCGCAGGTCAGTTTTACTTTACCAGCCTGAGACTCCTCTCTAGTGGGACTCAGTTTTATTTTCCTATCTAATGGGAGTGCTGTGTGGGACTAACGCCGTATTTTTTAAGGTTCTGGAAAGTCCCACTAGATACATACACATACATACATATAATCACGTCTATATCCCTTGCGGGGTAGACAGAGCCAACAGTCTTGTAAATACTGATAAGGCACGTTCAGCTTTTTGGCTTTAAGACAGAATTGAGATTCAAATAGTGACAGGTTGCTAGACCATCGCCTAAAAAAGAATCCCAAGTTTGTAAGCCTATCCCTCAGTCGCGCCTTTTGCGACATCCATGGGGAAGAGATAGGAGTGGTCCTAATCTATGAAAGTGCTGGGAACCACACGGCACTGCACTCACAAATCACTTAATTTTAATATATATTTATATAGTCCGCCAATTGTATATATATATATAATTGGCGGACTTAATGCTAAAAGCATTATCTACCAGTCAACCACAAAGACGTTGTAAATGTCATAATTATTTTTTTGCTAAGGTATTCTTCACGAACGAAATAAGATATAATTTCCCTATACAGTATAACCAATTATAACTATGTTTTTATTCCAGCTCCAGCGAAACCTAAACCGCCAGCTGGTCTAGGCGGCCTCGGAGCCCCGGGGCTCCAGGGTACCGTACAAAGCGGCCTTCAGCCGGGGCTACCTCTCGGCACACTACAGAGTATAAGTTCCATGCCTCTGTCTACCTCACTCCTGCCTGAGCACATGTTCGCAATGCAAAGCTCGCTTGGCTTGTACAATGGAGAAGGAAAAGGTTAGTGTTTTATAATAGCGTGTATATAATATGTTCGTCCTTTGTAATAACTAATCAAATTCTAACAGTAAGACCTGTAAATTGGCTTTTCGTTTTGTATAACTGTTAACTTGTTATTAATATTGTAAGCTGTTGGTCTTTAACAAATAAAATAAAATAATGACACGTCGTTTTTCCGCACGAGATGGACAGAGCCAGGTCCTGAAAAGATTTAAGGCCACGTTCAATTATTTGGCTTGATGATAGAATTGAGATTCGAATAGTGACAGGTTGCTAGCCCACCGCTTAAAAAAGAATCCCAAATTTATGAGCATATCCCATAGTTGTCTTTTACGACATCTATAGGAAAGAGATGGAGTGGTCCTATTTTTTTTTATATCCGTAACCACACGGCACTTCTATACAAAAATTAAATAAGGTTACATAAGAGATTCAACAGTTACTTTATGTTTTTATTTTATTTTATTCAGGAATAACAAACAGTTACATAATATAAAGTTAATAATAAAATAAATTATACATGTATGAATAATAATTATGCAACACGCAACGCTATTCACAGATTGAACATATGTACATACATACATACATAAAATCACGCCTCTTTCCCGGAGGGGTAGGCAGAGACTACCTCTTTCTACTTGCCACGATCTCTGCACACTTCCTTCGCTTCATCCACATTCATAACTCTCTTCATGCAAGCTCGCCGGTATACATATTAAAAGTTTGTGCCGTGTGGTTCCCGGCACTAATACAAAAAAGAATAGGACCACTACATCTCTTTCCCATGGATGTCGTAAAAGGCGACTAAGGGATAGGCTTACAAACTTGGGATTCTTGTTTAGGCGATGGGCTAGCAACCTGTCACTATTTGAATCTCAATTCTATCATTAAGCCAAATAGCTGAGCGTGGCCTATCAGTCTTTTCAAGACTGTTGGCTCTGTCTACCCCGCAAGGGATATAGACGTGACTATATGTATGTATGTATGTATATTAAAAGTTATTGTTATTGTTACAGGGTTGACTTTCGAAATGGACACAACTGAGGATAACGCTGAGTCGCACAGTATGTACTCAGATAGCAGAGGTATGAAAAGAATAGAATAGAATAGATTCATTTTCAAAATTGGATACTAGATTTTTAATAAAATCAAAGCATGAGTTTGACATAATAGATAATGACAATAATAAACTTGTGATTTTAGGTATTACCAACTTTACGTCAAAACTACTGAACCGATCATCGTGAAATTTAACATACTTACATGTAACTACATAGAATAGATTCATTTTCAAAATTGGATACAAGGTATCACTTATTGACGTCACATCACTTAAATCTAGTTATAACTACTACCGCTTCCAAAGAGCATGTGTAGAAGAAGCGGCGGAACAAACTACACTGCAGCATCGGACGTCAATATCCTACTACTATTATAAAGGCGAAAGTTTGTATGGATGTTTGTTACTCTTTCACGCAAAAACTACTGAACCGATTACCATGAAATTTGGTATGTAGGTAGCTGAAGACCCAGAATAACACATAGGCTACTTTTTATCCCAGAGTTCCCGCGGGATTGATAGGGTTTCCATGCGGACGAAGTCGCGGGCGGCCTCTAGTACAAATATAAATATAATATACTAGACTGTGTATACTATGTGTTATTCTGGGTCTTCAGCTACCTACATACCAAATTTCATGGTAATCGGTTCAGTAGTTTTTGCGTGAAAGAGTAACAAACATCCATACATCCATACAAACTTTCGCCTTTATAATAGTAGTAGGATTTATATTCAGTGAGAGAGAAATTCATATATCTATAGATGAATCTCTTTATTGCACCATAAGAGTAAAATATACAAAACATACAGAGTTGGTACAAAGGCGGACTTAACGCTAATGCTATATATAAGATTTATATGTATAATAACATCCATTAAATAGTGGAGAAATACTGTTATTTTGAGGTTTCTAATGTGATGATGTGATGTAACATATACGCTATATACATAATAACAATAAAAACATAATTTTCATTAGTTAATATTGTAAAAAAAAAAACTTTTTAAGTTAAACGGTTTTATGTTAAACATACATTGCAATGTTTAATATAAATGTACTAAAAACCAAAAAATAATAAAATAGATACAGTCGTGGGAATTATAAACATTATGCATAGACTAGACTAAAATAAAACCGTGGGGCACGTCAATTGTCTACAATCGTTGATTAAAATGTTTGTTTTGTAATGTTACACTATAATTAGGCAGTTGTTCAACCGACAACGATGGGCGTGTGATAAGTAGGGCTAGAATGTGGAAACAAGTTAGCAAGCTCGATTAAGCGAGTTTTAGGGTTTCATAATGTTGAGCGAGTAGTACTTTTATCATAAGTTTTGTCGATTAAAGACAAACTACGAGCAGTGAAACGATTCCTCGCTAGCCAGCAAAATAGTAAGTAATATGGGCACCGTCTGCGGGCCAACTGCCTAACGACGAATTAAACGATTCTTCTATCGCACATTAAGTCTATAATTTGTAGACAATTGACGTGCCCCACGGTTTTATTTTAGTCTAGTCTATGCATATGTTTATAATTCCCACGACTGTATCTATTTTATTATTTTTTGGTTTTTAGTACATTTATATTAAACATTGCAATGTATGTTTAACATAAAACCGTTTAACTTAAAAAGTTTTTTTACCTTTTTTTATTTTCTAGTTTTTAGTTTTTATTTCGCATTCTGTTTAATTCATTTAGTGCTTCATTATTGCAAGGTTTCTTGCCCGTTAGTTTATTGCAGTCCAACTCCTCTATACGTAGTCCCTGCAAAGATCTTACTCTACTAAGAGCCACGTAGGCTTGACCTTCTTCAAACAGTTTCGCACCTAAGTATACGACTGCGTGATCCACAGTGCTGCCCTGCATTTTATGTATTGTAGAAGCCCATGATAGTATTAAAGGCAACATTCTTCTTTCAGCCGTCCCGTAATTGTACTTAGCTGGAAACTGTATGGCTTTCGGGTGTATAAGATGAACTCCGTCTTTTGCGAAATCAATTCCGACGGAAGGTACATCTGTTGCATACATCTGAGTTCGACGAAATTGAGGCCAAACGATTTCGTTGATGTAGCCTATAGCGCCATTTACTAATCCCTTTGAAACGTCAATATTGGACCGTAGCATGACTTTTGCCCCCACAAATATTTCCAGTTCCGCTGGTAAACCCCCAGTTTTGTTGATATCAGCTGGTATTATAGTAGCTATATCATTTTTAGCCACCCTAACGCCACACAGTCTTCAACACGATACAAAATCTTGACTTGGGTGGTGGATTTAGGCTGGATTAATCAGATACCTAAATTACAGATTCAATTTCTAAATTTAAATCTTATTATTATACGCCATTTAGTGGCTGCGCCCATCCATACTAATATTATAAAGAGGAAAGACTTGTTTTTTGTTTTTGTAACGAATAAACTCAAAAACTACTGGACCGATTTGAATGAAATTTGGCACAGGGATAGACTTAACCTTCAGGAGTAACATAGGCTACATTTTATCCCACTGCTTAGATTTTAATTTTAAATAGTAAATTGTATTCTACTTGTTGAGACCTTTCATTTGATACCCATGTTGATGGGATTGATAAAACCTAAGTTTTCCGCCATTTTGTAGAGGCCGCCATCTTGGATTTCAATTTTTTATAGTATATTGTATTCTGCTTGTTGAGCCCTTTCATTTGATACCCATATTGATGGGATTAATGAAACCTATATTATCCGCCATTTTGTAACGGCGGCCATCTTGAATTTATAATGATAATGAATAAACATAATTATATTGTCACCAAAATCCAAAGTGTATACAAAATTTCAGATTAATCGGTTGACAGGAAGAGGGTGAAATTTGAATTACTAAATTTGACCCAAGAATAAAACAAACGGGGTGAGCTAAATAAAACCGTTTAAAAAAGATACGAATTCCATCTAAACCAAAAGATATGACAATTATTAAGTGATATATGAAGTATCCTATAATAATGAATGAACATCTATATTATACATATAATAAAACAGTAAAAATATTTTGTCTGTACATTTAGTATTTTTGACTGAAATGGATAGAGACACTTAGAATGAATAAAAGAAAGCAAAAATTTTTTTTTCAATTTATTGTCTGTCTGTCTGCCTGTCTGTATGTATGATCATGCTTTTCTCCGAAAGTACTGAACCGATTCACTTAAAACTTTCACCAATTGAAACATTTAAAGTTTGTTTCATCAATCAGCGGTTCGCTAAAAAAAAAGTTATCGTCATTTGAATGAACTCAAGGCATGAGTTTGCCTGCAAATAAGTTTACGCGGAAAAAAATCGAAATTGACGCGGACGAAGTCGCGGGCAACAGCTAGTTTTGAATATGAGTTGAAAAATAAATTAATTACGTTACAGCTCTTGGCGTGAAGAGTCCCACAAGCGAACTGGCCCGTCTCGAACACCGGCAGAGTCACCACGTGCAGCTGATGAAGGCTTCCCTCTACGCTGACGCTGGTATGATAATCTAGATACATACATACATATATAGATACATACATACATACATACACATGTACATACATACATAGATACATATATACATACATACATTCATACATACATACATATATACACATGTACATACATACGTACATATACTACTCTGTCAAGAAAGTAGCAGGAAAAGATCAATAATACACAAACTGTTTGTTATTCATCCAAATTTATTTTATCACCTTCAAAATATGCTCCTTTAGAAACGATACACTTACGCCAACGAATAATCCAATCATCAAAACATTTTTTAAACGCTGTTTCCGGAATTGAGGTCAGTTCTCGCCGCGAATTCTCTTTTATGTCTTCTACCGATTGAAAACGGGTGCCACGAAGTGGTAATTTGAGTTTAGGAAAAAGAAAAAAGTCGGCTGGAGCCATATCTGGTGAATATGGTGGTTGCTCGATGGTATTTGTTGAGTGTTTGGTTAAAAATTCGTTCACAATGATGGCCTTGTGCGAAGGTGCATTATCATGGTGCAAAATCCAAGAATTTTCTTTCCACAAATCTGGCCTTTTTCGTCGGATTTGCTCTCTTAAACGCCGCATAACACTCAAATAATATTCCTTATTTACCGTTTGACCTTCCGGCAAGAATTCCGAGTGCACAACACCGCGATAGTCAAAGAAAACAGTCAACATGACTTTGACTTTTGAACGACTTTGGCGTGGTTTTTTCGGTTTCGGTTCAGTTGGAAGGCGCCACTCCGAAGCTTGTTGACTAGTTTGCATGTCAAACTCGTAAACCCACGTCTCGTCACCAGTAACAATGCGTTTCATGAATGTTGGGTCGGAATTGACTCGTTCTAGCATGTCCTCAGCGACTCTCTAGCGATTGAGTTTTTGAAAAAAATTCAGGTCTTTTGGGACTAGCCAAGCGGCAACATGTTTCATACCCAAATTATTAGTTAAAATGGTACAGATCGACTCGTGAGATACAGAAAGTTCGGTGGCTATCTCTCTCAAAGTTGAATGAGGATTTTCAGTCACTATTTCCTTCACTTTTGCGATGTTAACTTCAGTTGCAGACGTTGATGGCCTACCAGAGCGAGGCAAATCTTCCATCACATCTCGACCTCTTTTGAACGCTTTGTACCACTCATAAGCACGAGTTTTTGATAAAGTCGATTCACCGTAAGCCTTCTGTAACATTTTCAGTGACTCCGAACACGATATTCCATTGGCAATGCAAAATTTAAGACAAACTCTTTGTTCGATGTTTTTATCCATTATGAAATTAGCAATACACACTAGATATGATATAACTAAAAATAGCACTGTATTTAATGTAAACAACAGATGCAACTCAAACTCCGCGCCAAAATGGAAAACAGTTGTGCCAATCTAACAACAACAAAAAAAACAAAAATTTTAATTTGGAACCATAAATAAATAATCCATTCCCGATACTTTTCTGACTGAATGTATACATACATACATTCATACATAGATACATACATACATAAAATCACGCCTCTTTCTCGGAGGGGTAGGCAGAGACTACCTCTTTCCACTTGCCACGATCTCTGCATACTTCCTTCGCTTCATCCACATTCATAACTCTCGGCAACTCTTGCAAGCTCGGCGGTTTCGGGTACAATGTTCGTTCCCTTACTCCTCCGAAACGGCTTGACCTATTCTCATGAAATTTTGTGAGCATATTGATTATATCTGAGAATCGGCCAACATCTATTTTTCATACCCCTGAGTGATAAGCAGAGATCGGAATAGGTAGATTGATTTTATGTACTTGCATCATGAATTACCATAGAAAGCATAACATGAATAAACTTTTTTCGCTATAGAAGGCCAGTCAATCAGATTGATATGATATAAAATGAGATGATGAAATTTTAAAAATTCTTACACTTACAGTAAACTACATTGTCCGCGGGTAACATAGGACTACAATTTACATGAACAAAGTCGGTGGAAAACAGCTACCACTAATATATACTTCATCTCACTTGTAAAAATTCCGGAGAAAATCTTAATAATTTACAAATTCCGCAATTCCGGAGGTCCATATTCATATTAATATATACGTTTCAATCTACCTATTCCCATCTCTGGTGATAACGGTTACTACGGTCCACCCTTAACATTTTTTTTTAACTAGAATTTACTTTAAAAATATTTATATGGCAAAACAACGTTTGCCGGGACAGCTAGTACCTATATAAAATTACAAAATAAAAAACATGTTTATTACACAGAAATGGAGGACGACGTGTCAGTATCTACGGGGGACCAGCAAGTGCCGTGGACTCATTCGCCGCCCCGGGTCGCACTTCAATCGGCGGCCACTGTACACACCGCTAGTGATGTCACGGCGCCCGCCATCTTGGCGAGCAATGATGGTGAGTGAACGAATGAAAAAGAAACGTCATTCAAATTAATTATTCTGATAAAAGTTCATTTGGAAAATATATAATCTGTTTTTTTTTTGTAATTGTGCCGTGTGGTACTTGGTGCTTAAGAATAGGACTCCACTCCCATATTACCGGATGGATGTCGTAATAGGCGACTAAGGTAAAGGATAATAATAAACTTGGGATTGTTCTTGTAGACGACAAGGGTTGGCAACTTGCCACGATTTGAATCTCAATGCCGATATTTAGCCATACAACTGAATGTGGCCTTTCAGTCTTTTCAAGGCTCTGTCTACACCGCAAGGGATATAGACGTGACTATATGTATGCGTATACAAACGGAATTTACTCGGTGATGTTCTGGCAAAAGGTCAGGACAAGAGTACCCGAAACCGAAAATCTTACATGACGAGAGTTATGAATGTGGATGAAGCGAAGGAAGTATGCAAAGATCGTGGCAATTGGAAAGATGTAGTCTCTACCTATCCCTCCGGGAAAGAAGCGTGATTAAATGTATATATGTAAATTAGCAGAAATTCACGTGGTTACATTTTTTATTTTCATTTGTGTATTTTCATTAACTTTTTTCTTACAGAAATAGCAATGAAACCGCTCATAGTTCAGCCTCACACCATCGTATTGAAATATCATAGAAAGGTGCCGCCTTTCAAGAAAACTATTGCGGGTAATTTGTATTTTATATTCTTTAGACGATGGGCTAGCAACCTGTCACTATTTGAATATCAATTCCATCATAACGCCATACAGCTGAATCCTTTTAGTCTTTTAAGACTGTTTGCTCTGTCTACTCCGCAAGGGATATAGACGTGATTATATGTATGTTATATAGAGTAAATAATTAATTCCCATTCAACTTCTTTCTCTTTACCTACCTTTTTTTTTCTTTTTGTATATTTTTTATATCGGACGCAAAAAAAAGGCAGTCGGAGTTTTTCTATACGGCTAAATGAAACACCTATATGTAATTAAACACGCCTCACACACTCACCCATAGTATGACAGACGGCCGCCATTACGTCATAGATTATCTCACGAAATGGTGACTTTTCTGAAACTTCGTGTCTCCTCAAACCATGACAGAATCACAGAAAGTCCGGTGGAAGCCATAATATAGATAAGAAAGAAAGAAAGAAACTTTTCTGCCACTCACGTACAACGCCGCCATAACGATGCTTCACTTTTCTTTTGAGCCACACTCCGTCCGCCTTTTTTTCTACGTCTTCGATTGGACGATTATATCTATACTAATATTATAAAGCTGAAGAGTTTGTTTGTTTGTTTGTTTGAACGCGCAAATCTCAGAAACTACTGGTTCGAATTGAAAAATTATTTTTGCGTTGAATAAGGTAGGCTTTAGGCTGTATAACATCACGCTGCAACTATAAGGAGCGAAGAAATAATGGAAAATGTGGAAAAAAAACGGGGAAAATTATTCATCCTTGAGGGCTTCAACAATAACTATTCCACGCGGTCGAAGTCGCGGGTCACAGCTAGTCTGAAATATATCACGATCAACCATTTTTTTTTTAATTTAAGTCAACATCTGCATTGTAAACAGGACGTCTAGACGCGGCCTGCATAGCTGACATGGCGGTGTGTCGCGCCCGCCACAGCCGCATCGGTTTCGGTCCAGCCGGCCAGTTCGTCTTCCCCACCAGCCTGGATTCGTTGGCCGATTTGCCTAAATGTGAGTTATGTTCTGATATTTAACGTTTATAGTATGCCTGAAGTGTGAAGTATGCAGGGATCGTGATTAGTTGGGAATAACTGTATAACTGTGTTTAAGTTAATTTAATATTTTAGTAATTTACATTAATTTTACTGTAAGTTTTCCTGTTAAAATAAAATAAATAAAATAAAATAAATAAATAAATATGAAGACTTTGCTTATCCCATTGGGAGAGAGTGATTTTTGGTATGAAGAAAGAGGTGGAGGAATTTACAAAAAAAATTGTCTATTCCTTGTTGGCATAACATATAATTACGTCTACAACCCCTGCGGGGTAGACAGAGCCAACAGTCATGAAAATACTGTAAGGCCACGCTCAGCCGCTTGGCCTAACAATAGAATTGATACACAAATAGTGGTAAGAATAGTGACAAGTATATAAGCCTATTCCTTAATCGCCTTTTATGACATCCAAAGGAAAGAGATGGAGTGGTCCTATTCTTTTTTTAATATATTGGTGCCGGGAACCACACGGCACATATTGCTGCCGGGATCCACACGGCACATATTGGTGCCGGGAACCACACGGCACATATTGGTGCCGGGAACCGCACGGCACAATTTGGTGCCGGGATCCGCAGGGCACATATTGGTGCCGGGAATCTTAACTTTTTAACCAAACCTAAATTTAACATTTTAATGTATTTCACTAATTCGTTGTTGCGTTTATTACAGCGGCCGAACTGTGCGACCTTGGCAGATATCTGGGCGGCAGACGAGAAGACGATTGGAGTGAACCCATTGTGGCAAGACTGGCTGTAGGTCATGGAGACCCGTCTGGATATACACAGGTATGTGTCCGGGACTTCGCTGCCGTGGTAATTAAAAAAAAAATGGTATTATATGGAATAAGTATATGGCGTGTGGTTCCCGGCACCAATAGAAAAAGAATAGGACCACTCCATCTCGCTCCCATGGATGTCGGAAAAGGCGACTGTGGGGTAGGCTTATAAACTTGGGATTCTTCTTTTAGGCGATCGGCTAGAACCTGTCACTATTTGAAACTCAATTCTATCTTAAAGTCAAATAGCGGAACATAGCCCATCAGTCTTTTCGAGACTGTTGGCTCTGTCTACCCCGCAAGGGATATAGACGTGATTATATGTATGTAGGGGTAGACAGAGCTGACTCTTAAAAAGACTAATACGGCACGTTCGGCTGTTTGGCTTAATGATAGGATTGAGATTCAAATAGTGACAGGTTGGTAACCGATCGCCTGAGAGAAGTATCGCAAGTTTACAAGCCTATCCCTTAGTCGCTTTTAACGACAACCGTTGTAACGAGATGGAGTGGTCCAATACGGGTTAGGTTCCGCTGCAAAGGTTGCGGAGGTCAGACGGAAGTCGCTTCGTATAAAACCTGACTCACCCAATCCAGGATACATGGTCGAAGACATACCCCGGGCACCTCTCCAGAGTGGTGAGGATGCAACCGGGACTATATCTAGAAGAAAGTAGACATAAAAATAATAATTTTATAGGTGCTAATTACATTTTTTAAATCCCACAGGAGGCCCTGACACTTTACATGGAGACCCTACTGGAATGGTCCGAGGTGATCACGTCACCGGTATGCCCACGTCTAGCGGTGAGGACAGAACCTCACGCGAGGTTGCAGCTCCTCTTGAAGCAGCGGGAACACGCGCGCGCTCTAAGGAACAAGTCTGTTCAGGTTAGTTAATTAACTATAGATACATACATATAAGATATATTATTGAGGATTTTCAAAATAAACCACAAATTGTTTCTCTGAAAATACAAAGTTTTGTTTTATTTTAACACGCTTTTATAATATCACAATAATTATTGTTTACCTATGACAATTACACTTATGTATATCTCACCTGAAAATACAAAGAAACGACATTTAAAGTTCACTAATATCGATTCTTCAACTATATCCTTTCGTTTATCTTTCCAAAACTAATTTTTTATAACATTTATGTACACAATAATCTTAACATCATCCGCCATTACATCCCCCTTCAATTCTCTCCACGCCACAGATAAACTATCTAAACGCGCGAAGCGCGGCAAATTTGAAAAGATGAAATGTCATTTCATTACATACATACATAGTAATCACGTCTATATCTCTTGCGGGATAGTCAGAGCGGATTATCTTAAAAAGAGTGAAAGGCCACGTTTAGCTTTATGGTTTACTGATTAAATTGAGATTCAAATAGTGACAGGTTGCTAGCCTTTCGCCTAAAAGAAGAATTAGAAGTTTAAAAGCCTATCCCTTAGTCGCCTTTTGCGACATCCGTGGGAATTAGACGGAGTGGTCCTATTCTTTTCTTCCCACCCTAAGGTTGACTGGAAGAGATTGCTTTAGCGATAAGTCCGCCTTTGTACCTCATTACCTGTGTTTGTTTTTCTGCTTTTCTTTTTCTTATGGTGCAATAGAGTCTATCTATCTAAAAGTAAGTAAGTACCAGGTACCATACAACAATAAAATTATATACTAGAGGCTGCTCGCGACTTCGTCCGCGTGGAATCAATCCCGCGGGATATCCGGGATAAAAATATAGCCTATATGTTATTCTGGGTCTTCAGCTACCTACATACAAAATTTCATCGCGATCGGTTCAGTAGTTTTTGCGTGACAGAGCAACAAACATCCATACTGACATCCTTTGTGAGTATGTCAAAAATTTTCGCATTTATTATATGAGAAGGATTATTCATACTGAATTCGTTTCTTATTATGATCATATTAAGGACGTCCTGGTAAAGGGTCAGGTCAAAAGTACCCGAAACCACCGAGCTTCCATGAAGAGAGTTATGTATTTGGATGAAGCGAAGGCAGTGTGCAGAGATCGTGGCAAGTGGAAAGATGTAGTCTCTGCCTACCCCTTGTTAGAATATACCATAGATAACAAAATAAAAATTATAAAATGTTGTTAGTAGCGCCATCTATGTAAACACATTGAGTAACTTCCTTTTTAAATAAAATTAGTCTATTACGGAAAGCAACGTGTTTTAATGCCCCTCCGGGAAAGAGGCGTGATTTTATTTATGTTATGTATGTCTGTATGTTTCACAGTTCGGCGTGACCGGCGAGTACTGCTGTGAAGTGTGGACGCTGTGCGAGGCGCTGTGGAGGGCCGATCTCGAGAACGACGGTGAGTCTTTTGTTTGTTAACCCCCAATTAAACAGATGTGTATTATATGCCGTGTTTACCGGTACTAATAAAAAAAAACATATAAAAAAGTCAAAATCCCTTGCGGGGTAGAGTAGTAATCACGTCAAAATCCTGGGAACTCCGGGATAAAAAGTTGCTTATACGTTATTCTGGGTCTTCAGCTACCTACATGCCAAATTTCATCGTAATCGGTTCAGTAGTTATTGCGTGAAAGAGTAACAAACATCCGTACTGACATACTCGCAAACTTTCGCATTTATAATATCAGTAGGACGGTTTGAAAAATTATAATTGAAAATTTATACATACACACATATAATCACGTCTATATCCCTTGCGGGGTAGACAGGGCCAACAGTTTTAAAAAGACTAATAAAAACCACGTTTAAAAATGTATTCTCTCTTGTATTGTTTATATACATTTTTAATAAAATGTTCCTATATTATATTTAGAACATGTTTAGAATTTTAGAAAATATAAGTGTAATTAATGTAACATTTCAATACAATGTACATTGTTCAGAAATAAATGAAATGAAATGAAAATCAGTGTATCATGTGATGTACACCATGATTCCCTTGCGAACTTTTGTAAGGGAGTCATGAATGGTCTGTGATGATTAATATTTTTGTTATCTTTATTGTATCAACTGTTTAACAATATATTAATGTTTTCAACTAAGAATTTGAGTATGTGGTGTTTACCTTCAATGGTTTGCACGTTTAGCAATTAAATTTAACATATGTATTAGATTATATATAATGTTTCAATGTAGCAAACAAGGGTAGACCAAATAAATAAAATAAAAAAAAATAAAAATGTATTCTCCCTTGTAACCAGGAGTGGCCCCCGAAGACGTACAATCGCGCGTGAGTCAGCACAAGAGGCTGATATCCTGGCTGACGGACGCCGTCAAAGATGTCACCGAGGGGGAGTTGGCGTCACCCAGCGAATCCGAGGCTGAAGACGGTATGTATATCTTACTAGAGGCCGCCCGCGACTTCGTCCGCATGGAAACCCTATCAATCCCGCGGGAACTCTGGGATAAAAAGTAGCCTATGTGTTATTCTGGGTCTTCAGCTACCTACATACCAAATGTCATGGTAATCGGTTCAGTAGTTTTTGCGTGAAAGAGTAACAAACATCCATACAAACTTTCGCCTTTATAATAGTAGTAGGATAATACTAGCTGTGCCCGCGACTTGGTCCGCGCGTGGAATAGTTATGTTGGGCACCATTGAAGCCCTCAAGGATCAATAAATGTATGCGAATTTTATGCAATTAATTATGAACCGTGTGTGCCGTGTGGTTCCGGGCACCGATATAATAAAAAGTAAAAAGTTTCCCATGGATGTCGTAAAAGACGGCCAAGGTGGTAAGGTATCGGCTTGTGAACACGGGATACTTCTTGTAATCGATGGGTTAGCAACCTGTCAATATTTGATTCTTAAATCAATTCATTAATCCTAACAGCTGCACACGGCCTATCAATACCGCAGGCTCCGTCTACCCCGCAAGGGATATAGACGTGATTATATTTGTCGGCCTCTGTGGCGCAGCGCTAGTACGCTTGTCTGTGACACCGGAGGTCCTGGGTTCGAATCCCGGCCAGGGCATGATGAGAAAAGAACTTTTTCTGATTGCCCTGGGTCTTGGATTTTTATCTATATAAGTATTTATTATAAAATATAGTATCGTTGAGTAAGTATCTCGTAACACAAGTTTCGAACTTACTTCGAGGCTAACTCAATCAGTGTAATTTGTCCCATATATAGGTATAGGTATATAAATGAATGAATGAATGAATATATTTTTGTTTTTTAAGTAATTAGGTATATAAATTAATTAAATGAATTTTATTTACAGACACGGATTTCCACAGCGGTCGTGTTTGGACGCTCTTGGTGGGCGGGAGGGTGCTAGACGCTTGCAAGTTGGCGAGAAAGCACGGCGACTTGAACATGGCGGCGCTGATAGCGCAGGCCGCTGGTGATTATATTAATATATACATACATACATACATAAAATCACGCCTCTTTAGCCGGAGGGGTAGGCGGAGACGGAGACTACCTCTTGGAAAGAGCTTGCCACGACCTCTGCATACTTCCTTAGCTTTATCCACATTCATAACTCTCATATTATTATATATTGATATACATATGGTCACGTCTATATAATACGTGTGTGTACTGATTAAAACAGTAATAACTAGTGTATAATAAAGTAATAAAATATTATATATATATCAGTATTTTTAAGACTGTTGGCTCTGTCTACCCCGTAAGGGATTTAGACGTGATTATATGTATGTACAAATTATGAGGCCTAATTGTTAGTTTTTTGCACACATTCGTGTATTCATAATTTAAAATAACTCTTTGTATAAAATTTGTAATAATTTAAATGTGTATTAATTTAAAATTTTTGATCCTAAAATTTTACTCCATCTGTGGTGACATTTTCCTGTCACTCAATTAGGTCATTCATAAATCGTTCTCTCTCGCTCTCACTCACTCACAGTCACTCAGTAACGACAGTGTTTTGTATCAATAGGACAATATTTTTTTTTCTTTTTGGTGTTAATTTAGTTTCACAACAACTAAAACATTGGTGAAATAATGGCATCAATAAACAATAATCTACCTGTGATATACGAAGCAATACAACACATTATTTGGAAACGAAACGCTCCTTACAAAACGCTTCTCAAGTGTGACGTCACACCTGACGTTCTTGTTCGCGTCATGATCTTTATTTGTATGGCAGCTAACTTAATTATTACGTTTAAGGATAAGATGTCTTAATAAAAGTTATTCCATATTTTTGTTTATTAATTTCTGGCATAGTTGTTTTTAAATAATTTTGAATTTTTTAAATAGACTTTCCCATCGTACTTTAAAAGAATATAAATCATATAATGAGTCAAAATTAAAACTAAAAATTACGTGTATCATGTATCATATCTATCATGTAATTAAATAATTAATATTGTTTTAAGACCTTGTCATCATCCTTATTGATTAAGGTCCGTTTAAAATGAATTATCGTTTTATTTCGTACAGGAGACCCTCTATTCCGTTCCCTCGTGTCCCGCCAACTGACTCTGTGGCGGGAGTGCGGCGCGGAGCCGCTGATATCTGCGACGCGACTGGCGACGATGCGACTAGTCGCAGGTCTGAGCACGCCGCGCGACAAACTGAACACGCTGGATTGGATGAGGGCGTTGCTGGCCACTGCCAAGTGAGTGCGACTTTTTTTTTTCACGAGAAGACAATGCGACTAGTCGCATGACTCAGCGCGACAAACTTTACTTGCTGGATTGGATGAGGGCGTTGCTGGCCACTGCCAAGTGAGTGCGACTTTTTTTTGCACTAGAAGACAATGCGACTAGTCGCATGACTCAGCGCGACAAACTTTACTTGCTGGATTGGATGAGGGCGTTGCTGGCCACTGCCAAGTGAGTGCGACTTTTTTTTGCACTAGAAGACAATGCGACTAGTCGCATGACTCAGCGCGACAAACTTTACTTGCTGGATTGGATGAGGGCGTTGCTGGCCACTGCCAAGTGAGTGCGACTTTTTTTTGCACTAGAAGACAATGCGACTAGTCGCATGACTCAGCGCGACAAACTTTACTTGCTGGATTGGATGAGGGCGTTGCTGGCCACTGCCAAGTGAGTGCGACTTTTTTTTTTCACGAGAAGACAATGCGACTAGTCGCATGACTCAGCGCGACAAACTTTACTTGCTGGATTGGATGAGGGCATTGCTGGCCACTGCCAAGTGAGTGCGACTTTTTTTTTCACTAGAAGACAATGCGACTAGTCGCATGACTCAGCGCGACAAACTTTACTTGCTTGATTGGATGAGGGCGTTGCTGGCCACTGCCAAGTGAGTGCGACTTTTTTTTCACTAGAAGACAATGCGACTAGTCGCATGACTCAGCGCGACAAACTTTACTTGCTTGATTGGATGAGGGCGTTGCTGGCCACTGCCAAGTGAGTGCGACTTTTTTTTCACGACAGAAGTCTTTGCGACTAGTCGCAGAAGTCTTTGCGACAGCTAGTATACATATATATATATATATATACAAATCTTTATATGTGATAGTATATATAACCAAAATCTTTCCATTCTAGATACATCTGTCCCCAAGTGCCGACACTGGAGCAAGTGGTGAGAACCTACGAGGGTTTCTTCATCGGTGATGATGAAGACGCTGACCTTACCACGGTGGAGGATGATGAGATGGGCATGAGGCATCCTGTGCCGCCCTACTGCCAGGATTATGAGCTGGCTTCCAATGTGAGTGAGACTTTTAAGTGATTAAATAAATATATACGGGACAAATTACACTGATTGAGTTAGCCTCGAAGTAAGTTCGAGACTTGTGTTACGAGATACCAACTCAACGATAATATATTTTATAATGAATACTTATATAGATCATATATATATCCATGACCCAGGCCAATCAGAGAAAGTTCTTTTCTCAACATGCCCTGGCCGGGATTTGAACCCGGGACCTCCGGTGTCACAGACAAGCGACAGAGGCCGTCAAATTCCCGCGAGAAACACAGGGAGTTACCGAAGTTCTAACGTAATACGGAAATTCTAATGTATAACGTAATGCCGTGTGGTTCCCGGCACCAACAAAAACAAAAAAGAATAGGACCAATCCATCACGTTCCCATACATACATTCATATAATCACGTCTATATCTCTTGCGGGGTAGACAGAGCCTACAGTCTTTTAAAGACTGATAGGCCACATTCAGCTATTAGGCTTTAAGATAGGATTGAGATTCAAATAGTGACAGGTTGCTAGCCCATCGCCTAAAAGAAGAATCCCAAGTTTATAAGCCTACCTATTAGTCGCCTTTTACGACATCCATTATTCAACCTGTCATTATTCGAATTTCAATACTATCATCACCTAAAATGCTGAACGTGGCCTTTCAGTCTTTTCAAGACTGTTGGCTCCGTTTACCCCGCAAGCGATATAGACGTGACTATATGTATGCATGAATAGGTGTTTAATTGATTTTATTATTTCACAGAACGGACGCCACCGTCGCATTTTAGACTTGCGTTACGAGCTGATAAAGGCTCGCTCGAGGAATGCCCGGCCGGGACTCAAACCCGCTTCCTACACGCCCGATCCGCTGGATTATAGTCTGTGGTGAGTTAACTGAACATATTTTTTGTGTTTACATAATGGAAATAGCCAAATAGGTTCCACGTGGCCTATTAGTCTTTTCATGACTGTTGGCTCTGTCTACCCCGCGAGGGATATAGACGTGATTATATGTATTATGTATGTATAATGATAATTTATACTTGTTTATGGTGATAATACCACCAATACAAAAAAGAATAGGACCACTCCATCTCTTTCACATGGATCTCGTAAAAGGCGACTAAGGGATAGGCTTACAAACTTAGGATTCTTTTTTAGGCGATGGGTTAGCAACCTGTCACTGTTTGAATCTCAATTCTATCGTTAAGCCGAACAGCTGAACGTGGCCTGTCAGTCTTTTGATGGCTGTTGGCTCTGTCTACCCCGCAATTGATATAGACGTGACTGTATGTATGTGATATATGTGTGCCAACGATTTGGCTTGCATGTGGATTTAAAAACAGGTTAGTATATGTTATGTTAAACGCTCACTATGATTATAGTACACATATGTATACCTTACATATAGAAATAGCCAAATAGCTGAACGTGGCCTATCAGTCCGCTCAAGACTGTTGGCTCCGTCTACCCCGCAAGGGATATAGACGTGACTGTATGTATGTATGTGATATATCATGTCATCAGGGATGATGTGCCAACGATTTGGCTTGCATGTGGATTTAAAAACAGGTTAGGTATATGTTATGTTAAACGCTCACTATGATATAGTACCTAACATATAGAAATAGCCAAATAGCTGAACGTGGCCTAACAGTCCGCTCAAGACTGTTGGCTCCGTCTACCCCGCAAGGGATATAGACGTGATTATATGTATGTATGTGTGTATAGCTAACATACATTTTGTTGTCCACAGCTTCCTCCTCGGGACATGGTTTGGGAACCCTACAAGGGAGAGTATAACGGGCTTGGCCGACCAGCTCGAGTCGTTGGGGGCTTGGCATTTGGCCGTACAAGCACTGGCCTACCATCCTGATGACGTAGCGTGAGTGTTAACTGGTTACGATTCATTTAAATGATGCTGCTGATGTTCCAAGGTCAAATTTGTGCATGACGAGAAAGTGCCGTGTGGTTCCCGGCACCAATAGGAAAAAATAGAAACCAGATAAATAGAACAAAATAGAACCACTCCATCTCTTTCCATGGATGTCGTAAAAGGCGACTAGGGGAAAGGCTTATAAACTTGAGATTCGTCTTTTAGGCGACATGCCAGCAATTTGTCACTATTTGAATCTCAATTCTATCATAGAGCCAAACAGGTGAACGTGGTCTTTCAGTCATTATGTGCGAGATAGCAGGAGACATTTTATTTTTGGATTACAAGTTTAATTCACTTGTAATAACGTCGTTATTTTATTGAACTTCAATAAAAAACTTCATACTTTTAAGACTAGCACAATCACAATAAACTATATCTGTATCTAAGCTCAATTCTATCAAGACTTCTGGCTCTGTCTACATATAGACATGATTATATGTATGTATGTATGTAGCTTAGCCCTTAAAAATTGACAATGAATTATTTGTTCCAGTCGCGGTCACCTGATTCGCGGCGTGCTTTCTCGGCACGCGCCCGCCGCGGCTGATACTGAAGAACAACAGAAGAGAATGCAGGTCAGTGAATTGACGACTTGTCATTATGTCACAAACTATTTTTTTATTTAATCAAAGTGTAATTGTACCTTAAAACTCTATTATAAATAATACTCTAGTTAAGAAATCAATCAATATTTTTTTGGTTATATTCTTTTTTAGAGACTTTGTAATAAAATTAAATAATCTGCTGTCCATCTTGACATTACTCAAAAATATCAATTAACCCATTTTTATGTTATAAAGAGAAAAGTTACAACACTTTAGAATAGTACCACTCCATAGCTTTCCCATGGAAGTCGTAAAAGGCCACTAGGTGATAGGCATTATTTTTTAAGGAACAATGAAGAAATTTATAACCAACACTCAATAAAAACATAGACTACTTTTTCTGAAAATTACGATGAGAGCTAATAAGATAATAGCCCCGTGCAGAAGCTAATCTATACTAATATTATAAAGTTGAAGAGTTTGTTTGTTTGGTTTGTTTGACCGCGCTAATCTCAGGAACTACTGGTTCGAATTGAAAAATTCTTTTTTTGTTGAATAGACCATTTTTCGTGGAAGGCTTTAGGCTATATAACATCACGCTGCAACTATACGGAGTGAAGAAACAATGGAAAATGTGAAAAAAACATCA
Source organism: Amyelois transitella (assembly GCF_032362555.1). Taxonomy (NCBI): domain Eukaryota; kingdom Metazoa; phylum Arthropoda; class Insecta; order Lepidoptera; family Pyralidae; genus Amyelois; species Amyelois transitella. The sequence goes on from NC_083531.1 coordinate 1,046,435, forward strand.
ATGATGCCCAAAATAACTATTCCACGCGAATGAAGTCGCTGGCGAAGCTAGTTAAATAATATTCAAATGAGGATATTATTTTAGTCTTTCAACCGATACCTTCTGGCGAGGCCTATCATAAGTTCAATTTTCATTTTACAGTTGGTAAGAAGATTGCAGATACCGGAGAAGTGGTTGTTACTGGCGCAGGCGCATAGGGCCGGTTATATGGTAAGTTTTGAATTTTATTATACAAGTCTTTATTTTGACGTCTCAATAAGAAAATTATTTAAATTACACATTCATTGTCATTCCATAAAATAAAAAAAATTGAATTTTAACACATTCTAAAGGTTAACACAAAATTTCACTAATTGTTTTAATTATAAATCTCAATTCTGTCATTAAGCCAAACAGATGAACGTGGCCTGTCATCAGTCATTTCAAGACTGTTGACTCTGTCTCCCCCGAAAGAGATAAAGACGTGAGACTATATGAATGAATGAATGAAAATTGTTTTCCAGCATTCGTGGTTAGTACAAGCACGCCATCTATCGGACGCTGAAGAGTGGAACGCCGCGCATGAAGTCTTACTTGATAAGCTGTTACCCGATGCCGTGTTAGGTGGTATGTATACAATACAATACAATACAATAACTCTCTATTGCACAACAATACATTACAGTAAAATTTACAATCATGTATTAAAAACATAGCAGCGAAAGGCGATCTATCACTTAAAGCGATCTCTTCCGGGTAACTTGTAAAGTGTATAAAAATATTTACCCGGAGAAAAGATGGCGCTGAGTTAATTTATTTTAAAGAAATGTATAAATAATTATAAACCTACGGGACAGATTACACAGATTGAGTTAGCCTCGAAGTTAATTCGAGACTTGTGTTACGAGATACTAACTCAACGATACTATATTTTAAAATAAATACTTATATAGATGCACATCTACGACCCACGCCAATCAGAGAAAGTTCGATTCTCATCATGCCCCGGCCGGGGTTCGAATCCGGGACCCACTGTGTCACAGATAAACTCACTACCGCTGCGCCACAAAGGCCGTCAAACAAAAATGTATAAGTGTGATTTTCTTTTTCTGCAGACAACATGAAGAATGTAGCGCCCCTGCTAGAAAAACTTTACGAAGCCGCGCAGAGACACGAAGTGTGCAACTGGGAGACCGGGGGGCTGGCCTTGTATCACTATATGCACGTCTGTGAGCAGGTAACGCGTGAATTATAAGTAGAATTGAATAGATTTATTTTCAAAATTGGATACAAGGTTTCAATTATTGACGTCACATCACTTAAATCTAATTATAACTACTACCGCTACTAAAGTGCATGGTTAAAAGAAGCGAAGGAACAAACTACACTGCAGCATTTTCAACGGACGTCAATTTACAAATATAGATCTATTAAATCTAAATCGTGGACGAATGCACATTGTCTACATTAAAAACACGAATGAAATAAAATAAAAGCCAATAAACTTGCTTCTATAGCGACCTGTTTGTCTCTAAGAGTCTCAAATCTAAGCTTAAACTTAAGACTTGACTATTGGCTTTATCTACCCCGTATGGGATATAGACGTGACATGTATGTATGTGATAAGAAGGACACGGCACCACATTAGGTCTATGTCAATAGGGATGTGGACTGTACTCAAATAAGTATAAAATTTTACCACGAAAAGGTAGTTTCTATAGTAAAAATAATAAAAAACACAATATTTTCCTCAATAAACAAGGGATTATTTTTTTATTTAATAAAATGTAATCAAATATTTCACCCTCAAGTCACGTGACAATGAACACCAATCAAAACGCGTGATGTCACGCGTTGCAATACAAGAATTTTCGCTGTCAAGTATTATGGTGTTTGTTAATATTTGGATCATATTATTACCGTGATTTCCGTCCGATTATCTTTTTGAATAAATTTTGCTTTCCCATAATGGAAAGTGGATATATTAAGGCAGATAGTTCAAATTTGCCAAGAATTGATTGCTTTACGGTGGCTAATTTCTTCGCAACAAATAGTAACTTCTGCTCTGCTGAATTTAGAAATGTGAAGACATCCATGTAAGTAATATACTCAAGATACATTATTATAGCAATAGTAGGTATTTTTAAATTATAAGGTAAAAACGATATAATATGATTTTGCCATATCATTGGCCAACTATAATGAAAGAACGAAACATTGTTTACATTATTTCTAACCTAAAAATTCGAGTTTTCGTCTTTGAAAACTTGAAGAGAAAAATTATTTTAATATGTACAAGTAAATATAACAAATATTATCAAACTTACATCAAAATGATCCTCACAGAAATACATTTTACTTTGTGTAGATACAAGTGCCGGATCCCGACGGGCTAATTGAAGCCACTTTTTCCGCATCGTTTTTGTACGTGGAACGTGAATAAACAGTTTTCAGATGTTTTAATAGTTGTACTTTTACACTGCGACATTGCACAATATCTATAAAATTTTGAATTCATATTATTATCACACAACTACGAAATAACTATTACATACATACAACTTCGACAATATTTTATAACGCGTGACGTCACAGCGGCCGTTTGACAGGTATCCGCGTTTTGGCGCGATATTTTAAATGGAATTTTAAATAAATTATTTTAAAGGAATTACTTGAAATAAAAAAATAATAATAAATAGTTTGGGTTATATTTGGTACTTATGCATGGTTTTAAACACTTTCCCAAAAATTGTCCACATCCCTATTCCGTATTAAGCTACTTTCGCATTTTGTAACTGTTGACTCTGTCTACCCCGTTAGAGATAAAGACGTGGTATTAATAGTGGGAGGCCGGAGGGCTACCCTTGTAACACTATATGCACGTCTGTGAACTAGTAACGTATGAATGATTTAGGAAGAAACTGAAGAAAGTCGATCAATGGAAAAGCTTATAAATTTTGTGATGAGGAATAGGTTAAGTGAAGGTCTTCCGCTAGGACAGGTGTTATTTCTGGAGAACTGCGGTTACGACGTTGTCGAACTCCAATCCGTAGAAACTTTGATAGCGCGATTTAGTATCGCCGTTGCTATTGGCTGTAGGCGTAGCACACTGCTCTCTCGTTGGCTGATGGCGTGTTACGTTAGAGATGTCGCCTTCTAACTCTTGTCGGTAGAATAGAATAATTTAATTGCATGAATCACATAGTTTTTACATATATATCATAGAGATATTATAGATAGAGAATAGCGATGTCACCACAGATCTAATACATACATACATATGGTCACGTCTATATCCCTTGCGGGGTTGACAGAGCCAACAGTCTTGAAAAGACTGAATGGCCACGTTCAGCTATTTGGCTTAATGATAGAATTGAGATTCAAATAGTGACGGGTTGCTAGCCCATCGCCTAAAAAAGAATCCCAAGTTTGGAAGCATATCCTTTAGTCGCCTTTTACGACATCCACGGGACAGATATGGAGTGGTTCTATTCTTTTTTGTATTGGTGCCGGGAACCACACGAAACAGATTTAATAATATATTCTTTTTTTTTTGTTAATTAACAGATGCAAGTAGTGGTCTCAGGAACGGAATCCGGCGACGTGCCCGGCCGCTTGGAGGCGTTGCGGCCTCTAGTAGCGGCCGCGTGTCGCGCTCTGCAACATTTGCCGCACAGGTGAGTCAATAAATTAATCATTTTATACTAATATTATAAAGCTGAAGAGTTTGTTTGTTTGTTTGAACGCGCTAATTTCAGGATCTACTGGTTCGAATTGAAAAATTATTTTTATGTTGATTAGACCATTTATCGAGGAAGGCTTTAGGCTATATGCTCGTCCACGATTTAGATTTAAGAGATCTATATTTGTAAATTGACGTCCTATGAAAATGCTGCAGTGTAGTTTGTTCCGCCGCTTCTTCTACACACGAGCTTTGGAAGCGGCAGTAGTTATAATTAGATTTAAGTTATGTGACGTCAATAAGTGATACCTTGTATCCAATTTTGAAAATAAATCTATTCTATTCTATAAGATCACGCTGCAACTATTACAAGCGGACGAAGTCGCGGGCACGGCTAGTGTTTAAATATAGTGTAGTTTGTTCCGCCGCTTCTTCTACACATGCGCTTTGGAAGCGGTAGTAGTTATAATTAGATTTAAGTTATGTGACGTCAATAAGTGATACCTTGTATCCAATTTTGAAAATAAATCTATTCTATTCTATAAGATCACGCTGCAACTATTACAAGCGGACGAAGTCGCGGGCACGGCCAGTGTTTAGATATAATATTTCTCCCCTAACCCCCCCCCCAGGTCGGCACGGCACGCCGCTGCCCGCACGGAGATGGGCGCGCGGCTGCTGCAGCTGGCGGTGGCGGGCGGCGAGCGGGCGCCGCGCCTCGCCGCGCTGCTGCGGGCGCTCGGGCTGCCGCCGGACTGCGCTCAGCACGCCCATAGACAGGTGGGACTACAATACAATAGATACTTACATACATACATATGGTCACGTCTATATCCCTTGATAGATTTAGAATATCAAAATCAACATACATACATACATACATATGTTCACGTCTATATCCCTTGTGAGTTAGACAGAGCCAATAGTCTTGAATAGACTGAATGACCACGTTCAGCTATTTGGCTCAATAATAGAATTGAGATTCAAATAGTGACAGGTTGCTAGCCCATCGCCTTAAAAAAGAATCCCAAGTTTGTAAGCCTATCCCTTAGTCGCCTTTTACGACATCCATGGGAAAGAGATGGAGTGGCCCTATTCTGCAGCTGGCGCCCACAGACAGGTGACTCTATGGGGACTCGTGGTAAGCACGCGGCACTGTGGTCAGGGCTGAGATGGGTGCGCGGCTGTCACAATTGACTATAGAGTAAATCCTACTACTATTATAAAGGCGAAAGTTTGTATGGATGTTTGTTACTCTTTCACGCAAAAACTACTGAACCGATTACCATGAAATTTGGTATGTAGGTAGCTGAAGACCCAGAATAACACATAGGCTACTTTTTATCCCAGAGTTCCCGCGGGATTGATAGGGTTTCCATGCGGACGAAGTCGCGGGCGGCCTCTAGTCTCATATAAGTTATAGTCACAGTGTTCGTTCCCGTATTCGTCCGAAACGGCTCGACCGATTTGATCATGAAATTTTGTGAGCATATTGAGTAGGTCTGAGAATCGGCCAACATATATAACTAGAAATTACTTAAAAATTATATTTATATGGCAAAACAACGTTTGCCGGGACACAGCTAGCAATGTTATATGTGTCGAAATATAAATTTTCACAATTGAGTTACTTTTGAAATGTTTACTTTCAAAATGACAGTCATTTATACGAACAGCGAAATTAACGAAAGCATAATATAAGACATAACATTTATAACCAAAGCTGTCTTACCATTTTTAGTTTTTTAGTTTAAATTAAGAATACTTTTTTTTTTCATTCAGTTTATTGTATAGTGTCTTGTGCCTAAAAAAAATATTCAAATTGAACTGTATTGTTCCAGATAACGAACGAGTTAGCCGAGCAAGCTTCAGAGTTGTGCATAGACTCTGTGTCCAGTTCACCCATCTCTTCCCAACACCGCGCCGCCGCCTTGAGCTAGAGTGGGACAGATATATGTCACTCAACTTGTCATAATTTTGATATTTAGTTCTCCCGTCTGTTTCCAATACCGTACGTAGTACCTCCGACTTTAATTACAAAAAGACAACAAATTAAATGTCTAGTTTTTTCGTCTCTCGCCAATAAATCGCCTTGAGCTGAAGAGAGACAGATATATGTCACTCAACTGATCATAAATTTTATGTTTAATTTCCCCGTTTCTTCCCACGCTTCGCCTTTAGCTAGAAAGGGACAGATAGATACACAATTGTCATTTTGAACGAATTAGTTTCCGTGAAACATTAGTTATTCATGACTTTATATAACTCATTTTGTAATTAGCAAATAATAAAAACTTTAAATTTTCATCTTTTGTCCGCGAATTTGTGCTAGTGAATAATACCAAAATGGCTTTACATTTAATTTGTCAATTGAAAAGAATAAATTATTTGTTCCATAAACTCGTTTTTGCCCACGATTGAGCAACCACGGGAATTTCCAAAAATCCGTTTCGGTCATGTAAATTTTATTTATTTTAATACTTATTCTTCCTCCAGATTTTAGTCCCGGCTGCATCCTCACCTCTCTGGAGAGGAGTCCGTGTTACGATTTTGGTCATGGATCCTGGATTGGGTGAGTCAGGTTTTTACACGAAGCGAATCCCGTCTGACCTCCGCAACCTTTGCAGGTAAACCTACATACATACATACATAAAATCACGCCTCTTTCCCGGAGGATTAGGCAGAGACTACCTCTTTCCACTTGCCACGATCTCTGCATACTTCCTTCGCTTCATCGAATGTGCAGGTTTCCCACACCGTAATGTAAATTTTATTTTAATATGTTCAGTAGAGTAATGGTTGGGCGTTGATAAATTAATATTTTCACATGTTAAAAAGAATACGAATTATAGACTTAAGTCTCCAAGAGACATTCGTATATAAATCATACAATGTGATAAAAATCCTGTCCGGTCCGATAAGGAAAATAATATTTAACAAATCGGATTATAAATGGCGGAGATATGCGGTAACGTACATAAAAAATACTTTTAAATTGAGAACCCCGTTCTTTTTTTAAGTCTGTTAAAATAATTAATATGTATTTATGAAATAAAAAATGAAATGCTTGAGTAAAAAGTTAATAAATAGATAAGAAAAAAATAAAAAATACGAATAAACTTCCTATTGTAATTGATTTATTGCTATACATTTTTGTGTAAATTATAAGTATTGATTACAAACGAAATTTAAAAATCGTTACAATTTTATCACCCCAATATTTAGCAAATTGAAAAAAGTGACAACACCGTCTGTAAGTGTTGCCGTGTAAAATTGGATTCTATTATTTAAAAGGGCCAAAATTTTAATCTTATTGGCTAACCTACACAAATTTCGAAACTTTAAGTTCGCGGGTCGGACAGGGTTATTGTTACATACAAACATATAATAAAATTGTAACTGACCGATGTTGCAAAAATATTGGCAAAAAATCAATATGGGATATAAATATGACAGAATCAGATTTTTTTTATTTCTATCTGTCTGTAGGTATGTTTGTACTTTAGTCACGCGAAAAATTATCACTCCGATTTCAATGCGGTGTGTTTGACTCGGTACAACTTTAAATTGGTATACAATAATTTCTAACCCCAGCCCAGCTAAGGGGGCAATATTGAGTGTCAGCTTTTTATGTTGTAATTGTCAGATTTCGTTTTACGGCGGACGATGTCGCTGAAGTATTAAATAGGTATACACTAAGAACCAGGCAAATCAGATTTTTTTTCAATAATACCTAACCGGGAGTAGAACTCGACAGGCGAAATCAGACCACTGCGCCAAAGTATATATTTGTATCATCTTCTTTAACCGAGCATAGACATTTTTTAACTGCATGTGGTCTAAGAATCAATACTTGAGAAGGTACAGTCGTCTGCAGAAAAAAATTGGGTCTAGGCTGGTGTTGATTTATATGAACAGGAGGTCACGTTTTTCTGCAAGCGACTGTACAGTCAACAGCACATCAAACTACCCAAATTCACTGCAAATTAGCTTATATTACCACGCCATAGCGTTCCATTCTGGGTAACTTGATATGCGGTTGACTGTAGATAGACTTACTCAAATCAGTCTTACTAGTGATTTTTACTTTTTTACGTAAAAAGTATATCTTTGCTGTGGCAAACTTCTTCATGGGCTTATTTTTGTCAGTGCAGAGTTTTAGTCATTTCTTGATAAAAAAAATATTCATCTTAAAATGGCCGAGTAATAGCTATGTGGACGCTTTAATTCTACTTTTTCGTGACTTTTTGGGATGACACCAAAAGTCACTAAATCCTATATTATAAGTCTCTCCAACGCTCTTGTTTGTCCACGGAATAAAATATTACCTTTAAACAATCTACACTTATAAATCATTAAAAGTTGATCAAATACACATTTCGGAAAAAATATTACAGCACAAACAACATGACGTTTGGGTTCCCGCCAATAAGTCTACCAAAAGTATATCTCATGTAGGTAGGTACTAGTTGGCATTATGCCTATACTTACACGTACGTAAAGACGAAAAAATGTAAACAATTGTCTATAAACAAAAAAAAAAATGTTCTTTATTTTTTTAAGTAATGATATTTTTTGTGTAAATTTTGTAAAAATAAAAATATTGTCTATTATATTGTTTACGTATTTTCGCGATTAAGCTATTTTCTTTTAAATAAATGTTATTAATTCTTACATACTTCTTATTGTCATAAGTTAATTTGTATATACTTTTTTTTCAACTATTTTTAGGATTCATGTTGTTTAAGGTTTCATGCGACATTCAACTGATTTGTAATAATTTTTAATGGTATTTTTTTCAATGTTATTTTTTAAGCTTCACATAAAATAGCTTTGTATTGGACATCATTTTGTCGTTTGAAAGATGTAATTAAAAATAAATTGTGTTTTTAAGTTTTGATCTAAATAATTTTTGTAGCTAAGTAGTTAGTGAGGAATAAATTATATTTTTATTTGCATTTGTCAAGTTATAAAACAAAATATAATAACTCTGATTTTTTTATGTATGAAACTTGTACTTACGATATTGACGTAACCTTTTGCTCTGAACTAGAGAAATAATATGGATAACCAGCTCAAATTATCAGAAATCATTTTCACTAACGACCTTTTTGTTTCCACTCTTTCCAATTACGCCAATTAGACAAAGACAATGACCGAGACTATTGCCCTGTTACACAATTAGAAAGGTTAACAATTAAAAAAAAAACTATTTTTTCTATATTATTCCTTGCTAGCGAATTATCTTCAATTTACTTATAATATTTCCATGATCGTAATTTTTTTTATACAATATTTTTTTTCAATGTACGCTCTTACCGCATTGCGCCGTTGATGTATTGAGTTAAGCTGAAATTAATTTGTTATTAGATTTGTTAGTTTTATGTGGTAAGGATCTTTCAATTGTAATAAATAATATTTTGAATAATTTTGCCATTTTATTTTCACGTCTTTATCTCTTACGGGGAAGACTGAGCCCAAAATCGCTAAGATCCACGGCCACGTTCAGCTGGATTGACTAAGTGATAGAAATGAGATTCAGATAGGGAGGGACACGTTGCTAGCCCATCACCTTAAAGAATAAATCCCAAGCTGCTCAGCCTGTCCCTTAATTTGCTTTTACAGTATGTACGGGAAGGCAATCAGCTTGCTCTCATTCATGGCTACCAGTCCAGCACGGGAACTCGGTACTATTATACCTTAACAAGTCATTTATAGTCAAATAACTTTGGAAGTTAATAGTAATTATTTCTAGAATATTCCAAAGTTCCGGAGAAGTTTTATCCTCGGGAGTATGAAAAAAATGAATTAAATATGTGTACAATGTTTATTTGATAGACTCTTTTTTTTTTCTTTTTTTTTTTATACGGGACAAATTACACTGATTGAGTTAGCCTCGAAGTAAGTTCGAAACTTGTGTTACGAGATACTAACTCAACGATACTATATTTTATAATAAATACTTATATAGATAAACATCCAAGACCCAGGCCAATCAGAAAAAGTTCTTTTCTCATCATGCCCTGGCCGAGATTCGAACCCGGGACCTCTGTTGTCACAGACAAGCGTACTACCGCTGAGCCACAGAGGCCGTCAAAAAGAACTCTAAAACTCTAAAAGAACATTACAAAACTTATTCCTAATCATCATAAAACACAAGTTTTTTATAGTCTGAAAAAACAATTTAACAGGATTACACTCACGCACGATAAAAACTATGGAACAGAAATCATAAAATATCAAGTGTAAATACATATTCTTTATGTACTACATACTAATCTGCAGTTCTACCATCCTTATTATGTCGTCTCGGCAATATTGGTCTTTGGCCTTAAGAATTTATAATGTATTTTGTATGTATTGTTTGTTCGTTTGTAAACTCTTTATTGCACATAGAAAAAATGTAATAAAAATACAAAACAGTCATTGGATTTAGAAGAATATGTACAATGGCGGACTTATCCCAATCGGGATTTCTTCCAGTCAACCAATCATTTGTATTTGTGTATTTTATGTATCAGTTAAAAGTAATATAATAAGGTCTTAGTACGTTCCTGAGAACAAACGGCCTGCTCTGATAGGCTCAACCTCTCAAACAATTTCGTGCCATACAAATTTTTTATTTCTGCGCAGATACATTGGCGTAACTTTAAAAAAGTGGTAATACTGCACCCAAATATGTATTCTAAACATTACATGATTAAGGTTCGACTGTAGAAGGTTTCTTTTTCTGTTTAGGCTTGTTATTCATCAAAGCTTTAGCTACCGCCTTCTCAAAGTCCACGGTTTTTGGCTGGTAATATTTACTACCTTTCATGTTCTCAATTAACTTCTCCACAGAAGTATCACCCAACAGATGCGCTAATGGATTCACACTCACTAATTTCTTACCATTCGGCAAAACTATTTCTTTCTCCTTCTTTTCTACTTTCGTCTCTTTCTTCTTGTTTGGAGTTTTGACTACGTCGCTAATCTTCAGAATTTTGTAATACGGCGCTTCGGGTAATAGAGTCGCTATCCGGATTTGATCCAATTCTTTGGGTACGTTAGGGAGTACAATTTTGCGTACCGTCGGCTGCGTTCTCATTTCGGTACCTTCTAGCATGACCTCTTGAGCTACATCCGGTATCTGGTCGAGTCTCTCGTCAGTTACCATCTCTTCGTAATGATCATATATGTCATTATCGTTGTCGTAGTAAGCATCTTCATTGCGGTACGGCTCAGTGAATAACCGCCTACTTTCAACGTTCACCACTTTGACTGTCACATTTTGTCGTTCAGAATAATCAGGTTTAAATCTTACAGGCATCGCTAGTTTCGTCCTTGAAGTGCTATTTATGGTCGCTTTCGGTTGGAACTTTGTCAATTTAATGAAAGGCGGCTTCGGTGGGCAGTTCAGTGTCTTGATCATTATGTTACTTTCTATTTCAATGTTCTTCTTTGCTTCAATGCTTTCTGGAGTGAAATTTTCAATGAAGTTCTGAACGGATCCTTTGGAGCTTGCTTTTAATATTGCAGGTTCTTCGTGAGTATCGCAGTCCACTTTCTTTATTGTTCTTTGGAATTTTTCAGTTATTGTTAAATTGTCTTCTATGTAACTAGACTGATTAGATAAAGTGTTTGTATTAAACTTTTTGCGTTTAGCTAATATATTTTTGAGTGTTTCCGTCAGTTTTGACGATGAATGCTCTTTAGCGATATGAGCAGACAGCTTCACTCTTGAAGGAAATTTTCTGCCACATTTCACACAACTAACCCTCACATTCGGATGCGCAGAGTTCATGTGCTGGTGATAATTTTGAAATGTAGAGCAAGACTTGTTGCAATATTTGCATGTGAACCGTTCTTTATTACTAATATGTTTCTTTACTTTCTGTATTTTTCTTGGCCTCGCTCGTCTTCTTATATTTTTTCTTATTTGCAAAAGAGGTTGATCATCAGATGAATCAGATCCAAAATCTTCAAGTGTCTCTTCAGCTCGAGTAGATTTGGTTTTCCTTTTTGTTTTCTTTCCAGACTCATTTGCTTCATCCTCTGTTGGTGCTTCTGTCTCTGTTGCCATGAAGTCATAATTCATTGGTTTGCTCGCAACTTCCATTGCTACAAGAGCATTATCAGATTTGGAAGTGTTCTCAGTTTCTTCTAAACTTTTCTCATGCTCTGTACTGGTTTCTGCAGTACATTCATTTTCAGTAGTTTTATCTGTGTTACCATCAGCGGCGCCATCTTTCTGAATCTCCACCTTTTTCTCTTTGAAATAAACGTGGAATTTCTCATCAAACTCCACAGAGCCAACGCTGTTGTGCACCATTTTGATGTGAATTGTAAAATTCTTCCTTATTCTGAACTTTTTGTCACATATATTGCAACAATACGGCTCTATATCCTTGTGTTTTGTGACAAAATGTGCAAATAACTTTTTCGGATGCATGAAAACCATATCGCAATAAACACATTTGTATTTATACATTGAAACATCGTGTGACCTTTCAATGTGCTTATCAAGGGCCACTTTTCCCACGCATTCTCTCTGACAATATTTGCAAACAAGAACGGAGATGGCTAACGGATGCTTTTCTATTTGATGTTTTGACAAATCGTCCAATTTCTCAAACACAATACCACATTTATGACATTTGATCGCTTTACAATTCTTGCAGTGGGTTTTCCAAATATGAATCGGGAATGCTTTGAAACATTCCCCACACATTTTCTCAACATTTCTTGTGCTATTGTCACACGCTACACGACCAGACAGATGCCTAATAAGGCTTTTTTTGTTTTTGTACACATTATGGCACGAATTACAAGACAACGATCGGCAATTCTGCCAACTTAAGTGTTGAATATAATCATCAAGATGAAGAAATGTAGAGCTGCAAGCTGAACACTTCAACTTATTCTTTGCATCCTTGAGAAGATTAAATCTCATGTTAATTACAGATGACAAATGGGGCAAGCAGTCGTGGAGCAAGACACCATTAGTACTATCTCCATCTTTATGTTCATCAAATTCATGTTTCTCCAATTCAACAATATTAATGAACTGGCGTTCACAACGCGAACAAGCGTATTGAGTCGCGTTAGGAGAAACTATATGCGTTTTCTCGTGTTTCTTGCAATAATTCAAATCCACAAAAGCTCTGGAACAATACTGGCACATATTTAAATTTAGTAAATGGCTATCTCTGATGTGTATTGCATAATCTTCAATACTTCTCTGTTTGCGATCACAAAATTGACAGGTTAGTATACCAGTTATATGGACTTGACTCTTGTGGATGTTCAGGTCTTCTAAATCTAGGAACTCTGCGAAGCAAATGCCGCAGGTGGTGTCTGTGTCCATGTAATCTATCTCAGGTTCGTCCATGATAGTGCTTAAGAACCTAATCGATCCCTTTAGTTGTTAACAAAAATGTTAAATTCTCGCAAAAAGACTCAAACCCACTATGTAACCATAACCAAACTTAAAAATTGTTATAAACTGAAGCCAACCAAAAACAGCAAAATGAACGGTCAATGTCACAGTGACATTTTAACTCAAATTGTTTTAACGCAATTGTTTATTTCATGGCCACGGAATCCTAAATATTTATCATCTTTGGTTGGGGTTATTTACAGGCTATTCACTAACAGCGAACTCTCTTCAAAATAACATACAAACGTAATAAAATCACGCCTCTTTTCCAGAAGGGTAGGCACTACATTTTCCCACTTGCCACAATCGCTGGATCTTTATTCACAATTCTACATTCTACATGTTGCTGAAGAAAATGCTGCATAGCAGATTCTTTTGCACTGACGGTTTGGAAGTGACACTAACAAAAGCTTTGAAAGTGATTCTAAAAAGTGTTAATTCAAATCAAATTCGACGTCAACCAATACTGTGAAACCAAACGATATGACAATTATTAAGTGATGTTTGAAATGTTATATGATTAATATGATAATAAATAAAGAAATAGAATTATATTGACTCATAAATCAAGATTCATAAGGTGCGTTGGGGTAAATTCGGATTGTTTTTCGTTGTGTTTGACAGGTCATGTTTATGTTTTTTTTTCTAGACTTATATTTTAATTAAAACATTAAGTTTAATTGGGAATTGTTTATGAAATGTCAAAGTATCAAATCTAAATGCGGATATCTCGCTAAACTAAATGATTGCCGCATAAACAGAGTTTAAAGTACACAAAGATTTTTTTAAATCCATGGGTAAGATCGGATGTAGTGGGGGTAAGTTCGGAAATGATATAAAATCGATTTTATGGCTCAGAACATACAGCCCATAATAGCAAAATATCCGACCTTTAACTTGCCTGTAACCCAGATCAATCAAATTTTACTGGAAAAGCCATAACACACAAACGACGCGGCTCAGTGACGGACGCGGACTGCGGGGAGGTGCACAACAAAATGGCATCTAGCGCTATGTTGTCAGTTTAGAAAAATTACTAATGATTTCGTAAATATTCAAAGAAAACGGTCTTCCCCCATTCACGATGTTACCCCAACGCACCTTACTCAAAACTAACGAGCATCGTTAGTTTTGAGTTTCTAGACTTGATCTGACGGAACTTACTCGATCGACAAGTAAACACTCGCTGTCCCATTTTACATCATATTAAAAAGCTACACTGAGATAATTCCTAATGGTTTCAAAATTCATCTACTCACTTAGCAAATATGTCTCGAGGCAACAAGTCGCAGAGACAAATTGCAAAATGAATAGAGCCCGTTAAACAGATCACGTTGTTAGCTGTCAAACTTCAAAATCTAACATGTCACCATTGGACTGTCACCAGATGCCCGTACGATATTAAAACCGCGGCGGAGTCTTCTGCCATGCACAAAATCAAGATTTACAGGTAATTTCATGTATAATTATCTACAAAAAAACTTATTCACTACTCACCTAGTCATATAATGAGAGTTTGTAACATTGGATTGTCATTCTAACCTAAAAGCGAGGGATTGATATTTTCATAAATAAATTTACAATGCTTAGAAATTATAATGTAATATATGTGCCGGTCTGCAATTGTGATATGTTTGTGTTCTTGAGCTTGCATTGTTTATGTTAATCGTTTTAGTTTTATATTTTCTGTGTGCCAGAGAGTTCTATAACTTTCTCATTTTCACTTTGCCCTATCTTGTTGGGTAGTTATACCAAAGTTGCCTGAATCGTGCGAGTTGTATTGTTATTTACATATTTGTTCGGTAAGTGATCGCTAATTGCATTTCAAACAATATATTTACATCATTTTCCTTGTCATTGAGTCATATTTATATCTCTTCACATTATTATGGAAGGGTGTTTAGCTTTTCTGTATTTTGTGTACTTATCTATAAAATTGATACATTAGCATGAATCACATAAATTGGGCTATATAGAGAATACAACAATAAACTTATACTGTTCTGTTCTAGTACAATTATATAGTTACACAGAAAAAAACACACAAATTGAGTTAGCCTTGAAGTAAGTTTAAGACTTTAGTTAAGAGATATTATGTCAATGATACCATATTTTATAATAAAAACTAACATAGATAAACATCTAAGATGCAGGCCAATCAGAGAAATTTTGTTCCTTTTCATGCCCTGGCCGAACCCTGGACCTACTGAGACACAGACAAGCATATTACAAAACTAAATATTTTTTTAATATCTACAAATGTTTCTGTCTTCACTACTACATATGGAACATGCATATAAAATTTATATAAACTTTCTATAAAGTTTATACAAGATTTTTTGCGAGCATATGCTCGTAAAAAGCTCAATATTGCGGTGCACAAAAGAAAGGGAACTCTATCTGCTTATGACCACTGTTGTACATTGTTATTATTTAAATAAAAGTTAACTTAAATGAAACTCAATATATTTTTTTTTTTTTTTTTTCAGATCTTGATATGCGGTGATACTCTCCCAACACTACTACCAATTTTGTTTTAATAAAATAATTATCAGAAATCCTTTTTTGGAATTGAAATTTTGCACAATCACAAGTTTAGGCGTCGTACGGGCAACCAAATTAACCATTTCATAAGCTCTTTCGGGGGAAGACTTCAAATCTTGGTCGACCACCAAGACAGGTCTTGAATCACTGTACAGATTTCGTTTTTTTTACACACTTTTGACAATGGCTGAGGCGGACGAACTCGCCAACAAAATGGCGGACTTGACCGTCCTTTCGTTTAGGAAGGTGGATGACGTGAAACGCTTGGCAAAGCATTTCCAGAAGATTCTGAACAACCCGATCACGCAACAGAACGCGGTTGTTCACAAGTATTTGAGTGATCTTAACGAGACGCACAAAAAAGTGTTCCTTCAAAAACGCGAAGGTGTAGAAGTAGAGTATATTTTTACGACTGAAAAGAAGAGTAGCCTTCAGAGGCAACGCTTCAACAGTCTGCCAGTGAGCGAAGTACCTGAGTTATTGAAAGCGGAACTGCTGACCGATGAGAATGCAAAACAAGTGCACATTTGCACCGACTGTCAGGTCGAAATAGAGTTGAATGACGAGGAACCTCTTATGGAATCGCTGCAGCGACATTTTAACTTAGAAGTGCACTTGCCCAAGTTGAAACGAGAGAGTGTGGTGGACGTGTCCGAGCCTGTCGTCCTACCAAACATGTCCAGGAGACTCTCTGCTATGGAATGTGGGGAAACTCCAGCTCAAAGTTTGGATCAGATCATGCAAATGGTCAAGCCTATGGAGAAGTTGGATCGCACGTTTTTGGCCAGGCTGGAGACATCCTTGATTCGTCTGCTTCCAGACAATTCCGAAGCGAGTATTAACGCAGCCATAAAATTTTACCAAAGTGCTTATGATAAACTGCGCCAGGAGATTGACGGTATAGACTTCTCGACCCAAACCAGCTCCGTAGCTCCAATAATTATGAGCATCAAAGACAATGTTTACCAGAACTTCGCGGCAGATTCCAATAAAAACATAGAGAATGATGAAAACGAGCAAGCTGCAGATAAACCATTTAAGAGTCAAGTTAAAAAATACCGTTACTATGGTCCCATCGAGAATTTCATCCTGAAATTACTGGCCAATCACAAGTTACTGTCTTTAGTTGACGACCGCACTGGTAAACTAGCTTTTTTCTGCATAGCTTGCGAGTATTATACCCTCAGGTTCCGCTACGACAGCGTTCTAAACCACGTGTTCAGTGAATCGCACATCCACAACCTCTCGTGTATCTTGCAGGCTGATAAACACATTCCTTTCTCCATGGACGAAACCTCCATTGAGAAAATCAAAGAAATGAACCGTAAGTTCCTTTACGGGCACGACGTCGTCGAAGACGTCAACGGACTGAGATGTGGCCTTTGCAAAACGTCAATTGAGCCCCTAGAAGCTTCCACTAATCATATTCTCGACGAGAATCATCTTGCCAAGTTGTCAGACAAGCTTTATCGTAGAATGAGAGCGAATAACCCAGACGGGTCGGTCCCAGACGAGTGGGGCCCGAAAGATTTGGACTGGACAAAGTTCCTAGCGAGCGTCGGGCGGCCGCAGCATAATCGAGACCACGTCATCATAGAGAACTTCATCAAACCATCCGGGAAAATAGCAAATTACTGCGCATGCTGCGACATGACTCTGAAAGGGCCCAGGCAGGTTTTATTCAACCACGTCCGCCAGAAGAAGCATTTACGCAACGCCGCCCCGCACAAGCTGGTGATGCTTTACAAGAACCATTGCCGGCCTTCCGAATACTTCGCCAGTTTCGGCAATTTCTACGTGTGCACGATTTGCCCTGAATACGTCGCGTTGCCGTCTTTCGCCGCGATAGTCAACCATTTCGACAGTCAATTACACGTGGAGACCATATCGAAATTGATCCGTTCAGCTTTGTATGCGGACAACGTCGATAAAGAGTTATTAGCTGTCCACAATATAACCGAAGACGGGAGTAAATGCGAATTGTGCGATGAGAGTTTCAATAGCATGAATGAAGCTATTAATCACGTGCTAACCAGCATCGAGCATCAGAACAATGCCGTAGACGTGAAACTCCGAGCGAACAGAGGCGACATTATAAGTTTGTACATGCGTGGTAACTACATCCTCCATAGCGAAGGATCAACTTTTAATTGCAAATCGTGCGGCGGTGTATTCAACTCTATAAGATCACTGCTCGCGCATTTGGTTTACGCCGACCATTTTACAGTGAGACCTAATTCGGAGAATGTTTTCCGTTTTTATTTGGAGTTGAAGCATAATATTATCATGTTGGGGAGGAATAAGTATGTGTACTATGATTTCGGGAAGCTTAAATGCGGGGTATGTGACGGAGATGTCGCGGAGGGTGAGAACGCCAAGAGGCATGTTGTGTCTCCGAGGCACAGGGAGAACATGGGGGCCACTTATGTTATGAACGATGTGACTGCTATGGAGTGAGGTGGGTGTTGTATGAGTCTTTTTTTTTATATACGGGACAAATTACACAGATTGAGTTAGCCTCGAAGTAAGTTCGAGACTTGTGTTACGAGATACTAACTCAACGGTACTATATTTTATAATAAATACTTATATATAAACATAACAATCCAAGAACCAGACCAATCAGAAAAAGTTCTTTTCTCGTCATGCCCTGGCCGGGATTCGAACCTGGTACCTCCGGTGTCACAGACAAGCGTACTACCGCTGCGCCAAAGATGCCGTCAAAATTTATTTTTCTTATGTCTTATGTGATTACTTTCGTTATTCTCCCAGCCCTTTATAATTAGACCACTCGATATATTTCGACCCATTTTATATGTCGTAGAAGCCGAATAAGGGAGAGGCTTTTTTGAGCTTGCTACCAACGTGAGTGGTTTAGACATACTTGTTTCCAGAGTTTAAAGTAAACAGACAAACATACAAGCAAGTCGCGTAGTGTCTTCTTTAGAGTTGTATACAATATTAAGAATTATGCTATAAAGCATTCACAATGTAAAAAATTCATAGTTACAGATTTCTAGCTCATTCTCATTGGGATTCTTATAGGCGATGGGCTAGCAACCTGTCACTATTAGAATATGAATTCCATCATTAAACTATACAGCTGAATATACATTTTGTAGTCTTTTTAAGACTGTGGGCTCAGTTAACGCCGCAAGATATATACGTGACTATACATATGTATGTATTCTACCGCCAATTTTCCAGGTAGCGCCTGTTATTAATTGGAACATGTAAAAGCATAATTTATTTAAGTGAAAAAATAAAAGCTATTCTTTTTTTATATTTTTTTTTCAGTAAATGCATGCAGCCAGCTGACGAAGACGTTAAGGTGCGTTCTGACACTAGAGTTACGTTCCACTTGATCTGACAGCTGTCTATAGTACATTCGAAACTGATACATAACCACAGATTTACTATTTTTATGAGCTACAGCACAGTTTGCCCGCGCGAATTAGGCGCCATCTTGCATGCAAGTTTATTTATACATATATTTCGGTGTTTTTTTTCTGTTGAATTTTTTAAAATTAATTTACATATTCCTTGTTCTATGTCCATTATAATTCAGTTATTCAGCGGTGTTATGTTTCGGACTCCGATTCAAATGATCTATAAATGCTTGGTTACTGAGTTATTTTTAAGTGAAACAAAATGTGATCATTGCGCCTGATATTACAAATTTTGAACGTATCTAAAGTGAATTGTTACTCTTTAAAACATTTTTATAAGCCATCAATATTAATAAGTCTCTGTTAGATGCAAAAATTGTTAAAATAAATTGCTCCGTATTTTTATCTGTTAATAGATATTTTTGTTATGGACATTGTGTAACGATCAATATATTTTATCGATATCGGCAGTTCGGCTGTCGATAGATATGCTCGGTAACAAAAGTGTTTTGTTCACAATGATATACATATTTTTATTTTATATAATTTATCCAATTTATTCTAGCATTGAAACAAAACCTTATGAATAGAAAAATGCCTTCATATTTCTAGTAGTGTGCCGTTCTCGGGAATATATCCAATTTAATACACTCAATATAAAACAGTTAATGGAAAATTTTAATTTTTACCACATCACAATTAGTAATATTTTTATCACAATAAAATTGTCAGGTACCGTTATTATTAGCACTCCTCAATATCACAAACACTGTATGAAATACAATGAAAACTGTATTTGTTCTCTGACAATGTCGATTTGAGAAAGGCACATCACTAGTTAAAACTTATAATATTTACTAAACAGATGTTTTTACAAGTTTCATATACTCTTTACAACTAACTAACATATACATTATAAATAGTGTACTAAAATGTTCTTCCATACAGATCTAGTTTTATTATGCACATTTTAATAGGTTTATTTTTAAAAATCTTGAATTTTTTTTGTATATATGAATGATATAACAATATTATGAAAGATTATGTTTATTTGCATTGTGTGATTTTAATTAAGTTATTAAATAATTTGAAGTTTTAAAGATTATTCTACTATTGTTTTGGTAATTTTAACGAAAAACCACACTGAAAATTTCTGAAAATATGTACAGAAGGGGACACACTTTCCACAGAAATTTAATGGGCGAATCTAATCTTAATCAATTGATATTGTATAGTTTTTGATCCAAAATATTTTAAATATCGTTTATGATATTAAATGCTTGTGCAATACAAAGTTTTTAGCGAAAATCAAGTTAAACTTGTCCAAGTCAAAAGCCCAGAAAGTCCATAGACATCCAAAATGAATATGCAATATGATTTTGTCAAATTGTTTAAATTGTTTCTGACGTGTCGATCAAAAATAAAACTAAATATCTTTGTGTATTTTTATCTGTAAGCAGTTTTATGCCACTTTTTGGAATAGTATATACAATTCTGGCTGCGTCCTGGACTATTACATTAAAAGAATGCAATTAAAAATAATAATATCCAAAGTTTTTTCACAAAAAAGATCGACATTGTATTTGCATGAATTTATCGATATTTGTTGATGAGCAACACTAGCGTTACTCACCATTGGTACCATTTATTACATCTTGCCTCTCGCTTGGTATTCTTGGGAGTGACTTTTTAAAGAACCGCTGTGTATGTTAATTTTTGTATTATTCGGTGATTTAGTAATCAAGAAATTTTTGGGCAATTATTTGAAAAAAAAAAGTGTTATTTTTGGTTAAACCATGTGTGTTCTTATTTATTTTACAACTTCAATTTCGATCTCTGTACAAGGGTATGTAAGAAATAAAGACTAATTCTGCCAACGATTTTTTTTTACTAAATAAGAACTTTTTTAATGTCAATTGTACATTATATATAAAAACAAAATCATAGAATGGTTTCTAAAGACGTGAATTGACTGTAATATAATTTTAGCCATACAGAATCATGATTTTAGAATCAGTTGTTTTGTGTCCGTACTTTTTGCGAAATTGTTTAATTTGATGTTAGTTTTTATTGCGAAGTAACCATGCCATAATATTGTAACGTTACGATCGAGTGGAACGAACTGTTCTTTTTTTTTACTTTTTAATTATTTTCTAGTGTATTTTTTAACATCTCGTCTATAGCTACGTCTCGTTGAACAATGAAATAATATTAAAGTAAATCGTTTTTAAAATTTTAATAAATGAAGTAATTTTTTATTTGATGACGTGTTTCATTTGGAGAATTTCGATTCCGCCCGTGTGAGATGCACCCTATATCCTTCCCAGTACTCCGATTGGTTTAGTGGTTTTTACGTGGAAGCCGGACAAACAAACACACTTTTACGTTTATTATATTAGTATAGACTAGCTGTTGCGCGCGACTTTGTCTGCCGTAAATCATATCATTGTCACTTTAGTTCAAAAGTTAACAAAAAAAGGGATGAAGGGAGATTATTTTTGTAAAGGTAACGGTTTTAAAATTAGCCTAACACATCTTAGAAAGCCTCATTCGAATCGGAGCAATACTTTTCGCGTGTTGCGATTTTGTAACGTACAGACTGAAATTATAAAAATCACATTTTTCCGGTTCCCAACACCAATAAAAAAAGAAAAGGATCACTCCATCTCATTTCCATGGATTTCGTAAAAGGCTACTAAGAAATAGGCTTATAAACTTGGGATTCTTCTTTCAGGCATTGGGGTAGCAACCTGTTGTTAATTGTATCCAGCTGAACGTGGCCTATCAGTCTTTTCAAGACTTGCTCTGTCTACTCCGCAAGGGATATAGACGTAATTATATGTATGTAAATGCACTCTCTTAGTAAGTAGGCAGATTTTTTTAAGTCACTTTAAAGTACAAATATCGGTTATTTACAATGATAATATACATAAGTAAGGATTTTTGTCCCTAAAGTCCCTACTATAAAACCAAATTCTACTCTGAGTTATGTATATTCGTTTGAGCGCTAACCAATACCCACCCTGAGCTCCTCTCTAGACGTCAGTAACGCCAGGAGGAAGGAACATTTGTAATCTCTGGCAAAATTTCAACGAAGTTCGGATATATCCGAAAGGGTAAATATGAACATCTGAAGTTATGAAATATTTTTTTTTTATAAATAAACACAAGATAATATTTAAAATTGTGTAAAATTAACTTGCAGTACATAAACATTGTAAGCATGAAATGTTCACGATCAACAGGTGTAGTCATTTTCTTCTGACAAAGTATTGGAGCTCAAGTAGTTATGTCATGCACACTAAACTGTTTAAACTGATGGCGGCAAGGAAGCAAAAAAAAAACGCAATTTTGATGTATGGAGAAAACATTATCTTTCGTTTTAAGCACATTATTTTATATAATTATGTTTAGTATTTATAGTTCCGCATTTACAAAACTTACCAGCGCATTATTTTTAAATATATTTAACCAATAAAACAAGCTTCTTATTCGCTTATAAAATATTTATTATCTATAATGTGAAAAATATTAGACACATTTTATATGTAGTAAATAACTTCATTACGAAAATTATGATACTATACAATAAATATGTCTTAGTAGATGTATCTAAGAAGATACTTTTATGTTTGGAGCACTCACAGTTGAAACATTTCTTATAAAATCAAATGATGAAAATCTTATCTATCTAGTATTTATTGTGTACCCAAAACATAGTATTTAGGTAATATATTATAGTTACATATAAATACATGAATACTATATTCTATTACGCTTGTAACTTTTGCCGCGATTCCGTATACATATCTGAATTCTACAGATACAGAATCTTTTTTGTTTTCGTTTAGACTTTGTAATAATATAATATTATTTTATTTAATTTAAACATAATGCACGTAAAATGTAATATTAGGGAAGAATACATATTAATAATAAAAAAAAATAAAGGAAAAAAACATAGGCGTACAAGTACTGCAACGTATATATAATGTGTAAGGTAAAAAATCAGAAGGTATGTATACAAACTTACTTTCCATTTTATAATATTAGTTGGTGTAAGGATAAACAATATAAAATTTTTACAGATTATTAATCACTAGTTTGTGCGCGGGGCTTCGCTCCCGTGGGATTTTCCAGAAAAATAGTCATATTCTACTTCAGGGTCAATTCTATGTCTGGACCAAATTTCATAAATCTCGGTCCATCATCAAATTACATAGGTACATACTATATTAAATATAATATTTATAAACATTTTATGATATGTTTTTTTTTTTAAATTAATTCTGACCAAAACACATCATATTTTTTTTATTTTCTTTTTAACTTTTTATTTTACTCGATGTACAGGACTAGGTGGTAGTTATTTCGGCTGGCAAGTCCTTCATTGGCACAAGTTTTGGCGCGCTGTCACTTTGACAGGTGCAGAAGCAGTTCTTCTGCTTGGGCCCGTTCGGTAAAATCAGGATCTTCAAATTCATGTTGGTTTCTAAAGCGTGCATGATTTCTGAAACAAATATAAATAATAGTGTAGCTAAGAAATGAGTACCTAATTGGGATTTTTAATTTGATTGTACATTTCTCTTCCTGACATTGTAGTCCCGGTAACATCCTCACCTCTTCGAAGAGGAGCCCGGGATGCGCCTTTGTCCATGGATCTTAGATAGGTGACTCAGGTTTTTACACGAAGCTTACCTCGTTTTCCTTGCTGAATAGCCAATTTGCCTCCCACTCCTGGTTTGGTCGGTGGTGTAGTGATACTTTGTATTTCATTGTGGGACTCAGCTTCGCTTCGTGATTCGGCTTCGCTTCGTGATTCGGCTTCTCTTCGGTAATCAGCTTCGCTTCGTGATGCAGAGGCACTCGTAGAAGCTGCCTCGCTATGAGATTTCGCTTCGCTCTTAGATTCGGCCTCTCTTCGCGACTCTGAAGATGTCTTAGAAGCTTCGTCCTTTCGAGACTTAGCTTCGCTTCGTGCTTCAGCCTCGCTTCGTGATTCAGAGATACTCGTAGAGGCTGCTTCTTTTCGAGACTCAGCTTCGCTTTGTGATTCAGAGGCACTCGTAGAGGCTGCTTCCCGTCGAGACTCAGCTTCGGTTCGTGATACGTCCTCGCGTCGTGATTCAGCTTCGCTTCGCGATTCAGAGGCACTCTTTGACTCTGCTTCTCTTCGAGATTCAGCTTCGCTTCGTGATACAGAGGCACTCGTAGAAGCTGCCTCGCTAGAAGATTTCGCTTCGCTCTTAGATTCGGCCTTGCTTCGAGACTCTGAAGCACTCTTAGAGGCTGTTTCCCCGCGAGACTTAGCTTCGCTTTGTGATTTGGCTTCGCTTCGTGATTCGGCTTCACTTCGCGATTCAGAGGCACTCTTGGAGGCTGCTTCCCTTCGAGACTCAGCTTCACTTCGTGCTACTGCCCCGCTTTGAGAATCAGAGGAACTTCTAGAGGCTGCTTCACTTCGAGATTCAGCTTCGCTTCGTGATTCGGCTTCACTTCGCGATTCAGAGGCACTCGTAGACTCGCCTTCGCTTCGTGATACTGAGTCACGCTTTGTCTCTGCTTCTCTTCGAGATTCAGCTTCGCTTCGTGATGCAGAGGCACTTGTAGAAGCTGCCTTGCTATGAGCTTTCGCTTCGCTCTTAGATTCGACCTCGCTTCGAGACTCTGAAGCACTCTTAGAGGCTGCTTCCCTGCGAGACTCAGCTTCGCTTCGTGATTTGGCCTCGCTTCGTGATTCGGTTTCACTTCGCGATTCAGAGGCACTCGTAGACTCGCCTTCGCTTCGTGATTCAGAGGCACTCTTGGAGGCTGCTTCCCTTTGAGACTCAGCTTCGCTTCGAGCTTCGGCTTCGCTTTGTGACTCTGAGGCGCTTTTGGAAGCTGTTTCGCTTCGAGTTTCCTCTTCGCTCTTAGATTCAGCTAAGCTTCGTGATTCGGAAGAACTCTTTGACCCAGCTGTCCTGCGAGACTCAGCTTCGCTTCGTGATTCAGAGGCACTCTTGGAGGCTGCTTCCCTTTGAGACTCAGCTTCGCTTCGAGCTTCGGCTTCGTTTTGTGATCCTGAGGCGCTCTTGGAGGCTGCTTCGCTTCGAGTTTCCTTTTCGCTCTTAGATTCGGCCACGCTTTGTGATTCCGAAGAACTTCCAGAGGCTGCTTCCCTTCGAGTCTCAGCTTCGCTTCGGGCTTCAGCTTCGCTTCGTGATTTTGAAGAACTCTTCGACTCAGCTACCCTGCGAGACTCAGCTTCGCTTTGTGATTCGGAAGAACTCTTTGACTCAGCTTCTCTGCGAGACTCAGCTTCGCTTCGTGATTCAGAGGTACTCGAAGAGGCTTCTTCCCTTCGAGACTCAGCTTCGCTTCGTACTTCAGCTTCACTTCGGGCTTCGGCTTCGCTTCGTGATTCAGAAGTACTCGAAGAGGCTGCTTCTTTTCGAGACTCAGCTTCGCTTCGGGCTTCAGCTTCGCTTCGTGATTTTGAAGAACTCTTCGACTCAGCTACCCTGCGAGACTCAGCTTCGCTTCGTGATTCGGAAGAACTCTTTGACTCAGCTTCCCTGCGAGACTCAGCTTCGCTTCGTGATTCAGAGGTACTCGAAGAGGCTTCTTCCCTTTGAGACTCAGCTTCGCTTCGTGCTTCGGCTTCGCTTCGGGCTTCGGCTTTGCTTCGTGATTCTGAAGAACTCTTTGACTCAGCTTCCCTGCGAGACTCAGCTTCGCTTCGTGATTCAGAGGTACTCGAAGAGGCTGCTTCTCTTCGAGACTCAGCTTCGCTTCGGGCTTCAGCTTCGCTTCGTGATTTTGAAGAACTCTTCGACTCGGCTACCCTGCGAGACTCAGCTTCGCTTCGTGATTCGGAAGAACTCTTTGACTCAGCTTCCCCGCGAGACTCAGCTTCGCTTCGTGACTCAGAGGTATTCGAAGAGGCTTCTTCCCTTCGAGACTCAGCTTCGCTTCGTGCTTCGGCTTCGTTTCGGGCTTCGGCTTCGCTTCGTGATTCGGAAGAACTCTTTGACTCAGCTTCCCCGCGAGACTCAGCTTCGCTTCGTGATTCAGAGGTATTCGAAGAGGCTTCTTCCCTTCGAGACTCAGCTTCGCTTCGTGCTTCGGCTTCGTTTCGGGCTTCGGCTTTGCTTCGTGATTCTGAAGAACTCTTTGACTCAGCTTCCCTGCGAGACTCAGCTTCGCTTCGTGATTCAGAGGCACTCTTGGAGGCTGCTTCCCTTCGAGACTCAGCTTCGCTTCGAGCTTCGGCTTCGCTTTGTGACTCTGAGGCGCTCTTGGAGGCTGTTTCGCTTCGAGTTTCCTCTTCGCTCTTAGATTCAGCTAAGCTTCGTGATTCGGAAGTACTCTTTGACCCAGCTGCCCTGCGAGACTCAGCTTCGCTTCGTGATTTAGAGGCACTCTTGGAGGCTGCTTCACTGCGAGACTCAGCTTCGCTTCGTGATTCGGAAGAACTCTTTGACTCAGCTTCCCTACGAGACTCAGCTTCGCTTCGTGCTTCGGCTTCGCTTCGGGCTTCGGCTTCGCTTCGTGATTCTGAAGAACCCTTTGACTCAGCTTCCCTATGAGACTCAGCTTCGCTTCGTGATTCAGCTTCGCTTCGTGATTTTGAAGAACTCTTCGACTCAGCTACCCTGCGAGACTCAGCTTCGCTTTGTGATTCGGAAGAACTCTTTGACTCAGCTTCTCTGTGAGACTCAGCTTCGCTTCGTGCTTCGGCTTCACTTCGGGCTTCAGCTTCGCTTAGTGATTCTGAAGAACTCTTTGACTCAGCTACCCTGCGAGACTCAGCTTCGCTTCGTGATTCAGAGGCACTCTTGGAGGCTGCTTCCCTTCGAGACTCAGCTTCGCTTCGGGCTTCAGCTTCGCTTCGTGATTTTGAAGAACTCTTCGACTCAGCTACCCTGCGAGACTCAGCTTCGCTTCGTGATTCGGAAGAACTCTTTGACTCAGCTTCCCTTCGAGACTCAGCTTCGCTTCGTGATTCAGAGGTACTCGAAGAGGCCGCTTCCCTTCGAGACTCAGCTTCGCTTCGGGCTTCAGCTTCGCTTCGTGATTTTGAAGAACTCTTCGACTCAGCTACCCTGCGAGACTCAGCTTCGCTTCGTGCTTCTGCTCCGCTTCGTGCTTCAGCTTCACTTCGGGCTTCAGCTTCGCTTCGTGATTCTGAAGAACTCTTTGACTCAGCTACCCTGCGAGACTCTGCTTCGCTTCGTGATTCGGAAGAACTCTTTGACCCAGCTTCCCTACGAGACTCAGCTTCGCTTCGTGATTCAGAGGCACTCTTGGAGGCTGCTTCCCTTAGAGACTCAGCTACCCTGCGAGACTCAGCTTCGCTTCGTGATTCGGAAGAACTCTTTGACTCAGCTTCCGTTCGAGACTCAGCTTCGCTTCGTGCTTCGGCTTCGCTTCGGGCTTCGGCTTCGCTTCGTGATTCTGAAGAACCCTTTGACTCAGCTTCCCTATGAGACTCAGCTTCGCTTCGTGATTCAGAGGTACTCGAAGAGGCCGCTTCCCTTCGAGACTCAGCTTCGCTTCGGGCTTCAGCTTCGCTTCGTGATTTTGAAGAACTCTTCGACTCAGCTACCCTGCGAGACTCAGCTTCGCTTCGTGCTTCTGCTTCGCTTCGGGCTTCAGCTTCGCTTCGTGATTCTGAAGAACTCTTCGACTCAACTACCCTGCGAGACTCTGCTTCGCTTCGTGATTCGGAAGAACTCTTTAACTCAGCTTCCCTGCGAGACTCAGCTTCGCTTCGTGATTCAGAGGTACTCGAAGAGGCTTCTTCCCTTCGAGACTCAGCTTCGCTTCGTGCTTCGGTTTCGGCTTTGCTTCGTGATTCTGAAGAACTCTTTGACTCAGCTTCCCTGCGAGACTCAGCTTCGCTTCGTGATTCAGAGGTACTCGAAGAGGCTGCTTCCCTTTGAGACTCTGCTTCGCTTCGTGATTCAGAGGCACTCTTTGACTCAGCTTCGCTTCGTGCTTCGGCTTCGCTTCGGGCTTCGGCTTTGCTTCGTGATTCTGAAGAACTCTTTGACTCAGCTTCCCTGCGAGACTCAGCTTCGCTTCGTGATTCAGAGGTACTCGAAGAGGCTTCTTCCCTTCGAGACTCAGCTTCGCTTCGTGCTTCGGCTTCGCTTCGTGATTCTGAAGAACTCTTTGACTCAGCTACCCTGCGAGACTCTGCTTCGCTTCGTGATTCAGAGGTACTCGAAGAGGCTTCTTCCCTTCGAGACTCAGCTTCGCTTCGTGCTTCGGTTTCGGCTTTGCTTCGTGATTCTGAAGAACTCTTTGACTCAGCTTCCCTGCGAGACTCAGCTTCGCTTCGTGTTTCAGAGGTCCTCGAAGAGGCTGCTTCCTTTCGAGACTCAGCTTCGCTTCGTGATTCAGAGGCACTCTTGGAGGTTGCTTCCTTTCGAGACTCAGCTTCGCGTCGTGCTTCTGCCTCGCTTTGAGATTCAGAGGAACTTCTAGAGGCTGCCTCCCTTCGAGATTCAGCTGTGCTTCGAGACTCAGCTTCGCTTCGTGCTTCGGCTTCGCTTCGGGCTTCAGCTTCGCTTCGTGATTCTGAAGAACTCTTTGACTCAGCTACCCTGCGAGACTCTGCTTCGCTTCGTGATTCTGAAGAACTCTTTGACTCAGCTTCCCTGCGAGACTCAGCTTCGCTTCGGGCTTCAGCTTCGCTTCGTGATTTTGAAGAACTCTTCGACTCAGCTACCCTGCGGGACTGAGCTTCGCTTCGTGATTCGGAAGAACTATTTGACTCAGCTTCCCTGCGAGACTCAGCTTCGCTTCGTGATTCAGAGGTACTCGAAGAGGCTTCTTTCCTTTGAGATTCAGCTTCGCTTCGTGATTCTGAAGAACTCTTTGTCTCAGCTTCCCTGCGAGACTCTGCTTCGCTTCGTGATTCGGAAGAACTCTTTGACTCAGCTTCCCTGCGAGACTCAGCTTCGCTACGTGATTCAGAGGTACTCGAAGAGGCTTCTTCCCTTCGAGACTCAGCTTCGCTTCGTGCTTCGGCTTCGCTTCGGGCTTCGGCTTTGCTTCGTGATTCTGAAGAATTCTTTGCCTCAGCTTCACTGCAAGACTCAGCTTCGCTTCGTGATTCAGAAGTACTCGAAGAGGCTGCTTCCCTTCGAGACTCAGCTTCGCTTCGTGACTCGGCCTCTCTTCGTGACTCGGCCTGGCTTCGTGATTCAGAGGCACTTCGAGACTCTCCTTCGCTTTGTGATTCAGACGCACTCTTTGACTCTGCTTCCCTTCGAGACTCAGCTTCGCGTCGTGCTTCTACCTCGCTTTGAGATTCAGAGGAACTTCTAGAGGCTGATTCCCTTCGAGATTCAGTTTCGCTTCGTGCTTCGGCTTCGCTTCGGGTTTCTACTTCGCTTCGTGATTCTGAAGAACTCTTTGTCTCAGCTTCCCTGCGAGACTCAGCTTCGCTTCGTGATTCAGAGGTACTCGAAGAGACTGCTTCCCTTCGAGACTCAGCTTCGCTTCGTGCTTCGGCTTCGCTTCGGGCTTCGACTTCGCTTCGGGCTTCGACTTCGCTTCGTGATTTAGAAGAACTCTTCGACTCAGCTACCCTGCGAGACTCAGCTTCGCTTCGTGATTCAGAAGAACTCTTTGACTCTGTTTCCCTGCGAGATTCAGCTTCGCTTCGTGATTCAGAAGCACTCGTTGAGGCTGTTTTCTTTCGAGACTCGGCCTCGCTTCGTGTTTCGGCCTCACTTCGCGATTCTGAGGCGCTCTTATGGGCTGTTTCGCTTCGAGATTCCGCTTCGCTCTTAGATTCGGCCTCGCTTTGTGATTCTGAAACACTCTTAGATTCGACTTCGCTTCGTGACTCTGCTTCCTTAGCTTCGCTTCTAGATTCCGAAGTATTTGTAGATTCAGAGGCACTCTTGGACTCTGCTTCGCTTCGTGATTCTGTTTGTCTAAGAGATTCAGATTCAAAGTTGCTTTGACTTTGACTATGACTTTTTGATATTTGCTTTTCAATTTCAATACTTTGTGTTGCTTTTGAATGACTTGGTGAAGGTTCTACAGGAATTACTGGGTGACTTTGGCTAGGTCTGGGCTGACTTTGAATTGGTTGCAACGGTTGGCTTTGATCCGGTACTGGCTGCAAAGGTTGGCTTTGACCAGCTACTGGCTGTAAAGGTTGACTATGACCAGGTACTGGCTGTAAAGGTTGGCTTTGACCAGGTACTGGCTGTAAAGGTTGGCTTTGACCAGGTACTGGCTGTAAAGGTTGACTTTGACCAGGTACTGGCTGTAAAGGTTGACTTTGACCAGGTACTGGCTGTAAAGGTTGGCTTTGACCAGGTACTGGCTGTAAAGGTTGACTTTGGCCAGGTCGTGGTTGCTGTGTCGGCTGTATTGGTCTCTGTCCTGGTGCAGGTCGCAAAGGCTGGCTTTGGCCATATAATGGTTGCTGGGCTGGTGCCAATGGTTGGCTTTGTGCTGGTTTAAATTGCTGAACTGGTTGCAATGGTTGATTTTGACCTTGCACTGCTTGTAATTGTTGGATTTGGCCTGGTCTCAATGGTTGTCCTGGTTGCAAAGGTTGGCTTTGTCCTGGCTGAATTGGTTGACTTACACTCGGTACTCGTTGCAAAGGCTGGCTCTGGCCTGGTCTTAGTTGTCCTGGTTGCAAAGGTTGTTGTAGTGGTTGCAAAGGTGGGCCAAGTCTTTGTTGTTCAAAGCTACTCTGTTGGCGACTTGATGAAGAAGCTTGACTAGCGCTAGAAGATTGTGAAGAAGACTGCGAAGTTTGTCCCTGAGAATATTGGCTTGAAGGTTGCAAAGGTTGTGAAACAATAGGCCGTTGTAGTTGAATTGGCTGTGAAACAACAGGTCGTGGTTGAATTGGTTGTTGTGGTTGCAAAGGTTGTGAAACAACTGGCTGTTGCGGTTGAATTGGCTGTGAAACAACAGGCTGTGGTTGAATTGGTTGTTGTGGTTGCAAAGGCTGTGAAACAACTGGCTGTTGTGGTTGTATTGGCTGTGAAATAACGGGCTTTGGGTAAATTGGTTGCTGTGGTTGCTGAGGAGACACAGGTCTCTGTTGTAAAGGTTGCGGTGGTTGAACTGGTTGTACAATTTGTGGTGGGATTGGTCGCTGTGTGCGCCCAGGTTGCAACGGGCGTTGGGGTTGAATTGGTTGCGATGGCACTGGTTGTACAATTTGTGGTTGCAAAGGTCTCTGTGGCGACACAATTTGAGGTTGCTGAGGCAATGGTTGTACTACTTGTGGTGTAGTCGGGTGTACAACTTGTGGTGAAACTGGTTGCGCAACTTGTGACTGCCCAAGCTGAGGCTTGCCAGTTAGATTTGTAGATTCTTTATTAGTTTTCCATGCATTTTGTGATTGGCTTGATTCAGATTGTGCTCTGGATTCAGATTGCGCTCTAGATTCAGATTGCGCTCTAGATTCAGATTGTGCTCTAGATTCAGATTGTGCTCTGGATTCGGATTGTGCTCTGGATTCAGATTGCGCTCTAGATTCAGATTGCGCTCTAGATTCAGATTGTGCTCTGGATTCGGATTGTGCTCTGGATTCAGATTGTGCTCTGGATTCAGATTGTGCTCTGGATTCAGATTGTGCTCTAGATTCAGATTGCACTCTGGATTCAGATTCTGATCGTCTTCTTTCAATCTCTGATTCCGTTTGCGAACTTGATGCGCTTTCTGATTCAGATTGTGTTCTGGATTCCGAGTGTTTTCTGGATTCAGATTCAGCCTCTAATCGTTTTTTTTCACTAGCTGATTCAGAACTAGCAGCACTTTGTGATTCTGAATGACTTTGTCTTTCTGATTTTGATTCAGATTGCAAACTTGATGCACTTTCTGATTTGGTCTCTGTTTCAGATCGTTTCCTCTCATTTTCTGATTTCTCTGATTCAGATCGCGAAGTGGAAGTACTTTCTGATTTAGATTCAGCTTCTGAACGTTTTCTTTCATTCTCTAATTGAGCACTAGATTTACTCTCTGACCTAGACGCGGCTTCTGATTTCTCTGATTCAGATTTAGCACTGGATTCGGATTTAGACTCTGATTCTGAGTGATGTCTATCAATATCTGATTGAGCGCTAGATTCACTCTCTGATTTGGATTCAGCTTCTGATCGTTCTGATTCAGATCTAGAAGCACTTTCTGATCGGTCTGACTGCTGTGATTCTGACTGGGCACTGGAAGTACTTTCAGATCTTGACCTTTCAAGTTCTGATTTTGATTGGGCACTTGATTGTGACTGTGAAATAGAAGCACTTTCTGATTTCGATTGTGATTCTGAACGACGCCTTTCAGTTTTTGATTCAGATTGACTAGATTCAGATCTAGACTTTGATTCTGAACGTTGTTTCTCACTCTCCAATTGAGCACTAAGAGCGCTTTCTGATTTAGACTGTGATTCTGAATGCTGTCTCACACTCTCCGATTGTGAACTAGAAGCGCTTTCTGATTTAGACTGTGACTCTGAATGCTGTCTCTCACTCTCTGATTGAGCACCAGAAGCGCTTTCTGATTTAGACTGTGACTCTGAATGCTGTCTCTCACTCTCTGATTGAGCACCAGAAGCGCTTTCTGATTTAGACTGTGACTCTGAATGCTGTCTCTCACTCTCTGATTGAGCACCAGAAGCGCTTTCTGATTTAGACTGTGACTCTGAATGCTGTCTCTCACTCTCTGATTGAGCACCAGAAGCGCTTTCTGATTTAGACTGTGACTCTGAATGCTGTCTCTCACTCTCTGATTGAGCACCAGAAGCGCTTTCTGATTTAGACTGTGACTCTGAATGCTGTTTCTCGCTCTCAGATTGAGCACTAGAAGCGCTTTCTGATGCAGACTGTGACTCTGAATGCTGTCTCTCACTCTCAGATTGGGCACTAGAAGCGCTTTCTGATTTAGACTGTGACTCTGAATGCTGTTTCTCGCTCTCTGATCGAGCACTAGATTCACTTTTTGATGAAGATTTGGATTCTTCACTAGATTTAGATTTAGACTCTGTCTCTGAACGTTGTGTTTCTGTTTCAGTTTGTGCACTAGATTCACTTTTTGAGCGAGATTCAGCCTCAGAATGTGACTCTTCACTTGCTGATTTCTCTGATTCAGATCGTGCACTTGATTCAGATTTAGACCCAGAACGTTGTCTTTCGCTTTCAGACTGTGATCTAGATTCACTCTCAGATTTCGCAGCTGATTCTGATTCTGAAAGGCGCTTTTCTGTTTCCAATTTCTCTGATTCAGATTGTTCATTAGATTCAGATTCTGATCTTGACGCACTTTCTGACTTGGACTCTGATCGTTGCCTTTCACTTTCTGATTTCGACTCAGACTGTGATTCAGTGGTTTGTGATTTCCCTGATTCGGTTTGAGCACTGGATTCAGATTGGGATAGTGTTTTTTCGCTTTCAGATTTCTCTGATACAGATTGTACGGATTCAGACCTGGTCTCTGATTCTGAGCGTTGTGTTTCACTTTCTGACTGTGCACTCGATTCACTTTCTGATTTAGATTCAGCTGCTGATTCAGATTGAGAACTAGAAGCGCTTTCTGATGTTGATTCAGCTGCTGATTTCTCTGATTCAGATTGGGAACTAGAAGCGCTTTCTGATTTAGACTCTGATTCTGAACGTCGCCTTTCACTTTCTGACTGTGCACTAGCAGATTTCGATTCGGACTCAGAAGCACTCTCGGATTTTGATATTGTCTTTTCACTTTCAGATTTCTCTAATTCAGATTGTGCCCTAGATTCGGATCTGGACTGTGATTCTGATCGTTGTCTCTCAATTTCTGATTGTGTACTTGAAGCGGTTTGAGATTTTGATTCAGATTCTGAACGAGAAGCACTTTCAGAGTTAGATTCTGAACGAGAAGCACTTTCAGATTTAGATTCAGATTCTGAACGAGAAATACTTTCTGATTTAGATTCAGATTGTGAATTAGAAGCGCTTTCTGATTTTGATTGAGCTACTGATTTCTCTGATTCGGATTGTGAACTAGAAGCGCTTTCTGATTTTGATTCAGCTTCTGATTTCTCCGATTCAGATTGTGAACTAGAAGCGCTTTCTGATTTCACCGATTCAGATTGTGAACTAGAAGCGCTTTCTGATTTTGATTGAGCTTCTGATTTCTCCGATTCAGATTGTGAACTAGAAGCGCTTTCCGATTTTGATTCAGCTTCTGATTTCTCCGATTCAGATTGTGAACTAGAAGCGCTTTCTGATTTTGATTCAGATTCTGATTTCTCTGATTCAGATTGTGAACTAGAAGCGCTTTCTGATTTTGATTCAGCTTCTGATTTCTCCGATTCAGATTGTAAACTAGAAGCGCTTTCTGATTTTGATTCAGCTTCTGATTTCTCCGATTCAGATTGTAAACTAGAAGCGCTTTCTGATTTTGATTCAGCTTCTGATTTCTCTGATTCAGATTGTGAACTAGAAGCGCTTTCTGATTTTGATTCAGATTCTGATTTCTCCGATTCAGATTGCGAACTAGTAGCGCTTTCTGATTTTGATTGAGCTTCTGATTTCTCCGATTCAGATTGTGAACTAGAAGCGCTTTCTGATTTTGATTCAGCTTCTGATTTCTCTGATTCAGATTGTGAACTAGAAGCGCTTTCTGATTTTGATTCAGCTTCTGATTTCTCTGATTCAGATTGTGAACTAGAAGCGCTTTCTGATTTTGATTCAGCTTCTGATTTCTCTGATTCAGATTGTGAACTAGAAGCGCTTTCTGATTTTGATTCAGCTTCTGATTTCTCTGATTCAGATTGTGAACTAGAAGCGCTTTCTGATTTTGATTCAGCTTCTGATTTCTCTGATTCAGATTGTGAACTAGAAGCGCTTTCCGATTTTGATTCAGCTTCTGATTTCTCTGATTCAGATTGTGAACTAGAAGCGCTTTCTGATTTTGATTCAGATTCTGATTTCTCCGATTCAGATTGCGAACTAGTAGCGCTTTCTGATTTTGATTCAGATTCTGATTTCTCCGATTCAGATTGCGAACTAGTAGCGCTTTCTGATTTTGATTCAGCTTCTGATTTCTCCGATTCAGATTGTGAACTAGAAGCGCTTTCTGATTTTGATTCAGATTCTGATTTCTCCGATTCAGATTGCGAACTAGTAGCGCTTTCTGATTTTGATTGAGCTTCTGATTTCTCCGATTCAGATTGTGAACTAGAAGCGCTTTCTGATTTTGATTCAGCTTCTGATTTCTCTGATTCAGATTGTGAACTAGAAGCGCTTTCTGATTTTGATTCAGCTTCTGATTTCTCCGATTCAGATTGTGAACTAGAAGCGCTTTCTGATTTTGATTCAGCTTCTGATTTCTCTGATTCAGATTGTGAACTAGAAGCGCTTTCTGATTTTGATTCAGCTTCTGATTTCTCTGATTCAGATTGTGAACTAGAAGCGCTTTCTGATTTTGATTGAGCTTCTGATTTCTCCGATTCAGATTGTGAACTAGAAGCGCTTTCTGATTTTGATTCAGCTTCTGATTTCTCCGATTCAGATTGTGAACTAGAAGCGCTTTCTGATTTTGATTCAGCTTCTGATTTCTCTGATTCAGATTGTGAACTAGAAGCGCTTTCTGATTTTGATTGAGCTTCTGATTTCTCCGATTCAGATTGTGAACTAGAAGCGCTTTCTGATTTTGATTCAGCTTCTGATTTCTCTGATTCAGATTGTGAACTAGAAGCGCTTTCTGATTTTGATTCAGCTTCTGATTTCTCCGATTCAGATTGTGAACTAGAAGCGCTTTCAGATTCAGTTGATTCTGTTGTTGTAGTAGTTGGCGCTTCAGTAGTGGTTGTTGTTGTGGTAGTTGGCGCTGGTGTAGTTGTAGTGGTTGTAGTAGTAGGAGCTGGTGTAGTTGTTGTAGTGGTTGTAGGTTCGGGCGTAGTTGATGAGCCGAGCTTACTAGGTTTGTTCTGTTTGATGTACTCAATGGCTTTACGTATATCTGAAATTTAAATTGGGATAATATAAATATTATATAAATATACCTGAGATTTTTTGCAAAAAAATTGGCAATCGTAATGTTATAATTCGACGTTTTACTAGAATTCTATTATGAAGAGGTAAAAATTGATTCATGAAAATTCTTAAACCGTTAAAAAGATAGTATCTGCGGGTGTTCTAGTCTATGTTTGTACCACAGACAAAATCGTGTTGCGCCGCTTGTAATCCATAAAGTTCTATAAACTTATTAAATATTAAGAATTTAAGGCGTCTATTGGAATCTTGCCTGATATGCCAATAATAGTGTCCAAATAAGTACCTTTCACTTTAAAACCAAAAGTTCGTTACAGCACTTCTATAAAGTAGATTCCCAGATAAGAGTTAAATCTATACATAAAATAAAACGGTAAAATATTTTGTCTGTACATTTAGTATTTTGACTGAAATTGATAGAGAATTTTATTTTTACTTTTTTTGTCTGTCTGTCTGTATCTGACTGTATGATCAAGATTCAACTTGAAATTTAAGCGGACGAAGTCGCGGGCAACAGCTAGTTAAACAATATAACGTCGTTATACGTAATATCGTCATTTTCGAAGGCACGGCAGAACTTTCTTTTCACATTTTTTTACTAGTTAACGCTGTTACAGAATCAATTACCCGCACCTTTAATTTTAACTAGAGGCCGCCCGCGACTTCGTCCGCATGGAAACCCTATCAATCCCGCGGGAACTCTGGGATAAAAAGTAGCCTATGTGTTATTCTGGGTCTTCAGCTACCTACATACCAAATTTCATGGTAATCGGTTCAGTAGTTTTTGCGTGAAAGAGTAACAAACATCCATACATCCATACAAACTTTCGCCTTTATAATAGTAGTAGGATATGCAAAGTTTAATTTCTTACCAGATTCTCCTGTAGCCTCTCGAAGTTTGGATAACGCATCCACGAAGTCTGAAATTAATGACGTTGTATTAACAATTCGTAAGAAATTCAAAATGGCCAATACCCAATGTAGGATCGTCGTTAAAGACTCAAGGAGTATTGCCACTCTGGGCTCCTCTTTAGTTAAGTTTTTTTAGTTAACAATTTATACAAAGAAATATGTATTTATGGATTACTTACCAGTTGTTTCTGTAAACTCCTCGCAAATTGTGATAACCTCTTCTAAATCTATAAATATAAAGCATCAATTTAAGTCAAATGAAATTGCAAACGATGTTAAGCGTAACATTAAGACAATGAAGAAAATAAAATAGTATCACTATATAAACGATTTGTTATTAAAGTTCCGTGTGGTCCCCGGCACCAATTCAAAAAAGAATAGGACCACTCCATCTCTTTCCCATGGATGTCGTAAAAGGCGACTAAGGGATAGGCTTACAAACTTGGGATTCTTTTTTAGGCGATGGGCTAGCAACCTGTCACTATTTGAATCTCAATTGTATCATTAAGCCAAATAGCTGAACTGTCATTATTTTAATCTAAATTCCATGATTTAGCCATACAGTTGAACAGTTAATACAATCAGTCTTTTCAATACTGTTGACTCTATCTACTCCGCAAGGGATGTAGACGTAACTATATGTATGTAGGTATTTATACTCACAGAAACGCTTGCTGATAGTAATGAAAAGCTCGAAGAATCTAATGATATCTGTAAATATTTAAAGGTTATTTTTTAATTATGTGTTTACTAATTTATGCCCACAGGACACATATGGATTTTCTTAATTCTGCTCATTTCTCAAGAAATATCTTCCAGCAGATCCGAATTTTATGGAATAATAACGTTTATTATAACAGTAAATATAATCATTTCATTTATTATATTTGAGAATTAGCAATTTTATAAAATTATTGAGGTTACTATCTCGCAGATAGATAAAATTTCATTAAATTTGGATGAAATTATCGTACTAGCAAGTGGAAATAATATACATATTTGATAAAAATCATAAAGCTTCAACAAGTTTACTTACCAATTCTGACAATAGTATAGATGACCTCGATGGATTCGAAGAAAGCTGAAAATTCAATGAATAATTTAATACAATGTTTTATGCGTTATGAACTTAAAGAGACTATATGTAATTAACTCATATATACATGTAATTAACTCAGATACACTCATGAAATTATTTGGAATCGATTACACAGATACAAACAAGTGTTCCTGTTTCAGAGCACCTAGGTCTTAGGGTCGAAAACTCGGCCAGGACATTAAGAAAAATTAACATTTTTCGATTAATCTGAGTGGAGGATACTTATTTCATTATCAATTGTTATCAGATACTAACTCAAAAATAGTGTTGTCGAATTTTCGAACTTCGTTTGAGGCAAGCTCATTCTATGTAAATTGTTTTCGTAAGTATATACTTATTTAATAAAAAAAAACACACTGTCTCTCTTTCTGTGTAAAACACGATTGTATTATAAATAATTATATGGTAATACTTACACTTATAAACTTGGGATTCTTCTTTTAGGCGGTGGGCTAGCAACCTGTCACTATTTGAATCTCAATTCTATCTTAAAGCCTAATAGCTGAACGTAGCCTATCAGTCTTTTCGAGACTATTGGCTCTGTCTACCCCGCAAGGAATATAGACGTGATTATATGTATGTATGTATGTAATACTTACACGTAGTTCGCGTCATTTGGTTGAATTTCAACGCAGCCGCTGCGAAGTTTGTAGAATTGGTGATACGAAGGATGGTCTCTATGAAAACTATGATCTCCACCTTGGTGTACTTGTAGACCGTCTCGAAAAACAGGAAAATGTCTGGAAATCAAAGTGAAGAAAATTATCAGGAGTCATTTGCAGACCTACAACACGTTAGTTTGTAAAATTAAGCGTTTACATTTGACCTTAAAATAGAAGTTGTTGAAGAAAATTGTGAGTTCCAAAATCTATTAACGCATAACTCTTGGAGTTTGAATGACATATTTATATTACGTACCTGTTATTTTAGTAACTTTGATGATAACGTCCCATGCTTTTTGAATTGCTGCAAGAGAAGAAAGTTATTACAATTTAATATTGATATCAATAATAAATCAAAATTTAAATTGATATCAATGGCGACACAATAATAAGGAAAAGAACATAATCACTAAAATAATAATATGATAATAATATATAAATAAATAAAACCTTTATTTTTCTCTTTACAAAGGATTATTTTATTAGGCATTAGGTTTTTTTTATAACTAGGTTTTATACATTCTATTTCATTGCTTGGTATCAACAGACTTCACCTTTGGCTGGAGGCTAGGTGCTGTTATAGGTTGCTGAAGGAACATGTGCTACAGGTAGCTAGGCCCCACCCTTGGAATTACATAGCATTGATGGGCAGTCTATGTGTTGAATGAAGTGGACTAAATATACAGGTAGGTAAGTTATACTAAATACTTATGTATAGGTATGGGATGTATATATGCAAAGACAACTTACATTTAGTGCCCGTGTGTGAACACAGTTTCTTGAAGAAATCGATTATATCCTCATGACCGGATTTAATTCGAATTTGGTCCAGAACATCTAGCATCGATGCTTCTGGAATGAAAACAAACAATCCAATGTTAATAAATAAATGAAGTTAGTTTTTATACGCTCTACCTAGGTATATAAAAGCTAAAACAAAAAAATAGGTTTTAAGTCATTTAATTTAATTCATAAATTGTTCCGCTAATTTGAAAAACATCGTCCACATAAACATATAAATAAAACAAATTTCTATTAAAAAATATATATGTTATTGATCGTAATTTATTAAGTTCATTTTACAATCCAAATTGAATATATCTGATTAATTTAAATAATTGTATCAATGATAAAATTTGACAAAGTGGAAAGTGATTTAAAAAATATTATCTGATGATAACCTAACGCCGAGTCTACATTGGTAAACTTACCCTTTCTAGTTGTTAATGACTTGATGATAGTGCTTGCGTCCTCAAGAACCCTGGTCTGGGTGATGTCTAACAAGGAGTTTAGGAAGAAAATCGCGTCACGCCTCCTGGTCACCTTGTTGATACGGGTGATGACGTTGACAATATCTGTAAAAATTACAAACATCATATTTTTTTTGTTAATAATTTATATTAGATATTTTACTAGAAGAGACACACTGTTCTTCAAAATCACTTCACTAGGCTGATGAATTGAGAAGACTCGGGGCGAGACTCTATGACTTAGTAAAACATCACTTGCTTTTTTAACGCAGTTAACGCGGTTTGATTGGGTGAATAATTTTATCACACCGTAAAGATTTCCCCTATTACTATTACATTACTATTACATTTAACTTGTTTATAGTCTTCTATTTTCTGTATTTTGTTAAATTGTCTGTAAGTATAACTTACTTAGTGCCGTGTGGTTCCTGGCACAAATGAAAAAAGAATAGGACCACTCCATCTCTTTCCCATGGATGTCGTAATGGGCGACTAAAGAACAGGCTTATAAGCTTGGGATTCTTTAAAGCGATGGGCTAGCAATCTGTCACTATTTGAATCTCAACCAAACCAGCCAAACATCTGAACGTGGCCTGTCAGCCTTTCAAGATTGCTGGCTCTGTCTACCCCGGGATATAGACGACAATTATATGAATGGATGGATGGAAACTTACTATCATCATCGAAGACGTTCTTGAAAACGTCTTGCACTTGTTCCAAGTTGACGCGTCCGGTGATGCGGTATAAGTTCTGTACAATTACTCTTAAACCTGAAAGTGGAAAATGTGCAAATTATTTATTTACCTTTATTTCTTGTAAAATAATTTTTTTTAGAACAATTATTTCTTATTATCCATCACATAATTATGCAATCAAAATTTTAAAATAACGATTAAAGACGGCTTTCCGATGTACAAAGTTAATTTAAAATTATAAATAGGTGTACTTACTTGTTCGGTTGATTTCCTGAATCAATTCTTCCAAGGCATATTTCAGTTCTGTAAATCAAATAGTTTTTATAAGTAGGTATATTATGTAGCAATTGTCGAGTAATTAATAATTATGTTAAAATTTTTACAAAGGAAATGTAAAAAAAATATGAAAATGAATAATTCATGAAATCAGTTATGATAATTTGTACGTATTTTATGTATCTTGTGCCGTGTGGTTCCCGGCACCAATACAAAAAAGAATAAGACCACTCCATCTCCTTCCTCCGGATATCGTAAAAGGCGACTAAGGGATAGGCTTACAAAATTGAGATTCTTCTTCTAGGCGTTGGGCTAGCAACTAGTCACTATTTGAATCTCAATTCTATCATAAAGCCAAATAGCCTGTCAGTCTTTTCAAGACTGTTGGCTCTGTCTACCTCACAAGGGATATAGACGTGACCATATGTATGTTTATGCATCAAAATACATACATTAAAAACAATACATAAAGTATTGTTTTTAATGTATGTATTTTGTAGTATGCATGTGAATTTCACCGCACCACCTACTTAAAGTTTTTCTGTTTGGTCAGCTGGTAGACGGGTAGAGAATGCCAAACGGAAATAAGTTCACCTTTTGTACATTTCATTTTGTGCAATAAAGTTTTGAATAAATAAATAAATAATGAATTTTTACAAAGGAAATGTAAAAAAAATATGAAAATGAATAATTCATGAAATCAGTTATGATAATTTGTACGTATTTTATGTATCTTGTGCCGTGTGGTTCCCGGCACCAATACAAAAAAGAATAAGACCACTCCATCTCCTTCCTCCGGATATCGTAAAAGGCGACTAAGGGATAGGCTTACAAAATTGAGATTCTTCTTCTAGGCGTTGGGCTAGCAACTAGTCACTATTTGAATCTCAATTCTATCATAAAGCCAAATAGCCTGTCAGTCTTTTCAAGACTGTTGGCTCTGTCTACCTCACAAGGGATATAGACGTGACCATATGTATGTTTATGCATCAAAATACATACATTAAAAACAATACATAAAGTATTGTTTTTAATGTATGTATTTTGTAGTATGCATGTGAATTTCACCGCACCACCTACTTAAAGTTTTTCTGTTTGGTCAGCTGGTAGACGGGTAGAGAATGCCAAACGGAAATAAGTTCACCTTTTGTACATTTCATTTTGTGCAATAAAGTTTTGAATAAATAAATAAATAATGAAGTCAGAAGTCTTCTTTTATATATTTGCTTAGTCAACCTAATTAAATTAACAATAATCCTGTGCCGTGTGGTTCCCGGCACCAATACAAACCAGAAAAAGAATAGGACCAGTCCATCTCTTTCCCATGGATGTCATAAAAGGCGATTAAGGGATAGGCCAACTTGGGATTCTTTTCTAGGCGATGGGCTAGCAACCTGTCACTACTTCAATCTCAATTCTATCATTAAGCCAGATAGCTGGACGTGGCCATTCGGTCTTTTTAAGACTGTTGGCTCTGTCTACCCCGCAAGGGATATAGATGTGACCATGTGTGTGTGTGTATGAAGTCAGACTTACGAGTTTGACCCGTAGCCTTCTTGATCACAACTATGCTCTTGGAGAAACTCTTGTTGTTCAGTATCTGACAGAAA
Source organism: Amyelois transitella (assembly GCF_032362555.1). Lineage (NCBI taxonomy): Eukaryota > Metazoa > Arthropoda > Insecta > Lepidoptera > Pyralidae > Amyelois > Amyelois transitella. Next base: position 1,088,945 of record NC_083531.1, read on the forward strand.
GTGATTATAGCTTCGCCGATGTCTGAAAAACAAATAAATTTATAGTATAAATCATCAGCACTAAGTAATATCTGTATTGAAATACTAGACAAAGATTATAATATTATAAAATAATAATAATTCAAATTACCTCCAGTTCTGGTGACGGACATGAGTAGATCGAACGCTCCTTTCATATCTGGAAATGAAGAGAATGTAACAATTATACCAGAAGTTTTATTTGTCACCAAAATATTCCATTGTCATGGCGGCTTTCTGTGGAAACTGCCTTTATTTATGATTTAGACTCTAGATTGACATTCATACATACATACATCACGCCTCTTTCCCGGAGAGGTAGACAGAGACCACATCTTTCCATTTACCACGATCTCCGCACACTTCTTTCGCTTCATCCACATTCATAACTCTCTTCATGCAAGCTCGTCGGTTTCGGGTACTCTTGACCTGACCTTGCTAGAACCTCTATGATTTGATCAAGGTACGTTCTTCTAGGCCTTCCCACTCCAACATTTACATTCACACTTCTTTTGTATATTTGCTTTGTCAACCTTATTAAATTAACAATATAAAAAAAAAAAACAGAAAAAAATTATTTATATGGCAAAACAACGTTTGCCGAGACAGCTAGTTATTAACAATAATATTATATAGTTTTATTTTCACTTACCAATTTCAGGGAGCAAGTTCTCAAACACCTTTGGGAACTCAGCCGGCCCCACGCCGCCCGTCAGCTTGCGGATTGTCAGCTTGATTCCTTGAAGACCTAAAATAATATCGTTTTGAATTCTAAATGTATGTATGTATGTTATATATTCAACTTGCTTTTATCCGAGCTTCGCCCGTGGTTTATACCCCACTTTTATTATCTCCTTTAGGGTTAAGTATGTACATACATACTCTTCTTATATTAATATCCTACTTATATTATAAATGCGAAAGTTTGTGAGTATGTCAGTATGGATGTTTGTTACTCTTTCACGCAAAGCTGCCGAACCGATTACGATTGGTATGTATGTAGCTGAAGACCCAGAATAACATATAGGCTACTTCATATCCCGGAGTTCCCGCGGGATTGATACGGTTTCCATGCGGACGAAGTAGCGGGAGGCCTCTAGTATGTCATTATTCTCATATCGTAACACATTTGCCGCCAGTAAGCTGTTCAAATGTTGCCGTCCCTCGTGATTAGAGATCATTTCGATACCACACACGCAGAAAATAAGGTGGAGGTCAAATGTCAAATTTTGTAATTAAAAAACTAAATATTTTTTTTTGGTATTTTTTTTATATCTGTAAGAAAAAAAAAATTCGGTTCTTAATTTGCCGCCTTCTCAAATCCGCCGCCCTAGGCTTCAGCCTACTCAGCTTGCTGGTAAATCCGCCGCTGATCGTCACTAAATAGTACAAATCACAGTATTCTTACAAGATACGAGTATTTATGCTTGTATGTGTACTACTTTATGCTTGTAGATATTTAAAACTGCATAGTTAATCGATTTCAATGCAGTTTTTTTAGTAGATAAAGTGATTGAAGAGGTAGGTTACCTATACGTATAAATTATATGTATAAATGAAGTATAATTATGACCTAATGCTTACCTTTGGTGTGGGCGACATGTCTGAAATAATCGCAGATTTCATGGGAATCTGCGAAACAAAATTAGATAGATAAGAAAAAAAAATGTTGCTATTGGAAAAGAATTTTTTGAGAAGTTCTAATATTGGAATATTTTATTAAATTTATATGGTAAAAATTAAAATTTTAAAGCACATTTAGAGGAGAAAATACTACCTATAATGTTAAATCTTAGAGACTTGTAATAATGGCACTTTTTAAAATCAATTTAAATTAATTTCAAAATAGGTTGACATGAAATTGCAAATTAAAGATTAATAATTAAAACTAGTGATTGACTTTAAAATCAAGCGACTTACTCTTTTCCCCAGAAATCTTCTGCAATATCTCGAAGATTGCATCAAAATCGGCATGTCCAGTTAGGCGTTTCAGAACTTCGTATGCCTTGAAGACATCTGAAAATTGAGTCACAAAGTCACTGTTATGAAATTCAATGCTAAAAAATATAATTTGACTCAAAGTGAAGGTTTAAAATGCAAGTGTAGGTAAATATAAAATTTTGGTACTATATGTTTAAACCTTTGGACTAAGCAGATAAATTTACTTTTACACTGTTAGATAATGCGATTATTAATATTACTTATTTGTACCTTCAATTAAGTTTTCATAAATAAATAGTATAAGTAAGTAAAAATAGTTATGTATAAGAAGAAAAAAAGTTGAGTGACAATATGAAAAAAAAAACAAACTTACTGTTTTCATTGGTCATTTCTCTCAATAATGCGACGATAACTCGAACATCTGAAAGTTAAAATAAATATGGTAATTTATGTTCGTGAAAGAGTATGCTGCTTGTTTTATTTTTTTTAAATTCGTACCATAAAGAAAACAAAAATTTTAATAATAGTCTAGGTTTGTCTGTTGATACTGGCTACTAAAAAAAATTAATAAAAGAGTGACTTAAAAAAAATTGAATTGGCGCGCATTTTTAAAATCCCTCATAAAAGTTTTTGTGTAAAAAGTTTCAACGGCAGAAAATGTTACATGGCATCAAGTCCAACTGTTGTTATTTTTTTAAGAGCAATAAAATGTGAAAAAAAAACTTACTGGCTGTTCCCTCCAATTGAATAAAGAATGAAGTGACGAACTTCCATTCCCTGGAACCTCGGATTCTTCGTATAAACTCGTATATTTGGCTACGACCTGTCACAGAAAAGGTTTGTTATTTTTCTTATTATTTATAGTTAAGTACAAACATAATAATTAAATGCAATTAACGTAAATTAAAGAGTAATTTAAATTAACTTAAACTTATTACCATTTACCACTCTGCCGCTTATACTAAAAAAAAAAACACATTTTCATATCTTGAAAGGACAATATTCGAGGTCGATTGAAGAGGTGTATATAGTACCTAGTATATTTTTATTTATAACTAGCTGTCCTCGTGACTTCGTCCGCATAGAATAGTTATTTTGGGCATCATTGAAGCCCCCAATGATGAATAATTTTCCCCGTTCTTTTTCACATTTCCCATTATTTTTTCCCTCCTTATAATTGCAGCGTGATGTTAAATAGCCTAAAGCCTTCCTCGATAAATGGTCTATTCGAAACAAAAATATTTTTTCAATTCGAACCTGTTGTTCCTGAGATTAGCGTGTTCAAACAAACAAACAAACTCTTCAGCTTTATAATATTAGTATAGATGATCATTGAATTTCAGAGACAAGCGTTTTGAAACAAATGAGGTGCCGTGTAGTTCTATTCCTGGTACATACCCTTCTTTTTTATATGAAAATGTTCATCACCTGGCGTTAAGCCCGTTTAGAACCCCTCTGGAGAGGAGCCTGCGGTGATATGCCAATATGCCAACATGGCATGGATTGGGTGAGTCAGGTTTTTACAAGAAGCGACTCCCGTCTGACCTCCGCAACCTTTGCAGCGACATCTAACCCATGTTAGATCATGGTAACATATCCACATAATTATCTTTACTTACTTTTAAGTCCTGCCGTTGTCCCGATGTATCGCAAAGCGGCATTTTCATCTGAAATAATTAATTACCATTAAAATGCGTGATTTCCCTTCCTAGGGGTCAAAATTTAAATAACCATTTTTAAGACTTTAATTTAGAATTGTTTTTTTTTATTATTAAATTACAGATATTAATAGTTTTATTTTATTTTAATAAAGTATTTATTTTATATAAAAAAACCTATTAAAATTATAATATCCTTAAAATAAGTTCAACTGGCAGAGAATGGATTGTGGCATTAAGTGCACCTGTTGTACATTTTACGTGAATAAAGTTTAAATAAATGTTGGCTTTAAATCCAAACTTCCTATTAATCATACAATATACGAGATAATATAAGTCTAGTCTTTCTATGTACCTATATGTTAACTGTACAAGCGAATGTGTTGTCGCAACACAACTTAATCATTATTTTCATTTTATTTGACGTTTTACAAATGCGTTCGTTGCAAGACGATGACGCATAATTCCTATAACTTCTCTCTCTCATCCATATCTTTGTTTGCCGCAATCCGATTTTTCTTCTATTGTTTTTCCTATAACTTCTATTGCCTATATAGTATTAACTATTCCTATTATTTAAATAAAGAAAACGTCCATGATAAAATAAAGGTACAATACGTGCGGGTTGAAAATATCTGTATTATTTATAAATATTGCAGTCAAACTCATAAATTAGTTTTGGAATCAATTAAGTATCATTAATCAAATAAAGGTTTCAAAACCAAACATCCTTATTTTTCTGTTGTTTCGCGGAAAGCACACCTATGTATTTGCATAGACAAAAGACGTGCGCAGACGCAACAATATCACAATTTAATCAACTGGCGTTCATTTCGTGGTAACTCTTTGTTTCTTAAAAATAAACACATAAATTAAGTATATACATAGTTAAAGTTGTACTCTTATATGAACAAACATGTTAGAAGATGAAATATGACCATTTTTTAATATTGGCTCAATTCGTTAATTAATTATTTAAACAATTGTTGAACAAGGTCAATTTACGGAGCATTTGTTTAAACAATTCATTTTTGTTGAACAATGATGTAGGTTGGGGTATGTAGGATAATGTGTGTGCGTCAGTTGCTTATAGATTTTGCTATGTGCGTTATGTTTATAAGTTTTTATGTTTATTTTCTACGTTGGGGTCAAAAACTTTTTTTTTTTTTATTTACCTTGTTAGTACCGGAGGGGTTCTGGACGTGATTTTATGTTAATGTTAGTTATTTTTAATTACGTTTCAAAGAGTATTTTCAGGCACCAATGTAACAGGGAGATGTTCTCAATAAAAAATGTTTGCTGAAGATAAAAAAAATACCTAATACTTATGACAATATTTTATGAGATTAATAACGTCTTAATATTATTTTGTGATTGAATGTTAAAAGGTTGTTTATTTATTTTAAATTTAATTTCCAATCTTCAAAATATTTTGTCAACAACTTGTGTCACGTGAAAAAGTAAATTTTATTATTTGACGAATAGAAATTTAATAAACTTAATTTTGTATTTTAACTAATGCATACATTATGTTTGTTTTTTTTTTATTTTTAATTTGAGGTGATAATATTTTTAGCAATAATATACGTATATGTTTTGTTGCACAATAATCGGTCTAACAAAAAGAATCTTCGAAACAAAAATTGTATTTTTTTTGCCTCATAATGCCTGATTTTCCCAAATCCCACGTAAAACATAGTCCCGTTATTATTTCCTACGATTCAATTAATAATTGTAATTTATTTCAATATAGGTTTTAAAAATACACCACCATTCTGAAAATACCTTCTTAAACATACTTTATTTATTTTGCAAAAAAATTCACACCCAAATGTATTTAATTTATTTTAAAGAATACAGAGAACTAGAAAAATAGAGCAATGAAAAATCTCCACAGATAAAAAAAAACATTTGAAATGACATTCGGGCAATAGTACAGTCAACCGCATATCAAGTAACCCTGCATGAACTCTATGACACGGTAATATAGAGCCGAGTTTGCAGTGAATTTTAGACTTCGACTGTAGATATGCCTGATGGAAAAAAAAAATTCTTAACTTACCATGAAGACCGGTGAGCTGGTAAAGAAGTTCGGCGCTCTGTTTATGCGCGTTGTGTCCTGGTAAAAACAAGGTATGATTATTAAATAATAGGTGTATAGCTGTTGTCCGCGGCTCCACCCACGCCTGTCGCTAACCTGTGGAAACTAAAATTATCTCTTGTGGCGTTTCGACTTTGTCAATCAAAAGAAAGAACAAATCAAAAAAAGAACTCTTTCCCCGTTTGTTTTTTGCATAAACACATCCTGTGGGATACGACCCACATCTGTTTCTACTATTTCTTTTTTATCTTATTATGTTGTATTCTGTTATGTGTATAATAAATAAAATAAATAAAAAAATAAAAAAAAATCATATTTGCGAAGACCTACTGGTCCATGCCGTGTGGTTCCTGATACCAATTAAAAAAAAAAGTACCACTCTACCCCGTTCCCATGGATGTCGTAAAACGGATAGGCTTATAAACTTGAGATTCTTCTTTAAGGCTAGCAACCTGTCTGTCCAACTATTTGGATCTCAATTCTATTATTAAGCCAAAAAACTGAACGTGGCCTATCAATTTTTTCAAGACTGTTCGCTCTGTGTACCCCGCAAGGGAAGGATATCATAATATCGTCCGACCTTCCTAACCTTTTCAGCGGAATTTAATCCAAATTTTTAACCTTTGGGTAGGTGTACTACACAACCAATTGTTTGAATGTGCAGATTTTCTCACGAAATTTTCATTATTTTTAATCTGGCACTTAAGTACTACTTCCTACACTCTTATATACATACTTCTGTAAGGTTATCAATATTTTAATAACTAACCTCTAAATCCAAAGAGGTTTCGCAAAATGTCTGATATAACATCGACGCCGGTGTCTGAAAAAAAAAATATTGTTTTAATTTTCGAACTCTTGGTGACAAAATTATGCCTAGAAAGTACTTAAGTGTACATTATTTCACACACAAGAAACCCACTCTTAGACATAATTGGATTTTTACCTTGGCCCATTTAAAATGGGCAGATTAATAATTGCAACCAACATCTTTCTACAAATTAATTGACCTGCTATATATAAAAGAGGTCACTGACTGACATAATATGACGTCGGGTCTTCCCCTAAGTTCGTCGGAGTTTATTGGTCAGGGGTTTTGGCCCTCTTCAATGACTAATTTACGCTACCTTTAGGTACGACTGTAGACTGAGTTCTACATTCATTCATGTTTTTCAATGTAGACAATGTCCACGATTTAGATTCAAGAGATCTATATTTGTAAATTGACGTCCGATAAAAATGCTGCAGTGTAGTTTGTTCCGCCGCTTCTTCTACACATGCGCTTTGAAAGCGGCAGTAGTAATAATTAGATTTAAGTGATGTGACGTCAATAAGTGATATCTTGTATCCAATATTGAAAATGCTGCAGTGCAGTTTGTTACCGCTTCTTCTGCATTGACGCCTTGGAAGCGGCAGTAAGCATAGTTTTAAGTACCTAATTTATTTGACGTCAACAAATGTTGTTAAACCATACGTTTTGACAATTATTAAGCGATATGAAGTATCCTATAATAATGAATAAAAATTTGGAATTTTAATTTGAAAACTATTCTATTCTATTCTGCAGGCAGGTCGATGGAGTGGTCGTGGCTGCCTCGGTTTTCACAATTACTTGGGAGTTCTAATAAGGCGGCGGCGTCGTCACTGCTCGACGACGTCTGCCGCAAGGCAGCGAGGGGAGGGTTTGATCTGGCGGTCTGAAGGGCTGACATAATAGCGCACAATCCAAACCTATTATATGGTCAGGGGTGCAAAAGGGAGGAGTTCCCAAAATTCCGGAATAAAAGTTATAAATAAATAAATACCGTGTGGTTCCCGGCACCAATACAAAAAAGAATAGGACCACTCCATGTCTTTCCCATGGATGTAGTAAAAGGCGACTAAGGGATAGGCTTACAAACTTGGGATTCTTTTTTAGGCGATGGGCTAGCAACCTGTCGCTATTTGAATCTCAATTTTATCATTAAGCCAAATAGCTGAACGTGGCCGTTCAGTCTTTTCAAGACTGTTGGCTCTGTCTACCCCGCAAGGGATATAGACGAGACGATATGTATGTATGTTATAAATAAATATGATACCAGTACTTACTGACAATTTCTGAATCAACTTTGGTCTCCTTGTTCCAAGACTCTTTAGCCGCATCAGCCGCTTCATCGATACTCTTGTCTATGCCTTCAGGGTGATATTCCACACCATGGGAAAAATCTGAACTATCAGATTCAGTGAAATGTGATTCGGATTTTGATTGGCTCGATTCTGCATGTGATTGACTGGAACTTTCCGATTGACTTTCTGATTGGCTTTGCGAAGAAGAACTTTCAGATGAAGAACTGAATTCGGAGTTCTGAGACGAACTTTCAGATTCGAACTGTGAACCAGATTTAGTTACACTCTCCGATTCCGATGAACTACTGGCTGATTCGCTTTCAGATCTGAAACTCGATGTTTCATCATTAATATTGAGCAGCGACGGTAATTCTGTGGCTTCTGGGTGTTTGTTGGGAAAAGACGGTAGCTCAAGTCTTGGTGGGCCGAGTGGGTGGTGTCCAAAACCTGGTGGGCCTGAAGGATGGTGACCGAAGCCTGGTGAGTGGTGTCCAAAGTTCGGTGGGCCTGGCGGGTGGTGGCCAAAACCTGGGGGTCCGGGTGGTGGCCCAAAAGCTGGTGGGTGTCCAAAACCTTCTTCGTGATGGTGTCCTGATGGTGGCAGACCAAAACCGTGGTCTTTAACTTTTCCCCCTAAGCCTGGAGGTGTTCCGAAGTGGTGGGGCCCGTTGCCATGGTGTCTTACGTCTTCATGGCGGCCTGATGGAAGAAAAGAAAAACGTATGTGTAAGGAAATCGGTGATAAAAAGATAAGATGAGATATTTCGATGGCATTCGCGTTCAGTTGTCTGAGTAGGTGGAAGTTTCCTTACAATGTTTTACCCTTCCCACAGTTGAAGCTTAATATAGGTACCTTTACCTCAGGGGAAGATACAATTTTAAAGTTCACCAGGAACAATATAAAATATCTTTATCTTTAGACCCTTAGCCGCCTTCTATCATGAGTCTCTCATTTTTATTCATCTTTCAAAAATCACCAATTCTAATCCACCTCTCTGGAGTGAACCCATTGAGTGGGTAAGTCACATACATAAAATCATGCCACTTTCCCGGAGGGGTAGGCAGAGACTACATCTTTTCACTTGCCACGATCTCTGCATACTTCCTTCGCTTCATCCACATTCATAACTCTCTCCATGCAAGCTCGGCGGTTTCGGGTACTCTTGACCTGACCCTTTACCAGGACGTCCTTAATTAACGTAAGGTAAGTCACGTTTTACTGAAACGATTCCCGTCTAACTAAGAGGGGTACCTAACTAATCTAGCATGTAAGTATCATGGTTGAAAATTCAGTTGCTTGACGGTGTAAATTTCTTCACTGTGATTTCCCTCACCTCTCCGCTATCAGGTTACTTATTTCTTAATGGCTTCTACATACCCTGCTTTCATTTATTTGTCTCTCTCATCTTTACAATTCCATTCCCCTGTTGCACCATCAGTTTCGCTTGTAGACCTTAATTCCGATTTTCTACAATTTTTTTTATTGATTTACTTTCACGAACCATTCTTTTTTATGATAACTACCTTTATTTTGCTGGCTTTTAAGTTGGCGGACGACATTCACTTTGTGAGGCGCTCCTAGAAACATTAAAACCAAATGTAGCCACTCCCACGCGTGGGCAAAGGCTTTCTTACCAACGTACATACAATTGCAAAGAAGTATTAAACCATTATGGTGGCGTGGTATTTCGTTTCGTGGTGCCGTGTGGTTCCCGGCACCAATACAAAAAAGAATAGGACCACTCCATCTCTTTCCCATGGATGTCGTAAACGGCGACTAAGGGATAGGCTTACAAACTTGGGATTCTTTTTTAGGCGATGGGCTAGCAACCTGTCACTATTTGAATCTCAATTCTATCACTAAGCCAAATAGCTTAACGTGGCCATTCAGTCTTTTCAAGACTGTTGGCTCTGTCTACCCCGCAAGGGATATAGACGTGACCATATGTATGTATGTATGTAATTATATGTATGGTATTTCAGTAAGCTTGTTTCGTGTGGGACGAATCGAAACAAAAAAGGTGTTAAAAATATATACATCACAATATGGTCATTATTCTACTCTAAAAGTGCTCTGTCAGGAAACCCACTGTCAATTAAGTAATCGTTACTTTTATGGATGTTATGTAATCAAATGGAAAAAGAAGACTAGATAATATATAAAAACTAATTAACCGATATATAAAAAAAAATAACGTGAAGAATAAAAAATATGACACCTCCGACCAGATCAAGGATAATAAGTATTTTATTATTAAAAAGGTTTTCTGTACTTACGATTGGGTTGTGGGTCTGCATTTGTCGTGTAGACCTGACATAATAAAAAAAATTATATACATATTTTTTTTTACTTTTAAAACACTTTGGTTTCGAAAGATTCGAACCACACTCCAAAAATATATAAGAAGTACTTTAACCCTTTAGTCGCCTTGGACATTTAAAGATGATCTTATTGCTACCACATTGACTATTCTAAGTTAGTCATTTCAAGATTAGATTTTTAATGACTCAATTATGCGCTTAAAACAGTATTATGTCAAAAACACTGTAACGAAGTATTTTTTGTTAAACAGAAGAAAATTAGGAAGTACTGAAAGTACCTACTGTTCATACTCGCAAAGTACTGTTCCCGGGGAATTTTGTATAAACTTATTGACGGCCCCTGTGGCGCAGCGGTTGTGCGCTTGTCTGTGTCACCGGAGGTCCCGGGTTCAAATCCCCCATGATGAGAAACGAACTTTCTCTGATTGGCCTGGGTCTTGGATGTTTATCTATATAAGTATTTATTATAAAATATAGTATCGTTGAGTTAGTATCTCGTTACACAAGTTACTTCGAGGCTAACTCAAATCTGTGTAATTTGTCCCGTATATATTTATTTATTTAATTATTACGCGAATTAAAAGTTGTTTAGTATTCTATAATGTACTTACGTATAGCGCCCAAACTAATATCTTAAGCACAAACAATTTCATGACGCCAATGTGTGGCCAGTTAAGAAACTGCTTTCCACTGTAAGTCCTCATCATCAGCCCCCTTTTATCATATATATACGGCAAACAGAAGGCAGCTGAACAAATTGTTATGTTTGTTTATTAGTTGGTGACGATTGGCTGAAACGCAAATGGGTGGTGAACATTTTCTACGTAATTTGTTTACGTATCGTGAAAATTAACTGTAGTAAGTTGAGAAAAATATGTGGTACAACAAAAAAAATTGTTTTTATTTTTAAAATACATTTATAATAATATTATAAAGCTAAAGAGTTTGTTTGTTTGTTTGAACGCGTTAATTTTGGGAACTACTTGAAAAAACTAATTGAAAAATTCATTTTTCATTGAATAGACATTGAATGCGTTGAATGCATTTATCGAGGCTTTGGGCTTTATAATATAAAAATTAGGAGCGAAGAAATAATGGAAAATGTGAAAAAAACCTGGGAAAACTATTCATCCTTGAGGGCTTCAATGATGCCCAAAATAACTATTCCACGCAGACGAAGTTGAAAGCGGGAAAAGCTTTGGTTGAGAAGAGACAATGGCTTATTGCTGGAAGAGAGATTAAGAGTTACAGGTTGCAATTTTTGCTGATTGGCCTTGGTCTTAGATTTTTATTAATTGTAGTATTGACAAAAATTTTTTGGTTGCCTTTTCTAACAATCATATTATGTACTAAAATAAGTATAAAAAAACAATTAGTTAATTTTTAAAATAGTTTAATTTTGCGTCATTACCGCAGAACATTGAAGGTGAGACCTTCTCCGTTCACATTACACGCTTTGGTACACAATAATGCCTATACATACAGAGACTAAAGAATTTCATGGGGCGTATATGAAAAAAGTCCCAAAAAAAAAGCAAAAAATACAAATAATAGCAATTAAATTAGCCTGTGGTGATGTTAAAATTACTTATTGCACCATAAGAGTAAAACATACAAAACAGACTGAGATAGTACAAAGGCGGACTTATCGCTAAAGCAATCTCTTCCATTCAACCTTAAACTAAAGATTTTCTGAAAAAGAAGAAGAAGAAATAAGTAGTGTCCTTGTATTGAATTTCTCTTTATTTTAAGTTTTATTCTTATATATATTCCTTGATGTACAAGACTATATCAATTAAAAAAAAGGTATAGATGGACTGACTACGAACGTGCTTTGTTATTATATGTATGTATGTATCAACATATAATAACATGGAGGAGCAAAGTCTCGAAAGAACTGAAAGGCATAAAAGACTTATCAACAAAACCTGCGATTTTTTTTCAGAATAATTTCTTTATTAATAGGAAAAAAAGTACATAATATAAAAATATTTAAAAAAAATGTATATAATAAAGATGTAATAAATGTAGGTACTGATATTAATTGTGACGTAATACTTTCGCATTCTTAAATTAATTTTTGTAACTTTGGTTATAACTCTTTTTAAATATACACCCCACAAATGAGAGATATGATTCCATATTTAACATTAACACGAAACTAAAACTATTCCTATATTAAATAAATAAAATAAAAACAGCTTCAAAATCAATCATAATTCTGTTATTTCTCTTATCATTCCCGACTGCATGCTAAAGTCGGCATGTAAGTGATATTTACATGCTATATTGATAACAAAGCCTTTACTCTTATCAACCAGCTTTTTACATCTAGCTTTAGTTGGCGATTTTTTCCTTTAAGTACCTTCTACGACACTTTCAATGATAGAGCATGTAAAAAAATCACGCAAAATTTGGAGCATAATTAAACCTTTAAAAAAACTGCATGTAAATGATCATTTACATGCCTGACATTACATCTTTGGACGCAAATCGAAAATAAGCTTTTAATGACAAACATAAAGTAGCGAAAATTTTCAATTATCAATGATTTATTTTGAAGCGAATTCACATTTTTCTAATGACATACATAAATGCTGTAACTAGACTCGACTCTAAACTCTTACATTCCACTGCTAATATTATTGAGATTTTACGTACGATAAAAAAGAACCTTATAGAATAAGATATAGTTGCACTTTTGCTAACTCATTCAAAGGCTGATACTGTAATCAGGTGATCTCAGCCAGTGTTGCCAACCCCAACGAAAAAAATGTAGATCAGAATTTAAAAAAAAACTCAGTTCCTTTGAAAATTGTACCAACGGTTTCGAGACATCGGGTTCATACTCATATTTGAAATGATTTTGTTCACAGAATGAGAATTTTTTAGTTGATTAGTGCATGAAATTCTTCGTAAATTACAACAATGATTAAAAAACTGCACATTTGGATGTCAAAACAGAGGGGTTGGCTACACTGATTACAGACCTTTTGCTCAAATACGCCATGGGATTCTGTGAATGTGCAAATATTTCTTACAATTTAACAATAATAAATACACATATTTGTGTACATCAGATCTGATAATGGACCAGCCATCCGACCAGCGGTTTTAATATTGACTTGTTTTATGTAAACAATGGACAACAATAATAAAAAAAGGGACAGCTAGCTATTAGAAATATGCAAGACAAGTTTAATTTAAATAAATGCCGTTCTTTTATTAATAGTCTGTGCTCATGATACAATATTATGTAAAATTATAATATTCAAATCAAAACTGTTTTTCATTTTATAAAATACCTAAGCTTAGTTCAGACACCAGTCTCTCACAAACTTACTTTGCATAGTTAACTTTTCTGTAAATATTTTGATGTAAGTTTGTGTAGAGAAAAAAAAAGAAATTTCAATTTGAAAAGTGTAATACTTCGCTTAAGATTATATTTTTTTAGAGACAATGAATCAAAAATTGAAAAAAATAACTCTTTTTTTTGGTTATATATATATTTTTTTATGTTAGTGAATAGGGTAATACTTGACTCATAATGAATTTCAAATTTAAAATGAATGTTTATTATTACATTAAGCTTAGGAAATCAAAAAATATCATTTTTTTTAAATATGACCACGAGATTACTTTTAAAATGTGATTTTTTATTTTTAATCTGTAACGTTAAAAACGCATGTCGTGATGTGACGTCACACAAAATGTAAACTAAAGAAATTGTACGTTAACAAAACCGGTCAAGTCAAATGTTTGTTTTTAATACTATGACGTCAGAGCACAGATAATAAATAGACTAACATGGCCGACAACGTTTTCGGTCATTATGGAAAAATATGATTTAAAAAAAGTTTTTATGACTTTTAAAGGTATTTAAAAATGTACCTAATTATATATTTTTTGGTATAAAATAACAAATATGAACTATTTAGAACCAACTGAAAAAACAGTCAAATAGCCTATTGTGTCAACATTTTTTTCGAGGTTTTTTGAGTAAAAATAATTTTATTTTGAATTTGAATAGCTTTGAAACACTTTCGAATCACGAGTACAGTCAACATGTATATGAAAAAGATACGAATGAATTAATACAATCCTAAAATAGAAGATTACTGTGTGTTAATTTTTTACTTAATATAAATAAAAATAAAATCAATATAGTTTTTATAGCTGTCTGTTTATGTGGCCTACTTATATTTTTTTACTAGAATAATCTATTTGTTGTGATAAACGTGAAGCAAAGAAAAATACCCAAATGTTGACATAATTCGACAAATATACAGTCATTACACAAATATGCGTATTAAGAGACATCTAAACAAACTAATTTAATTATTTATGTACGTACACACTTACGGTAGGAGAACATAATAAAATTAACATTTTACTCTTAAGGGTCGCCTGCACCTGCCTGGATTAACATTTAAGATTTTCTATATTTATATATTTGATTTCAGAAGTAAATAACAAAACAACTGTATGTATATTTTAATGCAAATTTAATCATCGGCTTCTATTTTCGAAAGAAAAAATACTTTATTTGATAATTTAATAGCGTTTTTTACTACGTACATTTTACAAGTAACAGCTTTGGTTCAATTGTGATACAGACAAGTAGTCTTAAACTAGCACAGATCTAGAACTCTGAGCGTTTGTGCTCTGTGGTCCTAGCTACGGACATAGAGTCAGCGAAGACACGATACGATTATCAATTTTTGACAATCCTCATGGCATTCTTGAAGTCAAATTTAAAGTACCCTGCAGTTCAAATTGAATAAAATGATAGCTAACGCCCCTACAGAGGTAGCAATGGTTCGGGCTCGACCGCCAACAAAAGGAAGCTCTCCTCCAAGCTGGGAAACCGCGCGAGAGACGATGTTGAGTTAGACGTTGTATTTATGTTTCAGTGCGTGAAATCATTGACTCGCGCTGCTATTGGCTGAGCGAGTCATATTCCTCGCTGTGATTGGTTGATGGCGTGTGACGTCAGTGATGTCGCCACACCCCATTTGCATCTGTGCAGCACCTTCCGCCTTATTGTCGCATCCCACCATGCCATATTTTTTGCGTTCACTGAATTCACATCCGTAGCTTAAGAAAATTCGAGAGAGAATACTATAGTATAGTAAAAGGGGCTTATGGTTTGTCTGGAATAAACGTAATTTTACTATTTACTTTTACAGAGTTCTAGATGTAACTAAAACCTTAAATTAATACACTTTTTGTGCGGTAATCGCGAAAATAACCCCTAAAATCTGGTGTGACTATAGCGACATCTGTACTCTATGGCTAGATTTTTATTATTGTTTTTTAATATGTAATGTATTCTGCAATTTTTCTGCCTTTCATTTTTTATTTCTCTTTTCGACTCTTTGGGAACTAGTAAATAAAGTATAGATGTCGCCACTATCTATTATTCTATCACACGGAATTTTTTAAAGCTAAACAGCTAAATCATTTTAACTTAATGAACTACGCTTAAGAGATTAAACATTTTTGTGGCCCCGAAATTAAGATGGCGTGTACAGTGAAGAGAGTCAAATGTGACAATTTCTGTTTGCCGGGTCATAATTATGACACAATTATATATGGCGACTAGACAATTTTAATGGCACATAGAAGAAAAGTTGATTGACTTTAAAGAAAAGTGTTATATTTATTCTAAGTAAAAAATAAAAGAAAATGCGTACATTGTAAATCTGTCAAAAAAAATTTGGCAATACTTTTTATATTTATGAAAAACACTAACAGAATGCGTAATCAAAGTTCAATTTTCAATAGACAACAGTATTTTATGTATTTTTGTAAAGGTTTTTTTTAAATAATTTCCAATTGGGGGAGGATAACTATTTCAAACTTAAATATTTAACAAAAAGTTTGCCCTAAGTTACTAGAAATTTCTACAACCAACCACGCGAACACTTGCCACTCCATCTAGTCACCATTGCACAGAAAAATATAAAAAAAAACTTATCCGACTAAAGAATATTATTTAAAAAATAATTATCTAAATTAATGTAATCAAATATACAGTCTCTAGAAATTTGGCATTTTTTTGGATTCTATATAAGAGAGCAAAGATTACAAATTATGTTTAATGTCAGTTGAATTGAAAGCGAGTCAAAAGTTACGTTATTCAAGAACATATACATATACATATGTGTGTGTGTCTTACAATCCTTCTCTTTCTCTCTAACTAAGAGTTAAGCGAAAAAGAAAAAGAGATAATGTGAGATTTAAGCGTTGTAAACTTAAGTCTCCCACGATTTTAAAATCTTTTTCATAATATGAAAAATCAATAAACAACTTTAATCAGAACAAAGTTTAAACGGAAATAAGAAGATATCCACATTTTAAAATAATCAGTGTCAAAAGTTTTGTATTTTTTTTTTTTGGTTTGAGACCTTAATTCTTTCAATTCAATTGTTATTAACAAATTCACAGATGATACATTTAATTTAATAACAACAAGGAAATCTATAATTTATTTTTTTAATTTTCATTTGTCATCTAAATTTAAGATGCACAGCGCTTCGGAATTATATGCTATTTTTTTGTGCGATAAAGTACAATAAAAAAAAAATACTTTGTAAATTTTTCGCAGTTTAAAAGTGAGTACATATTAGTATAGGATTTCCAGATCTCAATTTTGAAAACACAAACTTGTACTAGAAATAATTTCTAAATCTTATTTAATAAGCATTTTGAAGAAGTGCGTTTTATTATTATTATATATCTATTAATTAAATATATAGGATAAAACACTTTAATAAGGATATATAATATCTATAATGAATACGCGGATAGATATAAATATGCATTCTTTTTTTACATACATTTAATGTAATATCATTTGGATTTTTTATACACGATGTAAAAAATATTTCTAATTAAAAAAAAAGACATCTAAACATCTAATTTGAAAAGAAAAACATATTTTTTACATCCCATAATAATGCTTTATATAACCTACAAATTATCATACATCATAACATTAATGTATTGTCTATTATCTAGAAACAATTATTATTTACAAATCCTATTTGGAAAAAAATGTTTTTTTTTAAATCTAAAATATGTATTTGTGTTACTTAAAAAATAAAGGTCGGGCAGTTGAAATACTTTTTTTTAATTTCTAAAACTTTGTTCATCTAATAAAAAAAAAATATAAAGTAAGGTCGGGCAGCTTTTATTTTTAATTTGACACAATAAGGATTTAATTTTGACAAAATGCTATACCGCAGATACTAAAGGAAACTGATGAATATATTAAATACTGTTTTATATATTTTTTAATCGAGCAGTTTTCTCTCCTACCCTTTTCAAAACTTTGGTAAAAAAAAGTATTGTTATATGTTGTAAAGTTCTAAAACAATTTCAGAAAATGTGCACGTATACATAATATCTGTACGCACCTTCTCACCCGGTGCATAAGGTTCATTTTGGTGGGAAAAAAAAAGTATGGCACCATAAAAATCGAATGAAGTTTTAAATATATTAAAAATAAAAAAAAAACTAAAAAATAAGAACTTAATAAATAAGTTGACGTGATTTTACTCTACCAGTTTTGAATTAAATAACAGTTTTTGGTAATTGATTTCATGAAATGTTTAGTTTACAGTTTCACAATCAATCGATCAATGTATTTAAAAAACAAAATTAAATTAGCGTCTCTGAATACTAAATTATATTTTTGAGTGACCTAGTTATTTTAAACTGGACAACTGAAGTTATTTTAAAGTTAAAAATTTCAATTTAATTTCTGCCAATGACACAACCTACAAAAGATTGTATAAATTTGAGAATTTTCACTTTAAAACAAACTGTCTTTTTCTAAACATTCTTATTTTAAACGACGCAACCGATTTTGATGTAGTTTTCACAACTATTAAATTAAATACTGTAAGTTTATAAAACACTATCACTTTTATAAGTCGCCTGCGCAGAATACCAGCGCAACCTACCGCCCAATCCAACCGAATGAGAACTCAATGAAATAACGGCCTTATTACAACTGTATTAAACGCAAAATCCAAAAGCAAAATGTCTCCTGCTATCTCGCTCACAATGGCGGACAGTTTAGATCGCGAGTTCAAATCGCGCGCTCTGATTGGGTCAACCGCTCAATTATTTTTCCCGCCATAATAACACTAGCTGTGCCCGCGACTTCATCCGCGTGGAATAGTTATTTTGGGCATCATTGAAGCTCTCAAGGATGAATAATTTTCCCCGTTTTTTTACATATTCCATTATTTATTTGCTCCTTATAGTTGCAGCGTGATGTTATATACATACACATATAGCCTAAAGCCTTCCTCGATAAATGGTCTATTCAGCGCAAAAAGAATTTTTCAATTCGAACCAGTGGTTCCTGAGATTAGCGCGTTCAAACAAACAAACTCTTCAGCTTTAACTTATAAAAGTGATAACTTATAAAAAAAAACACAATTTACCATTGTAAAAGAAAATACATCATTAAATTTTGTAAATTTCCTTGAAAAAAAAAAAATCTTGCACGTGTTAACACTGTTTTCCATTGACACAACCAATTTGACCCGCTTGCCGCAAAAGAGGGTGATGTATTCAATTCGCCGACGTCTCCTTTCTCGCCGTGAAGGACACAATCGATCGGATCCCTTTGACTGAGGTCTGAAAAATTTAATAATCCCATAATCACAAGGTCCTGGGTTATGTCAAAAATTTAATTTTAAGACGAATCTAAAATCATACGGCAGCCATCTTGGATTGATTCACATCAAATAATTTTTTTTTTCGTTAATAATTCTAATTTGCCGTGTGGTTCCCGGCATCAAGACAAAAAAAAGAATAAGACCACTCTATTTCTTTCCTGTGGATGTCCTAAAAGGCGACTAAGGAATGGGCTTATAAACTTGGTATTCTCGTTTTAGGCGACGGGCTATCAACCTGTCACTATTTGAATCTCAATTCTATGATTAAGCCAAGCAACTGAACGCGGCTCCTATCAGTCTTTTGAAGACCGTTAGCTCTGTCCACCCCGCAAGGGATATACACGTGACCTTATACCCACGTAGGTATGTAAATGACAACAACAAATAAAAAAAAACAACACAAAACCAAAAAAAAAAAACCAAAAAAAAAAAAGATAATTCACCTTTTTCTTGGAGCCGTTGAGGTAATCCTTGTACATCTCAGAGCGGAGGTAACGGGAATAGCTGTCGGATTTCATGAGATGATACACGTGCGCCTGGAATTATAAACGTTTCGTTTAAAAACTTCGTGCCGTGTGGCTCCCGGCATTAATACAAAAAAAAAATAACCACTCCATTGCTTTCCCATGGATGTCGTAAAAGGCGACTAAGGGATAGACTGTTGGCTCTGTCTACCCGGCAAGAGATATAGGCGTGATTATATGTATGTATGAAATTAAATATCAAAACTGTATTTTTGATATGACCAAATGTTTGCAATTTCTTTAGACGGCGTTCATCGCTTCTGTGCGAGCGGGACGGCAAATATTTCCACGAATAACGACAGTGTGCCGTGCGGTTCCCGGCACCAGTACAAAAAAGAATAAGACCACGCCATCTCTTTCCTACGGATGTCGTAAAAGGCCACTAAGGGATAGGCTTACAAACTTGGGATTCTGTCACTGTTTGAATCTCAATTCTATCATTAAGCCAAATAGCTGAGCGAGGCTTATCAGTCTTTTCAAGACTGTTGGCTCTGTCTACCCCACAAGGGATATCGACGTGATCATATGTATGTATGTATGTATGTAACAACGACAGAAAAAAGCAATAAGGGACTTCATTAAGTGTTGTAGGTCTATAAAAAATAGGTGGCGCTACTCGCAACACTGAGTGAAATGGGCGGCTACTTTTTTTTTCTGAAATTTCCCACGGGAGCGAAGCCCTGCGCAAGCGCATGTCAAAATGTAATTCAGCGGAGCATTCACATTTGGAAGCTTCGCAATCTTACCTGCGCCTGATCGAAACAGTATCTGTCGGGTGTTCCAGATTCCACTTTCGTTCTTGTCAGTTCTCTATAAAAAAAAACAGTGGTTGGATAGAAAAATTTCAGAAAAATAGCAATTATTTGGATCGAAAATTTAAAGCGACGTGTGGTAACCTGCACTATAGAAAAGAACCACACCATATGTTCCAGCCCATGGATGTCGTGAAAGGCGATAAAGGGATAGGCTTATAAACTTGGGATTTCGCTTGTTGGCGATGGGCTTAGCAACCTGTCACTATTTGATGCGAATCTAGATTCCATCATGAAGCCATACAACTGAACGTGGCCTTTCAGCCTTTTCGAGACTGTTGGCTCTGTCTACCCCGCAAGAGATGTAAATGTACATGTCTTGCGGGGTAGACAGAGTCGAATTGAAAAATTCTTTTTGCGTTGAACAGACCATTTATCGAGGCAAGCAAAAGGCTATATAACATCACGCTGCAACTATTAGGAGCGAAGAAATAATGGAAAATGTGAAACAAAAAAAAACGGGGAAAATTATTCATCCTTGAGGGCTTCAATGATGTATATATCTATGTATATATCCCAATATAACTATTCCACGCGGACGGAGTCGCGAGTTATTATGTGTCTTAAAAATAAGTGCCTCTCATTCTGCTTGTTTTAATATCGTCATAGCCAAATGTTTAGCGTTTTTCATTTTGACCAATAAATATTTTTGTATGAATACATTTTCTTATTTCAATTGAGTTAACAGTTTAATACAGTATTGACAGATGAACGTGGGCTCTCAGTCCTTTGAAGACTGTCAGCTCTGTCTACCCCGCAAGGGATATAGACGTGATAAATAGTATGTATGTATAATAGGCTTCAATGATGCCCAATATAACTATACCACGCGGACGGAGTCGCGGCGCGGGCGCAGCTAGTATAATTTCTATCTCTCTATCTCACTCACTCACCTGCTGGCCGCGTCGATGTTGACCGGCGACGGCGCATCTGATGCGAGGAACTCCTTCCAAATCTCCTTGGCCCGGGTCGACACTCGACGTATCGGGAGCGCCTTCAACTCCTGCACAGCTAGCCAGAATCTGTTTAAATTACGAATAACATATAGTATATGTGACTGTTTGTGTGTACGTAGGGGATGTAGGGGGGAGGGATGGGCACATTATCACAATTTAATGCATTAAAAAATAAAACAGATATTATTGATAATCAACATTTATTGTCAATTCTCATTGCAGCGCCACACATTTGGCTGGATATCTTACAAAGAACTTTAAAAACAATTATAATCTATCTTAACGTTACGAGATAATGCAGAAAATAAGTAAGAAGTGACAAACAAGATACATATATGCATACATATAACCACGTCTTTATCCCTTGCGGGGTAGACAGAGCCAACGGTCTCGAAAAGAACATCGTGAAGGAAACCTGCACATTCAGGAAACTGAATGTGTTACCATGATCCAATACGGGGTAAGGTTCCCCTGCAAAGGTTGCGGAGGTCGAAACGCGAGTCGCTTCGTGTAAAAACCTGACTCACCCAATACAGGATCCAATGGATGGTCGAAGACATACCCCGGGCTCCTCTCCAGAGTGGTGAGGATGCAACCGACACTAGTTACCTGAGGTTCCGAGCGTGTGTGAGTGTGGGTGAGGTACCTGAGGTTCCGAGCGTGTGTGAGTGTGGGCGAGGTACCTGAGACTCTCGAGTGTGTGTGTGGGCGAGGTACCTGAGGTTCCGAGCGTGTGTGAGTGTGGGGCGAGGTACCTGAGGTTCCGAGCGTGTGTGAGTGTGGGCGAGGTACCTGAGACTCTCGAGTGTGTGTGTGGGCGAGGTACCTGAGGTTCCGAGCGTGTGTGAGTGTGGGTGAGGTACCTGAGGTTCCGAGCGTGTGTGAGTGTGGGCGAGGTACCTGAGACTCTCGAGTGTGTGTGTGGGCGAGGTACCTGAGACTCTCGAGTGTGTGTGTGGGCGAGGTACCTGAGGTTCCGAGCGTGTGTGAGTGTGGGTGGGGTACCTGAGGTTCCGAGCGTGTGTGAGTGTGGGCGAGGTACCTGAGACTCTCGAGTGTGTGTGTGGGCGAGGTACCTGAGACTCGAGTGTGTGAGTGTGGGCGAGGTACCTGAGACTCTCGAGTGTGTGAGTGTGGGCGAGGTACCTGAGACTCTCGAGTGTGTGAGTGTGGGCGAGGTACCTGAGGTTCCGAGCGTGTGTGAGTGTGGGCGAGGTACCTGAGGTTCCGAGCGTGTGTGAGTGTGGGCGAGGTACCTGAGGTTCTCGCCGCTGAACTCCTTGCTCAGGAACCTGGCGAAGTGGTCGCGGCCCGCGGCGTCCTGCAGTGTGTGAGTGTGGGCGAGGTACCTGAGGTTCTCGCCGCTGAACTCCTTGCTCAGGAACCTGGCGAAGTGGTCGCGGCCCGCGGCGTCCTGCAGTGTGTGAGTGTGGGCGAGGTACCTGAGGTTCTCGCCGCTGAACTCCTTGCTCAGGAACCTGGCGAAGTGGTCGCGGCCCGCGGCGTCCTGCAGTGTGTGAGTGTGGGCGAGGTACCTGAGGTTCTCGCCGCTGAACTCCTTGCTCAGGAACCTGGCGAAGTGGTCGCGGCCCGCGGCGTCCTGCAGTGTGTGAGTGTGGGCGAGGTACCTGAGGTTCTCGCCGCTGAACTCCTTGCTCAGGAACCTGGCGAAGTGGTCGCGGCCCGCGGCGTCCTGCAGTGTGTGAGTGTGGGCGAGGTACCTGAGGTTCTCGCCGCTGAACTCCTTGCTCAGGAACCTGGCGAAGTGGTCGCGGCCCGCGGCGTCCTGCAGTGTGTGAGTGTGGGCGAGGTACCTGAGGTTCTCGCCGCTGAACTCCTTGCTCAGGAACCTGGCGAAGTGGTCGCGGCCCGCGGCGTCCTGCAGTGTGTGAGTGTGGGCGAGGTACCTGAGGTTCTCGCCGCTGAACTCCTTGCTCAGGAACCTGGCGAAGTGGTCGCGGCCCGCGGCGTCCTGCAGTGTGTGAGTGTGGGCGAGGTACCTGAGGTTCTCGCCGCTGAACTCCTTGCTCAGGAACCTGGCGAAGTGGTCGCGGCCCGCGGCGTCCTGCAGTGTGTGAGTGTGGGCGAGGTACCTGAGGTTCTCGCCGCTGAACTCCTTGCTCAGGAACCTGGCGAAGTGGTCGCGGCCCGCGGCGTCCTGCAGTGTGTGAGTGTGGGCGAGGTACCTGAGGTTCTCGCCGCTGAACTCCTTGCTCAGGAACCTGGCGAAGTGGTCGCGGCCCGCGGCGTCCTGCAGTGTGTGAGTGTGGGCGAGGTACCTGAGGTTCTCGCCGCTGAACTCCTTGCTCAGGAACCTGGCGAAGTGGTCGCGGCCCGCGGCGTCCTGCAGTGTGTGAGTGTGGGCGAGGTACCTGAGGTTCTCGCCGCTGAACTCCTTGCTCAGGAACCTGGCGAAGTGGTCGCGGCCCGCGGCGTCCTGCAGTGTGTGAGTGTGGGCGAGGTACCTGAGGTTCTCGCCGCTGAACTCCTTGCTCAGGAACCTGGCGAAGTGGTCGCGGCCCGCGGCGTCCTGCAGTGTGTGAGTGTGGGCGAGGTACCTGAGGTTCTCGCCGCTGAACTCCTTGCTCAGGAACCTGGCGAAGTGGTCGCGGCCCGCGGCGTCCTGCAGTGTGTGAGTGTGGGCGAGGTACCTGAGGTTCTCGCCGCTGAACTCCTTGCTCAGGAACCTGGCGAAGTGGTCGCGGCCCGCGGCGTCCTGCAGTGTGTGAGTGTGGGCGAGGTACCTGAGGTTCTCGCCGCTGAACTCCTTGCTCAGGAACCTGGCGAAGTGGTCGCGGCCCGCGGCGTCCTGCAGTGTGTGAGTGTGGGCGAGGTACCTGAGGTTCTCGCCGCTGAACTCCTTGCTCAGGAACCTGGCGAAGTGGTCGCGGCCCGCGGCGTCCTGCAGTGTGTGAGTGTGGGCGAGGTACCTGAGGTTCTCGCCGCTGAACTCCTTGCTCAGGAACCTGGCGAAGTGGTCGCGGCCCGCGGCGTCCTGCAGTGTGTGAGTGTGGGCGAGGTACCTGAGGTTCTCGCCGCTGAACTCCTTGCTCAGGAACCTGGCGAAGTGGTCGCGGCCCGCGGCGTCCTGCAGTGTGTGAGTGTGGGCGAGGTACCTGAGGTTCTCGCCGCTGAACTCCTTGCTCAGGAACCTGGCGAAGTGGTCGCGGCCCGCGGCGTCCTGCAGTGTGTGAGTGTGGGCGAGGTACCTGAGGTTCTCGCCGCTGAACTCCTTGCTCAGGAACCTGGCGAAGTGGTCGCGGCCCGCGGCGTCCTGCAGTGTGTGAGTGTGGGCGAGGTACCTGAGGTTCTCGCCGCTGAACTCCTTGCTCAGGAACCTGGCGAAGTGGTCGCGGCCCGCGGCGTCCTGCAGTGTGTGAGTGTGGGCGAGGTACCTGAGGTTCTCGCCGCTGAACTCCTTGCTCAGGAACCTGGCGAAGTGGTCGCGGCCCGCGGCGTCCTGCAGTGTGTGAGTGTGGGCGAGGTACCTGAGGTTCTCGCCGCTGAACTCCTTGCTCAGGAACCTGGCGAAGTGGTCGCGGCCCGCGGCGTCCTGCAGTGTGTGAGTGTGGGCGAGGTACCTGAGGTTCTCGCCGCTGAACTCCTTGCTCAGGAACCTGGCGAAGTGGTCGCGGCCCGCGGCGTCCTGCAGTGTGTGAGTGTGGGCGAGGTACCTGAGGTTCTCGCCGCTGAACTCCTTGCTCAGGAACCTGGCGAAGTGGTCGCGGCCCGCGGCGTCCTGCAGTGTGTGAGTGTGGGCGAGGTACCTGAGGTTCTCGCCGCTGAACTCCTTGCTCAGGAACCTGGCGAAGTGGTCGCGGCCCGCGGCGTCCTGCAGTGTGTGAGTGTGGGCGAGGTACCTGAGGTTCTCGCCGCTGAACTCCTTGCTCAGGAACCTGGCGAAGTGGTCGCGGCCCGCGGCGTCCTGCAGTGTGTGAGTGTGGGCGAGGTACCTGAGGTTCTCGCCGCTGAACTCCTTGCTCAGGAACCTGGCGAAGTGGTCGCGGCCCGCGGCGTCCTGCAGTGTGTGAGTGTGGGCGAGGTACCTGAGGTTCTCGCCGCTGAACTCCTTGCTCAGGAACCTGGCGAAGTGGTCGCGGCCCGCGGCGTCCTGCAGTGTGTGAGTGTGGGCGAGGTACCTGAGGTTCTCGCCGCTGAACTCCTTGCTCAGGAACCTGGCGAAGTGGTCGCGGCCCGCGGCGTCCTGCAGTGTGTGAGTGTGGGCGAGGTACCTGAGGTTCTCGCCGCTGAACTCCTTGCTCAGGAACCTGGCGAAGTGGTCGCGGCCCGCGGCGTCCTGCAGTGTGTGAGTGTGGGCGAGGTACCTGAGGTTCTCGCCGCTGAACTCCTTGCTCAGGAACCTGGCGAAGTGGTCGCGGCCCGCGGCGTCCTGCAGTGTGTGAGTGTGGGCGAGGTACCTGAGGTTCTCGCCGCTGAACTCCTTGCTCAGGAACCTGGCGAAGTGGTCGCGGCCCGCGGCGTCCTGCAGTGTGTGAGTGTGGGCGAGGTACCTGAGGTTCTCGCCGCTGAACTCCTTGCTCAGGAACCTGGCGAAGTGGTCGCGGCCCGCGGCGTCCTGCAGTGTGTGAGTGTGGGCGAGGTACCTGAGGTTCTCGCCGCTGAACTCCTTGCTCAGGAACCTGGCGAAGTGGTCGCGGCCCGCGGCGTCCTGCAGTGTGTGAGTGTGGGCGAGGTACCTGAGGTTCTCGCCGCTGAACTCCTTGCTCAGGAACCTGGCGAAGTGGTCGCGGCCCGCGGCGTCCTGCAGTGTGTGAGTGTGGGCGAGGTACCTGAGGTTCTCGCCGCTGAACTCCTTGCTCAGGAACCTGGCGAAGTGGTCGCGGCCCGCGGCGTCCTGCAGTGTGTGAGTGTGGGCGAGGTACCTGAGGTTCTCGCCGCTGAACTCCTTGCTCAGGAACCTGGCGAAGTGGTCGCGGCCCGCGGCGTCCTGCAGCAGCTCGCGCAGCCCGAACGCCCAGCGCCGCACGCGCCGCAGCGGCAGCGGGTCCTTGCTGGAACCACGCGTACACATCTATACTAATATTATAAAGCTGAAGAGTTTGTTTGTTTGAACGCGCTAATCACAGGAACTACTGGTTCCAATTGAAAAATTATTTGCGTGCGTTGAATAGGCCATTTATTATTAGTATTAATACCAATTAAATTAATTATTATTAAATTGATTAATTATTCAATTATTATTATTACCATGCGTGCGGCACAAGGCCGGCGTACATACAAGGATTTTTAGGTTATCTATCTATATATATATAAAAATGAATTGCTGTTCGTTAGTCTCGCTAAAACTCGAGAACGGCTGAACGGATTTATCTTATCTTGGCCTTGGATTATTCGTGGAGGTCTAGAGAAGGTTTAAAAGGTGAGAAAAATTCGAATAATTGCCGCGAAAATCCTCAATACAGCATTTTTCTATTTCCCATACAAACGTTTTCTAACTTATACGTACAATCATTTTGAGCTTTATTGCTAATGTATAAAGTTCACTGTTGTCTAAGCAATGTAGGTCTAATAGATAGGAACAAAAAACTGTCATATTACCAATTTTTTTGACAAAACGAAGTCTGTCGGGTCCGCTAGTTCGATATACATATAGCATACATACGCATACATACATATAGCATACTGTCGATGACGTCGTGACGCATCCATTATTCATTTATATACATATACATACATACATAATACATACATACATATACAGTGCCGTGTGGTTCCCAGAACCAATACAAAAAAGAATAGAACCACTCCATTTCTTTCCCATGGATGTCGTAAAAGGCGACTAAGGGATAGGCTCACAAACTTGGGATTCTTTTTTAGGCTATGTATACATACATACATATGGTCACGTCGATATCCCTTGCGGGGTAGCCAGAGCCAACAGTCTTGTAAAAATTGATAGGCCCCGTTCAGCTGTTTTGGCTTAATGATAGAATTGAGAATAGAATAGTGACAGATTGCTAGCGTGTCGCCTAAAAGAAGAAAGTTTATAAGCCTATCCCTTAGTCGCCTTTTACGACATCCATGGGCAAAAGATAGAGTGATCCCTTTTTCTATTGGTGCCGGGAACCACATGGTGTATACTAGCTGCGCCCGCGACTTCGTCCGCGTGGAATAGTTATTTCGGTCATCATTGAAGCCCTCGATCCCCTTTCCCCGTTTCTTTTACATTTTCCATTATTTATTCGCTACTAATAATTGCAGCGTGATGTTATATAGCCTAAAGCCTTCCTCGAAAAATGGTCTATTCAACGCAAAAACAATCTTTCCTATCGAACCCGTAGTTCCTGAGATTAGCGCGTTCAAACAAACAAACTCTTCGGCTTTATAATATTAGTATAGAAATAAACATATGGATGGAGTGATTCTATTCTGTTCATACGACACATAAATTTTTATTTTATACATTAGGTCGCCCGCGACTTCCGTCTGTTTAAAATTAATCCCGCGGGAACTCCGGGTAAAAAAGAAGCCTATGTGTTATTCTGAGTCTTCAGCTACCTACATACAAAATGTCATTGTAATCTCGTTCAGTTGTTTTTGCGTGAAAGAGTAACAAACATCCATACTGACTTTAGGCGATGAGCTAGTAACCTTACACCTATATGATGCCAATTCCATCATGAAACCATAAAACCTCTAAGGAACTATCGAAAGTGGAGAGGGGTTAGTGCGAGTTTTACTCGAACAAAACGCGTCGAGCAAGTAATCGCAAATTTGTAATTAGTGCCATCGAGTTACTACTAGGTGGCACTGATCAAAATCACATACAAAATTTGCGTTCACTCGCTCGACGCGTTTGATCGAGAGTGAGATGGAGAGAGAGAGGAAGGGAGAGTGAGATGGAGGGAGATAGGGACAGAGAGGGAGATGGAGAGAGAGAGGAAGGGAGAGTGAGATGGAGGGAGATAGGGACAGAGAGGGAGATGGAGAGAGAGGGAGGGAGAGAGTGAGATGGAGAGAGGGAGAGAGGGAGAGAGGGGGAGAGGGGGAGAGAGAGGGAGAGAGGGGGAGAGTGAAAGGGAGAGGGAGATGGAGAGAGGGAGAGAGAGATGGAGAGAGGGAGAAAGAGATGGAGTGAGGGAGAGTGAGATGGAGAGAGGGGGAGGGAGAGAGAAGGGGGGGAGGGAGAGAGAAGGGGGGGAGGGAGAGAGAGAGAGGAAGAGAGGGACAGAGAGAGAGTGAGAGACACTCACCATTGTTTCTCCTGCTCCCACAGTTCCGTGGTGTCGCTGATCCACGGGTTGGGCCACTCGGGCGGAGTCAGGAACGCGTCGTACTCAGCGTACTGCTCGCAATAAGCTATGAACCTGATGTAAAAAGACATTTCTTGTTAGGTTAGGTTTGCTCTGTCTACCCCGCAAGGGATAAGGATGTGACTATAGGCAGAGATCACATCTTGAAACGTTACCCGCATACATCTTTCGCTTCATCCACATTCATGATTCTTCATGAAAGTAATAAATAAATAAATCTACAGGGTGACATTTAAAACTGCATCCTTTTAAACATAGACTATACCCATGCTTCTGAGCCGGTTGAGCCTATTTTTATTTAAATTAAACGTCATCATTTTCACATTTAAAAAACCCTCAAAAACTACGTCACACGCTTTAATACTAAGACCAATACTAGAAAAACAAATTAAAACTAAACATGTAAATAAATGTCTGAAAAATAAATTACTTTTCTAGTATCAAGATTAAGTAAAGTACAGAGTTGTCGAGATCGTTCAGCTGAATGAATTGTGTCGTTGACCTCTGAATCTTACGCGTCGCTTTTGGTATTTGTCGCGGGGTGATATGACGTATTTAGGATCGTGGATTTTGGTTTTTTTTTTCGTACTTTCTGAAATATGAATCGATAATTTTAGAGAATATTCTTTAGATGAGTACACTTAACAGTTATATTTATGCAGTTGAATTAAAAGTCACAATGTATACGGGACAAATTACACAAATTGAGTTAGCCTTCGTTCGTTTCTAATCATGCCCTGGCCGGGATTCGAACCCGAGACCTCCGGTGTCACAGACAAGCACACTACCGCCGCGCCACAGAGTCAAAGTCCTCAATAAAAAAGTGATGTATGTCTGTATATATACTCACATCTCGGCAACCTTGCTGACTTTCACGTTCCTCCGTTCCAGTCTGGCCCTGAGCATAGTGAGCTGCCTCTTGGCCGCCTCAATCTGCTTGTCTATGCTCGGCTGTGTTGTCTCTGGCGCGCACACTATGGCCACCTCGTCTTGAGATGTTTCTCCTGTCAAAAAATAACGCAAATAATGACCGTTCGGGATCATTGGGTGGTGATTTAAATAAAATTGTGGAGAGTGAATCGTGTGGTTCCCGGCACTAATAAAGAAAAGAATAAGACCGCCCCATCTCTTTCCAGTAGGTGTCGTAAAAGGCGACTAAGAGATAGGCTTATGAACTTGGGGTTCTGCTCTTTGGCGATGTGCTAGCAACCTGTCACAATTTAAATCTCGATTCTATTATTAAGCCAAACAGCTGAACGTGGCCATTCAGTCTTTTCAAAACTGTTGGCTCTGTCTGCCCCGCAAGGGATATAGACGTGACCATACATATATATAGATGTATGTATGTATTCACAATAAGAGGCCTTGACGAACGTTGTAATGAAAATTTACTTTTTTATTAGGTAAAAAGTAACAGCAGGAAATAGTTTACTTAAAAGGATTATGAATAAAGAGGCAAAGACTGTGAATGCAGAGGCAAAGATTGTGAATGAAGAGGCAGAGATTGTGAATGAAGAGGAAAAGATCCTAAATGAAGAGGCAAAGATTGTGAATGAAGAGGCAAAGATTGTGAATGAAGAGGCAAAGATTGTGAATGAAGAGGAAAAGATCCTAAATGAAGAGGCAAAGACTGTGAATGAAGAGGCAAAGATTGTGAATGAAGAGGCAAAGATTGTGAATGAAGAGGAAAAGATCCTAAATGAAGAGGCAAAGACTGTGAATGAAGAGGAAAAGATCGTGAATGAAGAGGAAAAGATCGTGAATGGCGGAAAAGATCGTGAATAAAGCGGGAAAGATCGTGAGTGAAGAGGAAAAGATTGTGAATGAAGAGGAAAAGATCGTGAATGAAGAGTAAAGATGTATGCACTCATCTCAGAAAGTTGTGAACTTATCTTGTTCCTATTTTAAATGTTGGAAGCAGTATTTTCCGAGGAAGGTTTATTATTATAAAAGCAACGCAATGCAATCTCTAGTATACAGATGTAGGATTAAATAATAAGGATAGGCTTATTAACTTGGGATTCTTCTTTTAGGCGATGGGCTAGCAACCTGTCACTTGACGAATCTCAATTCTATCGTTAAGCCAAACAGCTGAACGTGGCCTATCAGTCTTTTCAAGACTGTTGGCTCTGTCTACCCCGTAAGGGATAAAGACGTGATCATATGTATGTATGTATGTGACATCTTACCGTTCTCCTTGACAGTGTCCGTCTTCTTCTGTATTTCGTCTTCACTCTCTTGCGGGTTGGTTATAGTCACTATTGGGTTATTCTGTAATATGAAAGTTGGTTAAAACATACAAACATATGTATATATCGGAATAGTGCCGTGTGGTTCCCGGCACCGTTGGAAAAAAATAATGATGATGACCACCCCATCTGTTTTCCACGGATGTCGTAAAAAGCGACTAAGGGATAGGCTTGTAAACTTGAGATTCTTCTTTAAGGCGACAGGCTAGCAACCTGTCACTATTTGGATCTCAACTCTATGATTAGGTAAAATAGCTGAACATGGCCTATAAGTCTTTTCAAGACTGCTGGATCTGTCTACCTGGCAAAGGATTTAGATGTGACTATATGTATATATGAAAATAAATTACCTTGAGATTCAGTTCTTGTGCTTGCCTTAGAATGAATGAGTGTCTTAAACTATTTTGAAGCGTGTATGTAATGCAATGAAATATAAAAACAAATTGGGAATAAATAAATTATGTCTTCATTTTCAAATTGGGACAAATGAAAATAATAATAAATAAATTTGGCTTAATGATAGAATTGAGATTCACATAGAGACAGGTTGCTAGCCCATCGCCTAAAAGAATCCCAAGTTTATAAACCAATCCCTTAGTCGCCTTTAACGACATCCATACGAAAGAGATGGAGTGGTCCTATTCTTTTTTGTATTGGTGCCGGGAACCACACGGCACTCAGAATGACTCATTCATTAATTATTTTGAAGCGTGCATATGTGTATTGCAATGAAACACATTACATACATATAAATAAACCAGCCGTGCCCGCGACTTCGTTCTACGTGAAATAAAATAAAAAAAATAAAAATTACCTTCAGATTGTGCTGCAATATCAACTCTTGCGCCTGCCTCAGCCGCCTCTCTTTGAGAGCGTTTATGCGCGACAGCTTGCGCGGATCCAACTCCGTTGTATTGACGCATCCGGGCTAGAAATTTATAACAGATCATCATATTTACCGTTTCGGATGTTGAAAGGATAATACTCGTGAAAGAACTGTTGTTCACCCTTGCTTCAATTTTGTATATGATCCTCTTATTGTCAGGTTAGCTGGAAGAGATCCCACTTAGGGATAAGCCCGCCTTTGTACTGTACTGTTTTTATTTGTAATGTCTTTTAGTGAACAATAAAGCATTTACTTACTTACTGTCTGTACAAATTCAAATTCAAATTCAAAATTTTTATTCATTATTATAGGATACTATATATCGCTTAATAATTGTCGTATGGTTTAACAACATTGGTTGACGTCAAATAAATTACTTAAAAACTAAGTTTACTGCCGCTTCCAAGGCGTCAGTGCAGAAGAAGCGGTAACAAACTGCACTGCAGCATTTTCTTCAACAACGACAACAACAACTACATAAATCATCATCATAATTATATAGTCACGTCTATATCCCTTGCGGGGTAGACAGAGCCGAAAGTCTTGAAGAGACTGGTAGGCCACGTTCAGCTGTTTGGCTTTATGATAGAATTGAGATTGAAATAGTGACAGGTTTGCTAGCCCATCGTCTAAAACGAGAAAACCAAGTTTATAAGCCTGTCCCTTAGTCGCCTCTTACGACATCCATGGGAAATGAGATGGAGTGGTGCCGGGAACCACACGGCACTTGTTACAATAAAGAATCAATAAATAAACAAATAAATACATACCATAGGCCGGTGGACGTCCCAGAAGGCACGCTCTTGGCTGTCAAGCACTTTACGCTCCAGTTTGTCACGCTTCTTGTCGACCTGGGGGTGCAAAAAGACACACATTTAATCATACCTACCGTCATTGTGCCGTGTGGTTGCCGGCACCAATAAAAAAGAATAGGACCACTGCCATTAGCGCCGTCTCTTGTCAGTAATAACATCTTAAATAATGATGGCTTAATGGCAAACTTGATGTCGATAAAACAGCACTCGTTGTCATTTGTCGATAAAACATTAACCATATCCTGCTAAACATCTTCTGAAGTCTAGCCAGCGACCCCTTCGTAGTACGTACATATCACGTCTTTATCTCTAGCGGGATAGACAGTGCCAGTAGTCGTAAAGGTCAAACTCAGCAAGGATGGCTAAATGGTTAACTTAATGTCGATAAAACAGCACTCGTTGTCATTTATCGATAAAACAGTAATCATATTGACACTAGCGCCCTCCCTTGTCAGTAATAAGTAACTAACCTTGCTCTGGGCTTCCGCCTGCATAAATATAAACTCCCATTTCCTGCTGAACATCTTCTGAAGTCTAGCCAGCGACTCCGCTTCGTAATCGGCCAGTTCTAAGCGTGCTTTGTTCTGCATCGTGCGCTTGCACAGATACACGGCTAAAGATGAAAAAAAAATAAACTAATAATTAAATTACATCTATACTATTAATTATTATAAAGCTGAAGAGTTTGTTTGTTTGAACGTAAGTTTATTTGTATTGTAGAGGTAACAAACCTCTTCACGGGTTATCTACTGAATAAATCTTCTTGAAATATCACTAGCTGTCGTCGTGATAAATAGCCTAAAGCCTTCCTCGATAAATGGTCTATTAAACACAAAAAGAATTATTCAATTCGAACCAGTAGTTCCTGAGATTAGCGCGTTCAAACAAACAAACTCTTCAGCTTTATAATATTAAGTATAGATATAATAAATGTTTATTTGTTTGTTTGTTACCTTTTAACGGGTTATCTACAGAATCAATCTTCTTCAAATATCACGTTTATATAACTAAGAGTCTAAAGATGGACATAGGGTATCTCATACACACATACATACATAAAATCACGCCTCATTCCCGGAGATAGGCAGAGACTACCTCTTTCCACTTGCCACGATCTCTGCACACTTCCTTCGCTTCATCCACATTCATAACTCTCTTCATACAAGCTCGGCGGTTTCGGGTACTTTTGACCTGACCCTTTACCAGGGTATCTCATATCGCGGTAAAAACTATAGCTTCCGTGGGATTTGCGAAATCCTGCAATCTTTTGTGGGTGGCGCTAAATTTCGCGATTTTTGTTACGAGGTGGCGTTTAATTCGTTGCTTTTAATAGGTGGTGCTAATTTCGCGCTTTTTTTGTTAGATGGCGTTAAATTTAAATTTGTCGATGTTTGTCAGTGGCGCTAAATTCACGCGGGCGAAGCTGCGGGTAAAAACTAGTAAAAAAAACTAAATACTATACCGTAGTCGGTGTTCTCTGGCTCCCACTGATTCGACGGCCAAAAATATGGAGTCTGGAATCTGATAGAAAAAAACACAAGTTATTTTTTTTTTCGAAAACATTCATTCAGTAACTAGTAAGTACTATACAAACTTACATACATACAATCATGTTTTTAAGTCTTACTGGATACTAGACTAAACTTCACGGAAAATATATCAAAATCATGCTTCATTCTCAGAGAATGAAGCATGATAGCATGTTAGTTAGATGTAGATCTTTCCACTTGTCACGGTCCCTGCATACTTATATCGATTTATCCACATTCATAACAACATGTCATATACAATAATATAAGTGTGTGGTTCCCGGCATCAATAGAAAAAACAGCGAAGAGTCCAAATCGCGCAAGCAAAGATTTCTCGGATTGGAGCATATTCATATACAACCTCCGACACAACATCGTCTGTCGCGCGGTTCCCCAGGCGTCACACCTAGCCTGGCGGAAGATCTTCCCTTTGATGGCGGTCGAGACGAATCATCGCTCCCGCCATAACACTATGGACTATCTTCTTAAGTACTTATTATGTCTTTCAACTTTGGGTGATCATGTCATTTTGCAGGAGCCCGATGTACATATGTACATACATACATACATAAAATCACTCTTTCCCGGAGGGGTAGGCAGAGACTACCTCTTTCCACTTGCCACGATCTCTGCATACTTCCTTAGCTTCATCCACATTCATAACTCTCTTCATGCAAGCTCGGCGGTTTCGGGTACTTTTGACCTGACCCTTTACCAGGACGTCCATATGTATGTATGTTAATTACCTGTAATAAGTGTTATCATTCTTCACAGTCAAGCAATGGTCGTCGATAGGGAACAGGTAACCGTGGGCAGCCAATAGGTGCGCCAAGTGCTGGGCCTCCCAAGACTCTTCGAGGGACAGGTGGCGCGCCAACCACGCCACCAGATCAGACCCTGTGAATACCTGTAAACATAAATACATATTTGCCGTGTGGTTTCCGGCACCAATACAAAAAAGAATAGGACCACTCCATCTCTTTCCCATGGATGTCGTAAAAGCCGACTAAGGAGTAGGCTTATAAACTTGGGATTCTGCTTTTAGGCGATGGGCTAGCAACCTGTCACTATTTGAATCTCAATCCTATCTTAAAGCCAAATGGCTGAACGTGGCCTATCAGTCTTTACAAGACTGTAGGCTCTGTCTACCCCGCTAGGGATATAGACGTGATTGTATGTATGTATAAATACATATGAGTAAACAAAAAACAATCTATAACTATACATGATTTTGGCTTCCGTACTTAGTACTATGTAATTATTCACTGATCCCAAGATTACCCTAATCGTAGGGCTAAGTACCGAAGTAATCGTATATATCGTTTAATGTCTAAAACTCTTAAATTGCAGAATTGTATAACCCTAAGTTACTCACTTATTGTTACCGTTTTTTGTGTCATACCGGGCGGGGGACCTGGTGACCTGCAATACAGGTTCTTTTGACACCTAGCGTAGGCACCAGATCTCCACAAAGATTATTGTCCACAGGTATATTTACCAGAGATAATAAGCTTACTACACATTTTTACTTAAGGCCATTTTATTGTGGAGTAAATAAACGATTTTTTTTAATACATATTTACACTTTCAGACTCTGAATATGTCAATAAAGATGTCGATAAGTTGAACAGCCAAGGTGACGCAACACGTACCTGTTGTCGTTCAGTGTATGCCCCGTTATACCTGACGCAAGCACTTGAATTATTGAAGAATAAGAATTGTTCACTCAATGCATAAATGTTTTTTATTCAATATTGGTTGAGGCATTTGTCTTCTATCTCACCTGATGGTAAGTGGCGATGAAGACGAAGATGTTACTTGCTTATCCATGAGATACCCATTTATTTTACTTTTAAATGTTCACAGACAGTACGTCTGGAAATATGGACGCAGGCAGTTCATTCCACAGCTACTTCCATTAGCGACTTAACCAAAAAGAATTTGGTACTAGCTGTGCCCGCGACTCCGTCCGCGTGGAATAGTTTTTTCATCATGGCATCATTGAAGCCCCTTAAGGATGAATAATTTTCCCCGTTTTTTTTTCACATTCTCCATTATTTCATCGATCCTAATAGTTGAAGCGTGATGTTATATATAGCCTAAAGCCTTCCTCGATAAATGGTCTATTCAACACTAAAATATTTTTTCAATTCGAACCAATATTCCTGAGATTAGCGCGTTCAAACAAACAATCTCTTCAGCTTTATAATATTAGTATAGATTTAAACGACTAAAGCGTGAATTTTCGTAACTATTAATCATCATCTAGTGCTAACTATTAATCACAAATCATTACACTCTATTTTCTTTTCGAGACCGTTGGCTCTTGACTGCCCTTTAAGAGCGTACCTACATACATACATGATTATAAATATGTATGTATGTAGGTACATACAGATACTCCACAACAGGTAACATTCTGTAATACATACAGTTACCGTTCAGAAGTCCTGCCCGATGCGGGTGAATAAGCACGCATTATTGATCCACGGATCAAGTCCAAAACAAGCCAAAAGTTTCACCTGCTTCCAGATATCAGACCCTCAGACTCTTACAAGATGTAGGAGAGGACACAACAAGGGCCCTAGTATGGTGATGATTTAAAGACATATGCCGTGTGGTTCTCGGCACCAATACAAAAAAGAATAGGACCACTCCATCTCTTTCCCATGGATGTCGTAAAAGGCGACTAAGGTATAGGCTTACAAACTTGGGATTCTTTTTTAGGCGATCATTAAGCCAAATAGCTGAACGCGGCCATTCAGTCTTTTCAAGACTGTTGGCTCTGTCTACCCGGCAAGGGACATAGACATGACCATTTGTATGTATGTATGTTAAAGACATACCGATGGTATCTTGGTCATGAAACTCTTCACAGTCCTGACTGGCACTCCTGTATTCTCGTCTTGCATTTTCTCAATTATTGCCTCCATCTGCAGACAAAGAAGACTAATAGATAGAACACCCCAGTAGAAAAAAGAAATGTTCCACTCTATCAACTGCACATTGATGTCGTAAAAGGTCGACTTAGGGACAGGCTTATAAACTTGGGATTCTTCTTTTAGGCGATAGGCTAGCAACTTGTCACTATATGAATCTCGATTCTATCATTAAGCCATACAGCTAGACGTGGCCTATTGATCTTTTCGATACTGCTGACTCTGTCTACCCCACAACGGATATATAAGTATATATTAAAAGTGTAATAGGTATTCCCACTAATTATTTTGATATTTTATAGACATTGCTTAGTGGTCTGTTTGGCACAGTGGTCGCATTATCAACTCTAAACTAAATGGTCCCAGGTTCAATGGTCATGATGGAAAAATAATGTTCTGTTCTGTTCTTGGTCTTGGATGTTAATCTATTTAAATATAAAATAATGTATCACACAACATCTAGAACTTACTTCATGTGTAGGTCTATGAATATGTCACATATAATATTAAACTAGAGGCCGCCCGCGACTTCGTCCGCATGGAAACCCTATCAATCCCGCAGTAAGTTCGGGATAAAAAGTAGCCTATGTGACTATATGTTATTCTGGGTCATACCAAATTTCATCATAATCCGTTTAGTAGTTTTTGCGTGAAAGAGTAACAGACATCTATACCGAAATCCTGACATACTCACAAACTTTCGCATTTATAATATTAGTATGATGACTAACCTTCTTGTATATAAGGTAGTTGGGCGACTCCTCCGGCGATGGTATAGTGGACATGAGGGCCTGAACTCCTTTCGGTAGACTGGCCGCGTCTTTTTTATCTCTATCCTTCTCCTTTTCTTTTTCTTCTTTGACATATTTTGAATTATCCCTTAAAAAAAATATATATTATTTTTTAAATCTTAATTTTGTTGCTTTACAGATTTGGGTTTAGCTGGCATAAATCATGTCAGCTGTAATAAGGAACTTCAAATTAAAGAGTTGTCACATTTTGTCAAATCACTGATGTTGAATACTAGCGACAACCTGCATCAAAATCCTAATATATTAGTAAATATCTAGTTTAAAAATGTGTTTAAAAGTGCTGTGTGTTTCCCAGCACTAACACAAAAAAGAATGAGGGATTCTTTTTTAGGCGATGGGCTAGCAACCTGTCACTATTCGAATCACATTTTTTCTTTCTATCATTAAGCCAAAAAGCTGAATGAGGCCTATCAGTCTTTTCAAGACTGTTGGCTTTGTCTACCCTGCAAGGGATATAGATGTGACTATATGTATGTAGTTTGATTAAAAATCTAAGCATACATAATTACATACAATCAGACAAGTGTAGAGATCCGCCTTTGCTTTATACTCTAGATCCATGGTCAACTTACTACTTAGGGCTTACGCCAGACTCGTCTCCAGAGTGGTGAAGATGCAACCAGGACAATAGCTAGGAAGAAGAGGGTAGGCAGTTGCCATCACTACATAGTAGGTGTGTGTGTTATGTTGAGAGAATGAATGAAAGTAGACTAAGTAAATTTTTGTAGTGTGAATTTGGACTGGTAGAGCGGAAAGGCCTAGACGAACATACCTTGAACAAATCAGAAACATTTTGACAAAAAGTCAAGTCAAGATTACCTGAAAACGATGAGCTTGCATGAAGAGAGTTATGAATGTGGATGAAGCGAAAGAAGTATTGAGGGATCATGGCAAGTGGAAAGATGTCTCTGCCTACCCCTCCTGGAAAGTGTGACTTACGTATATATGTATGTTTACCTTGATGGGCCTTGTTGACAGGCCTTCTGTGCCGCCTTCTCCGAAGAGTTCATCGTAACCATTTTAGTTCAAACTTATTAATTCTCCAAAACACTTCAAAAATATAGCCGCCAAATCAAATTCATCATAACTTTTTTTATTTATATAAATTAAACTATAGTTTTCAAAATATTGGTAGTTATAGAACGCACACTTTAGCAAATATCACAATAAATGAAATATTTATTCATTTTCACACAGATTATTCCGATTTTGAACAGAGATCAAATTGCGAAATATATCGAAGAAATATAACTCAAATTCCAAAACAGATCACACATTTTATATCCAAATGTTGAAACTAGATAGAATGATCTCCTATTCCATTTAGATTTAGTCCCACAGATACAATTTTATTCTCAAAAAGTTAAGAAATTAAAGAGGACATGCAAGACACTGAACTGATGTAATTTTTCACGATTTCCCATAAAAGTTAGACATACAACAAGCAACGAGAATGTTGCAGATTGCATTTATTGTGAATTCCGACATATTTTATTCATAAAAGTAAATAAACACATTTAAGACTTCAATTCCAACATTTTGATACGGAGAGCGAAAGACGAAACGTCAAATCTCTGTTAGCCATTAAATCTTTTTGACAGATCTTTTCAGATA
Source organism: Amyelois transitella (assembly GCF_032362555.1). NCBI lineage: Eukaryota > Metazoa > Arthropoda > Insecta > Lepidoptera > Pyralidae > Amyelois > Amyelois transitella. The sequence continues at coordinate 1,128,197 of NC_083531.1, forward strand.
GAGACAAAAATATACGATCCTGTATGAAGAAAAGAGAACACGGATCTTCAATACTTATAATGCGACCAAAAGTAAAAGTAAATAAATAATTAGTAGGACGTATGAATCAATGGTGCTTCTACATTTTGTCAATTGATTTGCTTTACAGATGGCGCATGTGTTTTGGAGTTTATTGAACGCCTTGTTTTGAGTTATATTTAGATCAAGAAAATAAATGTTTATCACCATCAGCCGGAAAACAAAAAAAAACCTTTATTTATTTACTTATATATAAAAATGAAATATATATCGATTTTTTTTAATCTTCAAAGTTTTTAAATTAATAAACATTCTAACTTAAAAAGTGTTGGTTTGTGGGTATCTTACGAATTACATTGGGGGTTCCTCAATAGATGGCGCCATGAATTACTAAAAGCTTATTTTTGATGAGTTTATAGATACTTAATTTTACATAATTTTAAAACAATGTTTATAAATAAATGGTAGGTGTACATGGTATACCAGATAAGTAGGTAGGTATTTAACATTACAGAATATGTACCAAATATAGGAAAAGTACATACACATTGTATCTATAATATTCGAATTTCTGTAAGTAGAAATAAAAAAAAATAAGCATTTAGTTATAAATAAAAATGATATATCTATCTAGATCAGATTCTTCCCTCGTTTGGTATCGGTTTTTTCTATCCCGTTAGGGATAAGGACATGATTATATACCTAAATATGTTTTAAATGGATTGTGAATTAATCAAAAGTTCAGCTAGTTGGTAGGTATATTGAAGGCCGTTCACTTTCAATTGCCGAGGTCAAACAATGCACTTTTTCTTAGCATTGGAATAACTCGCTTGCAGCCAGGAAATATTTGTATTGTAATCGTAGCACAAAAAATCCTTAAAAAATATCCGTCAGGTTGGACGGATTATTTTGAATTTCTAACTACGTAGTACTAAAGCTGTTACCAACGATTTCGTTTGCCGAAAAAGTTCACTGACAATAGTATTAAAACTAACAACAAAAAATCTTTACAAAAACAAAAAAATAAATAACAAGAACCGCTAGTTTATAAACTTCCTAGAAAATTTATTAACAGTAGTGGTATATTTATGAACTTACGGATAATCGAAATCTCTGAGGAAAGGCGATGTAAAGCATCCACAACTGTTGTTACTCGACCATTATACGCTGAATATTCTTTAGCGAAAACTTAACTTCGTTTTCACTCCATCAACTTCATATTAGCAAAAAATTTCTCATGAAGAAGTTAGATTGAAACAAGAAAGAAAACAATTTTCGAAATCCAATGTTAATTTGTTTAAAATGTGTATATACAAAAAGTTTCATTTTTATTTTTTCCATTTGTGCCATGTGGTTCCCGGCACCAATAGAAAAAAGAATAGGACCACTGCATCTCTTTCCCGTGGATATCGTAAAAGGCGACTAAGGGATAGGCTTATAAACTTGGGATACTTCTTTAAGGCGACGAGCTAACAATCTGTCACATTACATGAATCTCAATTCTATCATTAAGCCAAACAGCTGAACGTGGCCTATCAGTATTTTCAAGACTGTTGGCTCTGTATACCCCGCAAAGGATGTAGACGTGATTATATGTATGTATGCACTCGAAGTTGAAAGACATTATAAGTATCTAAGTACATTGTTCACCTGAATAGTTTGTATAAACTTTGATAGCATGCATTCAGCGATAAGATTTGTGCAATAAAATAAGCCCAGATAAGTTAGTAAGTACCTACTTCCAATAAATATTTCACAAAATAACAATCACGCCTTTTACCCGGTGGGGTAGGCAGGCCCAACATTCCCTGCATACATTCAAATACTATACATATAATCACGTTTTAATTGCTTGCGGGGTAGACAGGCTCTACAGTCTTGGAAAGACTGACATGCCAAGTTCAGCTGCATGGCTTAGTGATGGAATTGAGATTCAAATTGTGACAGGTTGCAAGCCCATCGCCTTATCATAGTCGCTCCAAACTGACATTTCAAATAATTACAATCATGTAATTTTTACATAGTATAAAGCAAAGTCGCTTCCCGCGACTGTCCCTAGGTATGTATGTTTGCCTAATATAAGTATAAAACTACACATATATATATTTTAAAAAAAATACTATAACAAAATATGTTGTGTAGTTTACACAACATATCTTGATTTAGTATTTTTTTTTATAAACGATTCATGAGGAAGGTTTATAAGTATACATGCTACGAGTGCGAAGCCGGGGTGTGTAGCTAATCTAGTATTCTGATATAATTAATCGTTTTTAAGTAGGTCGAGATGTTTTCGTAATTTCTCTTATCCACAAGAGCCCTTAATTTCAACACTTAGGTAGGTATTTACTATCTGTTTTTTTTTGTTCATTAATGAAATTTTATATCAACTTAGATGTATGCTTCTTTTTCTACTTGTTTAAAGAAACTATTCCTTTTTGTTGTAATAGTAATTTATGTAATTTTAGTTAAGATTTGAAATAACTGAAACAACTTATAAAAAAAAAATACAAATTGCACAGTCTCTGCAAAGCATCAATTTCTGTTTCATATTAAGTTTCAATTAGTGATTTTCAAAATTGGATGATTAGGATATAATATGTAGAATAAGACCACTCCATCTCTTTTCAAATTCAAATTTAAAAGTTATAATATAACACCTAAATTCAAAACTTTAATTCATTATTATAAATCGTCATATCTTTTGGTTTCACAACATTGGTTGACGTCAAAAAAAAACTAAGTTTACTGCCGCTTTCTAAGCGTCTCGGTGCAGAAGAAGTGGTAACAAACTGCACTGCAGCATTTTCTTTAAAATCTAAATTTAAATGGATAGGCTTATAAATAGCCAAATAGCTGAACGTGGCCATTCAGTCTTTTCAAGACTGTTGGCTCTGTCTACCCCGCAACAGATATAGACGTAACCATATGTATGTATGTATGTAGGCTTATTAACTTAGCATTCTTTCGTTTAGGCGATCTGTCACTATATTAATCTTCAATTCTTTTCTATTATTGATAGGTGTGGCTTTTGAACTCGGGATTCTTCTTTTATGCGATGGTCTAGCAACCTGTCACTATTTGAATCTCATTTCTATCATTTAACCAGGCAGTGGCCTATTGGTCTTTTCAAGATTGTTGGCTCTGTCTACTCCGCAAGGGATATAGACGTGATTATAGGTTCCTTATTCACCTTTTACGATATCGTCTAGAAAGAGATGTGTGGCGACATCAGGACGCCACTCGTCACAACATCCAATCACACAACAACTGTCAATCATCGCGAAGAAATTGACGCGTTCAGCCAATAGCAGCGAAGAATCCAAATCGCGATTTCAAAGATTTCATGGATTGGAGCTATATATACAACCTCCGACACTACATCGTCTGAGCCGCGGTTCCCCAGGCATACCTAACACCTAGCCTGGCGGAAGATCTTCCCTTTGGTGGCGGTCGAGCCGAATCTTCGCTCCCGCTACAGATGGATTGGTCCTATTCTTTAGTGCCGGGAACCACACGGTACTAAATTCACACTTCTAACAACCTTACAATATTTGTTTGTTGGCAAGAAAATTTTCATGCTAACTATACCTACTTATACTGCGTCACTTTCTCTTAATTTACATAGATATTAATACGACTCATACAGTAGGAAATTACCATATGTCTCATTCATTCATTCATATATAGTCACGTCTATATCCCTTGCGTTGCGGGGTAGACAGAGCCAAAATTTTTGAAGTGACTGATAGCTATCAGTCACTTCAAAAATTTACTAGGCTACGTTCAGCTGTTTGCCTTTATGATAGAATTGAGATTCAAATAGCGACAACCTGTCGCTAGCCTATTGCCTAAAATATTATAATCCTATCCCTAAGTCGCCTCCTACGACATCCATGGCAAAAGGAGTGCGCCTATTCTTTTTTTATATTGGTGCCACACGGCACAATATGTCTCATACATCAATACTATATTTAAGTAAATGATAAACGAGTAGTTTATGCCGTGTGGTTCCCAGCATTTTAGCACAGGATCACTCCATAAGTTTCCCATGGATGGCGTAAAAGACGGGTGAGAAGCGACTGAGATTCCTGTTGTATGGGATGGGCTAGAAACCTGTCACTATTTGAATCTCAATTCCATCATTGAGCCATACAGCTGAACGTGGTCTTTCAGTCTTTTCAAGACTGTTGGCTCTGTTTACCCCGCAAGGGATATAGATGTGACTATGTGTGTATTTTATATAAGTTGGTAGGTACTCACATACTTAGTCCAGATATACTGATTATTAAAAACCGCCGAGCTTGCATGAAGAGTGTTATGAATGTGGATGAAGTGAAGGAAGTGTGCAGAGATCGTGGCAAGTGGAAAGAGGTAGTCTCTGCCTACCCCTCCGGGAAAGAGGCGTGATTTTATGTTTGTATGTATGTACTCCAGATTACATCCTGACCTATCTAAAGAGAGCCTGGGCTGCTATTTTCATTTGACCATGGTGTTGGCCTGGGCTAGTCAGGTTTTACACGAAGTGACTCCCATCTGACCTCTGTAACTTTTCCAGGGAAAATCAGAAACAGCGTTATCTTTGGTTGTAGTCAAAGATCTAGTTTTATCGTAATTTGTTTTATCATTATTTGTTACAAAAATCAAGATAATATCGGAACGAGTTATCTAATGCGTAATTTATTGTCAAGGACATTTAAAAACCGTGCAAATATTAATTATACCTATTATGAAGTAGGTAATAAAAATATTTTAAATACGAGTAGGTACATCCTACTACTATTATAAAGGCGAAAGTTTGTATGGATGTATGGATGTTTGTTACTCTTTCACGCAAAAACTACTGAACCGATTACCATGGTATGTAGGTAGCTGAAGACCCAGAATAACACATAGGCTACTTTTTATCCCAGAGTTCCCGCGGGATTGATAGGGTTTCCATGCGGACGAAGTCGCGGGCGGCCTCTAGTATGTACATATTTGTAAATTGACGTCCGGTGACTGCTGCATTGTACGTAGTATCAGTTCTACATTCATTCATGTTTTTTTAATGTAGATCTATTCTATCTACATTATATTCCGTCGCTTTTTCTACACATGGGCTTTGGAGACGATAATAGATATAATTAGAGTTAAGTTATGTTGACGTCAATAAGTGATAACTTGAATCCAATTTTTAAAACAGATTTTTTTCTATTTTACCAATGACATAAGTTCAACTTGAAATCCGATGCTCTTACGATGAGGAAAAACATCGCGAAGAAACCTGCACATTCCGACAACTGAATGTGTAACAATTAGTGTAAGTATAGTATTGTTAATACATATTACAATTACATGTAATAACGTCTATATCACTTGCGGGGCAGACAGTCTTGAAAATACTGGTAGGCCACGTTTAGCTGTTTGGCTTACTGATTGAATTAAGATTGATATAAAATGACAGGTTGCTAGCCCGTCGCATAAAAGAAGAACCCCATGTTTATAAGCCTATCCCTTAGTCGTCTTTTACGACATCCATGGGAAAGAGATGGAGTGGTCCTATTATTTTTTCTATTAGTGCCGGGAACCACACCTCATCCTATTGTTAATAGAACGACTATATTGTAACACCAGCTGTGCCCGCGACTTCGTCCGCATGGAATAGTTATTTTGGGCATCATTGAAGCCCTCAAGGATGAATAATTTTCCACGTTTTTTTTTTCACATTTTCCATTATTTCTTCGTTCCTAATACTTAGTTGCAGCGTGATGTTATATAGCCTAAAGCCTTCCTCGATAATTGGTGTATTCAACACAAAAAAAAAATTCAATTCGAATTCCTTAGTTCCTGAGATTAGCGTTTTCAAACAAACTCTTCAGCTTTATAATATTAAGTACCTATAGTTAAATTTATTTATTTAAACTATAAGGAATTCTCTTCCAGTCGAATATTTAGACAAAACTGAGATTCTAATTGGGGTGGTTAATACATACATACATACATAAAATCACGCCTCTTTCCCGGAGGGGTAGGCAGAGACTACCCCTTTCCACTTGCCACGATCTCTGCATATTTCCTTTGCTTCATCCACATTCATAAGTCTCTTCATGCAAGCTAGGGTGGTTAATAATTATTATAATAAGATTATCAGATTATTATAACATTTATCTAATTCCATTATTCAAGAAAGGTGAAAAATCAGATCCTGGTAATTATAGACCAATCTCAATTTTACCAATTTTGAGCAAGGTGTTCGAGAGAATCATGCTTAATCAAATGCAGCGTTACTTTAAGTCTAATAAATTATTTCATAGTCAGCAATACGGCTTTACTGAGGGGAAATGTACAACAGATGCAGGTGTGGCTCTTGTCACTCATATTCTCAATGCATGGGAAGACTCACAGGATGCCATCGGAGTGTTTTGCGATCTGACCAAAGCATTTGATTGCGTAGATCATAGAACTCTTCTGCTCAAGCTCGCTCATTACGGGTTCGATACTGCTGCCGTTGAACTAATTAAATCATATCTTAGTGATAGATTACAGACGGTAGATTTAAATAATACAAAATCGAAAGGAGCGACGGTAAAAATTGGGGTACCGCAAGGTTCCATTTTGGGACCTTTTCTCTTTCTGATATATATCAACGACCTGCCTTGCATGATTGAGAAACAGACTGGCATCGTGTTGTTTGCAGATGATACGTCACTAATTTTTAAAATGAACCGCCGTAGCGAAATCTGTGATGATGTGAATAGCACTTTAGCCGCCATCTCTAACTGGTTTACAATCAACAACTTACTGTTAAATGCAAATAAGACCCAATGCATTAAGTTTACACTTCCCAATGTGCGGCAGGCAAATGTGGATATTAGTATAAATAGTAAAAGATTAGATTTTGTTGATAGTACTACTTTCTTAGGAATAACATTAGATTCAAATTTGAAATGGCATGCTCACATTTTAAAACTTTCTAAAAGGCTTAGTTCTGCAGCATACGCTATTCGTCGTATTAGGCATTTGACGGATGTGGCAACTGCTAAGCTAGTATATTTTAGTTATTTTCATAGTTTAATGTCATATGGTCTACTGCTTTGGGGATCAGCAGCAGACATACAAACTATTTTCATTTTACAAAAAAGGGCAATTCGATATATCTACGGTCTTAAACAAAGAGATTCCCTTAGAGATTTTTTCAAAAACCTAAATATTTTAACTTTGCCCTCCCAATACATATTCGATAACATCATGCATGTTAGGAAAAACTTAGACTCTTTCAAAAAAGTAGGTGAATGTACTAGTAGATCACTGCGGAACAATTATAAGTTGTCGATCCCAGCACATCGGCTGGCTAAGGTAGGGAAATCATTTCTTATTAATTGTATAAGATTTTATAATAAATTACCAAAAAGTGTTCTTGAAATGAATGATAGAAAATTCAAACAGTATATTAAAGTTGAGCTTTGTAGGAAAGCCTATTACAGCACGGATGATTATATTAATGATAAACATGTGTGGCCCGAGCTGGACATAATGGCCTCTTAAATGCTTGTGTATTTTTGACATGATCTGGACATAATTTGTACAGTATGTACATATTTTATTTTATATTTATTTTATTTGACGAAATATTCGTATTGACATAATCAGTTCTACATTCATACATGTTTTTTAATGTAGACAATGTGCATTCGTCCACGATTTAGATTTAAGAGATCTATATTTGTAAATTGACGTCCTATGAAAATGCTGCAGTGTAGTTTGTTCCGCCGCTTCTTCTACACATGCGCTTTGGAAGCGGTAGTAGTTATAATTAGATTTAAGTTATGTGACGTCAATAAGTGATACCTTGTATCCAATTTTGAAAATAAATCTATTCTATTCTATTCTATTCTATCAGAGTAAATTTAAATTTTGCAAATGTTCTTTGTTACATTCGGGTGGCGTAAGACGTTTGAATGCAAGTTATTTGACCTCTCCTTTCACCTAACTCGCGGTTTACGCCTTCCTTGTTGCATTATCTCGACCGTACTAAGGTCATTGAGAAACAAAAGAAAATAACAATATTGAAACTTACTTTTTTTTATCAAAAATAAATCTAGTGAATGTGGGACTCGCCCACAAAAAAAGCAGCAACATTTTTTTATGTTAAGGTTGGGAGATTTTAAAAAACCTTCTTTAAATATTGAGGTCTGTGGATCGCGTTTTGAAAAACGCGAGGCCTTGCATCGATTTGGATAGCTTAGGTAGTAATCAAATAAAAGAATATAAGATCAAATAAAATCAATAAGTAAGTACATTATTTTGTCTGATAAAGCGGTAATATTATAATTCTATGATTTGAAAGGCCATGCCAGGCCATACTTATTTTAAGGGGCTCTATAAACATTTTCGCTCATTTACAAGACTTTAGGCTTCAGAAACTTTGGTCTATAAAGTATGCTGAAACGTTACGTAAAAAATACCAAATAAAAAAGCTGTAACTTGGTTTATCTTTTTCAATAATTTAAAGGGGAATTTTATAAATATTACAAAATTACGTGTAATTATATTTTTTATTGACCTCTTAGTATTTCTCGTTCAAAAATACCTAGTACTTTAAAAAAATATGTATTTAACGATTTATACATACATAAAATCACGCCTCTTTCCCGGAGGGGTAGGCAAAGACTACGATTTATATTTATGGAAAAAATATTAACAAGCTAAGAATCATTAACATTACAAAAGTATCTGAACGTTTTTGTTTTTTTCTGAGAAAACATATTTTTCAATGTATTCGTACTGATATACATATATGTATTGAGAAATATCTTGTATCTTAGTAAAATGACCATGACAACCCATGCCATTCATGGTGAGAAGAGTTCGTCGACCGCTAGTCACACGATGTGTGTGTGCGAGCCAAGTATACGCAATAACTCAAAAGTATTGTTATAATTTTTATTTTATCTAGATATATTTTTTATTAATTTATTTAAACTTTATGCACGTAAAATGTACAACAGATACATTTTATGCCACAAGACATAGTCTGCCAGTCGAACCTTTGGACCAAACTGACAAATTATAAATATAAATATAAATAAATATAAATATATATATAAATATATACGGGACAAATTACACTGATTGAGTTAGCCTCGAAGTAAGTTCGAGACTTGTGTTACGAGATACTAACTCAACGATACTACCTATATTTTATAATAAATACTTATATAGATAAACATCCAAGACCCAGGCCAATCGGAGAAAGTTCGTTTCTCATCATGCCCTGGCCGGGATTCGAACCCGGGACCCCTGGTGTCACAGACAAGCGCGCTACCGCTGCGCCACAGAGGCCGTCAAATTATTTTGTTTATTTTAGAGTAGACTTATTTTCTCTCTCTCTCTCATGTTATCAAATGCTTCGGGGACTGGGGTCAGCTTTCCGAAGACATTTTCTTTCTTTTTTGTTCGGTTTGTGGCTTTTTCAGTTTTAAAACTAATTCGGCTAATCTATACATATAAATAGATTATATAAACCTGCCCGCCGTTCCATATTATTTTAAAATTCCATTGCCCAACAGCGTCCATATTGTACCTATTTATAAACAGTAACTGTAATTCAACTGATGTACTAAACTGAATAAGATTCCGTGTTGATTTTTTTGAATTTTTATTGGACTTGGCGTTCCCACAATTACGTTTTTTGTAACATCACCTTAATTCAAATTCTTACCGCGTTTTGTTGTTGGCATTTGTAGGGGGGACCTGTAAGAATCCAAAGCATTTATTATAACTTACTTAAATACTTACCATAGAAATCGTAATAAGAATATAATAACACATACCTACATATATACATACATATGGTCACGTCTATATCCCTTGCGGGGTAGACAGAGCCAACAGTCTTGAAAAGTCTGAATGGCCACGAATAGAATTGAGAATCGAATAGTGACAGGTTGCTAGCCCATCGCCTAAAAAAGAATCCCAAGTTTGTAAGCCTATCCCTTAGTCGCCTTTTACGACATCCATGGGAAAGAGATGGAGTGGTCCTATTTTTTTTTGTATTATACGACTACGTTTTTATCGCGCGAGAAACTAGCGCTGTCGCATTTCACGTCATAATAGAAAGCGAAACAAAACACATTATCTTCAGGGGTTTTGCAAACTGCGCGCGTTCGTGAGAACTAGTGAAGCGGATTCGCCCAATAGACTCGGCGCGACGCGACTTGTTTGAATCTCGCGTCGCGAGAAGCCGCAACTTTAGGTATGAGTATGACGGGGAATGGCGATAGACCTTGACATTTCGCGGGCAGAAGATCACGCTGTTGACATTTAAAAATGCCGCGAAAGTGTTTCTTGTTTTTATGTGACGAAGGAAGTACAGTTCATAATGCCAAAAGGATAGACTGTTTACGTAACATATATGTATTTATAGATATTGCAAGAATTATATTCTGTGATCCTATACATAATTATGTAGGTATCTTAGGGAATTTTAGCGCCCAAGAATAGGAAACTATAACAAAACTAGGTTATTAATTATGAAAAAATAAGTTAAGACGTTTTTAAATTAGGTATCGTAGTCGACACGAAGACTTTCACCATGACACATCTTTGTCTGCAGCTTAGTTAAAACTAAGCTTATTATCACAACTAACAGAAGTTTACTTCTACTTATAGAAATTCAGCTTATTTTAGTAGATAATGACTCTATTCGTCACAAACTTAATTTGACTTAGGTACTTACTGCATACTTACCTACAGATACCTATTTACTTTAAGCTTAAATTTAAACAAAGCTTCTTGAAAAAATGAGTACACACAACACATTATCACATCTATATTCCTTGCGGGGTAGACAGAGCCAGAGACAAAGTCAAATAAATAAACATACATGTACTACCATATAAAATAAATGAATAGTGGATGCGTCACAACGACAACGACAAGTAGTGTTCTCTCACTCCCCTCTTAAAACCTGATAAGGATTTACTATCACGTACGTCCGGCGGTAAACAATTCCATGATCTGACAGCTTGGATAGAAAGAGAAAGACGGCTTTTCCGTACTGCTGGTTACTGGCATTGTAACACTGGACCTGGCTATTACAAAACAGTCTCGATATACCGGTTTTCGAATATGTTACGAAAACTGTTGTGATTATGACATACATTTTGCGTTAACCGACTTGGTTTTGAATATTTGAACATTATTTGACAGAAACTTAACATTAGGGCTTCCATGACTAATGCTTTTCAACTATTACGAAAAAAATAGCTGAACGTGGCCTATCACTCTTTTCCAAGACTGTTGGCTCTGTATACCCCGCAAGGGTCAGAGGTGACTATATGCACCTATGTATGTATGAAAACTTACCCTGGGCGAGTTTACCAATATCTACCTACTGTGCAAATAATAAACTGCCCGATGCCCGTAGCGTTTTGGACTCGTCCAAATTATGTGTTATGTCACTTCGTATATCTCAGGAAGTAGTAGCAGGTAAGTTGTTGTAAAACTAAATTAACACCAAAACAAAAAAAAATGTCATCACGCCTATTCGTCCTTAAGATACCCCTCCACCACTATAATTTAAAAAAATAGCACTTTCAAAACTGACTCTCAGGCCATCACTATCACTGATGGCAAAGTTATTACTACGCTTTTATTATTTTTTAAATAATCATGAATTTTCGGAATGGACTTTCCCATCTATTTATAATTCAAAATATGTATTTTGAATGTATAAAACATTGATATCGTGAAAATTAAGAATAAAAATTCACTTAATGCATTTATTTAATTACTTGTAATCTATCATGTTATCTGACCATCACAACATAGTGTAAAGCAAAGGCTCTTCCCGCGTCTGTTTCTATGCCTTCATGCTTAGATCTTTAAAACTACACAACGGATTTTATTCTAGTCTCTTCAGATGCAGAATTCTTCAACAAACATTTTTTGGTGCATTTATGAGTTTAGGGACTTAAAAATAAAAATACTTTTATAAATATTATCAAAATTCTTTTATTTTATTACAGAAGTAACGTAAAATTTATGTAAATATATTATAAAGTAAGACTAATTTAAGTATGTGATGAATAAATAAAGTATACTGCAATATTTTTTTACCGTAATATCTATTAAGAGTTTTTAAAAACAATATAATATTTATGGCTGAAAATAAAAAATATATATTTCATGCCAAAATCATGAATTAATTATAGCGTTGTCGAAACGTCGATAATTTTAGCATCGATAGTTATCAATTTATCTGTTTGCAATACTTGTTTGTATTAAAGCCCTCCTCAAAGTTACAAATTTTCTTTTTGAAATATGTTCTGAAATAAAACTTAAAATATTCATTATAGAAAAGATGATTGACATCTTTATTCCTGTATGACGCAGTAAATTAATTAAAAAAAAAAAATGTTTTCTGACATTGAAAATATCGAAAATTTATATTGTGTAACACAGATGGATTGTTTTACTTATTACAGACAGACTCAAAAATAATTATACCCACCAGTCTTTATCGCTGAGATGGGATAGACAGAGATTTCATTTGCTTTATTAAATAAAAAAACTGGAGGATAATAATGATATTACTTTTACAAAACCTGCTATTACAGACAAGTAGAACAAAACCACAGTCGAAAACTAGTACTAATAATGCCTAATTAATGATAATTAGATGTGATTAATTTATTACGCAAAAGTGATTACAAAATAGGTGAGTTTACAAAAAAAAATTCAAGTACCTATATATTTTTTTAATAGATTCCTATTTTAACGTACTTACAAACTTTTGTTTTGTTTGTTATACCCCCGTACCACGCACGCGCGACGGTTTTTTTTCGAGCGATAAACTAACGCTGTCACGTTTCACGTCATAATAAAAAGCGAAACACGTGACTATGTTAAATGTAATTTTTGCGATATCCTATACCAACAGTGTTGCCAATCATTTTTCCGTTTTCAGTAAAAAAAAATATAACAATAATTGAATTACGTAGTGATATATGCTAAATATAAAGAAAAAATATTTACAGAAGGCAGTTTATACTTTTGTTTTTTAAGAATATATATTAACTACATGTAGGTAAACATAATACCTAAAATAAGGTGTTTTAATTATCACAAGAAAATCAACTTTAGACTAGTTCATACCATTTTTTTTTAATTTCATTTACTTGATATAACAATATTAAATTTAAATCCTTGTCTTTTGTATATTAAATTTTGATATAATACCAACGAAATTTTAATACTGACTAAATAAGTACAACTCATCATTTTTAACTAGGAAATAATCTTCTCAAATTGCATTCTACCCTTTATGTACAAAATACATCCGTTTTTTGTGTTTTATGGGCGTAACGAGGATAGGGTGGGCATTGCCTTCCCCAGGATTAATCTGTTGTGTTCATTCATTCATCATAACTTCACCATATTCTTCTCTATGAGACCACGGGTCCATATGGAATGTATTCCTAGATAGTAGGATACGCCCATGCATTTTTTCCAAGGCAAGGATCATATTTTTTTTGTAAATGGATTTTTTTTACACAAATTAGAATGTAACTTTTTTTTAGTTGGTTGAAAGAGTATCTGTGTCCAATTTTTTTTTTTATACAACCAAGATTTTCAGAATGACATACAAATAAAAATAAAATAGGTCTTATGGTATTCTATGAAGAAATAATTAAGGTAGTCTTAATATATTTTACATTTCACACAGATATTGTGTTCCTTGCCTTGAAACAAAGGGTCAATTCACATACACAGGAGACAATGCGAAACTTGTCATTTTTTGATTTTTTGATTCAGTTTCCTGATAGCCAATCACACTTCATACACAAGAAAAAATATTATAATTTTATATTTTAAGTCATTCTATTAAAATGTAGCCTTGCATTCATGTGAAGTGACCCTAATTTTTTAAATTTTGAAATCTAATGGTTACCATTGACTCCATTCGTCTCCGACTCAGACATGCTTTTTAAATGGAATGGGCTTATAACAAACACTTCATCTTTTACCAAGTCCTCTAGGTTTTCTCCCGCATAAGACAATAACGGAGAAATTTCAACATCAACATCATCTGTAATGTTACCCCCGGCTTGTCTGATGTATGTCCGATGAAGCTTCAGTAAATCCAACCGGGCTGTCGTCGGGCAGTCCTGTTTCGCTGCATCGGAATTCTTCAACGGAGAAAACTCAGCTTCCCTAGACACTTCTAAGCAAATAAAGTTCTCCGCAAACTCGAATACATCAAATATGAACTTCTCAATTTTAATACCGTTCGGCTCGGTAGGCTTTTGACGGATACCATCACTGTCAACAAACGGTATTTTCTTCTTGGCTAAATGCAGTTTGAGTTTTGACTCGAAATTGCAGATTTTTGACAAGAATTCTGCAGAAAAATAATGGTTGCAAATGTTTCCCGCGGAGAAGGTTAAGCGGCCATCAGGGTTCCGCCTTTCTGCTGCTGCGTCCGTCAATTCAGAGTACTCCACTACCTTGTAATGACCATTGACACGGCACACCACACCAACAGCCTCACTCGGACATGATTTTTGAACTACTTTTGCGGCACAATCGGCATTCTTGCTTGTACAGTATCCAATAAACACGGGATCTGCCACTTTGATCAATATGTTATCTACGGAATGTGCATGCAGGTGTTTAACTCCTCGTTTCATTATATCTTCGAGGATTCCTTCAGTCTTCAGCGCTTTGTACAGCCCACCATTGCCATCAGGAGCACTAGCTATGTGATGTTTCTCATCCAACAAAACTTTACCTTCAAAATCAAAACACGGCAATGTGCCTTGGTTAAAGAACACCACATCATCTTCATTCAAACCAAAATATGAATGAGTTTTAAAGAAATCAGCCGTTGGTGCCATAGTATGTTCTGAAGTCATGATATACCATGTAATTCTGCCTTCTTTACCATATTTCTCCGCAGCCATCTGCTGTATTTTTACAATCCTCTCTGCCTGTATTTGAAACAAAGTCTTTTTTGATGGCAAACCGACATCGTACATGCCTTTAGGATGCCCAAAGCCTAATCTCGTGGCCTGGCCACCAGAAAGTAACAAAACACCGACCCTACCTTCGGCAATTTCCTTAAATCCAAGACTTTCATACTCTTCGTACTTTTCATTGCTCAAATTATTGACGGACTCGTAGTGGCTGTCCGGAATTGGTTTCAAATCATGATCCAACTTTTCTTTTATCACTTTGGAAGCGTCAACAGCGCGTCGAAATACCTCATTCACTTCGGCGAAATCGAGAGAGGAAATTTCGCGAGCTAGTTGTTCCTGCTCCTTCGCTGATAAGTCCGGCCAGAACTTGATAAGCTGCTCTTGACCGTGAACAGATAATCGCGAAAATAATGTATCATACGACATTATGGCTACGACCGAACGCCGCGATTAGAAAGTATAAACTGATTCATGTTTCTGTTCGCGCGCAATAGTAGGTTTCACTCTCCCACCACTAAATAACAGAATTAAGAATTTTACACGTCAACTGTGGCCGCGCGGCTGCTAGCAGTTCTAGTTGACATTTTTCATTAAAATATTTGAATAATTATCCACGATTTTCATAAGTTTATTTATGTCAAAATATATGCCGACAACATTTTGTTTTTTTTTTTTTAATGGAATCATCAGTTGCCATTGCCAACTGTCTCCGACGAGAAGGCGCTAAATCGGTACCAAAAAGCACTAAAATGCCAAAATATTTTTTCACGGATCTCACCTCGTTACACTGTTTTTACAATTAATATTATAAATACGAAAGTAACACAAACAGTCTGTCTATTATGCATTCTTGAAAAGATTTAAACTGAAAGATTTCGATGAAATTTGGTACAAAGATAAGAGTTGACCATAAGGAGAATGTTTTGATGTAAAGAAAGCCGATTTTGCTGTCGCATGAACTTAAAAATTTAATTGTCAAGGCAATTTTACTAATTTGGTACAAATACGTACTAAAATTTACAAACTATTTGAATTGTTACAGAAGTATGTGTTTTTTTGAACCAAGTTAACGCAATTTCATAGGAGACAGTTGGCAACAGTGCTGTCAGCTGTCACTATCATTGTCAAATGGATGGCCTCTTTAGCAACGCATGTTATTTACTATTGTACTGTGTTGATTTTATTCTGAATATTCTGTATAGTTTCAGTAACGTCGTGATATTCGCAGGAAGAATATTTCTAAGATATATGTTTGATGTAAAGATGAAAGAGTCATCGAAGAAAAGGAAACGGAATAATTGTGCCGAATCGAATACTGTTGCATCTCGGGGTATAATCAATGCTAACTGGCAAAAGTTCCTTTCAAGCAACTTGATTATGGATGCAAAGACCGAAAAGCCCATTTCAGAAGGTAACGAAACGTACACGGGTACTTTCAGACGTGCCAGGCGGAAAAAAGCGAAGAACCATACTAATGTAGAACATAACCTAAAAAGTTTAAATATTGAAAATAAGGCCGATAATACAAGCCAGTCGGCAACAACAGTAGCAAATAACGATAATTTAGCCAAGGAATTAGTCAAGAATAATGAAAATTCTAAGAATAAAAAAAATAGTCTGACAAAATTTGTAGCGATAGATTGTGAAATGGTTGGTATTGGTTACGGAGGCAATGACCATATGTTAGCGCGAGTGTCAATAGTCAATAAATTTGGGGACTGCATTTACGATAAGTATGTGAAAGCGAGGGAGGAGGTTGTGGATTATCGGACCGAGGTAAGCGGTATACGCAAAGAGGACATGCTCCAAGGAGAAGACTTCACAAAGGTGCAGAAGGAAGTCGCAGAAATCATAAAGGGTCGTGTATTAGTTGGTCATTCACTGAAGAACGATTTGAGCGTCTTATATCTGTCACATCCAAAAAGAAACATTAGGGACACGTCAAGATACAAGCCGTTCAGAAAGGTAAATTTATAAATAATAGTTTTTATTTAAAATTAATAATAGTAATTGTTCTATGACAGAAGGGTTATATGGACATTTTGTCCGCTCTAAGCTTTTAAGTCCCATTCCAAGCTTTGCTTTCGATGTTGGAGAGCGCTTGGATTTGTACGAATTAAGACCAATTCAATGTTTTGTACAAGTTGAGTTAAAGAAATTAATATAGTGCATGTAAAGCTTCAAATTAATTCATCAAGATTTAATTTGCACCTTCCCTTTCATCTTTATACATTTTTCAAAGAGTTCTGTAACAGTTACAATAATTAGCTCAATTGTATTGTTGTCATCTTACGTAAGTACTTTATGGTATGCTATTATATTGAGTAATTTTTATCATCTGTCAATTTCAGGTGACAAAAGGCAGTACGCCTTCTCTTAAAAGGCTAGCCAAAGAGATTCTCGGTATAGAAATTCAGCACGGTGAACACAGTTCCGTGGAAGACGCCAGGGCTGCGATGCAACTTTACAATACTGTAGCTAAAAAGTGGGAGGACATGATGAGCGAAAAGAGAGGTTATAATAGAAGACTTTTGGATGAATCGTAGCATTTTATAAAATACCATGCCGTTTGAACTATGAAAAATAAACATTAGTAATATATATATAAGTTTTGTCATAAATAATTTGTTATAAGATCGGACGTAATGTTTTAAGGCAGTTTTTGAGCAATATGCCGTGACAAGATAGCGTGCCCTCACACACTGACCATTGATTGCTGCGTAATACTATTTATACTATCTATAAATAATACAGGTATTCAACGCGCACGTGACATACCCTTATTTTATCTGGACCTTTCGAATCATGTTACAATGATCTGTAGTCTCCAGGCGGCTGAAAACGTGAAAAACCGGTGTGAAAATTTAAAATCAGTTATCGCTACACAAGTTTGAATCTTATTTCAACTACTTTAGCAATAATAATTCTTTGACACAAAGTGACCCATGTAACAATGGGACAAAATCGTGTCACTTGTCCCGCCATGGGAATGCTCAATGGGACTAGTGGCATAGACTGCACTGCTAGTTGGATGCGATAGCCCATCGCATCAATCCGCGCCACTGCAATAGTGTGCGAGTGACAGGCCATGACTTGGGCCGCCATTTTGTATTCGTTTCTTTATTCAAATTTAAAAAAATGTATTAATTTTATTATGGGACATTTCAACATCACTCTTGATAATTGTCTTATATTTTGGTTATTCACAACATTGGTTGACGTCAAATAAATTATTGAAACGGGATATTATATCGTTGTGTTCTACGTTGTGTAACGTAATATGTAAAAATTTAACGTAAATTAACAACTATTTTTTGTTTATAAATAATACAATTTGACCGGAAGAAATCTCCTAAGGAATAATCTGCCGTTGCGCGCTATTGTTTTTGTCGTACTATGTTTACTGTAGTTCTGGTATGTAGGTTCAATAAAGTATGTAAAAACACAATATGTATTTACAAACAAACATGTTTGGGTTCTCGCCTAAAAAAGACAATTTTCCCGGTTGCAAGTGATTATCTTGATTCATACTTATATGTAACTATTGGCACTATTTACCTTCATCCGTATGTATTTTACTGACCTTTCAAATGTTGATTAATTTGTTAAAGATAATCCGTATTTATACTAATATTATAAAGCTGAAGAGTTGGTTTGTTTAAACGCGCTAATTTCAGGAACTACTGGTTCCAATTGAAAAAATATTTTTGCGTTGAATAGACCATTTATCGAGGAAGGCTTTAGGCTGTATAACATCACGCTGCAAGTAGCAAAGCAAAGAAATAAAGGAATATGAAAAAAAAACGGGGACAATTATCAATTATTCGTCTATAGTCTATAGTGGAATAGTTATATTGGGCATCATTGAAGCCCTTAAGGCTTCAATGATGCCCAAAATAACTATTCCACGCGGACGAAATCGCGGGCACAGCTAGTTTTAAAATAAATCTGCTTATTATATGTCTTAAAAACAAGTGCCTCTCATTCTGTTTGTTTTAATATCGTCATAGCCAAATGTTTAGCGTTTTTTATTTTGACCAATAAATATTTTTGTAAGAATACATTTCTTGTTTCAATTGAGTTAACAGTTTAATAAGGTATTAACAGCTGAACGAAGGCTCTCAGTCCGTTGAAGACTGATAGCCCTGTCTACCCTGCAAGGGATACAGACGTGATTTATAGTATGTATGTTCAATTAAGTATTAAACGTAATTGTGTTATTTGTTCCGTATATATTTATTATTTATTTACGGCTTTTCTGTCGTCCATCGAACACAGCTCTGTCACCCAGGTGCTGAAACTTAAAAAAGCTAACGTCTATGTTCTCTCTCTCTTGCTCTTTGTTTATTCGAAGTGATAGAAAGAGAGAGAGTTAAAGTCTGTGGGGTTGGCTACATTGAACAAACATGAAAAAACAATATTTAAAAAACAAAAACCTGATTTATTTTCTTTAAATACAATTTACATATATCTAATTAATCAAAAGCTCTAAACTACTTAAAAGTCATAATAAACACTTTCATTTGTTTTTTAGTTTTAATTTAACGCAATTAATAAATTGAAGTTTGAAATCAATTTTTTTTTAAAGTAGTCCCCTAAGTTATTTCTGATCTATTAAATAACAATTAAATAAGGTTATAAGTATTTTATTTTAAACTGACTTGTGTTTATTAACTTATTTTCTTATCCATACCTATACAGAAAAAAAAACAACTTGGTGCACTCTTGGGGCACTGGCCGTGGTCTGAGATTACAAATTCATGAAATCACCGTATATTCGAGTCTGAACTTGTCCGAATTATTTTTGTTTATTGTCTCACAAAACGGCGTCTGAAATCCACAATAAGGGTTCCTTACTTAAAAGGTAAAAACGGGACCCTATTACTGACTACTACGCTGTCTGTCTGTCACTAGCCTGTATCTCATGAACCGTGACAGTTAAAAAGCTGAAATTTTCACAATTTATGTTTTTCCATTGCAGCTATAACAAAAAAAAAAGATATATATTCGATTTCCACACAATAAACGTCTTTTTTGGTATGACTTTGCTTAATATTAATAAAGGTAACAGAGGGGTTAGTGCGAGTTTCACTCGATCAAACGCATCGAGCAAGTAATCGCGAATTTGTATGGAATTGCATTAGTGCCATTGCGTTACCGCAAGGTGGCGCTGATTAAATCACATACAAATTCGCGTTTACTTGCTCGACGCTTTTCATCGAGTAAAATATCGAGCAAATTTCATCGAGCACTAACCCCTCTGGTAGACACTAAAAATTTTCATAGAATATTTACATGTTTAGATTAAATTTACTCAAATTTCGATACAAATTACATAGTGCCGTGTGGTTCCCCGCACCAATACAAAAAAGAATAGGACCACTCCATCTCTTTCCCATGGATGTCATAAAAGACTACTTACTAAGGTATAGGCTTACAAACTTGGGATTCTTTTTCAGGCGATGGGCTAGCAACCTGTCACTATTTGAATCTCAATTCTATCATTAAGCCAAATAGCTGAACGTGGCCATTCAGTATTTTCAAGACTGTTGGCTCTGTTTACCCCGCAAGGGATATAGACGTGACCATATGTATGTATGTATTACAGAGTAGTTGGCTTCTAAATCACATGGTCCAGATCTTCCATTTTATTCGCCACAAGAAAATGCTCATCTGGTTGAAAATTTTTTGTCAAGACGACTTTTCCATAATTCGGTTGATTTAGCTGGTATATGTATAGTAATTCTGTATCAGGTGTTCCAGATCTTCGATTTTTATACGCCAAGAGAAAATGCTCATTAGGTTAATCAACTTTTGTTAAGACGTCATTTCGATATTTTCAATAGTTTAGCTGAATTGTTATGGTTCGATATCAGCTGTACCAGGATCCAAAATAAATTATACCCTATATGTTGGCCAGGCATAATAGCTATACAACAAAAAAGTTTCATTCAGATCCGTTCAGTAGTTCCGGAGATAAGCGTGTACAAACAAACATAAAAACCCTTTTTTTTCAAATTATGCTCGAATACTATTTTTGAAATGTTTTATTTTTTGTTAAACATACTCAATGTACAGACAATTTTTTTTTACTGCTTTATTATATGTATTGATACAGAAAATCAACGAAAAAAAAAATAGGCAAACTTTTTTGTAATTTATGTAAAACATAATAAAGAATCACATTAATACATTGACAGTAATTGGTGTCCGAGGTCAAACTCCCCAAGCACTCGACTAGTACATATACATATGTATGATCACGTCCTTATCTCTTGCGGGGTAGAGAGAGACAGAGATGGAGTGCCCCTATTATATTTTTCTATTGGTGCCGGATACCACACAGCACGTCATGATATTCGTGGTGATATCCTCTGAAGTTATATATTAATTAATGTATGTATGTGTGTGATAATGTATCGCAGTGTCGAATCGTATTAAAGGTCACGTTGACACGCACGTGACTTGGATTTGCATTGTCTTCTGGTGCTTAAAAATAAAAAAATGGGGTCGTATACCTACCTTAGAAAGATGTAGTCTCTACCTGCCCCTCCGGGAATGTATGCTGTTGGTGATCCTAAATACATATCACGTCTATATCCCTTGTGGGGTAGACAGAGCCAACAGTCTTGAAAAGACTGATAGGCCACGCTCAGCTATTTTGCTTAATGATAGAATGGAGATTAAAATAGTGAAAGGTTACTAGTCCATTGCCTAAAAATAGAATCCCAAGTTTGTAAGCCTATCCCTTAGTCGCCTTTTACGACATCCATGGGAAAGAGCTGGAGTGGTCCTATTCTTTTTGTACTGGTGCCGGGAACCACACGGCAATCCTAAACATTAAATAAATAAATTTATAATCGTGATTGGCTAGCAACCTGTCACTATTTGGATCTCAACTCTATCATTAGGTCAAATAGCTGAACGTGGCCTATCAGTCTTTCCAAGACTGTCTACCCCGCAAGGGATATAGACGTGATTAAATGTATGTATACGTATGTGATTTTGCTCAGCAATATTAGATACCTACATGCGTTCAAGGTCAAATCGACAGAGTTACCAGCTCAATTGTTTCCCCAAAACTAAGGAAGAAATAATGTGGGATGGGATATTATTAGGGTGTTGAGCTTTTAGGGTTTTTGTGGTGGTTTAAGGGGATTTTTTTATTATATTTATTTGTAAATATATATTTTTTTACTATCTGTTTGCCATTGCAATACATATGTACTACATATGTCTTCGGCTGACAAAACTAATACCTAACTATAAATAAAGAGCTTTAAAGATTGTTTCTTAATTAGTAGTGTCCGACCGAAGGTCTATTTTTGGCCGAAGCCGAAGCCGAAGCCGATTAATCGGCTATCGCCACAACCTTCGGCCGAAGCCGAAGCCGAAGCCGAAGGTTTATATTCTCTCAGCACTCAGTAATTAATTTTGTTCAATATTGTCTACAAGCTACAATTAATATTAAAATCATTTCAAAACCTCAATATTAAAGGTTTATATATTGACTGTCTCATATAGAAGTTGATGATATATCATTGAGGTTTAGAGATAAACTAGCTGTTGCCCGCGACTTCGTCCGCGTAAATTTCGAGTTGAATTTTAATCATACAGTCAGATACAGACAGACAAAAAATGTAAAAAAAAATTCTCTATCCGTTTCAGTCAAAATATTAAATGTACAGAAAAAATATTTTTACCGTTTTATTATATGTAGTATTTTGTTTTTCAGTTTTTTTACATAAAATACTCAAACAATACAAAAAAAATATATTTTTAATAATAAAAAATATCTTGTAATTGTTGGGATTCGAACTTGGACCGCCAACTTCACAGTCTCACGGGCTAACCACTGGACCATCGAAGCTGTTGCGTTGGTGTCGAAATTAAAGTAGACTACATACATATGGTCACGTCTTTATCCCTTGCGGGGTAGACAGAGCCAACAGACTTGAAAAGACTGAATGGCCACGTTCAGCTATTTGACTTAATGATAGAATTGAGATTCAAAAAGTGATAGGTTGCTCGCCCATCGCCTAAAAAAGAATCCCAAGTTTGTAAGCCCATCCCTTAGTCGCCTTTCACTTATATTTATATGTTATAGGTATAATGCCGTCGTATAATGATAAATGACTTTGAATTTTTAATTTCGTAACTTATTTGCCGGCATACTGATGCCTTGAGTTCATTCAAATGTCGATAACTTTTTTTTTTGTGAACCGATTTTGATGAAACAAACGAAAAGAAAAAATGAAAGTTTGAACTAAATCGGTTTAGTACTTTCGGAGCAAATCGTGATCATGCATACAGACAGACAGACAAGAAATTAAAAAAAATATTTTTGCTTTCTATTATTCATTCTAAGTGTCCCTCTATCCATTTCAGTCGAAAATACTAAATGTACAGACAAAATATTTTACTGTTTTATTATATGTATAGATAAAAGTTTGTGATTTACCTACTGGTAAAAATAATGATTTGATTTCTTACAAAAACACTCGTTTAAATACACGTACGGACTTGTTTTGATGCATGCAATCAGCAATGCGATATTTTGACAGTGACTCCCCGCCGCCTCATGACTTTCGTAACAGTTCGTTCAATCTCGACGGTCGCTCGGACCTTCGGCGAAACCTTCGGCTTCGGCCGGATTTTGGGCCGAAGCCGAATGTTTCGCCGAAGGTGGATTTTTTGGCCGAAGGTGGCCGAAGCCGAAGCCGAAGCCGAAGCTTCGGTCGGACACTATTAATTAGGCATTATTCCTTAAATTTTTAGAGGTGTCTTTGTTATACATACATATAATCACGTCTATATCCTTTGCGGGGTAGAGAGAGCAAAAAATCTTGAAAAGCCTGACAGGCCACGTTCAGCTGCTTGGCTTATTGATAGAACTCAGATTGAAATAGTGACAGGTTGCTTGCCCTGCACTATTTGAATCATAATTCTATCTTAGAGCCCAACAGCTGAACGTGGCCTATCAGTCTTTTCAACACAGTTGGCTCTGTCTACCCTGCAAGGGATATAGACGTATACATTCTTTTTCTCTTTCTTATGGTGCAATAAAGAGTCTATCAATCTATTATATGTAGATATGTAATATTAGAAATATACATTCATACATACATACCTACATATGATCACGTCTATATCCCTAACGGGGTAGACAGAGCCACCAGTCTTGAAAAGACTGATAGGTCACGCTCAGCTATTTGGCTTAGTGATAGAATTTAGATTCAAATATTGACAGGTTGCTAGCCCATCGCCTAAAAGAGGAATCCCAAGTTCATAAGCCTATCCCTTAGTCGCCTTTTACGACATCCGTGGGAAAGAGATGGAGTGGTCCTATTCTTTTTTGTAATGGTGCCGGGAACCACACGGCACCAAATTAGAAATATATTAGAGATTATTTAGCTTAGGGGTGAATATTTTTATGAGTTGGTAAGTTGGTATGTAAGTACTTAGTAAGTTCGCTGTTGTTCGTGTCCGTGCGTGTTTATTTATAATCTAATCGTCTGTGGTATTGTCGTGTGCGTGCAAGCTTTTTAAAAAGCCTAGTGACATTTTCTGAGATTAATAATAGTCTATGTATCTTTTGTTGGTTTTACAAGCGGAGCTACCGTAGGTACCTAGTTATTGTAATTGTCAATTAGTAATTGTCTCAATTTGTCAAAATGGAGGAGTGTCAAGTTTTTGGTTTGGACGTGGAGATGGTAGAAGTAGAGCCGAACTATAAGAAGAGTGCGGCGCGCGTTTCTCTTGTGTCACAAGATTTAAAATGGTACTACGACAAATATGTCCGCCAGGACAGAAGAGTGTTATGCTACAAAAAACCCATTACCGGTTTGACAAAAGAAATATTACTCGGTGGCAAATTACTGAAGAATGTTCGCAGGGACGTTCTAAAACTTTTAAGGGATTCCGTCGTTGTAGGACATTCTATTCATTATGATTTTGACGTTTTACAAATTGACGGGGACGATTTAGACGATATCGATTGTATAGTACGTGACACAACTGAATTTAGCTTCTTTAGAAAGGTAAGTTGCGCACATTTTAATACTTATAGGTAATAATCTTTAAAATCTTCCTGACAAAGGCTGTCCTGGCAAAAGGTCAGGTCAAGAGCCCGAAACTGCCGAACTTAAATGTAGAGTTATGAATGTGGATGAAGCGAAAGAAGTTTGCAAGGATCGTGGCAAGTGAAAAGATGTAGTCTCTGCCTACGCCTCCGAGAAAAAGGCTCCGGCTTAAATCGTTGGTAATGTTTTAAGCCCGCAGACTTTGGGCGTTTTTTTAAAAGCAGTTCAAATTAAGGGGCAGATAGATAAATAAATCGCTTAATGAAAATATAATCCGTGCATCTACACGCGGCGCGAGCGTCGCGCCAGCGCGGCGACGCGGCAGCCGCGCAAGCGCGAGTCTGCAAAATATATATATACTTATACATATATAACAAATTCGATGATATGGAACGCATAGTGCGCGAGTCCGACTCGCGCATATCATATATCATCGCATTTTTTTGGCAGGTTTATTTTATACATACATACATATAATCACGTCTATATCCCTTGCGGGGTAGACAGGGAGACCAGTTTTGAAAATACTGATAGGCCACGTTCAGCTGTTTGGCTTCATGATAGCATCGAGATTCAAATAGTGACAGGTTGCTAGCCCATCGCCTAAAAGAAGAAAGTCAAGCCAAGTTTTTGTGTGGCTCTTAACACATAATTTGACTTTCAGGTCCGCGCTGATGGGTCTACGCCGTCTCTAAAAGAGCTTGCACGCCATTTCCTTGGAAAAAACATTCAGCAGGGCGTCCATTGCTCAGTGGTTGACGCTGCAACTGTTGTCCAATTGTACACTAAATATGAAAGAGCTTGGGAACGTGAAATAGATTTGGAATACTGAAAAAAAATTATTAAAAAAAAGTTAAATAAAAGTAGGTAGGTAGGTAACGACCAAATTTATAAATTGTAATGGCAATATATTAGTATTCCACAGCGCCGAATAGCGCCACCTACCACCGAATCGAACTGAATGTAAACTGAATTTATAAAGACCTCATTAATTTATTATTACAAGTTAATAGCGTACAGTTCCCGAGTTCAAACGTCGCGTGGTGATACGCTTAAATATTTCGCACTATACCATAAAATCAGACTACTACACGTCAGTGTAACATGAAAATGGTACTAAGTAACAAATTGTGAAGCTGGGTACACACTGTGCCAACCAATGTTGAATTTCGAATGAACTTTGGCGTTGGCCAAACCGTCCGTAAAAATCCGACCTAGGTGAATATTATTCGATTGGCACTGTGTGTACGCAGCTTTAGGCTGGTTTCAGCGTCGGCCGTTTATAATAACATGGTTTGGTTTGTAATGAAACGCGGTAGTCTTAGATCGTAAAATGATCTAAGTTCACAGTGCTCCAGTTAGGCGCGTGAGTGGCCGGCGGCGCTAGCTTACACCGCGTCACTCTAAGGCCTCTTTCCAATGGCGGATTGTAATATCTGCCGCCAGTAGGCTGTTCAAATGTTGCCGCCCGTTGTGATGTCTGCATTTCGATACCCCACACGGATAAAGTAAGGTGGAGGTCAAATGTCACATTTTATAATTAACAAACTAAAAAATGTTATATTTTTAGTAGGTTTTTTTTTTATTTCTGATTGACGAAACAAATTTTTGGGGCTAAATTTGCTGCCACTTACTTATTTGAATTAAAACTACCTACATATATTTTAAAAAGTTTTAATCGATTTACAATTTCACGTGCATCGATTTTGTGAACTCCAGCAGATCTTTAGTTTTCATCCACGTTGGATCATCGCTCGGGAAGATCCGACTTATTAAATTAACAATGAACATAGGAAATTAATTATGTGTTATTTACCTGTGTTTAAGTTAATGTATAGGTAGATATATAACTGACTCATTCAAGAATGTGTAAGACTATCGAATATTGTTCGATGTAGGACGATTTTCACCGTCTTGCCAGTTTTGGGTAGTCGGTATCCTAAAATATTGATTTTGGTCATTTTATTGCCTCTAAACACTTATATTTGTAAGTTTCGAGGTAATAATTTGACCAGGAGACTAATTCACGACAGTTAAATAAAAGGGCAATAATGTTTTTTTAAATTCTAGAAGAATAAATTGTCTTTCAACGATTGTGAATAAAGTCTCTTACAGTGTAAACACTAGTCTAGTAAACGTCTTAGTGTAAACACTACAACTAACATCTTTAACGAACATTTTATATCTCATTCCGTTTTTTACCCCAAATTCCAATTTAGATTTTAAGAAAACATTTAAAAGTTAAAAAAGGGCCAGAATTCGCGATATTTAGCGCTTTCAGTGCCAAGTTGGCAGCACTGGATATCGCTACGACTTAATGATGTTGCATATCGTGCGT
This sequence comes from Amyelois transitella, assembly GCF_032362555.1. NCBI lineage: Eukaryota > Metazoa > Arthropoda > Insecta > Lepidoptera > Pyralidae > Amyelois > Amyelois transitella. The sequence continues at coordinate 1,155,598 of NC_083531.1, forward strand.
AGCGTTGAAAATTCCGAAAGAAACAAATTGTTTTTTTCGGTGAAAGAAACGTTTTTTCGTTTTTTACCGTTTTATTGGTTTGTTACATTGAAATATATCAGAATAAAACCTTGGGGAAAAAACGGTTTTATTGAGATTTTCGTCGTTTGTTTCGAAAAATAAGAAAAAAACGATTGGAAAACTATATATATATATTCTATGTATAATTACCAATTTTTAAAATAATGATGCATATTGTAAGGAAATCAATACTTTTCCTATCGTATTTTTCCGTTTCTTTCATATTTTTCCGTTTTATTAATAAAAAACATGAAATATTTCATTCTTATCTTTCTTGAAACTTTCGTAAAAAACTTGTATAAAAACGAGGGAATTTGAAAAAAACCGGAAAATTTCCCGCTTTTTTCAACCCTAATCGTGCGACAACGAGTCAGTCGCGCGAAACGCTGCACTCAGGCTTTTTAATTTATAGACGTTTACCTAAGTCGTTACGAGTAGGTAGGTATGTGCAGCCGAAGTCTTGCGAAATATGCGCGAGCTCTAAAGCTTATTCAGGGAGCCTAAGCCCTTTAGTATTAGTCTCTCTCTGAACGAGCCAATTTAATGAATAATGTTCCTTTTGATTTTACTTTTTGTACGTGTGATCTAAATAGTGGCTTTTTATTCCTGTGCCATTTAGTGACAAGTGACATTAAAATTTAAACCGTGTTTAGCGCCATCTGTTGTTCCTTTTTGGAACTGTTATCGTAGTGTGAGTCTGTGCAAGTACAAGAAATTAAACGAAATGACAGATTTTTTGCAACTTTTTATTAATTAGGTCGACTAAAATATAATACCTAATAGGCCTAAGAAATATTAAAAAAATTGCATTTAGTGCTCGCACTTGAAAGCAAAATGTTTGCCTATCAGCGGTAACACTACGGAACAAATAAAAATAAATCAAAATTGTTAGTAACAATGCTTCTAAATTCAAAACTTTTATTAATTAATATGGGCCTCTTCAATATCACTTAATAATAGTCACATCTTTTTTTGTTTCACAACATTGGTTGACGTCAAATAAATTACTTGAACTAAGTTAACTGCCGCTTCCAAGGCGTCAGTGCAGAAGAAGCGATAACAAACTGCACTGCAGCATTTTCTTCCCTAACATCGCTTGGATTAGATAACTTACATAAAAGCGTAGGATATAAGAAGGTTGTGTATGATTTGCGTTTGTAAATATTTAAACTAATTTTACTTTCATGTCACACATCATTGGCACATATTTCATTAAAACCAGGCTACGTCAAAATATAAAGGTTTTTTTCTGCGGTTCTTGTATTGTTTTGTGACCACACTAAATGCGTTAAGGGAGTTAACGCATTTAGTGTAAATGCGTTAAGAGAAATAACGCATTTAGCGTAAATTACCGCAAAATTTGGGCAACGAAATGATACACTGGCTGCTTTTTTTCCCTTAAAAATTTTGGCGTAGATATAGTTTGTATTTTCTTTTAATTAAGCAATATATTCAAACTTAATTTTAATTAAGCAATATATTAAAAGTTAATTTAGACTTATTATCTAAGAAACAATAAATATATAACAACTAGCTATACCAAATTACATATTACCTACCTTTGCTATGATGTAATATGTTCTATCATACATACATACATATAGTCACGTACACCCCTTGCAGGGTAGATATAGCCAACCCAACAGGCAGTGCAAAAGTCTGACAGTCCACGTTCAGCTATTTGGCTTGATGATATAATTGACAATATTCAAATAGTGACAGGTTGCTATCGCCTAAAAGAAGAATGCCAATATAAGCCTATCTCTTAATCGCCTTTTACGATATCCATGGGAAAGAGAAGGTATGGTCCTATTATTTTTTTATTGGTGCCGTTAAAAAATAACACAGACAAAGACAAACCTCTATGGTTTTCAGTGCTTTTAACTTGGTTATGTAACCAACCATGTATAATAATTATTTTTTTCACTTTGTGTAGGTACCTACATCTTATCTGATGTACCTAAGGAGATTGTTCCTTTATCTATATTGGAAATAATATGTAAAAACAAAGAATAGATCTAAGTGCATTGTATTGTAGTTAGGTAGGGGTAGGTATTATGTTTTTTAAGTTCCGATAAATTTATGATTTCGTTTGGGAATACTCAATAATGTTGTAATCCTTTATTCTTAATATGACTTACAATCAATACTTACATATCTCTAGTTAGGGCTTGAATTACCTAGTTTGTATTATAAAAGGCACTCAAGTTAGAGCTAATTTTAAACTTTCTCGTTGCATTATAAATATTTACTACAGTTTTCTTTATAAATACTTAGGTACTACAGGTATTAAACGCGCACGTAATTTACCGTTATTTTATTTCGGAAAATTGTAACATGATGCGACACGTTCGAGATAATATAAAGGTACATTACATGCGCGTTTAATACCTGTAGTAAGTACTTATTTATAATTAGCGATCTATGTAGTTATTCATTCATATATGTTGCCTCACTCAAATCACACCAAGGACATGGGTGCATGTAGATATTGCAAACACGGTGATGTAAGCGTGGTCAATAATGATCCTACTACTATTAAAAAGGCGAAAGTTTGTATGGATGTATGGATGTTTGTTACTCTTTCACGCAAAAACTACTGAACCGATTACCATGAAATTTGGTATGTAGGTAGCTGAAGACCCAGAATAACACATAGGCTACTTTTTATCCCAGAGTTCCCGCGGGATTGATAGGGTTTCCATGCGGACGAAGTCGCGGGCGGCCTCTAGTATTTAAATAAAATTGGTCAAGTGTGAGTCAGAATCGCGCACAAATGGTTCCGTTCCATCGATATTCAGAGTACAAAAAATCGTGTAATGTTTAGAGCAGAAATAAGTAAATACCACGTTTGTTGAATCACCTTAAATACATATCCTACTAATATCATAAATACGAAAGTTTGTGAGTATGTCAGTATGGATGTTTGTTACTCCTTCACGCAAAAACTAGTGAACCGATTACGATGAATTTTGGTATGTAGCTAGCTGAAGACCCAGAATAACATATAGGCTACTTTTTATTACGGAGTTCCCGCGGGATTGATATGGTTTCCATGCGGAAGAAGTCGCGGGCGGCCTCTAGTTTTGTTATAATTCTAATGTTTAATAGCTGTTTGCTTTTTTAAGAGCCACAATTGTGAATGATGTATGAATTTCACTGTCTATCTATTGAGGTACAAGTAGGTACCTACTGGTGACAGTCTTGACGAAATAGGAACCCGTTTTTACCATTTTCGTGAGGAACCCTAAAAATTGAATATTTTTCGAATAGAATCATATTAATAAACATAAGGCATGATTAGCCAATGACGTAACTACAGTGCCTTAATATGTGTGCCTATGTTAGATGTATCTTTTATTATTACATAACAACTTGTTAATAATGTGCCTTCAAAGAAAACATTTTTGTAAGATTTGTAATACTTAAATAAAGCATTTGAAACTTAAGTTTTTTTAGGAAACATTTGATTTAGGGTATGAGTATACAGTAAAGATCCTAATATTAAGCCATATATTACATAGATCTTTTATTATTACATAACAACTTGTTAATAATGTGCCTTCAAAGAAAACATTTTTGTAAGATTTGTAATACTTAAATAAAGCTTTTGAAACTTAAGTTTTTTTTAGGAAACATCAGTTTTAGTGTACGAGTATACAGGAAAGATCCTAATATTAAGCCATATATTACATAGATCTTTTATTATTACATAATAACTTGTTAATAATGTGCCTTCAAAGATAACATTTTTGAAATCTTGTAATACTTGAATAAAGCTTTTTGAAACTTATGATTTTTTTTAGCAAACCTCTGTTGTAGGGTATGGATAGGTACTGCGACAACCTCCTTTTTATTACTCGTATTTATTTTTAGTTCATGAGTTTGACTAGAAGACATTGCCTGTGTTTTATTTTCAGTTTTTCTTTATCTTACGGTGCAATAAAGAGTTTATCTATCTATCTATCAAATTTCTATAATCGATGAAAGAGCATCAAATTTTAAGCGGGGACAAAGAATAGATATTTTAAAATCCCAACTAATAGGTACATATAAACGCGGCGAAAGTGAGTTTGTTATCAGTTCACGAGTTATCTACTGAATTAAATCTTCTTTGAATTATCTATATCTATCTATACTAATATAAAGCTGAAGAGTTTGTTTGTTTGAACGCGCTAATCTCCGGAACTACTGGTTCGAATTGAATTTGGAGAGAACCGAAGGAGCGAAATAGAAAAAGCGGAAATTATTCCTCCCCGAGGGCTTCAATGATGCCAAAATAATTATTTCACGCGGACGAAGTCGCGGGCACTGCTAGTCACGTATAAATAATTAAGAGTCTGGCGTACATAGGGCACCTCACATCCCGGTAAATGCAATAGTTTCCGTGGGATTTGCGAAAAACCTGTTCCTATTCATATGTAGGTGACGAAACGCATGCAAAGCTGCCGATAAAAATCAGTTTAAAATAAAAAACAATGTGAATTGTCATTGTTTAATATAAAAAAAATAAGACAATTTAAATGTTACAAAATTATATATTGTTTGGAAGACATTTTTGAAATACTAATGCATTATGTACTTACCTAAACTAATAGTCTTTTCAGCAAATTACTTAATTTTTTTTTTCTATAACATGCATTACCTACTTAGTTTTTCATTAGACCCAATGGTTGAGTGGTAAACATAAATAATACATCCATCCTATCTCAATCTAACTAATATTACAAATGCGAAAGTAAGTTTGTTTGTTTGTTTGTTGTCTCTTCACGAGTTATCTACTAAACCAATCTTCATGAAAATTTGAGAACAAAAAAGGCTCATACATACATATAATCACGTACGTCTCCAAAAGACTGGCAGGCCTCGTTCAGCTGTTTGGCCTAATGATAGAATTGAGATTTAAATAGTGACAGGTTGCTAGCCCATCGCCTTAAAGAAGAATCCCAAGTTTATAAGCCTATCCCTTAGTCGCCTTTTACGACATACATGGGAAAGAGATGGAGTGGTCCTATTCTTTTTCGTATTGGTGCCGGGAACCACACGGCACTATAATAAATAAACTATATAAATGCAGAAACTATAAATATAAACTTACACACAGCTATAGCGCACGGAAAAAAGAAGCAACTGACGAAGAAATATGTCAAAGATCTACGTACAAATTCACTATTCCGGAAGTTTAATTATTTAGCTGTGTCAAATTAATTGATAATTCAAGTAGTTAACACGTTGGCAACAGTCAGCTCTACATACATACCATCACGCGTGTCTCCCATTGGGGTAGGCAGAGACTATGGATTTACACTCGCTACATTCCTCACAGACCTCTCCAGCTTCCTCCACATTCATTATTCTTTTCATGCATATTTGATTGATTGACGACTAGCTGTGCCCGCGACTTCGTCCGCGTGGAATAGTTATTTTGGGCATCATTGAAGCCCTCAAGGATGAATAATTTTCCCCTTTTTTATCACATTTTCCATTATTTCTTCGCTCCTTATAGTTGCAGCGTGATGTTATTTAGCCTAAAGCCTTCCTCGATAAATGGTCTATTAAACACCACAAAAAGAATTTTTCAATTCGAACCAGTAGTTCCTGAGATTAGCGCATTCAAACAAACAAAATCTTCAGCTTTATAATATTAGTTTAGATTACAGGTACTCTTAACATCTTTTCTCTCTCTACGCGCTCTAATCTTACTACAATCATGTTCAGTCAACTGGTAATGTCTGTAAAAGGTTCTATCACACATATCGCACGAAAACTTTCTAATTTTCAAATGTGTTTCCGTAATGTGCTTTATCAAGCTTTTTTTCAACATCTCTTTGTTGCAATAATCGCATATAACCTTTGAATACTGCAATATATCTTTAAAATACACACTCTGCATTTTTGTAACATCATCATGCGTTTCTGTTTTCATTTTGATCCTTTTTATGCTAAAAACGTTGTTATTGATTTTCGTCATTTGAACACAGGTTTTCGTATTGTTTATTGCCTCAAACCAAGTGTCGTTGGGTTTTTTCAGTTCGTACATGTTCTCCTTGCTTTCCAAGTTGAAATGTTTATTGCGAATGTGATGTTTAAGCAATCTCTCTTCGCAATATGTTACAGCACATGCATCACATTTGTATTTTTGAGTGTGCGCGTTGAAATTATCTTCATGCACTTTCATATGGTTGATTAGATTTCTCTTTCCTTTGAAACTACGTAGACAATAGTCACATGTGTAGCTTTTGACTTCATATTTGAATGGAACAGAGTCTATTTCGTCTGCAACATTTTATTAAGAGGTTAGGTATATTAATCAATCTTAATTGGCTCTTTACAAAAGGTTTACTCTATATCGTTCCCATGGATGTCGTAAAAGGCGATTGAGAGATAAGCCAATAAACTTTGGATTCTTCTTTTAAGCATTGGGTTAGCAAACTATCACTATTTGAATTTCAATTCAGTCATTAAGCCATACAGCTGATCATGGCCTTCCGCTCTTTTTAAGACTGTTGTCTCTGTATACCCCGTAATAGATAAAGGCGTGATTATATTAATGTGTGTTTGGAAAGATATATTTTGATTTAGTTACTACCAATGGAACTCACCACGTTTAAAATGGGAATACATATGTCTTGCAAAAATATCTCTCCTGAAATATGGTTTTGCACAAACCTTGCACATATATCTGGGCTTCACGGCGTTATGTTGGAAAAGGTGTGCTTGGTAAGCGTAGGAGTTCCCAGATATAAGTTTGTTGCAGTATTTACATTCACGTTTATAGGTGTTATCCGTCATGATAAGTCTGATTGGCAGTTTGAATAAAACAAAAAATAAAGCAAAGCAATAAAATCTAAGGTGTTTCGAACATAGCTCAACAAACAAAAACAAGAAAAAAAAAAAGAAAATCTACGAACAAAAAATATTTAGCGAAAGAAATCAACAAACACAAACAACAAAAATAAGTTTGACAGTTATCAGTGTCACTTTAAAATGACAGTTTTTTTTCTTCTTTGTGGCCACAATTGGCAATGAAACTTCTTCATGAGCTTATTTTTGTCAGTGTCCTGTAGTCATTGGTGTCGATCATTTTCTTCTCGGTCCTCGTCATACTTTATAATGGTCGAGTAATTATATAACTCGAATAGCTTGTAGCCATCTCAGAATTTTTAACTTTCTAAATGTGAAAGAATTTTTTAAATCGGTTTTGGTATCTTCGAATTTTACTCACCTCAATCAAACATACAAATTCACTAGCACATACCTCTTTATTTTATAACAATAATATTGTTCACAGACATAAAAATTTATATATTACATACGTAGGTAATATGCTTAGTTGGATTCAATTTTTTTTAACCTTCGCGGTTGAGGCAAAGGGTTCATGGAACAAAGGTGACTGAAATTACACCGCGTCTTCATGAGGTGATCCAAGGACTGGTACTTACTTCGCCCAAAGAATCTATTGCAGTGCATATATTAAATTTTTCCGTTAGTTTAATTAAATTTTTATGTGAAGTAAGAAATACAGTAAAATATTTCTTAGATTTGGAATAAACATATTAATAGCTGACGCGGTTACAAAATAATAAGCGTGGGTGACGCTTTTTAAAAACAAATAAAAAATAATGTAGTAGTAATAATTATAAAAATGCCCATGTTCACTTATATGTTTGGTATAATATAAATTAATTTAGTTGATAAATTGTAAGGAATTAGTTATTGTATTCTCTATAAAAAAAAATTATGTATTTGCGTGAGTATAGATGTATGTATGGAAGAAAGGAATGGATAGAATACCCATGATAGTTGTGGAAAAGTTCCTATGTGGCAGAAAAAAATAAAATAAATTTCAGTTTTTATTTAATTTATAATGAAATCAATAACATTTAGAGGGAGAATGGAGGCGCTGGGTTGGTGCGTAGACTGTATATACCAGACGCCCTGTAAAAGAAAATGGATCAATTAGGTGCATAAAAAAAAATAAAGTCTGTGGCGGCATCACTAATAAAACAAATCAACTGTCAATCATATCGAAAAAACATAACCGCTCGGTCAATACTAGCGAAGAATCTAAATCGCGCAAACATAGATTTCACGGATTAGAGCATAAAAAGAATCTCCGACACAACATCGTCTGTCGCACGGTTCCCCAGGCATAACACCTAGCCTGGCGGAAGATGTTCCCTTTGACGGCGTTCGAGCCGAATCATCGCTCCCGCTACAAGTTTAAAAACTAAAACACGCTCTATATAGTATTAAAGAGAAAATAGTCACGGCTTAAATCATTATCTAGTTACTTATACATAGATACATACATATAGTCACGTCTATACTTGCGGGGTACACAAAGCCAAGAGTCTCGAAAAGACAGAAAGGCCATGTTCAACTGTACGGCATTGAGATTCAAATAGTGACAGGTTGTGCTAGCTTATAAGCCTACCCTTAGTCGCCTTTTACGACAACCACGGGAAAGTAATGGAGTGGTTCTAATCTTAAGTGTACACACAAACTATAAAAAATCCGCCTTAGTAGTAAATGGACAACTTTATGAATGACTAGTTGTGCCCGCGACTTCGTCCACATGGAATTATTATTTTGGGCATCTTTGAAGTCCTCAAGGATGAATAATTTTCCCCGTTTTTTTTTTCACATTTTTCGTTATGGTCCTATTCTTTTTTGTATTGGTGCCGGGAACAACACGGCACACTAGTACCTACTTAGTAGTTACAAGCGGCCCGCCCCGGCTTCGCACGGGTGGACATATTTTTGTGTTTTATATTTTGAAATAAACAAAGAGTAAACATTTCTCTCAGGCGATAATATTTTTTGGAGTGCGTGTTTTTAATTTCACGATATTTCAAAATCTATTTATCCAATCACTGAGCTGTAAAGGACAAAGTTTATCTCCGTAAAATTATCTTGATGATAAAACAACTTTCAATCATAAGGATTAATATGCTTGTGTAATAATAATTTTCAAAACGCACCTTTGAATTTACATTATTTTTTTACGCACAAAATACCTTGTAGTTACTAAATTATAGAAGTTAGATATATCGTGTCGCGGACTTTTTTATAGATCTTTTCCCGGATTACTTTATGAATGTTGAATAATTTACCTGAAAACTAATTTATTTCAAAACAAATTTATGCCTATGTCACTTTTGAAGGTCTATTCTAGTATATCTGTGCCAAATTTTATCAAAATCGGACCAGTAGTTTTTGAGTTTATTCCACACAAACATACAAAAATACAAATCTTTCCTCTTTATTATTAGTGTGGATGTGGATTATAATTACCCAGTTTTGGGGCCCAATCCACCCATTGGCAGGGTGGCTGGTCCCGTGCATTCCTGGTTAAGTGCCTCTTCAAAATCTTGACACTGAACGCCGATGAAACCTCCACTGGTCAAGGACTCTGCCCAGTAGAAAAATGCCCTGAAAACAATCAAGAAATGTAATTGATGAGGACAACTAGTCCTGATTTATAATTTTTGACGAAATAAAACTGTGCACTCGATAAAAAGGATGTGTATTCGGAAAAACGTTCAAAAAAAGGCGGGAAGATTTTTCTTCTTTTTTTTTTACAATGGAAATTGCGCACAGATAATTAATTGGCGCAAACAGTAAGTAAATAGAAAATGGTGGACTGTTAGATAATGCTATTAGCATTAAGTCCTACAAGTTGTGCTTTACAAATTGTATTACATACATACATACATATGATCACGTCTATATCCCTTGTGGGGTAGACAGAGTCAACAGTCTTGAAAAGATTAATAGGCCACGCTCAGCTATTTTGTTTAATGATGGAATTGAGATTCAAATAGTGACTGGTTGCTAGCCCATCGCCTAAGAAAGAATCCCAAGTTTGTAAGCCTATCCTTTAGTCGCCATTTACGTCATCCATGGGAAAGAGATGGAGTGGTCCTATTCTTTTTCTATTGGTGCCGCGAACCGCACGGCACTTATTTACGTCATTTTTATCTTTATTTATGTACGTCTTTGTAAAAAAAAATTAACATGACTAATTAAAAGATATACGAACAAGATATACAAGGAGAGTGTGGAGGGAAAGGTCGGAGTGGGAAGACCTAGACGAACGTATCTTGATCAAATTAAGGACGTCCTGGTAAAGGGTCAGGTCAAGAGTACCCGAAACCGCCGAGCTTGCATGAAGAGATGAATGTGGATGAAGCGAAGGAAGTATGCAGAGATCGTGGCAAGTGGAAAGAGGTAGTCTCTGCCTACCCCTCCGGGAAAGAGGCGTGATTTTATGTATGTATGTTTACCTGTTATGGTCGCAGTCATCGTCTCTCCCACAACCCGCCATATTGATACCACCGTTGGGATAGAAATCCACCTTCCCCATGGGTCTGATGAAGCCGAGGTTCCCAACGTTGGTGTGGACCACTTCCACGTGGCGAGCGTCATCATGACGCACCATGGGGAGAAGCTCGTGGAGGCGCGGCCCGAAGGTTGGGTCCAGGGCTGGAAGTCATTAATCATCACTACCAGAAAAATCAAAGTCATTAATCATCACTACTAGTAAAATCAAAGTCGTTTCCCGCGTCTGTATGCTTATGGATAGATCTTTAAAACTTACATACATACATATGATCACGTCTATATCCCTTGCGGGGTAGGCAGAGACAACAGTCTTGAAAAGACTGAATGGCCACTTTCAGCTATTTGGCTTAATGATAGAATTGAGATTCAAATAGTGACAGGTTGCTAGCCCATCGCCTAAAAAAGAATCCCAAGTTTGTAAGCCTATCCTTTAGTCGCGTTTTACGACATCCATGGGAAAGAGATGGAGTGGTTCTTTTCTTTTTTGGATTGGTGCCGGGAACCAAACGGCACTTCTTTCTTTCTTTCTTTAAATCTTCCCAGCGGATTTTGATGCATTTTTTTAAAAATAAGGTTAGATACTACCCGTTTGTAGCCGCGGTGTGTCACTAGTAAAATAACAATACATCTTTCCACTTGATGTGATTATTATCTACTAGTGGCCGCCCGCGACTTCGTCCGCATGGAAACCCTATCAATCCCGCGGGAACTCCGGTATAAAAAGTAGCCTATATGTTATTCTGGGTCTTCAGCTACCTACACACCAAATTTCATCGTAATCGGTTCAGTAGTTATTGCGTGATAGAGTAACAAACATCCATGTTCGACGGCCTCTGTGGCGCAGCGGTAATACGCTTGTCTGTCACATCGGAGGTCCCGGGTTCGAATCCCGGCCAGGGCATGATGAGAAAAGAACTTTTTCTGATTAGCCTGGGTCTTGGATGTTTATCTATATTAAGTATTTATTATAAAATATAGTATCGTTGAGTTAGTAGGTATCTAGTAACACAAGTCTCAAAAAACTTACTTCGAGGCTAACTCAATCAGTGTAATTTGTCCCGTATATATTTACCTATTTATTTAAAAAATACTGACATCCTGACATACTCACAAACTTTCGCATTTATAATATTGGTAGGATATTTATGTACAACTCACCAACAATATTCCCAACGCGTCGCTCGAGCAGTCGGCCAATTTGTCCAACTTTCAGACCAGATAGTCCAAATCCGACCAGCGTGAACTCACTGAGGGGCTGACCGGATACGTTACTGAGCCACAGTGTGAAGAAGGCGGTATTTAGACCTGAGGGTATTATGATTACATACATACATATCGTCACGTCTATATCCCTTGCGGGGTAGACAGAGCCAATAGTCTTGAAAAGACTGATCGGCCACGTTCAGCTATTTGGCTTAATGATAGAATTGAGATCCAAATAGTGACAGGTTGCTAGCCCATCGCCTAAAAAAATAATCACAAGTTTGTAAGCCTATCCCTTAGTCGCCTTTTACGACATCCATGGGAAAGAGATGGAGTGGTCCTATTCTTTTTTGTATTGGTGCCGGGAACCACACAGCACACAGTATTATGATTAAAGATCGGAATAGGTAGATTGAATTGGGGTCAATGAACTGAAACGTACTTATATATTAATATGGACATGCCTTCGTCCGGGATCGCGGGATTTGTAAATTATTAAGATTTTTACCCGGAATTTTTACAAGTGGGATGAAGAATATATTAGTGGTAGCTGTTTTGCCCCCGACTTCGTTCACGTAAATTGTAGTCCTATGTTACCCGCGGACAAATGTAGTTTACTGTTAGTGTAAGTACTGAAATGGAATCCCGGAAAAGAGGCATGCAAGTACATAAAATCAATCTACCTATTCCGATCTCTGATTATGATACATACATACATACATATGGTCACGTCCATATCCCATGCGGGGTAGACAGAGCCAACAATCTTGAAGACTAAATGGCCACGTTCAGCTATTTGGCTTAATGATAGAATTGAGATTCAAATAGTGACGGGTTGCTAGCCCATCGCCTAAAAGAAGAATCCCAAGTTTATAAGCCTATCCCTTAGTCGCCTTTAACGACATCCAAGAGATAGAGTGGTCCTATTCTTTTTTGTATTGGTGCCGGGAACCACACGGCACTTCATCCACATACATAATTAACTCTTTTCATGCAAGCTCGGCGATGTTGACGGTCATAAAAAATAAAATAGAACTCACTTGACAAAGATGCGTACATTGGCGTTAGAATCGGTGACGCATTAGCGCCTTTACTCCAGTCCACAATAACTACATTGACATCGGCTGCTGCTAAGTAAGCTGAAATGAGAAGAGATGTGTGTTATATTTCCCAGCACTTTAGATTAGGACCCCTCCATATCTCCTCATGGGACCCGTAAAAGATACATACATGCATACATATTGTAGTGTTTATATCTATCTAGTAATGGATACAATACGCTGTCTCACACACACAAGTCGGTATTATAAATGTCAAGTTGACAGTTGCGTGCGAGCGGCAACCGCAGACAGACGTGTACTGGTACTTGGTGTGGTAGTGAGCCGGTGACTGTACGTAGTATAAATATCATGTACTTTACACATATGATCACGTCTTTATCCCTTACGGGGTAGACAGAGCCAACAGTCTTGAAAAGAATGATAGGCCACGTTCAGCTGTTTGGTTTAATGATAGAATTGAGATTCAAATAGTGACGGGTTGTTAGCCCGTCGAGCTAAAAGAAGAATCCTAAGTTTATAAGTTTCTATCCCTCCCTCCCGTAAAAGATGACTAAGGGAAAGGCTAATAAACTCGGGATTCTTCTTGTGCACGATGGGCTATCAACCTGTCACTATTTGAATCGCAATCCTATCATTAAAAGGCACAGCTGATCGTGGCGTTCCATTTTGTTTTTATTTTTTTTTATTGATTTTATTATAGGATACTTCATATCGCTTGATAATAGTCAAATCTTTTGGTTTCACAACATTGGTTGACGTCAAATAAATTACTTAAAACTATATTTACTGCGGCTTCCAAGGCAGTAAACTTCAGTGCAGAAGAAGCGGTAACAAACTGCACTGCCGCATTTTCTTCAACAACGTCAACTTCATAACTATCCAAACTTAGAATAAAATATCCTATTCTACGATTATACAAGATGCATGTGCGCCTATTCCCTTAGTCACCTCCAAAAGAAAGAGATGGAGGTCCAGTGTTCTAAAGTGTCCAGAACCACACTAAACACAGAAACGCATGTTCTTTAATTCCCATGATATGTTGAGAGCATGTGTGAAATCAGATCACCAGAAATTATATCTATAAGGCTTAAAAAGGACCACTCGCATCTCTTTCCTATGGATGTCGTAAAAGGCGACTAAGGGATAGGCTTACAAACTTGGTATTCTTTTTTAGGCGATGGGCTATCAACCTGTCACTATTTGAATCTCAATTGTATCATTAAGCCAAATAGCTGAACGTGGCCATTCAGTCTTTTCATGACTAATGGCTCTGTCTACCCCGCAAGGGATATAGACGTGACCATATGTACCTATGTATGTATGTAGGCTTAAAAATGGCCTTGTTGGAAGAGTACATAGGTGTATAGATTTTTTTCGAGGTTAACTAGATGTGTAGCCAAGATTCCAATACGGGTTGAGGGCTTCCAATACGGGTTTGGTTCCCCGGCAAAGGTTGCGGAGGACAGATTGTGTTTATTTATTTACTAGTTTATGTACAAAGAAAACGTCGAGAATGATAAACACAAGAAACAAAATTACATAAGTGCTGCTTATTGGAAATAAATATGTTTTAGCAGACCCGAGATAGCACGGTGTAGTGTCGTGTAAAAACCTGACTGAAGATCATGATCATGGTCATGACCATGATGACCACGATCCATGGTCAAAGACTCATCTCCAGAGTGGTGAGGATGCATCCGGGACTAAAGCCAGAAACGTTTCTGTTTTCGTATATTTCAGTGCCCTGTGGTAAAAAAAAATACTTACCAGGTACTAAAACCAAGTTGGAATTTGACGTGGCCGATCCTCGGTAGCCGTGGAGGAGAATGATCGTGGGTCTATTTGGACTGAAGTTGGACGCAGCGAAGACGTTTTCGTTTCCATGGAGAAGAGGCTGGCTCACTGTAGGATTTGCCCTGTGGTAGAGGAATTTGTCATGATCGTCATAATACTAACATATAAAATAAGTCTATTTTCTAAGGCAAGTGACAGAAGTAATTGGAAAAAACTAACATACCTACTGTGCCGACCCCGCGTAGAAAGGGGGAAAAGGTAACGACAAAGATGAAGACTGAAGTATACGAAAACAGAGACTTTTATGTTGTAACTAGAGGCCGCCCGCGACTTCGTCCGCATGGAAACCCTATCAATCCCGCGGGAACTCTGGGATAAAAAGTAGCCTATGTGTTATTCTGGGTCTTCAGCTACCTACATACCAAATTTCATGGTAATCGGTTCAGTAGTTTTTGCGTGAAAGAGTAACAAACATTCATACAAACTTTCGCCTTTATAATAGTAGTAGGATATTCATTCTGCCTTCTGGATGCATCGTCACCACTCTGGAGAGGAGCCCGGGGTATGCTTCGACTATGGACCCTGGATTGGATGAGTCAGGTTTTTACGCGAAGCGACTCCCGTCTGACCTCCGAAACCTTTCTAGAGGAACCTAACCCGTATTGGATCGATCATGGTTACACATCCAGTTGCCTGAATGTGCAGGTTTCTTCACGATGTTTTCTCATCGTAAGCGCATCGGTTAGCCGTCCATATTTATGCCGGGTGGTTCCCGGCACCAATAAAAAGAAGAATAGGACTACTCCATCTCTTACCCATGGATGTGGTTAAAGGCGACTAGGGACTTAAAAACGGAATTAATCTCTTAGGCAACGGGCTACCAAACTGTCACTATTTGAATCTCAATTCTATCATAAAGCCTTAAAGCTTAACGTGGCCTATCAGTCTTTTCAAGACTGCTAGCTCTGTCTTCCCTGCAAGGGATATAGACGTGACTTTATGTATGTATATATATTTATGCACATTACATAATGCAAACCAAATAGCTGAAATATTAACCTGGTGAATAAATGGAATTCATTATCCCTCCTTGGCCAGTAGAAGGGAATGTTTTCAGCCGATATTTTGGTCAGCCAGGAGTCAGTCAGTGTTAGGGCTCCGTTGTCATCTTGCAAGTACTGGTAACGGATGTCAGAACCCATCTTGCTGATGACAACATCTTCTGCGAGTGCTGTAAAATGAAGATTATAAATAAATATATACGGGACAAATTACATAGATTGAGTTAGCCTCGAAGTAAGTTCGAGACTTGTGTTACGAGATACTAACTCAACGATACTAGGTATATATATAATAAATACTAATAAGTATAGATAAACATTCAAGACCCAGGCCAATCAGTAAAAGTTCTTTTCTTATCATGCCCTGGGCGGGATTTGAACCGGGACCTTCGGTGTCACAGACAAGCGTACTACCGCTGCGCCAAAGAAGCCGTTAAATTACGAAAGAAAATAAAAGTGCCAATAAAAAAATAATAATATAACCACTCCATCTCGTTCCACGGATGTCGTAAAAGGCGACTAAGGGATAGGCATATATACTTGGGATTCTTCTTTAAGGAGCGGAAGGGCTAGCAACCTGTCGCTATTTGAATCTCAATTCTATCATTAAGCCAAATAGCTCAATCTGGCCTATCAGTCTTTACAGGACTGTTGGCTCTGTTGGCCCGCAAGGGATATAGACGTGAGAATATGTATTATGAGAGAACAGATAATTTTTATGCCGTGTGGTCCTCGACTCTTTAGAATAGGGTCACTCCATTATCCTGTAGACTTCATTAAGCCATGTAGCTGAATGTGGCCTTTCAGTCTTGTCAAGACTGTAGGCTCTGTCTACCTCGCAAAACGTGACTATATGTATGTATGTTGAACGGTAGGCATTTAAGAACCTTTAATTTTCTTAGTCATGCTATTTATAGGCTGAAATTATAATTATCAAAAAATCGGAAATAATAACACTGATACAGATTTATCATTAATCTTTTTATCATTGTTGACACAAAATTGATTTTTACGGGTGGTAATCAATGCTTTTCTAGAAATGATTTAACCCTTTCCGCAAAAAAGTGAGTGTGCCGTGTGGTTCCCGGCACCAATAAAAAAAAGAATAGGACCACTCCATCTCGTTCCCATGGATGTCGTAAAAGGCGATTAACGGATAGGCTTATATAATTACTTGGGATTCTTCTTTTAGGCGATGGGCTAGCAACCTGTCACTATTTGAATCTCAATTCCATCATAAAGCCAAACAGCTGAACGTGGCCTATCAGTCTTTTCAAGACTGTTGGCTCTGTCTACCCCGCAAGGGATATAGACGTGATTATATGTATGTGTGTATGTAAGTGAGTGTGACACAATGTATTCACTGCAAATTCGTATCTATTACCGCGTCTTAAAGTACCATACATGCTAGCTTGATGTGTGTTTGACTGTGCCCTATCTCCTTTTCCGTACACTACATTACATGATACATACATACATATGGTCACGTCTATATCCCTTGCGGGGTAGACAGAGCCAACAGTCTTGAGAAGACTGAATGGCCACGTTCAGCGTTTTGGCTTGATGATAGAATTGAGACCCAAATAGTGACAGGTTGCTAGCCCACCGCCTAAAAGAGAATCCCAAGTTTGTAAGCCTATCCCTTAGTCGCCTTTTACGATATCCGTGGGAAAGAGATGGAGTGGTCCTATTATTTTTTGTATTGGTGCCGGGAACCACACGGCACCATACACTACATAATGACGGAATTTTTTTGACGAAATATTCGTATTGAAATCATGCGTTTTACATTCATATAATTTTTAATTAAGACAATACGCATTCGTCCGGGATTTAGATTTAAGAGATATATATTTGTAAATTGACGTCCGGTGAAAATACTGCAGTGTAGTTTGTTACGCCGCTTCTTCTACTCATGCGCTTTGGAAGCGGTAGTAGTTATAATTAGATTTAAGTGATGTGACGTCAATAAGTGATGCCTTGTATCCAATTTTGAAAATGAATCTATTCTATGAGTTACATGTACCTATGTAAAATTTCACGATGATCGGTTGAGTAGTTTTGACGTAAAGTTGGTCGTACAATCACAAGTTTATTATTTTCATTATCTATTATGTCAAAGTCATGCTTTGATTTTATTTAAATCTATACTAATATTATAAAGCTGAAGAGTTTGTTTGATTGTTTGTTTGTTTGAACGCGCTAATCTCAGGAACTACGGGTTCGAATAGAAAAATTCTTTTTGTGTTGAATATACCATATGTCGAGGAAGGCTTTAGGCTATATAACATCACGCTGCAACTATTAAGAGAGAATAAATAATGGAAAATGTGAAAAAAAAAAACGGAGAAAATTATTTATCCTTGAAGCCTTCAATGATGCTCAAAATCCCGGAGGGGTAGGCAGGGACTACGTCTTCCCACTTGCCACGATATTTGCACACTTCCTTCGCTTCATCCACATTCATAACTCTCTTCATGCAAGCTCGGCTCGGTTTCGGGTACTCTTGACCTGACCCTTTGCCTCTTTACCTCTATATATATAGGAGTACGGTCATAATGATAAATAAATAATAAATATATATACGGGACAAATTACACAGATTGAGTTAGCCTCGAAGTAAGTTCGAGACTTGTGTTACGAGATACTAACTCAACGATACTATATTTTATAATAAATACTTACCAAGCGTACTACCGCTGCGCCACAGAGGCCGTCAATGATGATTGTATTATACGAGTAGTAGTTATGTTTAAAAAAGCCTTACCAGAGACAGCACTGATGATGAAAACAGCCAAACCGACAGACAACATTTTGATGATTACCAATTTGATTCCAAATTCATTAAAAAAAACAAAATCTATAATCTCAGATAAGCAATATCTGATGATTTCATACGTCACATCTTGTAATTATGATAATGTGTGATAGATAATTTAGTTATATTTTTTTAGGAAGCATTAGAAGTACTTACTTGGACTTTGATAATAATTCCATTCATCATTTTCTTATTCTATCATTAAGCCAAATAGCTGAACGTGGCCGATCAGTATTTTCAAGACTGTTGGGTCTGTCTACCCCACACGGGATATAGACGTGACCATATGTATGTATGTATGTCATCTTCTTTGCTGGTTTGAAAGCGAAGAAAAATAAAAGTATTGAAAAAATTAATTAAAGGAAAGTATGAGATTTCTTCTTATTGGGCGATGGGCTAGCAACCTGTCTCTATTAAATTATAAATTCCATCATTGAGCCGTGTGGTTCCCAGCACCAATAGAAAAAAGAATAGAACTACTCTATCTCTTTCCCAGGTATGCCGTAAAAGACGATTAAGGGATCGGCTTATAAATTTGGGATTCTTCTTCTTGGCGATGGGTGCAACCTGTGACTATTTGAATCTCAATTCTATCATCAAGCCAAATAGCTGAACGTAGCCTTTCAGTCTTTTCAAGACTGTTGGCTCTGCCAACCCCGTAAGGGATATCAACGTTATATGTTATATGTATGTTACCGAGACTAACGTGAGGAGGAACTTTACTGAATCATTTTATAACATTTCATGTATCAATCTGAGTTTAGTTACATCTGATTATTCTATCTTATACGGTTTCCTGAGAAAATACGTACATTACTTACATACATAATACACGCCACTTTCCTGGAGGGGTAGGCAGAGACAACATCTTTCCACTTGCCACGATCCCTGCATAATTTGTTTTTCGCTTCATCCAAATTCTCAACTCACCTCATAAAATTATCAGTTCTTGATTTGACCTTTTGCCAGGACGTTATTCATTCGATGAAAAAATAAATATTCTTTATTCATATTTTGGAAAGGAAATATTACGGACTAGCTGTGCCCGTGACTCCGTCCGCGTGGAATAGTTATTTTGGGCATCATTGAAGCCCTCAAGGGTGAATAATTTTCCCCGTTTTTTTCACATTTTCCATTATTCCTTCGCTCCTTATATTTGCACCGTGATGCCTAAAGCCATCCTCGATGAATGGACTATTCAACACAAAAAGAATTTTTCGATTCGAACCAGTAGTGTCTGAGATAGGAATGTGAAAAAAAAATCGATTATGGAAAAAATCGATTAAAAATCGATTTTTTTAAAGTAAAAATCGATTTTTATACTTGATTTTTTTAAAATTAATAATCGATTAAAAATCGATTTTTATAATCATCCAATAAATGCACTCCGAAATTATGTTTTTGTCTTCTGGCTTTGAGCCCGGAACGCGAACTGCCAAAGAATACTATCATAGCTCCATAATATTACATTAACGCCACCTGTGCATTCTTTCTGTGCTCTTAAAACAGTTTAGATGATTAATTTAATCAAACATTCTCTAGATGGAATTAGTCGACAGTATTTTACCGACATTCGGTTGATATTTTATTCATTATTCGTTGCTGAAACTTCATTTTTCAAACTTGATTGTTAAAAACTTTAATTTGTGTTGATTATACAGGGTGACATTTAAAACAACTGCATCCTTTTAAACATAGACTATACCCATGCTTCTGAGCCGTTTGAGCCTATTTTTATTTAAATTAAACTTCATCATTTTCACATTTAAAAAACCCTCAAAAACTACGTCACACGCTTTATTAAGAACAACAAAAATAATTTAAAACTATACATGTAAATAAATGTCTGAAAAATAAATTATTTTTCTAGTATCAAGATCAAGTAAAGTACAGAGTTGTCGAGATCGCTCAGCTGAATGCATTGTGTTGTTGACCTCTGAATCTTACGCGTCGCTTTTCCGCCGGCCGGGGTGATATTACGTATTTAGGATCGTGGATTTTGATACTTTTATTTTTTTTCGTACTTTCTGAAATATGAACCGATATTTTTTTCTTTTTACGTTTTTAAATATCTTTTAGATGAGTACACTTAACAGTTAAATTTATGCAGTTGAATTAAATGTCACCCTGTATAAGAACTTACTGATTCTGTTGTTTATTTTTAATGAATAAATCTATTGATATAATGTATATGGCGTTTATTTTGACATAAATTGAAAAAATTGGAAAAAATCTATCAATATAAAAAAATCTATTATTTTCTTAAGAAAAATCGATTATTTGTTAATCGATTTTTCATACTTAAAAAATAAATCGATTATATAAAAATCGATTTTTTATCAGCAATGTCACATCCCTAGTCTGAGATTAGCGCGTTCAAACAAACAAACTCTTCAGCTTTATAATATTAGTAAAGATGAAAGGAAACTGCATGCAAGTGAGATACGAATGTTACGATGGACGTGTGGAGTGACAAGAATGGATAAAATACGTGACGAGTATATAAGAGGAAGAATGAAAGTAGCGCCAATAAATGAAAAGATGAATGGTAATAAGCTGGGTTGGTGCGGACTCATCGTGAGAAGAGAGGAAGGTCATGTTACTAAAATACCCTTAAATATGGAAGTGAAAAGTTCAAGAAATAGGGGAAGACCGAAAAAGAGATGGATGGACGGCGTAAAGGATAGTATGAGGAGAAAGGGAGTGACCAATGAGATGGCAATTGACAGAAGTCATTGGAAAAAACTAACATACTGTGCCGACCCCACGTAGAAAGTGGGAAAAGGTAACGACAAAGAAGAAGATTCATATTTCGGAGTTTCAAACTTACTTGTTCTAGAAATTTATTTAAGAAATAACTGTTTAGTGATGACCTAATAAATTGGCTTGACACTTGAAAAAAAAAAACAACATAAGTCGGGAATAATAGACTTTATACACATGACACCAAGAAATTCTGTATTAGGTATTATTACACTGAATTTAACAATATTTGTCCAAAGTTTTAATTAATTGTAACAATGCCTCGTTAACTATTGAATCGTAATCCAATTTGAAAAAAAATCATCTGGTTCCAATATGTATAAAACAAACAAATTTATTTTTGCTACTTGCCAGTAACACATTAAAAGAGGTTTTATATAATTTAATTACAGCGAATATATCACTCGTTTCTATTACGTCATAATACAATTTGAATTTTTTCATCAGATTCCGTTTTTAAAACATACGTAACTAGTTAATTTTGCTACTGACCAGTAACATATAAAAAAGAGGTTTTGTGTAAAATTTTACAAATATTCTGTATAATAATTTAAGAAGAAGAAGTATGTATGCTGGTTTATTTGATCAGCCTCTGGAGAATGGTGGGCGCGAATTGGTCCGTAGATAGAAAATCCCAGACGATCTGCAAAAGGATAGAGTATAATAAATGATCCCATCAAATATATAACGTAAGAAATAATTTAGTGTAGTATATAGGTATATATTATGTATAGGTTTTTAGTGTATATCGTATAGTAAGTATGTTTATTATACATTATTATTATCACCCACACAAAGGTTCTCCGCTTGTCCCAATGGTAGACTGTTAGATAATGCTATTAGCATTAAGTCCGCCTATTGTACTTTACAAATTGTAATTGTTACAATAAAGAATAAATAAATAAATAATTAAACACAGATTTATAGACTTTGTAAATGAGCGAAAATGTTTATAGAGCCCCTCTTAAAGTAACCAGTTTTTGCGCAAAGCTTCGCTCCCGTGGAAATTATACTCCCACACCCGCGAATTAAGCGCCAACTATAAAAGAATACAGGATTTTCGCAAATCCCACCCTTTTATTTTTATCGGTATGAAAAGTACCCTATATCCTTCTCCAGACTCTTAGGTAATTATATATACACAATTTCAAGAAGATTGATTAAGAGGATAACGCGTAAAGAGGTAACAAACAAATAAACATGGAACCACTCCATATCCTTCCCATGAATGTCGTAAAAGACGACAAAGGCAATTTGGGATTCTTCTTGTACGCGATGGGCTAGCAACCTGTCACTATTTGAATCTCAATTCCATCATGAAGACATACAGCAACGTGGCCTTACAGTTTCTTCAAGACTATCAGCTCTTTCTACCCCGCAAGGGATATAGACGTGACTATAAATATATCCCAAGTTTATAAGCCTAACCCTTAGTCGCCTTTTACGACATCCGTGGGAAAGAGATGGAGGCGACTCGCTAGCAACCTATCACTATTTGAATCTCAATTCTATCACAAAGCCAAACAGCTGAGCGTGGCCTATCAGTCTTTTCAAAACTGGTGGCTCTGTCTACCCCGCTAGGGATATAGACGTGATCATATGTATGTATAAATATATAAGTTACCCAGTCTTAGGCACCAGGCCTCCCATATGCAGGTTGCCCCACAAATAACAAGTTCCTGTCATGGCCGTAATGTACGTGGCGCACCTCTGTCCAGTAAACCCTCCAGTGAGGAGTGACTCCGCTAGGTAGAAGTATGATCTGAAATGAAAAATGTGTGTTTGTTTGTTACACGATAACTAACGAACCGGTATGATTATGATTAAACTAGAGGCCGCCCAAGAATTCGTTCGCGTGGAATCAAAGCCCGCGGGAACTCCGGGATGAAAAGTAGCCTATATGTTATTCTGGGTGTTCAGCTACCTACATACCAAATTTCATCGTAATCGGTTCAGTAGTTTTTGCGTGAAAGAGTAACAAACATCCATACTGACATCCTGATATACTCACAAACTTTCGCATTTATAATATTAGTAGGATTTGAAAGGTATGCAGAATCTGTCAATAGAATTTTTAAGTTCGTTAGATAAAAAAATCGTTAAAGTAGTTTATGAGATATCAATAATTTTGTTAAAAAATGCCGTGAAGCTTCCGGCACTTTTGATTTAGACAACTCCCCATATCTTTCCAATGGATGTCGTAAAAGTCGACTAAAGAATAGGCTTATAAACTTGGGATTCTTCTTTTAGGCGACATTCTTGCAACCTATCATTATTTGAATCACAATTCTATCACTAAGCCAAACATCTGAATGTGGCCTATCAGTCTTTTCGAAACTGTTGGCTCTGTCTACCCCGCAAGTGTATATACCCGCATAGACGTAAATATATGTTATGTAATGCAATGCGTGCCGTGTGGTTCCCGGCACCAATACAAAAAAGAATAGGGCCACTCCATCTCTTTCCCATGGATGTCGTTAAAGTCGACTGAGGGATAGGCTTATAAACTTAGGATTCTTCTTTTAGGCGACATTCTAGCAACCTGTCACTATTTGAATCTCAATTCTATCACTAAGCCAAACATCTGAACGTGGCCTATGAATCTTTTCGAGACTATTAGTTAGCTCTGTCTACCCCGCAACGGATATAGACGTGATTATATATATATGTATGAGATAACCTAGCATGGTCACATCAGTCTTTTCTAGACTGTTGGCTCCGTCTACCCCGCAACGGATATAGACGTGATATATGAGATTACCTAGCATGGTCACAGGCCTGGGAGCTGCATCCAGGCATGTTGACCCCACCATTGGGATAGAAGTCAGCGTGACCCAACGTGCCTAGGTAACCCATGACGCCAGCGTTGGTGTGAATGACCTCAGTGTACGAAGAGTCGGCTGGCCTGAGTTTGTCACCGTTCAGAATCCAGCCAGCGTGAGCCGCTTCCAGTGCTGGGAAGATATCGATTTATTAATAAAAAATTGATTTTTTTAATTGAAATAAAATTAATACTATAAGCTGGCAACATTCGGCTAGGTAAGCTAGGATAATCATTGCTGATTATTTGTATAAGATTTTATAATAAATTACCAAAAAGTGTTCTTGAAATGATAATAGTAGTAGTTTTAGATTTAAGTGATGTGACGTCAATAAGTGATACATACATACATATGATCACGTCTATATCCCTAGCGGGGTAGACAGAGCCACAAGTCTTGATAAAACTGATAGGCCACGCTTAGCTGTTTGGCTTAGTGATAGAATTGAGATTCAAATAGTGACAGGTTACTAGCCCATCGCCTAAAATAGGAATCCCAAGTTTATAAGCCTACTTATCCCTTAGTCGCCTTTTACAACATCCGTGGGAAAGAGATGGAGTGGTCCTATTCTATTTTGTAATAGTGCCGGGAACCACACGGCAATAAGTGATACCTTGAATCCAATTTTGAAAATAAATCTATTCTATTCTATTCAACATTGTAGGGTCTTCCTTCGCGTCACTCTCCGCCCCCCTCGTCCATACCCCGCCGTTCCCAGCGCCCACGTCGCCCGCGCGCCTCATTGAACATACAGTCACGTCTATATTCCTTGCTGGGTAGACAGAGCCAACAGTCCTGTAAAGAGGTAACAATCAATGGCACCTAATTACTTTTATACCTCGCACTTGCCTGTGATATAAGCTATGTTGCCGTCGACATGTCTGCCCACCACCCCGGCCTGGTGGGCGCCCAGGTGGTGCCCCACGAGGTGGTAGTGGCCCGGGGTAGCCCCCGTCACGCCGTTCAGCCAATCGATGAAGCGGGCGACGCTTTCGCCTGGAATTTCGTTAATAATAGCATTAAAAGTCCACCTATTGTAATCTACATACATATGGTCACTATATCCCTTGTGGGGTAGACAGAGCCAACAGTCATATATATGGTCACGTATATATCCCTTGTGGGGTAGACAGAGCCAACAGTCATATATATGGTCACGTATATATCCCTTGTGGGGTAGACAGAGCCAACAGTCATATATATGGTCACATCTATATCCCTTGTGGGGTAGACAGAGCCAACAGTCATATATATGGTCACATCTATATCCCTTGTGGGGTAGACAGAGCCAACAGTCATATTTATGGTCACATCTATATCCCTTGTGGGGTAGACAGAGCCAACAGTCATATATATGGTCACGTATATATCCCTTGCGGGGTAGACATGGCCAACAGTCATGAAAAGACTGAATGGCCACGTTCAGCCGTTTGGCTTAATGATAGAATTGAGATTCAAATAGTGACAGGTTGCTGGCCCATCGCCTAAAAGAAGAATCACAAGTTTGTAAGCCTTTCCCTTAGTCACCTTTTACGACATCCATGGAGAAGAGATGGAGTGGTCCTATTCTTTTTTGTATCGGTGCCGGGAACCACACGGCACTTGAGATTAGCGCGTTCAAACAAACTCTTCAGCTTTATAATATAAAGTATAGATTTATTTAATCAAAGGTATTCTCACCAGATGTGATTGTGTTGGTTATAGCTGCTGCGTAGTTGATGCTGCCCGCTCCAGCACTCCAGTCCACCACTATTACGTTCACATCCTCAGCGGAGAGGAAGGCTGGATGGAAATTTATTAATTAGTTCTACATTCATCCATGTTTTTAATGTAGACAATGTGCATTCGTCCACGATATAGTTTTGAGACATCATACATAATACATTATAATACATTCATTCATGTTTTTTTAAATGTAGACAATGTGCAATCGTCCACGATGTAGTTTTAAGAGATCTATATTTTATAAATTGACGTCCTATGAAAATGCTGCAGTGTAGGTAGTTTGTTCCGCCGCTTCTTCTACACATGCGCTTCGGAAGCGGTAGTAGTTATATATAATTATTTTTAAGTGATGTGACGTCAATTAGTGATACGTTGTATCCAATTTTGAAAATAAATCTATTCCATTCTATTCTAAATGAGTTTTTAATCAAAGTTAATTATATGTGCCGTGTGGTTCTCGAGTGGTCAAATTTCACGTTTTCATGCTGGGCCAAGCTCAATCTGTGTAATTTTTCACGTATGTGTATATACATTACATAACATATAGTCTATGTGGGTATATACCCTTGCGGGGTAGGCAGAGCCAACAGTCTCCAAAAGACTCATAGGCCACGTTCAGCTGTTTGGCTTAGTGATAGAATTGAGAATCAAAATTAAATAGTGACAGGTTGCTAGCCCATCGCCTAAAAAAGAATCCCAAGTTTGTAAGCCTATCCCTTAGTCGCTTTTTACGACATCCACGGGAAAGAGATGGAGTGGTCCTATTCTTTTTTGTATTGGTGCCGGGAACCACACTTCTATATCCCTTGCGGGGTAGACAGATTCAACAGTCTTAAAAAGACAGATAGGCAATGTTTAGCTGTTTGGCTTAGTGATGGAATTGAGATTCAAATAGTGACAGGTTGGATGTTTTAGGCATCATTGAAGCCCTCAAGGATGAATTATGTTCCTGTTTTATTCACATTCTCCATTATTTCTTTGCTTTTAAAAGATGCAGCGTGATGCTTTATAGCCTTAACCTTCCCCGATGAATGGTTTATTCAACGCTAAAACGCAATTCGAACCAGTAGTTCCTGAGATCAGCGCGTTCAAAAAACAAACAAACAAATCCTTCTGCTTTTTAATATCAGTATAGATATAAATTAATATATATATTATAGTACTAGCTGTTGCCCGCGACTTCGTCCGCGTATATTTCGAATTTCCGCGTAAACTTACTTACTTACTTACTTTTTTTTAGTAAACCGATGTTGATGAAACAAACTTTAAATGTTTTTCTGATTTAAAACAAAGCAATTGTTGAAAGAAAAAATGAAAGTTTGAAGTAAATCGGTTCAGAACTTTCGGAGATAAGCGTGATCATACAGACAGACAATAAATTAAAAAAAAAAATTACTGCTTTCTATTATTCATTCTAAGTGCCCCCCTCTATTCATTTCAGTCAAAAATACTAAATGTACAGACAAAATATTTTTACTATTTTATTATATGTACCTATAGATACATAGATACCTGGTACCAAAACGGTGTTGACATCGGAAGTAGCCGTGCTCCGCCACCCATGTAGAATGATGATCGTGCGTCTTTCTGGGTCGTAGTTGGTCAACCCAAGGAGACCAGTATTGCCAACCAGCATCGGCTGGCTCACTTGAGGGTTTTCTCTGAAATCCAACAGACGTACAATGATGACCATTTTTTACAGGTTAAGCCGATGTAGCCGCGCGTGAATGAGAATTATTCAACGCTTAATTTTTTTTAACATAGACACATATGTACATATTTTTGACGGCCTCTGTGGCGCAGCGGTAATACGCTTGTATGTGACATCGGAGGTTCCGGGTTCGAATCCCGGCCAGGGTATAAGCAAAGAACTTTTTCTGATTGGCCTGGGTCTTGGATGTTTATCTATATTAAGTATTTATTATAAAATATAGTATCGTTGAGTTAGTATCTCGTAACACAAGTCTCAAAGAACTTACTTCGAGGCTAACTCAATCAGTGTAATTTGTCCCGTATATATATGTATTTATTTATTTATTTTATTTATGTTATTCACGCCTCTTTCCCGGAGTGGTAGCAGAGACTACATCTCTCCACTTGCCACGATCCCTGCATACTTCCTTCGCTTCATCCACATTCGTAACTCTCTTCATGCAAGCTCGGCGGTTTGTTTTACTTGTCTCGGCAAAAAAATGATGAACGCAACACATCGCGTCTTGCCAAAAGTAGTGGCTAGGGTAGTCTTAAAAAGACTACCTTTTAGCTGTGTGGCTTAAAATAGTGATAAGTTGCTAGCCCATCGTCTACAAGAATAATCACAAGATCCAAAAATAAATAAATATACATATATAAATAAATATAAACATAAACGGGACAAATTACACAGATTGAGTAAGCCTCGAAATAAGTTCGAGACTTTTGTTACGTGATACTAACTCAACGATACTATATTTCATAATAACTACTTAAATAGATAAACATCCAAGACCCAGGCCAATCAGAAAAAGGTCTTTTCTCATCATGCCCTGGCCGGGATTCGAAGCCGGGACCTCCGGTGTTACAGACAAGCGTACTACCGCTGCGCCACAGAGGCCAAAATGGGAAAGATAGTCTATACCACGAGTGCCGTGTGGTTCCCGGCACCAATACAAAAAAGAATAGGACCACTCCATCTCTTTCCCATGGATGTCGTAAAAGGCGACTAAGGGATAGGCTTATAAACTTGGGATTCTTCTTTTAGGCGGTGGGCTAGCAACCTGTCACTATTTGAATCTCAATTCTATCATTAAGCCAAATAGCTGAACGTGGCCATTTAGTCTTCAAGACTGTTGGCTCTGTCTGCCCCGCATGGGATATGGACGTGACCATATGTATGTATGTATGTATTAAGTTTTCCATGGGAAAGATAATCTAAAGTGATGAGAACTACAAGGCGCTAGTGAACAAATAACAAATGAATAACCCACCTGGTGAACAAATGGTATACATTCTGCCTGTCAGGGTTGTATCTGGCGCTGTCTAGCTCATCACTGGTCTTCAGCCAGAGGTCTACCAGGTGGAGTTCACCTTCACCATCGAGAACCTTCTGAAACCTCTCCTCGTCCAGTTTCTTGACGATTGGGTCGCTTTTCTGGTCCGTCGGGAGAGCTGGAACACGTATTGTATTCATACATACATACATACATATATACATATAATCACGTCTATATCCCTTGCGGGGTAGACAGAGCCTACAGCCTTGTGAAGACTGATAGGCCACGTTCAGCTATTTGGCTTTAAGATAGGATTGAGATTCAAATACCTAGGTTCCCAGCACCAATACAAAAAAGAATAGCACCACTCCATCTCTTTCCCATGGATGTCGTAAAAGGGACTAAGGGATAGGCTTACAAACTTGGTATTCTTTTTTAGGCGATGGGCTAGCAACCCGTCACTATTTGAATCTCAATTCTATCAATAAGCAAAATAGCTGAACGTGGCCATTCAGTCTTTTCAAGACTATTGGCTCTGTCTACCCCGCAAGGGATATAGACGTGAGTATATGATATGAATGAAAACGAAGTCGCAAGCAACAGCTAGTACACAAGTACGTATCTTCTTCCTCCTGGCTTTAGTCCCGGTTGCATCCACATTACTCTGGGAGAGGAGCCCGGACCGAATGGCCACGCCATTCGGTCTTTTCAAGACTGTTGGCTCTGTCTACCCCGCAAGGGATATAGACGTGACCATATGTATGTATGAAGATGAAAATACTTCGTGTAAAATTCTGACTTACCCAATCCAGGGTTAAGGTCAAAAAGTGCCCCCCACGCAGACACCTCTCAATAGAGGCGATAATGTGATAAATTTGATGAATTTGGATGGAATTGAGATTCAAATAGTGACAGGTTGCCAGCTCATCGCTTACAAAAAGAAATCCAAGTTTATTAGCCTATCCCTCCGTCGCTTTTTACGTCACTATTTGATTTTCAATTCCATCATGAAATCTTATATCTGGACGTAGCCTTTCAGTTTTATCAAAACCGTTGGCAACTGTCTACCTCGCAAGGGATATATATACATATATACGTGATGATTTATATGTTAGTTAGTTTAAAATAAGTAAATACCTGAAACAGCTCCTCTTCGCCCGTAGACTTAACTGAGAACAG
Source organism: Amyelois transitella (assembly GCF_032362555.1). Classification (NCBI taxonomy): domain Eukaryota; kingdom Metazoa; phylum Arthropoda; class Insecta; order Lepidoptera; family Pyralidae; genus Amyelois; species Amyelois transitella. The sequence goes on from NC_083531.1 coordinate 1,185,403, forward strand.
ACGTGTTGCAAAATATCCAGCAAAATTTCTAAAAAAGTGCAAGCAATAAAGGATTTTATTTGCAACAATACAAGATCAGTTTTCGAATACTCACAAAGTTTTAAAAAATATAAAATTCCAACGCATTCTGGTGCGCTACGACAAGAAACAGCGAGACGCGCCCGTCTCCTCACCTCCACCCAAACCCGCGAAAACAAACAGTTGATATTTTTGTCTCTCTTCAACCTACGAGGAAGCGCCGAGGATAGGCGAGTGACGACGAAGTGCGCGTTGAGTGCGAATATTCTACAAGCTACGAGCGCGCTACGATCCCCCACCGTTAATGCTACGAAGCTGTGACGCAGCACGCAGGTACCGTCTACGACCGCTATACTACGACGAGGAATCAGGTACTTGCATCACCCTGCTACGAACCGTGTCGTAGCGCGTCTCACCGACTGCAGTGCAAGTTGAGGTAACAAATAACATTTTATTGTTTGTTTATAAATTACGCTACAACTTAAAAAGGAACGCTTAAACATAAACCTACATATACTGCTTCACCACTAGCCTTGTATAGTCCAGTCCAGCTATAAGTAACGAAGAATCTCATAAACTAAATTTTTTGTCACAATGTCACTACAACACTCGCCACCTCAATCCCGACGTCAGAGTATCGAGTCGCAGAATTCGACCACTAGCACGAATGCTACTACAAGCGACGCAACACACAGCCGCCCGGCTACAGCTGATGTTAATACAAATGTCACTCAGCGGAATAATAGTCGAAACAAGCGCCAGCGTCGTGGGAGCTTAGACAAAACGCCCGACTGTGACGAGCATAATTCATCAATTATGGATTTGATCTCCGCCCAAAATGATAAGCTAGAAACAATAATGCGCACTATGAAAGAAATGCAAGGCCAAATGAACGAAGTCAAAAGTTCAGCCGACTTTATGTCAGCCAAATACGAGGAGCTTCTAAGTAAATGCGAATTTTTGGAAGAGGAGCGCAGAGCGGACAAGAAGTACATCCAACAATTAGAAAATAAGCTTGAAAACGTCGATCGAGTTAGCAGATTGGCGTGTATAGAAATTAAAAATGTCCCCGCTAAAAATAGCGAAACGAAAGATGAACTGTGCAGCACCGTGCAAAATATTTGCAGTGCTGTCAACATACGGATTCAAAAGGAAGACATCAAAAATGTGTACAGATACGGAATAAAAAAACAGATCAATCTGGAGTTAACAAGCGTTTTAAAAAAGGAAGAAATTATAACTGCGATAAAAAAATTTAATAGAACAGACAACACTAAGAAACTGAACACATCACACATAAATCTAGAGGGTCCACCGCAGCCCATATACGTGACTGAACAACTAACTTTCAGGAACAAAAAGTTGTACGCAACAGCTAGAGACTTAGCTAAAACTCATAAGTACAGATATTGCTGGACATCGCAGGGAACTGTTTTCCTGCGCAAGATGGAGGGTTCGCCGGCAATACGTATAAACGAGGACAGTGACTTCGATCGTATGGAGATATGACTAAATAGTTCACCCATCATTTGCTCATACCACGTATTTTTGTACAATATAATTTTTGCGTTTAATTTCATTAATTATGTTTCATACCTAGCATTTTTTGTAAAACACTACAACAAAAAAAATCTCAAATATTAATTTTAACTTACGTTCCATTAACCAGATAGAGAAAACTTTCCAACGCATAATTGAAATAACTGCTTTTCATAACAGTCTCGTGCAACAAACTATTCTCTCAACCAAAATTCGATAACCCAAAGGAAGATATTGCTATGGAAATTGACGATGCAGATAACATTCCATGTCAGATTGTTAATAATCCATCTGAAACGCCTAGTCTTCTGCCATCGTGTTTTGATCCTCATAAAGCTTTATCAATTATAACAGTTAACATAAGAAGTATCAATAGAAACATTGACAGATTTCTTACCTTTTTAACCGACCTAAGCATTCCCATAGACATAATTGTAATGACGGAATGCTGGACTAATTCTAATAATATTCTTCCGATACTAGATGATTACAAAACGTTTTGTACAAAAAAGAGCATCAACCAGAATGACGGAGTTGTGGTCTATGTCAAATCAAATATTCCAGTCACCGATGTTGAACCATACGTAAAGGAAGGGAGCTGTCTATTATTGAAAATTTCGCAGGATTTCTCATTAATATGTTCCTACAGATCACCCTCATTTAAAAACCCTACCAACTACATTAACTCTCTAGACCAAATTCTGAAAGGTATCAAAACAAAAAATGTAATTTTAACAGGTGACATTAATATTAACATTCTCCCAGGCATCGATAAAACCCACACTATTAATTACCTAAACATGATAGCAAGCCACGGTCTTCTGCAAGGTGTTGATAAACCGACAAGACGGAGCAGATGTATCGACCATATGATGATAAAATCCCCGTATAAAGCTCAATCATTTATCTTTGATGAATTCACCGATCATAGACCGGTTCTCCTAATTCTAAACAAAGCTCTGATCAATAAACATGTAACACATGCTGCTAAAACCACACTTGACTACGAAAATGTAAGCAAAGTTCTTAAAGAACAAGACTGGTCTAACTTATATAATTGCGCATGCACCAACTCAGCTGCTAATGAATTAATAACTACCCTGCAGAAGATTATTACGTCGAACACTACAGTTTCGAAATTGTCCAATAAAGTAAAACCATTAAAACCATGGATTACTATAGGGTTGGTTAAGTGTATGCGGAAAAGAGATAAATTGTACAAACAAAGCAAAAGACAGCCAGAAAATGAACAACTCAAACTTGAATATGCTAACTACAAAAATAACTGCAACAAAATTGTTAAAAATGCTAAAAAAATTTATTATCAAACACTACTTTCCCAACACAAAGGCAATACAAAACAGACATGGAAGGTTATCAAAGAAATATGTAACTTGTCAAAATCCAAAACCACTAGTGAAGAGCTACTTTCAATAAAACCTAATCCAGTGGACGCACTGACAGTGGTCAATTCCTACTTCACGTCTATAGGGGAAAATTTAGCAGATAAGACTCTTGCAAAACTTGCCACCACACACGATATCTTAGCGCGGAAGGTGAACACACATAACACAACCGCGAGTTCTATGGCAATGTTGCCAATGGACCCGCTAGAAATAAAAGAAACTATTCTATCACTCAGAACTGATTCCGCACCGGGTAGAGACAAGATCTCAGTACTATTCCTCAAGAAGTTTTGGCACCTGTTGCTAGACCCAATTACTTTTGTGTTCAATCTCAGTCTGTCAAGTGGTATCTTTCCCAAACAGTTTAAAACGGCGGTAGTATGTCCAATCTACAAAAATGGAGATAAGGACCAACCTACTAATTACAGGCCAATATCACTCTTGTCAACACTGTCTAAGCTTCTTGAGAAAATAGTAAACAGAAGATTGGTCAACTATATGGAGGGGTCAGGTTTGATTGCTTCCAACCAATTTGGGTTCAGGAGGAATAAATCCACAGAAGATGCCATGCTGAGGTTGACAACATTAGTGAGCTCCTATTTGGACAAAGGCGAGCGTTGTGTGGGTGTGTTCTTGGACATGCAAAAAGCTTTTGACACGGTTTCTATCCCAATATTGTTAAGATGTCTGGAAAAAATGGGTGTCAGAGGATTAGTACTTTCCTGGTTCAAGGATTACCTCACGGAAAGACGGCAGCATGTTAAAGTTAAAAACTACGAGAGTCGTGAAGCTAAGTGTTCGTTCGGAGTTCCACAGGGCAGTGCGCTCGGTCCCTCGCTCTTTCTAGTTTATATTAATGACCTTTGTAGTCTTAAAATCTCAGGAGCCGAGCTACTGATGTTTGCCGACGACACTGCGGTAATTTTTCACGACAAGACGTGGGATGGAGTTAAGGCATTAGCGGAAGACGGCCTTGCCAAAATAACTACGTGGTTGGAGGATCGTCTCCTGACACTTAACACCACTAAATCCAATTACGTCTGTTTTTCTAAGACGGCAATCACAAGTGCTCAGCCGAACTTTAATATCACACTGCACGGATTTCCATGTAACCGTACAATTTCTTACAATGCAAGGACAACCTGTAACTGCACTCATCTTGCAAGGGTAACCTCAATAAAATACTTAGGAGTAACAGTTGACCAACACCTAAGCTGGAAACAGCACATATCTACTCTCTCTGGCAGAGTTAGAAAGCTTATATATATTTTTAAACAATTAAGACTAGCTGCGGATACAAAACTCCTTATCAGTACATACAAAGCTCTTTGCCAATGCATTATTACATATTGCATCACCTCCTGGGGTGGTGCAACCAATACCCACGCTTTGATAGTCGAACGGGCCCAACGAGCAATCTTGAAGGTTATCCTCGGTGTCTCGTTCCGCTATCCGACTACAAAGGTGTACGAAGAGGCAAATGTGTTATCGGTACGCAAATTGTTTATATATGCTACGTTAACTAGGTTCCACAGACAGACTATCCCTACGCCACCACCCAGAGCGTCAAGACGTATACAGTGTTGTCCTGTTCCCCAAATAAAAACAGTATTTGCTAGGAGATTCTTCAACTATCTTGGTCCAAAACTCTATAACAAACTACTGTTGATAGACCGAAACATTAAAAACAGCAGTAACCGTTCCTTTGGAAAGTTTATTCTAGCTTGGCTCAGCAACATGACCTACAGTGAGACTGAAAATCTATTCTATGTCATTACATAAAAACTGGTTATTGCGAACACATCGTTATTTGAACGAAACATAATTATTTAGTATTGACACCATTATGCAAGGTGATTATTTGAGATAGATTTTTATAATGCATGAATTTAATAAATTGGTTTTATATTATATGATGAGATTCATTCACTTGATTATGTACACGAATTCAATTCAAAAATACCATCTACTAATATTTACATACTTCAAGAATTTTACTAACTACAAACTACATATTACATACTTGATTACCATACTTAATTGGTTAAAATTGTGAGTTTGCTATAAGTACTTAATTATACTATCTTTGTTGCTAGAAATTGTTAACTTAAGTTAAATTTCTTTTCCACTGTTAATTTGCTATACTTGATTATCATTATTGTTAGAAATTGTTAATTCAATTAAGATTTCTTTTCCACTTAATCAAAGTTAAGTAGAAATAATATTCTAGAAAATAATTTATCTATAATGAAATAAACAATATCCTATAATGTCTACTGAAGAGCCTGTCACCCACAACACAGGGAAACCTATCGTGGGTGCCAGCGCACAATATTGTATAACATTTATTTGCAAATAAAGATATTTTCATTTTTCATTTTCAGCTATAGTTCCCAGTAATAAAGATACAATAAACGCCTTCATGACTACTTGCGATATCAACAAAAATGCAAATGTATAAGCTATTTATAATTTTTAATTGATTTATCATCATCACCTGCCATGATTGTGGTAATCTTATCAGGATCTAATCGGGCGTCTTCGCGGGCGAATTTTTGGTCAGGTGCTTAATCCGGGGTCAAGATTTTGACCTTATTTATCAGTTGTTTTGACCCTTTTGACGGCCTCTGTGCCGCAGCGGTAGTACGCTTGTCTGTGTCACCGGAGGTCCCGGGTTCGAATCCCGGTCAGGGCATGATGAGAAAAGAACTTTCTCTGATTGGCCTGGGTCTTGGATGTTTATCCATATAAGTATTTATTATAAAATAAAATATCGTTGAGTTAGTATCTCGTAACACAAGTCTCGAACTTACTTCGAGGCTAACTCAATCTGTGTAATTTGTCCTGTATATATTTATTTATTTTGTACGTAATTATTGTAAACATACGTAGGTATGGTGTGCCGTGTGGTTCCCGGCACCAATACAAAAAATAATAGGACCACTCCATCTCTTTGCCATGGATGTCGTAAAAGGCGACTAAGGGATATGCTTACAAACTTGGGATTCTTTTTTAGACGATGGGCTAGCAACCTGTCGCTATTTGAATCTCAATTCTATCATTAAGCCAAATAGCTGAACGTGGCCGTTCAGTCTTTTCAAGACTATTGGCTCTGTCTACCCCGTAAAGGTGACATAAGTAAGACGAGATCATATGTATGTGTGTATGTATGTAAAAAGTATATTTGTAAAAAAAAATATTGAACGTAAAATTTCTGATAAAGTGAACATTTTTCTTTGTTTATTTCAGGTAAAAATTGTTAAGCTCCCAAACGTCTTACACTCGCCGGCTGAATGTGTTTTGAAATGGTGCTTATTTTAATTTTATTAAAGCGATAACAAAATCTGTAATCGCCTTTAGAAAATATTACCTTATAGTTCTAGTGGAAAATGTTATTGGCGTCAAAACTGATTTTATTTTGTTTCAGTAAGTATTCTTTTTACTGTAACTTGTCACACGTCTTAAATCTAAATTCAATTGTACATACATACATACATATAATTTGATTACATTGAGCTATAAGGCGTAAAATAATTCAGATTCAAATAGTGGCAGGTTGCTAGCCCGTCGCCTAAAAGGAAAGTCCCAAGTTTATAAGCCTATCCCTTACATACATACATACATAAAATCACGCCTCTTTCCCGGAGGGGTAGGCAGAGACTACCTCTTTCCACTTGCCACGATCTCTGCATACTTCTTTCGCTTCGTCCACATTCATAACTCTCTTCATACAAGCTCGGCGGTTTCGGGTACTTTTGACCTGACCCTTTACCAGGACGTCCTTAATTTGATCAAGATACGTTCGTCTAGGTCTTCCCACTCCGACCTTTCCCTCCACACTCTCCTTGTATATCTGCTTAGTCAACCTGCTTTCATTCATCCTCTCCACATGACCGAACCATCTTAACATACCCTTTTCTATTCCTGTAACTACATCTTCTTTCACATCACAACATTCCCTTATCACGCTGTTCCTTATCCTGTCACTCAATTTCACACCCATCATACTCCTTAACGCTCTCATTTCCACTGCATTTATTCTGCTTTCATGCTTCTTTTGCCATACCCAACTTTCACTCCCATACATTAATGTCGGGACCAACACGCCCCTGTGCACAGCCAGTCGAGCCTTTTTGGATAGTTTCTGACTGCTCATAAAGGCATGCAAAGCTCCATTCACCATGTTCCCCGCGTTCACTCTCCTTTCAATATCACTATCATACTTGCCATCTGATGTAAACTTTGATCCTAGATATACAAACTCTTTCACTTGCTCCACTTTTTCTCCTCCAATCAAAATATTACATGCTGTCATTTCTTTCTCCATTTCAAAAACCAGTGTTTTAGTTTTACTTACGTTCACTTTCATTCCTTTCTCTTTTAAAGCTTCATGCATACAGTTTACCATCTCCTGTAACTCCTCCGCTGATGACGCCAGTATAACCTGATCGTCGGCATAGAGCAGACATTTGACGAGTAACTCATTCATCCTTAATCCACTTTTAGACTCTTTCAAATCTGTCAAACAGCTATCCATAAATAGGTTGAACAGCCACGGTGACGCAACACATCCTTGCCTAACGCCTTTCTCAATCTTAAACCACTCAGTGTGCGCTCCGTTTATCCTGACACAAGCACTCGAATCCTCATATAAGGATTTCAGTGCTCGTATTAAGAGACTGCTCACCCCATGCATAGAAAGTGCTGACCACAATTCATTCCTCTCAACTCTGTCATAGGCCTTTTCCAGATCTACGAATGTGCAATAGACTTTTTGACTCTTGGCCAAAAACTTTTCGGCTATGCACCGCAAGGAAAAGACCTGATCAGTACATCCCATTCCCTTTCGAAATCCCGCTTGAGCATCCCATATTTTGTCATCAGTTTCATTCCTGACTCTATTAATCAATACCTTAGCATACAATTTGCCGACGACGCTAAGCAGGCTTATACCACGATAATTTTTGCAGTCCAGCTGTGACCCTTTTCCTTTGTAAAGTGGCACGATAACAGCCTTACACCAATCTTTTGGTACTCGGCCGCTTCTCCAACACAAATTGAAAAGGCAGTACAACTGACTAGCTACTACGCCTTTTCCTGCTTTAAGCATCTCGACCGACACTCTATCACACCCAGCAGCCTTTCCCGCTTTCATACTCTTAAGTGCTTCCACAATTTCGAACATTTCAATTTCGCCTTCCATCTCATTCTCTTTTTCTTCGCTATAGCAGAAATCTTTCTTATTTCCTTCCTTTTTTTCAAATAAACTTTCAAAATAGTCCTTCCATATCTTTAGTACACATTCTTCTCCTTTCACAACGCTACCATCCTGGCATCTGATCCTAGTCAGCTCTCTGGTTATAGTATTTCCTCGGGCTGACCTTACGGATTTCCAGAATACTTTCAGATTTGACTGAAAGTCTTCTGATAGCCTTTTATCAAAATCCTCTTTATACTCTTCTTTCTTTCTAATCAACGCTTTCTTAACCAAATCTTTCATTTTCTTATATTCCTTACGTGCTTCATTCACATCTTCATCTATAACCTCTTGCATTCTTAAGTTAGCTTTTGCTGCTAACAAATCCAGCCATGCTTTCTTCTTTAATCGCACAAGTTCTTGCACATCTTTACTCATCCACGCATTTTTGTGATTTTTTCCTTTCCTTCTTCTACTTACACCACACACTTCAACAGCTACTTTCACAATTCTTTTTTTAAATTCCTTCCATCCATCTTCAATATCGCTCATTTCCTCTAAATCTTCAAATTCATCCTTCAGTCTATTAATATACTTCTTACCTACATCCATATCTTGCAAATTTTCTACTTTTACTCTTTCCAAAGCGCTGGTTTGCTCCCTTACCCTGTGCCGCCAGCGATTGAAGATACCCCTTATCCGGGATATCACCAGTAAATGGTCCGAGTCAATGCCAGCACCGCGATATGCACGGGTATCCAGCACTTTGTTCTTCAATCTTTCATCTACAATCACAAAGTCTATCATACTTTTTAAAATACCTTCCACTCTTGTGTAGGTGTGGATCTCTTTATGTTGAAACATTGAGTTCGACACAAAAAGATCCCACTCTAGACAAATTTCTAATACACTTCTTCCATTATCATTCACCTTTTCGTCACCAAACGCACCAAGCACCTTTTCATATCCATCACGCTTTACACCCACCCATCCATTAAAATCACCTAACATAATAATCTTCTCATTTGGCTTGGTAACTTTCAATACTTCTCTTACACTATTCCAGAACTCCTCGTTTTCGCTTTTTGCTGATGTTGTACCCCTCGAACCCACATCCCAAGGTGCATAAACACCTAGAACGAAGATCCGAGTGATTCCAACTTTCAGCCTAATCCATAGAAGACGAGGGCTGACACACTCATACTCATTCACGCACTCAGCCATTCGTGCAGAAAGAATTAGACCGACCCCTTGACAGCCTCGGCTGGTACTGGAAATTCCAGACCAATACGCCGTGTAAGGGCCGTGCTGCGTCGCGTCGCATCCTTTCCGCTTCGTTTCATTCACGCACAACACATCCAAACGTCTTTCATCCATCATCTGGCATACTTCCTCAATCTTATCCTTCATTCCTCCTCTTACATTCATCGTCGCAAAGCGGCTTTCAGCAGACCGCATACCGCTCCCGCCGGGAACGAGACGTGATGGGGTGCGGACACCATCGCCGCCATCTAGGTGCTCTTTCAAAAAATTTGCATCCATGCGATTCCCACGAGACGCTAGGGAAGAATTTTGTCCGCCCCAGCAGAGCCCCGCATGCCAGGGTAAGGCTAGCCATTACCTGGGGGTCGCCCAACCCCATGGCGGAAGTGGCACGCTCGAGACTAGGCTCGCCCCTAGCCATGCATCCATCGGCGCGGCAGACCTTAGATTGGCAGGGATTTACATTAAAGAGGAATCCCAAGTCTATCCCTTAGTCGGCTCTTACGACATCCGTGGGAAAGAGATGGAGTGGTCCTATTCTTTTGTAATGGTGCCGGGAACACACGGCACTAAATTCAATCGTTGTGTCATATAAATTAGATTATAATAATTCTGAAAATGAACTGATGCTTAAAAAGTGGCATCGAAATAATACTGATATTATTATTTACTAGCTGTTCCCGTGATTTCGTCCCCGTAGAAGTTATTTTGGGCATCATTGAAGCCCTCAATGATGAATAATTTTCTTAATATAAATAATATTAATAAATTTTAATTTTCCCCGTTTTTTTCACATTTTCCATTGTTTCTTTGCTCCTTATAGTTGTAATTTGATGTTATACAGCCTAAAGCGTTCCGCGAAATGGTCTATTCAACGCAAAAAGAATTTTTCAATTCGAACCAGTAGTTCCTGAGATTAGCGCGATCAAACAAACAAACAAATTCTTCAGCTTTATAATATAAGTACCTATAGATAAATACATAAGTATGTAGCGGGATCGATAGTTTCACTCGACCGCCACCAAAGGGAAGATATTCCGTTAGACTTATTGTGTCGGAGTCTTTGCTTGCGCGATTTAGACTTTTGCTGTTTTTGACACTGATAGCGTCGCGTGCTATTGTTTTTGTGACCTGTGACGTAGAGATGTCGCTACACATACACAAAGTCACGCCCTTTTCCCGGCGGAGTAGGCAGAGACTACATATTTCTACTTGCCACGCCATTATCTCTTTACTTCTTTCGCTTCATCCTCATTCATAACTCTTTTCGTGCAAGCTCGTCGGTTTCGGGTACTCTTGACCTGACCTTTTGCCAGGACGTCCTTAAAAATATAACAAAGAAGAATAATAAAAAAACTTACGAAACGTTTTTTTTTACAGCTGTCGCATTAAACAATGAAGGCGCAGACGCAACTAGTGAAAATGAAAACGAGTTTAATTTTTATGGTTATGTCGACAAGAATAAATTGAGGAAGCTTGTTGAATTTATCAATGAAAGTGAAAGAACAAATGTTTACAATGAAGCCGCTGGTATGAACGTGGTATATTTATACATACATACATATGGTCACGTCCATATCCCATGCGGGGTAGACAGAGCCAACAGTCTTGAAAAGACTGAATGGCCACGTTCAGCTATTTGGCTTAATGATAGAACTGAGATTCAAATAGTGACAGGTTGCTAGCCCATCGCCTAAACGAAGAATCCCAAGTTTATAAGCCTATCCCTTAGTCGCCTTTTACGACATCTATGGGAAAGAGATGGAGTGGTCCCATTCTTATTTGTATTGGTGCCGGGATATATATATATATATATACTAGAGGCACCCGCGACTTTGGTCGCATGGAAACCCTATCCCGCGGGAACTCCGGGATAAAAAGAAGCCTATATGTTATTCTGGGTCTTCAGCTACCGACATACCAAATTTCATCGTAATCGGTTCAGTAGTTTTTGCGTGAAAGAGGATCTAACATCCATACTGACATCCTGACCTATACTCAAAAACTTTCGCATTTACTCGTATAATAAATAATAGTAGGATATATACATATAATATATGTATATACATATAGACATATATATGTTTGTATTGCCATGTGGTTCCCGGCACCAATACATATACAAAAGTATAGGACCACTCCATCCCTTTCCCAAGGATATCGTAAGGGGCGACCAAGGGATAGGCTTATAAACTTAGGATTCTTATTTTAGGCGATGGGCTACCAATCTGTCACTATTTGAATCTCAATTCTCTCATTAAGCCAAACATCTGAACGTGGCGTATCAGTCTCTTCAAGACTGCAGCCTCTGTCTACCCCGCAAGGGATATATACGTGTATGTATGTAGATATGTAACATTACGATGACACGATCACATGATCTTATTCAACTCTCATTTTTAGTTGTTAATCTCTTTGATGGCATTGACGTAAGAAATCCAGATGAATTGAAAGTCGCAATGAAACATGTTCAGAAAAACTTTGATTATAAAGAAATGGCTGACCTCATGGACAATACTCAAACTAGGATACATGTTATAGAGAATCCTGAGGTGTTAAACGATTTTCTGGAGGAAATTGACAGGAAAGAGTAGGTACCTATTGTTTTGTTTGTTTGTTTGTGATATCTTTATTGCACAGGAATTTACACAGCTTATTTAAATAGTTAGTACATAAGTATCTTTATTAATATTATAAAGCTGAAGTGTTTGTTTGTTTGAACGCGATAATCTCAAGAACTACTGATTCGAATTGAAAAATTATATTTGTGTTGAATAGACCATTTATCGAGGAGCGAAGAAATAATGGACAATGTGAAAAAAACGGAGAAAATTATTCACCCTTGAGGAATGATGCCCAAAATAACTATTCAACGCGGACGGAGTCGCGGGCACAGCTAGTGTAGTTATAAAATAAATAAATGACTTGCAATGGCGGACTTTTTCTTCTCTTCTGATGTAAACATCTCACAAAATTTTCGCGCAACCAAAATGGTAGGCTTTTACTTTGAATTGATTGAGCGACGCCCGCATCATTGCGATTTATTGTAAATTCCCTCGTAACTATATACCTTTCATTTTTTTATTTGACACAAGCCATGATTTGATAATCTGTACGGGAAAAGAAGCAGCCGGCACGTAATATGTTTGGTCTTCACTACCACAGACAAAAACGCAGAAAAATAGGCGGACGGAGTTTTACTATGGGGCAAAATGAAGCACCAAAAGTTTTCTGGACCCTCTATATGTATACACGCCTCACGAACACACTCTCACCAATTGTGTAACGGTCGGCCGCAATTAAGGCCTAGATGTGTCATAGATTATCTCATGAAATGGCAAGTTTTCTGTCACTCGCACATGCGTACAACGCCACCATTACGATGCTTCACTTTTTTTAAGCCACACTCCGTCCGCCTTTTTTTCTTCGTCTATGCATGGAGGCTTTAACATCGAGTATTTCTCTTACAGCTGGTCGGCTAATACTCCTTCTGGGCGACGAAAAACACTGAGAAGATATGGGGAGTACAGAGATGGAAAACATCGATTTGGAAAACGTAAATAAATTGTTTGACGTACCTTAATTATTATTAAACGTTAATAATAGTGCCTTGTGGTTCCCGGCACCAATAGGAAAAAAATAGGACCACTCTATCTCTTTCCCATGGATGTCGTAAAAGGCAACTAAGAGATGCCTAGGCTTATAAATTTGGGATTCTTATTTTTGGGCGATGGGCTAGCAACCTATCTTTATTTGAATCCCAAAAATATTATTAAGCCAAACAGCTGAACGTGGCCTTTCAGTCTTTTCAAGACTGTTGGCTCTGTCTACCCCTACCCCCCTACTACAAGGGATATAGATGTGATGATATGTATGTATATAATTAATCACAACTCTACATACATATCTCATATCTAGGTTTACCTGTGGGAGTTCAGTATCGACTTTGACCTTTCCAGCGAACAAACTCAGAACTTTATTTCCACTCCAAGCCACGCTGCGTCAGGCATGCCGATTCTTTACTATAAAATATAAAATTAATCTTAAGTAGTTGTATATTAAATCATGACTAATATTTTTTTCTAGGTATGTCAGATGAAGCTAATGATAACTGGGGCAAATCAATGAAAAGACAAAAGAGTTCAGACCGAAGTTACTATGGAAAAAAGTCTAGAGAACACGATTTTGACAGAAATAAAAAGAGATATGATCGCATCAACAGATATGACAGCAGAGGAAAAGACACGTTTGACAGCAGAGAGAAATTTGATAACAAACAGAAATATGGCAGAGCTAAAGATATTGACACAAGAGAAAGGAACGATGTAAGAAATAAATACAACAGTGATAAAAAATATTACGGCAGAGAAAAATTTGAATCTAGAAGCAGATATGATGAAAAAATCTATGACACTAGAAACAAAGTAAACGATAGAAATAAATATGATGAAAAGAAAAAATTTTACGACAGAAATAAATTTGATGAAAGAAACAAATTTAATGAAAGACCAAAATTTTATGAAAGTAACAAATTGAATGAAAGAAATAAATTTGATGAAAGAAGCAAACTGGATGATAAAAAATTTGAAACCAGTAACAAATTGAACAATAAATACAAGAAAACTGATTCACGTGAAAACGACAGACACAAAACTGCGTTCAGATCTAAACAGAAATCGAATAAATGGAACAGCAACGAGGAAGTGGAAAACAAGGACGGTTATTTTGGTGATGACTTCAAAAAATCTATAATAACATTGAATCTAGACCGTTCCAGTGAAAAGAATGGCAAACCTCATACAAATGAACGTATAAATGAAAACTTTTACGTGTCTAAAACAACGAGAAGAGATTGGACGGAGGGCGAAAACAAGAAGCGGACAGAGAAAACGGATTACATTAAAGTCAAACCAAAAGTTATAAGTTGGGACGTTGCCACTGACAAGAAGAGAGCAAAAAAAGTTGAAATAGAAGATTTCGCAGCGTTACCGTCGAAATCAAAAGCTGAATTCGGTGCTGTAGATTCGACGACGAGGAAACAAAGCGACGATTGGGAAACGCCGGCTGTGAATTACGAAAACAAATATAAAAACAAAATGGAGAAGCTGTACGAATCTAAATACATACCAAAAAGACGGCCGGTTAATAGAAATGGCGGTTTCTCGTTTGGCAGAACGCCTATACCGTTTGTCGGTAAAAAAATTCTTTATGCTGATAATTAATAAATAGAAAAAGAAACAGGTTTTTAATAACGAGTGTTTATTTCTTTTGAGAATTTACGTATATCCTTACACGGTAGATAAGAGTAGTCTAAAAGTCACTTTCAGCTGGATGACTTGATGATAGAATTTGAGATTAAGATGATGACAGTTTGTCAGAATAGAGCCTTATAGATCTCAAATTTAGCTACTACACGGTACCTAGTGGTCTAAAGGCGTTAGTGGTTCGTTAATTAAAAATGCTTCCGAACGTTTGACAGTTGACTAAGGGAGCTGAGATCATCCTACTAATATTATAAATGCGAAAGTTTGTGAGTATGTCAGGATGTCAGTGTGGATGTTTGTTACTCTTTTACGCAAAAACTACTGAACCGATTACGATGAAATTTGGTAAGTAGGTAGCTGAAGACCGAGAATAACATATAGGGTACTTTTTATCCCGGAGTTCCCGCGGGATTGATTGTTAAGTTATGATAGGGTTACCACGCGGACGCAGTCGCGGATCACAGAAAGGCACAGCTTCTAATCCCATGTCGGCCATGTACCAATGACTATTTACGAAAGTCATTTACATTAGTTTGAATACTAACCGATGCTCTTATTATTCAGGCAACTCGATGTGAAACCATGATCGATCCAATACGGGTTACGTTTACCTGCAAGGTTGCGGAGGTCAGACGGGAGTCGCTTCAAGTGAAAACCTGACTCACCCAATCCAGGATCCATGGTCACAGGCATACCCCGGACTCCTCTCCAGAGTGGTGAGGATGCAACCGGGACTAAAGCCAGGAGGAAGAAGACTCCTCTCGTGGGCAAAACTTCGATTTGAGCGGGCGGAGCTTCATACATACATACATATGGTCACGTCTATATCCCTTGTGGGGTAGACAGAGCCAACAGTCTTGAAAAGACTGATAGGCCCCGTTCAGGTGTTTGGCTTTTTGATAGAATTGAGATTCAAATAGTGACTAGGTTGCTAGCCCATCGCCTGAAAGAACTTATACCAAGTTTGTAAGCCTATCCCTTATACGCCTTTTTGCGATATCTATTTAAATGAGACAGAGCGGTGGAGAGAGTATTGTTTTTTTTTAATAGTGCCGACACCGTTCCATAAAAAAAATCTATACTAATATTATAAAGTTGAAGAGTTTGTTTGTTTGAACGCGCTAACTACTGGTTCGAATTGAAAAATTCTTTTTGCGTTGAATAGACTATTTATCGAGGAAGGTTCTAGGCTATATAATATCACGCTGCAACTATAAGGAGCGAAGAAATAATAAAATATTAAAAAAAAACGGGGAAAATTATTAATCCTTGAGGGCTTCAATGGTGCCCAAAATAATTATTCCGAGCGGACGAAGTCGCGGCCGCAGTTAGTATAAAATATACCACCTTAAAAAATAAATATCAATATGTAAACAATAAAATATGTTACGAAACGTATATTGTTATAGTGATAAAATTTTAGTAAAAATGTGTTCAAATATATTACGATTTTTATGTTTCGGTAGTATTGGTAAGTATTTAATACAAAAATTCATGTTTTCATCCTGTTTGGCGGCCTCTGTGGCGCAGCGGTAGTACGCTTGTCTGTGACACCGGAGGTCCCGGGTTCGAATCCCGGCCAGGGCATGATGAGAAACGAACTTTTTCTGATTGGCCTGGGTCTTGGACGTTTATCTATATATGTATTTATTATAAAATATGGTATCGTTGAGTTAGTATCTCGTAACACAAGTCTCGAAGTTACTTCGAGGCTAACTTAATCTGTGTAATTTGTCCCGTATACATTTATATCCCTTAGAGTAGGGGCAGCCTATTAGTTTTGCTCGGGGTCCATTTCGATAAATGAAATTACCATCGCGGTTCGCACAAAATTTAATACATACATATGGTCACGTCTATATCCCTTGCGGGGAAGCCAGAGTCAACAGTGTTGAAAAGACTGAATGGCCACGTTCAATTATTTTGCTTAATGATAGAATTGAGATTTAACTAGTGACAGGTTGGTGGCGCATCGCCTAAAAAATAATCCCAAGTTTGTAAGCCTATCCCTTAGTCGCCTTTTACGACATCCGCGGGAAAGAGATGGAGTGTTCCTATTCTTTTTTTGTATTGGTGCCGGGAACCACACGGCACACATACATACATATCGTGTCTTACAATTGAGATACAAATAAATATAAATAATATATACAAATAATAAATAGTTACAATTTGCAAGGGTTTGAGACGTGATCATATTATGATTTCAGTGAGTTTGAAGTCGATAGAAACCTCGAAGTATGACATCAATGCGGAGGCCCATAAACTTTATGGAGAAGACTTGATGGGCGCTTTGCAGCGTTTTAGAAAAACGTATGATTACATGAAGATTCTTGAGGAGAGGGTAATTTATGTTTTTGCAACGACTTCTTCAACTTCACACACCATCAGCCATACATACATACATACATATACATCCTTTGCGCGGTAGACAGAGCGAACAGTTTTGAAAAGGCAAAGGTCACGTTCAGCTATTTAATAATAGAATTGTGATTTAAATAGAGACAGGTCGCTAGCCCATCGCCTAAACAAAAGAATAAATAAATAAATAAAAATATACTGGAGGTCTCGGGTTCCAATCCCGGAATGATAAGAAACGAAGTTTGTCTGATTGGCCTGGGTCTTGGATGTTAATCTATATAAGTATTTAATATAAAATATAGTATCGTTGAGTTAGTATCTCGTAACACAAGTTTCGAACTTACTTCGAGGCTAACTCAATCTGTGTTATTTGTACCGTATATATTTATTTATTTATGTTTTCCCTCACCGTTAGATCATTGGTTATATGTTTAAACTAATGAACATAACTTCGAAAATAGTCATTGGTACATGGCCGAAGCGGGATTCGAACCTGTGAGTCTGCGTTGATAAGCGTAACAATCATAACCTATTTTGTTGTTTTTATCATATTTGACATTTAAAAAAAGTTAGGTTAGGCACGGACGTGCAGCCGGATAAGTACTTATTCGGAGGGAATTTGTGAATGTATTGCTTTATTTTTTGTTTTTTTTTTTTATTCATTTTTTTTATAGATATATATTTTGAATGCGGATTATGTCGATGCTCTTATTTATTTAAAACTTCACTATGCGCCGTTAATGGAAAAAAAGGTGGAAGAAGTGCTTGGCATTAAATCAGATGTAGAGAAAAGTGGAGGTGGTGAACGGAATAAAAAGTTAAGTTTAATTAAATCATCAAACTCGTATATGTATACTATTATTATAAAGCTGAAGAGTTTGTTTGTTTGTTTGAACGCGCTTATCTCAGGAAGTACTGGTTCGAATTGAATTTTTCTTTTGTGTTGAATAGACTTTTATCGAGGAAGGCTTTAGGCTATTTAACATCACGCTGCAATTATAAGGTGCATAGAAATAATGGATAATGTGAAAAAAACGGGGGAAATTATTCATCCTTGAGGGCTTCAAGGATGCCCAATATAACTATTCCACGCGGACGAATTCGCGGGCACAGCTAGTAGATATATAATCACGACTTTATGCCTTACGAGGTAGGCAGCAATCTCAAAAAGATAATAGGCCACGTTCAGCTGTTTAGCTCAATTTTATTTTTCTCATACATACATACATACATATGGTCACGTCTATATCCCTTGTGGGGTAGACAGAGCCAACAGTCTTGAAAAGACTGATAGGCCACGCTCAGCTATTTGGCTTACCTAATGATAGAATTGAGATTAAAAAAAAAGAATCCCAAGTTTTTGAGCCTATCCCTTAGTCGCCTTTTACGACATTAATGGGAAAGTGATGGAGTGGTCCTAAACTTTTTTGTACTAGTGCCGGGAACCACACGGCACCAGCATTGGCATTTATTTTTCTCATTACAATAAAAATTCAAACATAGCGTGGTCTACTAGCTGCTACTCCTCTCACGCAGATGAAGTTAACATGAAGAAAAGAAAAGGCTAATATACTTATCTAAGATTCTTCTTTTATGCGATGGGCCACCAAATTGTAACTACTATACATACATATGGTCACGTCTATGTCGATTGCGAGGTAGACAGAGCCAACGGTCTTGAAAATACTGATAGGCAACGTTCAGCTGTTAGGCTTAATGATAGAATTGAGATTCAAATAGTGACAGGTTGCTAGCCCATCGTCTAAAAAAGAATCCCAAGTTTGTAAGCCTATCCCGTAGTCGCCGTAAGAGATGGAGTAGTCCCATTCTTTTATTATTCTGTGTTCTATTGGTGCCGTCTCATTCCTGTGGATATCATAAAAGGCGACTAAGGGATAGGATTATTTATAAACTAGGGATTCTTCATTTAGGCGATGGGCGAGCAACCTGTCACTATTTGAATTTAAATTTTATCTTAAATCCAAACAGCTGAACGTGGCCCATCAATAATATAAAGACTGGGTCTGTCTACCCCGCAAGGGATATGGACGTGATTATATGTATGTACTTATGTATGTAAAATATATCTAAACACTCTAATTGTATGTTTTCAGAATTTTGCGTAACAGCGATGAAGATAGTACGAAAACGGATGTGCAAATTTTGGACGAGTACATCAATTCGAGGGTGTTATCTGTGCACGAGAGTATCTCTTTTGTGAACCTGGGGTTCGAATTCGCGGGGTAAAGTCTTATTGTTGAACTACATACATACACGCATAAAATCACGCCTCTTTCCCGGAGGGGTAAGCAGAGACTACCTCTTTCCACTTGCCACGATCTCTGCATACTTCCTTCGCTTTATCCACATTCATAACTCTCTTTATGACCCATTACCAGGACGTCCTTAATTTGATCAAGATTATGTTCGTCTAGGGGTTTTATTGTTGTACTAGTAGTGTAGTTTGGTATGGCCACATTATATTACAGGCAAGTGCTACAAATAAAAGTAATTAGGTACTATTGATTGTTACCTCTTTTCAAGACTGTTGGATCTGTCTACCCCGCAAGGAATAAAGTCGTGACTGTATGTATGCATGCATTTGCCCTCAATCTGCCTGGTGGTAACCAAGACGAGGCCTAAGGTTGTGCACGCATGCTTAATAAGTGCCTATATTTCATGACAACGTATTCTGTAGTTTTTGCGTTGAAGAGTAACAAACACACACACATCCACATGCATCCTTACGACCGTATCTCGAAAACACTGAAAGGCCACGTTCAGCTGTATGGCATAATGACGGGTTTGGAATTCAAATCAAAATTCAAAAATTCAAATTCAAAATTCGTTTATTTCCTCTTTACAAAGATCAAACTTAAGCTAACTTAACTACCTATAGCTAAATGGTTATTAAAGATCTTTGCTGGGAGGCTAGTTCCTGAAAAAGATTCGGACGAACCTGAACTACAGGTAGAATAAAATAGTGACAAGTTGCTAGTCTAACTTTTTTAAAATCGATTTATAGATGAATGATTACGGTTTTTTTTTTCAGGAAAGTTATACACGACCTGATTATGAGTATGGGTGGTACCATAGACGCCGAGGGTCTCTCCACCGTGGGCATGGGGGACAATACGAAGAAGCCAGAGGAACTTACTACTCACCCGCGGGAACATATTGTGAGAGATACATCCTATTCTTGTGACTTGTGGCGTATAGATTTCGCCACACAGACAAATAAACTTACTTTTTATTATTTAGTTGGAATTTCAAACATATGTTTTTGATCCCAACTAATTTATAAATAAACATAAAGTTTTTATATCCGTGGCTGGGACTGGGATATACAGAAGGCTAATTTATTTTTTAAAAGCTATTTTATTCTTTTACAGGTAACAAATGAATTTATGTCGACGGCAAGACCGGAAGGAGGTGGCAACCCAGAAAAATTTAAATTCCGCGCCAATTCTCTCCCAAAGGAAGTGACTAAAGAACCGAAATTCGATAATTAAGGCTGAAAAGTTTGAATAAATTGATAGGATATTAGATAGATGTGTATTGCATTTTATTGATAGCGACGCGGCCCGTCTTCGCACGGGTAGCATTTATTTATAAGTATAATTAAACCTTTCTCAGAAAATCTTCCTGCTAACATTTCAAACAGGAGCAAAATCCGTCCTAAACTATCTGATATACATACATATACATACATACATACATACATATCATCACGTCTATATCCCTTACGGGGTAGACAGAGCCAACAGTCTTGAAAAGACTGAAAGGCCACGTTTAGCTGTTTGGCCTTTTGATAGAATTGAGATTCAAATAGTGACAGGTTGCTAGCCCATCGCCTAAAAGAAGAATCCCAAGTTTATAAACCAATCCCTTAGTCGCCTTTTATGACATCCGTGGGGAAGAGATGTCATCTCTTTCCCATGGATGTCGGAAAAGGTGATTAAGCTGGGCTAGCAATCTGTCACTAGCTATTTGGATCTCAACTCTATCATTAAGCCAAACAGCTGAACGAGGCCTAAATGAAGAATACCAAGTTTATAAGAATATCCCTTAGTCGCATTTTACGACATTCATGGGAAAGATGTGGAGTGGTTCTATTCTAAAATGGCGGAAACCACACAATGAGTCACTTGATGTGGAGTGATCCTATTCTTATTTTTTTTTTCATAAGTGCCGGAACATAATGAGTCGCTTTTTTTGTGGTATTGATGAAAAAACATGTGACTCCTGGCCCGGCTATGTAAATAATTAGTATTCTTTATCAAAAAATATTGAATTTTATAAATATCAAGTCAATATGGTCTTCAAATCTTTATAGTAAAGCACGAATCTGATGCTGACCGAGTGTTCCTTGTGAACTGAACAAGTGATTACACAGATGTTATTATGAAGTATTTATTGACGTCCGATGAAAATGCTGCAGTGTAGTGTGTTCCGCCGCTTCTTCTACACATGCGCTTTGGAAGCGGTAGTAGTTATAATTAGATTTAAGTGATGTGATGTGATGTGACAATTTTGAAAATAAATCTATTCTATTAAAGAATACTATTTGTTGAACCAGGAATGTGTCGTGTGGTACTTGGCAATTTAGAATAGAAATACTCCATATCTTTCTCATGGATGTCGTAAAAGCCAACTGGGGCTTATAAACTTGGGATTTCTTTTGTAGGCGATGGGCTAGCAAGCTGTCACTATTTATTTATTCAGATTCATCATGAAGCCATTGGACTTTAGGACTATTTCATCTCTTTACCATTTATGTCGCAAAAGGCGACAAAGGGAATA
The DNA here is from genome assembly GCF_032362555.1 of Amyelois transitella. NCBI lineage: Eukaryota > Metazoa > Arthropoda > Insecta > Lepidoptera > Pyralidae > Amyelois > Amyelois transitella. The sequence goes on from NC_083531.1 coordinate 1,207,254, forward strand.
GGGAAATTTATCTAGTGCAGTCCACCTGTTATACATTTAACTGTTTAAATAAATATACCATGATCTACAATGTAATGTTAATGGTTTCCCCTGCAAAAGTGCGGGTGTCAGATGAGAATCGTTTTATGTATAAACCTGATCTCAACCCCTCTCCGATGAATGATGAAGAAGAAAATAGAAAGATACTCGTAAAACATCATACTCGTAAAAGAACTGTTGTTCACCCTTGCCTCAATTTTGTATATGATCCTCTTATTGTCAGGTTGGCTGGAAGAGATCGCACTTAGGGATAAGCCCGCCTTTGTACTGTACTGTTTTTATTTGTAATGTAGGTACTCCTTTAGTGAACAATAAAGCATTTACTTATTTAAAGATTGAACACTTTATCCCTAAATCTATACTAATATTATGAAGCTGAAGAGTTCGTTTGTTTGAACGCGCTAATCTCAGGAACTACTGGTTCGAATAGAAAAGTTATTTTTGCGTCGAATAGACCATTTATCGAGGAAGGCTATATAACATCACGTTGCAACTATAAGGAGCAAAGACATAATGAAAACTGTAAAAAAAATACGGGGAAGACTATTAATCCTTGAGGGCTTTAATGATGGCCAAAATTACTATTCCACGTGGACGAAGTCGCGGGCACAGCTAGTAGTAGATAACACGAGAAGATTCTTGAAATTTCTGATGCTCTTGAAATTGTGCGTATTTTTCAAAGTCTGGAGAAGGACAAAGGGTACTTTTTATTCCGGCTAAAGGTTTAATTAGCGTGGAATTTACGAAAACCTTGCATTTTTTTGTAGGTGGCGCTAAATTCGCGCGTTTAGGTAGCGCTAAATTCGCACAAGCTAAGCTGCGGGTAAAAGCTAGTTTTTTATTTTTTAATCCTTATTTTTTTTCACAACTTTTCACGCGAGTTATTAGGATGGTCACGGTTTTTGATACAAATTTTTCAGTTTTATTTTCATGATACGGTACCCTATTAGGCGTTTAATTACTTGAAGGTTATTAGCGCAAAAGGTATAAATTAACTAAAATATGTACTGATGTGAACATCTGAACAAACAAATATATGCAAATGAGCCGAATTTTTTGTATAAATGAGACTTATTTCTTTGAAATTTTTACTCTCGCCTTTTCAAAATGGTGAGCGCAAAGATTCTGGTTTTGGTCGCATTGGTAAGTATAAAAAAACTCTTAATTTTTTTTTCAACGCTCAAAAAAAGAACACTGAATTAAAATTTTTGTATGGCGCGAAATTATTTGAGCGGTTGAGCCTATCAGAGCGCGCCATTTGAACTCGGAAACAGAACTGTCCGCTGTTGTACTATTATTGTGAGCGAGACAGAAGATATTTTGTTTTTTAAATTTTAAGTTTAATGTACTTATAATAAGGTCGTTATTTTATTGGGTTTTCGTTCGGTTTGATTCGGCGGTAATTTGTGCTGGGCAGTCGAATTTTGGCGAACCGTCTTAAAGTAATAGTGTTGTAATTCATTATACATTCATACATACATAAAATCATTCCTCTTTCCCGGATATATCGCAGACATAATGACGAATTTCATTAATATTTATCACTTTTTAATGCAAGTTCGTCGGGGTTCAGAATCTCGATCCGATCTTTCTTCTCTCTTCTATCTCTTTTTCCGAAGTTATCTTCGTATATTCGTAGATTCCTCTTCAAACGTCCATTCATTCTCTATCATCAATCAATCATAATCATTTATTTTCATTAGTTTAGCTTTATAATCACTATAGTATTAATCAGCATAGTAAAAAGAATAAGACCACTCCATCTCTTTTCCATTTCCCATAAAAGGCGACTATGGGATGGGCTTATAAGCTAAGCATAATGGATTCTTCTTGTAGGCGATGGTTTAGCAACCTGTCACTACTTGAATCTTGAATCTTTTACAACCTCTCCTCATAACCAAACCATTTAAACATTCCCCTTTCTATACCCGTCTCTTCTTTTGATATCATCGTCCTGTCTTCAATCAAATAATATATACGGGACAAATAACACAGATTGAGTTAGCCTCGAAGTAAGTTCGAGACTTGTGTAACGAGATACTAACTCAAGGATACTATATTTTATAATAAATACTTATATAGATAAACTTTCAAGACCCAGACCAATCAGAAAAGTTCTTTTCTCATCATGCCCTGGCCGGGATTCGAACCCGGGACCTCCGGTGTCGCAGACAAGCGTACTACCGCTGCGCCACAGAGGCCGTATAATTCCTTAATTGATAATTGAGAAAAAACGTCCTGGTAAAGGGTCAGGTCAAAAGTACCCGAAACCGCCGAGCTTGCATGAAGAGAGTTATGAATGTGGATTAAGCGAAGGAAATATGCAGAGATCGTGCAAGTGGAAAGAGGTTTTTATGTATGTATGAGAAAAATAATTATAATTTCTTACCAGGTGGCTGCGGCCGCTGCCACGCCAACATTCCACGGGGTTGGTCTGGTGGGGAGCATCCTCAAGGCGGTGGGCCATCCGTGGTGGCCGCAGTGGAAACACACGGCCGCTCCAGGAACCAGACATGTTTACACGAAGGTATTTCATTTTTTAACTTATTTTGTAGTTTAATTTCTCTACACTTTTGGTTCCAGGCACCAATGAAAAAATATAGGACCATCCCATCTCGTTCCTATGATGGTCGTCAAAGACGAGTAAGGGATAGGCTTACAAACTTGGGATTCTACTTTTAGGCAATGGGCTAGCATCCTGTCACTATTTGAATCTCAACTCAATCATTAACTTTACCTAACCTACAGCTGTTTGGTTTAATGATAAAATTGATATTTAAATAGTATCAGGATGCTAGCCCATTGCCTAAAAGAAGAGTCCCAAGTTTATACGCCTATCCCTTAGTCGTATGTAACGACAATCATGGGAAAGAGATGGAATGGTTCTCTTCTTTTTTCTATTGCTGCCGGGAATCACACGGTATCAAGAATGCTAAGTATGCATGAAATGGCGAACATAATGATCGTTATGGTAAGCATCAGATTCGTACAAGGCTTCTGATTACACTGTTAAATACTTTTTTGTTCTCTGTAACTGTAAACTTTTGCTATGACTGAAAATTATGTTTAATTAACTATAAAGAGTAATTATTTCATGTAAAAATTAAATAAGTATTTAACAAATATTTTGAGTGGTCCTCGGCAGGGAAGGATCATAGGTCCACTAGCTATTATTGTTTTACTGGCTTTATTCAGTAAATAATTTGATATAGTGACTGGATCTTATCGGGGCTTGTAACTGTGTGCCATTCAAATTCGTTCTTTGATTTAATTTTAATACGACAGAATATGATAATAAGGTATAAATTAAATTGTTTCAGGGAGAAAGACCTTTGGAGCCATTGGGTATGTTTTTTATAAATATCTATGCATAGATAGATATTTAAATTATGATTTGATTTTGATTACGTTCTTAAGTTCAGATTTAGAAATAAAAACATTTTAAAAGAATTTTGAATAAGTAGTATTTTACACACTAATATCATTAAAATCGATAAATTCATTTAAGAGAATTATAACCAAATAACTAAATACATTGTTTAATACGGAACTATTTGTTGACCTCTGTCAGAACTTGTTTTAATAGAAATCACAATTGCACTTTCTTAAATAACTCGCTGAACTTATATTTTTAATATTTGATTTATACATTAGGTATTAACATCCTTGACATTCTAAAAAGTGTACTAAATTCAACATTGTCTTGTAACTACTTTTCAAATATTTTTTAAATATTCTATTTCTGTTTTTTTTTTCTTAGTGGCCAGCTGTATCACTTTCAAATTATTGTACATTTAGACTGAAACATACTGAAATACGCTTTTATTCCCATTAATTTCAAAATATGTAAATTTATTCTAATCAATTGTTTTTATTTTACAGGATATCTTGCCAAGGGTGTCACTGGTAAGTTATAAGTAACTTATATTCTGCTTTACATAAAAAAAACCATTATGTCGACTCCCAGTAGTAACACAGACACATTATTATTATTTTTTTACAAATAAATTCCTTTTCAGATTTGGCTGGAAATGCTGTCGACATCTTGACTGATTTGTCGCGATTGCGTAAGTAGTTATTTTTTTATATATTTGAATGAAAATTTCAATACCTGTCCTTTTTTCACCTCATTCCTTTTATCATTACTAGAAATTCTGGTTTAAGTTTAAACGTATATATCTACATACATATCATCACGTCTATATCCCTTGCGGGGTAGACAGAGCCAGAGACTTGCAAAAACTGGAAGACCACGTAGCTAACTACACGATGGAATTCTGATTCATATAGTTACAGGTTGCTGGCCTATCGCCTAAAAGAATCCCAAGCTTATTCCTAGACTTTCCCGTAGTTTTAGTATTTTTTTTGTAAATATTCTTTTGAATTTTCAGTTTTTTGTACTATATTAAACCAATTTTGTTTGTTAAGATAAAAAAAAATATGTAGAAAGTGCAATGAAAATGCTTGACCGATTATTAATTTTACAGAAATTCCTGCTACTTTCGATGACGCCATGAATGCTGTTATAAGCGGTATGTATTTAATTATAATATTTCTATCTATTTTGTAATTTTATTTTTTTGATTTCTTATACAATTGGACTTTATGGGCTTATCAAATTCAGTTTCCTGTTTTTTTTTTTATTAATAACTCACGTTATCTATCCACGTTGAAGATAGTTTGAAATAAAATTTTTTTGCCTCTTAAACGTTAACAATATCTAAATTAGGTTTTTAGATTTCTAATACTTTTTTTAAAATTAAGACTTAAGTAGTCTCTGTTTTAAAAAAAAGTAATCTTTGAAGGTTTTTACTTACTTTAATTGTAGTATGTCATATAGTTAAAATATAATTAATAAATTATTTTATAAATAAATATGGCTTCAATTTTATTTTCCCTTGAAATATGATTAAAAGTCATAATTGATTTTAATTGATTACATAACACAATTACTTTTTTATTTAATATTTTTGTTTATTTTAATTTATATTTTCAGTTGGCAGAGTTGTAGCAGGCATCGTTAACGCCGTCATACCGGGGCGTAAGTTTAAACAAATAATTAGAATTTTATTTTATTTCAATTTTAATTTTTAATGTTGTTACTTGTTACAAATTAATAATTGATAATATCTATTTTTTTGGAAGTGTCTAGTCTGCCACCAGTGGTCATTTAATAAAAAAAAATATACTGCCACTTGTGGTTAGATAAAAAATTATATTATTCTGCCGCTATAGGCACAATAACAAATAAGGCTATTCTGCCACAAGTGGCAAGTCAAACCAAGAAAATATTCTACCGCTAGTTAGAGGCAGCATACCTACCAAAAATAAACAGCCACCAAAGCTGAGGCAAGCCTTTTGCGGCAATTGATATACTTATCAAAAAGTAGTAAATGATACACGATTTCTAAGAAATATATTTATTTTTCATGTACGAGTACATAACAACGTTTATTTAGATATTGTTCTTTTTTTTTTCTTAACTCCTACTACTGTTAGATCATGTCCTTTGGGTCGACCTCTGCGTTTTCGGACAGCTGGTAATCTTATTGTTTGATTAACAAGAGCATTACAGGTCTGTGCCTGATTTAATGCCTTTAGCATTAGCTAAAGGCATTAAATCAGGCATATTTTTGTCATTTCTATCTTCAGTTTTTACATGTTTCTCAGCCTTCTCTAGATTTTGTTTCTGTTCAACAGGTTTCTCCATATGTAGATTTATTTCTTTCTCATCCTGTTTATTATTTATTATAAGTTGTCTCTCTGCGTATTCTATATTTACTATCTCTACATCTTTTGCAGTATGGTCGATTATATGTATGTGCCTTATTTGTTTTTATCGTTACATTTTCATAGTTTTTTGTGTCTTCCTTTTCTGTTTCTGGTTCAATATGTATTATTACATGTGTATCTAAGTTTATTTTATTGCTTTCTTTTTGTTCATTATGTATTATTATTATATTTTTAGCAAATCCAATTTGCTCTGTTTCTAAAACCTCTGTAGTGTTATTGTTAATTTCTATTTTACTTGTTCTTTTAAACGTATTTTCATCTTTATTTCTGTCATCATTTTCTATTTCTTCGTCGTTTATTTCTAAATGTTGTATTTTTTTGGTCTCTTCCTTTTGATTAAGTACTGTTATTGTTTTATGGCCTTTTTTATTTTAACATAGCTGTTTTTTATTTTTGCGATACACTTAGAGTGCTTTTTCTGGGTTTTATCGTTAATTATAATTTACAGTAATACAAACAATGAAAAAAGTTTAAAACTTCCTCATCAACTACAAAAACAAAAACCGAAAGGGTTATGTTTTTGTTTTTGTCACATTGCTAACTTCGGTACGATACTTTAACATAATGAAATATATGCTTTATATACAAGTTATAAGGAACATATTCCAATAACTAATAACTTGTGGCGGAATAGCATTTTATATTAGTCTGCCGCAATAGGAACAACTTCACTACGCTGCCCTAGTGTATTTTAAAATTAGACTTTATTAGTTTGACTAAAGGAACAAATTTGAATACCACAATACTTGTGGCAGAATTATATTATTTCTTATTTTACCACTAGCGGCTTAGTAATTCGATTTGTTAAATGGCCGCTGGTGGCGGACTAGACACTTCCTATTTTTTTTGCTACATCATATTTGATTTTCATTCGAATTAATGTTTATTGCTTACTTAAAAAAATAAAATGATAAGTGTAAGAATAATAAGTATTTTAGTAATATACATACGTTCACAATTTATAAATGAATTTAAGTTTACTGCTTATTGAAAAATGAAATAAAATGATATAAGTGTGAGGATAATAATAAGTATTTAATAACATACCTACGTTCACAATTTGCAAATTGTGGACAAGATAATCATTTTAATTTGACTTACAAATAACAATATAAATAATAAAATTTCAATTTATTTGTTTTTTTTTATTCGCAGTTGGATCTCTCCTCGGCAACAGTAAGTTTTAATTTTTAATAATTATTTGAAAATAAATAAATGTATACGGGACAATTTCCAAAGTTATAGGATAATAACTTGACGATAGATAATCATATATTTTATAATAAATACTTATATAGATAAACGCCCAAGTCAATCAAGTCCTAAATAAATTACTACTTTTTTTTTAAATAAAATGTCTCACTTTGTTTATTGGCCTTAAATAAGAAAAGTAAGAGTCATAGTTTATTTTTATAGTTAATTATAGATTACATACATACATAAAATCACGCCTTTTTCCCGGAGGGGTAGGCAGAAACTACCTCTTTCCACTTGCCACGATCCCTGCATACTTCCTTTGCTTCATCCACATTCATAACTCTCTTCATTATAGATTATCTTGATATTTTAAAACAAATATGGTCAGTTGGCAGAGAGGGACATAATATTTTAACGATACTTTATTTTATAATAATTACTTATATAGATAAACATACAAAACCCAAGTCAATTGATTCCTTGTTATTATTAAAATGATTAAATTAATGGTCTATTATTGAGTACATTATTTATTTTTCAGTAATCCTTGCGTTGGCCAGAATCCTGATCTGCGTGTTGGGATCCCCTGGACTCACCGGGACATTGTTTAACGATCGTCGTGGGGGTAAATATTTATTTATACATACATACATATCACGTCTATATCCCTTACGGGGTAGACAGAGCCAATAGTCCCGAAAAGACTGAATGGCCACGTTCAGCTACTCGTCTTAATGATGGAATTGAGATCCAAATAGTGACAGGTTGCTAGCGCATCGTCTAAAAATAGGATCGCAATTTTATAAGCCTATCCCTTAATCACCTTTTACGACATCCATGGGAAAGAAATGGAGTAGTCCTATTCTTTTTTGTATTGGTGCCGGGAACCACACGGCACTTTTATTTATTTTATATTTATTTATATGTACTTACATTTAATTTTTGCGAACGTTTTATGTAGCGCCGTGTGGTTCCCGGCACCAATATACAAAAGAAAAGGACCACTCCATCTCTTTTTCATGGATGTTGTAAAAGGCGAATTCAGGATATATTATAAACTTGAGATATTTTGACTGTCACTATTCGAATCTCAATTCTATCATAAAGCTGAACGTGGCCAATTAGTCTGTTAAGACTGTTGTCTCTTTCGTCTTAAATATTAATACATACATACATAAAGTCACGTCTATATCCCTTGCGGGGTAGACTGAACAGACTGACAGGCCACGTTTAGCTGTTTGGCTATTTTGATAATTGAGTTACAAGTAAAATACGACTAAGGGATAAGCTTACAAACTTGGGATTATTTTTTAGGCGATTGGCTAGCAACCTGTCACTATTTAAATCTCAATTCTATCATTAAGCCAAATAGCTGAACGTGGCCATTCAGTCTTTTCAAGACTGTTGGCTCTGTCTACCCCGCAAGGGATATAGACGTGACCGTATACATATATGTATGTATGTATAAGTAACAAGTGACTAAAATTAAAAGTATTCTTTATCGCAGGTCTTGGAAACTCAAGAGCTATTCCAGCTGTTTGCCAGAAGAATTATGGACACAAATATGGCTGCCAGGCTTACAATGGTGGATATGAGTGAGTACATACATACATACATTTAGTGCCGTGCGGTTCCCGGCACTAATACAAAAAAGAATAGGACCACTTTATCTCTTTCCCATGGATGTCGTAAAAGGCGAGTAAAGGATAGGCTTACAAACTTGGGATTCTTTTATTAAGGCGTTGGGCTAGCAACCTGTCACTATTTGAATCTCAATTATATCATTAAACCGAAGTCTTTTCAAGACTGTTGGCTCTGTCTATCCTGCAAGGGATATAGACGTGACCATATGTATGTATAAAGCGCAAGCTTCCATGATGGTCTGCTGCTACGATTAAGGGAATGACTTATAAATATCCCTCAGTCACCTTTTACGACATCCATGAGAACGAGATGTAGTGGTCCCATTCTTTTATTTATTGGTGCCGTTATAAATTCATTATTTCTCTTATAGCTCACCTAAAGATGTCATCGACTATTATGACCTTGGTAACTGCAGATCCAAGGTCAATGATTTGGTCAACCAGGCCACTGGTGGCAAAGGAGTTAGCGGATTATCAAGTAATTCTTCTCTCCTTTTTGGAAATTATACATACATACATTCATTCATACATACATACGAGTACATACATCCATACATGCACACATACATACATAGGTACATAAAATCAGGCCTCTTTCCCGGAGGGGTAGGCAGAGACTACCTCTTTCCACTTGCCACGATCTCTGCATACTTCCTTCGCTTCATCCACATTCATAACTTAGAAATTATACTTCTTAATTTATGCCAGTGTCGAGTTTAGACAGTTCTATACACAGTTTTATACACTCTCCAACACTCACGCTTCTCCAAGAACATCAATAAACCACAGTTATAATTCACTAGCTGTGCCAGCGACTTCGACCGCGTGGAATAATTATTTTGGGCATCATTGAAGCCCTCAAGGTTGAATAATTTTCCCCGTTTTTTTCACATTTTCCATGATTTTTTTGCTCCTAATAGTTGCAGCGTGATGTTAATATTTTGAATTTATATAGCCTAAAGCCTTCCTCGATAAATGGTCTATTCAACGCAAAAATAATGTATCAATTCGAACCAGTAGTGAGATTAACGTGTTCAAAAAAAAGCAAATTAATGGTCCCTCAAACACACATTTTGGAAGAACACTGCATAGTTTGATTAGTGTTTTTAATTTTACGTACAAAACGAGTTGTCTTTATTATTTCACAGATTCCGACCGGGTCATCGTTGAACTGGTACTTGAAATCAGCGCATTATTCTCGCGTAAGTACGACCTCATATTTATTTCTCATATTATAAAAAAAACTTTTTTTTAATTTTTTAGTTTTTTTTTAGTAACGGGTTTTTGTTAACGATTACATAGGTATTTAACCTAAATTGTGTATTTTATTATATTTTCAGGTGCCAACAAGAACGACTGGTCGCAAAAGGATATAGAGAAGATCAGTGTTGCCGGTAAATAAAAAAAAAACAATATCATAATAAATTTGCATTTGAATATCAAGTTTCAACTACACTCCCAAGAATACAACCTATATGAGACTATTTTCAGAATTATTACTTTAAATTAAGAACAAATCGTTCCCCACTCCAACCGCTACTATCCGTATTGCCATAATTATAATAAGTCACGATTCATAATGTTTGACATTTGCCGAAGAGAGCAAAGACCAGCCCTAAACGGCCTTCGGCGGGAACAGAGGGGAGATCGAGTCTTAATTCAAATTTTTTTTTTTCATATATACCAAATTTAAAATCCATAAAAATTTTTTTTCTTTTTTCAGTTACCATCATGATTGGTGTCATCGGTAATGGCTACAGTGAAGGATGTAAGAGTTTATTTTTAATTTTGTAGAATGTATTAAATCGACTGAGATACCAACTAAATAAATAAAATGTTTTAAACCGATTGAAATAGTTACCAACTGAATAATATTCACAAATTTTAAAATTTATTTAACATTTACAAAGTCATGGCGCCAAATAAAATTAAAAGAATATATTTGTCAGGTTTATTTAAATTTTTAATAACTTATACGTAATTTTGTTTCACAGATGGACCTGATCTCATCGAATGTAAGTTATAATGATAAGAGACTTATTCAATGCAATTTTCACAAAAGAACCTTGAAATAAAAATCTTGAAAGGACAAATTTTATCTTATTTTCATATTTTTCAGGCATCATCGATTACGTGGGTCCTGCCTTCAAGACAAAAGGATTAGGTAAGATTATTATTAAAATTCAAATTTTTAATTAAGTAAAAATATTATCTGGTAAAACCTGCATTTAATAATATTTCATAAACGTGAGCAAAATGCTTTACGCGTGAGTGATCGTGTAACTTCTAGAGGCGCGTGTGCTGGCGGGTTAAACTTAATAACATATCTTCATATTAACCCTTTCAGATATAACAAAGATTTATATAGTAATGCCGTGTGGTTGCCGGCGCCAAATAAAAAAAAAGAATAGGACTACCCCATCTCGGGCCCATGGATGTCGTAAAAGGCGACTAAGGGATAGTCTTATAAATTTGGGATTCTTCTTTTAGGTGATGGGCTACGTTTAGCTGTTAGGCTTAACGATAAAATTTAAATTCAAATAATGACAGTTTGCTAGCCCATCGCCTACAAGGGGAATTCCAAGTTTATAAGCCTATCCCCTAGTCGCCTCTTACGACATTAATGGGAAACATATGGAGTGGTTCTATTCCGAAGTGTCAGTAAAAACAACTGTGTATATGCAGCAGACTTTTATTCATATTAATTTTTGTTCCAGATCTGAGTTGCCACGAGCGTGACATTAAGAAAAAAATTGAGAAATGTGGAATTTACAACTTCTGCGGTGCTTTAAGAGGCTGTGGGGAGGGCAACGGTGGGTCTGGTGGTAACTCTGGAGGGTCTGGTGGCAACTCTGGAGGATCTGGTGGTAGCTCTGGAGGATCTGGAGGAAGCTCTGGAGGATCTGGTGGTAACTCTGGAGGATCTGGAGGAAGCTCCGGAGGATCTGGAGGTAGCTCTGGAGGATCTGGAGGAAGCTCCGGAGGATCTGGAGGAAGCTCGGGAGGATCTGGAGGTAGCTCTGGAGGATCTGGAGGAAGCTCCGGAGGATCTGGAGGAAGCTCTGGAGGATCTGGTGGTAACTCTGGAGGATCTGGAGGAAGCTCCGGAGGATCTGGAGGTAGCTCTGGAGGATCTGGAGGAAGCTCCGGAGGATCTGGAGGAAGCTCCGGAGGATCTGGAGGTAGCTCTGGAGGATCTGGAGGTAGCTCTGGAGGATCTGGAGGTGGCTCTGGAGGTAGCTCTGGAGGGTCTGGTGGAAGCTCAGGGGGATCTGGAGGTAGCTCTGGAGGGTCTGGCGGAAGCTCTGGAGGCAGCTCCGGTGGCAGTTCTGGAGGTGGCTCTGGAGGAAGTTCAGGACATCACGGAGGCGGAAGCTCAGGGGGCAGCTCCGGAGGTAGTTCCGGTGGAAGCTCTGGTGGAAGCTCGGGAGGAAGTTCTGGAGGTGGCTCTGGAGGAAGTTCAGGACATCACGGAGGCGGAAGCTCGGGGGGCAGCTCCGGAGGTAGTTCCGGTGGAAGCTCTGGTGGAAGCTCGGGAGGAAGTTCTGGAGGTGGCTCTGGAGGAAGTTCTGGAGGTGGCTCTGGAGGAAGTTCAGGACATCACGGAGGCGGACACCATGGTGGCGGAAGCTCGGGAGGCAGTTCCGGAGGTAGTTCCGGTGGTAGCTCTGGTGGTAGCTCGGGAGGAAGTTCTGGAGGTGGCTCCGGTGGAGGGTCTGAAGGTTGTGGTGAAGGTAACTCCGGAGGAAACTCTGGAGGTAGTTCCGGTGGTAGCTCTGGTGGTAGCTCGGGAGGAAGTTCTGGAGGTGGCTCTGGAGGAAGTTCAGGACATCACGGAGGCGGAAGCTCGGGGGGCAGCTCCGGAGGTAGTTCCGGTGGTAGCTCTGGAGGTAGTTCCGGTGGTAGCTCCGGAGGAAGTTCCAGTGGTAGCTCCGGTGGTAGTTCCGGTGGTAGTTCCAGTGGTAGCTCTGGAGGTAGTTCCGGTGGTAGCTCTAGCGGAAGCTCCGGAGGAAGTTCCAGTGGTAGCTCCGGTGGTAGTTCCGGAGGTAGTTCCAGTGGTAGCTCTGGAGGTAGTTCCGGTGGTAGCTCTAGCGGAAGCTCCGGAGGAAGTTCCAGTGGTAGTTCCAGTGGTAGCTCCGGAGGTAGTTCCGGTGGTAGCTCTAGCGGAAGCTCCGGAGGAAGTTCCAGTGGTAGTTCCAGTGGTAGCTCTGGAGGTAGTTCCGGTGGTAGCTCTAGCGGAAGCTCCGGAGGAAGTTCCAGTGGTAGCTCCGGTGGTAGTTCCGGAGGTAGTTCCAGTGGTAGCTTTGGAGGTAGTTCCGGTGGTAGCTCTAGCGGAAGCTCCGGAGGAAGTTCCAGTGGTAGCTCCGGTGGTAGCTCTGGAGGCAGTTCCGGTGGTAGCTCTAGCGGAAGCTCCGAAGGAAGTTCCAGTGGTAGCTCCGGTGGTAGTTCCGGTGGTAGCTCTGGTGGTAGTTCCAGTGGTAGCTCTGGTGGTAGTTCCGGTGGTAGCTCCGGTGGTAGCTCCAGTGGTAGCTCCGGTAGTAGCTCCGGTAGTAGCTCCGGTGGTAGCTCCGGTAGTAGCTCCGGTAGTAGCTCCGGTAGTAGCTCCGGTGGTAGCTCTGGTGGTAGTTCCAGTGGTAGCTCTGGAGGTAGTTCCGGTGGTAGCTCTGGAGGTAGTTCCGGTGGTAGCTCCAGTGGTAGCTCCGGTGGTAGCTCCGGTAGTAGCTCCGGTGGTAGCTCCGGTGGTAGCTCCGGTGGAAGCTCTGGAGGTAGTTCCGGTGGTAGCTCCGGTAGTAGCTCCGGTGGTAGCTCTGGAGGTAGTTCCGGTGGTAGCTCTGGAGGTAGCTCCGGTAGTAGCTCCGGTGGTAGCTCCAGTGGAAGCTCTAGTAACTCAAATAGTCAGTCTGGTAGTTCAAGCGGCTCTAATAGTTCTGGCAGCTCGTCTAACAGCTCTTCTAACAGTTCTGCAAATAGCTCATCAAATTCTAACAATTCCGGCTCTAAGAGCAGTTCAAATAGCTCCTCTGAATCAAAATCGAATTCAAACTCTGACAACTCAAGTGAAGAATGCGATTAGAATGTAAATTGATTTCGAAGTGGTTCCAAATCATCTGGCAGAAATCCTCAAAACACAATTTTTAATCAACGAAAAACAGATTTTTCTTTAAAACGATCACAGACTATAAAAACTAGGAAATATTATGCAATTAAAAACTTTGAATTTGAAATTCTTTAGTACGCGATTTTTAGAAAAGGTTGTAATTTTTTTTTATTAATGTCTATTTTTACTGAATGTGTGTATGACTGAATACCACATTTTTGTGTCCTTCACTTCTAAATAGGTGATATTAACCAGGTGAATTTAGTTAATTAAAATATGTGTATTAATTCTAAATCACCTAGGCACATCCAAAATATACGAAATAATTAAGTTTACTATATCATTAAATTTGGTAAAAAAAAGAATTGGACCGTTTTTGTGAGTAATTCAATTATCATATTAAAATGTTTCGATTTGGATCTAGATATAAAATTATATCATTAAAAACAGTAATTGCACAAGAAATATATTGGACAGAAAATATTGTAAAATCGATTAATCTCATTTATTAAAGAAATGATAATAAAAATGTTATGTCAATGTATAATTTGAAAGGTCAATTAGATTAAGAAAAAAATGTTAATGAAATCAGTTGAAGCAATTCTTGACGTAATAAATAATGTACTTAATAAATAATTATGGAATTGTCTAACATAAATATGAATTTGTTACATTTGATGATCCAAATTGATTTGAAAATTTATCTACCCTGACCATGTCAAAAATGCAGCCATTTTTGTAACCCGTTTAATTATTTATATAAAATGCTTTTTTTAAAAAATAAATAATCATTGTTGAATACAAGTAAAAATATTTTACAAATTTTTATTGCTTTTTTTTTCTCCTATATTTTCTATACGAACAAATATTTATTTACTTCGTCCGCGTGGAATAGTTATTTTGGGCATCATTCAAGCCCTCAAGGACGAATAAATTTCCCTGATAAAGACGTGATTATGTGTTTATGTATTTCGTATAACTTCGCCAGGCATGCTTATAGAAATAATAAACAATTATTTTAAAAGTTTTTAGGCTTATAAACTTGGGATTCTGTTTTAGTCGATGGGTTAGCAAACCTATCATCACTATTTGAATCTTAATTCTATCATTAAGCCAAATAGATGAACGTGGCCATTCAGTCTTTTCAAGACTGTTGGCTCTGTCTACCCCGCAAGGGATATAGACGTGACCATATCTATGTATGTATTTTAAAAGTAGCATTTATCCACGCATTCACTTAAATTTAGCGCCGCCAACGAAATAATATGTACATGTTTTTCCATAAATTAGTTTTAACAGGTATGAAAAGTACCCTATGTTATTCTCCAGACTCTTAATTATATCGGTAGGTACAATTAACTTAATTAATTTGTATTCTATATGAAATTGTGAATTGTGTGTAGTCAACATCATACATACATATGATCACGTCTATATCCCTAGCGGGGAAGACAGAGCCACCAGTCTTGAAAAGACTGATAGGCCACGCTCAGCTGTTTGGCTTAATGATAGAATTGAGATTCAAATAGTGACAGGTTGCTAGCCCATCGCCTAAAAGAGGAATCCCAAGTTTATAAGCCTAGTCAACAACAACATAAATTAATTACGAAAAATTTCAAGAAGATTGGTTACATTCTACGTAAATTATTTGATTAGTTGATGTTTTTTATATACATAAATTTATACAAGAGATATTTTCAAATAATACGTAAGTAGATACATAAAACAGATATCAACATGTACCAACTAAACAATAATATGAATTAATTTGAATATTCAATTATTAAATTCATATTTATATTGAAACTGTTTGCAATTACACTAATTAACATATTTAATTAAGGTCAAGAGTGTCGGCGTTAATTAGTTAAGTAAACCTTTTCATAACCTATCACTTTATTTTTATTTTTTGTAAAAGAAAAGGTCATTTTAGGAAGGCTCTATAATCTTTCCAGTTATTCGGATTTTCATTCATAAATTAGTTTATCACTCGTCGCGAACAAAGCCTTTTTTTTGGAAAATTGTGCATACAAACATACATATGTTCACGTCTATAACCCTTGCGGGGTAGACAGAGCCAACTGTCCTGAAAAGACTGAATAACCACGTTCAGCTATTTGGCTTAATGATAGAATTGAGATTCAAATAGTGACAGGTTGCTAACCCATCGCCTAAAAATGAATCCCAAGTTTGTAAGCCTATCCCTTAGTCGCCTTTTACGACATCCACGAGAAAGAGATGGAGTGGTCCTATTCTTTATTGTATTGGTGCCGGTGCACGAAGTAGATTCTTGCATAAAATACTGTATAAACATGTTTACCCAGCCGTTTTACCAAGTACTCAGTTATTGACCTAAGTCGTTGTGAATATTAAAACATTCTTCAATTGCATCCATTTTATATTCAGGCTACTAAATGTGTAACCATAATCGATCCAGTACGGGTTAGGTTCCCCTGAATAGGTTGCGGAGATCAGATAGAAGTCGCTTCGTGTAATAACCTGACTCACCCAATCTAGGATCCATGGTCAAAGGCATACCCCGGTCTCTCCAGAGTGGTGAGGATGCAACCGGGACTAAAGACAGGAGGAATAAAAAGATAATAACAAGAAACAAAAGTATAGATTCTGCTTATTTTTGCCAATGTCGAGTTTTAACAATTCATCGTTAAAGAACATTTACATTTTAACAATGGACTTACTTCGCCCTTTCACGAGACTTTTTTGGGGAAATATTACTGAACCGACATTTCGTTTGAGTTCCCGCCAAAAAGTTAAAGTTATGTCATTTTACTGCTATATAGATTATATAGACACTAACTTAACGAAACTTTATAAGATATAGGTACATACTTATTTCTTTACTTTGAAAAAAAAAACGTCATCGTTTTTGCCTTTATTTTTTTATGCACTTGTTTGCATTATGTAGTATATAAATACAGGTGTAATTATAAAAACAATGTAAACAATAATTCCTTAGTATAAATATGAAGTTAAAAAATGCAGTTTAGTACTTGCTAAAGTTTCCTAGTGGAGTAAGTACAAAATGATAGCACTAAAATTTTTGATTCTTGCCGCTTTGGTAAGTAAATATAATTTTAAAATAATAACTTAGAAATAGGTTTTAATTCACTATTTTAAGTAAAACTATATCATTCAATGAAAACAAATAAAAATATATTTATCGAAATCTTTGAAAAGAATCAATAATTATTAAATAATAAAATCAACCTGAGTCTATTTTGTTTATGAAAAATAGACTCAGGTCTCGAACTTACTTCGAGGCTAACTCAATCAGTGTAATTTGTCCCATATATATTTTTTTTATTTATTTAGTTTCAAATGTTAACGGCAACAATTGAAAAACACTTTTACATTTTCAATTACATAGATACCTATAATCACGTCTACATCCCTTGCGGAGTAGACAGAGCCAACATTCTTGAAAACGAATCATAATCGTGTAACGATAGAACCGAGTTTCATATAGTGACAGGTTGCTAGCCCGTCGCCTAAAAGAAGAATGCCAAGTTTGCCTATCCCTAAATCGGTTTTTACGACATCCATGGGAAATAGATGGAACGGTCCTATTCTTTTTTCTATTGGTGCCGTCAATTTATTTATGTATCTATTTTGTTTTGTTATTAACTGTGCAATCCTAAAAACCATGAAGATCACGCTGGCGGTAGCTCCTTTGCCCCACCATCATCATCACATCTTGGACTTCGGCCACTTCGTGAGGTCTGTTCTGAAGACCACACCCAAACCCTGGTGGCCCGTGTGGAAGACCAAAGCTGCGGCATTAGGAGTTCCTCATGTTTTTAAGGCGGTAAGATCATCTTCAAGCGTTTTTATTTTAGAAGGATTACTTATCCGTTACATACATACATACGTACATAAAATCACGCCTCTTTCCCGTAGGGGTAGGCAAAGACTACCTCTTTCCACTTGCCACGATCTCTGCACACTTCCTTCGCTTCATCCACGTTTTCTCTTTTCATGCAAGCTCGGCGGTTTCGGGTACTTTTGACCTAACCTTTTACCAGGACGTCGACGATATTATTATTATAATTAATAATATACAACCATAATACAACCCTTATCCGTTACCTACAATTGCAATTCGAAGAAAGTGGAGAGTGAAAGCCTACCTATTCGGATTACGATGGGATGAATGCCCAAACAATGTCATTTCAAATTAAGAATAGAGTTCGGATCGAATAGTGACAGTATGCTTACAAAATTGTAACTCCGTCTTTGTTAATTTTCCCTATTTTATTAGTTTTAAGAAAAAGGTTTTATTCACAAACAGCTTTTTAATTTACTCTAGCCTGCTTGTTAGTTTTTTTTTGCTATTGGATACGTAATTGCCGTGTGGTTCCCGGCACCAAAAGAAAAAAATAATAGGACCACTCCATCTCCTTCTAATGGATGTCGTAAAAGGCGACTAAGGGGTGGGCTAGCAATCTGTCACTAAACATATATGTAAAGCCAAATAGATGAATGTCAGTGTCTTCAAGACTGTTGGCTCTGTCTACCCCGCAAGGGATATAGACGTGACTATATGTTTAGTAAAAATCCATATTAGTGTTTTCTGTATGACATCTAATGACAACGTTATTTTAATTTTCAGGCAGAACTTCCTCTGATACCTTTAGGTAAAGTTTTTTTATTTAATTCTTTTATCTTTGACATTTTCCGATGTTAAAATTTACAATCGCTTTGAATATTTGCTTTTTATGAATTCTTTTTACATGACTTTACCATCTTAATATTCTCTTTTTACTTCTTTTAGATACTGACTATATCTTCACAACATCATATACCTATAACAAAATTATTACCTATGTTAATTATTAAATACAATAATCGTGTTAAATAATTAAATTGTTTTCAGCATTCCTGGCCAAAGGTTGTGTTAAAAGTAAGTTAATTTTGACAATATTCAGAAATCGATTTGGGAAAACGGCAACGCTTTTAACAAGGCGGGCGAAAAAGTCACAAAGCCGTTTCATTATGTTTGGAAATAAGCAACCACTTTATGTTTGCAACTGGCCACAAATAAAAAAAGAGTTTTTCAGACTGAAAAAAAAGAAGTGACGATCGAGAGACAAGTTGAAGAGCAAATTGTAAACTTATAAGTCCCGTTTGTATTTAATGTATAATGTAATTGTTTTAACGAAAATATACAATTTTAAATTAGTTCAGGAAAGAAGTGCATGAACACATTAGTAAAAGTAAAAGTAAAGTAAAAAGAATTTATTCGTAAAACACCATAACAAAAAGACAATCGCAGTTATTTTCTTTTTCAATTTACTCCTTCACGAAAACTTGTTTTTAACGTTTAAGTACGGATCAGACAGAGTTCTTGTGTGTGATCGTTGGTCTGATTTTGAATGAAATTCAAAAGATCTGTCAATAAGTATTAAGTTAATGACGTGGGGCATCAAAATCTGTCAGATAGTTTTTGAGATATTCACAATTTTGTAAAAATTGAATGTGTTCGCGAGGTCTAAATTCGCGGCTATTAAATAATATGTTGGTGGTAATTAAAATGCAATGGTATAAAATCTCACGTAAGTATTGAAATAGGTTTTAATGAAAAAAAAATTGGTAGGTATGTAGGTAGTAACAGAAAAAAATTAAAAAATAAAAAACAATTTAATTTCTATATTTTTTATTTTATTTTAGGTGTAGCGCATGTAGCACACGCCGGTAGCATTTTATTGGGACTTTCTAAACTTGGTAACTACCTTTTTTTCTATTTTATAGGTATTTTGGAACTTACTTCGAGACTAACTCGATTTGTGTAGTATATTTACTTATTAAACGTTAAATATTATATACTCAATAAGAGTCTTGAAAAGATGTCTCCTCAATAGATGTCACATCCAGATGGATGGCAGGATTCAGATTTACTATTTACAATTTATAACGGTATTAAACGCTTTATTTTATCTTTGCTATTGTCAATACAATTTTAAAAACAAATATTTTAATTAATTTTATATGTGACATTACAGCATTTCCGCTTCATTTGACAATTGCTATTCATAGCATCATTGGTCGTAAGTAGTTTTTATTATGATTAATGAATATTAATTAAATATATTATGTAGATTTATCCGATAGTTTGTATAAATAAAACCCACTTAATTTGATCACGTGACTGACTAAATGATGATAATTTTTATGTTTGAAAGTTTTTACTTGTAAATAATTGAATTAATCTTTATATGTATGTACTTATATGTAAGTAAAAAAAATAAGAGGTATATCTCTTTGTCAAATGTAGGTATGAGTTATTTGCGAATTTCTTTTCAATATATTTTCAAGAGGAGTTGAAGATTAAGTGAAATAAATAGGCTGGTATCGTGACAAGTAGAAATATGCAATCTCAGCCTGTCTCTCCGGAAAAATAGTGTGACTTTATGAATGTTTGTGTGTATAATATATAATTTTATGAGATTTATTTTCCAGTGTCAAAAGCACTCGGGATAATAGTTGGAGTTGCATTACCTGCATGTGAGTATTTTTTTTAAATTTATTTAAACTTCATGCACGTAAAATGTACAACAGGTGGACTTAATGCCACAAGGCATTCTCTGCCAGTCGAACCTTTGGTCCAAACTAAGATAGATGTACGGGTGGTGCGATAAATGTAGAAGAAAAATTAATATACATATATATCAATAATAGGTTTTACCGGAAGAGATTGCATTGGCGATAAGTCGGCCTTTGTACCATCTCTGTCTGTTTTGTGCTGTTTTGTATGTTTTACTCTTATGGTGCAATAAAGAGTTTTATTTTTATCTATAATAGTTTACATACATAAGTATGACTATATAAATTAACATATACAACAAAAGTTGGATGATTGTGTATAGTTTAAGAAAATATACTGGTCGAAAAGATGATTATTGACTTGTTGCCTGAATGCAATAAGAACGCCTCATCCTTTTAAATTTGCTTAAGACTGAGGACATTTATATGAATGTACTAACTTTTATTTTAAATTTGGAATCTTACGCATGTTTTTAAAGTATTTTTTTTTTCGAATAGGACACTGTGTTTGTACATAATTAATTTAAAAACAAATTCATTTAATTTTTTTATTTATAATAGAGCTTTTATTTTTCAGTGGGTGCTATAATTGGATCAAGTGAGTATAACTGAATTAAATTAAGTGTGACATTTTTTATATGAAGATGATTCTTTATTTATGTAAGATTTAATTTATTTTCAATTTTTTTTTTTGATTTAAACTATTAAGTTAATAATTTCAACAATTATTTATGTTTTTTCCTTTGTTCATATCCTAAAATTTATTTTCTCTAGTTATCTACATTTTGAGATATTGAGGCAGTGTATATTTAAAAAAAAAATTTAAATGTTTTTATTTTGAAATTTTAATTTTTCAGTCGCTATAGCCGCTTTCAAGATACTACTTTGTGTCAGCGGACATGGAAAATTACCAGTATCAGGTGCTTATTCACATTTCAATAATATACGGCACAAATTACACAGATTGAGTTAGCCTCGAAGTAAGTTCGAGACTTGTGTCACGAGATACTAACTCAACGATACTATATTTTATAATTAATATTTATATAGAGATAAACATCCAAGACCCAGGCCAATCAGAGATAGTTCTTTTCTAATCATGCCCTGGCCGGAAAATCTATTAATCAAATGAAATTAAAATTTCCTTATAAAAAATGATACCATTCCATCAGTATTTTCTTAAGACGTTGTCACGTTCGACTATCGTCAGTAAACCGACTTTAAGACAACCGATTTTTTTTACAGGCTTATCACCTGTGTGTCACAAAGATTTCGGGAAGGAATTCGGTTGCAGCCCCTACACTGGTGGGCACAAGTGAGTGAATCACGATCAATCAATCATTTATTTGAATACATATATAATTAATAAAAACTATAGAAGCCGTGTGGTTCCCGGCACCAATACAAAAAAGAATAGGACCACACCATCTCTTTCCCGTGGATGTCGTAAAAGGCGACTAAGGGATAGGCTTACAAACTTTTGATTCTTTTTTAGGCGATGGGCTAGCAAACTGTCACTATTTGAATCTCAATTTTATCTTAAAGCCAAATAGCTGAACGTAGCCATTCAGTCTTTGCAAGACTGTTGGCCCTGTCTACCCCGCAAGGGATATGACCTTATGTATGTATATGTAGAATAGAATAGATTTATTTTAAAAATTGGATACAAGGTATCACTTATTGACGTCGCATCACTTAAATCTAATTATGACTACTACCGCTTCCAACTATACATATGTATATTTATATACATAAAATATCAAAAAACATAAAATGCATAAATACATACAAGATACATATAAAACATACAAAACACATTATAAATACATATGTATATTTACATACATAAAATATCCAATACATTACAAAAAATGCATAACTTCAGGAGTTGTATACTAAAGAATTTAAAATGTTTAAATTAAAGTTTAAAAAATATCTAAATAGTAAATGTTATAGCGACTCACCGAACATAGATAAACACTTTGGTAGATATATTTTGTATGTGTTGTAAGAATACTGAATAAATGATTTAAAAAAAAAATACAACATAAAATACATTATAAACATTTGTCGGCCTCTGTGGCGCAGCGGTAGTACACTTGTCTGTGACACCGGAGGTCCCGGGTTCGAATCCCGGCCAGGGCATGATGAGAAAAGAACTTTTTTTGATTGGCCTGGGTCTTGGATGTTTATCTATATAAGTATTTATTATAAAATTATTGTATCGTTGAGTTAGTATCTCGTAACACAAGTCTCGAACTTACTTCGAGGCTAACTCAATCTGTGTAATTTGTCCCGTATATATTTATTTATTATTTATTTATTAAACACTATACATACAAAAAATATCAAATTGGTCTTGTCATATTATATGTCTATCTGCAGGACACCGCTGGACATCATAGATCATTACCACCTTGGAGACTGTGCTAATCAAATAAACCAGTTAGTTCACAAGACTTCTCATGGAAAAGGACTTACAGGATTACATCGTAAGTTATCCCTTCAACTGCTATGCAACAACCGTGTGGTTCCCGGCACCAATACATAAAAGAATAGGACCACTCCATCTCTTTCCCATGGATGTCGTAAAAGGCGACTAATGGATAGGCTTAGAAACTTGGGATTATTTTTTAGGCGATAGGCTAGCAACCTGTCACTAGTTGAATCTCAATTCTGTCGTTAAGCCAAATAGCTGAACGTGGCCATTCAGTCTTTTTAAGACTGTTGGCTCTGTCTACCCCGCAAGGGAGATAGACGTGACCATATGTATGTATGTATGTACTGCTTTAAAATAGTATTGCCCGTCGATGTGAAATTCATCAAAATAACCGATAAAATCCTGTCGATGTTCCATATTATTCTAAAATTAGCTGTGCCCGCAACTTTAACCGCGTGGGATAGTTATTTTGGGCACCATTGAAACCCTCAAGGGTGAATATTTTTCACATTTTCCATTATTTCTTCGCTCCTAATAGTTGCAGCGTGATGTTTTATAGCCTAAAGCCTTCCTCGATAAATGGTTTATTCAACACAAAAAGAACTTTTCAATTCCAACCTGTAGTACCTGAGATTAGCGCATTCAAACAAACAATAAAACAAACTCTTCAGCTTTATAATATTAGTATACTTAGATAAGTGTCTCTATAATGCTAAAAGCGTTTTTAATGGAAATTTATAAAACTAAAGGATATTCTTTGTTTTCAGCATCTATCCAGACTATTATAAAAATAGTGAAAGACGTTACCAAGTTATTCAGTCGTAAGTTTCATTTTTATATACTTTATAATGTGTACCGTGTGGTTCCCGGCACAAATATAAAAGAACAGGGTCACACCATCTCTATTCTGTGAATGTCGTAAAAGGCTACTAAGGAATAGGCTTATAAACTTGGGATTCTTCATTTGGGCGATGGGCTAGCAACCTGTCTATATTTGAATCTCAATTCTGTTAAGCCAAATAGCTGAACGTTGCCATTCAGTCTTTTCAGGACTGTGGGCTCTGTCTACCCCGGAAGGGAGATAGTTGTGACTATATGTATGTATGTATGAAATATTGGTAAGTCGGTATATCTTCTTTGAGTGTTTTTATTATGAGATGTTATTAATAAATAGTATTCGTTACAAAACCGTGTTAAAATGACCCAAAGATGACGGCAATATTTCTTCTCTAAGTTGCAATCTTTGATTATATCCAACTAGAGGCCGCCCGCGGCTTCGTCCGCATGGAAACCCTATCAATCCCGCGGGAACTCTGGGATAAAAAGTAGCCTATGTGTTATTCTGGGTCTTCAGCTACCTACATACCAAATTTCATGGTAATCGGTTCAGTAGTTTTTGCGTGAAAGAGTAACAAACATCCATACAAACTTTCGCCTTTATAATAGTAGTAGGTTATGCTCTACGTTTAATGAAAAAGATGCCAATTATTGGTTTCCTGTATTGTCTCTGTGGCGCAGCGGTAGTACGCTTGTCTGCGACACCGGAGGTCCCGGGTTCGAATCCCGGCCAGGGCATGATGGGAAAATAACTTTCTCTGATTGGCCTGGGTCTTGGATGTTTATCTATATAAGTATTTATTAAAAAATATAGTACCGTTGAGTTAGTATCTCGTAACACAAGTTTCGAACTTAGATCGAGGCTAACTGAATCTGTATAATTTGTCGCGCATATATTTATAGTGTCAACCGTTTTCTTAAAAAAACTAAAGAACTTTAACTACGTACTTCCATGGCACACAATTGTTTTTTTTTTAATAAATCTGTTTATTTTTTTAAATCTAGATGACGCTAAACACATATGGGCGTGGAAGGATATAGAACATGTAGTTGTTGCATGTAAGTATATCAGTTAAAGAACAATCATTAATACATAGTATAATCACGTCTAGGCGCCTAATAAGTTTAGGCGATGGGCTAGCAACCTGTCACTATTTTAATCTTAATTCTGTCATTAAACCAAACAGCTAAACGTAGTCTATCAGTCTTTCAAAACTGCTGTCTCTGTCTGCCCCGCACGGGACATTGACGTGACCATATGTATGTATGTATGTATCATTTGTGCCGTGTGGTTCCCGGCACCAATATAAATAAGAATAGGATCTCTTTTTCACGGATGACGTAAAAGGCGAGTAAGGGATAGGCTTATAAACTTGGGATTCTTCTTTTAGGCGATGGGCTAGCAACCTGTCACTATTTGAATCTCAATTCTATCAGTAAGCCAAACAGCTGAGCGTGGCCTATCAGTCTTTTCAAGACTGTTGGCTCTGTCTACCCCGCAAGGGATATAGACGTGATTATATGTATGTATGTCATATATAAAATCACGTCTATATCCCTTGCCGGGTAGACAGTCAGAGCCACCAGTCTTGAAAAGACTTAATGGCCACGTTCAACTATTTGGCTTAATGATAGAATTGAGATTCAAATATTGACAGGTTGCTAGCCCATCGCCTAAAAGAAGAATCCCAAGTTTATAAGCCTACCCCGTAGTCGCCTTTTATGACATCCTTGGGAGAGAGATGGAGTGGTCCTATTCTTTCTTCTATTGGTGCCGGGAACCACACGGCACTTCACTACATAGTATAAAACAAAGTCGCTATTTTAGTCTGTTTGTCTGTATGCTTAAATCTTTAAAATTACGCAACGGATTTTGATGCGGTTTTTGTAACAGGTAGAGTGATTCAAGAGGAAGGTTTTTAAGTATAATAACATTTATAATTATGCACCCGTGCGAGGCCGGGGCGGGTCGCTAGTATATTATATATCTATATATGAATGAATGATTTTTTCCTTTTTCTAGTGGCATCTATCCTTGGTGTTATTGGTAACAGCTACAGTTGCACTGATGGCTGTAAGTATTCTTTTTTTATTGTTTCTAGAAAAATCTATGAATGAAAACAGACTAAGCAAATATACAAGGGGAATGTGGAGGGAAAGGTCGGAGTGGGAAAACCTAGACGAACGTATCTTGGTCGAATTAAGGACGTCCTGGTAAAGGGTCAGGTCAAGAGTACCCGAAACCGCCGAGCTTGCATGAAGAGAGTTATGAATGTGGATGAAGCGAAGGAAGTGTGCAGAGATCGTGGCGAGTGGAAAGATGTGGTCTGTGATTTTATGTATGTTTGTATGTGAAAATAAATTTATTATAAAACATAATCACAGAAAGTTTTTGTTTTATATATATTATTTTTATTAATTATTAATTTTTTAACTTGTATTTCAGATGGACCTGACCTTGTTGAAGGTGAGTTTCTCTGAAAGATACAACTAGCTTTTGCACCCGTCTCCGCCCGGATGTTTTTTTATCTATCTTTATGTCTTACACTATAATATTATTCCCCATTTGGTTGGGAATTCTAAATTCAAATTTATATAGGTACCTATTTAGGTACACATGTATTTGTGTTTCGTTAATCTTCATTCATTTGTTTTTTTTTTTCTTTTGATTTTTCTGTCACTCAGTTTAAAAAAAATCATATTTGAGGACCTAAGTAATATACTTACATATAAATATTTATCTACAGCTGTATGGTATGGTTGGAGAGATAAGTCTTTTATTTTTTATTATTTTAGCTCTCGGTTTATTTTGTCACTTGTGTTTGAAATTTTCTTTAATCTTCTGGTTTGTTTTTTATCTGATGGACCAGTTCAAACCAGTTGGCTAGTGTTTAATTTGAAGACACAAATGGTTTATTATACATTTTTTTTTATCTTATACATAAAATTCTCGTGTCACAATGTTCGTTTCCGTACTCCTCCGAAACGGCTTGACCGATTCTCATGAAATTTTGTGAGCATATGGAGTAGGTCTGAGAATTGGCCAATAGCTATATTTTCATACCTTTAAGTGATAAGGGTGGTAAAGTAGCCCTGCTTACTGGGGCTACTTTACCGACGCATTAAACTTCGTTATGACAACTAACTAATTACTTTGTTACTCAGGAATAATCGACTACCTCACGCCTATCTTCAAGATTTGCGGACTGGGTATGTACCTATTGTAGTTTTTTTTAAGAAATTTTACGTCTTTTTTTGGATATACCTGTTGTAACTTAAATTTGGAGACGACATTTTTATCGTCACTTTGGTAATTTTAGACGTACTGTTTTTTCAAGTTTCGGTACTTGTGTACATAATAAAGTGACGTCTTTATCCCTTACGGATGAGACAGCGCCAATAGTTAAAACATGATAAGTCATGATAAGATATTTTTTGTAAATGTGTAAATTTCTGTGCAATCAAGATATTACAAACACAGCCTTGTACAAAACTTATATAATGACATTTTTATCACTTACGGGAGAGACAGCGCCTACAGTTTTGAAAAGACTGTATGACTGTATGTAGGTAGATAAATAAAAATATGTGTCAGGTACTTGATCTCGTAAAAAGAGAAGAATTACTTTAGGGGTTTATTTTTAATTTTCAGACGTAGCATGCCATGAAAATGATATCAAAGATGTCATAAAGAATTGTGGTAGATACCAATTCGGTGGAGCTCTGAAAAATTGTGAAGATGATAAAGGTGGTAACGGTGATGAAGGTGATGAAGACTGTGATGATGAAAACGGCGGTAACGGCAACACTGGTGAAGATTGTGAAGATGGGAGTGATGAAAATACCGGTAATACCGGTAATGAGGATTGCGATGAGGAAAATAAAGGGGATAATGGAAAAGAAAATACAGAAGATGGCGACTGTGACTGAAATGCCCGTTTATGATTCGTTATTTCTATAAAAATATAATCAAAATGCTATCAATACATATTATAATAAAACATAAATATAAAATACATATAATAAAACAGTAAAATATTTTTAAATTTAAAAAAAAAAAAATAGTAACCGAGCATGAATTTGAAAAAAAGAAGTCTGTGTGTTTGTTTATACACGCTAATCTCCGGAACTACTGGACGGATTTGAATGAAACTTTTTTTATTGTATAGCTCTTATTCCTGGCCAACATATAGCGTATAATTTATTTTGGAACCTGGTACAGCTGATATCGAACCATAACAACTCAGCTAAACTATAGGAAATATCAAAATGACGTCTTAACAAAAGTTGTTCAACCTGATGAGCGTTTTCTCATGAGGATTGAACCCGGGGACTATTAGATTCAGTGCCGAGAATCGCACAACTGTGACAGACAGTACGTCCGTCGTCATTTAGGCAATAGGCAACATAATTACTTCGCTATTTCTGAATTTCACTAACATATTACTATGTTATTTAAATATAATAGCCGTGTGGTTCCCGGCACCAATACAAAAAAGATATAGGACCACTCCATCTCTTTCCCATGGATATCGTAAAAGGCGACTAAGGGATAGGCTTACAAAATTGGGATTCTTTTTTAGGCGATGCGCTAGCAACCTGTCACTATTTGAATCTCAATTCTATCATTTAGCCAAATAGCTGAACGTGGCCATTCAGTCTTTTCAAGACTGTTGGCTCTATTTACCCCGCAAGGGATATAGACTTGATTATATGTATATGTATATGTGTTATTTAAATTTCAATTAAATCAAATAATCATAAAAATGTATTTCTCTCGTCCACATTTCTATTCTAAGTTTGGATAATTGTGAAGTTGACATTATTGAATAAAATGTTGCAGTGCAGTTTGTTACCGCTTCTGCACTGACGGTTCGGAAGCGGCAGTAAACTTAGTGTTTTAAGTTATTTATTTGACGTCAACCAATGTTGTAGAACCAAATATATGACAATTATTAAGTGATGTTTGAAATGTCCTATATCTAAAGGTACTAATTATTATAAAGCTGAAGAGTTTGTTTGTTTGAACGCACTAATCTCAGGAACGACTGGTGCGAATTGAAAAATTCTTTTTGTGTTGAATATCACACTGCAACTATAAGGAGCAAAAAAATAATGGAAAATGTAAAAAAAAAACGAGGAAAACCATTCATCCTTAAGGGCTTCAGAGATGCCCAAAAACCATTCCACGCGGACGAAGTCGCGGACACAGTTAGTAATGAATAAAAAAAAATGATTTTGCAATTGAACTAATTACTCTGGAAAGAGTAATGGCAGTGGAATTCAGAGACGTACAAAGAAATTATTTAAAAATAAAACCACTATAAAAATGAATGTTTGCTTTATTTACGAGTAAATTATGACTGTACACTCTTTAGTCCCTGGATCGTATTAGGTAGGTGTACTTGTCTGCCTGTAAACAAAAACAAATCTATACATATAATAAATCTGTAGAAGGGTCAATTCTGTACATTAAAAATATTGAAAAAATAAATAGCAGGGGGTGTTACTGGATCGATACTGGATCGATACCAAACCCAAATATGTTATTCAAAATTTTTTTGTCTGTCTGTCTGTATGTTGAGCCATCACGTGAAAACTAACGGTTCGATTTCGATGAAACTTGGTATAATTATACCTTATTATCCTGGGCATAAAATGGGATATTTCATATTCTGAAAAAAATCGTAGAAAAAAATTCTTAAATTTTCAGTTTAAGCGATCTTCTCTCACTAAAACATCGAAATATGCTAGGCAAAGCCTAGTAGTATTTGGGTCCAATAGATATTTATAAGAGTCATTGTCCGAGTTACTCAAAATGGGGAAATAAACCATCCACGCGAAGACCGACATCCGCGCGGACGGAATCGTGGGCGGAAGCTCGTATATAAATATAAATATTCGAGAGCCGCGTGGTTCTAGGCATCAATAGAAAAATGAATAGGACCACTCCGTCTCAATTCTATCATTAAGCCAAATAGCTGAACGTGGCCAATCGGTCTTTTCAAGACTGTTGGCTCTGTCTACCCCGCAAGGGATAGGTATAGACGTAACCATATGTATGTATGTATTTTTTTTTGTATTGGCAATAAAGGTTTATTGTATTGTATTGTACAATATATTTATTGAATTAAAATAAATTGTATTGTATTGTACAATAAATTTATTACCTTTTCAGCAGTCTTTGTTGTCATCATTACCGCCCCCGGAGACCTTGCTCACTGACCCTTTGATGGTAGCCGACACATTGGCTTCTAAATCGGCTCCTGCAAAATATCCTGTGTTTTAGTATCAACACTGCCGTGTGGTTTACCGCACTTTAGAGCAGAATTACACCCCATGTCTTTCCCAATGTATGTCGTAAAAGGCGAGTAAGTGATAGGCTTATTAACTTGGCATTCTTTTAGGCGATGGGTAACCTGTCACTTTATATGAATCTCAATAGCATCAGTAAGGCAAACAGCTGATCGCGGCCTATCAGTTTTTTCAAGACTGTCGGACTCTGTCTATCCCGCAAGCGATATAGAAGTGATTATATGTATGTATGTATTCTTCTTTTAGACGGGAGATTGGCAATCTTTCACTATTTGGATCTCAATTCGCTATCTAGAATGCTATCTAGCTGAGCGCGGCCTATCAGTTTATTATAATTTTTTTTTGGGTTGACTGAAAAACAGTTTGTTACCGCTTCTTCTGCACTGACGCCTTGGAAGCGGCAGTAAACTTAGTTTTAAGTAATTTATTTGACGTCAACCAATGTTGTTAAACCATACATTTTGACAATTATTAAGCGACACGAAGTACCTATCCTAAAATAAGGAATAAAAATTTTTAATTTTGAATTTGAATTAACTTAAGACTCAATCCCTTACTGTTATTATAAATTTCGAAAAATTTCCCTTTTGTTTCAAAAATCAACCCCTAAAGTACTAAATTGGGTAACAAGTTTGTATGAATATCATAAATGCTACCCGGGGCAGGTGGCTAGTAAAGAAAAATTAGAAAAAAGAAATACATTTAGAACACTTACCAGTTTTGGTGTAGCCGTCACTCCCGTTGTTTCCTCCGTTGTTTCCACCGTTGTTTCCTCCGTTGTTACCGCCTTTGTTTCCGCCGTTGTTTCCTCCGTTATTTCCGCCGTTGTTTCCTCCGTTGTCATCACAATCGTTTTCTCCATTGTTTCCTCCGTTGTTTCCTCCGTTGTTTCCACCATTGTTTCCTCCGTTGTTTCCACCGTTGTTTCCACCGTTGTTTCCACCGTTGTTTCCACCGTTGTTTCCACCGTTATTTCCGCCGTTGTTGCCTCCGTTGTTTCCATTTCCATTATCGTTTTCATCACAGGGATTACCATCGGCATCTTTGTTGTTATCATCGCATGGAGAATCGTTATTTCCAGAATTATTATTTCCAGAATTGTTATTATTGTTATTTCCGATTCCATTGCCGCTTCCATGATTTCCTTTTCCTTTCCCTTTGTGTAGGCCACTGATAATGCTGCCAGCTTCATTGGCGAGATCACCAGTTCCTGAAATTTTGATTTATTGTTGTTTAGCAACATTTTTTTTACCAAATCTGCCAGTTTCCATTCATTAAATAAATTCCTAAATACAATAGTTATAGAGCATGGTCTCTTAAACACCAGATGTTAACACCAAAATTTCGTAATAACTTCAATACCTATATGGGACATAAAAATTGTATCATCGTGTATCATAACCTCTTGTAGAACAGAGGAGTGTTATAGAAAACGAAGGACACAAAAGAGATTTTGCAAAGGAGTCACTAAAGAGTGGATTGCTAGAGTAATAAACGTCATAGTTCCGTACTAAACCCAACCATAGTTTGAATGAATGAATTAATAAAAGTTTATTAGCATCACACAATTATATCTTATCTTACACTTATGTAACTTATGTGCAATAATCTATACTAATATTATTAATGCGAAAGTTTGTGAGTATGTCAGGATGTCTGTATGGATGTTTGTTACTCTTTCACGCAAAAACTACCGGACCGATTACGATGAAATTTGGTATGTAGGTAGCTGAAGACTCAGAATAACATATTGGCTACTTTTTATCCCGGAGTTCCCGCGGGAATGATTCCACGCGGACGTAGTCGCGGGCGGCCTCTAATTATACATACATACATATAAGTTTAAAGTGATCCCCGACACTTTCAAATAGAACCACTTTAAATCTTACCATGGGTGTCGTAAAAGGCGACTAAGGGATAGGGTTATAAACTAGGTATTCTTCTTTTGGGCGATGGGCTGTTACTATTTAAACATAAATTCTATCATTAAGCTGAATTATATACAGCTGAACGTGGCTTATTGGTCTTTTCGAGACTGTTGGCTCTGTCCACCCCGCAAGGGGAATAGACGTAATTATATTAATGTTTGTATGAAAAACTATATCTAATGAATGAAATTAAACAAACAACTTTTTGCAAAACGTGTAAATTTGTGAAATCATATACTTACATATATACATAGAGGAGGAAATAAATATAGAAATTTATGACATACCTTTACCACCGCCGACAGCAGAGCCGATGCCGTGATCTAAATAAATAAAATAAATCATAAAAATAATATATTAGGTACACGAAGTGAAAAAAAATTCAACATAACATAACATATGGTCACGTCTATATCCCTTGCGGGGTAGACAGAGCCAACAGTCTTGAAAAGACTGAATGCATGGCCACGTTCAGCTATTTGACTTAATGATAGAATTGAGATTCAAATAGTGACAGGTTGCTAGCCCATCGCCTAAAAAAGAATCCCAACTTTGTAAGCCTATTATATGTATATAACTAAATAAGCCTATTATAAAAAAAAATCAAAACAGAAGAATAATTATTATGTGGAACATGTTTCTGAAACTGGTCTGAGTTTCAAGACCAAACGTGCTAGCCCATCGCCTAAATCGTATCTATACTAATATTATAAAGCTGAAGAGTTTGTTTGTTTGTTTGAACGCGCTAATCTAAAAAACTACTGGTTCGAATTTAAAAAATTATTTTTGCGTTGAATAGAACATTTATCAAGGAAGGCTTTAGGCTATCTCGAAATCACGGGTACAGCTAGTTTTAAATAAAGGTGATTTACGTGCGATTGTTCTAAGAAAGTTTGATCAAAATCGGTAGAGCCGTTAAGAGTTGTGGAAGTTGAAAGTAGTGAAGGAAGACCGAATTTAATCGAGCGAAAACGTCCTGATAGAGAATATTGATGATTTAATCGAGGGAGTTCTTAGATTTACCCCCGGTGCAAAAAAGAGATGTGTTATAAGTTAATTATGTATGACAACACAACTTATACCTAGATATAATTAGATCCACCCTCTTGAGTAGTGTGAAATTACATACATTCATACATCATAAAACATGATCACGTCTATATCCCTAGCGGGGTAGACAGAGCCACCAGTCTTGAAAAGACTGATAGGCCACGCTCAGCTGTTTGGCTCAGTGATAGAATTGAGATTCAAATAGTGACAGGTTGCTAGCCCATCGCCTAAAAGAGAAATCCCAAGTTTATAAGCCTATCTCTTAGTCGTCTTTTACGTCATCCGTGGGAAAGAGATGGAGTGGTCCTATTTTTTTTTATCTAATGGTGCCGGGAAATAAATTAATATAAGAATTAATAACATACCTTTACCACCGCCAACAGCAGAGCCGATGCCGTGATCTAAATTAGAACCTCCTGTAAATAAAATAAATCATAAAAATAATAAATTAGGTACACAAAGTGAAAAAAACAAAATTCGAAACAGAAGAATAATTATTATGGTACATGTTATTAATGTTACAAAATGAATGAACAGAAGGTCAAAATACAAGAAGTGAAAAGTTTAATGAATCAATTTCGCTCAAAAGTCAAGCTTATCGGGAAAAGATAAAGGAAGAAACATCTAATCAAAAGATGATGAACTATTAATTTCATTGACAACGAACTAATATCATGAGTGCCATGGCTCGTGACAGACATTCAATTTGAGCTAAGTAGAGAGTAGCCTAAAAGAAGAATCCCAAGTTTAAAAGCCTATCCCTCAGTCGCCTCTTACGACATCCACGGGAAATGAGATGGAGTGGTCCTATTCTTTTTTTTATATTGTTGCCGGGAACTACACGGTCTAAGTAGACATTAATAAATTTAATTTAACATTATATAATGAATACAAAAAATAGAAATAGAAATAGAATAAACGCATAAAGTAAAATAAATAATTTTAGACGGTCTTTCACCTGGAGCATTTCCAGTGAACCCATCTACAATGCCGTCACCGGCGTCAGCTGTTCCACTAGTGATGTGTGCTCCTTCATCAGCAACACCATTGGTTATTCCAGCAGCTGCGTCCAGAGTTCCACCTATTGGAGTACCGTTCCCACCTGCCCCAACCGACAAATCTTTAGAATCGATAATTGATGACCGAGTTTGTCGTTATAATTCTTTGAAGTGTTTTGTAAAGATGTCCACAATTTTTGTGTCATTTCTTTTTGTCTTATCAATATTGAACTTGTCCCTTGAGAAATGTCCACGTTTAATGTAAATGTCATCATCTGGTAGAATATTAACAAGGCGCTTCTCCAAATAAGAGCATGAAAATTTGCTGTAATAGAATGAACATGTCATGCCATTAAGGAATTTATAATATTGAGTTTTATTTCATTCTATAGGCCAATAAAACGATTTCTATTAACAACATTACTCCGTTTGAGTAGCGGTTCACCATATTCTCTGCTGTTTTAAATAACTTTGATCCATAATTTTTCTTTTCTCATTGAGTAGGTTGCAATTCAAGTTGAATCTGTACAACCTCATCAGAGAGTTTAAATTCTTCCTGATTTCGTCAAATAATACCTACTGAGAGTTTAGGAGAAGTAACTTGCAAAGCACTTTTTATTATATATAGTGGAGCAAGAATTTCAATTCTGCAGTTTATCTATGTGAAAATCTAGAAATTCACAGAATGATTTTCTTTATTGATGATATCATGAGTATTTTAAAAAAGTCATAGATACTACATTTTCTTTTATATGTTGTCTCCTATGAGGTTTTCACGGGGACAAAGGTCCAACATGCGTGCCTTGTGCGACATTTTCTAAAATATGTCACTACATACATTAGTTGGAATGGTTACATTATAGTATTATTATACCAAGAACTGTAGTTGCTCCTTTGTCAGCGCCATTGGCAGCGTCGTGAACAGCATTTGCTGCCCCGCTTGACGCATCCCCCACAGCTGACCTAGACCCATCAGCTGCGTTGCCTACAGCATCCAACCCTCCTTTGGCAACGTTACCAACCCCACCGGCGAAATTTCCTAAAAACACTCAGGTTATGAATTATTTGGAAATTTGTATTATCCAGATTGACTCCGTCGTATCTGCTTGAATGGTAGGTTTTGAGAAGTATTTAGATGTACTAGTGATGTCTTCTCTTAATATTTTTTAAAGCTACGAATCTCGTTGCTCCAAGAAGTCTAGTTGACACATTACACTATGTGCGCATTGTATGCTTTATAATGCTTTCCGAAACACTAGCATAATAAAACACTTTAACAGTGCATATTTAATTACGAGAGATTCAGATGGGCTTAACATACGTGTGCATTGTATGCTTAAAATGCTTTCCGAATTAAAAATATAACAAAAGCACAGTATGTATTTAATCCATTCCCTTAATTTTTACAATTTCTGGAAACTCTCCACTATATGAGGTGGTTGCCACGTTTCTCTCACGAGCATTGTATGCTTAAAATGCTTTCCGAATTTCAAAGCAAACAGCTTCCGTTAGGAATTCGTGAGTCCGATCCGATACCTTCCCATGTGTTGAGAGCAGAATCGGTCACTTTAAAACAGGGAATATAATCCTTTCTCTTACATCCATGGTCGCTTTAGCGTCTGTTTTACCTGACGCAATATCTCCCGCACCACCAGTAACCCCTGTGATAGCAGAGCCAGCCGCTTTTGTTGCTCCATCGAACGCATCGCCTGCTGCGTCTACACTGGCTCCGACACCGTGCGAGGCTGCGCCCTCAGCGCCGCCAGCGGCCACGGCTACACCCCCAACGGGATTGACTTGTCCGGGAATACCACCTGCTATTAAACAGTGTAATAAAACATGTGTATCATTAAGTTTGTTACCGTTAATGCCAATACTTTAGGAGATGATGATTCTCTTGCTGTTTCTCCTAGTTTAGTTTTTCTTGGATCAAGAATGGCAAGATCTTGTAAAGTAAGGTTGAATGGAGCATTTTGATTAAAATCAAGACTCGAAACGACGTGCCGCGAGAACACTTTAAATTCATAGACCAAAAAGTTGATAGTACATAGTGCTTGTCCTTTTTGCGCGCTCAACTCCTTTGCATCACATTTCTTGTTCCATTAATGCTCGTCTTTAGTTTCGTTTTTTCCTTTATTATATAAAATGTTTTGAAGCTGTTGAGTTGCAAGGTTTTAATTTGTCTTCTTCTCTTATTCTTCTCATTCGCTTCCAGCATTACTATCCAAATGAATCAAGTCCTGTTCATTGTCTTAATTTACTTCATAATCCATGTCTCCTTTTTATTCTTGACAACCTGTCACTAATTTAATCTCAATTCTATCATTAAGCCGTACTGCTGAACGTCACCTTTCAGGTTTTGCGAGACTGCTGTCTATGTCTACCACGTAAGGGATAGGTACGCGATTAAATGTATGTATGTATGTATCTTGTTAAAACAACACCCCAAACTTATTTTACGTAGCTTTCGAGGAGCAGACATCAAAAGTTGTATCAGATGGCGAAATAATGACGATAAATATAATGCCTTTTTTAATGTCGGCTTAAAAAGACTTACCTGCCCCACCCAAAGCATCGCCACAGTCTGAAATTTAAAAAATAAATTGAATTGGAATTGAGAAATGAAATAGTGACAGGGTGCTAGCCCATCGCCTAAATCGTATCTATACTAATATTACAAAGCTGAAGAGTTTGTTTGTTTGTTACTTTTTTGTTTGTTTGTTTGAACGCGCTAATCTCAGGGACTGCTGGTTCGAATTGAATAATTATTTTCGTGTTGAATAGACCACTTATCGAGGAAGGCTTTTGGCTATATCACATCACGCTGCAACTATAAGGAGTGATGAAATAATGGAAAATGTAAAAAAAAACTTAATTGAGAGTAAATATAATTTTAGTTCTTAATCATCTTTCTTTTTTTATAACTAGTTTTAGTTTGTATTCATAGTTAATAATAAAATCTGATTCATTGATATCTTAGAACTATGTTACGGTATATTAATTTATGCCATCAAAAACATCGTGTAAAAAAACCCAAGTCTCGCAGCTCAGTCTTTCTACTGTAAAAAGTTAATCGGTTAATCTATTTAAAGTCTCTACTTAAAGGACCTTCTGTCTTAAGTTATTACATAAGTTATTATCATGCCAATATTAAAAATATTTGATGTTTTAAACAAATAATAGTTACTGAAAATTCTGGCTTCTTGTTTCATCCATAACGAAATTGTAGGTCGAAAATAGCCTGATTTGCTTCGAAAAAAAGGATGGTACGTCCGTGCCGTTAATTTTTGCTCAAACTTGGCGAAGGCACTGCCGTGCCCCCAGATTTATAAACTTTAATTACCTTTGGCGCCACCAAGACCATGCGACGCTGCTCCGAGACCGGCAGCTGAAAAAAAAAACGAATACATACATACATACATATGGTCACGTCTATATCCCTTGCGGGGTAGACAGAGCCGACAGTCTTGAAAAGACTGAATGGCCACGTTCAGCTATTTGGCTTAATGATAGAATTGAGATTCAAATAGTGATAGGTTGCTAGCCCATCGCCTAAAAAAGAATCCCAATTTTGTAAGCCTAACCCTTAGTCGCCTTTTACGACATCCATGGGAAAGAGATGGAGTGGTTCCTATTCTTTTTTGTATTGGTGCCGGGAACCACACGGTTTACGAAAAAACGATGATTTCTATTTATCAAGATTCTAGCCAATCAAGGAAAAGACTAATTTACTTTGTCCTTTTCTATCCCTTACGCGGTAGACAGAGCCAACAGTCTCATAAAGACTTTATAGCCACGTTCAGCTGTATAGCTCAAAGATGGAATTGAGATTAAAATAATAACACGTTACTACTAGCCAATAGACTAAGAAGAAACCCAACTTTATTAGCCTATCCCTTAGTCGCCGTTTGCGATATCCATGGGAAAGATATAGAGCGGTTCTGTTCTAAAGTGCCACACGGCACTAAACTGTAAGTATCTCTTGAAGAAAATAAAATAAAAATGAGAATCACCTTTCTTCGCGATGCCTGAGGCACCTCCTAAACCTCCAGCACCTCCAGCGGCTGTAAGAAAGGCATATACGATTATTTATACATACATACATAAAATCACTCCTCTTTCCCGGAGGGGTAGGCAGAGAGTACTAAGTTGTCAAAAAAAAAATTAATAAAAAAATAAATATATTAATGGCACTAAAGTCCCGAGGAATTGTCGTTTAAACTTTTAAAGATTTAAGATCTTTGATGTTCATCTATTCTCGCCGCAAGATTTAACCTCGGTTAGATCAAGTTGTACAATAAAAATTCATTTTTAAAATAAATATAGCGCACTTAAAACGCACGCGTTCTGTTTAAAATAATATATAGCGCACTTATATAATGTATATCGCACTGGCCGCGTAGAAAAAAGTAATTATTTAATTGAAGAAAAATAATGATTCTTCTTTTGTTATTTTTTTCACAATGATTTGTCAGGAATTAGAATTATTACTCACGATATGTTTATGTTTTAAGTTTTTTATTATAGTTTTTATTTTAATTTACCAACACGTATTTATATTATTTGACCCCACGCATATTCTTCTAAACACGGACGATTTGTAACGACCGTGATGAATCTTCGTTTTCGTCTGACCTTTATGTGCTTTCTCGAAAAGTACGCTGCCCGATAATTTGTTTGAATCGATCTTAAACATGTTTCTCTATAAGCGAATACTTGTGTTTTCTTTTGATAAATAAATAAATTAAACCTAACATAAAACTACATACATATGGTCACGTCTATATCCCTTGCGGGGTAGACAGAGCAAACAGGCTTGATAAGACTGAAAGCCACGTTCAGCTATTTGGCCTAGTGATAGAATTGAGATTCAAATAGTGACAGGTTGCTAGCCCATCGCCCAAAAAAGAATCCCAAGTTTGTAAGACTATCCCTTAGTCGCCTTTTACGACATCCATGGGAAAGAGATGGAGTGGTCCTATTCTTTTTTGTATTGGTTCCCGACCACACGGCACACTTGTGTTTTGTTTACTTGTGTTTTCTTTTGATATATAAATTATTTAAATCTTATATAATTCAAATTCAAAATCTTGATTGCATATCATAAAGTACATCAGTTTAATTACAGTTACTGCTTATAAATAGGTATAATATGAACCCTGTCGGGCATTGCAATTTTTTGCAATATAGTATAATATAGAACGGCGGACATGTTTATGTCTGCTATTATGTTGAATATAACAATAAAAAAAATCGTATTATATTTGGAGAGAACATTAATAAGTAATTTAAAATGAATATAATTTTTAACATGTATTTAATTGATAAAATTATATATACATATAATAATAAAAAATAATTTAAATATCAATATTTCTATCATTTAAAAACTTGTGCAATGTATAGGAGCATTTATCGGTCATAAGTAGTTTTAAGTTTTTAATAAATAAGTTTATATTTTCTACTTTTGTTTCGCAGTCAGATAGGGAATTATAGATTTTTGTAGCCATCGCTGAAACTTACCGTGCTTAAGTAACCCAAATGTTGGGAATGACACGGCTGTACCGATCTGCAACAAACAAGGAGATGAAGAAAGGATGATGTGCCGTGTGGTTCCCGGCACCAATACAAAAAGAATAGGACCACTCCATCTCTTTCTCATGGATGTCGTAAAAGACGACTAAGGGATAGGCTTACAAACTTGGGATTCTTAGTTAGGCGATGGGCTAGCAACCTGTCACTATTTGAATTTCAATTCCATCATTAAGCCAAATAGCTGAACGTGGCCATTCAGTCTTTTCAAGCCTGTTGGCTCTGTCTACCCCGCAAGGGATATAGACGTGACCATATGTATGTATGTAAGAAAGGATGATAAGTAGGAGAAAACGAGTGAAGAAATAGGAACGGTGGAGAACAGATGAATTCCATGAATTATATGGAGAGTTAGTTAGTTTTATCTGCACCCGACCGTAGGTACCTACATATGTAAAAATCTTTCAATGCACTTGCATAAAGCTTTCACTTCATTCATATTATTCACCTGATTTGTGATAGACTGAAAGTTAGTAAAATAATTAAAAAATTAAGTATTACCATGATATTTTATTTCATTATGTTCTAAATTTTAAAATAATAATAATATTTAAAAATATATGTATTCAGAGAAATATATCGTAGGGGTATGAATTATCGGTCTGTAAAACCGTGCGCCAGTATACATATGTGTCATAATAATTAGCGCGAGTATAGAAAGGTTAAGAAAAAATATATTGCTACACTAAAACAAAAATAAGCAATGGTGAACTTATCCCAAAAAGTAAATATTTTCATACAGCCTTATTATATTATAGCCATATGGTGCTATATATTCAGGAACATGATACTTACATACATACATTATAACCATGTCTTTAATATTATAGGGACTTCAATAACGTTGAAACATATATGAGCTAGGCTTAGCTAAATTCCCCTGTATTGGTTGCGGAGGTCAGACGGGAATCGCTTCGTGTAAAAATCTAACCATCCAGTCTCCAGAGAGGTGAGAATACTCAAAAATAATGTTATTGAACCAAATATCTCAGACGAAGAACCCTGGACGGACGTCCTTGATACGACAGAATAAAAAAAATAAACAAGAAAAAAGATGGCGACTTACCAAACACAAAATCACAATGGCGGCTTTCATTTTGGCGGGAGATTTGACGTCAAACTGAACTGACTGACAATAAACTCGTTATGGACTCATTTTATATCAAGACCAGGTTTTCTGTGTAAACAGAACAATTAGACACGCCTTTTAAATACCCAAACGCACTATTGTATAGGCGAAAATATGTACATATACAGCGAAAGGAAATTTTGTCTGTTTGTGTTTTACTTAATAAGGTTTTTATACTCCATCTCTTTTCCATGGATGTCGTATAAGGAAAGTAAGGGTCTTATAGACTTGACATTCTTCTTCTAGGCGAATTCTTCTTCTAGCAACCGTCACAATTTGATCTCAATTTTATCATTAAGCCGAGTCGTTGGCTCTTTCTACCCCGCAAAGGATATAGACATGATTATATGTACATATGTATGTAAGATGTTTATATCTGCGAGCAGGGTTAAAATCAATGTACCTCTTCAGTCTTGAGTGTCTGACAACACTGAATTCAAATTCAATTCAGAATGATGTTTTTCTACGCCGCTTACGGTGAGCACTCAAACTAAAGTACGTAACTCTGTAAGGGTCATTGATATTTAGCTGGAGCGGGATTTGAACCTCACGCATTACTTGCGCGTTTTAGCCGGCCACCTTTCGACCACCGACGCACTGAAGAATATATATGTATCCGTTTTCAAGTAAATTCACGGCATTAACTTAGCTAATAGCATGATAGAAATCAATAAATATATCAGTCTTACAAGGTATATCTATTATTAATTTATATTTATTCAGTTGTTGTTTTTCATCAAAAAAATTCCGGTAAACGTTTTATTTTTAAATTGTAGTATATGTACTTAGTTGTTAATATGTACCTACTTTCAAGAACTGCGTACGTTTCCTGTTTTTGCCGCCAGATGACGCCAGTAGCACAATTTTTTCAAAAATATCTCAATAGCTTTTCTTTAAGACTGTTTGCATTTTTATTCATGTTTGAAAAATGCAAATAGCATAATATAATTGGCCTGTCAGGTTCGAAAGAAATGACTCCGGCCTGACTTCCGTAACTTTTGCAGGAGAACCTAGCCGTAGTGGATGACGGTTGCACATCCAGTTGCCTAAATGTGCAGGTTTCCTCACGATGTTTTCCCTCACCGTAAGAGCATCGGTTAGTATTCAAACTAATGTACATAAATTTGAATACAGTTATTGGTACATGGCCAAGGTGGGATTTGAACCTGTGAACCCCATTTCATATGAGAATAAAAATTTAAAATAAATTACCGATTGCTTTAAAATTTTTTAATAAATTAACTCAATTTAATAAAAAAATAAAGTCTAAGCTTCTTCAAAACAATTTTTATTCTAGGTATAGATGAATACCTTAATTCAAATATGTAATAGAATTATAATATTTTTTCGTTGTACCCTTGAAAAAAAAAGGAATTAGAAAATAAAAAAATATTTACAATAATGATAAATAAGCACCTATTAAAAGATTATAAATATAGTTATAAATATATTATAAATTGTGCAATACTACGTTTAAACAATTCTAGTTAGATTTAAAATTATAATGTTATACTAAGGAGGTACCTTTATGTATAAGTTAGTATGCCTACTAATACATAATAAATGTTTGCAACATTCGAAGGGGTAAATATGAAGATCTGGTATATTTTAAGACCTTGTTGTACAAATAAAAATTTGAATTTTAATATAACCACCGACGTTCTCAGAAACCTAAACCCCTAAACCCAAAACCTCCATATTAATCAATTTATTTGAGTAGGTAATTGCCACATAAAGAAACTGTAATATCTTAATAACAGTAGTTAACAAATTTTTACTTATTTTCATTTATCGAACGTCAAGCAATATTTGTACAAGTGGCCAGTATTTTTACCACACAGTCTTCTGCGTATAGCTTTCAATTCTTTTCTTGGAATATAATGGAAGTCGGTTAATAAACAGCACAGAGCACTGAAGCCCATTGTGGTGTGGCCATTATGTGCTAAAAACACATGTTTGGAAATAACAATGGATTATTATGAATTCTCTGTTCAAAAATACACGAAAATAAATAATAATATCATAAACGGGAGATGCATTATGGGAATATCATTAATTGCTGCCCTTTTTCATTGTTTAATTATGAAAATGAAAAAAAAAAAACAAATGACATTTACATTTTTTTATTAAAAGATACTTAGGTAAAATATAACTTATATAAAATAACTTAAAACATTCTTAATAATAAAATTCAGATTACATTTGCCGTGTGGTTTTAAGAATAGAATATTGGGGCATAAAAATTTTTGTTTTAACATTATATTAAAATATTCTTTTACGATATATAAATTTAATAAAGTCTGACTAGAAAGTCATGTGACAAAAAAAATGATAATTTTAAAATAAATATATGTATGAGGGTCAAATTACACGGATAGTTAGCCTCGAAGTAAGTTCGAAACTTGTTTTGAGAGATACTAACTCAACGATACTATGTTTAATAAAATATAGTATCGTTGAGTTAGTATCTCGCAAAACAAGTTTCGAACTTTTTGTGGTTTTCCTGGCTCTTGAATGTTTATCTGTTTGTAATAAGTATTAATAACTACTTATTACAAATTTCATATATGCATAATTTCATATATGATAAACATTCAAGAGCCAGGAAAACCACATAAAGTTCGTTTCTCATCATGCCCTGTCCGGGATTTGAACCTTCCCCTCCTGTGTCACAAACAGCGCACAACCAGAGGCCATCGGAATAATCAAAAATGAATTTGATAAAACATAACATATAATCATGTCTATATCCCTTGCGGGATAGACAGAGCCAACAGTCATCAAAAGACCGAAAGGCCACGTTCAGCTGTTTGGTTTTATGATAGAATTGAGTTTACGACATCCATGGGCAAGAGATGGAGGATGGAGTGGTCCTATTCTTTTTTCTATTGATGCCGAGAACCATACGGCATCAAATTGATATTTTATAGTATGTTTAAAGTAAAAAACTAAATGATTTTTAAATTTGCTGGTCTTGCTGTGCCACGACTCGCTAGACTCTATTTTATTAGACATTATTTTTAATGTCGTTGAAAGCGAATAAATAAAACAATACAGCACTTATAACTAGTGCAACAATAAATTTTCAATGTCACAAAGCGACATCCATCTGATCCATCTGTAATAAACTTATACAAATAATTTCTCAGCATGTAAAATATCAATTACATGCTTAAGAATGCAATCGGATGTATCACAATCATGTGTATAAATTTGGGGTAAGGACTAAGGCTTTTGCGTCCTGTAACTTCATCCTCTAAGAAACTTCAACATCGCGATTTAGCCTTTCCTATTTGTATGGACAATTCTCAATGGCGCCATCTATCGGACGGTAGTTGAACTACTTAACAACTTCACTACTTTTGTGGTTATTGCGGCATGGATATAGATGTCGCTACAATTACATAATAATTTAAGCCTCAGGTCAAAAACGTAGGACAAAAGGCGGACAGAGTTTTACTATTCGGCAAAAGAAAGTAACAATAATATGTTTACACGCGTCACGTACACACTATTCATCAATAGTGTGACAGTCAGCGGCCATTGCGTCATAGATGCTTTATTGATTATCTCATTTATCTGTCACTGCCGTGTGGTTCCCGGCACCATTACAAAAAAGAATAGGACCACTCCATCTCTTTCCAATGGATGTCGTAAAAGGCGACTAAGGGAAAGGCTTATAAACTTGAGATTCCTCTTTTAGGCGATGGACTAGCAACCTGTCACTATTTGAATCTCAATTCTATCATTAAGCCAAATAGCTGAACGTGGCCATTCGGTCTTTTCAAGACTGTTGGCTCTGTCTACCCCGCAAGGGATATAGACGTGACCAAATGTATGTATGTATGTATCTGTCACTCACACACAAACGCATGCGTACAATGCCGCCAATAAGTATGCTTCACTTTTTTTC
The DNA here is from genome assembly GCF_032362555.1 of Amyelois transitella. Classification (NCBI taxonomy): domain Eukaryota; kingdom Metazoa; phylum Arthropoda; class Insecta; order Lepidoptera; family Pyralidae; genus Amyelois; species Amyelois transitella. The sequence goes on from NC_083531.1 coordinate 1,251,787, forward strand.
AAGCCCCATAACGTCCGCCTTTTTTACCACGTCTACGCCTCAGGCCAATATATAATATCTTCGCTATCGTCCGCTACTTTATAATCATCATAATTATGACGTTTACTATTTTGCCTGTTGCTTGCGAAATAATTTCGTGTACTTGGTCTGTTTGTACTGTAACTGTTACTATCAAAATTTACCATACCGCCATTATGACCGCTGTTATAATTATTATTTCTATTATCCTGGCGGTTATTTGCGTAATAATCAGCTGTACTAGGCTTATTTGTATTATGATATTCGTAATTCCTATTATTGGATTCTTGGTTACTAAAATCTTGCCGTCTTCTATTGTCATTGTCAAAATTATTGAAGCTTTGTCTGCTCGGGTTATTATTGAAATCGCTATACTGATTTCTGTCATAATTAGGTTGCATGTTATCATTATTTTGCCAGTTACTGTTTGAACCGACATTCTGTCGATCAGAATTATGATTATTATAACCGTAATCCTGATTACTAACTTCAGAATTATGATTATTAAAACCATTATTCTGATTACTCGCTCCAGAATCATGATTTGATTCATAATCTTTATTATCTATATCGTTGATTTTATCGCCAAAAATCTGGGCTGCAATGAATTCTCTGAACACTCTAGCGTAAATGGCTGGTGTATTGACAGCGCCACATGACCGGCCGACTGATGTAACGCCAATTATGCGCCAAAGGCAGCCATCTTTGATTTGCGCTGGACCTCCTGAGTCACCCTGCAATGGAAAAAAAATACCAAATAAAGGTATTTGCAAAACTTTTTCTTAGTGGTACCTATTAGCAGTTTTTTCATCCGATAACATGCGATCCGATAACAACTTAGCTGTTTTGAAAGATCCAACACCATACATAGTATATATACAAACATATTATAATCACGTCTATGTCCCTCGCGGGAAAGACAGAGCTAACTGAAAAGACTGGATGTGTAACCATCGATCCAATACTTTGTTAGGGTAAGGTTGCCCTGCAAAATTTGCGGAGGTCAGATGGCAGTCGCTTCTTGTGATCCATGGTCAAAGGCATACCCCGGGCTCCTCTCCAGAGTGGTGAGGATGCAACCGGGACTAAAGCCAGGAGGAAGAAGATACATACATTATGGTCACTTCTATATACCTTGCGGGGTAGACAAAGCCAACAGTCTTGAAAAGACTGAAAGGCCACGTTCAGCTGTTTGGCTTAATGATAGAATTGAGATTCAAATAGTGACAGGTTGCAAGCCAATCGCCTAAAATAAGAATTCCAAGTTTATAAACCAATCCCGTAGTCGCCTTTAAGGATATCCATGGGAAAGAGATGGAGGTAGTCCTATTCTTTTTTTCTATTGGTGCCGGGAACCACACGGCACGTAAGAAGATACCTTACAGTGATATAATGTACTGGAATAGAATAGATTTATTTTCAAAATTGGATACAAGGTATGACTTATTGACGTCAAATCACTTAAATCTAATTATAACTGCTACCGTGTGCCGTGTGGTTCCCGGCATCAATACAAAAAAAGAATAGGATTACTCCATCTCTTTCCCATGGATGTCGTAAAAGGCGACTAAGGGATAGGCTTACAAACTTGAGATTCTTTTTTAGGCGATGGTCTAGCAACCTGTCACTATTTGAATCTCAATTCTATCATTAAGCCAAATAGCTGGACGTGGCCATTCAGTCTTTTCAAGACTGTTGGCTCTGTCTACCCCGCAAGGGATATAGACGTGACCATATGTATGTATAACTACTACCGCTTCCAAAGCGCATGTGTAGAGGAACTACTAACTAATTACCAACCTGACAAGTATCCTTGCCCCCTTTCTTCTCGCCAGCGCAGAGCTGGCTCTCCGGGGAGGGGCCCTCGGGCATCTTCCTGGTGACGCCCAGGATGCGCCGGCAGTCCTGCATGTCCCAAATGGGCACGGAGACGCTTCTGAGCTCCAAGGATTGGTCTCCGCCTGTTGATGAGATTTCAAGTGTCTATAAAGTCAAGTGTCTATAAAGTCAAGTGTTTATAAAGTCAAGTGTCTATAAAGTCAAGTGTCTATAAAGTCAAGTGTCTATAAAGTCAAGTGTCTATAAAGTCAAGTGTCTATAAAGTCAAGTGTTTATAAAGTCAAGTGTCTATAAAGTCAAGTGTCTATAAAGTCAAGTGTCTATAAAGTCAAGTGTCTATAAAGTCAAAGTGTCTATAAAGTCAAGTGTCTATAAAGTCAAGTGTCTATAAAGTCAAGTGTCTATAAAGTTAAGTGTCTATAAAGTCAAGTGTCTATAAAGTATTAGGACGTCCTGGTAATGGGTCAGGTCAAGAGTGCCCGAAACCGCCGAGCTTGCATGATGAGAGTTATGAATGTGGATGAAGCGAAGGAAGTGTGCAGAGGTCGTGGCAAGTGGAAAGATGTTGTCTCTGCCTACCGCTCCGGGAAAAAGGCGTGACTTTATGTATGTATGTATAAAGTATTAGCTTAAGCCAACAAACAAATTTATAGGACATTCATACATATAGTCACGTCTATATCCCTTGCGGGGTAGTAGTTGAATAGACCATTTATCGAGGAAGGCTTTAGGCTATATAACATTACGCTGCAACTATAAGGAGCGAAGAAATAATGGAGAATGTGAGAAAAAACGGGGAAAATTATTCATCCTTGAGGGCATCAATGACGCCCAAAATAACTATTCCACGCGGACGAAGTCGCGGGCACAGCTGTTTTATAAAATATGTATGTACTTACCTTGCCGTGTTGTTCCCGGCACCAACACAAAAAAGAATAGGACCACTCCATCTCTTTCCCATGGATGTCATAAAAGGCGACTAAGGGATAGGCTTACAAACTTGGGATTCTTTTTAGGCGATGGGCTAGCAACCTGTCACTATTTGAATCTCAATTCTATCATTGAGCCAAATAGCTGAACGTGGCCATTCAGTCTTTTCAAGACTATTGGCTCTGTCTACCCCGCAAGGGATATAGACGTGACCATATGTATGTATGTACTAACCAAACTCAGTGCGTCCCCAACCGGTAGCTACCACCATTTCGCCAACCGGCGGTGGTACTCCAAGGCAGGCCGGCTTCACCACGGCTGAAAACCTGAAATGAGTTTTTATTTATTAGACGACAATATTTGAAAAAAAAAAAAATAATCCAGAAAGTGTTCCAAAATGACTTTTTGGCGGGAACCGAAACGTCATGTGGACTGAGAAAGATCGATCTGACGTCATGTGATTTCCCGTACTTTAGAAAGAAGTGATTGTACCATTCCATATCTTTCCCACGCATGTCGTAAAATGCGACTAAGGGATAGGCTAATAAAATTGGAATTCCTCTTGTGGGCGATGGGCTAGCAACCTGTCACTTTTTGAATCCCAACTCCATCATGAAGCCATACAGCTGAACGTCACCTTTTAGTTTTATTTATATAACTATTTATGTACATCAAGAAAATACAAATTAGAACTTAAACTAAAGATAAATTCAGGACAAAGGCATTACTTATTTCTAGAGAAATTTCTTCCAGTAGGCCCACGACAGGAAAAAAATGTAAAGAAAGGCATTGGCCTGTGTACATAATTAATCTATACTAATATTATAAAGCTGAAGAGTTTGTTTGAACGCGCTAATCTCAGGAACTACTGGTTCGAATTGAAAAATTATTTTTGTGTTGAATAGAACATTTATCGAGGAAGACTTTAGGCTATATAACATCACGCTGCAACAATAAGGAGCAAAGAAATAATGGAAAATGTGAAAAAAAAAACGGGGATAATTATTCATCCTTGAGGGCTTCAATGATGTCTAAAAAACTATTCAACGCGGACGAAGTCGCGGGCGCAGCTAGTATTATATACTCACGTAACAGACTTCGCCATTTTCACTAGAGCGATGTCGTAATACGACCGACTCTGTGAGTACTTCGGGTGTCGTATGACTGACGACACTCTGACGACAAGCGCCCCTGTGTCGTCAAGGTAAGTGGAGCCCAGCTGGACCACTCTCGGTGCACCGCTGGAAGTTAAAATAAGGGTGTGAAGGTAATAAGTAAGTTGGTACCTCTATGTATAAGTTTGTATGTCTACTAATACATAAAAAATGTTTGCAACATCCGAAAGGGTAATTATGAAGATCTGTTATACTATTTAAGACCTTGTTGTACTCATATTATGCAAATAAAAGTTTGAATTTGAAAAAACTTTTTTTTTTTTGAAGCGAAGGAAGTATGCAGAGATCGTGGCAAGTGGAAAGATGTAGATCTCAGCCTACCCCTCCGGGAAAGAGGCGTGATTTTATGTTTTGTTATGTTATGTTAACTTTTATGTGTGGTTCCCGGCACCAATAGAAAAAAGAATAGGACTACTCAATCTCTTTCTAATAGATGTCGTAAAAGGCGACTAAGGGATCGGTGTTTAAACTTGGAATTCTTCTTATAGGCGATTGGCTAGCAACCTGTCACTATTTGAAACTCCAATGTCCATTCTATCAATAAACCAAACAGCTGAACGTGGCCTGTCAGTTTTTTCAAGACTACTGGCTCTGTCTTCGCCGCTAGGGACATAGACGTGATTATATGTATCATTAACTTGTGGATGAAGCAAAGGAAATATGCAGAGATCGTGGCAAGTGGAAAGAGGTAGTCTCTGCCTACCCCTCCGGGAAAGAGGCGTGATTTTATGTATGTATGTATTAACTTCAACCTGTGTCCTTACCTCGCCACATCAGCGTCTCTGTTCTGGAAAGAGCAATGTGCAGCAGACAAAACGTATCTGTCGCTGACCAGGGAACCCCCACATTTCCAGGCGTAACCGCCGTCCTGAAAATAAAAAGGGTTATCTGATTATTAGAACAAAAATGTAGATAGTAAACTTTATTGGTTTATGCACCATAGTATAAGATAATGTTAATAGGCAATCATGTAACTGTTTGTTTCTTTAATAAAGATAAAAAATAAAATAAAAATAAAATAAAATAGTAATAGGAACTTGAAAACTTCGACATACATACATTCTTCCTAAGGCTAAGGCCATGTTCAGCTGTTTGGCTTAATGACAGAATTGAGATTCAAACAGTGACAGGTAGCTAGCCGGTCGCCTAAAAGAAGAATCCCAAGTTTATAAGCCTATCCCTTAGTCGCCTTTTACGTTTTACGTTAATTTACAAGATATAACTAATATACCTTCAGTTTCGTCCATCCCAACAGCGCCATATGCGGGAACTCCCGTATACTCGTCAGCTTGCCGCCCACCACGAGAGGCACAGACGACATCTGTCGACCCCGCAAGGCATATAGACGTGATTATATGTATGTATGTATGTACCTTCAGTTTCGTCCATCCCAACAGCGCCATATGCGGGAACTCCCGTATACTCGTAACCTTGCCGCCCACCACGAGAGGCATGGACGACATTTGTCTACCCCGCAAGGGATATGACGTGATTATATGTATGTGTGTACCTTCAGTTTCGTCCATCCCAACAGCGCCATATGCGGGAACTCCCGTATACTAGTAACCTTGCCGCCCACCACGAGAGGCACGGACGACATCTGTCTACCCCGCAAGGGATATGACGTGATTATATGTATGTATGTATGTACCTTAAGTTTCGTCCATCCCAACAGCGCCATATGCGGGAACTCCCGTATACTCGTCACCTTGCCGCCCACCACGAGAGGCACGGACGACATCTGTCTACCCCGCAAGGGATATGACGTAATTATATGTATGTATGTATGTACCTTCAGTTTCGTCCATCCCAACAGCGCCATATGCGGGAACTCCCGTATACTCGTCACCTTGCCGCCCACCACGAGAGGCACGGACGACATCTGTCTACCCCGCAAGGGATATGACGTGATTATATGTATGTACCTTCAGTTTCGTCCATCCCAATAGCGCCATATGAGGGAACTCCCGTATACTCGTAACCTTGCCGCCCACCACGAGAGGCACAGACGACACCTCACATTCGGTCACGTTGATTTGAACCGACTCCGGAGACGGCAGCAGCGGTATGAACTCCAATTTCTTCACGCTGAGAGATTTATATTTGTCGCACACTGTAAAAAGAATTCAACACCTATCGTTATGAAGTAAGTAAGAGAGGTGTAGGCAACATTATTTGTTTATATACATACATACGTATAATCACGTCTATATCCCTTGCGGGGTAGACAGAGCCCACAGTCTTGAAAATTCTGATAGGCTACGTTACTGATTGGCTTACTGATAGAATTGAGATTCATTTAAAGTGACAGGTTGCTAGCCCGTCGCTTAAAAGAAGACTCCCAAGTTTATTAGTCTTTGTGTATATTAAATTATTTATTGTATATAAATATTAACAGGCAAAGCCATCTAGAATACATATGCATATGTATGCCAGAACAAAGGCTGCCATGACTTGTTTAGTTAGCAAAAAACATTGAATTTTTATACATACATACATAATACATATGGTCACATCTATATCCCTTGAAGGGTAGACAGAGCCAACAGTCTTGAAAAGAATGAATGGCCTCGTTCAGCTGTTTGCCTTAATGATAGAATTGAGATTCATATAAAGTGACAGGTTGCTAGCCCGTTGCTTAAAAGAAGAATCCCAAGTTTGTAAGCCTATCCCTTAGTCGCCTTTTACGACATCCATAGGACAGAGACCGATTGGTCCTATTCTTTTTTGTATTAGTGCCCGGAACCACACGGCAATGTGAATTTTTATTGTAAAATATTTTTATTTGATTTCCAAAATTATAGTGCTTTTCATTCGATTATTACTCTTCTCATCATTTCTCCTTCCGTCTTCTTTAGTGTAAATAGTAGATTCCTGAACTTTCCACTATCTTTCCAACAAGGGGTAAGGATGTAAGGCCTGGAAGAAGAAGAACTCATATTCTCAAGGCACTTTAAAACTGGACATTAGCGTTTGTGTCTGTGAGCCTAAAATTTGCGGCCAAATTTTCAGCTATAGATTCGATATGCACAAATCCTTTTCTTACTTTTCTCAGCAATCTGAAGGTACTTCCTCTTCTCGGCTTGGCTCATGCTGTCCACGTCTGTTCCAGTCAAGACCGGAGGGCTGGTGTCAGCGCCTTCAGGAAACCTGATCACGCTACCGTCAGTAGGCCTCGGGTATACCGCAAAAGGCCTGAATTCAAAAGAGATTATATACCTACTTACTCAAACCACGTTTGTCCCTACAAAAGCTTACAAAATAGTACTCTCAAGGGTACTTTTAGCAAGACTTGATGATTGTGGATGTGAAATAAAATAATTATATAAGGACAATAATAATTATAAATTTGATGTCTTTCTTAGAGAGTTCCCAATTTCCTTCTCCGCCATTAAAACTTCGGGGCTAGGGTCCGCTTTTCTACTTTTCATAAATCGTCTTCAGTTCTAAGACTGAGTCTAGAGTAAGATTATAGACGTAGCACAAAAAGCGGACGGAATGTGGCTTAATTAAAAAAGTGAAGCATCGCATTGCGTTGTTTTACGCATGTGTGAGTGACAGTAAACTTTCCATTTCGTGAGATAATCTATGACACATCTATGTATGTCGTCATCGCGGCAGACTTTTACATTGTTGGTGAGAGTGTGTGCGTGAGACGTATAGATATATACTATTGGTGCTTCATTTTGTCCTTATAGTATTCTTATTCGTATTGACATTCATGTTTTTTTAATGTAACAATGTGCATTCGTCCACAATTTAGATTTAAGATATCTATATTTGTAAATTGACGTTCGATGAAAATGCTGCAGTGTAGTTTGTTCCGCCGCTTCTTCTACACATGCGCTTTGGAAGCGGTAGTAGTTATAATTAGATTTAAGTGATGTGACGTCAATAAGTGGTACCTTGTACCCAATTTTGAAAATAAATCTATTCTATTCTATTTACTCCGTCTGCCTTTTCTTCTACATCTATGAGTAAGGGTGAAAATGTATACCTTTGCGTAGCTGGCCTATTTGTTATTGGAGGTCTACTATTGTCCACCAAAGCCGGCTTCACTCCAGGTCTATTATACAAGGGATTATACGTAGTATATTTATTATTCCTCGTAGTTTCTCGTGGTCTGGTCGTGTATTCGATAACATTGGCGTCTTGCCACGGCCTGTTATTGTAATCATTATTACTATCCCTATTTCCTTGATTAACATTATAATTTCCATTATTATTTCTATTTCTATTATTATTGGAATTACTATAATCGCTATTTTTATTATTTGAGTTACTGAAATCACTTCTAGTAGCATTCTTGACTCTAGGCCTTTGAGTCACGTCATATGAAGTGGTTGTAGTTCTACGTCTTGCTTTCTCTCGTGCGTTTGCCCTATTTCCCTCTCTGTCTTCATTGTAAGAAGGAGTTCTGTGTTGTTCTTCACCATTGTGTCTTTGGTATGTGGTTTTTGTTTTTTTAGTTGTACTTTCTTGAAATGGAAATATTGGTTTGACAGTTTGATATGTAAACGGTCTCAGGTCTGAGAAGAAATCTGAAAAAGAAAGGTGTGTAAATATTAAAAGTTGCTGCTGTTGTTTGCCGGTCGACTGGAAGAGATCCCTTCATGGGATAAGTCCGACATTGCGAGTGATTTGTTTCTTTTATAACTATGCACTATTTTCTTGTTACTGTGTAAATTTCTATGCAATAAAGACATTACAAACAAACAAACAAAAGACATGAACGGATTGTAAGTACGTGTATATATATATATATGTATGTTTGTTCCTTAAACGCGTGGTTCTCTGTACTTTAGAACAGTACCACTCTATCTTTTCTATTGAAGTCGTAAAAGGCTAACTAAAGTAATCGCTAATTAACTTGCGTTTTTTCTTGTAGTTGATGGGTTAGCAACCTTTACATAAAAATTTGCTTAACTGCAAAGCTCATTAATTTTATACATACATACATATGGTCACGTCTATATCCCTTGCGGGGTAGACAGAGCCAACAGTCATGAAAAGACTGAATGGCCACGTGCAGCTATATGGCTTAATGATAGAATTGAGATTCAAATAGTGACAGGTTGCTAGCCCATCGCCTAAAACAAAGAATCCCAAGTTTATAAGGCGACTAAGGGATAATTGCGACTAAGGGATAGGTCGCAATTCACGACATCCACGGGAAAGTGATGGAGTGGTCTTATTCTTTTTTTGTATTAGTGCTGGGAAACACACGGCACCACATAGAATAAAAAAGGAACAAATATTAAAAATATTCCGCTTTACGTAGTTAAGTAAAGAAAAAAAAATTGTAACGACATAATAGGATAATTGGGCGCCACAACATTGCAATTAAATTAAACGCCTTGCGGTTTAGAATCGTGACCGTGATAACCCACATGAGAAGAGGAGGTAATAAAAGTATAGGTTTACTGAAATAACTAACGGGTCTTTGAGATATTTATGCACAGACATAAATATAGTCACGTCTATATCCCTTGCGGTGTAGACAGAGATCGTAAAAGGCAACTAAGGGATAGGCTTATAAACTTCTTGTTATAGGCGATGAGCTAGCAACCTATCACTATTTGAATCTCAATTCCATCTTTTTAGCCATACAGCTGAAGGTGGGCCTTCAGTCTTTATGAGACAGTAGGCTCTGTCTTCCCCGTAAGGAATATAAACAATATTATATGTACATGTATATGATAGGGGTATAGGCTTACAAACTCGGGATTCTTTTTTTAAGCGATGGGCTAGCAACCTATCACTATTTGAATCTCAATTCTAGCATTAATCCAAATAGCTGAGCGTGGCCCATCAGTCTTTCAAGACTGTTGGCTCTGTCTACCCCACAAGGGATATAGACGTGACCATATGTATGTATGCATGTATATGATCGCGAAACTTCACCGCCATTCTACAAAAAGTGATGAAATACTATTTTGATAGCTATTCCTCGCTGAAACAACACATAAACAAAAACTGCTTGTCTATTATAACTTTTGTTAAGTCATGTTTTGCTCCGTTAATATTAATATCCTTAATTATCTGATTAACATACATGATTCTCCAAATCATGGTGCCGAGATACGAACAAACAAAAAACCACAAAATGGGTGCGGCAAATTCCATACTTCAAAACGGTGTCAATGACTTTCAGACTTTTTTTTTTATTTACTAGTAGCACGGGTAGCATTTTCAATATATTTTTTTTTACAAAACTCTGTTTCCAACAGGAACAAAACCCGTCCACAACTTTTCGAGATTTACGCATATTTATTTACTAAAACTTAATCGCACAAACAAAAATTACACAAGGCGGACTTAATTTACATCCAAAAAGTGTTCAAACAATTCTTACCAAAAAATTGAGCTTCTGTCCTAATTGCTACTGCTAATACCAAAATTGATGTAATAAATCCTTTTTGGCCCATCTTCGCTTCATATTTAATCTGTAACAAAAAAAAAAATAAATAAAAAAACTTACATACTACAAACTTTTTTTAAAATGGTTACCTGTGAACAAAATTTAAAAAATATGGGGAAGTAAGTAAGCAAAGACTTTTTGGCGGGAACCCAAACGTCGTTTTGTTTATGCCATATCTTTTTTTAAATGTGTTTTTGATAGAGTAATAATGTTTTATATGTGTGGATTATTGATTTTTAAGTGTTCGTGGACGAGGAATGTTGGAGAGTGTTACAATAATGGACTTAGTGACTTTTGTGTCCCAAAAATAGGGAAGTCGAAGTTAATGTACCCACAGGTATTGTTCGACCACTACTGTTGATTTATTCTACAGCGCGGGCTGACTGAAACTCTTCACTAGAAAAAATAAGCTCTCGAACAAGCTTCATTGCCACAAAGATGAAAAAAACCTGCAAAGTTTTTTTTTAATGAAACCTACTTATTATTTTTTATATATCTTTCGTATTTTCACGAAATCCTGATTTTTATCTCTTTTTGACTAGTCGTTGGGTTTTTTTTTAATTGTTTAGTCGATTATGTCGTATAGAAAGGAGAATAGGAAAAGTGATTTTTGATTGAGCATTGTTTTGGTCACACGAGATAAGGTAAATGAGTTATTTTTTTTTTAGTAACAAACAGATTACGACCACATGTCTTCGGTATTAAGTTTTATATTACTTTGATGTGTTTCCATACTTGATTAATCTAAAAATATATGACGTTGTACATATGTACGCCTTCTATAAAACTGGTTGGGTTGCATTGTAACGAATATTAAAATAATTATGTACATACATACATTCATATGGTCACGTCTGTATCCCTTGCGGGGTAGACAGAGCCAACAGTCTTGAAAAGACTGAATGGCCACGTTTAGCTGTTTGGCTAAATGATAGAATTAAGATTCAAATACTGACAGGTTGCTAGCACATCGCCTAAAAAAGAATCCCAAGTTTGTAAGCCTATCCCTTAGTCGCCTTTTACGGCATGGAAAGAGATGTAGATGTTCCTATTCTTTTTTGTATTGGTGCCGGGAACCACACGGCAATAATTATGTAATCTAGGACAATAACTGTGTATAAATTAGACATGAGTTTTATACGCCAGTGTAATCAAATGGGTGGGTTGATTTTACCTAGCTTTTAAAAACTAACTGTATTTACTAGTTTTATTGATATACTAGCTGCGCCAGCGACTTCGTCTGCGTGGAATAGTTTTATTGGGCATCATTGAAGCCCTCAACGATGAATAATTTGCCCCGTATTTTCATATTTTCCATTATTTCTTCGCTCCTTATAGTTGCAGCGTGTTGTTATATAGCCTTCCTCGATAAATGGTCTATTAGCGAGTTCAAACAAACAAACTCTTCAGCTTTACAATATTAATATAGATTCACAATTAATATTTAGTTCTGACATTCAGAAATTCAATACAGAAAATAGGTTTTTTTTTCTATGTAAAATATGGTATGTATTCTTCTAAAGAACTCAGAGTTCCTAAGAAATTTCTTATAGTTTTCAAGTACTTAATGCATACGAGTATATGCAAATAGGCATTTTCTGTAGGCAAGTATGGCTTTTTACAACATACATACATACAGTCATATATCACTTGCAGGGTAGACAGGGCCAGCAATTTTGAAAAGACTGAAAGGCCACGTTTAGCTGTATGGGTTTTTGATGAAATTGAGATTCAAATAGTGACAGGTTGCTAGCCCATCGCCTAAAAGAGGAATTTCTTGCAAAGACCTTGTTTTCAGATTTTTTTTATCATAATCTAGGCGAGATTCAACATACATACATATGGTCACGTCTATATCCCATGCGGGGTAGACAGAGCCAACAGTCTTGAAAATACATCGATCAAGCGAGATTCAAACCCGTGGTAATTTAAAGTAAACAAGTTGATTCAATACAAAGAATAGAAAATTGATTGTATTTCTGCGTATTTGATTATAATTAATTGATAAGAAATCAATATAATGACGTTCCTATATAATAATAAAAATATAATAAGGCTTCTTACAAATGTATTTTTAGTTTAACCACAATTCATTATATACGGGCCGTGCGTCATACAATTTTTTATGCGGAAAGAAAACCAGTGACGGCCCTATCATAGCGAATTAAACGGGCGCTCTAGACGCCAAGGGCGCCAAAATGATTGAGAAAATTTCAAGCATTTTACTATTGTTACCAACGTGTTATAATTTTAACATATGTATTCACTTTAAAAGTTGTAGATGTATTTACAATTCCATGATGTATTAAAATGTTGTCCATTATTTTTCACCAAACTCATTGTCGTCATCTATACTCAAGCAGTTCAAGATGGGCATAGGTCGCCTCCGAAAATATAGATACATAGATCTAATACTCTTTATTGCATAAAAAATTATAACAATAAATTTATACATACATACATATGGTCATGTCTATATCCCTTGCGGGGTAGACAGAGCCAACAATCTTGAAAAGACTGAATGGCCACGTTCAGCTATTTGGCTTAACGATAGAATTGAGATTCAACTAGTGACAGATTGCTAGCCCATCGAATAAAAAAGAATCCCAAGTTTGTAAGCCTATCCCTTAGCCTTAATATTTTTTTTTTAATAATGTCTTAAATTTCCTTTCTTAATAAATTTATCCTAATCTTATATTAAGGTAAAATGTACAAAAGGCATTATACAATCTCTTCCAAAGGAACCACAAGAACATCGCATGCAAGTGGGCGCCAAATGGATCTCAATCTATCTCAACATCTGCCACGGCCGGCACTGGAATTATCTATTGGGAAAGTACGCAACTACATATTTTGTTAAAAAATCTTTCACTTTCCTGCAATAAAGAGTAAATTTGAAATCGATTCTTATAAACATTTGAATGAAATATGTAACTAGGTATACATATTTCATTTAAATATAGAATCACGTCTTTAACCCTTTCAGGGAAGACAGAGTCAAGTCTTAAAGACTAAAAGGCCACGTTCAGCTGTATGGCATTGAGATCCAAATAGTGACAGCTTGCAAGCAAAAAGAATCCCAAGCCTATCCCTTAGCCGCGTCTTACGACAAACACCGGAAAGATAATATGGAGTGGTCCTTTTCTAAATCTCCGGGAACCACACGGCGTTTAAACTATCGTTATTATACAAATTTTGTCGTATGACTGACTACTTGAGGAAGGCTTTAAACAAAAACAGATTTTATAAATTCAATAACATTACTTACGTAATAAAGTATCTACGCATAAATTTATATGAGTATTAGAAATACCACTGTGAATCATTACAAAATCCTAACAAATGACTTAAGAATTATTCCCGATTCAATTCAAATTCCCGCCTATTTGAAAGGCGAGTTAGACTTCAATGCTAGTCTGATAGTAAAGAAAAATCAGTCTGTAACAGTTACTTTTCCTAAGGCGACTAAGGGATAGACTTATAAACTTGGTATTCTTCTTTTAGCCGATGGGCTAGCAACCTGTCACTTTTTGTCACTAGCGTGAATTTTCAAGACAGTTGGCCCTGTCTACCCCGCAAGGGATGGTCCTATTATTTTTTCTATTCACTGTACATTGAAAACCTCGTTTAATGATGAGAATATTTTCCCGGGTTAATTCCGTTCGTGCCTTGTGGTTCCCGGCATATATAAAAGAATACCACACCAACTCTTTCCCATGGATGTCGTAAAAGGCGACAAGGCTTATAAATCTGCAATTCTTTGTTTAGGCAATGGGTTAGCAACCTATTTGAATCTCAATTCTTTCAAGCCAAACAGCTGAACGTGACCTATTATTCTTTTCAAGACTTTTTGGCTCTGTCTACCCCGCAAGGGATATAGACGTGATTATATGTAGTTTGTATGATTATGTTGTATACAATACCGGGAGAAAATAGCATTTTTGTGACTGGTCCAATAAATATTTTTTATTCAACATATGTAACTACGTGTAATATCATTTATATTCTGTGATACTATGACGTTGATAAACAATGGCGGACGTCGCCCACGATTTAACGATATAATTACAGATAATTATATAAGTATGTTTATTTCGCATTTTTAAAGTACCTCCTAGGTACCTATGTACTATAAATAAATGGATGTTTTGAATACAATGTGTAGTTAAGGTTTTTCACACATTTTTTTCTTTCATATTTTGTCAAAAATATTTTTAATTGAGTAGGTACCTATTATTTTTTAATTCAATAAACTGGTTAATAAGATTTTGTAACGTGAAAATGTTATTCTATTAAGGCAGTTTATTTATTTTTTTCTTATTATGTGTATTTTTACAGCGTTGAATCATAAATTTGTAAATATTTCTAAAATACTTATATATGAAAAAAAAAATTTATTTTTTTAAACAAATACATTTGTTTTTTCATTGCAAGAAGGCTCTTAGGAAAAGTAGCTGTTATAAACTGATAGTTCTTTACTAGCTGACTAGCACTGAAGTATTTTTTTTTCATCTATACTAATATTATAAAGTTGAAGAGTTTGTTTGTTTGAACGCGCTAATCTCAGGAACTACTGGTTCGAATTGAAACATTCTTTTTGTGTCGAATAGACCATTTATCGAGGAAGGCTATAGGCTACAAACATCACGCTGCAACTATAAGGAGCAAAGAAATAATGGATAATGTGAAAAAAAAACGGGGGAAATTATTCATCCTTGAGATGATGCTCATATTAACTAATCCACGCGGACGAAGTCGCGGGCACATCTAGTACAGTTATAACCCTAATAAAGAAAAAAGTCCCGAGAAAAGGCGAAATTGAAAGGAGGTAACTAAGTATATGTTGGGTTTTCAGAACGCCCTTAACTGTGACGTTTAGGACAAAGGGCAGTCCTAAAACCCAAGTTTAAAATATACGCATTCAATATTGTGACTCATAATAGTTTACCTGGTTTATATTTGATGAATCATTTTAATAGAAACTAATTAGTTATTAACTATGTACTTGATTAAGAAACAATATATTTTTGAAGGTGCCGAGATTCAAATAGTGTCAGATTGCTGGTCCATCGATTAGAAAAGAATCCCAAGTTTGTGAGTTTGTTTGGATTGTTTAAATGTAGTAAGATTCTCGATTCTGAAGCAAAAGGTCAAGGGTTCTAATCCCGGTCATGACGGGACGGTAGCCCGAGGCACGTCTGTAACCATGGATTGGGTGAGTCAGTCAGTCAGAGTCAGATTTATAAACGAATCTGACCTCCGCAATATTCGCAGAGGGAACTAACTCATATTGGATCATGGTAACACAGCTGAACGTGGCCTATCAGTCTTTACAAGACTGTTGGCTCTGTCTACCCCGCAAGGGATATAGACGTGATTGTGTGTGTGTATGTGTGTGTGTAACACACCCAGCTGCCTGAATGTGCAGGTTTCCTCACGATGTTTTCCTTCGAAGAGCAACTAAATATATTTATTGTAAATAGAATAATGGCTGCCTATTTTTTTTTTTTTTTGTATTTTGGTAGAATATTTGGACGGCCTATGGCTTGAGTAAATGTTTTAAAGAAAATTAGTTCAAGAGATATCATCAGATTGATATATGTATGTAGGTATGTCGCTGAAACAAAAGATGTCTAAACAAATATTTTTATTTAACATACATACATATTTACCTATATATAATCACGTCTATATCCCTTGCGGGGTTTATTTAAGTCTGTATTTATAAATATTTACAACACAAAAAAGTGTATACAATCTTTGCCGAAGGATCGGAGATAGTCTCTGTCTACCTCTTCGGAAACGAGGCGTTATTAAATGTGTGTAATTTAATTCATAAAATTAATTATTTAAATAATAAGAAGGTAAGATTAGACTATTTTTTTCAAAAGTTATTCGTCAATCAAACCCCATTAACATAATTACAAGATTAATATTTACATCGTTATTATTACTTACTTAACTAAAAAAACTTGATATTATAAATTATGTTATGTTAATTAAAAAATTAAGTCAGCATCCTCTATAGTATAAAAATAGATTTTGCTTGCAATTTTCGTATGATTGTGTCTGTTTTTTTTAATCTTAATGAAGAGTCTTAATGCTTCGTTTATCAGCTTTAAAATAGTTTTAATGTAATGCGTAGATAAACAATTATACGGAAAAGTAGAGAAAAATAAAAAAAATACACATAACTAAATATTATCTCCTGTATACAGTTGGGTGTGTGGTTCCCGGCACCAATAAAAAAAAGAATAGGACCACTCCATCTCGTTCCCATGGATGTCGTAAAAGGCGACTAAGGGATAGACTTATAAACTTGGGATTACTCTTTTAGGCGATGGGTTAGCAACCCGTCACTATTTGAATTTCAATTCTATCATTAAGCCAAACAGCTGAACGTGGCCTATCAGTCTTTTGAAGACTGTTGGCTCTGTCTACCCCGTAAGGGATAAAGACGTGATCATATGTATGTATGTATGTATACAGTTTATAAATTAGTACATAAAATTTTATTATTTTTTAATAGAAAGATTTCTTCTTTGTGCATTTCAAGTGAATAAACTTAGAAACTACTAGACCGATTTTGATATAAATATTTTATTTTCTATAGGTATAGCTAATATTGGTCCGCAGGTTGGTTAATTTTAGTAAGTACCTACTTAATTTGCACTTTCGATTCTGTTCTGGTTATAGTCAGA
The DNA here is from genome assembly GCF_032362555.1 of Amyelois transitella. Lineage (NCBI taxonomy): Eukaryota > Metazoa > Arthropoda > Insecta > Lepidoptera > Pyralidae > Amyelois > Amyelois transitella. Next base: position 1,268,871 of record NC_083531.1, read on the forward strand.
ATCCACTTTTAAACTTAAAACAACATCTTAATACAAGATAAATACATCTCGATTACGAGTACCTACCCACCTTACAGTGCAAAAAATCGATGATAGTCAATTAAGTATCAATTATTCCATTGTTCTTGCGACGAAGAAAAAAAAACCTTAATGTCTTGCACAACACTAAAAAAATAACACTCTTAAGTTTTAACAGGACAACACTATTTCGATTACTCAAACAAAAATAATTAACAATTTTGTTCCAAATTTAAACCACATGATTTAAAAAATCCACATAATTAAAAAAAAAACACTCAATACACAAGTTTTTAAAAAAAAGGAATGTAAGTCACTCACTTAAAAAAATATGTTAATTAAAAAAAAAGTTTATCAACGCTATGTAATGGTGTAATCCGAACTGGATTTTAATTTTATTTTAATGATACAAGTCTGACGACACGAGTTGTTCTATTACACGTCACAACGATACTATTATACATAAAGAGTAGAGGGGAAATAAGGTCTTATTGTAGGGCTGACTGCTATCAGAAAAAAACATGGAAAAATTTCTTAACGTTGTGGTGAAATGAAAAAAAAAGTTGAAGGAATAATATTGTTTTGCTAATTTTTTTTGCACTAAGTACATCTATACTAATATTATAAAGCTGAAGAGTTTGTTTGTATGCTTGAACGCGCTAATCTCAGGAACTACTGATTCGAATGAAAAAAATATTTTTGTGTTGAATAGACCATTTATCGAGAAAGGCTTTAGGCTATATAAAATCACGCTGCAACTATTAGGAGCGAAGAAATAATGGAAATGTGAAAAAAATGGGGGAAATTATTCATCCTTGAGGGCTTCAATGATGCCCAAAATAACTATTCCACGCGGACGGAGTCGCGGACACAGCTAGTACATAATAGAGAGAGAGCACGCAGCTCTGCCGGCGTAAAATGAAAAAATACGTTATATACCGTTTCCGCGGACATTTCGGAAAAATATCTTTTCTTAGAGGACGTCCTTTAATTACAATATATACCTTTCTGCCAAATATTTTTATCGGCCTAGTAGTTTTGGAGATATCGCGATGAGTACTTTAGCGAGTGTTTTTTGATTTTAAATATAATGAAGAAGACTTGCATTTTTGTAAATAAGTGTTAGTTTTATATTTTAGTATAATTTTATCTTTCAGTTTTCTTTAATTTGTTTTATTTAGATTCATTTTAGTTTTATTAAGGTGGTTTAAATATTTTAAACAAGAAGAACATACATACAAACATACATAAAACCACACCTCTTTCCCGGAGGGGTAGGCAGATACTACCTCTTTCCACTTGCCACGATCTCTGCATACTTCCTTCGATTCATCCACATTCATTACTTTCTTCATGCAAGCTCGGCGGTTTCGGGTACTTTTGACCTGACCCTTTACCAGGACGTCCTTATTTTCAAGAAGATATTATTATTTTTTTGTGTGGTGGCAACCCTGAAGAACCATTAATGGACACCTTCGACATGCGACCGCAGCGGTTGTAGCAAGCCATACGCAGAAGCGGTGTGTTCATGAATATAAGTAGGTATATAATATATTTTTAAGTTACCATACTAGCCGTATGGTTTATGGTATTATTATTAGTAGAAATAATTTAATAAGTTTTCATTTCGTTTGATTCATTCACTCAACCAGTGAGATCCTTCAATTGTATAAACATTTTAAAATTAATATATAGCCATGAGAAGAAAAAGAAACATGATATATAAACCATATAAAACCAGGTGGAAAGAGTTTTCAATATTAATTACTCTTTAAATTTATTTATGAATAAAAATGTAGATTTTTGTAAAAAGAATTACCTAAGTATCAAGATATATTTATTTCAGGGTCTAAATTAATTGCCTTTTTTGTATTATTTACGAATCAATTTGAGGCGATAATTAATTTTTTGTTAGTATGATGTTTATAACGACAATAACTTTCGAACCATTGGTTTTTTATGATTTATATTCTGATGTGCCAATAGGATTTTTCAAGTTCCTAGGGTATCAAAATCCAGATGTTTAAGATTCACAATTTTACTAAGCAATAATAGCGGGTGACTCTTAAGCTTATAACTTGAACCACATCCAAAATCGACGAACCAGTCAAGATTCCGTATTTACCTGTTTTTACGTAGATACAATTCAGATTACATACACACGGACAGACGAACAGGAAGGCTTTTTTTATATCAAAAGGTCAAACTTCCATTGATTTTTCGTGATAAACATTTATTTATTTTCAATGTAATACAAATAGTCACGTCTATATCCATTGCGGGGTAGACAGAGCCAGGCGTTGTGATGGAATTAAGATTCAAATAGTGACAGCCTAGTTTGTTAGCCCATCGCCTACAAGAGGAATCCCAATTTTATAAGCCTACCCCTTAGTCGCCTTTTACGATATCCATGGGAAGGATGGAGTGTATTCTTTTTTTTATTGATACCACACGTTATATTTTCAATTTTAAGTGCCTTTTTGTTTTAAATTAATAAATAAATAATTATGACAGATCATAATTGTGTGTATACTGATTTTCATATCAAACGTAGCGTGGTATACTTTAATGGTTGGTACTTGGACTAAAGTAACCTTACACGGTAAAAAGAAGTGGTACATATATTAATAGTCTCCGCCTACCCCTCCGGGTAAAGGCGTGATTTTATGTATGTAGGTAAGCCCTTAATAAAACAAATAAGAAAGTATAAAGCATTTATTATATGTTGATACAAAACGACATTGTGACCTTTATACAATGAATATACATGGTGTTACATCTTAAACTATACAGCATGATCGGTTTTGTTCTTTACATTTTTATATACTAAATTGGCCCTTTTTCCTGCAAAATACTAGTGACGCCGGAAAAAAGAAGACAATGTACAACAGGCTATTTCAAAATGCCTCAATCAATGATATTCATCTTTATTTCATTTATTTATTTACAATTAATGCACATTAAATGTTCAACAAGTGGACTTAATGTCATAGTCATTAAGGCATTCTCTGCCAGTCGAATCTTTGGACCAAACGGAGATGTATGTAGTAATAAAAATATTTTATTATGATACAAACAATAATAATTTTGGTTATAAAGGAACTAAGTTTTAATTTCAAAAACAGAAGTTTGCATTTAACATTCGATGAGTCTTAGTTTATTTCGTTCCTATTACAAAGCGAACTTTAAAAAATATAATTATCTTTTTACAGCCAGGATCAGAAATCCAAGAAGATATCTTAAGGTCCTGCCAATATTTTAGACCTGAAATCATCACAAAGTCAATAATAGCCAAATACGTAATACATATTAGTAGGAAGATGTTTTACGAATACTTCGACTTTGTAACACTACCTATTTATTACTAAATGTTCAATAAATTATCTATCTAACATTTATAATTCAATATAGTGGATAAAACTAATTTTAATGCAAAAAAAATACAGCATTAAAAATTTAAATAAACATGTTTTGTTTCCCGCCAAAAAAGTGCCTTGTATGTAAATGTGACAGCTGTCATCAAAACTGGATTTTTATTTTTCGATGACTATGGCATTTCAAAAACTACTTACATATATAATAGAAAAACTTCTCATTTGGGACATCAGACAGGAAACATATCGTTGATATTTTTCGATACTTCTCAGGCTTTTTCTGATTGGTACAATTATAATTAGAAATTTCCGTTTTTTTTCATAATTGAACTATTTTGATGTAAATGGAAAGAAATTAGAGCTCATTCTAGGTCATATTTCATTCTGATATTTATATAAATTGAGTTGGTTTTACAAGTTCCGCACCTTGCCTCAATCCAGACCACAGACCAAGCACTTTTCGTCTTAACAATTTAGAAAATAAAAATTACTACTACTTACTAGTCATCACAGATACATTAGCAACAGCATGTAATTAACCTTTTATTTCGACTTAATTGTTAGATATTAGATAATGTGACTAAATAAAAACAATTAGGCACTTAGTTAAATAATTAGTTAACGAAGTTCTAATCTGAAATATCCGTCATTATCATTACACATGCAAGCTTGTGGCGACATCACTAACGTCTCACGCCATCAGCCAATCACAGCGAAGAATATGACGCGCTCAGCCAATAGCAGCAGAGTCTAAAACGCGCAAGCAAAGATTTCATGGATCGGAACTTAATACAACCTTCGACTCAAAATCATTGGAGCCGCGATTCTATATATGAAACATAGTCGCGGTATAACACATAGCCTGGCGGAATAATTAGTCTCTTTGGCCACCAAAGAGCCTAAATTAGCGCTCCCGCTACAAGGTCATAACCAGAGATCTGATATTCGGATGCATATTTACCTAAAGTTGGGGTGTTGGGTTAGTATGGAACGTACTTCTGTACCTCAAAAATTCCGGGATTCGGCATTGATACACTGAATGTGACCCTATGGTGAAAGTTGTTCAGTTTGATGGTCTGAATAACCTCGGAAAGTTTTTGTACTGACTAAAAAATCACGCGGAGGAGCCCAGGGTAGGCCTTTGACCATGATCCCGGATTGGGTGTGAATCAGCCTTCTTTTAGTCTAAAATTATTTAACGTCATCGCCTTTTGTTAAGCGTTACCGAGCGCTGATTACGCGCCATTTTGAAGCTACAATCATATAACCACAGAATCATTGCGAACAATATATTTAGCCAAGACTAGCTGTGCCCGCGACTCCGTCCGCTTGTTATAGTTATTTTGGGCATCATTGAAGCCCCCAAGGGTGAATAATTTTCTCCGTGTTTTTCACATTTCCATTATTTCTTCGCTCCTAATAGTTGCAGCGTGATGTTATATAGCCTAAAGCCTTCGTCGATAAATGGTCTATTCAACACAAAAAGATTTTTCAATTCGAACCAGTAGTTCCTGAGATGAGTGCGTTCAAACAAACTTTTCAGCTTTATAATATTAGTATAGATAATCAACTGAAGAGATCAAAAAATACCGGTATTATAAGCTTATATATCTAAATAACATATTGGCTATAACTATCACTCGGCTTCACTTAGTATGTACCTATATAAATTATTCGTTTATACCATAGAAATCGTAATAATATAAGACAATAGAAATGCCTTACAGTACATGAAACTATTGTAATTATGTGGTTTATTTATTTGCCGTGTGGTTCCCGGCACCAATAAAAGAAAGAATAGGACCACTCCATCTCGTTCCCATGGATGTCGTAAAAGGCGACTAAGGGATAGGCTTATAAATTTGGTATTCTTTTAGGCGATGGGCTAGCAACCTGTCACTATCGAATCTCAATTCTATCATTAAGTCAAACAGCTTGTACATAGCTTTTTCAGTATTTTCGAAACTGTTGGTTCTGTCTGCTCCGCAAGAGATACAGACGCGATTATATGTATGTAAGAACTGATGAATCTGATTGACGGTTATGACACTACAAAGTTTTTATATCCATCGCCTAAAAGGAGAATCCCACATTTATTAGCCTTTTCCTTGGTGCACTTTTACGATATACACGGGAGGAGATTCGGGTGGTACACAGACACTATGATTTCTTTTTGCTACCAGTCTAGCATTGAATTTTTCAAGTACTTTGCCGCTTCTATAGTCTAATATAATTCGAAATTCTATGGTTGAATGTTACGAATGTATCAACAAGAGCAAAATGATTTCTCCTTTCCTTTTTCTAACTTCAGTAATTGCTCTCTGTGTTCTTCAACGTTTCTCATCATTTTTAAATCGGCCGCGCAGTCATCCACAATTTTTTGGAAGAGTTCATCTGTAGAAAAAATATACTGTTATACATACATAAATAAAATCACGCCTCTTTCCCGGAGGGGTAGACAGAGACTACCTCTTTCCACTTGCCACGATCTCTGCATACTTCCTTCCTTCATCCACATTCATAACTCTCTTCACGCATAGGTATACTGTTATGTAACATAATTTTATCATCATAAAAATAAATGCTATTTTAAAAATTACTTATATACAAAAAACAAATTGTTGACAAAGCACCATATTTATTGATATACTTTTTACCTCCGGCTAGACCCACGTCAATTTAGCGCCTTCTACAAAAAGCGACAAATTTAACACCACCTACAAAAAGCGACAAATTTAGCGCCACACACAAAAGAAGGTTTATCGCAAATCCCACGGGAACTATAATTTATAACGGAATGAAATGTTTACTCCTTCTCCAGGCTTTAATTACATATACGTGATATTGCATACATACATATATATATGGTCACGTCTATATCCCTTGTGGGGTAGACAGAGCCAACAGTCTTGAAAACACACGATAGGCCACGTTCAGCTATTTGGCTTAATGATAGAATTGACATTCAAATAGTGACAGGTTGCTTGCCCATCTTCTACAAAAATAATCCCAAGTTTGTAAGCATATCCCTTAGTCGCCATTTACGACATTCATGGCAAAGAGATGGAGTGGTCCTATTCTTTTTTGTATTGGTGCCGGGTACCACACGGCACTGCCGGGAACCACACGACACTAAAATGATTCTAATTAATAATTAAAAAAAAACCTATATACTGTACTACAAACAGGGTTTTGGAGGTCACACATTTGTGATTAAAGTAATTACATAAACCACTACTGTATCGTATCGGGTCATAAAGTCAGAATTTTCTACATACATACATACATAAAATCACGCCTCTTTCCCGGAGGGGTAGGCAGTGACTACCTCTTTCCACTTGCCACGATCTCTGCACAGGTACTTCCTTCGCTTCATCCACATTCATAACTCTCTTCATGCAAGCTCGGCGGTTTCGGGCACTCTTGACCTGACCCTTTGCCAGGACGTCCTTAATTTGATCAAACAAGATACGTTAGTCTAGTTATACTTACCAACATTATCACCAGTCTTACTGGAAGTAAGAAAGTGACCGTTCAGACCCTGGGAGTATGTTGCCACCGTCTCCTCCGGCACCTCCCTGGACACCATGCCAGCGTCCAGGAGGTCCTTTTTGGTACCGCAGAGGTAGACTTTGCAGTCCTGGAAAAACGTAATGTGATGATGAAGAAAATGACGCGAAAAAAATGTGTTAATATTCATCTAACTTCTATGGCATTGTAGATGACTTGTATGTGGTTACTGAAAAATACTAACGTCTACATCCCTTGCGGGGTAGACAGAGCTAACAGTCTTGAAAAGACCGAAGGGCCACGTTCAGCGGTATGGATCAGTGATGGAATTAAGATACAAATAGTGACAGGTTGCTAGCCCATCGCCTACAAAGAGAATCCAAAGTTTATAAGCCATAGTCGCCTTTAACGACATCCATGGGAGAGAGATGGAGGCCGTTGTGATGTGACGGAAGCTACATCATTGCCAAAAAGTAGAATCACAAGCCTTTCCCTTAATCGACTTTTACAAATGCGGCAATGATGACGAGTTGGTACTTTAGAAAGAGAGGGTACTCCCGCGTTACTGTGTAAGAAAGAGATGGCTATACCTACCTCTTCAACAACCCGCAACTCTTGTAGCCAATGCCGCAGTCTCGCCCAGGACTTGAGAGAGGATGGCTCATAGCATATTATAGCTGCGTGCGCGCCTCGGTAGTACGTCTTGGTCATTGCTTCATATCTGAAGAGGAGAGATGGGTTTTAGAAATCAATTTAAAAACAAATCTCTACAACTACATTATGTAAAGATGGAAAGATGTAGTCCCTGTCTACCCCGCCAGGTAAAGGATTTTATGGTCCCGGCCAGGGCATGATGAGAAATGAACTTCCACTGATTAGCCTGGGTCTTGGATGTAATATATAACATACAAAGCCAACAATATCCCGCCTGGATCTTGGATGTAATATATGTATGTATAACAATATACACAACAATCTTATCGAAACCAACAATCTTGAAAAGACTGATAGGCCACATTCAGCTGTTTGGCTTGATGACAGAATGAAAAAAATGAAAAAAAAGATTTATTTTCCACAACATACCAATATATAAAATTAAATTTATATTGGGAGGTGGACTGGAGCCTAAACTAGGTTAGACCTGTATTTCAGGCCTCCAGGTCACCCACCCGTGGCAAGAGAGGTTTACATAATATATAATATATTGTGTTCGAGGTTTACAAAATGTGAATGCAAGTGAAGAATTGCGATTCAAATAGTGACAGGTTGCTAGCCCATCACATAAAATAAGAATCCCTAGTTTATAATCCTATCCCTTAGTTACATTTTACGGCATCCATTAAAAAGATAAGGAGTGGTCCTATTCTCTTTTTTTTATTTGTGCCAAGGACCAAACGGCACTCAATACATTATTTTTATTTATATATGTATGTACATTCCTTGGCATTGTACCTTTCACTGCCAGCAGTGTCCCAGATACCAACATTGAAGTCTTGTCCATTCGAGTGCATTCTTTTGGCACAGAAGGCTGCACCGATTGTCTGAAAAGTTGAAAAAAAAAAATGTTTAACCTTAAATCATATGAAAAATACATTAAAAAAAATAGTGAAAGCTTCCATGCTGATCTGTAGCAAAGAAAAAAAAATTGTAAAACTTAATCATACATACATAAAATCACGCCTCTTTCCTCTTTCTAATTAAAAAATAATCAAGGCTAATAAACTTGGGATTCTCCTTGTAGGCGATGTGCTAGCAACCTGTCACTATTTGAATCTCAATTCCATTATTAAGCCACACAGCTGTCCGTACCCTCTTTTCAAGACTGTTGGCTCTGTAAAGGGATAGACACATGATTGTTTGTTATACATTTAGTAATTTTTATAATTGTTTAATAATCCAGAGAGAGTCAGTGGTCAAATTGGTAAAGTGCCCGGTTAAAATGTGTGATGCGGAGAAAGGAACAGGTTTGAATCCCACTTTGGCCATATACCAATGACAATTTATACCAAGTTATGTGCATTAGGTTAAATACAAATGCTCTCACTGTAAGGGATAGCTTCATGAGGAAACCTGCACATTCAGGCAACTGGATGTGTAACCAAAGATCAATCTAACATGGGTTAGGATTACCTCCAAAGGTAGCGGAGATTAGATGGGAGTTGCTCCATGTTAAACCTGACTCTTCCAATCGTGAGTGGTGAGGATGCAACCAAGACTAAAGCCAGGAGGAAGAAGATTATTATTTAACTAGCTGTGCCCGCAACTTAGTCCATGTGGAATAGTTATTTTGGGCATCATTGAAGCCCTCAAGGATGAATAATTTTTATTTCACCTTTTTCATTATTTCTTCTCTCTTGATTGTAACAGCGTGATGTTATATAGCCTAAAGCCTTTCATGATAAATGGCCTATGCAACACAAAAAGAATTTTTCAATTCGAACCAGTAGCTCCTGAGATTAGCGAGTTCAAACAAAGAAACAAACTCTTCAGCTGTATAATATTAGTATAGATAATATACAGAGTGTCGGTGGCTGCACAGGTATGTTTCGCCAAACCATGATGCCTTCAAAATGTCATGAAAGGTGCACAGACTGGCACACTAGGTACCCTCAGGTCTAAACTTGGGAGAGTGTGGTCCCATACTATCAGTTAACAAGATTTCTCCTTTGAAGACAAAAAAAGAACCCAAAAAAATGTCCCTAACAGTACAGATTGCAATCCCACTTTTCCTTGCACCAATCACTCTTCTAAACTAAATTTAGTGTGAATAGATGTCCGAAAACTTTTGTATTATCAACTAAAGAAATATTCATGAAATGCAGTTTTTACCATAACCTAACATGGGTTAGGTTCCCCTGCAAAGGTTACAGAAGTTAGACAAGTGTTGCTTTGTTTTGTAACTTAGACAAAGAAGACTTGGCAAGAACTAAAAGATGGTTCACTGAAATTCCCACGAGAGCGAAGAATAATCCAGATTTACGAGGGCGAGGCCGCTTTTAATAAAAAACCTATTATAATCTAGAAACTAACTGATATAATCCAACTTACATTTTGATATGGTGTATTCGAATTAAAGTGACAGTTTACGAATCTAATCACTAAACTTGTCTTTCCCACATGCTCGCTACCTAAAAGAACCACTTTGAAATCACAGCGACTCATTTTCTATTAATTTCTGTAATTATATTACGGGATGATTACAAAATTAAAATTAAAACGACGAAATGATACATTATACGTATTAACATTAAATCGCAGTTGCGGAAATCATAGGCAAGTAGTTAATTATGCTTTGTTTGTAATCAAACAATGAAATAAATAATCATGTTTTTTCAATCAAATCAAAGCAGTTTGCTGTTTTTGTTTTCGTGATTTGACAGAAATATTTTGACATGTCAATGTCATGTGATTGCTTCGTTTGAAAACCAACAAATAATAACTATAATGCCTACAGCGCCAAAACATGCAGCTTTCCTGGCACGAACATTAAAAAGGCAAATTATTTATTTTCTACCTGTTATTTCCTTCTAGATTTTGCTGAGGTTAACCATATGTAGAGTCAGAGAGAAAAAGATAACACACAACGCCTTAGCAACGTGTGGGCTGGTTTGCAAAATAAATGCGCACAGTAAAGTGCGTTTTCAGAACGAAAATAGTAACGTCATTTTTGTTTTAAATCAGAAATAGTTTATGCAAAAGAATCAGTACCTACCATTCTTCGACTTGAACCTTCACATGCTGGCCATGAGTCCATGGCCATGACAGTCTCTTTTCCGACTTCAAAGAGGGAGGAGGTTCTCAATCTATGTTATCAACATCAAAGGTGAGAATATGAATTGCGACGCTAAGGCCCACATATCGACGACGGTTAGCGTCACATTATGTAAATGGTGTCATTCATTTAAGATCCTAGAATGGTACTAGTAAAATAACATTATAAAACATCTGTCCATAAAATAAAAAATACCCAGCAAGGGAGCGTCACTAGCAAGATTTGAGGAAAATGCTACGTAAATTTGTAAAACATTCTTAGGCGCCAAAATTATTGTCATTCATTCTTAAATCGATTAACTATGGGCTAGGTTTAATCATATATCTACTTCAGCTTCTTATCTATGCTCGTTGTAGTATTGATTTTTACTACAATAGGTCAGAACGGCGATCAATATTATCTACTTAGGTAAGTATGTACTAAGGTTTATGCTAGGTAAGTTTAAAATCACAAGGAATATGCCGTGTGGGTCTCGGCACTATAAAATAGGACCACTCCATATCTTTATAATGGATTTCGTTAAAGGCGTCTCTCTTTCATTGACTAACATTAGATTCTTCTTCAATTTAATGAGCTAGCAATCTGTCACAATTTCTGAATCTCGTTTAATTATATATTTCGTAAGAGACGACTAAGGAGACAAGCATTTTCACTTGATTGAAATTTGATTTAGCAAGAGGTTAACTGTGAGTTATCGAGTTGGTTATAACCTATACATGAAGAATCACTGGTTTAAAGGTACCGAAGTCTCCGTTGTTTACCTTTTATATTATGCGCGGGAAGAAAAGGAACTTTCACATAGGTACTATTCTCAATAATGCCATTTACCGTTTATATATTAAATATTGCGCCTTTTACGACATTTCTGAGAAAGAGATTTATTAATAATTACAAGATTAGACCAATGCATCTTTTATGTGGATGTAGAAAGCGACTGAAGGACAAATTGTGTTGGTAAACAGTAAAACTTTTTTAAACTTTTATACTTAGATACGGCATGTACCTACCTACAGCATTACTAACATACGTTTCATTACCGTTCCCGCAGGAATTTCGGGAAAACCTTTCTCAGTCCACCCTTGGTCTGTGCGTTGATATGACAGTCATTTAGAATTCAAACCTAAGAAAATAGAAAATTAGCACTAATTACTTAATTTAAACATAAATACTGTATTAATTACAACCGTAATTATTATTATACATAGTAAGTACCTAAGTAGTACGTCTATGTTAAATAGGCATTATAAAATGAGTTTGTAATATTTTTGGTTGACGATAATTTCGCATTTCAACTAAAAAGGGTGTACGTAGGTAAGTAAGTTATTCTCACTCCGAAAAAAAAATTCTGGTGCGATAAAAACTACAGTGAAACTTCGGACCAATGTTAGGTAGGATATTTATTTAACTGCAATTTTTTAATCACACCTATTTTGATTAAAAAAAAGATCTAATAAAAACAATACTTATTAAAATTTAGTTTGCAAGATAATATGAGAAATAGTAATATTGTGACGATATTGCTATTTATCTGCGATAATCCAAATAAATGTCTTCGGCTACTTAGATATTACAGTAAAAAGTTACACAAAAAATAATAATATTCGGGTCGACAAACAAACATGCGAGGTGAAGTCACACAAAAGACTTCGGCTAAACTCGACGCGATAACATTTGTGCCGATAACACGCGAGTAGGTACCTACAAATTACAATGCCAACTCAACGCCCGACCTACCTATAACCAGCGGAGCGCCATTTCATACTGCCTCGGTTTGCTTGCTCACACCCATGCAGTGTTGCTATTGACATGCTTCAAATATTAAAAATTACGTTACTACAATACATAGATAAAAATTAATTTTATTAACCTGCGAAAATTGTACTGTTTTTTAAATTATTCGAATTTTTATTTTGATTTATGTATCGATAATTCATAAAAATTCATATTATGTTCCCAATTTAAGAAGGTGTTTGGGAATTGATGACACACAAGTGACAGATATAAAGTGTTCCGAACCTTGATTCCGAATGAAAGCTTTAGCGTACTTAATCAATTTAATTTTAAGAAACTCACGTATAGACAAAAATATTATGATTTTTGAACATAAATAAATATTTATTGATTTTTTTTTGGAAATACATTTAATAAGTAAATGCCAGTGTTTAATAAAATATAAACTGGTACTGTTGATGTTATCATAAGTACATTATGGAACATTACAACTAAGTTAACGTAAACCTAGCCGTAAATGGTCAGATTATACGCAGTGTTGCTATTACAAAAATGAATTCGTCATTTTTACGCTTTCTGTAGGCAGTAGCATTACCCGAATGGAAACGTAATGGACGTTCAGCAGACAGATTTTAGGCTTCGCGAATTTTGTTTATATCCTCGATAATCGGCTTAGGAAACTTTTGTAATCACTTTTAAAAGCAATATTATTGCACAAGGATGTAGTGCGCGCATTAAATATTATTAGAAATCGTGTGTTAAATGTATTTTTTTGTGTCTTTATACAGCACCATTCTGTAGTTGAGCAAATTGATTGAGTGGAAACCAAGCATAATTTTTCCGTAGTTTTATTGTTTTCAAATCAAATATTTGTTGTTATATTAAGTTTAAATGAACTATTAATTGTATAGTATTTGTTATTGTGTAAGTTTTATTTCGTTTTAAGTGTATCATAACGTTAATCAGTTGAAGATAGAAAATGGTATATTGAGGTAAGTACTTACGACATTCTGCCGTTTGTGTAATATTTAATGCTTTCTTGTTCTTGATAACATTGCTAATTATATTCCGGACAATTTACGATGCGGCAGTTAACTTTCAATAATAAGGAATACGTTGTGGAGTATTTGTTCTAAAAACACCAATGTTTTTGGCCCATCTAACAATGCTAACAGAATGAGAGTCAGTGTTATAAAGTGCACTATTCTAATGCGTTGTTTCAGCATTTTATTTTTTGAAGCATTTTTTGTTAATCTATAAATCCATAAATTCTTCTTGCAAAAATCATGGGACATCATTTTGATAAAACCTGGTTAAGAAGCAATGTTGGCTATTTAACCTAATAAAATAACAATTGGAGAGATTTATAAAAACAATTGACAAGATTTGACTAAGAAATTCCCACATGATCAAACCTTTAGGCAACAGGTAGTTTACAAACAAGTAGTTATGGTATCCAAATGAAAATAGGGTCTAACAATACAAGCAGTAACAAAGAAAGGAAAATTCATTTCACCTTAACCATAGCAACTAATATTTAATTAAAGAGAATTAGAAATAACAGACAAAGAAAAATGTGTGGAGTGAAAGAGTATGTGATGATGGTGACCAACATTGACATTGTTGAGATTGTTTGGACATGTCAAAACAAGTATGCAGATGTAATATCTGCCTACCCCACCGGGAAAAAGGTGTGATTTGATGAATGTGTAAGCAGACAACAGTGTTTAGGTTAATAACCATTTGTTACAATGAGACAATGATAATTAAATTTAAATTTCAGTCTCAAACATAAAATGGCGCTCTGCGAAAGTCAATTGGACTCTGCCTTGCCGCAACTGAAGCGAGAGGAATCACTGTCTAGTGAGAACAGCCAGGCCGAGTCTCCGGAGAAAAAGCCGAAGCTGGAACACAACGGCGCCATCTACGGCTTGGATAAAGGTGATTTTTACACCTTGAAATTGATTAGTCTAGTCCCGTGTTTGAGAGAGTCAAGTTCATAACCTATGCAGGTAGACCTAGCCTATTTCGGATCATGCTATATGGTGAAGGTGGCTATTCCCTTATTTGCCTATGATGACTTCCATGGGAAGAGAATGGAAGAGGTCCTATTCTGTGGTGTTTGGAAACTACTAGACTCAATTCGTAAATGTTTATCCGTAACGTAACATATCACATCTAAATCCCTTACGGGTTAGACAGAACCAACGGTCATCAAAAGACTGAAAGGCTATGTTCAGCTTTTTGGCTAAATGATAGTATTTAAATTTAAAAAGTGACAGGTTGCTAGCCCACCGTAAACCAGAGGAATCGCAAGTTTATAAGCCTATTCGCTAGTCATCTTTAATATAAGCCTATTCCTTAGTCGTCTTTAACGACGTCCATGGGAAAGATATGGAGTGGTTTTATTCCAAAAAGACCGGTAACCACACGGCTTACTACGGCATACTAATAATATAAAGAGAAAAAAAAAAAACGACTGATTTTATGTTATTTGGCAAAGAGACAAATTCTACAGGAATAACCTTTCTTCTGGTAATTCCCACGGGAACAGAAAAGTGTCCCACTAGTGTTGTGTATCGATAGTTGAGTAAAAATTATAGTGGGCCTAATGGAAGGAATTTCTCTAGAAATAAGTAGTGCCCTTGTACTGAGTTTTTCTTAATTTTAAGTTCTATTCTTATTTTTTTTTCCTTGATGTATAAATATATAAATAAATGAATGGTGCCGTTTGGTTCCCGGCACCAATACAAACAATAATAGGACCACTCCATCTCTTTCCCCTTGGAATCGTAAAAGGCGACTAAGGGATAGGATTACAAACTTGGGATTCTTTTTTTGGCGATGGGCTAGCAACCTGTCACTATTTGAATCTCAATTCTATCATTAAGCCAAACAGCTGAACGTGGCCATTCTTGTTGATCATTTTCGCCAACACTATAATGCCACCGTCACAAATGGCGCTGCCAACCTTCCGGTTATAGGTTGTTCGGAGTGCGCTTTGCGCGAGTTTGCTTTCTAACAGCGCGCCCTTTCTTGACTCCCATCAAAATGTGAGTTGCGATCAACAGGTGGTTAATTTTATGTGTTTATCTTTGCCAGTGCCTGCCGGTATCCCCCTAACTGTGGACTACCGCGATCCAGTATGTCACTTCGTGCCGCCGGCCGTCGAGTTTGCGGCTAGACAGAGCCCCGTTGTCAGCACTTGTGAGTTAACCTTTATTCTGTGAGAGCTTCGCTTTTGGGAACTGAGGATAGTCGGGTAGCTACTTTCGTCCACTATGATAATTGAACTTTCATAAAGAGTTAGTTTTTGTAGTATATGTTTTTTTAAAAGTAATTGTATGTTTTTGTCTTTATTGCACATAAAAATAACAAATTACAGAACAATTATTGGATTTAGAAGAATATGTACAGTCTCATCCAGTCAACCAAAATATAAAGAAAATTCCATAATCAAAAATGCAGCTCACATAAAAAGCATTGAGGTTATAATAATCAATTTCTTGTGATAATATTTGTCGTAAAGACATTACCACGCGTAACAAAAATTTTACAAGACCAACAACAGCTGTTTTTTTACATGCAGTACCGCCGCGTGTGAGTAAAGACGGCAATATAGTGCAAGTGAGAGGACAATATTTAGCCGCCATTTTGGATGCGTTTCATTATGAAAATAGGTTATACATACACATAACCTATAAACTTTTTTTAACGGTTAAAGAATTTTCGCGCGCATTTCTTACAAATAACGAACGAACTTTTTTTTTTTTAATAGCAAAGATTAAATGGCATACATGTAAATTTTTATAGCTGACACAAGCGAAGCAGCCACGCCTGTGAAGAGGAAACGTGGACGGCCGAAGATAGACAAGAGTAGCCCGGAGTACCTGGCCAATCTCGCTGCCAGAAAACAGGCCAGAGATATGGGTGAGTGACTGTAGGAAGTAAAGTTATTAGAGTTATTTATTCCTACAGAAGAGAGAGAGAAGGAGAAAAGAGGAGAGAAATAATCAGTTAAAAATCCCTGTATTATTCAACATAAAATTAAGAACATACATACATACATATGGTCACGTCTATATCCCTTATCCCGTGCTTGTAGACAGAGCCAACAGTCTTGAAGACTAAATGGCCACGTTCAGCTATTTGGCTTAATGATAGAATTGAGATTCAAATAGTGACAGGTTGCTAGCCCATCGCCTAAAAGAGGAATCCCAAGTTTTTAAGCGTATCCCTTAGTCGCCTTTTACGACATCCATGGGTAAGAGATGGAGTGGTCCTATTCTTTTTTGTATTGGTGCCGGGAACCGCACGGCACTGCCGTTTGTTCCTACAGAAGAAAGAAGGAGAAAAGAGGGGAGAAATAATCAGTTAAAAATCCCTATATTATTCAACATAAAATTAAGAACATCCAACAATATAAATTATTTTTGACATTTCTCCCAACAAACAACATCATGGCAACCGTTGCTATGGCGTATACCAATATGGTTGCCTACAGTGACACTGACGGCCTCTGTGGCGCAGCGGTGGTACGCTTGTCTGTGACACCGGTGGTCCCGGGTTCGAATCCCGGCCAGGGCATGATGAGAAAAGAACTTTTTCCGATTGGCCTTGGTCTTGGATGTTTGTCTATATAAGTATTTATTATAAAATATAGTATCGTTGAGTTAGTATCTCGTAACACAAGTCTCGAACTTACTTCGTGGCTAACTCAATCTGTGTAATTTGTCCTGTATATTTTTATTTATTTATCTGTGGCGCAGCGGTGGTACGCTTGTCTGTGACACCGGTGGTCCCGGGTTCGAATACCGGTCAGGGCATGATGAGAAAATAACTTTCCGATTGGCCTGGGTCTTGGATGTTTGTCTATATAAGTATTTTAAAATATAGTATCGTTGATTTAGTATCTCGTAACACAAGTCTCGAACTTACTTCGAGGTTAACTCAATCTGTGTAATTTGTCCCGTATATATTTATATTTATTTATTTATATTGTATTGTGAAAAAGACGAACGTATCTTGATAAAATTAAGGACGTCCTGGTAAAGGGTCAGGTCAAAAGTACCCGAAACCGCCGAGCTTGCATGAAGAGAGTTATGAATGTGGATGAAGTGAAGGAAGTATGCAGAGATCGTGGCAAGTGGAAAGAGGTCGTCTCTGCCTACCCCTCCGGGAAAGAGGCGTGATTTTATGTATGTACCTCCATATGTATGTATTGTGAAAAATATATAAATTTGGTCAGTCTTGAAAAAAAGGCCACGTGCTGTATGCCTTAATGTTGGAATTGAGATTTAAAACGTTCAATTCAAAATTCGTAGTAACAGCCCATCACCTTAAAGAAGAATCCCAAATTTATTACCCTATTCGCCGAATTCCAAAATTCCTGTAAAAGAGAGGGAGTGGTCCGTGATTCTTAAGTGCCGAGAACCACACGGCAAAAAATGATTGTACATCCGTAAATAATACAGTTTATCTGTGTAGTTCTTGCTCTTACTACTCGTATTACTAACGAAGCCTACGAATTACGAAATAGTTTTCGAAATTACTCCCAACACATTCAGCTGGATGGTTTAATGATGGGATCGGTATTCAAATAGTGATAGCCCATCGGCTAGCAACGTGTCACTATTTGAATACCGATCAAGAGTGCCTCAAAGCAGAATCTCAAGTTAAGAAGCCCTTTCCCTTTTTACAATGTGCACGCGATGAGAAGCAGTTGGCACGCAGTATGTTTCTGCTTTGCCATTAGACCAGCATAGAAAACTTCAATGTAGTTACTTACCTATTAAAATTATCTTTTTTTTCAGCTGCCGTTATGAACCGCACTCCTACAAGCGATTCCGGGGAGAAACGAAAGCGCGGACGGCCTAGAGTCGACAAGACTAGCCCCGAGTATTTGGAGAGGAAGCGACTCCGAGAGCAAGGTAAGTTATTGTACCGAATCAGTAGGTAGCCGTTAGGCACATGGTCCTTCGAGCCGGATTCATATCCGGCTCGAAGGACCATGGGGGGTTTTTCGCTTTAACCTTTTGTTGCTAAAGTAAAAATTAAATAATAACTGGTTTAAATCTAATTTTGATTGAAAAAGATTGTGGAGTTAAAACTGTAGTCGCTTCGTATAAAAACCTGACTTACGCAATACAGGGTCATAGTCACAGGCTTACGCCGAGTTCCTCTCTAGAAAGATGAAAACTTAATTCGGTTTGTATAGAAATAGATTTATTTTCAAAGTAGGATACAATGTATCGCTTGATGACATCAACATAAGTATATCTACTACCGCTCCCAAAGCGCATGTAAAGAAGAAGCGGCGGAACAAACTACACTGCAGCATTTTCACCGAGCGTCAATTTACAAAATGGTTGAATACCAGAATATTGGTTGAGCCGTTTTTCTTTGCGTCAAGTTTATATAATTTATGTGTATTTAGTGCCGTGTGGCTTCCGGCACCAATAGAAAAAAGAATAGGACCACCCCATCTCTTTCCAATGGATGTCGTAAAAGGCGACTAAGGGATAGTCTTATAAACTTGGGATTCTTCTTTTAGGCGATGGGCAACCTGTCACTATTTGAATCTCAATTCTATCTAAAAGCCAAATAGCTGAACGTGACCTATCGAGTCTTTTCTAGACTGTTGGCTCCGTCTATCCCGCAAGGGATATAGGCGTGATTATATGCATGTATGTGTATGTGTATTCAATTCACATAAAATTTGTTTCAGAAGCCCTTGAAAGGAAAGCGAAAAGAGAGTACAAGCGACGCGGCGCAGGCGGTGAGTCATTCTCCATACTAACCCATACAATAGTAACCGTTTTTTATGTGTGACTAACATTTTGTACATAATACACATACATACACGAGTTCATTACATTCGACACCATATCAAGTTAACCGGAATGGAACTCTATGACGCTGTTAAAGAGGCGAATTTGCAGTGAATTTAAAAGGTAGTTTGATGTGCTGTTGAATGTAAGAAAGTGACGCGTTATTTTTGGAGGTTAATTGCAATTTTTATCGTGATATTAGATATAGGATTTAAAAGACACATATTCACTTTTAAAGCTAGTGAAAATTAAAGTCTGTGTTATTTTGACTTAGTGTAAAATAGGTATATCCACAGTATTGTGTCATTAATAGCAAAAGGTTTTTTGCAAAACATCACAATTATATTATTTAAATTGTCTAAGATATTTTTTTTTTATTTTATACTCAGGAATTATTATTTATTGGCTCAATATGGTAAGAGTAAGATCGTAGAAAATTAACTCGACCATAGTTTTAGAAGTTCGTAGTGACAAACAGACTACTGCACAGCAAAATTTTGCTCTTTAAAGAGTAAATGCGGATTTTAATTCCTAAATTTTTTCTTTATTTTTGCGAAAGAGAAATGAAAAAGATAAAACTCGAGTCCAGGGTTTAGAATTTTTTTTATTTATACAGAATTATGTGATTAATCAAGAATTTAAATTTAAAAAAGTATATATGTAGTATTTTTTTCCAAATTATTTGTCTTAACGAATATACATTTTTAATAGCGCGGCCAATCAGCAACGCCGGCCTTAAAGTTTCGACGCGAATTAAAAAATTAAATGCGAGTAGACAAGTTGGAAAAAATAAAACCTCCACGCTTAGAAAGATGGCGCCAAAAATGACAGCTGTCAGAAAGGTCGGCGACAAAAAAGTCGTGATAAGAAGAAATGCGAAATTCATAAAGCGGAAAGGTAAAAGAAAAGAATGTTCGTTGTGCATGATTGTAGTTAGATATTAATATTTGAACGGCTCTAAGAACGATGGAGGAACAAATTTTAGAAATCGAATGTTTTATTTGTTATTACGTGCGTACAAAGATGTCTCTTAATTACCTATATCAGCAGTTTAACATTAAGTTGTTACGAGCTGTCGAATTGTATTGAAACAAAGAGGATTATTATATGTATGAATTATAGAACAGTATTGTTGTAATCTTTTTATTTTTCTGAATTTAATACTGGCTGTTTAGAAAACAATAAAGATTAAAAATATATTTGCGCCAGTATTGTACGTACACATAGTATTTGTTTTATTTTTCATAGCTAATGGTTATTTTCTGCCATGTACTTTTTGTTCATTTGATTTGATATATTTTTGAAATCAGAGATATCCATTGTTCTTATTTTGAATGGTAAATGAATGTTGAATCAGTAGGTAGGTATGATACAAAAATGAAATATAATTTTGGCATTTCGGGTTTTATTATATTATATCGCAGATTTGACTTTTTTTATAAGCATGAATTATATGTTGATGGAGCTTTTTATGTGAAATAAATTTTTGATTAAACATATTATCTTAATGCTAGGTGTAGTATAATATATTTTATATATAAATAAATGTAAAAGTGGATGCTTATTTATGAAATATAAATTTTGCAGGTACTTTTTACTTAAGTAGTAAGAATATTTTAAAAATATTTATAAATAAGAGAATGATATCTTTTTATCTAAATATGTAATTGAGTTATTTCGATTAAAAAAAGGCTTTAAATTATAAAACTAATTCCTCCATAATGAACAGAAATCAAACATTTTCACAAGTTTCTATTCTAAGTGTGTTCAAATCGAGTAATAATTTTTGTCGAGTCAATGTCATAAATTCATTATTTTTTTTTATTTTTATGGACTAATCATGTAATTATATACGTCTATTAAAATGTTTATAATTTTAAACTTATTGAGAAACACCTATACTATGTTCAGAATATTTTTTTGCATGCGGGTAGTATAAAAAGTAAACGTAGTTGCTTTAGTTTTAAATATGATGACATTTAATTAATTTTTATTCTTTAATTGTTCAAAGTAGTTAGACTTAATTATATTTTGATATAGCTGTGAACGTGACATTTGAGCTTTTAAAAAATAGTATTTATCACGTAAGGAACAAAGTTCTGTCTTCTTCCATCGGCTTATAGTACATTCTCACCTCTATGGAGTCCTTTCCGTAGGGGTTTCTTCATATTCAAGTCTTATATATTTCTTCATTCACACTCCAAGCTCCTGCTTGGAGTGTGAATTTTGATCATGGATACTGGATTGGGTGAGTCAGGTTTTTACACGAAGCGACTCCCCCGAAGCGACTCCTCTGCAACGGAATCTTACCCATTGTGGGCCATGATTACACATCCAGTTGCCCGAATGTGCAGGTTTCCTCACGATCTTTTCAATCAAACAACTAATGTACCTACATAACTGAAATGAGTCATGGGTAAATAGCCGGGGTAGGATTTGAACCTAAGGCCTCCACGCGAATCACTCACTGATTTTAGCCGGGCAACTTAACCGTTCGACCACTGAAGATCTCTAAAAGTTCTGCCTGTAGAACTATTAATAATTACTATATGCCATCACTATATGTTAAAACAATGTCAATACAAAAAAGAATAGGACCACACCATCTCTTTCCCATGGATGTCGTAAAAGGCGACTGAGGGATAGGTAGGCTTACAAACTTGGGTTTTTTTTTAGGCGATGGGCTAGCGACCTGTCACTATTTGAATCTTAATTCTATCATTTAGCTAAATAGTTGAACGTGGCCATTCAGTCAGTTTACCCCGCAAGGGATATAGACGTGACCATAATTATGTACATATGTATGTAAAAAACCCGACATTTGTGATGGTCTTAACATACACCATAAAAAATTGGGTGAGTCAGGTTTTTGTACGAAGCGACTCCCGTCTGACCTCCGCAACCTTTGCAGGGGAATCTCACCCGTATTGGATCGATCATGGTTACACCATCCAATTGCCTGAATGTGCAGGTTTGATCACGATGTTTTCCCTTCGCCGTAAGAGCATTAGTTAGTATTCAAACTAATGTACATAACTTCGAAAATAGTCATTGGTACATGGACCAGGTGGGATTCGAACCTGAGCCTTTCTGCGCATCACGCATTATAACCGGGCACCTTACCTATTCGACCGACGGCGTTCAAAATCTTGTTTCAATTCAGAAGGCAATGATTATAATGAATTTGATTAATACAACATTTCACAGTGTTATAGAACATTATTATTATTTTTTTTTTTATTTGATTTTGATTTATCTACTTATTTGATTTTATTGAAAATTGTATATGGATCTTTTTTACATACATACATATATAAAATAAAATCACGCCTCTTTCCCGGAGGGGTACGCAGAGACTACCTCTTTCCACTTGCCACGATCTCTGCATACTTCCTTCGCTTCATCCACATTCATAACTCGCTTCATGCAAGTTCGACGGATCTTTTTTGTCTGAAATAAATGAATTTTTATTATTTATTTATTTATATTATTTATAATTTCAGATTCGGCCGCCTCTTCGTCTGCCGGGGACACGCCGAGAGTCAAACGTAAATATACCAAAAGGAATCCGAACGCTAAGAAGAATGACTCTGTAAGTAACTTTAATTTAAATCATCCTTTGAACTATAAGCTTGTAGTATTAACTGCTCCGTTAAACTATTGGTGTACCGTTTCATACAAACATACATATGGTCACGTCTATATCCCTTGTGGAGTAGACAGAGCTAATAGAATTGAAAAGACTGAATGGAATGTTCAGCTGTTTGGCTTAATGATAGAATTGAGGTGCCGTGTGGTTCCCGGCACCAATACAAAAAAGAATAGGACCACTCCATCTCTTTCCCGTGGATGTCGTAAAAGGCGACTAAGGGATAGGCTTACAAACTTGGGATTCTTTTTTTAGGCGATGGGCTAGCAACCTGTCACTAGTTGAATCTCAATTCTATCGTTAAGCCAAATAGCTGAACGTGGTCATTCAGTCTTTTCAAGACTGTTGGCTCTGTCTACCCCGCAAGGGATATAGACGTGACTATATGTATGTATGTATAGAATTGAGATTCAAATAGTGACAGGTTGCTAGCCCATCGCCTAAAAGAAGAATCTCAAGTTTATAAGCGTAATCCTTAATCGCCTTTTACGACATCCATGGGAAAGAGATGAAGTGAAGTGTTTTCTATTATTATTTTTTATATAAATAATGGAGAATGTGAAAAAAAATCGCGGAAAATTATTCATACTAGAGGGCTTCAGTGACGCCCAAAATCGGGGAAAATTATTCACCCTTGAGGGCTTCGATGACGCCCAAAATAACTATTCCACGCGGACGAAGTCGCGGGCGCAGCTAGTTATAAATACTTATGTTTGTTTTCTCTTTTTTTTTCCAACAGACACCATCGACAGACCGCGTCAAAGGGAAGCGGGGCAGGCCGCGTAAAGTGGACCAGACCAACAGGCAGATGGAGCAAGCGAGTGAGTTGATACATACATACATACATATGATCACGTCTATATCCCTTGCGGGGTAGACAGAGCCAACAGTCTTGAAAAGACTGAATGGCCACGTTCAGCTATTTGGCTTAATGATAGAACCGAGATTCAAATAGTGACAGGTTGCTAGCCCATCGCCTAAAAGAGGAATCCTAAGTTAATAAGCCTAATCTTAAGTTTATAAGTGAGTTGATGTTCATTACAAAATGGATGATATCGTCATTTGAATGAACTTGAGGGCATGAGTTTGCCTGCAAATAAGTTTTTTAAAAATTCGAAATTTACGCGGACGAAGTCGCGGGCAACAGCTAGTATAAATATACTTCTTCAAGTAAATACATATAGTTCACATCTATCTATCTATACTAATATTCGTAAAGCTGAAGAGTTTGTTTGTTTGAACGCGGCTAATCTCAGGAATTGAACTGGTTCGAATTGAGACCGCGTCAAAGGGAAACGGGACAGGACGCGAAAAGTGGATCAGATGAAAAATTCAAAATTTTTATTCATTATTATGTAAGGATACTTCATATCGCTTAATAATTGTCAAAACTGTTAGTTTCACAACATTGGTTGACGTCAAATGAATTACTTAAAAACTAAGTTTACTGCCGCTTCCAAGGCGTCAGTGCAATAGAAGCGGTAACAAACTGCACTGCAGCATTTTCTTCAACAACGTCAACTTCACAAATATCCAAACATAGAATAGAATGTGGACGAGAGAATACATTGGTCAAATGTTTTATTTTCAAATTAGGATATATGGTGTCGCTTATTGACATCAAAATAAGTATACTATATGGCAACAAAGCAAACAGTCTTTAAAAAGACTAAAAGACCCTCAATAAGTACATACATACATATAGTCACGTCTATATCCCTTGCGGGGTAGACAGAGCCAACAGTCTTGAAAAGACTGATCGGCCACGTTCAGCTGTTTGGCTTATTGATAGAGTATTGAGATGGAAATAGTGACAGGTTGCTAGCTCATCGCCTAAAAAAAAACCAAGTTTATAATCCTATCCCTTGGTCGCCTTTTACGACATCCATGGAAAAGAGATGGAGTGGTCCTATTCTTTTTTATATTGGTGCCGGGTACCACACGGCACGTTAATTAGAAATAGATTTATAATACGATATTTTCAAATTACGATATATGGTGTCGCTTATTGACGTCAAAATAACTTAAGTACCTATACTATGTGACTATACTCGCCGTGTGGTTATATAGGTACCTATAGCAATAAAAAAAGAATAGGACCACTCCATCTCGTTCCCATGGATGTCGTAAAAGGCGACTAAGGGATAGGCTCACAAACTTGGGAGACTACATCTTTCATCTTCATCCACATTCATAACTCACTTCATGCACGCTCGGCGGTTTCGGGTACTCTTGACCTGACCCTTTACCACGGACGTCTTTAATTTGATCAAGATACGTTCGTCTAGGTCTTCCCACATTTTTTTGCCACATGACAGCTAGTTGATAAACAAAAATGTTTTTAAATGTCTATAATATAAACTTGGGATTCTTTTTTAGGCGATGGGCTAGCAACCTGTCACTATTTGAATCTCAATTCTATCATTAAGCTAAATAGCTGAACGTGGCCATTCAGTCTTTTCAAGACTGTTGGCTCTGTCTGCCCCACAAGGGATATAGACGTGATCATATGTATGTATATATATATATATATATATATATATATATATATATATATATATATATATATATATATATATATATATATATATATATATATAGTGTGCCGTGTGGTTCCCAGCACCAATAGCAAAAGAATAGGACCACTCCATTCCCATGGATGTCGTAAAAGGCGACTAAAGGATAATCTAATCACCTCTATATCACTTGCGGGTGTGACAGAGCCAAGAACATGGAAAAGACTGTTATATTTACATATGTTTTTTGTCTCAGAAATACGCGTGAGAAGCAACCTGATGCCGATCAACACGGAACCGATCACAGTGGACAGCGATGAGGAGCCCGACCTTGGTGAGTTCTTCTCTATCTATACTAATATTATAAAGCTGAAGAGTTTGTTTGTTTGTTTGTTTGAACGCGCTAATCTCAGGAATCAATGGTTCGAATGTTTGTTTGAAGGCGCTAATCTCAGGAACTAATGGTTCGAATGTTTGTTTGAACGCGCTAATCTCAGGAACTAATGGTTCGAATGTTTGTTTGAACGCGCTAATCTCAGGAACTAATGGTTCGAATGTTTGTTTGAACGCGCTCATCTCAGGAACTAATGGTTCGAATGTTTGTTTGAACGCGCTCATCTCAGGAACTAATGGTACTCACTAAGTTCAAGTTTGGTAGATAGATAGACTCTTTATAGCACCATAAGAAAAAGAGAAACAGAAAAAAAAAACACAGGTAATAAGGTACAAAGGCGGACTTAACGCTAAAGCAATCTCTTCCAGTCAACCTTAGGGTGGGAGGAAATTAAAAAGGTGATTGGCGCAGTACATCTATTCATATCACTACATAGTATAAAACAAAGTCGCTATTTTAGTCTGTTTGTCTGTATGCTTAAATCTTTAAAATTACGCAATGGATTTTGATGCGGTTTTTTGTAACAGGTAGAGTGATTCAAGAGGAAGGTTTTGATGTATAATAACATTTATAATTATGCACCCGTGCGAAGCCGGGGCGGGTCGCTAGTATGTAATAAAACAGTAAATATATTTTGTCTGTACATTTAGTATTTTTGACTGAAATGGATAGAGAAACACTTAGAATGAATAATAGAAAGCAAAAATTTTTTTTTTTAATTTCTTGTCTGTCTGTCTGTATGTATGATCACGCTTATCTCCGAAAGTACTGAACCGATTTACTTAAAACTTTCACAAATTGCTTTGTTTTAATTCACCAAAACATTTAAAGTTTGTTTCATCAAAATCGGTTCCCTAAAAAAAAGTTATCGTCATTTGAATGAACTTAAGGCATGAGTTTGCCTGCAAATAAGTTTGCGGAATAATTCGAATTGAATTGAAGCGAATTGATCATGGGTTAGACAGATACCCAAAACTGGAAGATCACGTTTGGCTCAATGGCTTAGGAGGATTCATTATATATGTATATATATATATATATATATATATATATATATATATATACATACAGTTAGGCTTAATGATAGAATTGAGATTCCAAAAAGTGACAGAATAATCACCCATCGCCTTAAAGAAGAATCTTAAGTTTATAAGCCTATCCCTTAGTCGCCATTTACGACATCCATGGGAACGGAGAGATGCGAGTGGTCCTATTCTATTTCTATTGGTGCCGGTAACCACACGGCACATTACATTATATATATTTTTTTTTACAGGTTCCCCGAGCCAAGCTTCAGACTCGCTCAGTCTCGACGAAAATTTGCGTGCGTTGAGACACATACACGAGAAATACGCAAACATTGACAAAGTGAGTGGCCGTTTTACATCGTCTATACCGATTGCGGTGTAGACGGAGCCTAGTCAGTCGAATAGTGAAAAATTAAAATTCACATATATATATATATATATATATATAATATATAATATCTATATGGCTTGATCCTATAAAAATCAAAACTTTTATTCAATATTATGGTACACTTCAACATTACTTAATAATTGTCATATCTTTTGGTTTCACAACATTGGTTGACGTCGAATTACTCGTAATTACTTAAAACTAAGTGTACTGCCGCTTCCGAAGCGTCAGTGCGGTAACAAACTGCACTGCATCATTTTCTTCAACATTGATCGATTGTTCGTTTACAGGATGATCTATACCAAACACATCTGCTGGCTGCAAGTTTCAAGAAACCGCCGGTGGATCAGAGATACAGGGATGATGACGAGGTCCTCTCAGTGAGGAGTTCGGAAGGTATGTAAAATAGAAAGTTAAAGAATGTTCTAGAAAGTATCCGCCATTGCAAGTGATTTGTTTTCTTTTATAACTATGTAGGTACTAAATTTTTTTTTGTTACTGTGGAAATTTCTGTGCAATAAAAATATTATAAACAAACAAGCAAACAGAGAAAATGTTCTTTGATAGAATCTACATACATACATATATATAGTCACGTCTATTTCGCTTTCGGAATAAACAGAGCCAACATTCTTAAAAAAAGGCTAATAATAGGCCACGTTCAAGTCGATCTATTTGTTCAAAACGTAAAATATTTTTAATATTGGCATGATAATAACTTATGTAATAACTTAAGATAGAAGATCCTTTAAGTAGAGACTAAATAGATTAACCGACTTGGTATTACATGGATCTCACAACTTTTTACAGTAGAAAGACTGAGCTGCGAGACTTGGGTTTTTTTACAGGATGTTTTTGATGGTTCTTCTTTTAGGCGACGGGCTAGCAACCTGTCACTTTATATGAATCTCAATTCTATCAGTAAGTCAAACAGCTGATCGTGGCCCTATCAGGATTTTCAAGACTGTTGACTCTGTCTACCCTACAAGGGATATAGACGTGACCATATATATGTACGTATGTACTATGGTAAAGCCAAAACCCATTAGTTTATTTATTTTTTCCGTTAAGTGTATCACAAAAATGTACTAGAAGTGTGATAGCGGGTAATAAATTTATTTATTAAATATATTGTTTCAGGTAACGCGTCTGTGAAGGAGGCTGACGCACGTATAGAGAAATTAGAGGATAGTTCCAACTCTGACTCGGACAGCAGCAGTTCTGGGTCTGGTGAGTGATTTTATATACATACATACATATCTATATCCCTTGCAGGGTAGACAGAGCTTACAGTCTTGTAAAGACTGATAGGGCCACGTTCAGCTATTTGACTTTAATATAGAATTGAGATTCTAATAGTGACGGGTTGCTAGCCCATCGCCTTAAAGAAGAATTCCAAGTTTATAATCCTACCCCTTAGTCGCCTTATACGACATCCATGGGAGAGTGATGGAGTGGTCCTATTATTTTTTCTATTTGGTGCCGGGAACCACACGGCACTTAATGATTTTATATCTAAATTATAATTGTCGTCCTGGCAAAGGGTCAGGTCAAGAGTACACGAAATCGACCCGAGCTTGCATGAAGAGAGTTATGAATAGGGATGAAGCGAAAGAAGTATGCAGAGATCGTGGCAAGTGGAAAGAGATAGTCTCTGCCTACCCCTCCGGGAGAAGGCGTGATTTTATATATGTGTGTATGTATTATAAATATATACTAGCTGTCCCGGCAAACGTTGTTTTGCCATATAAATATTTTTAAAGTAATTTCTTGTTAAAAAAAAATGTTAAGTGTCAACCCTTAACACTTAGGGGTATGAAAAATAGATGTTAGCCAATTCTCAGACCTATTGAATATGCATGCAAAATTTGGTTAAAATCGGTAAAGCCGTTTCGGAGGAGTACGGAGACAAACATTGTGACATGAGAATTTTATATATAAGATTATAATTATCGTCCTGGCAAAGGGTCAGGTCAAGAGTACACGAAATCGACCCAAGCTTGCATGAAGAGAGTTATGAATATTGATGAAGCGAAGGAAGTATGCAGAAATCGTGGCAAGTGGAAAGATGTAGTCTCTGCCTACCCCCAAAGGAGGATACTGACGGGCATACCAACAGACAGCCCAAACCACTAGGTGCTTATATACGTGGGATTCTTCTTTTAGGCGATGGGCTAGCAACCTGTCACTATTTGAATCACAATTCTATCAATATGCCTAACAGCTGAACGTGGCCCGTCAGTCTTTCAACACTGCTAGGCTCTGTCTACCCCGCAATTGGTATATAGACGTGATTGTATGTATGTATTTATGTATAATTTTTGGTTCAAAGGGTCATCGAGTTCCGGTTCCAATTCATCGTCGAGTTCGGACAGTTCAAGTTCGTCGGACAGTTCCGATTCGGAATCGGACAGCGAGAGAGGCAAGACTGAAGCGGCGCCGAGGGTGAACAGGTAAATAGTGTAGCATTGACAATGATAGATGGCGCTGTGATGATATTTTGTACTTCGTTTTGATGCTAGATGGCGTTATGTTCAAAATTTAAATTCTCAATGAATTTCTTCGGTGGTATAAGCTTAGTTGATAGTTCAAGTTCGTCGGACAGTTCCGATTCGGAATCGGACAGCGAGGGAGGCAAGACTGAAGCGGCGCCGAGGGTGAACAGGTAAATAGTGTAGCATTGACAATGATAGATGGCGCTGTGATGATATTTTGTACTTCGTTTTGATGCTAGATGGCGTTATGTTCAAAATTTAAATTCTCAATGAATTTCTTCGGTGGTATAAGCTCAGTTGATAGTTCAAGTTCGTCGGACTGATCCAGTTCCTAAACGTACAGCGACAAAAGCAAGACTTGAATCCGCGTCGAGGGTAAACAGATAAAAAGTGTGGAATTTTAACAATAGATGGCGTTGTGTTAAAATCATGGCCATGCGTTACTGTTACTGTTTTACCGTCAGTCGTCAGTTTACGAATGAACCCCGATGTACGGTCAACAAAACGCATTCGTTCATTCAACGCTAACCGCTAATAGATGGCGTTGTAATGTTAATTAAAACTCGCCGTTTTTGTCACTAGATGGCGTTAACAAGTGTGGTGCTATAATTATTTTTAGATAAGAAATTCAACCTGTAGGTAAAACAGTTCATGTTCAGTTCCGGTTCCATGTTTTACCTTTCAGTACCCAAAGGTTGGCTGGAAGAGATTTGCTTAGAAATAAGTCTGCCTTTGCTCAACATATTCTTAATGTGTGTTTCTACTACATATGTATATTTTTTTATGGGCAATAAAGATAATTTGTATTGTATTGTATTGTTAAGTACATTAATATTTGGAAATTGTTTAAAATGGACACCATTTTATTCAGCTGATAATTATTTTTTATATTAATTAATGTATTTCTTGTTTCTCAGCCCACCGCCTGTCAATAACACATCACAAGAAGACGAGAGGTAATTTTTTCTAATGGATCTATTTATCTATATTAATATTATTAATATTATAATTATAAAGCTTAAGAGTTTGTTTGTTTGAACGCGCTAATCTCAGGAACTACTGGGTCGAATTGAAAAATTATTTTTGTGTTGAATAGACCATTTATCGAGGAAGGCTTTAGGCTATATAACATCACGCAATCAAAAGTTGCACTTTTAGGAGGAAAATTATTCATCCTCGAGGGCTTCAATGATGCCCAAAATAACTATTCCGCGCGAACGAAGTTGCGAGCACAGCTAGTTTTAAATATTACTATAGAGCAGTCACTTTGGAAAATTAATTATTTAAGATTTCTAACTCGCGATAGCACCTTTTTTATAAACAGTGATAATATTTGGTAATGTTTCTATTTTCTTTTATATGTTCTATTTATATGTTCGTTGACCTCAGTCAAATGGAATTCTCTTAATATCTAGCTCCTAATTTACACATACTATCTTTAATTTTGACGGCCTCTAAGGCGTAGCGGTAGTGTGCTTGTCTGTGTCATCGGAGGACCCGTGTTCGAATCTCGGCCAAGGCATTATGAGAAACGAACTTTTTCTGATTGACTTAGGATGTTTATCTTTATAAGTATTTACTATAAAAAATTGTAATGTTGAATTAGTATCTCGTAACATAAGTCTCGAACATACTTCGTGGCTAACTTAATCTGTGTAATCTGTCCCGTATATATTTATTTATTGAAGTACTCAAAGCAATGTTATAATTTCATGACGTTCCTTTATATGTAAATATAAAAATAAAATAATATTAATAAGAAAAATTCAATTATGTAAAACTTTATTCAACATCACTCCCTAATAAATACAGATCCTACGGCGAATGGTCGTACAGCGGCAACCAATCGGATTCGGACCCCGATTCGGACCCGGAGCGGACCCTGGACATACCCCCCCCGCAGGACGACATCAGCGAGTCGGACAACGAGTCCCCTGACAAGAGGTTCCAATGTCGCGTCTGCAGAAAGTGGTACTCCACCAAGGTTACCCTCAAGTGAGTGATTTCAATATCCCACTAATATTATAAATGCGCAAGTTTGTATGGCAGGATGTCAGTATAGATGTTTGTTACTCTTTCACGCGAAAACTACTGAACCTATTACGATGAAATTTGGTATGTGGGTAGCTGAAGACTTAGAAAAACACATAGGATACTTTTTATCCCAGAGTTCCCGCGAGATTGCTAGGGTTTCCATGCGGACGAAGTCGCGGGCGGCCTCTAGTATCCAAATATGATGATTTTTAATTTTGCACGATCAGGTTTTTACACATAGCGACTCCCGTCTGACTCCCGAAAACTTCGCCGAGAAAACTTACCCGTAGTGAAACATGGTTATTCAAATTCAAGATGTTTCATTTGAACCTATGTCTTCCTGCGCATCACTCTTTACTATTCGGTATTTGAATGATGACACCGTCGACTCACCTTTTCAATAATTTTGTTCAGTAAAAGGAAATGTTGACTGCGTGATTAAACTATTGAAAGCAAACACAGATTAATTTATATATACCTATAATCACTTGTATTTTAAATACATACAACAATTTACACTTATTGTAATAATTATTCTCAAGACTGTCGTAAAAGGCGACTAAAGGATAGGCTTATAAACTTGGGATTCTTCTTTTAGGCGACAGGCTAGCAACCTGTCACTATTTGAATCTCAATTCTATCATTAAGCCAAATGACATACGTATGCATATATATGCCATACCAACTTTCTACAATGTCGTTTTTGTGAAATCTCTATGATTTAATTCTCACATCCAGAATCCACCAGCGCGTCCACCAAAACAGAGGGAGCGGCAACTCCCGATCGCGGGCGAGATCTTCTGATCGATATGAATGTGATTGCTGTAACGAGACCTTCAACCGCAGAGACAAGCTTTGGGACCACAAGTAAGTTGTTTCGAATATACGGTACTGATGGAAATTTTATGTGATCCCACTTCTGACCCCAAAAAAACTTCAAGAGAGTAAAAATGTATCGCACTTATTCGGTTAAGTTAAATAAAATCGTAATCTGGCACGTGTATCAAATTCAGTTGCCTACTAATAAACTAGCAAGATCCTCGGACCGATACTGCGACATTCAAAATGACAATGCTGCCACTTAATAAAAATTGCGTTTTATTTTCAGGGAGAAAGTGTCAATTATAAAAATTGTTTTTTTTTTTTCAGGGAGAAAGTATTATACATACATACATATGGTCACGTCTATATCCCTTGCGAGTTAGACAGAGCCAATAGTCTTGAAAAGACTGAAAGGCCACGTTCGGCTATTTGGCTTAATAATAGAATTGAGATTCAAATAGTGACAGGTTGCTAGCCCATCGCTTAAAAGAGGAATCCTAAGTTTATAAGCCTATCCCTTAGTCGTCTTTTACGACATCCATGGAAAAAAGTGATGGAGTGGTTCTATTCTTTTTTGTATTGGTGCCGGGAACCACACGGTTAAGAAAAGTTAAGATAGTATTAATTATAACAATTGCTTTTTTATTTTTTCAGGGAGAAAGAACACCGCGGCTCTATGACGGTGCGCTGTGACGTCTGCCGCAAGTGTTTCGAGGACGACGCGGAGTTGGCGGCGCACGATCGGTCCCACACGGCCGACGAGAGAGCTGGTACATTTATATCTTATATTTATATATAAATACAATATTCATTCATGTCTATACTAATATTATAAAGCTGAAGAGTTTGTTTGTTTGTTTGAACGCGCTAATCTCAGGAACTACTGGTTCGAATTGATAAATTATGGCTATATAACATCACGCTGCAACTATAAGGAGAAAATGTAAACGAAGAAATAATGGAAAATGTAAAAAAAAAACGAGGTAAATTATTCATCCTTGAGGGCTTCAATGATGTCCAAAATAACTATTCCACGCAGACGAAGTCGCGGGCACAGCTAGTTTTTTAATGTAGACAATGTGCATTCGTCCACGATTTAAGAGATCTATATTTGTATATTGACGTCCGATGAAAACGCTGCAGTGTAGTTTGTTCCGCCGATTCTTCTACACATGCGCTTTGGAAGCGGCAGTAGTTATAATTAGATACAAGTGATGTGACATTAATAAGTGACACCTTGTATCCAATATTGAAAATAAATCTGTTCTATTTCTCGGCCTCTTATTCTATTCGACGGCCTCTGTGGCGCAGCGGTAGTACGCTGGTCTGTGAAACAGTAGGTCCCGGGTTCGAATCCCGGCCAGGGCATGATGAGAAACGAACTTTCTCTGATTGGCCTGGGTCTTGTATATTTTTATTTTTTATTTTTATTTTATTTTATTTTTAATAGGAAGACCAACAGCTACAAACATAATATAGTACTTAGTAGAAATAAAGCTAGTTAGCAAAGAAGCCAATTAAAGGTCCTCACAAATAAGAAACAAGATAAATAGAAAAAGTTGAACACTGACAACACAAACTTAGAGTTCAAAAAAAAAAAAATAATAGAAACTTAAAGTAAAAGTTTTTACAAGATATGTTCTACGATTCACGTGCAAGATGCAGTATACAATATAATTAAACTAAATTAGATTCCTATCTATGAGATACAAAATAAAAGGAAAATTTTGTTGTCACTGAAGAAAGTGATCGTAAAGTAGACGTCTCGCTTTTGCTATGCCTGTGGCAAATAAGTCCAAATCCACAATTCTACAGATATTATTAAAATTTTGGCCAACACGCAACATAAAAGAGTTCTTCCGATACTTAGTTGATACAACCGGTACAGATATAAGAGGCGTATATCGAAGATTCCTAGAGGGAGCGACGATTTTTAATTTAGATAAGAGTTCAGGGGAATCCACTGAACCACTAGCAATTTTTAACAAATAAACTATGTCTGCGACATCACGACGTATTTTTAGAGGAACTAGATGTTGTTGTTTGCATAAGGTTAAATAATTATCAGAGCTGAATTTCAGTCTCATGCGGTAACATAAATATTTGACAAACTTACGCTGTATATTTTCTAGGCGATCTATATAGATATTATACAAGGGATTCCATACTTGTGAAGCGTATTCAAGGTGAGTTCGAACATATGTACAATATAATATTTTTATAGTTTTGATGCATTTAAACGTTGAAGAGCACCTTAGGACGAATCCAAGAGATCTAAGAGCCTTCGAAATTATTTTATTTACATGGGTGTCAAATATTAATTTAGTGTCGTGCTCGACTCCCAAGTCACGAACTGATGACGAACGCTGCAATGGCATTTGCTTAAGATAGTATGTGGTTGGGATAATATGTTTTTTTCTGGTATAGGTAATGACACAACATTTGGAGGGATTTAGGTCAAGGTCGTTTTGAGAGCAATACTCTTCAAGCCGCGCAATATCAGCTTGAAGAGCAGCTGCGTCAGATTGCGATGATATAGTAGAAAAAACCTTCATATCGTCAGCAAAGCAAAGCAGTTTAGAAGAATGTAAGCATTTATAAATGTCATTAATCATGATATTAAAGAGAAGAGGCCCTAATAGTGAGCCTTGAGGAACACCGCTGGGAATATGAACCCAACTCGAGATATAATTTTTTACAACAACCGCCTGACACCTATGATCTATATAAGATGTAAACCATCTTAAGAGATCTCCACCGATACCAACTGCCGCCAACTTGATCAACAGGATTCTGTGATCAATTCGATCAAAGCATTTCGAGTAATCAGTGTATATAACATCAACCTGCTGATTAGTTTCCATGGAATCCGTTAGAAAGTCATTAAAGAGTACGAGGTTAGAGACAGTCGACCGTCCACTGAGGAAGCCATGCTGAAAGGGACCAAAGGAATTCTTTAAAATAGGATATAGTTGATTATAAATTATACGTTCAAAAATCTTAGCGATTAAACACAACTTGGAAATTGGCCTATAGTTTGTGACATCCGCTTTGGATCCCTTCTTATGGACAGGAGTAACAAACGCCGACTTCCACATGCTGGGAACGAAACCCTTGCTTAATGACATCCTAAATAACATGGCAATAGGTACGGATATAGTATCGGCTGTAGCTATTAAAAAACAAGCTGGTAGTTTATCCGGGCCCGCTGACTTTGACGTATCAAGTGACAGTAAGTGTTTTTTGACATCATCTGTACAAACTTCAACATTAGAAACAAAAGAAGTGGGTATATCAGAAAAGGAATCGGACATAGGACTGGGGAGAGAGGTCGATGCAATCGGTTGTGAAAAATTAGAGTAAAAATATGTGGAAAACGCGTCACAAATCTCACTGCCAGTTTTATATTGTACGTTATTGTATGAGACGTTGCTCGGAATACTACTGGATTTTGAATTATTTTTTTCTTTAAGGTCCAAAAAGGTCCAATAACATTTAGGATTCTTAACAATAGAACTTTCAACTTTATCAAGGTAATTCTGGTGGCAAGTTTTTTCAAGACGCTTACATCTATCTCGTAACAATTTAAAAGTTTCATAGTCCGACAAGTTTTCATAAATATTGTATTGTTTTAAATATTTGTTTTTTTCCTTAATAACTTTAATGAGATGCCTTAGAATACCAAGCAGGGAACGAATTACTAGTGGGTTGCACTGTTGGAACATATTTGTGAATGAGGGTATTAATAAAATTATAGAAATAGTCAGTGGCCTCCTCCACAGTCCTACCCGAAAATTCCTGTTTCCAATTCATTTTAGAAATTTCTGAATTTATTTGTTTGTAGTCACTCTTATAAAAAAGTCGTTTAGTAAATGAGGCTGGCTTGAGAAAAGCGTCAGTATTAAAATTAGCGGAAATAACTAAAGAATCATGCAATGGGTCTATTGGCACCAAAGAATCTGGATTTTTTTGAACATTGACAGTCTCATTAGAGATGACCAGGTCCAGTATTCTACCCTGACTATTCAGTATACCATTGAATTGAGACAATCCGTGCAACTTAAGTTGGTCGGTAAGCAAGTATTCATCACCACTATTTATGTTAGATGGGCTATAACTTAAGTCACTATTCAAGTTCCACACGATTTTACTTAAATTGAAGTCACCGATAATGAGATATTTATCTAAAGGATTATGCATGAATACATCATCCAGGCTGTTAAAAAAGTTAGATAACTGTTGGGAAAAGGAATTGCCCAATTTTTGGGTACATAAATATAAAACACAAAAATTAATTTTAATCGGATTTTTTTTACCTTGTTTAAGAGTCAAGGTCACCCATAAATCCTCCGCGCTAGAGTGGAATGTTGGTTGCGAAGTAACAGCAAGTTCCCGCCGCGCAGCAATGAGTACTCCACCGCCGTATTTCTGTTCTGTTAAAGTATAGTCACGGTCGCGGCGCCAGACTACATACCGATCATCAAAAATCTCACTGTCCGCAATCCCATCCAATAGCCAAGTCTCGGTTAAAAACACTACATCGTAATTAGACATACACAAATTCCGCTTAAATGTATCAGTCTTGGTACGCAGCCCTCTAGTGTTTTGGTAATAAATGCTTAAATTTAATTTATTCACTGTAACTAAGAATGTTGTATGAGACAAAATAGAAATAAATTATTATCGTAATAAAAACTAAGGTAATTGTATCAGAAAGTACGGTAGTTAAAATAATAAGTATCGGACAAAAAGCGTTTATGAATAGATCGTGACTAACTTGAGAATATGCATACGCAATAAACATGTGTAAGAAAAGGATGAGTATAGATTTAATAATGTCAACCACAAGCATAACAGAGCGATAAGTCGAACAAAAGCCACCCGGACGAGAACAAAAGGCCAGCGTAGGCACGGACTGCAAGTCAGAGGCGCTAAACATGTTCAAGAAGTAAGTTTTTAAGAAATATGTTTTTAACAATAGACGGGTGAACAAACTGATACGGATTTTTAAATGCAAGAAAGAAATATAAAGCCATAAAATACATCCGAACAATTGAAATGCAGAACATAAATATAATTTTAAACTACACATTATTATGAACCAAGTTAAGAAAGTTTGTTTAAATCACTGTCGCTATTGATGATGAGAATCTTTGAAGTGTCATTTTGCCTAACATGTATTTTCCCATACTTCACCCACACATAACGGTAGCCCAGTCTTTCCTTAAGAGTAGTTTTAGTTTTAGTGAGTAAATTCTTCATATCAGCCGTAAGGTGATCGTTTACATATATGCGCTGTACGTCATCCCGGTAGCCGATATCACTTGCTACGATGTTTTTGACAGACCGCGCAGCAGCAACAAAGTCCTCCTTTACATAGCGATTAGCGAAATTCACTATAATAGACTTTTCCTTGGAATTATGCGTAGGAACCCTGGCAATGTAGTTTATACATGTTTTAGCAAACTGACATTTTATATGTTTACAAATAGATTCGACAATCGAAAACAGATTTTCATCCTTTTTAGTAGGCACCCCTTTAATCTCAGCGTTGTTTAGACGGGCCCACTGCTCCTTAGCAGCCAAGCTAAGTTTGCACTTCATAAGCTCGTCTTGAGTAGATTTCAGGGCTTCCTTAAGATTATCGAATTCTGCAAATTTAGACTCCACAGCATCTATTCTATTTGCACATTCATCCAGTTTATCATTATTGAATTCACATGCAGCACGGAGCTCCTGCATCTCAGATTTAATGGCCTTAACATCTTCGACCAGTGTAGGAAGGCTCTGTAGTTGTCGCTTCATTCCCAGGATTTCACTAAAAATTTTATCTAGGGAAACAGGATCCTCGGTTCCAGATCTGCATGACGAACACTTCCACGCGGCTCTTCTATCAGCACCAAGCTTTCTATAACCGGCTTCTGTGATATTAGCACAGGCAAAGTCAAACAATTTTTTGCATGATGAGCACTGCACTCCATCATTAAATTCTGAGCTACATCTAGCACACGTATTCATTTTTATTATTTAAGGACGTGAATTATTATGAATCGGGAAAATAAAATGTTGATGACCACTGATTAAACGAATTAACTCGAGTAGCGTGCGGCTTAGAGCAACGTTCAACTGTAAGTGATTTATCTATATAAGTATTTATTATAAAACACAAGCCTCGAATTTACTTCGAGGCTAACTCAATCTTATGTAATTTGTCCCGTATATATTTATATACGGGTCAGGTCAAAAGTACCCGAAACCGCCGAGCTTGCATGAAGAGAGTTATGAGTGTGGATGAAGCGAATGAAGTATGCAGATATCGTGGCAAGTGGAAAGTGGTAATCTCTGTCTACTGCCTACTAAAGAGGCGTGATTTTATGTATGTACTAGAGGCCGCCCGCGACTTCGTCCGCATGGAAACCCTATCAATCCCGCGGGAACTCTGGGATAAAAAGTAGCCTATGTGTTATTCTGGGTCTTCAGCTACCTACATACCAAATTTCATGGTAATCGGTTCAGTAGTTTTTGCGTGAAAGAGTAACAAACATCCATACATCCATACAAACTTTCGCCTTTATAATAGTAGTAGGATGTAATATTTTAACGAAAATGAAACTTGTCAAATCGAGCTACAGTAACCAATCAGAACAAAGTCCGACAGCTCTAAACACTGTTTTACCCACTGTGTTACAACGCCATCTAATGATTATGACGTTTCCTTTTACGCTCTAGTTAGTCTCTGAGAATGGTGTGGCGGGAAGATCAAACTTTTTCCAAGTTTGTGTTAAAGTCACCCCATAAGGGCCAAAGTAATACGACTCTACCGGTATTTACGAGTATTTATTTTTATTATTTATTTTTTGGCCTCTGTGGCGCAGCGGTAGTGCGCTTGTCTGTGCCACCGGAGGTCCCGGGTTCGAATCCCGGCCAGGGCATGATGAGAAACGAACTTTCTCTGATTGGCCTGGTTCTAGGATGTTTATCTATATATGTATTTATTATAAAATATGCCGTGTGGTTTCCGGCACCAATACAAAAAAGAATAGGACCACTCCATCTCTTTCCCATGGATGTCGTAAAAGCCGACTAAGGAGTAGGCTTATAAACTTGGGATTCTGCTTTTAGGCGATGGGCTAGCAACCTGTCACTGTTTGAATCTCAATCCTATCTTAAAGCCAAATGGCTGAACGTGGCCTATCAGTCTTTACAAGACTGTAGGCTCTGTCTACCCCGCAAGGGATATAGACGTGATTGTATGTATGTATGTATGTATAAAATATAGTATCGTTGTATCTCGTAACACAAGTTTCGAACTTACATCGAGGCTAACTCAATCTGTGTAATTTGTCCCGTATATATTTATTTATTTATTGATTCATCCGCCGCAGGGCGGTGCTCGGAGTGCGGCGCGCAGTTCGCGCGCTACGAGCAGCTGCGGCGGCACCGCGCGTGCGCGCACGGCGCGGCGGCGGGCGGCGCGGGCGCGCTGCCGCACGCGTGCGCGCAGTGCGGCAAGCGGTTCTCGCACGCGCACAGCCTCTCCAGGCATCTGCAGAACCACGCCAAGCAGCTGTACAGATGCGTAGTGTGCAAGGTGATTTATTTATTTATTTTATTAGTGTAGTTTGTTCCGCCGCTTCTTCTACACATGCGCTTTGGAAGCGGCAGTAGTTATAATTGGATTTAAGTTATGTGACGTCAATAAGTGATGCCTTGTATCCAATTTTGAAAATAAATCTATTCTATTTATTTAAACTTTATTGCACAAAAAATGTACAAAAGGCGGACTTAATGCCGTTTGGCATTCTCTACCAGTCAACCGGCTGACCAAACAGAAAAAAAAACTTTAAGTTGGTGGTGCGATAAAGTGCACATGCATACTGACAAAATACATACATTACAAAAAAAATGCGTAAATACATGTGTGATTGTGTGCTTACAATTATTAT
The DNA here is from genome assembly GCF_032362555.1 of Amyelois transitella. Lineage (NCBI taxonomy): Eukaryota > Metazoa > Arthropoda > Insecta > Lepidoptera > Pyralidae > Amyelois > Amyelois transitella. The sequence continues at coordinate 1,309,381 of NC_083531.1, forward strand.
AATGTATTTGGGTGCAAAATTATAAATGTTATTATACATAAAAACCTTCCTCTTGAATCACTCTACCTGTTACAAAAGACCGCATCAAAATCCGTTGCGTAATTTTAAAGATTTAAGCATACAGACGAACAGACTAAAATAGCGAGCTTTGTTTTATACTATGTAGTGATACAGGGTGACTTTTAATTCAACTGCATAAATTTAAGTGTTAAGTGGACTCATCTTAAGGATGTTTAAAAACGTTAATAGAAAAATACTAGTACGAAAAAAAAGAAAAGTATCAAAATCCACGATCCTAAATACGTAATATCACCCCGGCCGGCGGAAAAGCGACGCGTAAGATTCAGAGGTCAACGACACATTCATTCAGCTGAGCGATCTCGACTACTCTGTACTTTATTTGATCTTGATACTAGAAAAATACTTTTTTCAGACATTTATTTACATGTTAAGTTTTAATTTCTTTTTGTAGTATTGGTCTTTAATAAAGCGTGTGACGTAGTTCTTGAGGGTTTTTCAAATGTGAAAATGATGACGTTTAATTTAAATAAAAATAGGCTCAAACGGCTCAAAAGCATGTGTATAGTCTATGTTTAAAAGGATGCAGTTGTTTTAAATGTCACCCTGTATAATATTTTATTGTTTTGCCATATAAATAGTTTTTAGGTAATTTCTAGTTAAAAAAATGTTAGGGTCGGACAACCCTTATCACTAAATGTTGGCCGATGCTCGGACCTGCTTAATATGCTCACAGAATTTCATGAGAATCGGTCAAGCCGTTTCGGAACATTGTGACACGAGAATTTTATATATCGGGTAAGTGCCGCGTGGTTCCCGGCACCAATATAAAAAAAAGGGTAGGACCACTCCACCTCGTTCCCATGGATGTCGTAAAAGGCGACAAAGTGATAGACTTTTACACTTGGTAATTCATGTACGATAACAACCTGTCGCTATTTGAATCTCAATTCTATCAAAAAGCTAAACAACTGAGCGTGGCCTTCCAGTCTTTTCAAGACGGTTGGCTCTGTCTACCTCGCAAGGGATAGACGTGATTATATGTATATATGTATGTATTGGAATCTAAAAACATATTTCTCTTGCAGGCGTCGTTCGCGCGAGCTGATCAATTAGCGCAGCACTTGAACAGTCATCTCGCCAACTACAAGAGACTCCAGCCGTAAACTCTGGTTATGATGAAGATAAAAATATAGTAAAAGCAGAGTAAGGGACCGCAACGGGAGTGTGCAAGAGTTTACACGGATACACAATGATTATATTATTATATTATATTAATATAGAGTTTTATTTAATGTGGTTGTTTTTTTTTTTATTTGTATTTTTGATAAGTGCTGGTAAGCTGACGGTGTTATACAATTGCATTATTCAGCCGAATGTTTCCGAAATGCCGAATTTGAGTATAGTCTTTAGATGATCTGTAAATTAAGCCTTATGGAAATTACATACAAACATTCATTTATATAATAGGACAGCTCCATCTCTTTTAGGGATTAATATCTTCTCCATTAGGGATAATGATAGAATTGAGATTCAAATAGTGACAGGTTGCTAGTCCATCGCCTAAAAGAAGAATCCCGAGTTTATAAGCCTACCCCTTAGTCGCCTTTTACGACATCCATGGAAAAGAGATGCAGTGGTCCTATTCTTTTTTCTATTGGTGCCGGGAACCACACGGCACTACCTGCTTAGATCGTAAATCAAGGGAGTGGCTTCTAAACGAGACTAGTGGATTGAATATATGTGAAAGGGATGAAGAAATAAAACAACCAATTTATTTTAGTCATTTATTTCGCATCATATCTTAAACCTATGTCATATGTGTGTATTATGCTAATTATTACCACTAACGTAGGTACAGGGTAAATCTTTACACCTACAGATAATATCTCATCTTGTAACATAACACAAAAACAACGGCAACAGTCGACCGAGAGAAATGCGATTGTGATGCTTTCTTTTTTTTTTCTTAATGAAATTTGACAATAAAAAAATAGTTTTTGCTAACTTAAAAAAAATAACATCACTATTTTCAGGTATTAAACTACTTACATGTTTCGTGAATTGCAACCATTACAATTATAAATAAAAAAAAGTTTTTTCTTCGACATGGACATTTTGTGACCAAACCGCGGTGCCCTTAAATTTTTTAAACACATATAGCAATTTATGTGACAGCTTGGAATAGCCTAAATAAAAATAAAAAAAATGTTTATAAAATTTTATAAACTTTTTAGTCGAAAAACAAAAAAAAAAAGAAACGTAACAATCGCATTTCTTTCTAAAATCGATACCATAACGGTCAAAGATCAACAAAAAGAGAACAGTAGTCACAAATCATCAAACGTTGAAAATGTAACAAATCAACAACAAAGCGAACAAGACTAGTTAATTATGTATACTTAAATAACTAAGTCATTAAAATCTAATTCATCTAATATTACGACGAGCTCTTAAAATGAAAATATAAAAAAAAATCTAAGTAAGGTAAAGGGGTACAAAAATAATAAATAAATAACGAAACTGGTTTACATGATATGAAATTTGCTATTTCATATTAATGATTTGATAACTTAGCATAGGTCATATTGAAAAGAATAAAAATTCTACGTTAAATTACATAGTAAAATTTGGACAAAAAAAAAAACGAATGTTTCGGAAAAAAAATAGTTTAAAATATTTTTTTTTGTCAAATACTAAATTTATATCATGTAAATCACTTTAGGGAGGGGTTAAAAGAGTTATTCTTAAATACATCACATCACCACCTCTGATTTAATTATATAAGTAGCGTAAGGGTAGTATTTTTTATAAATTACAAAATGGGGGAGGTAAAATCACTAACATTTCGTGGTCATTTTTTTGTAAGTTCGAATAATCACATACAATTTTGTTTGAAACAAAAGCTCGGTATTTTAATACTAAAAATTTAATTGTGTGCGTTGAAATATAATTAAATAAAAATTTGAGCAAATAAAAAAATTGTCTTACCTAATTCTACGTTTGAGACAACACCAATGGACGGTAGAAAAAAGGAGTGGGGAGGGTGGGGAGAGCACAATTTTACAAAACAGGGCCGATTTATTGTAAAAATCCAAATTTACTGTAAATCAATCGTGCATCAAGTTATTTAATGTTACATTTTTTTTATCGGCAATTTCTCTTATAATTCTATAAATTTAATTTTAGTACACATAAAACGAAAGAAAGATAAAAGTTTCCTTTATCTTTTAATAATGAACTAGCAGTACATGAAACAAAAGATCTCTACTACACATCTATTGCGTCATTATTGCTGTGATTTATATTTAAATATTTTTGGAACAAAAATCGATCGACCACAAATAACAGTGTAGTACGTACTACATTTTCTTTTTTATTTCGTGTTCTTATTTATTTCGTAACAAACACGAATAATCAATAGGTTTTACATATAAGAACGTTTGATCTGCCTAACGTTGATCTTACATAAGAACCAACCTGCATAGTAAAATAAAATGAATGCATTTTATTTTTTCTTTGGTTTACAATTATTTACCTGAAAAGATACCAAATTAATTAACCACAAATGCTATAATAATGTTACGTTGAGAATGAGTAAATTCATTTCACAAACTCTAAAGAGTTAACTGTACTTTGTAAGCTATTTGTGACATCGATTTCCGTCCCAAATATTTATAAGTAGATATAATTATAAGATATTGCTAATAAAACAAATACCTTCCACAAGACGAGTCGAACATCAAACCACTACAATACATTTATAAAAAGACCAACAAAAAACAGAATTGTTGTTGGGAACACCCATTACACGTTTCAAAAAATATTTATTTTTGTAAAAACAATTACTTTCAAGCATGGGACACAACTACGACACGAAAGTCTAGCTCATTCTAAAAAAAAAATAACTACGAGACGTAATAAAAACACAGACTAATTTACTCCTATATTTTTGCCTTGAATATGTTTATTTTATGATTTTCCGATTCAAAATTCGTTTGATCCCAAGAGGAATAAGACGTGACAAAACCTTAACACCCTCTTCGTATTTATTTTTTTACACAACTACCGCTTTTTTTATTTTGTGTCAGTCGTTGGTATTTAAAATCTTTCTTATTTTTTTTTTCTTATAAAACCTTGTCATCTCTACAATTTTATTCATGTTTTCATTGTTATGATGATATTTTAATTTTTCAGTTAAACATATTCAAGGCATATTTAGAATTGTCCTTAGAGGTTATTCACATAAGTCTGTAATTTGGTGTTTCAATTACAAGGAGAGACGGACGTCGAAAGTAGTCGTACGAAAAGAAAATAATGTTTGGCACTTCATGTGTCAAAATTATTATGTTCATTTTATTGATGATTAATGTTTATAATTTTTTTTTAATTTTTTGCAGCATATGAGCTGTCATTATGGATACTTCTTGGGTCAAAGGATGGTCAATGGCATTCAACCTAGCATTTTGAACTAACCATCTGGGATTTGTTAACCAAGGTTTTCAATCACGTCTGTTTTTTTTTATTTATTTTGTGTATTAAAATGTAATTTTAACTTTTTTTTAAATATTTCGAAGGTTAAAATAAATTTTATGAATTTATAATTTTAATAAATCAATGTAAAAGGTAATTTGAATATATATTTTTATAATAAGGTACAATGAACATAATAATTCTCACAATTGTGACATTATGACATTAATCAAAATACTTTAACAAAGGTGAGAGAAGACAGTATTCGATAAGGCATTTTTAAGTTTAATTTTTTTTTAATGGATTTGTTCCATTCATAGCCAATTCTAAGTTTTACATAATGTCATGCATTATACAATATTTGGTGTTATTGGGACTTAAAATTATATATATTATATCTTAATTTCAATGGAATGGACGAACAAAAAAATAATTAAAATCAAAACTTCTAAAAACAAAAGAACACTTAAAATTTCAATAGCCTATCTAACCGATATAATGTTTAAGTTATTTTGCACAATAAACTTGTATATATAATATACTTTTATATATCTTGCAATTTCACCTAGCTAACATATCGATACTCCATTTTACAATGGAGATCTCCATGATCGTTAATATATCTTAATTAACTTATGTATAATGGAGACAGCGAAGCCGTTTCTCTGACCTTAAATTTATGTAGCATTAATTATATGTATATTTGAAGGAAGTATATAGCAACAAGAAAAAGGCAACGACACACCGAGTTTTGGAGTTTTGGGCATAGTTATCCCAACCAATACACGTCAGGCGGTCGGCAAGTTATATTAATCATTATAATTATACTTATAACCTATTCGGATATATCGTTATATATGTTATACTTACTAATATTAACTACGTTTTGCAATTATATAGGCGTAAATGAATCGTTTACTAAAACTAGCTTCATTATATGTTGACTAGAACTATATTTAACTATCTAGTGGTTTGTCAAACTTTGTGATATATCATGATGAGAGGCTGAACCTCAGCTCGCCGAGTGCTTTAAACAAATCATTCATGAGGTCATCATGAGGTCTCACTGCCACATCAGTTCCAAATATATATATTATAATGTTGTTGCATATATTAGATCTTTAAGGCAGCATTGCAAGATATTTGTTTACCAAAACCTGCCATGATTCTAGAGTGTATAATTGTATATCTATCAATAAACTTGTGGCTTCTCATTTCGCAAAAATATTATTGCGAAGTTGATTGATTAATTTGATTTGTTTAAAACACGTTGCATCCATTTTACGATTGACCGAATGACAAAATTGACTCAACAATTCGTTCCTTGCCAGAAATGAATTATACAATATATTATTATTTTTTATTATATATATATATATAATATCTTATTATAAGTTACGATATGTCTCTCAATATTCCACTACATGCTCGAAATAATATCGCTAAATTGAAACAAACATAACCTACAGACAGTTAAACAATACATATTTCAATATACTTAATGTATAAAATACACGTTTTACAAAATATTAATATAGAATTAGAGCGACGTCGCGTAGCCGCGTCAAAAAGTTTCAAAAAAGAGTCGTAGTATAAACTACATTTCTTTCATTTATATTCTTTAGAACACTAGTCATCCTCCATGGAGGTTTCACATGAAAACACAAACTGAAAATAACATCGTTCGGTTAAAACAATAATAACGTAACGAACCAGCCAAAACTTCCATTCACGAAAAACAACGCTCAGACGCTTTTTGAGAGAGAGAGAATAAAAAAAAATATTGGAAAATATATATAATACCACACGTTCCCATTATCTAACTACAGTAAACGGTTAAATGCACTTACAATCTATGCAATAAATATTTTTTCTTTCCACTTATTTAACTATTCAATAAATAAATCTAATATTTTTTTTCACTACGTTTCGGTATTTCCACAAAGTCATTTAAGTGTATCCATTAATATTTAGACACAACCATTTTTTATAACAGTAGTTATTTATAGTTATCATGTTTTCGATAGTTTCTCAGATCTGAATTTGGCATTGTATTATCCAGGATAAAGAATGACTAAAAATGACTAGAAACCTCTTTAGCGTTTTCACTATTCGTTATTATATTATACTATTTTCGCGTCCTTACGTTCCTAGCATTCGCAGCGGATATAAAATTGTCTTAAAAAATGTCTCACTCACTGATGTGAACCTCGCCTAATTTTTCATCTACATTTCCTACTAAACATGTTTCCAAAAATCTACATTTTTTTTCCACTAATCTTAGCCTATACTTGTGCTATCGAGATGGTTGGTACACGCCATTTCTCCGGACCTTTCACTGTCATAAACATTTCACTGTCGTAAAACTCGCCCCCATTTTTGGCCCGCGTGACAATTGATATAACTCATCTTAAACCTAAATTCACTTAAATATTCATATCTTATATTCAATATCTAATATATTTTCTAAAATTAATTTTTATTTTTTTATTTTAAATTTAAACGCATTTTTCATGCAATCATAAGCAGCGATAGAAACTAAATCTTTCGATAAGAGTGACTCACATTTAACGATTCTCAGAGTATATATTTCACCCGTATTATAAGGGTAAATGTTATCTTAGTTACAATATTAATTGGCTTATAGCCATTAATGTATCTTTACGCTATCCGCACACGATTTCCGCCGCTTCATGAAAAATATGTAATATTAAACAAAATACATTATGAAACTAAATTTCTATATCATTTATATAACCATGGTATGCATTTCATTAGAAGGTAAGGAAACTGAATACATTTAAAGCAAATATAGAAGAAGATTGAATGCAGTACCATGATTATACCTATAGCAAATTTAAAAACACAATGCAGTAAATAAAAAGTACGTATTAAAGCTTCTTGAAAAAAAATTACTACAGATAAATCTTTGGCAATATTCAATAAATATATTGTTGTAAAAAAAAAAAATTGAAATGAATGAGCTTGTGTACACATTTTATTTTTAAATGAATGATGTGAAAAATAAAATGCTGACTGCATTTAATATTCTTTTTCGGATAAAATTTCGAAACAGTTGATGTGTTTTTAATATAAAATATGTATGAAGAAAAAAGAAACGTTTTTAATCAACTAATAAAGTGATTTCTTCAAAATATGTTAAAATTGAAATTTGTATTAAAATCATTCATTCCCACGCCCGTTTACAACGTAATCTGGATAAATTTTATTTAAAATCTATTGATCATGGGTATACCTAATAATTATTTGTTTTTAAACTAAACAAATTTCAATAAAATAAAATTTCAACATTATTTTTCAAGAATTTGAAATCAACCTTTTCTGTACGTTGATACTGTCAATAATCTCAGAAAATAAATGGCCACTTGACGAGTACCAACTTAAAAATATCCCGAACTGACTAATTAATTGTATTCCGAAATCGAATAAATTAAAAACAAATTAACGTCAATAAATTATTCCTAAAAAATATTAAAAAAGAAACCCTAATCGAATTAACGTTTTCATAAATCGAACTATATTTCAAAAACATTTCACTTTTTTAAAAGTACCCACACCAAAAATACAAAAAGAAAAACGAACGTTTTTTGATTAAAAAAAAACCGCATGTGTCAGTGTCATTTACAGCCAGTCTTTGTGGTGACAGCAGCAAGGCGGGTCGGGCGCGGCTCTCTGGCCTCACACCAGCAGGCTCGGTGCCAGCCACTCGTCCTCACCGATCTGTGCCTAGATGAGAAAAAAAAAATTAATTAGCCGTACTTGAAAAGCCTTCATAAAATTAGTTCCATAATAAAATTCGATCAGTTTGATTTAAGACTTATTTAGATTAATAAACATTGTGACAAGAGAATTTTATATATAAGATTGTTATTATACACTTACTGGTTGCACCTGGAAGTGCTGTACAGGGTAGTGGAGCACCTGGGGGGGCTGCGACATAGCCGCCACTCCCCCCACCGAGCCTACTCCCCCCACTCCCCCGCCCAGCGCCCACGGCAACTGGACGCCGCCCATGCTGAAATTGTATAAGTAAAATGGTAAAGAATTAAATTTATTAGATAATTATAAAGGAACTAGGGTGACTGACTCATCACAGCCCAGTGTTAACTATAGAAATTACAAACTTGAAATTTGGACATCAGCTTTATGTTTTCAAGTAGTGCTGAAGATTTTACGAAATTTCACCCCTGCAAAGGTCCCTCCCTTAGGGTCAAAAAGGGGGATAAAGTTTGTATGAAATTTTTTTTATAATAAATGAAAATTCTCCTTATATAATTTTTTGACGAAACTTGATTGAATACAAATGCATGTTGTATTAATTATTTACTACGAGCATTAGGTAGATATATACCTAGTATAAAATTTTGTTTTCAAAAATAAAATCCTTGTTACAAACATACATATTTAAGACAGCCTTTTACATATTTTGACAGTTGGCAGTAGTGGCTGGAAAATAGAGCGAACTAAAAAATATATTTACAATGGTATACTGTCATATTACTGATGGCTTCTGTGGCGCAGCGGTAGTGCGCTTGTCTGTGACACCGGAGGCCCCGGGTTCGAATCCCGGCCAGAGCATTATGAGAAAAGAACTTTTTCGGATTGGCCTGGATCTTCGATGTTTATCTATATAAGTATTTATTATAAAATATAGTAGTAATATATAGTATCTCATAACACAAGTCTCGAACTTACTTCGAGGCCAAATCAATCAGTGTAATTTGTCCCGTAAATATATATATTTATTTATTTACATCCATCTCACTCACCCCATATACTGCTGCTGGTAGCCCGCGAATTGCCCCGCGTAAGAGTACCCCTGTACCCCTTGTACCCCCTGGAGAAACCCTCCAAGCTGTTGGGGATACGTATTGTACCAGTATGATGTGGGGGGAACTCCGCCCGCTGTGTACGCCGTGCCAAATGGACTATACGCTGTGCCACTTAGCTGAAACAATAATATTTATTTATTTATTCATTAGGAATAACAAACAGCTATATTATAAAGACATATTAAAAGTTATTATATGCTTAAGTAGTAACAATATAGCCCACACCGTTATTCACAGATTAGTAAACAATATTTGGGCTGTTAGTATGACATGAAAAAAATAATACATAATAATACATATATATATGTGGGAATGAAAGTAAAACATTGCGGAATTATATCGTAAATCTTCTTATTTTATTGGACTTCTTATAACGTCTTACATCGTACCACAGACTCACTATCCTATCTCTTAATGTTACCAACGTAAAAATAAGTAAGAGGTCAGCTAACAAAAAGGATTTAAATAAAAACAAAAAACAAAACTTCTCCCACATATATATATATATATATATATATATATATATATATATCACGTCTATGTCTCTTGCGGCAATTAATTGAAAAATTCAGGTGTTTTTGGTTTAATGATAGAATTGAGATTCAAATAGTGACAGGTTGCTAGCCCATCGCATAAATGAAGAATCCCAAGTTTATAAGCCTTTCCTTTAGTGGATTTTTAAGATAGATAAGGGATGGTGAGGTCCTATTCTTTTTCCTATTGGTGCCAGGAACCACACGGCACTGAAACAATAATTTTTAACTTAATTCGTAACCTCGAGACTGCCCGAAATTGACGAGCTTGCATGAAGATATTAGTCATGTGGAGAAGCGAAGGAAGTATGCAAGGATCATGGTAAATGGAAAGATGTAGTTTCTGCCTACCCCTTTGAGAAGAGGCGTGATTTAGATATCGCCCACGGCTCCGTCCGCGTGAATATTTAAGAAGAAAATTTCCCTCTTTACATCCAGGGGCATGGCTTATGCGTTGATGTCAGTCAGTCAATTTGTTACCTCTTTTATGTATTTCAGTATAATTAAGGCTATATTATTACAAGTACTACGGTCATAACTCACTTTTTAGACTATCTTGTAACAATTCTGTTATCACTTTTGATTTTTATTTCAACCTAATTAAAGAACAACATACCGTCCATTTCAAAGCGAAATTGTCTTAAATTATTCTTTTGCAAATTGGCTTTTTCACTACAAAATAAATAATTCTTTTTTTACTTTGAAAATGTACAAGTATCACGCTGAAATTGCTTTCTCAGAATTAGTTGGCAGCTAGAATTTTTTATCACTTTTATATCTACAATTGTTAATTCAATTATGAATAAATGAATAAACATTTTTGTGTTGCTATTTTTGTTGATAAGGTTATGATGTGAAAGAAGCTATAGAATATAAAATATAGGGAATAGAAAAGAGTATGCTAAATGATGTGAAAGAAGATATAGTAGCAGGAAAAGAGAAGTAAAAGAGTATGCTAATTTTGGTTTGGTCATGTGGAGAGGATGAATGAAAGCAGGTTGACTAATCAGATTTAAAAGGACAGTGTGGATGGTAAGGTAGTAGAAGCCTAGACGAACGTACCTTGATTAAGGACTTCTTGGCAAAATTTCAGGTTAGGAATACCCAAGAATAGAATAGATATATACTAATATACTAATATTATAAAGCTGAAGAGTTTGTTTTGTTTGTTTGTTTGTTTAAACGCGCTAATCTCAGAAACTACTAAATCGATTTGAATAATTCTTTCACTGTTAGATAGTCTATTTATCGAGGAAGGCTATAGGCTACATTTAATCCCGGATTTCCTACGGGAAACGTCAACAATGCAGGTGAAAGTTGAATGAGTCGGCCATCTGCGAGCTTTTTACGCGAACGCTGCGCAAACCAACAAAGATATAGTAAAACAATGTACTAAAGATGTGAAGTACTCATTTTTTGCCACAAAAAAGTCCGCGAGAGCATATATCTATCTCTTAAGGTTTACTTACAATAACCACTTTTATGTAAATTTTTTAAGATTATATTTTCATTATAAACATAACTTATTTTGAAACTAATTTTCTTTAATTCAGTATTAATCCTTATACAAATAAATATGTTTATTACTTTCGGCTTTTCATGTAGACTAAAATTGCCATTTACAGTATATAAATCAGACGAATAGGTTTTGAGATATAGTCGTTATAAGCACTTTGCAGCGAAACATTTAATACGGCGAACCAGCGTTCTTTATAATACGCGTGACCGCCTATAATTGATAAAGCCGAGGAGGATGTTTGCAAAAATAAATATGATGCCCAAAATAACTATTCCACGCGGACGAAGTTGCGGGCACAGCTAGTAGATTATAAAACCGCCGAGTTTGCATAAAGTGAGTTATGAGGCGAAATAAGTATGCAGAGATCGTGGCACGGGCAAAGATGTAGTCTCTGCCTACCCCCTTCGGGCAAGAGGCATGTTTTTATGTATGTATGATTTTTTGTTCAGATATTTTCGCATGGATATTTTTGGCCGCTGTAGTAAAGTTTAAAGGGATTCCGTGTTCTATTCCTTGAAAGAGACGTTAGCCTCAAGGGGGTTGACTACTTAGGTACCTAGTTAAATTTAATTTATTGAAATGTAAAAATGTATGCCGTGTGCTTCCCGGCACCAATAAAAAAAAGAATTGGACAACTCCATCTCGTTCCCATGGATGTCGTAAAAGGCGACTAAGGGATAGGCTTATAAACTTGGGATTCTTCTTTTAGGCGATGGGCTAGCAACCTGTCACTATTTGAATCTCAATTCTATCATTAAGCCAAATAGCTGAAAAAGCCAACAGTCTTGAAAAGACTGATAGGCCACGTTCAGCTGTTTGGCTTTATTCATGGGAAAGAGATGGAGCTGTCCTATTCTTTTTTTGTATTGGTGCCGGGAACCACACGGCACTCATTATTCAAAGATACTGATTCAAAGGTTGACTGGAAGAGACTGCATCAGCGATAAGTCCGCCTTTGTACCGTCTCTGTCTGTTTTGTGCTGTATTTGCATGTTTTACTCTTATGGTGCAATGAAGAGTTTTATCTATCTATCTATCTATCTACTGCTTCAGTCTAATAACATTCTTTGCCACAAGAAAAAAATCGGTTGTCTGTAAAGTCGATTTACTGACGATAGTTGAACGTGACAACGTCTTAAGAAAATAATGATACACTCACTTTTCGTTGCACTTGATACTCGACCAAAACATGTTAATATACTAAAGTATAGCAGCTGTGCACTCAGACGCATCGCTCACTTAAGTAGGAGAGAGACGGATGTGCTATGCCTCTTTGTCGCTCGTTCCGCGCACTCGCTTGCACTTCAAGCCTTACACGGAACGCCTCAGAGCGAGGTAACGCCGCATGTATCACGTTTTTCCGTGCGTGCAGCCGGCTCAATCGAATTATAAGACGTTGTCAAGTCAAAAGGCCAATCGATTTGACTAAGACGACGACCAGACAAGACGTCTTGAACTATCTGAAAATCTGGTGTTTTATTCTGACTGACCCACCAGAACCTCGGCCCGTTTGAACGCGCTAATTTCTGGAACTACTGATTCGAATTGAAAAATTATCTTTGCGTCGGATAGACCATTTATCGAGGAAGGCTTTAGGCTATGTAACTAAACTAAATCGAATTATAAGACGTTGTCACGTCAATAAAACCATTAAAGTTTAAAACACACCTGGCCTTGGGTCTGAGCATTGTTGGGGTCCCCAGACTCCTTCCCCCAGGAACACTTGACCGGCTGACCGTTCACGTCCGTGTTGTGGACGGCCACGATCGCGTGGGTGGCGCTCTCCTTTGTTGAGAATCTGAAATAAATAAATAAAAATAAATACCTATATAGGAGACAAATTACACAGATTGAGTTAGCCTTGAAGTAAATTCGAGACGCGTGTTACGAGATACTAACTCAACGATACTATATTTTATAATAAATACTTATATAGATAAACAACCAAGACGCAGGCCAATCAGAGAAAGTTCTTTTCTCATTATGCCCTAGCCGGTATCGAACCTGGGACCTCCGGTGTCACAGACAAGCGTACTACCGCTGCGCCACAGAGGCCGTCAAATAGAGTTGCATGTATGAAAAAATCATAAAGATTGAGACTATATCTACAAATCGCAAAGGCTGAGATATATATATGATATATTTAATCATATCATATACTATAGGACCACTCCATCTCTTTCCCATGGATGTCGTAAAAGGCGACTAAGGGATAGGCTAGTTTATAAAACTTTGTATTCTTCTTTTAAGCGATGTGCTAGCAACCTGTCACCATTTGAATCTCAATTCTATCTTAAAGCAATATCTTAAAGGCCTGAACGTGGCCTATCCGTCTTTTCAAGACTGTTGGCTCTGTCTACCCCGCAAGGGATATAGACGTGATTATATGTATGAAAAAATCATAAAGATTGAGCTATATGTACAAATCGCACAGCCTGTGCTATATTTAATTCTATCATACATAAACAAGCAATATATATTTGCTCTCGCGTTTTCGAAAAAGACTAATTATTTCGTTCAAATTTGAAATATCTTGATTTCCTCTGAGTCAGAGAAAATTAAATTTTCCCATATGTATTTTCACATGAAATCATTTTCCCAATAAGATGTTTACAACGACAATTGTGGTTTTTCTGATGTGTAATTTGAAAAAATCAACAAAAAAAATACTTAGCTCTGCTCGGTCACCCAGGTACTATTAATAAATCACATAAATTGAGCATGATACTATATTTGATAATTATGTAACATCAGTTTTTAACTGCGCCTCCGTCCGCGTGAATTTAGCGCCATCTATAAAAATCAGCACCTACATAATGCAACGAATGAAACGCCACTTATTAAAAACGGTGGTGTGGCCTTGTGGTTCCCGGCACCAATACAAAAAAGAATAGGACCACTCCATCTCTTTCCCATGGATGTCGTAAAAGGCGACTAAGGGATAGGCTTACAAACTTGGGATTCTTTTCTAGGCGATGGGCTAGCAACCTGTCACTATTTGAATCTCAATTCTATAATTAAGCCAAATAGCTGAACGTGGCCATTCAGTCTTTTTAAGACGTGACCATATTTATGTATGTATAAAAAACGGCGAATTTAGCGCCAACTACAAAAGAATACAGGTTTTATGCAAATCCCAAGACGAAATTAGAACTACCTGCAAAAAGTAACGAATTAAACGCCACCAACAAAAAGCGACGAATTTAGCGCCAACTACAAAATAATACAGGTTTTTCGCAAATCCTCTTATGTCTCTCTCCAGACTCTTAATTATCCTACACATGACATTTCAAAAAGATTAATTCAGTAGATAACCCGTGAAGAGGTAACAAACAAACAAATACACTTACTTTCGCATTTATGATATTAGTTGGGATTTGCGTATTGCTACGCCGTAGACCTTCTACGCCGTAGCAGGTCTACGACGTAGCAATACTGTCGACAAATTGACGCTTTATTTTTGTTTCTTTTGTACTTTACTTTTATTCTTTGTGCAGAATAATGCCACTTTTATATCTGATTTTTCGGCTTTCGCGTTACATTATACTATTTATAATAAATAATACAGATATTAATAATTATAGACCTAGACGAACGTATCTTGATCAAATTAAGGGCGTCCTGGTAAAGGGTCAGGTCAAAAGTACCCGAAACCGCCGAGCTTGCATGAAGAGAGTTATGAATGTGGATGAAGCAAAGGAAGTATGTAGAGATCGTGGCAAGTGGAAAGAGGTAGTCTCTGCCTACCCCTCCGGGAAAGAGGCGTGATTTTATGTATGTATGTATTAATAATTACAATCATTCGATCTTACGGTGAACACGTGTCATTGTAACATGACTCGTAACGTCCGACATAAAATAAAAGAACGATACTTGCACGTTTAATTCTTGGAGTATTTCTTAATAGAATAGAATTGTAGCGGGTGCGGCTGTGATTCGGCTCGACCGCCACCAAAGCGAAGATCTTCCGCCAGGCTAGGTGTTATGCCTGGGGAACCGCGCGACAGACGATGTTGAGTCGGTGGTTGTATATATAGCTCCAATCCATGAAATCTTTGCTTGCGCGATTTAGGTTTTACACTATTTTTGCCTAATATTGTCGCGTGATTTTTTTATTTTTTTATTTTTGTGAATATCACGCGATGCTGCCGCGTCCAATCACAGCCAAGCAGCGTTACCTGCTCACGCGCGCCATCTAGCGACTTCCTTCGTCAATTTTTGTCAATATTACCTGTCTCGATACTAGGTTTTATAGCACCCATTTTTAAACATTTGATATAATGTACCTTTTTTCTATTGGCGCCGTGTGGTTCTCGGCCAGAGCCGATAGTCTTGAAAAGACAGATAGGCGACGTACAGCGGTATGGCATTGAGATTCAAATAGTGTGTACTGTCTACCCCGCAAGGGATATAGACGTGATTACATGTATGTATGTATCCAATATAAAATGACCCACCTAATGAAAGCGTATCCCTTGTCCTTGAAGACCCTTATCTCCTGGATGGTGCCGAATGGCTGGAAGGTCTTCTGCATCAGCTCCTCAGTCAGGCCCGTGGTAAGACCACCGCAGTACACCGTGCAGTTGGTCGGAGAACTCTGGTTATATACCTCGTCGAAGGTCAGCGGTTTGGAGTTCACTGGAAATAGAAATACATACAGCATTTATACAGGCTGTTTGATTAATACATCATCAACACTATTAAGAGAATAGCGGCACCTTTCAACCGTGTGGTTTTGGCATATTAGAATAGAACCACTCTATATACATACATACATAAAATCACGCCTCTTTACCGGAGGTGTAGGCAGAGATAACCTCTTTCCACTTGCCACGATCTCTGCATAGTTCCTTCGCTTCATCCACATTCATAACTCTCTTCATGCAAGCTCGGCGGTTTCGGGTACTTTTGAGCTGACCCTTTACCAGGATGTTATATGTTTGGGTAATCGCATTACATATTAAAAGGGAGGCATTCAGTACCTGATCCTCGTTCCAAATAATTAATTAATAATTAATAAATAGCCGTGTGGTTCCCGGCACCAATGAAAATGGAATAGGACCACTCCATCTCTTTCCCATGGATGTCGTAAAAGGCGACTAAGGGATTGGGAAACAAAATTGGGATTTTTTTTAGGCGATGGGCTAGCAACCTGTCACTATTTGAATCTCAATTCTATCATAAAGCCAAATAGCTGAACGTGACCGTTCAGTCTTTTCAAGACTGTTGGCTCTGTCTACCCCGCAAGGGATATAGACGTGACAATATGTATGTGTATGTAAATATTTAATGGGCTTATAAACTTGGGATTCCTCATTTAGGCGATGGGCTAACAACCTGTCACTATTTGAATCTCAATTCTATCATAAAGCCAAATAGCTGAACGTGACCGTTCAGTCTTTTCAAGACTGTTGGCTCTGTCTACCCCGCAAGGGATATAGACGTGACAATATGTATGTGTATGTAAATATTTAATGGGCTTATAAACTTGGGATTCCTCATTTAGGCGATGGGCTAACAACCTGTCACTATTTGTGTCTCAATTCCCCCTTTTTTACTTATTCCGGTCTGTATATACCTACGCCTTTAGTTATAAGATATATATTGCCACTTAAATATGCAGTATAGATAGACAAGAAGCCAGAATACATACATACATATAATCACGTCTGTATCCCTTGCGGGGTAGACAGAGCCAACAGACTTGAAAAGACTGATAGACCACGTTCAGCTATTTGGATTTAAGATAGTATTGAGATTCAAATAGTGACAGGTTGCTAGCCCATCGCCTAAAAGAAGAATCCCAAGTTTATAAGCCTACCCTTTAGTCACCTTTTACGACATCCGTGAGAGATAGATGGAGTGGTCCTATTCTTTTTTCTATTAGTGCCGGGAACCACACGACACAAGCCAGAAAACAGATTTAAAATGGTAGCACCCTCCTTTTGAGGTAATCGGTTGAAATTTGCGCCCGCTTTGAAATGTAGGTTACTACAACAAAGGCCTTCGAAACCTAATTTCTTTTATACCAACATTTATGTATAAAAAGCGGTATTATGGTTACAAATTGAATCGCCAGGTAGCCTCTGGGGATCGCTCTGAAAATGCTGTTTGAACATTTCGTCGGGTTTTACATTGTACAGGCGATAGCGATTTTTAGTAAATTTCTTTATTCTCTCTAGTTACGTATGGCTTTAATCGTCAAATTTCGGAAAAAGTCGGCAAAAGTTTTCGTTTTTGTTAAATATCTCCCTATAAACTTCTTTGTATTTATACATGTACAAACTTTTCAAGTGAATTAAGCAGATAAATCGTCACAACGTTATCATTAACCTCTTGGTTAATTAGATTACATCCTTACCTATTTTTAGAGGAGTCTCGAGTGCATTTGCATACATACTCATAGTCACGTCCATATCCCTTGCGGGGTAGACAGAGCCAACAGTCTTGAAAAGTCTGATAGGCCACGTTCAGCTTTTTGGCTTGATGATAGAATTGATATTCAAATAGTGTCAGTCCGGATTCAGTGGGCAGTCCAGGATTTTGTGGGTACAAACGCAATCTATGTATGTGCCGTGTGGTTCCCGGCACCAATAAAAAAAAAGAATAGGACCACTCCATTTCTTTCTTATCGTAAAAGGCGACTAAGGCCTCGACCACAGCTTCTCTCATACTACAGCTTATATTGAAATCCGCTACCGCTTATGTAATGTAATCACACCCCCCCAACTTACGTTACCAGCTAAGCGGTAACGGTCTAGCTTGAAATTGGAAACATGCTCCACCGAGGCATTATAAATACCAGTATATTATTTATATAAAAAAAGAGATGTGAGCATACAATGTTTTGTATAATCCAATCTCTGTACTTGCATTCAATATTTGAAAAATTACAAAAAGTGAATTAAAAAATTACTGAGCATACGCGTATATGTGGCTTTTTCACAAGATATCACGACTGTACCCCTTACGGCGTAGACAGAGCTAAAAGTGACAAGATAAAAGCAACATTTTGTTAGATAGCTTTATGATGGAATTTTCAGGAATAGTCCAAGATTTGATTGAACCCGGGACCTTATAATTTAAGATCACTCCATCTCATTCCCATGGATGTCGTAAAAGGCGACTAAGGGATAGGCTTATAAATTGGGGATTCTTCTTTTAGGCGATGGGCTAGCAGTCTGTCACTTTATTGAATCTCAATTCTACGAGTATCATTAAGCCAAACAGCTGAACGTGGCATATCCGTCTTTTTAAGACTGTTAGCTCTGTCTACCCCGCAAGGGATAAAGACATGACTATATGTATGTATGTTACCGACGCCACAAATAATAAACTATGCGAATCGTAAAAATTAACACAATTTTTTTTCGTGTAAAAACATCAAGTTTTCAATACTTCCAGCGCTTCGGAAGCGAGTGTCAGCGAGCGAAATATTACTTCGCAACGGAAATTGGAATAAGCATTTATACCGAGGGTGGGGGCGAGGGTAGCGTGGTGTCATTTTTGCTCGGCAGAATTAGATTTTTACACAAATTTAATACAAATTCAATTCAAAATTGTTCATGTCACTATATCTTTTGGTTTCACAACATTGGTTGACGTCAAATGAATTACTTAAAAGTTAGCTTAATGCCGCTTCCAAAGCGTCAGTGCAGAGGAAGCGGTAACAAACTGCACTGCAGCATTTTCTTCAACAATGTCAACTTCACAACAATCCAAACTTAGAATAGAAATGTGGACATGAGAATACATTGTTCAGATTAATTGATTTATTTGAGATTTCAATTATTTAAACTAGTTGTGCCCGCGACTTCGTCCGCGTCCAAAATAGCATCATTGAAGCCCTCAAGGATGAATAATTTTCCCGGTTTTTTTCACATTTTCCATTATGTCTTTGCTCCTTATAGTTGCAGCGTGATGTTATATAGCCTTTAGGCTATATAATTTATCAACGAAGGCTTTAGCCTTCGTCGATAAATGGTATATACAACGTAAAAAGAATTTATTAATTTGAATCATTAGTTCCTGAGATTAATGCGTTCAAACAAACCAAAAAAACTAACTCTTCAGCTTTATAATATTAGTATAGATAATATAATTTTTTATGTAAGACTACATTTCTATAGGGCTAGAATGCCATCGAATATGCACAAAAAGAGTAATGAGTGTTGAGGAAGCGGGAGAGGTCTATAAGGATCGTGGCAAGTGGAAATCCATAGTCTCTGCCTACCCTAATGGGGAATAGGCGTGATGGTATGTATGTATATATGTATGTATGTACAGTGCCGTTTGGTTTAGAATAGGGTGGGCATAAAATGTGTTGAATATACAAAATGGTAATCATTGCGGAAAATGTTTTGAGGAATCTAGGCCGTTAGATGTTTAAGCTTGGTCAAATATGGATTAGGTTACCCTTGGCAAAGGTTGTGGAGGTCAGACGGGAGTCGCTTCGTGTAAAAAACTGACTCACCCAATCCAGGATCCATGGTCAAAGGCATACCCCTTTTGTCACTCTCCTTTTTTTTAAATGCAAGAAAGATATTTGAAATCGGATTATAAATATCGGAGATATGCCGTAACATACATACATACATATAGTCACGTATATATCCCTTACGGGGTAGACAGAGCCAATAGTCCCGAAAAGACTGAATAGCCACCTTCAGCTGCTTGGCTTAATGATGGAATTGAGATCCAAATAGTGACAGGTTGCTAGCCTATCGCCTAAAAAAAGGATCGCAATGTTATAAGCCTTAGTCGCCTTTTACGACATCCATGGGAAAGAGATGGAGTGGTCCTATTCTTTTTTTGTATTGGTGCCGGGAACCACACGGCATATACATTAAAATACGGTCTAATTGAGAACCTCCTTCTTTTTAAAATCATAACATCGTGAAGAAACCTGTACATTAAGGCGACTGGATGTGTAACCATGATCGATCCAATACGGGTTAGGTTCACCTGCAAAGGTTGCGGAGGTCAGACGGGAGTCGCTTCGTGTAAAACCTGACTCACCCAATCTTGGTCAAAGGCTCTTCTTCAGAGAGTTGAGGATGTAACTATCACTCGAAAAAAGATGATACATACATACATATGGTCACGTCTATATCCATTGCGGGGTAGACAGAGCCGACAGTCTTGAGAAGACTGAATGGCCACGTTCAGCTATTTGGCTTAATGATAGAATTGAGATTCAAATAGTGACAGGTTGCTAGCCCATCGCCTAAAAAAAGAATCCCAAGTTTGTAAGCCTATCCCTTAGTCGCCTGTTTTGCCATCTATGGGAAAGAGATGGAGTGGTCCTATTCTTTTTTGTATTGGTGCCGGGAAGCACACGGCACGGCAAGATGATAGAACACTCATTTCGCGTTGTGGGTTAAAATGAAGTCTGATAGCTTAACTGTTGTTGACTTTAGACGAAATAATCTTCACAGGGAGATTTCCTCTTAATTGCAAAACCATTTGCTATTCATTCCTTTGATCTGACATCTACATTTATAAGTACTTATTATTTATTTATGTAACACCCATTATGTTATTTTAGAGCGTCAGTGTTAGAATCGGTAAGCTGGCCGAGTAGTGAGTAAAATGCGTGATGCGCAGAAAGCCACAGGTTCAAATCCGACCTCGGCCATGTACCAACGACCAGTTTCCAAGTTATGTACATTAGTTTGAATACTAACCGATGCTCTTACGGTGAGGGAAAACATCGTGAGGAAACCTGCACATTCAGACAACTGTATGTGTAAATACATACATACATATGGTCACGTCTATATCCCTTCCGGGGTAGACAGAGCCAACAGTCTTGAAAAGACTGAATGGCCACGTTCAGCTATTTGGCTTAATGATAGAATTGAGATTCAAATAGTGACAGGTTGCTAGCCCATCGCCTAGAAAAGAATCCCAAGTTTGTAAGCCTATCCCTTAGTCGCCTTTTACGACATCCATGGGAAAGAGATGGAGTGGTCCTATTCTATTTTGTATTGGTGCCGGGAACCACACGGCTAATGTGGATGTGTAAACATGGATCCAATACGGGTTAAGTTTACCTGCAAAGGTTGCGGAGGTCAGACGGGAGTCGCTTCGTGTAAAAACCTGACTCACCCAATCCATGGTCAAAGGCATACCCCGGGTTCCTTTCTAGAGAGGTGAGGATGTTATTTGGTGGGCGTTAAAATAACAAGGCGTGTATTAAAACTATACTTATTGCTTTGGTTTGTTAATATTCGTGGTGTGAACGCGGCCTATCAGTTTTTTCGAGGTTGTTGGCTCTGTTTACCCCGTTAAGGATAAAGAGGTGATTAAATATGTATGTATGTGAATAACAACGTTCTGAATATCCACTATTATGTTAATCACAACAATGTTTTCAAACAATTCCCTCGTCTACATTTCTATTCGAAGTTTGGATAGTTCTAAAGTTGACGATGATTATATGTATGTATGTATGTATGTAGTTTAGAAATTGTTGTAATCACATTTTGTCAATATAATATTATTTATTCTATTCTTTTCCATGGATATCGTAAAAGGCGACTAAGGGATAGGCTTACAAACTTGAGATTCTACTTTTAGGCGACGGGCTGGCAACCTGTCACTATTTGAATCTCAATTCTATCTTAAAGCCAAATAGCTGAACGTGGCCTATCAGTCTTTTCAAGACTGTTGGCTCTGTGTTCCCTGCAAGGGACATAGACGTATATATGTATGTATCTAAGTACTTACGTTCATTTTTGGGCGCGGGCGGTTTCCTGGTGGCCCAGTTGGTCCGTATAGACCTGGACCCAAGCCACTGGCCGTTCATCGACGTAATTGCTGACTCCGCCTCCTGAGGACAGCAAAAGATTAAAAATTCAGTGCCGTGTGGTTCCCAGCACCAATAGAAAACACCCATGTCGTACAAGGCGACTTAATGATTGGTTTATGAACTAGGGATTCTTCCTTTGGGCGATGGGCTAGCAATTGGCAATCTTTTACCCATGGATGTCGTAAAAGGCGACTTAGAAATAGGTTTATTAACTAGGGATGGGCTAGCGACCTGTCACTATTTAAATCTCAATTCTATCATCTAGCCAAACAGCATAACGTCGTATACCAGTATTTTCAAGACTGTTAGCTCTGTCTACCCCGCAGGGGATATAGACCCTTTTTGTAAGTACATAGGTGGCGTTTAATTCGTTGCTCTTTGTAGGCAGTGCTAATTTCGTCGCTTTTTTGTTAGATGGCGCTAAATTCACTAGCTAACAAAGCTAGTATTGAATAATAATGACCAGGCAAATACATATGGTCACGTCTATATACCTTGCGGGGTATACAGAGTCAACAGTCTTCAAAAGACTGAATGGCCACGTTCAGCTATTGGGCTTAATGATAGAATTAAGATTAAAATAGTGACAGGTTGCTAGCCCATCGCCTAAAAGAAGAAACACAAGTTTTTAAGCCTATCCCTTAGTCGCCTTTTACGACATCCATGGGAAAGAGATGGAGTGGAACTATTTTTTTTGTATTGGTGCCGGGAACCACACGGCACAGGAAAATAATAAATTATTATCGATTCTCGGCCATGTGCTGCCGTCTCACGCAGCTTACTTATCACATAAATATTATGTATGTGTCGTTTAATTGGATAATTGGACGATAATTTCAACGTTTCAATATAAAATTGTGTTTTACACATTGAAAAATACATATTTCGCAATTCATAATGAATGCGATTATAAAATATGTGCATAAATAAATAAAATAATTTCAACGTTAATTTCAAAATAATTAATGTTTCAATATAAAGTACTAACTTTAAATTAAATTATTGTAATTATTTTACACATTGAAAAATACTTATTTTTCAATTCATAATGAATGCGATTATAAAATATGTGCATACATAAATAAAATAATTTCAACGTTAATTTCGAAATAATTAATGAAACATTAATTATTTTAAATTTAATTATTTTACACATTGAAAAATACTTATTTTGCAATTCATAATAAAATATACCATTATAAAATACATACATAAATATAATCATTCTTATTTCTGCATACTTCTTTCGCTTCATCCACGTTCATAACTCCTCTTACTCCCGGCTTTAATCCCGATTGCATCCTCACCACTCTGAGGAGCCCGGGGTAAGCCCTTGACCATGGATCCTGGATTGGGTGAGTCAGGTTTTTACACGAAGCGACTCCCGTCTGACCTCCGTAACCTTTGCAGGGGAACCTAACCCGTATTGGATCATATAGTTACACATCCAGTTGCCTGAATGTGCAGGTTTCCACACGACGTTTTCCCTTTCCGTAAGAGCATCGGTTAGTATTCAAACTAATGTACATAACTTCGAAAATAGTCATTAGGTACATAGTGTGATTCGAACCTGTGCCTTCATGCGCAATAAGCTTTTTAACCTTACTAATTCGACCACTAACGCTCCATTCAACCACACTCTTCAATTAATTAAATACTAGAGGCCGCCCGCGACTTCGTCCGCGTGGAAACCCTATCAATCCCGCGGGAACTCCGGGATAAAAAGTAGCCTATATGTTATTCTGCTTCTTCAGCTACCTACATACCAAATTTAATCGGAATCGGTTCAGTAGTTTTTGCGTGAAATAGTAACAAACATCCATACTGACATCCTGATATTATACAAACTTTCGCATTTATTATATTAGTAGGATATAAACTGAATCTAATCTCAATAAATACTTACGGATTTTTTCAAGAACGACACGAGTTTTTGCGTGGAAGAGTAACAAACATCCATACTGACATCCTGGTGTACAAACTTTCGCGTTAATAATATTAGTACTCGTAGGATATATAAACTGAATCGAATACTTATATTATACTTATATTATATATATATGTATACTTATAAACTTATATTATACTCAATAAATAGGTACTTACGGATTTTTTCAAGAACGAAACGAACCCGTAACCCTTAGATTTGAGTGTCTGCGGATCTCTGACCACTCTGCAGTCCCTGTGAACAAAAATAGATAAATAAATATAACAAAATTGTGACAAAACAGATTAATTTTGAAATAAGTACATACATACATACATAAAATCACGCCTCTTTCCCGGAGGGGTACGCAGAGACTACCTCTTTCCACTTGCCACGATCTCTGCATACTTCCTTCGCTTCATCCACATTCATAACTCTCTTCATGCAAGCTCGGCGGCTTCGGCTACTTTTGACCTGACCCTTTACCAGGACGTCCTTAATTTTATCAAGATACGTTACGTAATAAGTACATCATCAACACTATTAAGGGAATAGCGGCACTTTTGAGCCGTGTGGTTTTTGGCACATTAGAATATAATAACCACTCCATGTTATACCCATGGATATCGTAAAAGGCGACTAAGGGATAGGCTTATGAACTTGGGATTCCTCTTGCAGGCGATGGGCTAGCGACCTGTCACTATTTGAATCTCAATTACATCATATAGCAATGCGGCTGAACGTGGCCTTTCAATCTTTTCAAGATTTTTGGCTCTGTCTACCCCGCAAGAGATATAGACGTGACTATATGTTGTATGTAACTTTAGGCTATAACAACCTGACAACTGACTTATCTATATAAGATGTGCGTTTGTATGTGTGTGTGTGTGCATGTATGTATATATGAGTGGATGAGTGTTTGTCATTCTTTCACGCGAAATCTACTAGACAGAATTTGATACAGTCGAGTACAGTATAATCTGAAATAACCTATAGAGCACTAATTGTCCCGAAATTGCCACGGAAGCGAACCCTTTTTAAGACTGTTGGCTCTGTCTACCCCGCAAGGGATATAGACGTACCATATGTATGTATGTAAGCGAACCCGTGCCGTGTGGTTGTGCCATGGATGTCGGAACTTGGGATTCCTCTTTTAGGCGATGGGCTAGCAACCTGTCACTATTTGAATCTCAATTCTATCATTAAGCCAAATAGCTGAACGTGGCCATTCAGTCTTTTCAAGACTGTTGGCTCTGTCTACCCCGCAAGGGATATACATAGACGTGACCATATGTATGTATATAAGCGAACCCTCAGAGCGCAGCTAGTTCATGATATGTTTCTAAAAACCGGTATGAACCGGTTTTCGGCGGACAAAACAGCTTCTAATATCCGAACTTAGACGAAATGCCTTATCTTGCCCTTCTTTGAAGCCAAGACTCGTAAACTTTTACGATAATACATTAAAATCCCCCACTTCACCCTGTGAGTAAGAGAGATGGAAGTACAAATCTCTTGAAACGAGACAAGGATGGCAATAGTTTGCAGTTGACTTATTTTTCAAGAATTTGTTTCTTCTTGCTAATAATTTTGATATGAATGCCTCTGTGTCGCAGCGGTAGTACGCTTGTCTGTGATATACTTAGTAGGTCCCGGGTTCGAATCCCGGTCAAGTCATGATGAGAAACGAACTTTTTCTGATTGGCCTGGGTCTTGGATGTTTATCTATGTAAGTTTATTGTAAAATATAGTATTGTTGAGTTAGAACTTCGTGTAAAAACCTGACTCACCCAATCCAGGATCCACGGTCAAAGTCATACCCCGGGCTCCTCTCCAGAGTGGTGAGGATGCAACCGGGACTAAAGTTAGGAGGATGAAGATAGTATCGTTGTGTTAGTATTTCGTAACAAGAGTCGAACTTACTTCGTGGCTAACTCAATCTGTGTAATTTGTCAAAAAAAAATGACATCGGTCGGTACATAAAAGAGAATTATATTTAGATTTGATTCAGTGCCGTGTGGTTCCCGGCAACAATAGAAAAAAAGAATAAGACCACTCCATCTCTTTCCCCGTGGATGACGTAAAAGGCGACTAAGGGATAGGCTTATAAACTTGGGATTCTTCTTTTAGACGACAGGCTAGCAACCTGTTGCTATTTTAATCTCAATTCTATCACTAAGCCAAACAGCTGAACGTGACAGTCTTTTTAAGACTGTTGACTCTGTACACCCCGCAAGGCATATAGACGTGATTATATATATGTATGTATAATAGAGAATTATTATACGTTAAGCATCGTTCTAACGGGTTTTCCACAAGATGGGTTTTCCTTAAGCTACATTGAATTTTTAATGTTATTATCATTTTTGATATATTTTTATGAGTTTGGGCCCTTAAAGCGACATAGTAATCTTGCGCAGTAAAATAATTTTAAAGTAATGTATGCGGCATAGATTATTAAATATTTATTTATAAATATCTTATTTATACCTTCGCTAATTTAGCTCCACCTACAAAATTATAATTTTCTCAAATACCACGGGAACTATTACCGAGTTTTAATTAATAATAATACTCGTAGTGCCTTATATCCTTCTCCAGACTCATCTATACTAATATTATAAAGCTGAAGAGTTTGTTTGTTTTATTTGTTTGAACACACTAATCTCAGGAACTACTGGTTCGTATTGAAAAAATATTTTTGCATTGAATAGACCATTTATCGAGGAAGGCTTTAGGCTATATAAGATCACGCTGCAACTATAAGGAGCAAAGAAATAATGGATTATGTGAAAAAAATACTGGGAAAATTATTCATCCTTGAGGGCTTCTATGATTATTCCACGCGGACGAAGTCGCGGGCACAGCTAGTAATTTAAATGTATAGCTGAACGTCGACTTTCAGTCTATTGATTGTTCACTCTATCTATCCCGTAAGGGATAACATGGTAATACATGTATGCATGAAAAATTAGTTAATTAAAATACAGGTCACTGTAATATTTACGCATCATGACAGACCTAGTAATGTGGCGTTTATAATTTATTATTTTCAAACACGATATTTATCGTGTGATGCTTATGTTGTAGAGAATTTTTAAAAATTATTCCTTTATTGTTGCTTGGTTAGTCACACATACATACATACATATGGTCACGTCTATATCCCTTGTGGGGTAAGCCACACTTTTTTTTGTAAGTGATATTGATAGATAGATGATAGGCCACGTTCAGCTGTTTGGCTTAATGATAGAATTGAGATTTAAATAGTGACCGGTTGCTAGCCTATCGCCTAACAGAAAATCCTAAGTTTATAACCCTATCCCTTAGTCGCCTTTTACGACATCCGTGGGAAAGAGTTGGAGTGGTCCTATTCTTTTTTCTTTTGGTGCCGTGAACCACACGAAACTATTAAGTTATATTACAAATAATTATATACTGTATATCTATACTAATATTATAAAGCTGAAGGGTTTGTTTGACTAGCGCGTTCAAATTTTCGAATAAGAAATAAGTTCGAATTGAAAAATTCTTTTTGCGTTGAATAGACGCTGCAACTATAAGGAGCAAAGAAATAATGAAAAATGTGAAAAATTATTAATCCTTGAGGGCTTCAATAATGCCCAAAATAACTTTTCCACGCGGACGATGTCGCGGGCACAGCTAGTGTACAATAAAGAATTTACACACAAATTATTATACATGCCGTATGGTTCCCGGCACCAATACAAAAAAGAATAGGCCACTCCATCTCTTTCCCATGGATGTCGTAAAAGGCGACTAAAGGATAGGCTTACAAACTTGGGATTCTTGTTTTAGGCGATGGGCTAGCAACCTGTCGCTATTTGAATCTCAATCCTATCATTAAGCCAAATAGCTGAACGTGGCTATTCAGTCTTTTCAAGACTTTTGGCTCTGTCTAACCCGCAAAGGATGTGGACGTGACCATATGTATGTATGTATGTATCATACATTCCGCTTCTCACGCCAATCACTTCGTATGCAACATAACAAAGGCGCTCAAAGAAGAATAAAATCTAATTTGGCAAAAACGTGTATAGACAAAAGATACTTGGGAAACTAAAAAAGATGGCTGTACCATGAACTAAATGTGGGATTTCTCGTTGGAACGCAGCCAGAGGCCGCGGTCTGTTTGCCGGCGGGTAGCGGAGTGATAAGCGGAGCGTTTAACATTCTTGGCACGATCCGCTGGGTCTAATTATCTACATTAATATTATAAAGCTGAAGAGTTTGTTTGTTTGAACGAGCTAATCTCAAGAACTACTGGTTCGAATTGAAAAAATATTTTTGCGTTGAATAGACCATTTAGGTCTAGGCTAAGGAAGAAGAAAACATTAAAAAGAAAAAGTTGCCAAATGTTAAGCAAGTCAAAAAGAACATGCATGTAGTCACGTCTTTATTCCTTGCGGGGTAGACAGAGTCAACACTTAAAAATAGTGATTGGCCACGTTCAGCCACGTTCATGATGGCTTTATTGTTCAAATTGTGACAGATTGCCCACATTGCCTACAAGAGGAATGCCTATCCTTTTGTCACCTTTTACGACACGACACGACACAGGAAAAATATGCATTGGTCCTATTCTTATTCTATCAGTGCCGGGAACCAGACGGCACAAAAGAAGAAATATTCGTAAAGCAACGATCTAATACCAAATACTGATACTAATACAAATACCTACTTTACCATACACAGCAAATGGTCAGGTCAAGAGTATCCGAAACCGCCGAGCTTGCATGAAGAGAGTTATGTATGTGGATGAAGCGAGGGAAATATGCAGAGATCGTGGCAAGTGGAAAGATGTAGTCTCTGCCTACCCCTCCGGGAAAGAGGCGCGATTTTATGATGATAATAATAATACCAAATAGTGGTCAAGTGTAGGTGTGGTTACTTGATAAATGAAAATGAGAAAAAAATATATACCTACTTAAAAAATGCATACATACATAAATATGGTCACGTCTATATCCCTTGCGGTGTAGACAGAGCCAACAGTCTTGAAAAGACTGAATGGCCACGTTCAGCTATTTGGCTTAATGATAGAATTGAGATTCAAATAGTGACAGGTTGCTAGCCCATCGCTTTAAAAAGAATACCAAGTTTGTAAACATATCCCTTAGTCGCCTATTACGACATCCACGGGAAACAGATGGAGTGGTCCTATTCTTTTTTGTATTGGTGCCGGGAACCACACGGCACCTTAAAAAAATGATATACAAATATGTATATTAGTCAGTCTCAGTAAGAACATGAAATATTGAGACCGCTGTCAGTAAAACGTCAGCTGTATAAGTTATTTCCCCACTTGAATTTAGGTCTGTCAGCCATAGGGTTGCCACCTTTTTTTTTTTTTTGAAGAAAAATAGTATTTTTTTTTGTAAATCAAAAAATATAATACTTTTGGGAAATTCAGGAAAAAAATAGTGCATATCTATTTTCAATCATTATTTATTTTCCCATGAGTATTTATTATTACTTTTCCCTTTGGCCATCGAGATTATATTATTTTTAAAATAATTATAGGCATCTGAGCAATTTAGGTCTATATTAAAGTAAATTAACAACACATTTTTTGATTAAATTAATAGATGCTCTATTCCTTTCTTCTCTCTATTTCACATTCATGACGGAAAAAAATATTCTTAACTAAAGTAAAAAAATCCCTATACAGCGTTGCGGGTGCGTTCCATTTACAGTTAATTCAATAAAAAAGCGCGACAATTGAATTAGGGAAAAATTTAGGGAATGTTGTGATGTGAAAGAAGATGTAGTTTCAGGAATAGAAAAGGGTATGTTGAGATGGTTCGGTCATGTAGAGGATGAATGAAAGCAGGTTGACTAAGCAGATATACAAGGAGAGTGTGGAGGGAAAGGTCGGAATGGGAAGGCCTAGACGAACGTATCTTGATCAAATTAAGGACGTCCTGGTAAGGGTCAGGTCAAGAGTACCCGAAACCGCCGAGCTTGCAAGAAGTGAGCTATGAATGTGGATGAAGCGAAGGAAGTATGCAGAGATCGTGGCAAGTGGAAAGATGTAGTCTCTGCCTACCCCTCCGGGATAGAGGCGTAATTTAATGTATGTATGTATAAAGTATCTTTTGTATATAGTACTTAGTAGGTACAATTGACTAAAATATAGTACGATACTATATAATATAGTACGGGTGGCAACCCTAGTCGGCCAAAACCAGTGCATTACAGGGTTTAAAGTGAGCTGTCACTATTGAATGTTTATAGTCTTGGCTATCTTTACATGTAAATCTAGATTTTACACGCTGGCCTGGTGGTGAAGGGCAAAAAAGTTTGTGCCAAATGCCTCTCTTCCCTCGCAGATTGTTTAAGTCATGCATATATATACGTACATACATATATACATACATTATGGTCACGTCTATATCCCTTGAGGGGTAGTCAGAGCCAACAGTCTTGAAAAGACTGAATGGCCACGTTCATCTATTTGGCTTAATAATAGAATTAAGATTCAAATAGTGACAGGTTGCTAGCCCATCGCCTAAAAAAAGAATCCCAAGTTTGTAAGCCTATCCCTTAGTCGCCTTTAACGACATCCTTGGGAAAGAGATGGAGTGGTCTTATTCTTTTTTCTATTTGGTGCCGGGAACCATACGGAAACCATGTGGGGTACCACAAGGGATATAGACGTGACCATATGTATGTATGTAGTTTGATAACTAACCGATTCTCTGGATGAACTGGATGTTCCAATTCGGGTCAGGTTTACCAGCTAAGATTGCGGAGGTCAGATGGGAGTCGCTTCGTGTAAAAACCTGACTCAAATCCAGGATCCATGGTCAAAAGCACACCCCGGGCTCCTCTCCAGAGTGGTGAGTATGCAACCGGGACTAAAGCCAGGAAGAAACATGTTTTTTTTTCGCTACCAGACGAGGAAAGGTGGCAACTATTTGCTCCTTTAAAAACATACATTCACGGTAAAAAGATGCAGTAGACCTATTCATACAAACGGTATTTTAGCGGCAAGCCAACAGCTATCATATATGTATCTTAATATTATTAATTATTATTATTTAACATTGAAATATAGAAAAACTGATCATAATTAGACAGAGCTTTATATGCTACTAATTTAAAATATATGTATATAATTCCGACGCCTTAAGAGGTAGAATATGTGTTCACAGAAGCTGTACCTAAATACTAAGACCAACATTGTAACCATATTCTAGGAATAAATGATAATGATTAATACATACATACAGATACATATGTTCACGTCTATATCCCTTGCGGGGTAGACAGAGCCAACAATCTTGAAAAGACTGATAGGCCACGATCAGCTATTTGGCTTTATGATGGAATTGAGATTCAAATAGTGACAGGTTGCTAGCCCATCGCCTAAGAGAAGAATCCCAAGTTTATAAGCCTATCCCTTAGTCGCCTTTTGCGACATCCATGGGAACGAGATCGAGTGGTCCTATTCTATTTTTTATTGGTGCCGGGAACCACAAGGCGCGAAGCGCGAATTATTACAGAAGATACTTACGAAATCTCTCCGAACGGCGCAAACGCATCTCGAAGGCTCTGCGTTTCAATTTCCGGACTCAGGTCGCCCACGAAAATGTGGTAATGTTCTGGAACAAGAGATACATTTATTTTTAAATGTGATTACAGTACTGACAAAGTTACCAGTAGCCTACCGCCGAAACAAACCGGTCTAATTACAAATAGAAAACAGTAAACTATTAGATTATGTCTTTCTATTAATTTTTGTCTCGTCACAAGCGCCATCTGTGGGAGAACTCGGGCATGATTTCTTGAGTGGGTAAAAACGTTGTGGTCACAAGTGTTGTTGAATTGTTGTTGATAGATGGCGTTGAAGTCGATTATGTCGATGTGCGCTCGAGTTTCTATTTCACTTAGCTGATGTGACAAACTCATAACTCAAACTCAAAATATTTATACTATTACTACTACTCTTAAAAGTTCTGATTCAGAAATTTAATAGCCTGATTCATATTATGAATTTTCGTCTGTACTTAAAGCAGCAAGTCGTCGGGTTAAGAAACAGTGAATATATCTATACTAATATTATAAAGCTGAAGAGTTCGTTTGTTTGTTTGTTTGAACGCGCTAATCTCAGGAACAACTGGTTCGAATTGAAAAATTCTTTTTGTGTTGAATAGACACCATTTATCGAGGAAGGCTTTAGGCTATTTAACATCACGCTGCAACTATAAGGAGTGAAGAAATAATGGATAATGTGAAAAAAGCGGGGAAAATTATTCATCCTTGAGGGCTTCAATTATGCCCAAAATAACTATTCCACGCGGACGAAGTCGTACAGCTAGTCGTTAATAATATGGTCACCCATTCATTCACTCGTATAATCACGTCTTTATCCCTTGCGGGGAAGACAGAGCCAGCAGCTTGGAAAGACTAACCTCGAAAGACAACGACGCTCTTCGCTATGAATGAGTGATCCATTTTATTTCCTATATTACCCTTCAAAATGTCAATGTATACACTAATATACATGAGATGTGAGGTAACACGCTTATTCTCAATTTAGTCTCGGCGCGGTTAAAAGCTTCTTAGGGCTGTCACGACAAATATGATTATGATCCAGTATGTTTGTACAGTATGATGTAGTCCTTGTCTACCCCTGTGGGAAAAAAGTGATTTATTGTATGTTTGTTGTACAGAATTTTACTTATGGATTGCGAAAAAAAATCTATGTTATACATACCTACATATACTTAATTCAGTAGCTTCCCAACATTTTAATAGAATTGAAACACTCCATCTATTACCCGTAAATGTCGTTAAAGGTGACTAAGGGAATGGCTAATAAACTTGAGAATCTTCTTGCTGGCGATGGGCTAGCAACCTGTCACTATTTGAGTCTCAATTCTATCAAGAAGCCAAACAGCTGAATGTGGCCTTTCAGTTTTTCAAGACTGCCCTCTTTGTCTACCCCGCAAGGGATATAGACGTGATGTGTGTTGATGTCATTTACCACATGAATTTACTGTAATATCACGGTGGTCCTGCTGACGAATCTTCCCAGCAAAGCAAAGGATATGGAAATTAACGCAAATCCTAGGATTATTTTCGGATTGCCAAGATTAATATATGTAGACTTAATAGTTAGATATTATCCCATATATACATATATGTTTGTAAAATAACATAACGGAACATAAAATCACGCCTTCTTCCCGGAGGGGTAGGCAGAGACTACATCTTTCTACTTGCCACGATCTCTGCACACTTCCTTCGCTTCGTCCACATTCATAACTCTCTTCACGCAAGCTCGGCGGTTTCGGGTACTTTTGACCTGACCCTTTACCAGGACGTCCTTAATTTGATCAAGATACGTTCGTCTAGGCCTTCCCACTCCGACCTTTTGTAAAATATCGAATGGTTTTGCCTGTTAGCATCACGTGGTTATAATTATATGGTTATTTGACTCAAGATAGCTGGAACATGTATCAACCAATGAGTCTGCAGCAAGAGCGATAATTTGGACTGGACTGCCATAAGACCTTCCGTCAGACTACGTGTTATGTCTGGGGAACCGCGCGACAGACGATGTTGTCAGAGGTTGTATACATGCTCCACTCAGTGAAATCTTTGCTTGCGCGATTTAGACTCTTCGCTGTTATTGGCCGATAGCGTCACGTGATTGATTGTTGTGACTTCTGGCGTAGAGATGTCGCCACAATTATTCTCAGTTATGTGTATTTGTATAGCTCTGCATACAACTTTATCTTCTTTGCTTAAAAGTTAACGTCTACCCTCGAGAACTTCACGCGTACTCTTCAAGTAAAGTCATACAAATCGCTGATGTAATCAAGAATAAAGTCACGAGTATTACGTTGTCAACGTACAATCCTCATCGCATTTATTTCCCCCTAAATTGGGGAAGGAAGTTGGGTGACTGTGTCGAATATCATAACTCCGAAACTTTGGAGACGACTAAGCGACTGACAGACAGATATCCGTGACGAAATTAAGTATGTTTCTTTTGTAACTTCGTGCTATCGAGACGGGATTGTAACATCGAATTGACGTTAATGACAACTTCAGGTTCAACGACAGGTCTTTTCGACGAGTCTCGAAACTGTTTTCATACATACGTATACATATGATCACGTCTATATCCTATGCGAGGTAGACAGAGCCAACAGTCTTGAAAATACTGAATGGCCACGTTCAGCTATTTGGCTTAATGAAAGTATTGAGATAAGAATCCCAAGTTTATAAGCCTATCCCTTAATCGCCTTTTACGACATCCATGGGAAAAAGATGGAGTTCTTTTTTGTATTGGTGTCGGGAACCACACGGCATCTGTTTTCAGACGCTCGTTTAGTTTACGACGACATAATTCGTTATCAGCTAAGAGTATTAGTATACTTAATTATATAAATAAGTTCGATAACATGTTTAAATTAAATCAAATAATAGTGTGGTTTTCGGCACCAATGCAAAAAAGAATAGGACCACTCCATCTTTTTCCCATGGATGTCGTAAAAGGCGACTAAGGGATAGGCTTATAAAATTGCGATCCTTTTTTTAGGCGATGGGCTAGCAACCTGTCTCTATTTGGATCTCAATTCCATCATTAAACCGAGCAGCTGAACGCGGCCATTCAGTCTTTTCGGGACTATTGGCTCTGTCTACCCCGTAAGGGATATACATAGATGTGACTATATGTATGTATGTAACATGTTTAAACCATTCGTCAACAGATGGAGTCCTTATTTATTTATAAATACATAAAATTATATACAGGAGCATTTATTACACTAGTTCTAGTACAAAGGTGCTACTTATATCAAAAGGAATCACTTCCAGTAGACCCATGAGAGGAGAGATGAATTTTGGAGCGGTATGGCGTGTGCACAAATAACGTTTACCATATTTAACTAAAGATACATGCTAATACTACAGGTAGTCCTTATTCTATGTCGTCAAATCATTTGAAGACAAAACCACTGTCGAAGAAGAGTTTCAGACTCCATTACTCAAAATATTGAAACACTTATTTTGTAACGAACTAATTATATTTTTATTTGAATTAGATAGGATAAGCCTATCCCTTAGTCACCTTTTACGACATCCATGGGAACGAGACGGAGTGGTCTCATTCTTTTTTTTATTGGTGCCGGGAACCACACGGAGGGATAGGTTTATAAACTTGGGATTCTTCTTTTAGGCGATGGGCTAGCAACCTGTCACTATTGGAATCTCAATTCTATCATTAAGCCAAACAGCTGAACGTGGCCTATCAGTCTTTTCAAGACTGTTGGCTCTGTCTGCCCCGCAAGGGTTATAGACGTGATTATATGTAGGTATATGTACTACTTATATTTTTATTTTTATTTGAATTAGATAGGATCATGGTCGTATTCAGATACAAATTTATGTCATAGACAAGACATGTGACAACCCTAGCTACACAATAACTCAATTCCTGAATCAATGAACGACCCAATATTCAGATAATCCGATCCGATGCCAGCTCTTATTGCATAAATTAATAATAGCGAACGATTTTTTAATAAAATCTGAAACAATAATGGTATTCATTTACAGCGCCATATTGGAACTAATTGGTGACTAATTTGAAATGAATTGCACACATACATACATATTGTCACGTCTATATCCCTTGCGGGGTAGACAGGGCCAACAGTCCTGAAGAGACTGACAGGCCACGTTCAGTTCAGCTGTTTGGCTTTATGATAGAATTGAGATTCAAATAGTGACAGGTTGCTAGCCTGCATCGCCTATAATAAGAATCCCAAGTTTAAAAGCCTATCCCTTAGTCGACTTTTACGACATCCATGGGAAAGAGATGGAGTGGTCCTATTCTTTTTTGTATTGGTGCCGGGAACCACACGATACTGCCGGGAACCAAACGGAAATGAATTGTGTTGATAGTTATTAAGTGAAAAGTGATTCACCGTCTTTTCGGCGGCCATAACTTTTCGCGGTTCGAATTTTAAAAAACGTCAAAACAACGGATTTAAATGTCGAAGGCGCTGCTTCATTTTTTATTGTTCCTATCCTTTTTTCACTTCATACAACACGACAGTGACAGCATGCGTGGTTATTTCGCAGCTTAAATACCTAGCCTGGCAAATGATCTTCCCTTTGGTGGCGGTCGAGTTCGAATCATCGCTCCCGCTACAGTATCTATATCTAATATATTTAAACGAGCGATTCTTGTATATATATAATCAGGATCTCGGAAGCGGCTCCAACGATTTTCATGAAAGTTACAGATTAGAGGCTTTTCGGCTCAAGGAATCGATTTATCAAGGTCCTAGGTTCGAGAACAGCTCGGTTCCCAAGATATATAAACATTTTAAAAACCGCGTTTTAAGAAACTACATCAGCGCCATCTCTGGTAGACCGAGCAAAGCTCGGTCAACCGGGTACTTATTATTTATAGATTAATGCGAGTTATAATAAAACTTTGTTGTTATGTCAACACGAGTCGTTTGGCAAACTAATCCGAAGTATCAAGATTGTTCGATCGGAGTTATTCACTTCGATAATCCCGTGTCCTATTTATATTTTGCAGAGATATTATTCATTACTAGCTTTTACACGGCGTTTCGCCCGCGTGATTAATTTTTGACGTGACAACGTCTTATAATTCGATTGGGCCGGCTGCACGCACGAAAAAACATGAATTATGCGGCGTTACCTCGCTCTGAGGCGTTCCATGTAAGGCTTGAAGTGCAAGCGAGAGCGCGCAACGAGCGACAGAGAGGCACAATCGGCCTTCGCGTTCGGCAGCGTTCGACATCCGTCTCTCTCCTACTTGAGTGAGCGATGCGTCTGAGTGGTATAGTCCAAGATCCCAGAGCCGTAAGACACAACTTATTTTCTAAAGAATGGATCTTTCGATTCTCAGTAGTCTTTCATGTACTTTTAATACCTGCATGTTTGTGAGACTTGCCCGGTGACACCTGCGCAGGTACCAGGCGAGAAAGGTAACTAAAAATCACAGTTACTTAACTTAATTTTTTATGACTGATTTTTATATATATTTTATAGACTATTACTCTGAAGTCATATCAGAGAAGTCAGACGCTTTCCATGCGCCAGAACTTTTGTCAGACGATTTAAAGCTCTATCAAAAAAAAATTAACTTAATTTATTTTTAAATGTCTGACTTTTATATATGTTATTCAGATAACTATTACAAAGTTGTATTAAATCAGTCAGACAGTTTGTAATGACCAAACACCCCTTAAACACAAGAATTACTCAGCCTCGAGTATGAGCGCGATAGCACAATGCGCATGCGCGTCAGAGTAAAATATCTAATATTTGAAAAGTACTTACTGTTTTCAATTTCATATTTTTGCATATCTATTCAAATACGATGAAATTTATAATTAAAATAATAATTAATTATTTTTAAAATAATATAATATATTGCATACTAGCTGTTGCCCGCGACGTCGTCCGCGTAAAGTTCGAGTTGAATCTTAATCATACAGTCTGATACAGACAGACAGACAAAAAATGTAAAAAAAAATTCTCTATTTGTTTCAGTCAAAATATTAAATGTACAGACAAAATTTGTGTTTTTACCATATGATTATATGTAGTATTTTGATTTTCAGTTTTTTTTAATAAATACTCAAACAACACAAAAAAAATATTTTTAATAAAAAATAATATATATCTTGTTATTGTTGGGACTCGAACTCGGATCATCAACTTCACAGTCTCACGCGCTAACCACTGGATCATCAAAGCCGTTGCGGTGGTATCGAAATTAAAGTAGACTACATACATATGGTCACGTCTATATCCCTGGCGGGGTAGACAGAGCCAACAGTCTTGAAAAGACTAAATGGCCACGTTCAGCTATTTGGCTTAATGATAGAATTGAGATTCAAATAGTGATAGGTTGCTCGCCCATCGCCTAAAAAAGAATCCCAAGTTTGTAAGCCTATCCCTTAGTCGCCTTTCACTTATATTTATATGTTATAGGTTTACTATTACTATACTATTTTTTAATTGTTTATGATTTTATTTTTACGGAAAATTCTGCCAGCAACGACAATCTAACTGATGATGAGGACGATGACTTGAGTGGACAGTATAGAGATTTAATAAATGATGAAAATTCAAATGATTATTTTGATGATGAAGATGATAAAGAGACAATAAAATAATTTTTATTAAAAATAATAAATTAAATTATTCAATCGATTAATCATAATTAATTATTTTTTTATTGAAATTATTATAATAGATATATTTTTTTAAATAAAATAAAAATCATTCTTTTTGAAAGTCTATTGCTACAAAAAAATTCATTTTCCCCTATTTATATGCAATATATTATATTATTTTAAAAATGATTAATTATTATTTTAATTATAAATTTCATCGTATTTGAATAGATATGCAAAAATATGAAATTGAAAACAGTAAGTACTTTTCAAATATTAGATATTTTACTCTGACGCGCATGCGCATTGTGCTATCGCGCTCATACTCGAGGCTGAGTAATTCTTGTGTTTAAGGGGTGTTTGGTCATTACAAACTGTCTGACTGATTTAATACAACTTTGTAATAGTTATCTGAATAACATATATAAAAGTCAGACATTTAAAAATAAATTAAGTTAATTTTTTTTTGATAGAGCTTTAAAGCGTCTGACAAAAGTTCTGGCGCATGGAAAGCGTCTGACTTCTCTGATATGACTTCAGAGTAATAGTCTATAAAATATATATAAAAATCAGTCATAAAAAATTAAGTTAAGTAACTGTGATTTTTAGTTACCTTTCTCGCCTGGTACCTGCGCAGGTGTCACCGGGCAAGTCTCACAAACATGGAGGTATTAAAAGTACATGAAAGACTACTGAGAATCGAAAGATCCATTCTTTAGAAAATAAGTTGTGTCTTACGGCTCTAGGATCTCACTCTAGTAGCATGTCCACATTCCATCAGTATTTTCTTAAGACGTTGTCACGTTCAACTATCGTCAGTAAACCGACTTAACAGATAACGGATTTTTATTTCGCTGGTAATACGGAAAATCTTCATTTAGTGCACCCCTAGACTATTATGAGGAACCTACATGACAAATTTCACGTCTCTAGTCTATATCCCTTGCGGGATAAACAGATAAGCAGTAGAATAGAATACGAGTAGATTTATTTTCAAATTGGATGGACAAAGTAACACTAATTGACGTCACATCACTTAATCCTAATAATAACTTCTACCGCTTCTCAAAGCACGTGTGTAGAAGAAGCGACGGAACAAACTACACTGCAGCATTTTCACCGGACGTCAATTTTCAAATACAGATCTCTTAAATCTTAACGTAGACG
Source organism: Amyelois transitella (assembly GCF_032362555.1). NCBI lineage: Eukaryota > Metazoa > Arthropoda > Insecta > Lepidoptera > Pyralidae > Amyelois > Amyelois transitella. Next base: position 1,348,885 of record NC_083531.1, read on the forward strand.
AATGCACAATTTCCACATTAAAAAAATATGAATGAATATAAAACTAAGATATTAAGTCTTCAAAGACTTAATAGCCAACGTTCAGCTGACAGGCTTAATGATAGAATTGAGATTCAAATAGTGACATATTGTTAGTCAATCACCTAAAAGAAGAATAATTAATAAATAAATAATAATTAATATATACGCGACATATTACACAGATTGAGTTAGCCTCGAAGTAAGTTCGACGCTTGTGTTACGAGATACTAACTCAACGATATTATATATTTTCATAATAAAAACTTAAATAGATAAACATCCAAGACCCAGCCAAATCAGAAAAAGTTCTTTTTTCATCATGCCCTGGCCGGGATTCGAACCCGGGACCTCCGGTGTCACAGACAAGCGTATTACCGCTGCGCCACAGAGGCCGTCGCCCTAGAATCCCTAGTTTTTATAAGCCTATCCCTAACCAGTGTCGTGTGGTTCCCGGCACCAATACAAAAAAGAATAGGACCACTCCATCTCTTTCCCATCGATGTCGTAAAAGGCGACTAAGGGATAGGCTTACAAACTTGGATTCTTTTTAGGCGATGGGCTAGCAACCTGTCACTATTTGAATCTCAATTCTATCATCAAGCCAAATAGCTGAACGTGGCCATTTAGTTTTTTCAAGACTGTTGGCTCTGTCTTCCCCGCAATGGATATAGACGTGACCATATGTATGTAGGCCTCGTTCAGCTAATAGGCTTAATGACAGAATTGAGATTCAAATAGCGATATATTTCATCATCCATCACCTAAAAGGAGAATCCCTAGGTCATAAGCCTTTCCCTAACCACACGGCACATATATAAACAAGTCATACATGTTTTTTAATGTAGACAATGTGCATTCGTCCACGATTTAGATTTAAGAGATCATCTATATTTGTAAATTGACGTCCTATGAAAATGCTGCAGTGTAGTTTGTTCCGCCGCTTCTTCTACACATGCGCTTTGGAAGCGGCAGTAGTTATAATTAGATTTAAGTGATGTGACGTCAATAAGTGATACCTTGTATCCAATTTTGAAAATAAATCTATTCTATTCTATTCTAGTACATTCACCACCCTATTTAGACGTGAGTACGTATACAAGTTGGGTAGCGGAAAAAAGAGTCGTTATTTATAATTTATACAACCCGCCCGGAGCATGCTGATTCATAATTTATGTATGTTTAGCATCAACGTGTATATGTTTTATGTGGTGCCTTTTGTTTTTTAAGTCACATACATACGTATGATCACGTCTATATACCTAACGGGGTAGACAGAGCCAACAGTTTTGACGAGACTGATAGGCCACGTTCAGCTGTTTGGCTTAGTGATAGGATTGAGATTTAAATACATACATACATATGGTCACGTTTATATCCCTTGCGGGGTAGACAGAGCCAACAGTTTTGAAGAGACTGATAGGCCACAATCAGCTGTTTGGCTTAATGATAGGATTGAGATTTAAATACATACATACATACATATGGTCACGTCTATATATCTTGCGGGGTAGACAGAGCCAACAGTTTTGAAGAGACTGATAAGCCACGTTCAGCTGTTTGGCTTAATTATAGGATTGAGATTTAAATACATACAATACATATGGACACGTTTATATCCCTTGCGAAGTAGACAGAGCCAACAGTCTTGAAGAGACTGATAGGCCACGTTCAGCTGTTTGGCTTAATGATAGGATTGAGATTTAAATACATAAGTACATACATATGGTCACGACTATATCCCTTGCGGAGTAGACACGTGTTTGGCTTAATGATAGGATTGAGATTTAAATACATACATACATACATATGGTCACGTCTATATCCCTTGCGGGGTAGACAGAGCCAACAGTTTTGAAGAGACTGATAGGCCGCGTTCAGCTATTTGGCGTAACGATAGAATTGAGATTTAAATAGTGACAGGTTGCTAGCCCATCGCCTAAAAGAAGAATCCCAAGTTTGAAAGCGTGTAATTTGCATGTCACAACGAGAGTATATTTATAAACTTATTATCACATCTAATCTAAACATAGTATATATACTAGTTGTTTCTCGCTAACCTATATATCACATGAACACTTTTATTTTTTACAAAATTATTAATATATTTTTTTATATTCAAAAAATTTAAAATTCAATTTTTTTATTCATTATCATAGGATACTCATATCGCTAATAATAGTCAAATCTTTTGGTTTCACAACGTTGGTTGACGTCAAATAAATTAATTAAAACTAAGTTTACTGCCGCTTCCTAGGCGTCAGTGCAGAAGAGGCGGTTACAAACTGCACTGCAGCATTTTCTTCAACAACGTCAACTTGACAACTAAACAAACCAAAATATATAACAATTATTAAGTGATACGAAGTGTCTCATAATAATGAATAAAATATTTGAATTTGTTGTGATGTGAAAGAAGATGTAGTTACAGGAATAGAAAAGGGTATGTTGAGATGGTTCGGTCATGTGGAGAGGATGAATGAAAGCAGGTTGACTAAGCAAATATACAAGGAGAGTGTGGAGGGAAAGGTCGGAGTGGAAAGACCTAGACGAACGTATCTTGATCAAATTAAGGACGTCCTGGTAAAGGGTCAGGTCAAAAGTACCCGAAACCGTCGAGCTTGCATAAGAGGGTTATGAATGTGGATGAAGCGAAGGAAGTATGCAGAGATCGTGGCAAGTGGACAGAGGTAGTCTCTGCCTACCCCTCCGGGAAAGAGGCGTGATTTTATGTATATATGTATGTATATTTGAATTTGTACAATAATGCATTTTCGCTCCAAGTTGAAAAAGTTGACAGACCTATCAATTTTATTTATATTATTAGTTTGTATTATTGCTTCTTATCAGAATTCTATTATTTTCTATTATAATAGTATTTACACAGAACAAGTTAGATGTAAGGGTTGTCTTTCCAGCTTTGTGTTCTTTCAACATTAATAACGACAAAGGTAGCAGGTTCAATTTCGTAATGGAATGTCGAATTATGTACCTATGACCTGAATAGTGAAATTAATTTGTTGAAATGTGCCCAACAAATTTTATTTATTTGTAACTACAAAAGAACGTGAATGTTGAAAACACACAAATAAGATTCATTTTATACATACATATAATCACGTCTATATCTATTGTTAGGTAGACAGAGCTAATAGTATTGAAAAGACTGATAAGCCACGTTCAGCTGTTTGGCTTAATGATAGCATTAATTTGGCATGAGGATCCCGGCACCAATATAAAAAAGAATAGATCCACTCCGTCTCATTCCCATGGATGACGTAAAAGGCGACTAAGGGATAGGCTTAAAAACTTGGGTTTCTTCTTTTAGGCGATGGGCTAGCAACCTGTCACTATTTGAATCTCAATTCTATCATTAAGCAAAACAGCTGAACGTGGCCTATCGGTCTTTACAAGACTGTTGGCTCTGTCTACCCCGCAAGGGATATAGACGTGATTATATGTATGTATGTATGTATGTTTCGCATTAATAATATGTTTTGTTTATTTATACATATAATTGATTAAAAACAAAATGGCGATCGTGTTCCTTTCGCAAAGTCTTAACTCTGTAGCAAAAATTACTTGGGCCGTGTAAAAATTGAGGAAAATTCCTAAGTTGTCACTTTACGTTCCCGAGATGTCTTATCTCAATCCCGACATCAAAGTTTTGCGCTTAACTTTTATCTGCCATCTCATTCTATCTAATTTCCCGTTCCATTTTGTATTTCAACCGTTGACTAGGTATGGTAAGGTATGGTAAGCGTACGTACATTAGTTTGAATACTAACCGATGTATTTACGGTGAGGGAAAACATTGTAAGGAAATGTGCACATTCAGGCATATGCAATGTTTACATTTCATTATGTTACATTCCCGAATGTGCATATTTGCTTATAAACTTGGGATTCTTTTTTTTGGCGACAGGCTAACAACCTGTCACTATTTCTATCATTAAGCCAAACAGCTGAACGTGGCCTATTGGTCTTTTCAAGACTCTTGGCTCTATCTACCCCGCAAGCGATATAAAAGTGATTACATACATACATATAGTATGTAATATTCGACATTATTATCATAGTTTGAAAGCCTCTGCTCACCCCGCTAAGGATACAGACGTGACAGAATGTAACAAAGAAATGTTAAGCATTGAAGTATCTAAATCATTTTAACGAGTTTGCGTGACAACGTAGCGTTTTTTTTTAATTAGCGCGGGTCATATGAGGTCATGATAGCGGACGGGGCGCGGTAGTTAACGGCTAGTATGTTTTTGGGTTAAAAATAATGCTATGCATATAATTTATTTATTTAAAACTAGTTGATGTCCGCGACTTCGTCCGCGTGGCAGAACGTACATGTACATTAAATCACGTTTCTTCGCCGTAGTGGTAGGCAAAGACTATCTTTCCACTTGTCAGAATTTTGCTTTCAGGAATAGAATAGAATAGATTTATTTTTCGAAATTGAATACAAGGTATCACTTCTTGACGTCACATCACTTAAATCTTATTATAATTACTACCGCTTCCAAAGCGCATGTGTAGAAGAAGCGGCGGAACGAACTACATTGCAGCATTTTCATCGGACATCAATATACAAATATTATAACTTAATTCCAAATCAAGGACGAATGCACCTTGTTTATATTAAAAAAATAATTTAAAGAAATTTAATTTTTTTTTGCAACACACTCGTTTCCCGACGGGAGTTAAAAACGGAACGTAACAATGTACATATTTCGGACAAAAAAAACCCAATTGTAAAAAGGAGGTTATAATAATTCGCTCCCGAGGGAAATTTAACGTGTCGGCAGTCCAATCGTATTTCATATATTGGACCCTTGCGGACAAATTGCTTTCAAATATATATATATTAAAGACTTTTTAAGCTATTGGAAAACATCATAATTCTACTTTCATATGTGGGCTTTGTGTTATTTATGGATGACGTAAAAAGTACCCGAAACCGCCGAGCTTGCATGAAGAGAGTTATGAATGTGAAAGAAGCGAATGAAGTGTGCAGAAGTCGTGGCAAGTGGAAAGAGGTAATCTCTGCCTACCCCTCCGGGAAAGAGGCGTGATTTTATGTATAAAGCGTATGTAAGTATGTATGTAAAAAGCGACTAAACTTGTAATTCTTCTTTTAGGCGATGGGCTAGCAACCTGTCAGTATATGAATCTCAATTCTATCATTAAGCCAAACAGCTGAACGTGGCCTATCAGTCTTTTCAAGACTGTTGGCTCTATTCATCTCTATTTCTCTCTCTCTGTCGTTCTATCGCATCACCCGTACATCCATCTCAGTTTGGTCCAAAGGTTCGACTAGCAGAGAATGCCTTGCAGCGTTAAGTCCACCTGTTATACTTTTTACGTGTATAAAGTTTAAGTAAATAAATAAATATATACGGGACAAATTACACTGATTGAGTTAGCCTCGAAGTAAGTTCGAGACTTGTGTAACGAGATACTATCTCAACGATACTTTATTTTATATAGATTTATAAACATCCGAGACCCAGGCCAATCAGAAAAAGTTCTTTTCTCATCATGCCCTGGCCGGGATTCGAACCCGGGACCTCCGGTGTCACAGACAAGCGTACTACCGCTGCGCCACAGAGGCCGTCAAATAAAATAATAAGACTTATCTCAAGATTTGAACCGTATGCATCACGCTTTTTGAAGGTACATCTTAACCGTTCAATCGCCGGCGCTCTTTTAAGAAATCAGTTTATCGTCTACCAAATCTTTAAAATTTGGCGGGAACAAGAACAAATCCCAACTTGGGTTGTTAAACTGTGTTATCTTTGAAATTTTACGACGAAACTTTTTGGGGCGCGCAAAAATATCTGACAAACGCGAGTTTTATTATCTTTACCTACTCATTTCAGTCGTAAACATTTCAATTGTCAAATATTATTTATTTGATTTTAATGTAGTTCAACATATATACATACATATAATCACGTCTATATCCCTTGCGGGGTAGACAGAGCCAACAGTCTTGAAAAGACTGATAGGCCACGTTCAGCTGTTTGGCTTAATGATAGAATTGAGATCCAAATAGTGACAGGTTGCTAGCCCATCGCCTAAAAAAAGAATCCCAAGTTTATTAGCCTATCCCTTAGTCGCTTTTTAGGACATCCATGGGAACGAGATGGAGTGGTCCTAATGTGATGTAGTTCAACTATTATATTAAGTATGTCGTGGGGTTTTCACTACTTTAGAATAGAACCACTCCATATCTTTCCTTTTCTATGTCGTAAAAGGTGTCTAAGGGATTTTATAAACTAGGGATTCCAGTTGTAGGCGGTGGGTTAGCAACCACTATTTGAATGTCAATTATATCATGAAGCGATAAAGTCCGCCAATTGTGCTATACGTTTGTATTTTGTGCAATGAAGTTTAAATAAATAAAACTGAAAGTGGCCTTTCAGTCTTTTCGAGACTATTGGCTCGGTCTACCTCGTAAGGAATAAAGGATGCGACACCAAATTTTCTGACGTTACAGATTAGCTATTCTTCTCACACGCAAAGAGATAATATTCAAAATTGGACCATTTTTCGTCACAATATGAGGGTTGGAACGTGACCCTGTAACCGGACCAAGTGACGTAGGGTTAAAAGACAAATTTGTGACAAATAACTTTCACGTGTAGAAGGCCGGTGGTCGAAGGGTTAAGCTATCCCGTTGCCAACAAGGTTTTATTTCGTCCACATACATATAAATATTTAGAAATATATACTAGTAGATGCCGTCCACGACTTCGTCCACGTGGAATTAATCCCCCTGAACTCCGGGATTAAAGTAGCCTATATGTTATTCTGGGTCTTCAGCTACCTACATATTAAATCAATCAAAATTAATCGTAATCGGTTCAGTAGTTTTTGCGTGAAAGAGTAACAGACATCCATACTGACATCCTGACATACTCACAAACTTTCGCATTTATAATATTAGTAGGATTGCCTTTCGCGCGCGGCTTCACTCGCGTGGGAAATTCCTGCAAAAAGAGCCTATGTTACTACTCTGTCTACCCCACAAGGGATATTTTTGTCAAATCCAGGTAGTTGCCACTTCGACCTGTATATTATTATGTATATCCTCATCATTTCACTTTTCGCTGAACCGATTTTTTTGCGGTTTTCAATGAAGTGTGACACTTTTTTAACCGATTTAAAAAAATGAGGATTTAGTAGGAAGCGGTTGTCTTTTTATTTATCAGTCTATTACTGTAGTAGGTACTGTTAGTTCGAAAAAATCTTTAACGAATGAGGGTATTACAAAACAGCGAAGCTTTGAACATCCCAAGGGCCACTTTGTGAAAGTTTGGACCTCAGTCCGTTCAGGATATTTCAATTACTTTTTTATTTCTCCTTCTGAAGAATTCTCCTAATACAATTCTCTGGAATGACGGTGTGAGACATTAGCGTAAGCGGATTCAAATCAATTCAAAATGTTTATTTATTTATTTTCATTTACTAATTTATGTTGTGTGTGGTTCCCGGCACCAATACAAAAAGAATAGGACCACTCCATCTCTTTCCCATGGATGTCGTAAAAGGCGACTAAAGGATAGGCTTACAAACTTGGGATTCCTTTTTAAGCGATGGGCTAGCAACCTGTCACTATTTGAATCTTAATTCTATCATTAAGCCAAATAGCTGAACGTGGCCATTCAGTCTTTTCAAGACTGGTGGCTCTGTCTACTCTGCAAGGGATATAGACGTGACCATATGTATGTACTTATTTATGTTCACAGAAAACATCGAGACTCATGAACACAAGAAACAAAATTACAAAGATTCTACAATCTTTACTGCTTATCATAAAGTAGGTACATCAGTTGAATAACACTTACTGCTTATAAATAGGTACAATATGAACATTGTTGGGCAAATCAAGCTTCGAAATTCCTATGATGCTATGAATATCAAAACTCCTTGAGTAAAGAAAAGCGTGCAGAAATAATTAAATTCGTCTGATTGCATATTCTCAATACACGTCTTTATCGCTTACGGAGTAGGCATGACTGACAGCCACAAGATAAGAACTCTTCACTTCAGCTGAACGAATCGGTGGCTATTCACAATATCGCTTTAATCTTTAATTTTGGACCTCATATTGATTAAAATATTTCAGAGGCAGTAAATTCTTAAGTTTTATTGGTGTTAAACTCAAAGGGACACCTGTTTTTATGCGTTGTTTAAATGCGTTAGAGGGCATAGATGCTTGTGTTAACAAACTCTTGGTCAAAAAGTAATAGGAATAGATAACAATTATTAAGAAACTGTTAAGAAAACAATTACGTAACATACATACATACATATGTATGTTACGTAATTGTTTTCTTAACATACATATGTATAATCATATTTATATCCCTTGCGGGATAATGCTGCAGGGCAGTTTGTTACCGCTTCTTCTGCACTGACGCCTTGGAAGCGGCAGTAAACTTAGTTTTAAGTAATTTATTTGATGTCAACCAATGTTGTGAAACCAAAAGATTTGACAATTATTAAGCGATATGATAGTATCGTATAATAAGTAATAAAATTTTTGAATAATTTTTATTCATTATTATATTTTTGGATAAATAAGTGAAAACAGTCTCTGTCTACATTTCCGGTAAGAAGTATTATACATAATATGTGCATGTAAAAAAAATATCTCACAGAAAATCCTTTTTTTAAATCGTTAGAAAATCAAGGAATCTTACAATTACCACTTTACCATTGAGAAAAAGCAGGCATTTAACCCTTAAACTCAAAGACAAGAATGAAAAAAGTTCCAGGAATTGTCTCTGGCGCGACACAAAAATCGTGAGCGAAAAAGAAAAAAAAAGAGGCACAGAATAACAGTTACGATTCTTTTACGTTGCTCAGAGTAGGGCTGCCGACTCAATCATAACAAGACGTTGATTTTTTTTTTCTTGAAAAAAAATATTCGTGTAATTTTTATTCTTCTTAAAAATATAATATTTCTAGCGTTTGCTCATACATTTGCGTGCATAAAACGAAACCTTTCGTTTATTACCCGTTCTGTGTGGTTCCCGATATTCTAGTAAAATGTGACCTCCTTAAGCGCACATTCGTCTAGTGAAAATTCCATGTTGATCTCTTAGCGAATAAAAACATATATAAATATGGTCACGTCTATATCCCTTGCGGGCTAGACATAGCCAACGGTCTTGGAAAGACTAATAGGCCACGTTCAGCTATTTGGCTCAATAATAGAATTGAAATTCAAATAGTGACAGGTTGATAACCCATCGCCTAAAAAAAGAATCCCAAATTTGTAAGCCTATTTCTTAGTCGGCTTTTACGACATCCTTGGTAAAGAGATGGAGTGGTCCAATTCTTTTTTTATTTGTGCCGGGAACCGCACATAATCTCGTAAATTAGGCATTAGGGCAATAAGGAAAAAGTATTATTAATTCAACTGGTTTTTTTTTTCAATTTCGCATCGCAATCCTACGCCATACATTAAAGGTTTTACGGCCTACTTTTTTTTATCTATGACACGCTGATCACAGATAACAAAAAAAAAAAAACTCCTATGTGAAAATCTCATGTCAAAAGTCGGGTAATTTTGTAAATCGAATCCCATTTTTGAAAATCCTCGAGCGTTAATTCGAATATAGAACGGCAGGGTTGTCGATCAAATGATACGACATAAAATTGGGTTTTGGCTGTATCCTGAATACGTTAGGGGAAATTGTGGGAATAGATCACTTATGTCTTGTTACGATATAAATTTGTTTTTAGGTTATATTTTCTTGTTTGTGAATAAACTTTTATTGACATAAATACATACGGTCTCGTCTGTAACCCTAGCGGGGTAGACAAAGCCAACAGTCTTGAAGAGACTGATAGGCCGCGGTCAGCTGCTGGGCTTTATGATAGAATTGAGATTCAAATAGTGACAGGTTGCTAGCCAATCGCCTAAAATAATCCCAACTATCATTGACATAACTCGATAATATTAGTTATTACATAACTTGCATTTTAAACGACACTTCGTCGTCTTTATGTCTTACAGTGATGACAGAGTCAATAGTAACTTACAAGTCTCCATTTTAAAATAGAATAAGAATGTATCTACAAATAACAATTATGATTCCTTATAATAAAAATGAATTAAATAAAATTAAATATTGTTGCCATGTTATTTATTAATTACCCTTACTAACTTATAACTCGTACGATCAGAAGGCGTTTCCAAACGTCTAAACACTAAGAAGGATTTTCCGGAATTCCCACAGGATTTAATTTTACCCGGGCGGAGCGGCGGGGCATAATCTAGCAAGATATGTCTATCAACGATTTTACGAAGAGTAGGTACTTCAATATAGGCTTATACCAATCTTATTCCAAACATAAAACTTCCCTCCAACAAATAAAATTTTACGAGCGTTGCTTGTGACTCTTTTTAAATTTGGAAAATGGCGGATTCGGAAAACAATCAGCTGATTGGTCGTTTAAAAGATTTGAAAGTGGAATTTTATTGTAGAATTTTCTGGATGCTCACGATGTCAAATGAGGGTGTTTAATGGTTTTCCTTATAGTTGACATTGTATGTATAGGCTATTGTCTAAACAACATATATACATACATACATAAAATCACGCCTCTAACCCGGAGGGGTCGGCAGGGACTACATTTTTCCACTTGCCACGATTTCTGCATACTTCCTTCGCTTCATCAACATTAGCATTATTTCATTTTCATTTCTTCATTAACATTTAGACAACCATAATCCAATCTGTTTTTTTTCTTTTTTTTTCTTTATTACTTTTTTTTTCTTTTTTTCTTTCATGTCTACTCATACCATTTCCTTCCACACTTCTACATCTTTTGCTCTTTTTACGGGTGGGACGCCCGTCTATCGTTTTAGCTACTTGCTACATTTTATTTTATTTTTATTTGCTTTCCTTGGGTAATAAATGTACATCACACACACACACACACACACACACCCACATGGTCACGTCATTGAAAAGACCGAATGGCCACGTTCAGCTGTTTGGCTTAACGATAGAATTGAGATTCAACTAGTGACAGGTTGCTAACCCATCGCCCAAAAAAGAATCCCAAGTTTGTAAGCCTATCCCTTTGTCGCCTTTTACGATATCCATGGGAAAGAGATGGAGTGGTCCTATTCTTTTTTGTATCGGTGCCGGGAACCACACGGCAAAAATGTACACCTTCTTTGTTTTTTTATTTTAATATAGCTCATTTTTACATTTTGCTTAATTCTACTGATCCAATCTGTTAGGTCATGTTACTAACAATTGACAAAACACTTTCACGGTTAAAAAACAAAACAAAAACACAACTAACTTTAAATGAACACGGGTAAAGGGGTCATTCACCTCATAACACATTTACGCCAAGATTCACAATGTTTCCCGAAAAAGGGAAAGCGCAATGTGAATTGTACCTTATATACTTGTAATAGTATCCAAGTTTCTTTACTAGTTCTAATTTGAAAATATTGCCGCGCGAATTTCGCTTCTATAGAGACGAAATAGGATCTCGGACATTTGACATGAATTTGTGTTGTTTGCGCCAAACGAATATCGACTTTCAGTTAATGAATCTTAAAGTCTATATTTGCTTGGTCAAGTTAGAGTACCGCTCCCCGCCAATTTCAGTACACACAGGATGTTTTGAATTTTTCATCGCGCATCTACTTGTTTTAAGGGAAATATCGAATGTATGTATATTTTAAGGGCACATACACATATGTCACGTCTTTAAATCAAATTCAGGAATTGTATGTCATGTAAATATTCAGTAATTTTTTAGTTTTGTTTATTTTTGATTTATAGACACTTAATGGCCTGCTTTACTTTAAGTCATAATTTCATTCATTCATATAAGCACGTCTATAGCCCTTGCGGGGTAGATTGAGCCAGCAGCCTTGACTGATAGGCCACGTTCACCTGTTGGGCTTAATGATAGAATTGAGATTCAAATAGTGACAGGTTGCTAGCCCATCGCCTTAAAGAAGAAACCCAAGTTTATAAGCCTATCCCTTACTCGCCTTTTACGACATCCATGTGACAGAGATGGAGTGGTCCTAGTCTATACTAATATAACAAAGCTGAAGAGTTTGTTCAAAATTTCTTTTTGTGTTGAGTGGACCATTTATCGAGAAAGGCTTTAGGCTATATAACATCACGCTGCAACTATAAGTAGCGAAGAAATAATGGAAAATGTGGAAAAAAAACGGGGAAAATTATTCATCCTTGAGGGCTTCAATGATGCCCAAAATAACTATTCCACGCGGACGAAGTCGCGGGCGCAGCTAGTTATGTTACATACCCTTTAAATCCCAGACTAAGGCCCTGTTCAAAGAAACACTATCTCCACCGTGCTTGTTAACTTTCACAAAACCAAGTCTTCAACTTCGCAACCACCCTGTATACAAAATTAATTTGCCAACAAAATATGGAGCCGCCTGTATATATATATATGTAAATTATAGCATCACCGGCTCCCGGTTCGTTAGGCGATCCTTTTACGCTGTTTGTGGTGGAAAGCATAAGAGGTAGCGGGTAGCGATTTTAAAAAGTTACAGAGATACGTCATTAATTATTCATCATGTATTAAATATATATATAGTTGTAACCTACCTGTTGTAAATACATGAACTTTAGTTTAAGGGTTATGCCGTGTGCTTCCAAGCACGAAAAAAAAGAATAGGACCATCTCTTGCGCATGAATTTCGTAAAAGACGACTAAACTTGGGATTCTTCTAATAGGCGATGGGCCAGCAACCTGTCACTATTTGAATCTCAATTCTATCATTAGGCTAAACAGCTGGACGTGAACGTATCAGTCTTTTTAAGACTGTTGGCTCTGTCTACCCCGCCAGGGAAATAGACGTGATTATATGAATGTATGTATATATGTATGTTTGCATGCATGCATGTATGTATGTATGCATGCATGCATGTCTGTATGTATGTATGTATATATGTATGTATGTATAAATATATCCCGCTTATTTTTCTTCACTTGGACCACAAATGAACTTTGTAAGGTCACTCTGACACCACTGCCTCTAACCGCTGCTATTGATACGATATTTTTCATGACACGGATCACGTCTGTTTCCCCGACGGCTTAGACAGAGTCTCTAACAAGACCCACATTATTGTTTGAAGTCTCAAAATGATAAAATATTTCGTGCAAATACTTTTTAATTCTAACTAATTTTTTTTTTTACTTTTTGGACCCTGAATATAATTACTAATAAAAGAATCTCCAAAAGAAACCTTTTAAAATTAATTCCGTATTTTTTAACGATAGAATTTTTGTTTGTTTTTTTTTGTAATAACTTTATTGTACATATGTAAGAACACAAAAATACAGTAAGTTTTTTAAGATAAAATATACAAAGGCGGACTTATCCCATTCGGGGATCTCTTCCCGTTAACCATTGAATAATTAAGAGGAGAGTAACTTGAATAGGACAGAAGTACGTATAAATCCTTATTCTATATAATCCTACACACATATAAACACAAACATAATATCCCTTGTCTATATCCCTTGCTGGGTAGACAGAGCCAACAGTCTTAAAAAGATTCATAGGCCACGTTCAGCTGTTTGACTTAATGATAGAAATGAGACTCAAATAGTGACAGGTTGCTAGCTTGTCGCCTAAAAGAAGAATCCCAAGTTTATGAGCCTATCCCTTATTCGCCTTTAACGACATCCATGGAAAAGAGATGGAGTGGTCCTATTCTTTTTGCGAATGGTGCTGGGAACCACACGGCACGGAATAATAACATACTTATATAAATATATAAATAACTACAGACTCACACAGGAATCTTTAGTCATACTACGCCGTAGACTTGCTACGTCGTAGACGCTGCTACGGCGTAGACCGGCTACGGCGTAGACCTGCTACGGCGTAGACCTACTACAATGTTGAAATGTTACACCGTAGCACGACTCATCTTGACCACTTTTGAATATTACTTAGACTTGACCTTAAAATATTAAATTATACTTTACCTTAAGTCCGTGTGGTTTTCGGCAAAAATAGAAAAGAGAATAGGACCACTCCATCTTTTTCCCATGGATGTCGTAAAAGGCGACTATGGGATAGGCTTATAACTTGGGACCTATCACTATATGAATCTCAATTCTATCATTGACCCGGGCAGCTGGGCGCGGATTTTCAGTCTTTTGCTGGCTGTTGGCTCTGTCTACCCCGCAGGGGATACAGACGTGATTGTATGTTATGTTATATTATAAATATAGTCCCGTAACGTAATTCTGTTAACTGAATATATAAAATTATACATTACACAATAATTATTTGAGCACTCCACAGAACTAATAATAATGAAACAATTTAAAATCATATTGTAACGTCTATATCCCTTGCGGTATAGACAGAGCCAACAGTCATCAAAACACTGATAGGCCACGTTCAGCTGTTTGGCATAATGATAGAAATGAGATTCAAATAGTGATAGGTTGCTAGCCCATCGCCTAAAAGAAGAATCCCTATTATATAAGCCAATCCCTCAGTCACCTTTTACGACTTCCATGAGCAAGATATGGGGTGGTCCTATTCTTTTGTCTATTGGTGCCGGGAACCACTCGGCACTTAAATTAATAATGAAACTGTCATATTGTATGTGTGAATATAAATAAATTATGCGAGGCATTAATACCAATTAATGGGAACACCGCTGGCGGCCATTGTTATAATTAGTAGAATTAATGGCGCGCCCAGTAATGCCGTATAGTTTTTATCACACTACATACATACATATGGTCACGTCTATATCCCATACAGCTGAACGTGGCCTTTCGGTCTTTTCAAAACCGGCTCTGTCTACTCCGCAAGCGGTTGTAGTTATAATTAGATTTAAGTGATGTGACGTCGATAAGTGATACATACATACATACATACATATAATCACGTCTATATTCCTTGCGGGCATGACAGAGCCAACAGTCTTGTAAAGACTGATAGGCCACGTTCAGCTATTTGGCTTTAAGATAGAATTGAGATTCAAATAGTGACAGGTTGCTAGTCCATCGCCTAAAAGAAGAATCCCAAGTTTATAAGCCTACCCCTTAGTCGCCTTTTACGACATCCAAAGGGGAGAGAGATGGAGTGGTCCTATTCTTTTTTCTATTTGTGCCGGGAACCATACGGCACAAGTGATAGCTTGTATCCAATTTTGAAAATTTCAAAGAGTCTTTTCAAAACCGTCGGCTCTGTCTACCCCGCAAGCAATACAGACGTCATATTAAAAAGGATTATTGAATCTGTTGTAGTTATAATTAGATTTAAATGATGTGACGTCGATAAGTGATACCTTGTATCCAATTTTGAAAATTTCAAAGAGTCTTTTCAAAACCGTCGGCTCTGTCTACCCCGCACGCGATATAGACGTAATAATATAAAAAAAGATTATTGAATCATCCGGTTATCATGGTGAATTGACTAACGCTGTGTAAAATGACATGCGATCATTTGGATCGTAACATGAATGTCACGCAATCGTTATGAAGACACTAAGTTAGCTACAAGTTTGAGAGCTATTGTATTTGTTTGGTTTTTTTTTCGTTTTTTTTTATTTATTTTATTTGTTGTTGAAGACACTAAGTTAGCTACAAGTTTGAGAGCCATTGTATTTGTTTGTTTTTGTTTTTCCTTTTTTTTATTTATTTTATCGGTTGTTGAAGACACTAAGTTAACTACAAGTTTGAGAGCCATTGTATTTGTTTGGTTTTTTTTTCGTTTTTTTTTAATTTATTTTATTTGTTGTTGAAGACACTTAGTTAGCTACAAGTTTGAGAGCCATTGTATTTGTTTGGGTTTTTTTTTAGTTTTTTTTTTTATTTATTTTATTTGTTGTTGAAGACACTAAGTTAGCTACAAGTTTGGGAGCCATTGTATTTGTTTGGGTTTTTTTTTCGTTTTTTTTTATTTATTTTATTTGTTGTTGAAGACACTAAGTTAGCTACAAGTTTGAGAGCCATTGTATTTGTTTTTCCTTTTTTTATTTATTTTATTTGTTGTTGAAGACACTAAGTTAGCTACAAGTTTGAGAGCCATTGTATTTGTTTGGTGTTTTTTTTTTCGTTTTTTTTAATTTATTTTATTTGTTGTTGAAGACACTAAGTTAGCTACAAGTTTGAGAGCCATTGTATTTGTTTAGTTTTTTTCCTTTTTTTTATTTATTTTCTTTGTTGTTGAAGACACTAAGTTAGCTACAACAGCTAATCCAAAAGACTGATTGGCCACGTACGGCTATTTACAGACAATAATTTTAGTATTTTGTCCCCGAATCATATACAATACATATTTAATTTTTACAATAAAAATAAAATTAGGTATATTATGTTACTTTATATCCGTCCTTTTTACTCTCTCGGAAATCGCACGGCTCGTAATTAGTATATTTTGAAATAATTAATGGAATCATAATTAATTTCCAACGGTATCTTTGATCGTCGGGATTATGTTCTAATTATGGACACAAAATAATTAATCTGTAATAATAAAGCGATATCTAAATTGGCTATAATTATAAAGCATCGGATGTTATACTGAATTTTGACCTTTATAGAAATAAATCCGGTCACTTGGTCACCATCCCACTGACACCCATGACTTTACTGACCTTTTGGTTATAGTCGCTGCTCTCGCGCAGCTTTATTTTTAAATTTAGAATAGAATAAATTTATTTTCAAAATTGGATACAAGGTATCACACACTTATTGACGTCACATCACTGAAATCTAATTATAACTACTACCGCTCCCAAAGCGCATGTGTAGAAGGAGCGGCGGAACAAACTACACTGCAGCATTTTCACCGGACGTCAATTTACAAATACAGATCTCTTAAATCTAGCTGACTTGAAAGCGAAAGCAAAAAATACGGTACTAAAATACCGTTCTTTTTTTGCTTTCGCTTTCAAGCCGATGAAAATGCTGCAGTGTAGTTTGTTCCGCCGCTCCCTCTGCTTTGAAAAAAACGGTATTTTAGTTTTTTTTTGATTTCGCTTTCAATTATCTTAACCGTTCGAGACACTAACGCATCTTGTAACATATAGAACCCCTGAATTGGCAGACTATAACTATTGATACCAGACGCAAGCAATTTTGTTGTCAGCGAGTGACACTTGTCCCTTAGAAGTGTTATTGATACGATACAGATTATATATAGATGTTATAATACGTACATACATACATATGGTCACGTCTATATCCCTTGCGGCGTAGACATCCTGGCAAAGGATCAGGTCAAGAGTATCCGAAACCGCCGAGCTTGCTTGAAGACAGTTATGAATGTGGATAAAACAACAAAAGTATGCAGAGATCGTGGCAAGTGGAAAGATATAGTCCCTGCCTACCCCTTCGGGAAAAAGGCGTAATTTTATGTATGTATGCACGTAACTCGGAAGTAAAAGCTGGTACAGTAAATAGCATTAAAACTTCGCCTCTATTACAACGTCATAGAGTTCCATTTAGGGCGACTTGATATGCAGTTGACTGTACACACCCGTCCGTGGTCATAAAAATGTTACAGCTATTTATATGCGTGTCATATGATACCAGGTAAATAATATTATGATTGTTTTATGACCATTTAGACTTGGGTACGAGGTTTCCATTAAATTATAATAGATGGCGCTACCTGAGAATAAGAACAAAATTTTATGTGTGTGTGTGTGAATCTCAATTATATCATTAAGCCAAGCTGAACGTGGCCTGTCAGTCTTTTCAAGGCTGTTGGTTCTATCTACCCCGCAAGGGATATGGACGTGACTATATGTATATGTATATGGTTCTCTATCTATTAGCATAAAATTTTGAGTCATAATTTTATTTGGCATACCTTTGTTTAACCTAATAATTGTTACGCATAATATAATTTGGCATAACTTTTTAGACATATTTCATTAAGCATACCTACTATAAGCATAACCTAACCTAACCTAAGAAGTACTCGTCTTATAGCGCAATACACAACATCTGCTCCGCGCAAAAAATAAATTAGTCCAAACTATATTTATGCCTATTGAAATAGTATGCCAAAACCAAATATGCCAAAAAAAAATTAGGACAAAAATTAGTATGCGTAACTCGTTATGCCAAAATAAAATAGGCCAAAAAAAATTTGTCGAATGAAAGGGATCCCTATCCTACTACTATTATAAAGGCGAAAGTTTGTATGGATGTATGGATGTTTGTTACTCTTTCACGCAAAAACTACTGAACCGATTACCATGAAATTTGGTATGTAGGTAGCTGAAGACCCAGAATAACACATAGGCTACTTTTTATCCCAGAGTTCCCGCGGGATTGATAGGGTTTCCATGCGGACGAAGTCGCGGGCGGCCTCTAGTGTATGTATATATGTCTATTCTAATAGTTGCATTCTAGATTCAGTTAAGCTTGCCATAGTGCCCCATTAGTCACATCTGCCGGGTAGTTCTGATCGATATTAACGATTATCACGGTCTCTTTATCTGACCTGGCGAGTGCCCGTGTTGTATAAGTCGGTTAAAGGAATCTTTAGTTTAATATATGTAGATAGATAGATAAAACTGTTTCTGTTGTTTTTTTTTTACAAGACTGTTGGCTCTGTCTACCCCGCAAGGGATATACATACATACATACATAAAATCACGCCTCTTTCCCGGAGGGGTAGGCAGAGACTACCTCTTTCCACTTGCCACGATCTCTGCATACTTCCTTCGCTTCATTCACATTCATAACTCTCTTCATGCAAGCTCGGCGGTTTCGGGTACTTTTGTTAAAGGAATCTTTAGTTTAATATATGTAGATAGATAGATAAAACTGTTTCTGTTGTTTTTTTACAGGACTGTTGGCTCTATCTACCCCGCAAGGGATATAGACGTGATTATATGTATGTATGTATGTAATAGATAATAAAAACAAAAGAAAAACAAATGTTAATTTTTATTTTTTTTATTTTAATAGTACAACATACAAAACAGACAGAGTCAAGAGGATTCCCAAGTTTACAAGCCTATCCCTTAGTCGAATTTACGACATCCATGGGAAAGATATAAAAGTGGTCCTAATGTATTTTCTATTAGTGCCGGGAACCACACGGCACTTATTCTGTTATAATATAGTTATATTGTTGGACGATATAAATAAATGAAATAACAGAGAAGATGCTTTTTATTACCACGAATAATATTTAGGTGACTTTTAAAAAAAAAAAAAACTAAACTCACCAAGTTTATTATTATTGTGCTGATGCTGATGATGGTGCGGCTGCGGCTGCTGAGGCATCTGCTGCATCAGAGCTGGATGCGGTAGCTGGAGCAGCTTCGGCTCCAGCTTGGTAGCGGCTGCCACTGGTATCGGGCCAGCGTTAGTCATCGTGGTCATCGTAGCGGCGGGCATCATCAACGTAGACATAGTCAGCATTTTACGGTAACCCACCACCCCGGTATACTTAAATACAATTCTATTCTACTAACACATTATAGGTATAAAAATCCCAGAAAATTAACACATCAAAAGTCGGTAGGTAACGCAAAAAAATAATTCGAAGAGTTTGTATAATTAGACTTTATTTGGTGTATATTTTGTTTTTTTTTTTTTTTTAATATATTTGTTTTTTTTGTTTTTGGTGTTCTCACATTGCTCAATCACTTTTCCGTTTCGCGAATACACGTACTGGCATATTTTTTTTTTGGTAAGTTTTTTTTTTTAGTATATGTTATCTAAACCTATGACGCGTCTGGAAGGAGAAAATTTGTTATGAAAGATGTTGATCATAATGGCGGCATCTTTAATAGTTAATAATAATAAATAAATATATACGGGACAAATTACACAGATTGAGTTAGCATCGAAGTACGTTCGAGACTACCAACTCAACGATACTATATTTTACAATAAATAGTTAAATAGATAAACATTAAAGACCCAAGAAGAAAGTTCGTTTCTCATGCCCTGGTCGGGATAGTACGAGTAATTAATAAGTAAAAGTTAAACTAAGATCATTTTATTAAAACTAGGTTTTTCAAGTCTTTGAACCCGTTCTTAGGCCTGTAAGTGGTTTAAAATCATTGTTGATAAAGCTTTTTAAAAGAGAGGTTTGTTTTCGAACAAAAAAATAATTTCTTAAGATGGCGCCACTGTGATCAATTTGTTGCTATAGGCTTTATATCGTCTGCTGTGCTTAATTTTAACAATTATTACGACAGATGTTTGAAAATATATATTCTTTTTATTTTATTCTTTAGAATTGTGGCCTTTTTATTATTCACAATATGATATAATTATCGTATTTGTAAATAAATAAAAAAAAAATTAATTTAATTATATTAGTTTTTTTTCTGTCTTAAGATGAGATTTTTTCCGTTTCTTCAAAAAATGATTCTGTTTTCATGTCTGTCTGTATGTTGGTGCTCCCATCACGCAAAAACTTTGAAATTGACGTTAC